>NC_135532.1:68819415-70066915 GCF_045843805.1 Urocitellus parryii
GAAAATAGAATAAAATTGAAAATGTTGAGAAGATTGAAATAATATATTCAATAAAATTGCACTCATTTATTTTAAGATTTGTAGCTATGCCATTAATGCCATTATTAAAGTGCTGATGAAAACCCAAAGCAAATAAAAAGACATCCCACTATGGTTTTCAATTAAAAGTAGTCATAAACTCTTGAAGCTGTTTCTCACAAAAATAAAGCTTGAAATCATACACACACACACACACCACACACACACACACACATTTCAGTTGTTATTTTGGATTCGGAACTTGGTTTTGTTTCTTAATAATGGCAAGAATAGTGCAACATCAGGAAAATTCCAGAAGATGCTGTTGATTTGACTTTAAAACGAGAATCTGATGTTTCTGTGTTTTATTGTTTTTAATAAAATTTCTGAGATGTATTGAAGGAAAATGGTCATTCTCTATTGTCATTGGTAGAGATCATTAAATAAACAGCAGAATACATGACGACTTTTAATGTGTAGAAGTGTCTGTATGTTGATAGTATGTCATATCGTCATGAAAATATGTTAGGCTACTTCAAAAGATGTTCATGCCTATATTTCTGCAGATCTGTACAGTTGAAGGATATGAGAGTATGTGTGTAACTGCTTGTGGGGGGTAAGGTATGCAGGCATGAGGTGGCTGTGAAATGTATGATTGTATATGTGAATGTAATATTTTTGGTATTTTTAAATTTTTTCTATTTTATTTATTCTAATTTGTAATATATGATAATAGAATTCAATTCATATTACACAAATAGAGCACAATTTTTCATGTCTCTGAACACAAAGTAAAGTCACATCAGTTGTGTTTTCATACATGTACATGGGGTAATGATATCCATCTCATTCCACCATATTTCCCACCCCCGTGTTCCTCCCTTGTCCTCCCTCCCCTTTGCCCTATCTAAAGTTCGTCTATTCTTCCCATGATTCCCACAAATCCCCATTAGGAATCAGAATCCTCATATCAGAGAAGACATTCTGCATTTGGTTTTTATGGAATTGGCTAACTTTGCTTAGCATGATATTCTCCAACTCCATCCATTCACCTGCAAATGCCATGATTTTATCCTCTTTTAATGCTGAGTAATATTCCATTGTATATATATATATATATATATATATATATATATATATATACCACATTTTCTTTATCCATTCATCTAATGTAGTGTATTTGTGTGGTGTGCATGATAGCATATGTGTGAGTGCATATGTGAGTATGTATGCATATGAAAATGTGTAAAAATGCACAAGTATATAAGTGCAGGTGTGATTCTGAGTGTGCATGTGGGGCACAGGTGAGCATAAGCAG
Organism: Urocitellus parryii; assembly: GCF_045843805.1. Lineage (NCBI taxonomy): Eukaryota > Metazoa > Chordata > Mammalia > Rodentia > Sciuridae > Urocitellus > Urocitellus parryii. The sequence goes on from NC_135532.1 coordinate 68,820,752, forward strand.
GAGCCGTTGCTGATGGTAGAATACTTCAAATAAACCCAAAGGGTAGAGCATTTGCGTGGCTTAGAAGGAGACAAAGAGTTGAGCTATCTACGGGGTAATTAGCATAACTACTTGTTTCTTATGAATTCACTTATACCAGAGCCACTTTCAATGCCAATGTCATTTCCTAAATGGTCCCCTAGAGCCTGGGCCTGGCTTCCTTGTGTGTCCTTCTGCTGTTCTTTCTATTCTCTTAGCCAGAAAAGAAGAAATGAACCCTAGTAAGGTCCCCTATCAGCTTCTGAACATGTCTCTTTCAAATTCTAGACTCCCCATCCCTCTTTAAGATGGTGCCAACCTCTGTCTGTCCATCCTGACCCCTGACTTCTCCCAAGCCCTGATTGACAACACTTTTGTCAAGAAACCACCCCTACCCGCCATCCCCCACAGTGATCTCTCTCAGCTCTTAAGACCATCACTTATCCTTTGGCCTCATATATTCTGGCTGTGTGCTATCTGTGTAGCTACAAAGTCTCTTCCAGTTCTACAATTCCATGATTCAGTGCTATCGTCTTCTCATTTAGAGTAAAACTTTGTAAAAGGGAGGAGGCCTGTCTTCCCTTTCTTTAACACATCTCATAAAACACTATAATGCCATGCTCAGTTGCTTAAAAAGTCTTTGGTTAGGGGGAAGTTTTTTAAGTATTTATTTTACTTGTTCTTGGCAATTTTCTGTATGCTTAAATTTTTTAATAACAAGTTGGGGGAAAGAGCATTTCATAAAGACACTTTTGGAAGTGTTGGACATTTTATAACCTTGATTGTGATAATGACGTGACAGCTATTGGCATGCTCCAAACTCATCAAACTGTACACACTGAATACATACAATTCTTAGTATAGCAACTACAAGACTGTTAAGAATATTTAATAAAAGTTAAAACATTGAAACTAGTATTTTCTCCCTCTGTTATATACCAGATATCTACTTAATCCTTCTAGATGGATGGTTTTGTCTCCATTTTATAGATGAGCATTAGGAGTCTCAAATTATGTCTAAGGCCCCCCATTGGTAAGTGGCAGATTCTGGAGATGAATCTGGTCTTTGTGAGTTCAAAGAGTATGCCCTTTCCACCAGACTGTGCAGGCTAAATGCTATTTCTCACTGGTATACAGTTAGTAAGGGCATATTGAATTGAATCACATTAAATTGAATTAACTGTAAAAGAGGTACAAGCACATGGCTATCTACCCAAGGTGAATACAATAGTTAACTTGTATTGAGAAATTAACTGTGTTTCTGGCACTGTGCCAAATAATCCCTTTTATACATCTCAATTAATTGCCACAACATTCCTTGAGTATAGCTATAATCATGATCCTCATTTTAAAGATGAATAAGGTCAAATACAAAAGGTTTTAGTAACTTATCCAAGGTCTCTTTAATGCAGTCTGTTTTATCTTTGTTTTTCATGTTAAGCAAATTCTATCTATCTTCAAATTCACTGATTCTATTCTATACCATCTCCACTTTCCTACTAAACCCACCTGTTTTTCTTTGACCCGAAGATCTAAAAAGAACAATTTTAGAGAAGAAAAACTTTATTTGGGGGCTTGCAGTTTCAGAGGTTTCAGTCCATCGACGGCCAGCTCCATTCCTCAGGGCTCAAGGTAAGGCAGGGCATCACAGCAGAAGAGAGTGGTGGAGGAAAGCAGGTGAGGACATCACACCAGAAGCCAGAGGGGGGGGGGGAGATAGCTGTGCTCACCAAGAACAAAATACATACCCCAAGGCACAACCCAGTGACCCACTCCTCCAGCCACATCCTACCTGCCTCACAGTTAATACCTATCAGTGAATTAATATGCTAATTAGGTTAAGGCCATCATAACTCAGTCATTTCACTTCTAAACTTTCTTGCATTTTCTTACACATGAGCTTTTGGGGGACATCTTGCATCCAAACTATAACACCGTCATATCTTTCTTACTGAGCAAGGTTTTATTTTGGTAATTGAATGTTTCGGTTTTATAATTTCAACATGAATTCTATAAGATAGATAGATAGATAGATAGATAGATAGATAGATAGATAGATAGACAGATAGAACGAACTTCTATTTCTTTGCTGAGATTTCTTAAGTTTTCATTTGTTTCAAAAATATGTGTAGTGGTTCCTGGAGCATTATCATAATGACTATTTTAATATTCTTGTCAGATCATTGCAAAATCTGATTCATCTTGGGGCTGGCATCTGTTGATTGTCCTTTCTCATTCATGTTGTGATTTTCCTGGATCTTTGTATAATAAGTGACTTCCTACCATATCCTGGGTATTGGAGGTATGGTTTTATGAGATTCTGGCAGTCCCTGTGGTGAAATGCAGTGCAAGGGCTGGGGGGTGGCAGGTATATATCTTCAAGGTCCCACTGGGCCCTGGAGATACCACCTTGGCAAGAGTAAGGCACCAGCTCGCCCTGCCTCACTGCAGACAGTGGACTCCTTATTCCATTTCCCCTCATGTTCTATTGACATCTCACTAGTGAAAGTGGGACACCAACTCCCTCCCCACTGGGCTCTGCTGCCAGCAGGGAGGGGGAGAGAGAGAAGCAGACAGCCAAGTGGCCCCGCCTCCATCACCTAATTCTGTCCTGTTGCTCCTGGGTGGGAGCAGAGGCTTAGCACCTGCTGAGTCCTGCTGTCACCGGGAGATGTGCCGTGCTGACTGCCTCAGCCTGCACCTCCCATGAAGTCTCCTTGCTGCTGGGTAAGGATATAGACTCATGTCAACACTGGATCCCACTGATACCCAGCCTGGGCAGAACAGGGACTATCAGCTGCCCAATTGGTCCTGTCAACACCACCCAGTGGGAGAAATGAAGCGCTGCCTGCTTCTGCCATTCTCAGGGTAGGGATGAGCTTTCCGCATGACCCTACTGATACATCCCCGTGAGACAATGGCAGCATTCTGCACGCTTTCCCCCAGCAAGTGGCGGAGAGAGGAAAGGATGCATTTCTCCCTTTATATTTGGTATTTTGACTAGAGTAGGGTAAGTATTGCCAAAATATTTCTGGGGCCTTTGCTTAGGGAAAACAGTCTTTTCTCAGAGCTTTTCATGTCTGTACCTATTGATGACTGGTTGGAAGGTTTCTGCAGCATCTTTACAATATATGTAGACAGCAAGGAGGTCACCCGGGAATTCACCACCTGCCATTCCTCAAGTCCCAAGTCCTAGGCAGCCCATTCTTCTCTCACTTTTCTGACTTCCTGTGCTTATTTTCTGTTCTATGCCAGAGATTTTTTAGTGGTGGGGAGAAAGACCTAGGAGCAATGGGCTATTCTCTTGGCGGAACCAGAACGATCCAAGGTCTTATAAACACACAAATGGTGAGGACGAATTGGAACCCAGGAAGTTTAGTCACATAAACTACTTTAATTGTCACATCAGCTCTGGTCATAAAAACAATTATACGCATATCATTTGCTAGGGCTGCCCTAACAAATCATCATAGATGGGGTGGCTGACACACATACATTCATTGTCCCACAGCTCTGGGTGCTGGAAGCGATCAAGGTGACAGCAGAGTCCGTTTCTTCTCTCAGTGGCTTACAGATGACTAGTTTTTCACTATGTGTTCTCACAACCTTTCCTCTGTTTCTGTGTCCAAATGTTCTCTTCTTATAAGCCAGCCATATTAAATAAGGGCCCAAATCAATTATTCCATTTTAAACTAATTAACTCTTAAAGACCTTGTCTCCAAATACAGTGACCTTCTGAGGTACTGGGGCTTAGGATTGAAATATTTGAATTTGTGGGGGAACACAATGCATCCCATAGCAATGTTATATAGCAATATAATATATAAAGTACTATGTTACATGAGGGTATTATAGATGGGAACTGCATATCATGTGAGAAGATTGGCCTGAATGTTAAGTTGGCTCTTGTCATCAAGGTGAATTTGCCAATTTGCACATAACCCATAATTAATACTCACTTCTGTGGTCATTCTCTTTAATAATAGGCAGGCATAGATTATAGCTGATTCAAGTATGGAAAGGCAAGAAGTAATTGTCCCCTCTGAGCTTCTGTGATTGAGAAACAGGAAATCCATTGACTAGGCCTCCCCTTTTCTTAAAAATAAAACCCTCATGTGGCTTGTCTCCTCCTGCCCTGGCAAGAAAAGGTGGCTGGAGACAGTCAGTCCCTCTTAGAGCTTGCTGGAGTAATTGGTGAGCTCAGTTCAGCTCCTAGTGCCCTATAACACAGTTACTCCTAAAGTTTGGTGGACTGAACTATAGTAACACCCAACAATATAGTAGCAATGTGGTGTTAAAAAAGTTCAAAAGCACCACCAACAGCGTACTGCTCTTATTACAAAGTCAAAAACAACTTCATCAAAAATGCATATGCTGAGTTAGGTGTGGTGGTGCATGCCTGTAATCCCAGTGGCTGGGGAAGCTAGGCAGGAGGATCACAAGTTCAAAGCCTGCCTCACAACTTAGCCAGGCCCTAAGCAACTCAGTGAGACCCTGCCTCTAAATAAAACATAAAACAGGCTTGGGGATGTGGTTCAGTGGTAAAGCACCTCTGGGTTCGATCCTCAGTACCAAGAAAGAAAAAAAGCATATGCCTTTTGGAAACACTATATAAGTACATAACCTACACCAAGAAAGAAAAGCAAGAGAACAAGGAGATGGGATTCAGAATGATGGTTCTGAACGACGGTAGTTAAACACCCAGACAATGAGGTGAGGGATGGAGGCCAGGAACAGATAGGGCTAAGTAACTGTCAGGATCCCAGGTTTGGTTTTTAGTGGTGGATTCAAAGATGATCCTTAACATTATATAAAATAACTAATTAAATAAACGAAAACAGAGGGAAACTAGATCAGTAAGAGTTGCCCTTAATTTTGAATTAGTTAAGATTTAGGTTTATTTATTATTCTCTTCTGTTCTTTCATTTTTCTAATTAATGAAGAATTGACTGTACTTAAAAGGACAATATAGTTTTTCTATTCATAAGTTTTAGTTTGGAACTGCTCAAGCTGAAAAATAATAGATCAGCAGTCAGGCATATCCTCTGCACTTTTTTACCTGCGGAATTTTCCGTAGACACTCCCAGTCCTCACCTCGGAGATTCTGTCTTAATACTTGGGTGAAATCCAGGAATTTGTAATCTGTTTTGTTTTGTTTTGTTTTTGTAATCGGGATTGACCTCAGGGACACTTTATCACTGAGCCACATCCCCAGCCCTTTTTATTTTTTAATTTTGTGACAAGGTCTCACTAAGTTGCTTAGGGCTTTGCTCGCTCAGTTGCTGAGGCTGGCCTCAAATTTGCAATCCTCCTGCCTCAGCTTACCTAGTCTCTGGGATTACAGGAGTGCACCACTATGCCTGACTGGGAATCTGTATTTTATGCTGAACTCCAGGGCAGTATCCTAGCAAGCTGTGCTGCCTCAGTGTCTTGGTAATTTAGTACATCTTACACATTGTGACTACGCCCACCCTCTAAAACTTCAATTTTCTCATATCACTTTTTTTTTTTCAAAAGTGTTACCTGTTTCCCTCTTACCAAATCTACACCCTCTGCCCACCTTTCAAAGTCCTCTACGATCTGGAATCACCCTAACTATCCAAATTTATCTTGCACATCTCCTGAAAGCAGATCTCCACGCAATCAGGCCAGATGCCCTTGCCACCAAGTGGGAAGTTCATCCGCCTGTCTGGCCTATTTTTCATACAGCTCTTGTCTGGGAAACTGTCTCTCTCCTATATCTCTCCAGATCCAGCCATTCCCCTCAGGACAGATTCAAGTCTTTCCTTCCTGCATAAGCCATTTCTAAGTTCACCAGCACATTATAGCCCCTAATGACCTCCAGTGACCTCCAGTGACATATTTCCTTACATCTCTAAAAATACTAAGCCTACCTGTGATTAAAAAAAATTTTTTTCTTCCTCCTTATCCCTTCATAATTAGGGTTACACTGAAACCAGAGGACATTTTAGGTATCATTAGCTTGGTGTCACCTTCAAGGAGTCATACCTCTCACTGTTCCAAGGGCCTGAGCCCACCTTTCGTAGCACCATACTCAACAAACTGATCCTATTCAACTGACCAGGGTGCTTCTCTAATCCAAAGAGGCCAACAAGGTCTTCCCTCAGGAACTTCAAACTCAGAGCCCAGAGATATGAGGCAGGTTAAAAAAAAAAAATTGGCCAGGCATGGTGGTGCATGCCTATACTCCCAGCTGGAGAGGCTGAGACAGGAGGATCGCAGGTTCAAAGCCAGCCTCAGCAACAGTGAGGTGCTAAGCAACTCAGTGAGACCCTGCTCTAAATAAAACACAAAATAGAACTGGGGATGTGGCTCAGTGGTTGAATGTCTCTGAGTTCAATCCCCAGTACAAAGAAAAAAAAATTGTCAAAAAGACAGAGAAGGGTAATGTTCAAATAGAGAAAAAAAATACAAATAAACAAAAACAAGCAGAATCAAGGACTAGAAAGAAAGTTCTGGTGGGGGTTGAGTCCCCTCTAGTTCCTTGGTTCTGACTCAATTCTTATCCTTAAACTTAATAAGGTCCCCCTCAATATTTGATGAATAAAATTTACCCTTTCAGTTTAAGTATTTTAAATAGGATTTCTATTACTTACACACACACACACACCAAAAAAAAAAAAAAAAAAACTTCTATGGGCTGACTCACTACCTGCCTGTCAATCTGTCGTTCTCCACCTTTCTGAGCGCTCTTCCAATCTGCCAGTCACAGAAGCAATTCTATGAAGGTGATGAGCATCATGAACCAACTCAAGTAAGCTTTTATTGAGAACCCCGTGTGATGATACCCGAGATACCAGACTCCAATACCCAGGAAAGGAGACAATAGGGCACAGAGTTCTCCACAGGTTCTCAAGGAGAAGTGAATACTCAACCCTCAGCTCAGTGACCCAGATTCTCCTGTGCTTCTGGAATGGACATTCCCAACATCTATGGGACCCCTTTTCTTGGTCTCAGGAATCACAGTTATTAACTTTAAAAAATAAGCACACAGTCATACATTAATGCATTCTCTCATGTTTACCAAAATGGAGGAAGCTCTCAACCCTATTCTTTTCACAGGGAATTCACACTTCCAAACTTCAGAGAATGAACTATTTCAACATGGACTTTCAAAGAACAAAGCATTCATCCACATACCGCATCTCTCACTGCTTTGGCTCTTTTTTACTTGGAATCTACACAGTTCTATACCATACCTCCTTCTTCAAGGGTGGATTTCACAAAGCAGTGAGAATTCTGAGCACATTTCAAATGCCTAAAATAAGTTAGTTAATGATTTGCTCTGTAACCAGGGCAAGGATTTTGCATTGCTTACCAACCTGGCTTTCACAGATAACATTGTGGCTGGTGTCCCCAGCCACACTGTGACCATGAAGAAATGTTTCTAGCTACTTTGCACTGGATCTACAAAGTGCACATATTTTTGCCTGCCAAGCATGCAAGCCTTTGAAAGACTCCCTCTCTGTCAGTGCTAGGAATTCTGTGGTACCAGTGGTATTTTACCACGCAAGATAAGCAGTTAGTTGTGGTAAATGGTTAGCAAGGGGATATTGCAGGTCCCATGGAAAAAAACTAGAACATCAGAAGGTCAAAAACTGGTCTCTTGGACACTCCCAGGGTCTCTCCCTGTGGGCCAATTAAACAAAGCATTCAGATGCTGGCAGTCCTTATTTTCAGAACTGCAGGCCCAATTACTGGGCTCCGAACAGCTACATTTTATAGCTAAAATGATTTACAGCCAATGTTTTCATTGCACAGTACGTGTTCCTCTTTGTTAAACAAAAGTTCACAGAGAAGAACTGCAACCAAGGAGGAGGAAAAAGGGAAACGCACATGCAAAAAGGATCTAACTCACAAAGCCAAATGCAAATTAAAGAAAAAACAGCAGTCTTTGGACTTCAGCTGCTATTCTTTTGGATTCAATGCCAAAAGTGTATTTAGAGACACCGTGAAATATCACCAATCTAGAATTTATTTTTTGCCTGTTGGAAGAGCTGTTCCGCCATAGGGTTTGTTGAATAATAAACCTAATTCAGTTACTAAAGAACAAAAAAAAACTACCAGTCAGTGTATTGTGCTTTATTAATGACCAGTGAACACTGACTAGCAGAGACCCTTTTGGCCGTTGAAAGCTCACCCATTAAAAATATTCAGAGTAAAAGGTGGGAAATAGACCTCAAAATTTTAATATGGGTGTAGATGAAGCCTTAAGCTTTTCTCAAGCCAGACGCTCAAGGGAGATTTTATTTGCTCCAACAGAAGCTATCTATTTGGTAAATAAGGGAGTTATCTTCCTGGCTGATATGATTGCCTTGAGCACAAAAATATTCTTCCTTGACCTATATTTTATAAATGACTTTTTTTTTGTAAAGAGTTCTGTCTTTGGTAATTAAGCAACTACAGATGATAAAAAGGAAAAACTAACTCATACTCAGGGAATGATGCAGATTCAACTGTTGTAAAACCTTCAGGTTGTTCTCAGTGGGGAAGGGCCTTCTGGGATCATCTGGTAATGTCTGGAGATGTTGATTGTCAATAAGGATGCTATTGACATCCAGTGGGGCAAGGTCAGAGATTGGTTTAAATATCCTTTGATGCACCCAGAACAGGTTCCCGCCACCAAGAATTATCAGGCCAAATGTCAATAGAGTAGAGGTTGAACAACCCAGCTTCACAGGTTTATGTGAATTAGTTATCAGATCCTTTAAAAAATTCAGCCAACTAAAAAGCAGGCTTCAATAAGGTTTTATCTCATCTGAGCCAGGGTGAGGAGGAATTCAGAAAAGGACAAGGAGTCCCTCAGGGGAGAGAAGAAAACTGATAGAGCAGTTACTGGAGTTGATCATAAACCTTTCCCTCACTTCACTTGGGCTTAAAAACCAATTACGACCAGAGCCTTGTCACTCATCAGCCTTATTACTTTGTCTTTGTCCTAAAAGATGACTTGGCTCCAATTCCCTGGCAATATGTGCTAAAATTTCTCCACGGATTTCCCCCTTCCATAAGGGAACAAATTTATCTTCTTCCTCCCTAACCTTCTTAGGGCTTCTTTCTGGACATTGGCATCGCAGATGCCAGAATTTAGTTTTTCATATTCAAGACAGAAAATAGGCCGGGCTCTAACAACCTTTGTGCATCATATTTCAAAGTCAATCTCATATTATTTATCAAATATTGATTAAGAGGTGGGGCCTTGAGGAGGTGATTAAGACCTAGGGCAGAGCCCTGGGCATAGGGTTAGTGACCTTTCAGAGTGGCACAGGGAGCCCTTCACCCCTTCTGCCCTTCGGTCTCTTTTACCTTCCACTTTTTCTGCCATGGAAAGATGCCTTAAGAAAATGCCACCTATCTGGGGATTCTCAATCACCAGAACTGTGAGAAATAAAGTTTCTATTGGTTATAAATTACCCAATCTGAAGTCTTTTATTGTAGCAGCAGGAATAGACAAAGACAAAAGTCTAAGAAACTCTGGCATAAAGAATTCCTAATTAATTCTGCTTATCCCAGAAGTAGAGCACAACATTTAAGAGCACCAGGTTTGAACATAAGACAGACTTGGACTCAAATCCCAGGCTTAGTATTAGCTATGAAACAGGAACGAGTTACTTCCCTGTACGATGTAGATTCTCTGTGTATCATTTATGCAAAGGAAATAATGAGACCATCCTTATAGTCTTCCAATGGAAAGCAAATATTATAACATACAAAAAGCAATTGGCAGAGTGCCAAGATCATAGTCCATGATATTGCTCATTTTTAGTACCATATGACCATATGACTTTTGGGAGCAATATTCAAGAGAATACCTACTAAGGAAATAAAATGAGAAATGCTAGTCTGAAAGACAGATTCATATTATTACTTTGAAAGAACTGAGAGGGACAGGACTGGATATGTCATGTGAATTCTCTCCATTAGGTTACCTGATACTTTTTCACAATGCTGTTCCATGGACCAAAAGCAAACAACAAAACAAAACAAGCAATATTTGATAAATAATATGAGATTGACTTTGAAATATAATGCACAAAGGTTGTTAGAGCCCGGCCTATTTTCTGTCTTGAATATGAAAAACTAAATTCTGCGATGCCAAGTCCAGAAAGAAGCCCTAAGAAGGTTAGGGAGGAAGAAGATAAATTCGTTCCCTTATGGAAGGGGGAAATCCGTGGAGAAATTTTAGCACATATTGCCAGGGAATTGGAGCCAAGTCATCTTTTAGGACAAAGACAAAGTAATAAGGCTGATTAGTGACAAGGCTCTGGTAGTAATTGGTTTTTAAGCCCAAGTGAAGTGTGGGAAAGGTTTATGATCACCACCTTGGTGATTAAATGTCAGTGTGAATTTGGGGGGACACGTTCAGACCTCAGTACCTTGGCTATCTCTAAGTTCTTAAACTCATTTTCCAAACTTATTGGGAAAGGAGTCCCATGCACTCATTTTGCCATGATCATCCTTCACAATCTGCTCAGGACAGACCTGATGAGAAAGAGAACCAGAGAGTGCCTGACACCTGCTAGCTACTCACTAATAACCTGAAATGGTGAGCAAAGCATCACCCCGAAGAGTCCTGAGAAGCAGTGCATGTGGCATTGGGCCACTGAGAGAAGAAACAGGTCCTCAGAGTGGAGGTGAGAGCTTCAGGCCTTTTGTAGAGTCCCTTTTACAATTTAAACCCCAGCACATTTCTCTCCATAAGCCTCATGTTGAAGTCTTCACCAATGAACAGCTGGAGAGTATTAAAAGCTGTACGAATATTTTCTTTCCTGCGAGAACAAACGCCATTAAAATATATTGCGAAGCGGGGGTTGGTGACTTACGAAGTGACCTGCCTTATGAGCTTTGTGGTCTGCTGCAAGATTTGCTCCTAAAGACCCAAGATGAAGTGTTACTGGTGAATGAATTTCCACATTTCCATAACATCATTAGCTTATTATGCTTTTCAAAACGTTCCTGTGTGTTCCTGCTTTTATAGTCAATATTGAAGTGGGACCATAACTCTGGAAAGAATCAGAGTCTGGGAAACAAGGCAGAGCCAAGTTAAGAGCATTGCATCCCACAGGTCACATATACTTGAGGGAAGCCAAGTGGAGAAACAGGAAAATACAACCAGATGTGAGTTGGATTTGATTATACCATCCCTTCCAAAATGAAGAGCACATTCAGATTCAAGTATTTCCCCCTTTGGAATCAGTTGCACCACTAAATTCTTTCAAATAAATGAAACCCTGAGCATCACTTGCCCAAAAGAATTACGTGAAACTCACACACAAATCTGAAAATTCATTTGCATTTGAATGATGCAAATTGTAATTTAGTAGAATAAAATCCACATTAAGGAGAAGAAATTATGTGAACAACCCAACTTTCAGTCAAGTCTACTCCTAGTTCTAATCCTGACATTTGAATCCCCATGTCCCACATCAGAAATGGGTTGTTTTTTTGTTTTGTTTTGTTTTTCCCCTATAAAAAGCAATAGACTTCCTGGTCCTAACACACTTGGCTGCTGTGAAAGAATCAAATGTGGCCAGCACAATTGATTATTTCCCTTTAATGAATTCTCAAGGATTCCCCATGAGTAATGGATGTCTCTGTCCTAGTCTTCTTTGGTACATCAGATATGGCATTTTAGTGCCACCTTAGGAGTGACCCTATCTAGTCTGCGTTCAGGTTCTAATTGTGAATTAGCATATTAACCAATCTGCATTATGATAAGTCATTTATTTGCTAGAAAAATATTTATAATTTGACTATCTGACTGCAAACTGTTACAAACTTGTTTCCTCGTTTTCAAATATGGATACAGTAACAGTACAAGCAAAATTGCCGAGTCCTTCCCTAGAATGCTTAATTCATGTTATAAGCCTGAATATCACAATGCAGGGAGAGGGGGACTGAGGTGTCACAATTTGGAGAGAACATGGAAGGAAAACTCCATCTCCTCACTGTGCTCTGTCACTATAGCTTGGTTTTTACTGTACCCTTGAAGATGAGCTTAATTTTTTCCAAGCACTTTCACAAAATCATAGGCTTTTAGGCTTCAAAGACTCTTGGAAGTCAGCAAGCACCCCACCAGCTCTTTCCAATCAGGAAGTACTTCTTAAGTGATGGGCAATAAGCTCTCTTTTAATAGGGAGGCAGCTGAAGACACATTGAGGTAGCTGCATCGTCCGTGTGTGTTTCTACTCTTAGAAAGTGGCTCTATCAACAAAAGCAGAATCAGCTTTCACAAAGTTGCTCAGCACCCTCAGGAGCAAATCCAAAACTAAATCTTGTGCCCCTTAGAAAAGACTGCAAAGTGCCCTATACCACTCCTGAAAGGATTTGCTTCCCTAAAACAAAACAAAGTATCCTTCATGCACACAACCATTTCCCGTGTGAGGGGGAGTGGAGGATCAAGTATCCCTCCAACTCTTCTACACAACCACTTTTCCTCTACCCACCTTCTCTTTGTGTTTTCTTATTTTCCTTCTTCACCTCTTTCTCACTATACCCTCTTCTCTGTCAAACAGACGGAGGACTGCCAATTCCTAATGTCCAATGCAGATTCCTCTTTTGGCCTCCACACCTACCTGCACCAACCCTGTACATGTCTCTGAGGCATCTTTGTCTGCACTTCTTACCTCGAGTAATGAAATTTACCATCCTCCAAGGAAGATACTCTGAAGTCATAATATCTAATAAATTCACTTTTCTCCCTTGACATACCCTTTCAAAACATCTAGTTCCTAGAACATTCTTGAACTCTGTTCCCTCTTCCCCATCTCACTTCATCTGCCTCATTCTGAGCCACTATTATTTCTCCCAGGGATTGATGTAGCACTCAACTTAGGCTCCCTGACTCCAGTCTCATCCTATCTCCCTCGCTGCAAGCCAGAGTGATTTTCCCAAAACACAAGCATGTTCATGTCACACCCATCTTAATCACACTCAAAGAAACCAATTTCTTTTTCCTATTCTATAAAAGGCATCCATACCAGCCATGTTTTGAGTACAAAAATATACAAATAAATTGTCTTCCCCTTAGAAGCTTGAGTTAAATAAAAGAAGCAGCAGTCAGAAAGGAAAAACTGCAGCTTCACAGAACATTTCTACCAGTTCATCAGTTCTAAGCTGTTAGTTGACAATAAACATATGGAGGAAACTACAGTAAAAGACAAAGATTTAAAAGGCCCCACAAAAAACTTGTCTGAATAAAACATTTTCCAGACCCTCATACCTGGGTAAAATCAAAGGACATGTTCTGAGATGACTTTCAGTTTCTAAGAAAGAAGTTAATCTTCCATTCCACCATCATTAATAACTCCATAGTATTTTTATGGCTATCTACCCACTCAGATAATCGGGGTTTTTTGATAGAGCCCTCTTGTAAGGATAAATGCACTGGAGAGAGAAGTTTGAAAGGGATAGTGATTCAGGAACAGAGACAAAAGCCTTTGTAACCTTTTTTTTTTCTTTTCAAGAGACTGAGTAATTTCTATATCCCATGAATTATCTCTATCATGAACTGCATCACTCTGGAGATAGAAATGAATTCCAGTAGTCTTCAGTCACTTTTATGGAATAAAGCAGGCTGACTCAATAATATATTCTTATGTTTCTAAAGTAAACTCACTCTCTCTCTCTCTCTCCCTCTCTCTCAGCTCTTGTGGTTTTCAATAAATACAACTTTGGAGTGTCTTAGCAAATTCCCAAACTACTTCAGATTTGTTAATTTGCCCGAAATTAATTTTTTTTTACATTTAAATGAGGGATGTACTGGTGACAGTGCAAGTGAGCAGGGTATCTTAAACAAATTTTCAAATACTGTCTGAATTGTTTTTGATAAAATCCATAATATAGTCTCGTTTGCAGTGGGGTAAATTTAAAGGAAAAGCTCTGCTTTAAGAATTTTATTTTTATTTAGCTTTGAGGAATAATGAACCCTGGAAAAATAGAAACACTTAATCATGAATAACCAATGAGTCCAACTGGGTTCCAGGCCAGAAGTCTGAATTTTCTCACCTCAAAGAACTGACACATAATTCTCAAGGCACAAACTGCTATTCTTGCATGTTTATAAGTGTGAATGCACATGTGAAATAGCAAGTTTTCTCCTTCTATTCCTTCAAAACTAGAAACAGTCCAGTTCAGATTTGCCTTTTTCATTATCTTTTCTTGCTTTCAAAACTTATCAAGACATGATGCAAATCTGCAAAGCCATAGTTCAGTGTTGCTAGCAGTCCCTGAATAAATTTATTTTTACTTAATGTAGGTTAAGAAAAATGTTTTCGAGTGGGTGTATCGAACATTGTCTGACTCGAATTTTTATGTTTGAGTTAAAAATCAAATAGAACACACATTTTTCGGGTTCTATTATAAGCCCAGAGTCTTGAGAGAATGGGCATGTTCTTAGCCTGACCACTGCCCTGTTTGTCTATACACACACGATGATTTGGCTAAAAATTCTGTAGAGAATATGAGACTTAATTCTGTATTTTAAATTACAAAAAATAATTACACTATTCTTTTTAAATTCTAATCTCTGCCATAAAATGACCTTTCTTATCCTCTCTAGGAACTTAGAGGTTATTTCAGATGCAAAAGAAAACTTGAAAAGAATGGAAAGGGAAGAACATTCATAAACATGACATTTGCACAACACCTATCACCAACCTAAATGCAGCAAATGAGGATAATATCTCTCTGTGGTGGATAAAGAAAAAAATAAGACTTCTGAGTGAAAAACAAGAGCACCCTGAGAAGATATGTTAACAAAAGATTAACCTTTGAAATGTTAATAAGATAAGGGAGGAAATGATAGGAAAATCAGACCAGTTCTTCAAACTGAACCAAAGAGATAACAGTGCATCATAAACCAAGAATTTAATGTGTTACCTTTATAAAAAATCTGTGTACATTTTGTTCTATTTTTGTAATGTGTATAGAACACAAACATTTTTAAAGACCTCAAAAAAACCACTAATTGCAGATATTTTATTAAACTTTACCCTTTTAACAGGACTTGCACCTCACTGATTAAGAATTCATCTTCCTATTTTAGCTCTTGGTTTAAGGGCCCTAAACCATATATGTCAACCCAGGGGCTATCTGGAGTATTAACTGAAAATGTCAAAAGTGTAATTCTTCATTACAGCAGAATAGAATTATAAAAATTAGATCCTTCAATTACAAATGACATTTACTGTCCCAATCAAGGTTAGTTTTACATGTGGTTGGGGTCAGAGGTTGAATGAGAACAATATCCTCCAAAATAACTCTTGCATAGGTCCAACATTGAGGTTTTGTTTGTGTTTTTTGGAAATATTTCAAATATCTTGGTTCTGAGTTATGGTAGCCATGATAATATGTATTTTATATGTAATATATTTTACTGAGGGTTTTCTGTGTACAAGATACTGGGTTCAGCTCTTGAAAGTTAACGTAGTGAGGGGCTGGGGATGTGGCTCAAGTGGTAGCATGCTCGCCTGGCATGTGTGCGGCCCGGGTTTGATCCTCAGCACCACATACAAACAAAGATGTTGTGTCTGCCGAAAACTAAAAAATAAATAAATAAATATTAAAGTTCTCTCTCGTTCTCTCTCTCTCTCTCTCTCTCTCTCTCTCTCTCTCTCAAAAAAAAAAAAAAGAAAAGAAAAAAAGAAAGAAAGAAAGTTAACGTAGTGAAACACTTAAACATGAACACTAAAGTCAGACACCATGTGTTGGAACTGGGCTTTTGGAAAAATTACCTAACATTGTTAAACCTCAGTTTTTTCAAGAGTAAAAATGACTATAATAATACCTATAGTATAGATTGTTATTTAAAAGATGATAACCAAGAAAAGTGGAGTCATTTTTCCAAGATCTCAGGCAGCTAAGTCATGAAAGAACCAAATTCAAACCTAGTTCTCTTATTCCTAATTCTTATTCCTATAACTACCCACTATTCTGAAACATGATTGATTGATTGATTGATTGATTGACTAATACTAGGAATTAAACCCAGGGACACTTTACAACTGAGTTACACCCTTAATTCTTTTACTTTTTATTTTGTGATAGGGTCTTAGTAATTTGCTGAGGCTGACCTTGAACTTGCAATCTTCCTGCCTCAGCCTTTCAGTTTCTAGGATTATAGACTTGTGCCACCATACCTGGTAAAACATGACTTTTGAGGGCATTTATGATATTGTGATGGTTTGGCTCTTTAATGTCAACTAAAAAGCTCCTCTGTTAGCATGCAGCAATATTCAGATGGGAAATTATTAGATTATGAGGGCTGTGATCCAATTGGTGGAGTAATTCATTTGTTGGCTTAATAAACTTTGATGGATTATTGGGTGGTAACTCTAGGCAAGTAGGTTGTGGCTAAAGGAAGTAGGTCATTAGGAATATACCCTTGGACTCTATCTTGTTCCTAGCATATCTCTCTCTCCATCTCTCTCTCTCTCTCTCTCTCTCTCTCTCTCTCTCTCTCTCTCTCTCTCTCTCTCTCTCTCCTTCTCAGCTGCCATGAGCTGAGCTTTCCTTCACCACATCTTTCCACTCTGATGATTTTTTGCCTTCCCTCAGGCCTAGAGCAATGAAGTCTGCTGACGATGGTTGAACCTCTGAAACCATGAGCCCAAACAAGCTTTTCCTCATCAGGTATTTTGGTTCAGAGACCAAAACCTGACAAGCACATGGCGTATAGGTAGAAATGGACTTTATGGTCCATTGCTTCTATTCCTGGGAAGATACATAGACCATTAGGACTTAGGGTAAATTAAAGAAGATAGATTCTGTTTGACTCTCAGAATCTTAGGAAACTGTGTTGGTGACAGGTTGTTCAACTGGGCAACATGGGAGGTAATGAAGAATTTCAACCAACAGTGCCTGGCACACTGTAGAACTCAGTGTTAAGTGAACCAAATGAAGCAATTAATGAATTCTAAGAAATTCAAAATTCATAACTCTATCATTTTGTGACAGAAGATGAAGGTACTTGGCAGAAAAGTAGGAATGAGTTATCCTGCTCTTTGGTTGTCAGCTCCACAAGGGCAGGAAGCCCATTCATTTGGGTGACCACTCTATTTATACCACTAGACCCGCTGAATTAACACTTAGTAAGTGTTTCTTGAATTGAATTAAATCAAAATGCCACTGTGACCTTTATTCATAACTCAGAGATATTTGACTCTTGCCTATTTTCTCCAAAAAGCTCAGTATGAAACATACTTGAATCTTCCCCACATAAAGTATCCACAAAGCAAAAGGCCAAGGCTACGCAGATCAGACATATCAATTCGTGAAAAGAGGAAATATTCCACATTTTAAAATACGTGGATTGTTCCAAATGTCTCTGTTGAGTACATAAGATCATGCAGACTGAGAGAGAGATGTAATACTACACGATACGGACCCACATATAATGCAGACTTGAGACCTCCACTGTGGAACCTAGGAAGAGTCTCACGGTGATTTTCATTGTAAGAAGTTTCCTTGAATCAATAGCACTACGATCACCTCATTTTCTCTGGGGTTCTTGTTTATTTGCCTCAAACATGCTGATGACCTGAAGGAGCTACTCTCCCACTCAGAATTCTTACACACACACACACACACACACTCACACACACACCCTGAGAGTCAGTCTTCTCCGTGGTCCACTCTGCCAGAGTGGGGACTTTCACTGTAAAAGTCAAATGGTTAGAGGTCTGAGCCTAGGCAAGCAATTTCTCTGGAGGTCTGTCCTCCCTCTCTGTCCCTGAAGGTGCAGGTGATGAGATGATCCTGAGGCTACTCCAAGGCTACTCTGCTTTAAAGCTGCCTCCAGTCCACAGAAGCCTAGAGTCAAGAGGTTAAGCTTACTTTTCCTTACAGAGAAATGCTTTACTTTATTTAATGGGCATTTCCATAGGATTTTCTTTCTCTCCAGCTATCTTATTTAAAGTCTATAGGACACTCTTATTTAAAGGCTACCTCTGTCATTGCTTCTCCACCTCATCAGAAACTCCATCCCTTCACTTTATTTCCTACTCTTCATTTCCTTTCTTACTTCACATCTCAACATAAACTTTGTGGCCCATTGGTCTAACCACTCCTCTGGTTTTTAAATTTTATTTATTTAATTATTAATTATAGTAGAAGTGGTGGTGATTAAATCTAGGGGCACTTTATCACTGAGCCACCTCCCCCAGTCCTTTTTGCTTATTATTTTTTTAATTTTGAGACAGGATCACACTAAGTTGCTGAGGCTGGTCTTCAATGTGCAATCTTCCTACCTCAGCCTCCTGAGTTGCTGTGATTACAGGTATGTGCCACTGCACCTAATTTTCTCTAATTACCTCTTACCAATTCTTTGCCCTGATGCTCCTCTGTTATACCTGTCTGTAAAGACCCAGCCCTGCAATAATCTGCTTTCTCCATCTTTCTCCATCCCTAGATTCAGTCCATCAAGTATGGTCTATAAAACAGCCAACAGTAGATTTGTGTCTCTAAAAATCATCATATTATTTAACCTCAACTGGGTGACTCTGCTCAGCCTCCTCTTTTTTTCTAACTCAACAATATTATTTCAAATCTTCTCCTTTGTCCTTAAATCTCTGATCTTCTTTGCTTTCAAAAGTAGCCTGAGAGTAGAAACCATCAGTGGGGATATTCCTTCCACAAAACCACTCATTTACTTTTCCCCCCTCCTATTGTAACAGCTAATATATTTTAATGCCTTCTGTATTTCAGGTGAAATGATAAATACCTATGGAACAAATATTGACATGACACTATATTCCAGGCATGGTCATGTGGCTTATAAAACCACGACATGCATTTTAAGTATAATAACTCATATCCTCCCAATGAACAGCGTTATGAGACTCACACTGTCCTCATTCCTATTTTATAGATGAGTACACTGAGGCACAAAAGGGTTAAGTAAATTTCCAAAGGTCATCCTACAAGTCACCCTCTCAAAAATAAGTGCTCTTAACCATGTTACTCTGTGGTCTTTCGTCATGGTTTATATATATTTAGGAATTACATACAATGCCTTAGTTTTTGAGTAAAACAACACAAAATAGGAATTCTTATTTTTCACAGTTTGCATATGAGGAAATTGAGACATGGTGGGCTTCAGTGGCTTGCCCAAGGTCTTACATCTGAAAAGAAGCAAAACTGGGACTTGATGGAGGACCAGTGTCAGGACCTCTGCTTTTACCACTACATCACCTTGTGACCTCCTCACCCAAGGTTAGACTGCATCCCAATCCATCCTGTTTCCTCGGGAAGTTTTCTTCTACAGCTTCAGCATGTTGAACAGGCACACATTTTCCACATCTTTAAAAAAAGCCCTGCTGCTACTTGAATTTTCATAATGTCTTATAGGCCATGTGTGGACAGAGCTCATGTCTGGCTTATCGATCCCTTTCCAATGCTTACCGCAGTGCCTGGCATGTAGTAGATGCCTAATAATTTCTGCAGAATGAATGAATGTGTAGGTGTGGGTTTACAAGAAAGAGGGGAAATGAAGGCTAGCCATATGATCCAGCCCTAGGGAACAGAGAATGCAATGACTAGGATAGACTCACAATGTCACTGTATAGCTCCTAAATTTTGATCTCCGTAAGCCATATTACCTATTCAAATTAAGTAAAAATAAATTAAATATAAATAAACAATATAGACTTACTGGTGCTGTAATTTGGATCTGGAAGGTCCCCCAAAGCCTCATCTGTTCAGTGCAGCAATGTCCAGAAGTAGAGCTTCTGAGAAGGGATTGGATCATGAGAGCTCTGACATTAAGAGTGGATTAATCCATCTTATGGGATTCACGGCTGAATGGACTACCACCACAGGTAACCTAATTGGAGGAAGAGCCCTTGGGGACTTTATCTTTTTCTTGGCCCCTTTCTTTTTCTCTCTTTCTCAGCCATGAGGTAAGGAGCTTAATCATTTTTTTCTCATTTAAATTGTTTTCTCAGGTAGTTTGTCTTAGTGATGAAAGTACCTGGGATATGTTCTATGTCATTTTATAAGATTTTCTTTTACAAGGTTTGAACCCAGGGGTGCTTAACCACTGAGCCATATCATCAGCCCTTTTCTATATTATATTTAGAGACAGGGTCTCCCTAAGTTGCTTACAGACTCACTAAGTTACTGAAGGTGGCTTTGAACTCATGATCCTCCTGCCTCAGCCTCCTGAGTCCCTGTGACTATAGGCATGTGCCACTATGCCAGGTTTATAAATATTTCTTTTAAATTTAAAATATGCCTATGAAGGCCAGGTATGATGGAACACACCTGTATCCCCAGTGAATCAGGGGACTGAGGCAAGAGGATTTGCAAATTCTAGGCCAACCTCAACAATTTAGCAAGACCCTCAGCAATTAAGCAAGACTCTATCTCAAAATTTAAAAAAAGAAATAGAAGAAGATCTTAGAAGATGGAAAAATATACCCTATTTTCATGGATAGGCAGAACTAACATCATCAAAATGACAATATTACCTAAAGTTCTCTATAGGTTTAATGCAATGCCAATCAAAATCCCAATGGCATTTCTTCTAGAAATAGATAAAGTAATCATGAAATTCATCTGGAAAAAATAAAAGACCCAGAATAGCAAAAGCAATTCTAAGCAGGAAGTGAGAATCAGGCAGTATAGCGATACCAGATTTCAAACTATACTACAGAGCAATAGTAACAAAAACAGCATGGTACTGGTACCAAAACAGGCGGGTGGATCAATGGTTCAGAATAGAGGACACAGAGACCAATCCACAAAATTACAACTTTCTTATATTTGATAAAGGGGCTAAAAGCATGCAATGGAGGAAGGATAGCATCTTCAACAAATGGTGCTGGGAAAACTGGAAATCCATATGCAACAAAATGAAACTGAATCCCTTTCTCTTGCCATGCACAAAAATTAACTCAAAATGGATCAAAGAGCTTGATATCAAATCAGAGACTCTGCGTCTGATAGGAAAAAAAAAAAGTTGGCTCCGATCTACATATTGTAGGGTCAGGCTCCAAATTCCTTAATAGGACACCCATAGCACAAGAGTTAATAACAAGAATCAACAAATGGGACTTATTTAAACTAAAAAGTTTTTTCTCAGCAAGAGAAACAATAAGAGAGGTAAATAGAGAGCCTACATCCTGGGAACAAATTTTTACTCCTCACACTTCAGATAGAGCCCTAATATCCAGAGTATACAAAGAACTCAAAAAATTAAACAATAAGATAACAAATAACCCAATCAACAATTGGTAATGCTTTTTGAACATGGCCCCAAAAATCAAGACAAGGAAAGCAGAAGTGAATAGGACTATATCAAACTAAAATGCTTTTGCACAACAAAGGAAACCACAAAATGAAAACACAACTTACAGAAAGGGAGAAAATATTTGCAAATCATATAAGAGGTTATATCCAAAACACATAAGGAATTCACATAATACAATAGGAAAAAACTGATTAAAAATAAAAGGACATGAATAGAACATGTTTCCAAAGATGATCACAGATGACCAATTGGCATACTCAGTATCACAAATCATCAGGTAAATGTAAATCAAAACCACAATTAGATATAACCTCATCCCTGGCAGAATGGCCATTATGGAAAAAACAAAAAGAAGCAAGACATAGTCAGTGTTGGCAAAGGGTGTAGAGAAAAGGAAACTTTGGTACACCGTTGGTGGGAATGTAAATGAGCACAGCCATTATGGAAAACAGGATGGAAATTCCTTAAAAATTTAAAAATAGGACTAACATATGATCTCACCATCCCATACCTGGGTATATAGCCAAGAAGATGAAATCAGTATCCCAAGGAAATTATCTGTTCCTCTGTATTTATTGCAGTATTATCACAATAGTCATGATTTGGAATCAACTTAAATATCCATCAGTGGATGACTGGATAAACAGTATGATCATTAACTCTGATTCACACACACACACTATGATTTAGCCTTTAAAAAGAAGGAAATCCTTTTATTTGCAGTAGCATAAGTGAACATGGAAGTCATTATACTAAGTAAGGTAAAAAGTACTATACTATCTCACCTACATGAGGAATCTAAGGAAACTGAACTCAAAGAAATAAAGAACAGAATGGTGGTTTCCAGGAACTGGGAGCTGGGAGAAATGGACAGATGCTGATCAAGTTTGACAAACATTCACCTATAAGATGAACAGGTCCTGGAGATCTAACCCACATCAGGGTGGTGAGAGATGTGTTCATTTGATTGTGGTAGTCATTGCACAATGTACACATATGTCAAATTAGCAAATCATACACTTTGAAGATGTTCAATCTTTGATTAAAATTTTAAAACAAAATAAAATTCCTTTAAGAGTAACACAGTGGTTCAACATGGAGATGAAAAGTTACTGTGCACACAAAAAGGGTGGTAAACAGAGAAGCAGTAGGTAAACTGTCCATTAGTGAAGCAAATGTTCATCCTGAGAGGAAGGAGAGCTATGTCAAATCACATGTTTTATGGCATAAATAGATCATACTGTGTTACTTTTTGTTTTCTGAGGAATAGACAAACAAACAAACAAACAAAAAAACTCCTACATGCTAAGAATACAACCAAAGCTGTCAAACCCCTGTACTAGATGGAAGAAATATCAAAATCAAAAAAAGGCCAGTGTGGCCAACAAATGTGTCACACAAGGCCATCATTAAGGCTTTGTGTCATAGTTTAATTGGAAATATTTTTTCTTTCCTAGCAGTATATAAAATAATCAATGTTGTAATGTTGGTGGCATCATAAAATCATATTTCAATTAGTTTGTGGAGACTTGGAGAAATGTTTGGGCTTAATAAAAGCATAAAAGCAGAATACAAAATTGCAAACAGTCAAAAACATGTCACATAATTTTTAAATAGTACAGGAAAAATGCAAGTGAATACATCAACATGTGAAGTCTGTAAAATGAGATTATGATTAACTTCTATATTCTTTTTCCTTTATATGTGTTCCAAATTATTGATGAAAGAATATATTTTAAGCAATTAATAATACTTAGAATATTAGAAACAAAAATGAAAATACATTGTTCAGGCACTAATAAACTTCATTTTTAATTCATTATTGTTATTTATCTACACTTAGTTTTAGTGTGTTTGTACTTCATATTCTTCCCCTTCTATGAAAAGTACATTCTACAGAATCACAAGTTTTAAGTGCTACCTTTATTCTGATGTTCCTGCATTAAGCCAGTGCAGGTCAACCCAGTTGATATTCTTTGTTGTTGTTTGTTGTTGTTGTTGTTGGTCAACCCAGTTGATATTCTTTGTTGTTGTTGTTGTTGTTGTTGTTGTTGTTTTGTTGTTTCGGTATCAGGGATTGAACCCAGGGGTGCTTAACCATTGAGCCACATCTCTAGCCCTTTTTATTTTATTTTTTTTCATTTTGAGACAGGGTTTCGCTTAGTTACTAAGGCTGGCCTTGAACTTTCGATCCTCCTGCCTAGCTGCTGGGATTACAGGCATGTGCCATCACACCCAGCTCCATATTCTTTACTTTCATAATCTTCAATAAAAATTTTCTCAATCTTGGCAATTTCAGCCTCAAATGCTTATTGGTTTACTTCTTCAAATATTAAAGTTCTTTCAGAAAAATGAAGTACTTTTCCAACTTGCCTTTCTTTTGTTTTAATTTTTAATGGGCACATAATAATTGTTTGTATTTATGGAATGCAGTGTAAAGTTTCAATACATATTTATATATGAGGTGCCGCAGTCTGGCTGGGCACAAAATCATGAGCCACTCAAGCAGGAACAAACTTTATTTCTGAAACTCCTGCCAAAACCACCCGCGGTCCCAGGAAATATGCCGAACTACACACGTGGCATTCTCCCAGGCCACACTACACCAACAGAAAGGTCCCTCCTCCGGAAATCCCTCCTACCGCATTTCCCCAACCAATGGGAACTCTCCAGGAGTCCTGCTAGAGCTCCAAAGTAGCAGGCCGAGGCGGACAGCAGGGGTCTAATCTCCAATTGAATGCAGATCTTAACATAATCATATCATCTCAATGGCTTGCTGGCATCACCTTTCAACCAAAAATGCCATGCGTCATTCCTACTTGGGTATGGCTCTCAGCAATGAGGTATAATTATCAGGTCAGAGTAACATTTCTTTATTCTGAGAACACTCAAAATTCTATCAGCTACTTTGAATTATACAATTATGTCTTTTCTGCCATAATTAACCTTTTATGCTGTAGATTGTTGGGAGCCACACCATCTACCCAGCTGCACACCTATACCCATTAACATTCTACCTCCAGCCTCACCTACCCACCACTAGTTCCTGCCTCTGGGAACCACTTTTCCACTCTCTGTTTCTTTGATATCAACCTTTTTAGCTTCCACATATAAATGAGAAACATGTACACTTTGTCTTTCTGTGCCTAATATATTCCATTTAACATAATGTCCTCCAGACTCATCCTTTTTGCCTACAAGAGACAGGATTTCATTCTTATTTATTTTGAATAATATTCCTCTCTGTGTGCACGCACACATACAACTTTTTCTTTATACATTTATCCACTGATGGAAAGCTTGATTGATTCTGTATCTTGGCTATTGTGAATAGTGCTGCAGTAAACATGTGAGTACAGATACCTCTTTGATACAGTGGTCTTTCCTCTGGATAAATGCCCATCAGGGAGATCCCTGGATCAAGCAGTAATTCTATCAGCCTTTGAGGAACCTCCATCTTGTTTTCCATAGCCCACTCAGCTTCCTGGGGCTTACACTTATTTTGAGTTCGTCACTCTTAGATCTATACCAGACCAAGTATATTCCCAAGTTATTTACCCAATTCTAGAATCTTTTGATTTCTTCCTATATGACAAGGGAAAAAAGGAAATACATCTTTTCCTAGGTAGATTAGTGATCAAAGGATGTTTATTTTACAAAGTAGACTTCAGATGGTAACTTATATCAAGCACTAGAATTTCTGAAGTCATTGAAAAGATGAAAAGGGAGAGCAGAAGGTGAAGATGGAACATAAATAAGGAGACAGGAGCCCTGAATTAAACCTCAGAAGCAGGGGGGCTCTGAACAAGCTGGATTCATGGTGAAGATTGTTTGCCCAGGTCCAACTTTCTCTCTGGCCAGGATCTTTCTGTTTTATAGCACTTAAAAATCCATCCTTTTCCTCTCTTGTCTCTCTTACTCTTCTTCTCTTGAAATAAGCTGTTCAACTGCCACAGGCAACCTTATGTTGCAAGCAGGAAGTGGGGTGAACCCCAACTCCGCATGTGTAGGCTCTTCATCTGCCCCTGCTGACAGAAGACTTCCCCAAAAGCAACATCTCTGTCTCTGCAGCTAGCAAGCTTCTGTTCCCCCTGCTTCATGCACTTTTCTGTCTTTCGCAGCACCTGCAGGTAAGCCCTCCTGCAGATGTGGCCAGAGTATGAGAACACCATTGATCAATTCCACAAACAAAGGACACCATGCCCCAAATTAAATTCCCCTACCAGCACTATCAATCAGCCAAGTTCCTCAATTAAAATTTGAATACCAGAAGCTCTGTTTTCACTCTGGACCTCCTACAAGTCAATTCATTTGATGGTGTAATTATAAAATCATTTAAGCATTTAACCTGCAGCCCATAAGCATGTTCGACCCCTACACATGCCCTATTGCACCTCCAACTAGTTAAAATAACAAGGAGTGTAGCTCAGTGGTAGAGCACCTGCCAGCCTGCTAGAGGTTCTTAATTCCATTCACAGCACCGCAACATAATAATAATAAATAATAAAAAGAAATAATATTCAGCTTTACTGCTACTCATTTACAATTGATAACAAATGCCTGAATTGGTCTGAGATTGAAGTTCAAGACATTTATGGCTTAGAAAGAAGCTTTTCCCATAGTCCTGGACAGAACTGCATAGCGGAAGAAGATGGGATGCAGACGATGTCACTGTAACATAGAGCTTATCTCAAATTAGTGACACATGAGCTCAGCACAGGGAGAACAGCTTACAAAGTACAAATTTGGAGGAGGGGAAAGAAGGGTCCCCTGACAGCATCTTGTCACTGTTACATTAAGACCTAGACTTTGTAACTTAAGAATCTGCCAAAAATAGCAACATAAGGTTTCATTCCATTGCTCTGTCATGTGTAAGATGTTCATTAGCATTTCATGCAGCAGGCAGAAAATTACTGGAGAAAGGAAGAAATCACATTCCAACCTCGTCCCCCACTATGAGCTGCAAATTTGGCATTTCTGCGCAGGAGAAAACCAGACCATGTTGGCAACAGACTCACCAACCCAACCCACAGTGAAAACAAAGAAAAAGCAAAGGAGTCTTGCATCATTACTGCTGTCAGTATCTAGTGAGTATTTATCAGATTTAGGGACCTATCGTATCCTGGAATCATTACATAAGCACTCTCCACCTGAAGAACTGTGCTCTCTGAATGCTGTTTAATTCCTTAGAATAGAGGTCTGTTGCATGTCTTTAACAATCGGTATACTAGAAATGTGTGGAAATGGGGAAGGGAAACAGCTGAGCCCAGAGCATTAGTGGGGACTCGGTTTCATGTCTGTCTTAGCCTCACATTCTCAGCATTTTTCAGAAGTGGACCTCTTTCTGATCATCCAGCTGACTCACAACCCCAGAGGATAAACAGGACTTGACAGGACTTTGACTTTCAATTTTGAGGTGATGCTGGTTCTTCCTACTCTGCAAGTTCCTGATTATTGGGGGCAACTAGTCATGCATGAACTTCAAATACTTGACTTCATTCTTCAACAACCCTGATTAACAAGGAGCAGAATGGACTGAGTCACTCTCCCTCTTCCTTTTTTAATGGCACTCGCTTTGGTGAAAGTGTAATATGCAGCAACTTGGTCTAAAGCTCACATGTAGAAGGAGATCAAGGTGGACTGAACCAATGCCTGAATTCTGAAAGGTACAGTTAAGCAATTGAGTAATTTTCACTCCGGAGCCAAGGGTTTTATCAAATAGCAGCCTATTTATCAAATAGCAGGGACCATTCTGGGGCCTATATCCCATTTTGCACAGCAAATGTTTGTTTAATATGAGAAAACAAAGTAAGAAACTATTAGGTTTTCATAAGCATGTGGCTTTGAATTGACTTTCTGGCACCTGTCTCTAAACCTTGCTGAGGACTGACAGCTTTCCTAAATATCAATCTTTATCATTTCTTCACATTAGAATTAAAAGTCATTTTTTAAAAATTTTTTTGATACTCTTAGGAATTTTCTAAATTGAGCCTGTGTTTGAAGTCATCTTTTCAAATTACTATACATATGTTGGATATTCCTCAGTTCAAACCTGCATTTTCTTGTCTCTTTCACCACATTCTACTCCACTAACTTCACTTCCTATCTTCCACATTCCCCAAGTCTCATGTTGTTCAAATTTGTTTCTGGCTTCCAGAATGCAAAGTTAGCAGGCAGGCTGGATTCTGGAAGACTGCTACACATCTTGTTGCAGGAAGCAGAAGGAGCCAGAATTGGCTCCTGGTCCCCATCCTACCCAGAATAGTAAGGCAGGAACCCGGGAGATTCCTGAGCACCCTGAGCCTTCTTCTCTCCATGTATGAACTGAAAGGTGGGGCTCTATGACCTCAAAGGCCCTTCCAGCTTGAAATTTCTACTTTCATGAACTCCAAGAGACAACTGAAGCAGAAAGTTTCTAATTTCCAGGAATGTGAAGTTTCTGCAAAGTTCCATTTACAAGGCAAATGATTCTCATTCAACAGGAAGGGAAGAAAGCCAAGAGTCATAAATACCAAGAGAGATAACATGCTGTTTTATATCAGAACAAATCTCTCATTCAAAATATTCATTCCAGATGTAAATACAACCCAAATATCTGCAGTCTGAATATGAAAGTGGGGCTCAAAAAAGAGGGAAGCAAGGTAGCCTTTCAGAAATATTAAATTTTACAAAGCCCCCAACCTGCAAAGGGAGTTAGCTGTAGGTCCAACATTTAAGTTGAAAGGAGTCTGAATTCATCTGAAAGAGTACCTCATACCTGGAATAATTACAATAATCTGACCTTGGCCTTAAACAGTAGAACCCTTATGTGGATGAAATTACTGACATTTTAGAGTTAATTTCTTAATGACATTAGAAAGAATCTGAAATAATTTTCTTCTGCACATACATGAATACACCATGGTGAATCCCACCAAGTACATCCATAAGAATGGGGTATTAATTAGAGTAAGATATATCCCATGCTTGTATAATTATATCAAAATGAATTCTACTGTCATGCATAACTAAAAATATATTTTTTTAATTTTTTAATTTGTTTTAATTAGTTATACATGACAGTAGAATGCATTTTGATACATCATGTATAATGGAGTATAATTTCTCATTCTTCTGGTTATACACAATATAGAATCCCACTGGTTGTACAGTTATACATGTATATAGGGTAATAATGTCTGATTCATTATGTGTCCTTCCTACCCCTATACCCAGTCCCCACCCTTCACTCCCCTCTAGCTAATACAAAGATAATACAAGTGACACATGGATTCACTGCAAAATAAAATCCAAACCATAAAGATGTACATAAAGAAAAAATAGAGGCTTTACTTCACCTCTTAACCTCTCTCACCTGCTTCTCTACCCCCAGGTACCTGATGTTCTAAATGTAGGTATCTTCACATTGAACCCATCTCTCACAAGACACTATAAGACGATCTATAAATATCAGATATCCTTTTTTTCTATCAAGTTTGATTGTAAAACTTGACCAAATTTAGAATTTCTTACTAAAACTGAATGGTGGCTTTTCAAAAGAAAATCCATTATTTATATTTCTGGAATTGATTCTAACCATTGCTGCCTATCTCTATTATTCTTATTATCTTTAATATAATAAGTGAATAAGCACTAAAGGATGAAATGTCACTAGAACGGCAAGAACAATACAAAAGCCGCTGTATATCCCACCTAGGTTTCTGCAGACCTCTGTTTGCTGGGACTTTTAAGGAAGCTCAACAGGGGCCCCCCAGGTTAATCACATTTGAAAATGCACACACTCTGTGGACCCCACCTTGGGAGCCAGTATCCCAACTTACCCTTCTCATCCTCAAGGTCCTAAAACACTATTCCCAGACAGAACTGAGGTTCTGAGAGGAAGAATCTGGGTATTTTGGAGGTCATAAAGTCCAGAAATGGCTCTTCAGAAATCAGACTCCTGATGATGATTTTTTTCAAGTGCTAGCATGACTATGAATTATTGGAAAAACCAGTTCTGTGGAAAGTCTCAAAGTCAATGACGATTTTGCAGAGATCACTGGTGTAGGTAGCCAATAGGGAAACTTTTTAATTCAAGGAATTAAACACAATTATTAATCAGGCATCTCAGGTCCAAAGATTTGTTATATTGGACATACAAGGGTTGGGGGGGAGCTTTTATTATTCATGAGAGATCACTATGCTAATTATCTTACAGAGCTTGACCAATTTAACTTCACAAAACTCATGGAAGGAAATACTCTAACATTCTCATTTTAAAGTAGAGGAAACTAAAGGGCAGAGTTTGTCAGCTTCGTCATCACTGTAGCCAGGTTCTCCCTCCTAGTTGCAAGATGGCTGCAGCAGGGTCAGCTTTCGCATCTTCTTACCACACCATCCACAAGAAAAGGGGAGGCTGGGATCTCCTGATTAGTACAGACTCAGGCCTGGAGGCACAAGCAGCATCAACACCACCTAAACTTTTTAGCTGAGAATGAAGGAGAAGTAAATGCCCCAAGCTGGTAGAAGAAGGAGGTAATGGATGCTGTGGTAGTCTACTATAGCACTCATCAGCCAGAAAAATGGGAATGGAAAACTTCTCTAAAAATATAATTACAGTCATGCTCCAACTTGAAACTATTAATTCCTATTGGCACTATTTGTTCTGGAACAGTATATCCTCCATGTAGTTGCTTTTTTAAGAAAAGGCAAATTTTTATTCTATCCCCTCTCCCCTAGTATCCATTTCTCACAGGAACTGTAACAGGTTTGCAGCACATGTTGGGCACTCTCAGGAATGGATGTGATAATTTTTTAAATCTGGAAATTTTATAGTCCAGAATTAAGACTACCTTATACTTTGTGATTAGAGGAAAACTGAAATTTCAAATGTGAAGGTTCTTTCTACCTAGTCATCTTTTATAAATGTGTTTCTTCTCTCTGAGTTATGGATTTGGTATTTTGCTTACCCACAAGCAAAGCTCACAAGTGAAATCAAGAACTGTATACATCCTTGTAAAGCATTCAGAATGACTCCTCTGCTTTATTCTAAACAGATAATTAGCTATCCAATTTAAAAGATGCTCTTGAATGAAGACACCGTGGTGTTCCTTGGAAACACATTGTAAAGTTTAATGATCTTCACAATCAGCTTGATGCTTGCAGGGAATCCAACATCGAATTCCATTTCATCAAAAGGAATATTTGTTAAATGTAGAGTACCTACCATGTGGCCATCTTGAAGCTCACACCAAGTGTCTCCTAGAACATTCTCTTCATCAATTAGAAGACCACAATTGGTTAATATCAGTTGATCAGCATATCTGTGAATGTACTTGAATAGTTGCACTAAGAAAAGTTGCAGGGAGAAGAAGTATAATTCTAATCCCCGACCTTGCCTCTCCAGGGGTAGGATCTCATTCCTTTTCCTGGTCCTCTCATGATTCCCATGGCTTTCCTCTGAGCCTTCTGCTAGTTTTCCACAGCTATGATAGATAGATGTCTCAAAATTGAAGTACACGAATAGAAACAACCAATGAACTCTACAAAAACAGTGTTTTATTTGGGGACCCATTTTCCTGTGGTTAAGTTGCATTTGAATGGAAAAGAAAAATAAATATAAAACGGAAAGAGTCAACATAATAGATGTCAACGAACAATCAAGGAGAAACACTTCATATCTTTGTTACTAGGGATGACTAATCCGATAAATCCCTTAGCTAACACCAGCTGCCCATAATCTAAATATACCAGCAACCATTCCCAGGCCCACAATGTGCATAAAGGCTGCTGAGAAGCATTCATTCTGTCAAAACCTAAGAAGCTCCAAAGTTCACTCAGTCTAGAGCCTGAACAGTCTACAAAAACATTTCCAACTTCTCCAAGATGACTTGAAACTCCCGAGAAGATCTCTTATGGGTTGATGGAGTTTCTCTCATTTAATGCAGGAAACCCATCTACAACAGTATGTATCCATGGATCCCGCACTGGGGAGCTGGTCATGGCTACTGCAACAATCCTTGTCAAGTTTCAAATACTGGGAAGCCATTCCTTACACTAAACCAAACCCTCTCCCTGTCATTCCTACTAGAACATGTCTCATCCTTCTTCCAGTGACAAGCCTTCAAACACAGGAAGACAACTAGCATGCTCCACGATTATCATCCACTGTCTGCTCCATAGGACATCCTACAGTCTGAATATATTTTGCATCTGTCTTTCTCCTTGTCACTTCTGTTAAGCAAGTTGAGTGATACAAAAATCTAGACTTTTCAGAAAACTCATCTGCTCCCTTGTCTACCCTATTTCTTTTTATTACAGATGTTTATTTCTTTTTTTTTTTCATTTTTTAAATTTTAATTTTTTTTAATTTTTTTTATTGGTTGTTCACAACATTACAAAGCTCTTGACATATCATATTACATACATTAGATTGAAGTGGGTTATGAACTCCCAATTTTACCTCAAATTCAGATTGCAGAATCACGTCGGTTACACATCCACAATTTTACATAATGCCCTATTAGTAACTGTTGTATTCTGCTACCTTTCCTATCCCCTACTATCCCCCCTCCCCTTCCCTCACATCTTCTCTCTCTACCCCATCTACTGTAATTCATTTCTCTCCTTGTTAATTTTCCCATTCCCCTCACAACCTCTTATATGTAATTTTGTATAGCAATGAGGGTCTCCCTCCATTTCCATGCAATTTCCCTTTTCTCTCCCTTTCCCTCCCACAGATGCTCAGAATTGAACAAATATAGAACCGGTATATCCCATGATAAGCGCGCAACCTGAGGATGTTTTTGTGGGCATGAGTTAACATTTACATTGCACTGTGTCTATTTAAACGATGCTCTCCTGCTTTCCTCTACCTTGGAGTCTCTGTATTCAGTTCTCCTCCATTCAGTCATTCCTGCCCTGTGGATTAAGGTCAGGTCACAAATGCCTTCTTTTCTGCGTCATCTAATTGATCATGCTGATATGACATTTCAATCTCTGCTTCATCTAGAGAAGCAGGCTCAGTGATGCTATAGAGGAAAACACAGAAATAGAAAAAGCTTGTTAACCTTCAGAAAATGATAGTATATTTTCTGCTTCTCTTAACACCTGATGGTTTTCAAGCAATAAAACGTTCAATTTATTAAGGCCCATGTGGATAAGTGATGCTTTTACAGACAGAGAACATGAGATTCTGTTCCTGAGTGGTTTGTGGCAATCATGCAAACTTGAAGAGACTGAAGTGATGACCAAATGTGAAAATGCAGATCTGGATTCCCAGCACCATTAGGACATTTCGACATTATTATTTAGGCAGATGGCTCTATCATGTAACTCCAAAAGGTGGAATTCTGACATCACCTGAAAGGCTTGGGTCAAAATACCAAGTCAGACCTACCTACATATTAAATATAGATCCACCTTCTACTATACATAGCACCTTCACCCATCTTAACTCAATTATTCTTCAAGACAATTTACCAAGTCTAGGAAGATGGGCTCCATTTTACAGGTGAGGTCACGGAGGCATGGAGACATGAGATCAATGTCAAATGGAGTAATAATGGGAAATAAATCAATAATTGATTCATTAAACCACATGCCTCAGTATATATTATAGTTCCTCTTCTCTGAGATCTGAAAAGTAGGAAAGTAATTTCTGAATTTACCTGCCCTAGATTTTAACAAACAATATGGGCAAAAAAAAAAAAAAGAAGAAGAAGAAAAAGAAATGGCTGGGGTCAGGGGAGATCCTAAGAAAGCTACAAATATTGCTAACATGTACCTGAAGGAAGAACAAGCTACTATGGCATTTTATGGCAAACAACCTTCAGGTTGGTCTCATGACTCGTGATGGAGAGAAAGGCCAATGTATACTGCTGATTCTGTATGAATAGAGCAAGGTTCTTGGTATCTCCTAATGGCTACCCTTCTTTCTGCTCCTTGGTGCACATACTCAACTCCAAATACTTGTTTCTTCCAAAACACTGGATCTCAGGACAGTACCCAATATTCCACTCTCTGGGTTGAGATATGAAAATCTATTTTTAAAAGTTTGGCAGGGGTAGATGGAACAATACTTCTTTTTCTTAGAGCATTGGGAGGCTTTTCACCAAGATGTTTTTAGAATAAAAGAAGAATTCTTTGGGTTATGGGGAGAATCTTTTTTTTTCCTCCTGAGATTTTCTGCATATTTCTGAACCTTTACTCTGGGATTAATCACATGAATATCGTGAACCTTTTTTAAGTAACTAAGCATGGAACAATTTTCTAATCTCTGCTTTGCCATTTTCTTTGTAATTGTGGGCTACCGACATATGTTCCTTCATCTGTAAAATGGCGATAATATTAGCCTACTCCAGGGAGATTTTGTAAGAATAATGGAAGAAAAGGCTTTAAGCCCAGTTATAGCAACCACCTCCACAGATGAAGGCTTCTAAGAGGAGGTGGAGGGAATGCAAAGGAGTGGAAGGGTAGCAGGAAACAAAGAGGCCCAGCCACAGCCATCCAGGGTAAGCATCCCAGCTTATCTTTCTCTAGCACAGGCTCCCTCCCGTGATCTAGTTCTCCTATGGCCCAGCTGTTTCTTCACCAGTCCTCCTCCCGACCCTCAGAAGCTATTATACCTACATCAAAGCCTTTGATTAAGATTTTGTTTGAAAATTCCACATTTCTAGTTATGCACTACTGCTTTCCAGACAGTACAAAATGTACTAATGCCAAGGCTAATGATTTTATCTTTTAAGAAAATTACAGTAATGTGGAGTCTGTTGACTTTTTACCTTAGAGACCAACATTACCATTGACTTCCTGTTTTCCGATGGTTGGCAAGATCATAAAGTCCCATATCAGTAAAGCAACAGCTGTGAATAGACCATCCTGTAATTCTTACATCCACAGCCTTGGGGATAATAAAATAATTCTCTCCATTAGACAGCTAAGGAAAGCAAGAGACTAACCTCAGCTGAACACCATCAGGGGAGAATTTTGAAAAAATAAAGTCACAATTTTATTGGATCTAAAAGAAAATTACATAGAGGAAAACAAATGTCTTTTGACCCAACCCATTAAATAACTATGAACTCTCCTAGTAGCTCTGAAATGCTCATCCTCTTTTACTGAAAGTAAGCTTAGTTGGCAGAGGATATGTATCAGTAATTAGAGATCAAGCTACTAAGTCGGGATTCAGAATGTAACAACTTAGAATCTTTTTTAAGACCTTTTTAGACGTCAGTGTTTCCAAGTTCTTAGGACATACTTTAATGGCAATCACTTTTTGATTAAAAAAACTGTTCAGCCTTTTAACTGTACTTGTATATAGACTTAAAACAATAGGATATCCCCACTTTTTAATTAAATAAAAATTCAGTATCTATTGAATTTGATCAAGATATCCGTCCATAGCTAGTTATCTAATAAACTCTTTTCTCTATAAGCAACCAGAGATGTACAATTGAATAATTTTTAGTTTATATGTTCAAATCTTAAATATGACCTAGACTGGATGATTACAAATCAATTCCCTTTTTGCTTTCCAGTTTCCTGCCTTGTCTCATAAACCGGATGCCTCTTTGAGATTCTCTCCCTGAACATGTCAAAAGGCTAGTGATTCTGCTGTAATTCCAGCCCACCTCTAGCTGTGCATTTCCACCCACCTTTTCAATAATTATCAAATTAATGATCTGTTCATCTTTGATACTCTAGTGAAGCACTCCATAAATCAACAGATATGCTTCTGATCCAGTGCATTACCCTCACTTCTTGATGCTAGACCTTAACGAACAAATCACTCAGGTTAGGGAAAATTATTTCCAAAAGAAATTATTCAAAGAAGTGTTGCATTACCTTCAAAATCTACTTAAAATCTGTAAAATTTTGATTGTGATGTATTAAGGAAGCACCATCTCTGCAAAATACTATGGAAAAATTGAATTGATCTATGTATACACACAAGTCAAATGTAAATACACAAGTACTTACTATTGTAGTAGATAGTTATATGAACATGTTTAATATTTTAGCAGCTGAAATCCACTCTTCTGTCTAATAGAACACAAAGAATTGCCTCTTTCTGGTTGGATTGTCTTTATGAGCAATAAATCTAGGTGCCTACTTCCCATTAAGAATATCAAATAAACCAGTTTTCCTTACACTTTCTCCAAAGAGCCAGGAACTCTGGGAATTGGCTGCCAGGATTTTATGCCATGATTTAAAAAAAAAAATTGTTGGAATCCCACATTCTCAGTTATGGTACCTAAGCATGATTGTTCCTGGTTTAGTAACATTTACAACCTTCCAGAGCAACCTCAGGTAATAACCATTATCAAGCTCTTCTCAGCTTTCCAATGGATTTGCTGAGTTCCTGGTAAATTTCCAGGAGATTCCCTTCTTCCTAAATTACCCCAAATCAGTTTCTGCTGTCTGCAACCAAAGACCCTGACAATTGCAATTAGTCACATATGAAATAAACCCCTAGAAAGAACACACATTAAATATACTATTTGTACTCAAGGCAATTAGCATATATAGGGAGATGCATTCTGTCAATCAGAAGTAAAGAGGATCCAGAGTGGAAGGTCGTCATGAGCTCCTGCCAGGAGAAGAGGAAGACCTGAGAAAACTTGTTTGGGACATATCATGGGTTAGAAGGGAGTTAAAAAAAAAAAAAAAAAAAAAAAGGTCAAAAAGAAGGAAGTTTCACAATTCCACAGGAAAACCGACCAAGACCTAAGAAGCAATTATAGCTTATTTTTATAAAGGAAAAAAATTCAGGATTTCTTTATGGGGAGAATGACAGCAAATATATAATATGTTACATATTTATATTAAATTGGCAATAAGGCTGTTCAGCAAGAACACCAATAGGAAATAAGTGAGTAGCCTCTTGCTGTTGAGGAATTTTGTATTTTAGGAAGCAAGTTTAAAGAATATTTCATCGAACATTTAATATTTATGTAGCTTATTAGGACTTAAAATATTTTTGTTTATCCTTTGTGATCTTTTTTTAATAGCACCTAACTCTCTTGATTCCCCCATATCACCCAGCAATGAGGACATTGCTTTGCTTTGTTGATGAAGGAGCATTAACTTAATGTTGCAGAATTTAAGGTCTCCTCTTTTATAGACTGGTAATATCCTTTCTCTCCCTGTGCAGTAAGTCTGATTTAATTATCTCCCAGAAATCAGTAAAGGTACTATTTTTGTCTCTGCTTGCCCTTAATCCTTATTTGATTAAAGTACCACATGCTTAATTGGACTGAGCTTACCTCAACCTCCTCAATTCTAAATATCAAAGGCAGCTGTGGGACTGCTGGGGTCGTTTTAACAGGCTCCTTGGATTCAACAGATGGTTCTGGGATAATCAGTCAATCGGCATAATCCGCAGAATGTCAGTTTCTGTCCCTGCTTGGTGCTGCCCTGTACCACCACACTCTGTACATCCCTCTGAGCACAGGTCTTCTTTTCTTTCATAGCAAGGCAAGAGAAAACTCTTAGAGGAATGAAGAGGGAATGTGAAACCTATTATTCCTCTTTCTAACATACTGGAATCTTTTTCAATCGTATAAGTCTTTGAAAAGACCTCAAGTGCTATTAATTGAAGTCCCGCAGTATTGACAAGAAAGGACTTGCTGAAAACTACAGTATTTGAAAAGGAAAATGAAAAAGCATAGTCCCCTGTCAACACATCTTTTTAAAGAAAGTGCAGGTATCATTGGGATGCTTTTACCAGAAAGTGAGCTTTTAAGATGCCAGGTGAAAGAGAAATCAAGAAAGAAGAAAAGGAAACAGAAAGAGCAGTTCTCTTGGCTTCCAGTGAGATCAATGTTACGCTGAAGTATTTTCCCCACCACTAGACATTTCCTAGGTCTCCATGATGCCTATTCAAGGCAAAAGTGTAACATTGGCTAAGTTGATGGAGAAAAGGACAGATCTCAACGTGACTCTTTGGAGTAGTTTCCTAGGACTATCATAAGAAGGCACCAGAAATTGTTGGCTTCGAACAACAGCAATTTTTTTTTTCTTTCATAGATCCAGAAGCTACAAGTCCAAATTCAGGGTTCTGGCAAAGTTGGTTCTTTCTGGAAGCGCTGAGAAGGAATCTGTTCCATGTCTGTCTCCTAGCTCCTACTGGTTGTGATAATCCTTGGCATCCTTGACTAGCTGCTACCCTGATCCAGTCTCTACCTCCAGCATTGAATGGCATTTCTCCCTGTGACTCTCTGTGTTTCTGTGTCCAAATGTGCCTCTATTAGAAGCACTGAATCAGGGCCCACCAAATCCAGGATGACCTCATCTTGACTTGATGCAAAAGCCCTATTTCCAAATACAGTCACAAGCATAGACACCATGATTTAAGACTTCTGTTTGGGAAAATCCAACCCACAAGATCCTCCATGACACAAAGTACCTACCTCCTGCCTGGCTGCTATTGTTCATCTCTATGTGTTCGACCCTTCCTAGAAGTCCTTCACACTCTATTTTCATAAACACTTCCTCAAGTCCTTACTCCCTAGGGGAGTTATTCAAATAAATCAACAGGTATTGAAAGGTGGGCGCGGGGGCGACTACTCACAGTATACTGCAGCCTTGTGTAGGTGTGGTTCACATTTTATTTTGGATTTATAGAGCAGAAGACAATTTACCATGAGTAAGAGGCAAGAAATATAATCCATTTGGATCCAAAAAAAGAACTGTTCTGTTCACTAAAACACAAAAGAACTTTCCCTTCTGACAAGGTCATGGCCATCAATGGATATTCAAGACGAACAACACTGGAACAAGCTATCAAGTTGTGAGGTGCTGACGAAGGCTTTTATGACCCTCAAGCCTCACTACAGCATGGTAGGAACTGCACTGTGATTGTTGGCTACTTGTTTCTGCCATTGTGACACCCTCCATCTCTTTCAATGTACCGTCAGATCCACTAATACCAGAACCTAAATGTGTTAAAAAATCTCTGTTTTCATTTTCAAGTATGGATCAAATACTTAAAATCCAACCCAGCACCGTGCCCAATAAATAATACCTTCAACGTTTATTTATCAGTTGCTGAACTCAACTCCATGTGTAGTAAAGAGAGATTTGGACCTGTCAACCGGTACAGGAAATTATTTGGGATAGCAGAGACATGTTTTAAATTACCCAGGGGTTTGTTCCATGTGATAGGAAAATGGACCTCACTCAGGGCTGAGACAATTATCACCCAACTTCACCTGAGAAGACTGGTTTTAAGAACATGAAGCTAATGCTAACCCTAACCCTAGTTTCTGGAGGGCACCCAGTTAGTCCTGCTCAGGGTGCCGTGCCCAGCAGTTGCTATGGCACCAGAAAACCTGTCAATGGGATTCGATCTGAAGATGTGTGAAGAGCTGCCTGATACCATCTAATTCCCAGTGCCACTCCCACACAATAGCTAAGATTGCATCAAGTTTCTCTTATCAGGTATTTTTCCAACCAAGACAGCTGGAAATAAGCCCAGGGAAGGCATCAGTCTGGAAAGACATAAGATAGACAACAAGACAAAGGCACCCAAATAATGTCACCTCTTTTGTAGTTGTGCCTGGGATGCAGGCCTTGTGACTCCTCTCCCCATGGAAACTCCATACCACATGTGCATAAGTGACATTTTGCATAACTTGGATAATAAAGAGGAGGTGAAGAGATAAGACATCGGCCAAATATTCTCTCAGAAAACAAAAGATATGTTTAGTGAAAGGAAATGAGGGAAAGAACAAAGATCTTGGAGAAAAGGAGAAGAATGTGTTCTATTCATGTTCCAGTGGTCAACCTCACCCTCTTTCACCCTCTTCTATAACCTGCTATCTGCTAAGTTTTCTGCCTCTGATCTTGCAGACCAAGCAAATGTTAGGGTAACAAATGAGAACTTAGATCACAGTGGCCTTCCACCACTCTCCAAGGTCTACAGCAAAGCTACTAAAAAAAGATGCTTTTCTCACTGGGAGGTGAGAGGCAGAGATATCACCAACCAAAAGCCAGTTGAGATCCTTATGAATCCATAAAGAGAACTCCAGAAATGTGAATTGTGCTGAATCTGTCTCTCCTATCCTACCTTTTACATCTTTCTCTTCTTTAGAAACTTCCTCCCTACTTCTCTTCACAAAATACACCAGTCAAAACTTCCAGTCCAATCTACTTATCCTATTACCAGAATAACATGTTTTTGATTTTGTATCTGGGGATATTTTTGTTGTTGTTGTTGTTGTTGTTGTTGTAGGTGGTGGTGGTGGTGTTTTGGTACAGAGGATTGAATCCAGGGGCACTTAACCACTGAGTTACATCTCCAGCCCTTTCTATATTTTATTTAGAGACAGAGTCTCACTGAATTTCTTAGAGCCTCCCTAAGTTGCTGAGGCTGGCTTTGAACTCACAACTCCCCTATCTCAGCCTCCCAACTACTGAGATTACATGTTCCCTTTTGCAGAATGCCCTGCCCTGGTAATGCCAACTTAATCACACTTCTCAGTATTTAGGGATAGCAAGACCTCCTTGTGGCAGGGACCTGAAGCCGCTTTCTCTCCCTCCCTGAACACAGCTAGACCTCACTTCCCAGCTCCCTCAATGTTGGCTGTGGCTATGACACTAAAATCTCACCAGCTACAGCCCATGAAACTTCCATGCACAGTAATCTTTGCACTTCCCTGTGCACCACCCTTCTGCAACAAACAGGATACCCAAGAAGCCACGTGGCAAAGATGTCAGAGCCACAAGATAGTCAGAGCTGAGTCTCTCAATCATCACTAGAAGCCTCCCATCTAAAACTACCTTCAAATCAGGCATGGTGGTGCACATCTATTATCCCAACCACTAGGAGGCTGAGGCAGGAGGATCCCAAGTTCAAGGCCAACCTCAGCCAAATGAAAAATAAAAAGGTCTGGAGATGTCTCTCTGTAATTTGGCACTCTTGAGTTCTGTCCTCAGTCTCAGTTAAAAAACAAACAAAGAAACAAACAAAAAACTACCTTTAGGGGCTGGGATGTAGTTCAGGGTGAGACCCTGGGTTTAATCCCAAGTACTTCAAAAACAAATAAGCAAAAATAGCCTTTGGGATATTTTATAAGCAAGAACTAAACTTCTGTTGTGTTCAAGCCACTATATACTCTTTGCTCAAATTTGTTTGTCACAGCATTAAATCTGCCTGAGTTAATATTTGCCTTTTTTCTGAGGTGCCCACCCACAGAGATCACCTGCTTACCCTACTGCCTTCCACTGGGCAGTTGTGTTCTCTGAAATTTTGCAGGTGATGTAAGAGAACCTGTTCCTTGTTGGCGATAAGACTTTAGTAAACAGCAGTCTTCTATATTGTACAAAGGAATTAGGGCAAGTCATGGAATCAAACTGAGTTTAAATCCCTGTTCCACAGTATTCTGCCCAGGTGGTGAGTATCAACTTGCTTTCTCTGATCCTAAGCCTCCTTCATAACTGAGATCTAATTATCTCAATTAATTACTGGGGTCCAGTTGTAAAGAATCATGTTTTAAGGAGTAGAATCAAAGAACTTAGCACAGTGCCTGGTATCTAGTAGATCCTCAATAAATAGAAGGTACTATTCCTTTCAGTAGATGAATCTGTAAAGAAACTGTGGTATAAACACAATAAAATATTACTCACCATTAAAAGAGAATAAATCATGGCATTTGCAGGTAATTGGATGGAGTTGGAGAATATAATGCTAAATGAAGTAAGCCAGTCCCCAAAAAAAACAAATGCCAGATGTTTTTTCTGACATAAGGATGCTGATGTATAATGGGGATGGGGCCAGGGAGCACTGGAGGAGTAGACAAATTTTAGATAGGGCAAAGAGGCGGGAGGAGAAGAGAGGGGGCATGGGGGTTGGAAAGATGGTGGAATGAGATGGACATCATTTCTCTAAGGATGGTGTGACTCTACTTTGTGTACAACCAGAGACATGAAAACTTGTGCTCTATATGTATACTATGAATTGTAATGCATTCTGCTGTCATATATAACAAATTAGAATAAATAAAATTTGAAAAATAGAAGGTATTATTATCACTATTGGTTATGTTTAGTAGCATCTACTTGCTTGTATGGACCTTTTAAGTACAGGTACACTATTATTCCATAGAGGCATGCCACTTCACATCTATTTTGGTATTTAACCTTCCTGACAACGTTGTGTATGGCTCACCTTTAATTACTCAGCTGTATTGCTTACCTTTAATTGCACAGCATCAAGCATGATACTGAGTTTCCTGATGACACAGGCTGTGTCTAATCTTTCTTTTGTATGCCCACGTCTAGAATATTGATTGTTGTTTCACCTCACTTTAATATTAATACTGAGACCTCCAAAGCAAGGATCATGTTGACAAATCTTTTTTCCAGAATTTACAACAGTGACCTGCACAGAATAGTCCTGCAACAAAAGTAATTAAGAAACTAATTTCTCTCTGAGAGGTAGGCAGTGTGATGCCAGCCACGGATGTGGGTGGAAGACAGCAGCAGCTATATAGCAGATGTGTCTGTAAGAGAATCCAGATCCCAAATTGACAGTAGCCTAAAATCCCCAAGCCTCCTATAGTACCTAAGTGGCATCACTAACCCCCACCCCCCCCACCCCCCGCAACCACCAAACAGTCATTCAAAGCCAAGAGTGCTCCAGCTTCCACGTGTGTGACTGAAGTACAGCCTTCCCAGGTCAAAACCTATAGTAGAAGTGAAGTGGCAGACATATGGAAAGGTGTCACAAATGTTACAAAAGCCACCTCATCATCATCAGTACTCTTGTGTTTTATCCCTTCCCCTCATCTGGTGGGAGATCCTGTGTCACATTTTTTTTTGAATTATTATTATAAAACTTCATATTTTATTTTTTAAGTTAGTATTTTTATTGACAAATCATAACTGTTAACATTTATGGGATCCAGTATGGTGTTGTGATATTTGTATATAATGTGGTTTGATTAAATCAAGCTAATTAACCTATTCATCAACCTGATTACCATTTTTTTCAATGAGACATTCAAAATTCACCCTCCTAGTTATTTTGAAGTGTGCTATATGTCTGCATTGACTATTGTCACATTCTTTCCCTGTTTATGGCATGGCCATAAAGTGAAATATTATTAAGAAATTTTATTTACATTTTATGTGATGTAAAGGCCAATATGTTACACAGAGACAATGTACTTATTGTTAGATTGACTGCTTCTTGGAAACAGACCCCCCAAAATGATTCATCTCTTAGAAAATACTGTTATAAAGCACTTCATTTCATTCAAGACAAGATGGTGTCACACAATGAGTAAGGCTAACAGGTGATAAGTCACATTTCACTTTCCCAAGATGGTTTCGACAAGGACAAGCAGCCCTGGAAATGAAAAGCAGGAATTGGGAGGGGAAGCCCGCACAAGAGCCTAGATCAGAAAATAGGTTGAAATTAAGCTGGAGGAAATGTAGCTCATTTATTCTGTACATAAATAATTGCCCTGATTCTATCTAAAGAACTTTAAAAGAAGGTGCAGTCAAGTCAGAAGGGTCACCAGGAGGGCTGCCAGGCTTAAGGCCACATCACCTCCTAAAGTTTACTTCTGAGCTTTCATCCTCATGCAAAACCACATACTCCCCTTTGTAGTTTCTAATGTTCAATGTTGTCAACAACCACAAGTGATTTCATCTCTTGAGTACTGAAGCTCATAGGAGATTGAGGAATCAACAAGAAAGCCACCAGTGAGCCATGTAAGTATCCAGAGATCCCCATGCATGTCTCCTAAGGTCAGCTCAATCTCTGATTATTAAAACACCATGCAAATCCAGGCTGAACACAGGTCACTTTGCAAGCCTGGCTCCATTGCTGCTGGTAGGATTAGAATTATGTGACTTTCAGCCCATACGTCTCCACAACAGGAATATCCCTGCCACCAGGAGTCAATGCATCAGGTCATGAAAGATGTGGCCTCCGCCTTCCCAGGAGACAGTTTGAAGGGACAAGGCCAACTTTGGCCTCTGGGTCCTATTTTCCTGCATCCCACACTCCCCTGTCATACACTCCCCTACCCTTGCCTGAATGTCCTATTCCTTCTTATTCTTCATAATACTGATAAGGTCTTGAGCTTTCTTATTATTAAACTGACCTCATCAGCACTAATTCCTTGCCAAAGGAAAGTCTGAAGTGGTAGATTTTGTAACTAAAATAACAACTAGGATGTGAAGCACAATGAGCTTGTTGAAACAAGGACAGACTGGGCTTCAGAACCCTTGAGGCTCTTGACCCTTTTCAGCCAAGGCTGTGCTGGGAAACATTTTTTGCACACTTCTAGCCTCAGTTTCTTATCTAAAAAGAAAGAGATCCAGATGTGGTCATTTCTAGGATTCCTTTTATCTCTGAATGTTTATGACTCTAAGACACTAAAGCTGATGTGCTGACACACTGCCATACTGGAAAAAAAAAAAAACCTTGCTGAGAAGAAAGTGGAAGAAGAGCTACAAGGGGCCGAGTCTTAACCCAGTTCCAGGCACTTGGTATATATGTACCACTCCTCCAACCCATAAGGAGTCCCATGAGCAGGTCCTGCCATCATCTGCCTTTCATAGATGAAGAATCAAGGTCTAGGGAAGTTGAGTGATTTGCCTAATGTTATAGATGGAATGCGTACATCTCTCCAAAATTTATGTTGGATCAGCAATCCTCCATGTGAAGGTATCTGGAGGTAAAGTCTTTAGGAGGTAAAGTCTTTAGGAGGTAATTAGAGATCATAAGGGTAGTAGAGCCTTCATGACAGGATTAGTGTCCTGGTAAGGAAAAAAACAAAGGTTCTCTCTCTCTCTCTCTCTCTCTCTCTCTCTCTCTCTCTCTCTCTCTCTCTCTCTCTCTCTCTTCCCCCTACCCTGCCCCACTGCCCCTTGTGAGGACACAGCACAACAACATATTAATAGCCATCTGCACACCAGAAGGAAAGTCAGACCCAGGAAACAAAGCACCCAGCCCCTTGACCTTGGACTTCCAGATTCTAGAACTGTGAGAAATAAAAGTGTATGGTTTAAGCCACAGTATTCTGTGATAGCAGATCAGACTAAGACAGCCCAACACCCTATAGTTGGAACCAGGTTTAAGACCCATGCTAAAAATAGAGAAAAATGAAACTATACCAAAACGTCTGAAGAAATTGTCCTCAGCACAGCCTGTTAAATGCCAACAGTCCTGGGTGCTGCTACTCTAAGGGCAGGATTAGAAATGAATTTGTCAGTGCCAACCCTTTCCATGAATGTGAAACAAATGACCTAGATGGTCTGATCTGAAGGCCA
This sequence comes from Urocitellus parryii, assembly GCF_045843805.1. Lineage (NCBI taxonomy): Eukaryota > Metazoa > Chordata > Mammalia > Rodentia > Sciuridae > Urocitellus > Urocitellus parryii. The sequence goes on from NC_135532.1 coordinate 68,865,303, forward strand.
GGCACCTCATTTAAAAGTTTCTCATTGACCCAGGAGCAGCTAGCAATGTGGAGTACCTGCTAAGCCATCCTTTCAAAACTCCATTCTTCCAGAATAAGAACTGCTCTCTTTCTGTGGCTTTTCTCTCAAACTTCAATTTCCACTGAGTTGGGAGATAGGAGCACATGGCTCTGAGCTGTTCCTCAGATACAACTTGTGAGAGAAGAGAGGGCCCAGGGAGGGAAAGGGAATAAGGAGGAAAGAACTGGTAAGAGGGAGAAGGAGAGGGAGAGGGAACAGATGAGGGAAATTGCTGGGACCAATCCTAGAGAGGAAGGATTCTGCTCTTGGCTTGAGCTAGGATGCTAAAGCTATTATTTATAGCTTATAGCCTTCCAAATCAGGCAACACTATTCACATGGGAAGGTTACCAGAAGAAGCAGGGAGTGTGTCATGGGGGGTTATTACTACAGCAGATGGCGGCCATGGGAGTTGCGGCGGCAGCCAAGGGCCTTTTTAGAGTGGATTCGTTCTGCTTTAAGGGCATCTGTTTCCAAGCTGGGCTGAGCTTCCAGATCTGCTGACATTGCTCCTGCTGAATGCAAGTCAGTGGCCGGCTGAGCGTCCAGAATCTGCAGCCCTCGGGGCAGGCTGCATTGAGCTCAGGCAGAAAATTGGAATTTCCCCTTCCTGCCTCATTAAAGGAATGATCTAAGTTCACCTCTCTTGCAGGAGAGATTTGGACTGAACTTCGTCTTCAGCAGTGATGAGCAAAAGCATCAGATTCTATGAGCCTTCCTCTGTGTCAGTGAGAGAGCCACTGGAGTAGGAAAGAAATCTCTGTCATGTCCTTACTCCCAAGGGAATATGTGCAACTCCATCTGCCGCCTCACACTCAGAGTGCTAAGAATGGCTGTCATTTCTAAGAAACCATAAAAAAATATTACCAAGCATACTTTTCATTTTTTCCTCCATTGAGCCCCTCTGCCCTGGTCACAGTATACTATGGATCACAAAAGCTTATGGTCTTAGAGGTATCTATATTCAAGAAATCAAGCCATTCATCTGGAATATCCAGCTAATGAAAGTGCCACACTAATGGAGTATGAGCAACTCTCTTAATTCATCTCTTGGCTTCCTGCATGCTCGTTTCAGCCTCTGCAGCCCCACCTCGAACATGAGACTTGTTGTCCAAGGGTGGACCGTGAAGAGGAAAGTAACCATGAGATCATAGATTTCCCTAAAGCCCACTGTCCCAAGACACAATGAGCCACTTTTGGCAGCATGGCTGGCCCAACGGGAAGTCCAGTGACTGAGGCTCTGCGCCAAACTCAGAGCTGAGCTCTCTGTGTTGAAAGGTTCCCTGCAAAAGTCCTAGAGCAGAGTGGGGAAATTTTCAGGAAGTGGAGCCTTCAACTCCTGTCCTGTGAATGATGCTTCCTGAGTGGTCTTTGGCTCCCACCAACCTAATCTCTGGTTCTGTCTGTAAAATAGAAATGAATGCAAACTTGTTGCTGCCCCTTTCTCCCCACCCTCCCAAAACAACTCAGAGCTTCCTGTTCCTGCCACAAACTCTGACTCCTCTCACTTCCTTCCTGAACCAGAGGGCTCTCGGCACCCTCTGCTCCAAATAGAAGCTGGGTGGCAAACAGGAAGCCTCTGGGGGCCGTCCGAGGAATGTAGAAGCAGAGACCTAGGCACATGAGCCATCATGAAGTTACACAGCCTTTGTGTGTAGGACCCTGTGGGGCCAGTGGGTGAAATTCTATGTGCCATTAGAGTTTAAGGTCCAGGCATGTAAACCTATAAGACCTCTGGCCAACCTTCTTCATGTGCTGTCAGGAGTAGTAGGGACCCAGTATGACACCAGGCAGAAACACGACTAGAATTCAGGTCTCCTGATGACTCCCAACATTCTGCTCCTCCCTGTCTCCTCATGCAAGAGATAAGGAGAGAGAGGAGGTACAGAGGCTCTCCGGGTGGAGAAGCATGAAAACCTCTAGCCTACGTGTTCTCTGAAGCAGTTTTTGTGCAGCTTTAATCTGTTCTGCCCAGATTCCTCATGGGGCACATGGTCAGCTGCTCCAAGGACATGTCCTCATTGTAGTGTGCCAGCTGAATGCTGGGAGGCAGTAATGAGACTCACTCTTCAGGTGCTAAGAAAGCCTTCTAGACTCCATAGTGTCTCTCACAGCCTGAGCTGCCTGTCAGCTACAGTGGAACCATGTGGAAACTTGTAAAAGGAAGCTGTGGCCCAGCGTTAGCAGACACTGTGCAGAGATATAGCAGGGAGCGCTTTCAGATTGCCCACATCTGCAAAGATCCCCATCCTGCCGCCCCCACAGTCACTGTTCAAAAAATAGCATGAAGTAGAGTGGATTTCTCTGTGATGGTAGGATTAGTCCACGTTTATTTATTCATTTAATACAGGGTTTTGACAGTTTAAAAACAAAAAGTGTACATTTTTGTCTTCTTTAGACCATGGATCTAATTGTAGCACAAAACCTAGATTTTAACCTGTTGTCACACCATCTTCAAGAACCCATATTCATAGAGAATTCCAGGCCTCCCAAGTTTTTCATGGAGGTTCTCCAGACGTTGTTTTTTGCCTTATCCCCTCTAGTGTAGGAAGATAACAATAATTAAGTTTTGAGGTATGTGTTAGGTTCTATAGTTTGGACCTTAAATGAACCCCAAAGCAGGGGTCCCCAGGTTATGCTACTAGGAGGTGGTAGAATCTTAAAAGGTGAGGTCTTACAGAAAGTGTTTAAGGTCTTTGGGGTGTGCCCTTGATAGGGATAGTGGGACCCAAGTCTCTTCCTCTTTCCTCATTCTCTCGCCTCCCCATTTTTTTTCTTCCTGGCCATGAGGTGAGCAGTTTTGCTCTGCTCTGTGATCCTACCATGATATGCTGCCTTACCACAAGCCCAGAGCATCAGAGTCAACCAATAATGAACTGGAAGCTCGAAAACAGTGAACTAAACTAAACCTTCCTCTTATAGGTTGATTATCTTGGGTGGTTCATTATAGCAATGGAAAACTGACTGATTCATTATAGCAATGGAAAACTGACACAAGGAATCTCCAGTACACCAGGCAACAATGTTATTCTTCCCACTTTGCAGTTGAATAAAAGAAGGCTAAGAATTTCCAACTGCATGATTTCATCCAGATTTTGACAGCTGGTAACAGGGCTCTGATTCAATTCCAGTTCTGACTCTCAAACCTGGATTTTTCCCATCATGCTGTTCCTTTTACCATCTCTGATACAGCTGATCAAAGTTCACTCCATCAAGTCTTTCCTCCTCCTGTTAAAACTGGGCACACAGAAATCCCAGTATTACTTCCCACCCCACATTCTTCTTGACCACAAAGACCCAGGAAAAGTAGACTCTCCTGTCACTGTCCCCCTGAAATATTAACCAAAGAAAGGTAAATTATCTCATTTCCCTCAAGTTTTCTAAAAGCCCACCTTCTGATATCTCAGAAGGATATGAGTCCACTTTTAAATCCAGTTGGTTTCCTGTATTTGCAATACCTATAATTTTATATCCATATCCGTGTGCCTGCTTAGGTTATAATCCTAGAGAGAATCAAGAGACTTCAATTTTTGATTCAGTATCAAACAGAAAATCACCCAAAATTAGCTGCTTCATGAAGGTTTGATCTCTACAATGAAATGGTGATGATGATGATGATGATAATGGTGGTGGTGGTGGTGGTGGTGGTGAAGAAAAAGAGGCTGCCAGGCAGGCACTATCCCATAAAAGCACCCAATTTACCAACAAGCTACAGAAATGAACTCAGGAGACCAGAGTATCAGGGTCTCTGTGAATTGGTTTTCTCTGGTAGTAACAGGTAAAAAACCATTTTCTCCTCACTCCCAGAGCACTGATTGAGGCAGCAGAAGAGGCTCAGAGACTGTAGGAGATAACCACTTTGGGGAAGAGAGTCTGTCAGCAAACGGAGCATCACCTGCTTCCCACACAGGGACCAACCATCTCTGAGTCATGAGTCACCAAACTCAGAGCCAAATTGACAGGCTGGAGAAAGAAGTCAACAAAACCTTCCCAGCAGGTGCAATGACTACTTGGTTTCCCTGATGACATCCTGTGCACGGAGCCAACGGGGGGGAAGCTAGCACGGAGAGCCTGCTCACTAGGTGAGCCAGCCTTCCCTGCCCGTGGTGTGTGCTCCACTTCCCAAGGTCAAGCCCATGGAGCAAGGTCAGTGTGATAGTCCAGAGCCTTGGAACAGTAACAGTAACAGCCATAGTTGGCCTGAGAATGAAACAAGGCCAGAAAATAACAAGAACTATGGAGATACCTGGAGATGCCTGCACACCAGCACAAGACTCTCCCCAGGAGGCACTCAGACTTATGAATATCTTTTAAAATGCTCAGACCCTTCCCCCCCAGAAGATTTTCTCCATAAATCAAAAATTACCTTTGGTTTCTGCAGCAATTAGACTTAAGTGATTGTGAGTAAAGACTGTAAATAGCTTACACTATGCATTGAGTCAATAAATCACATGCCCAGACTAATAGCTGCTGCCCTCGTTCCATCTTGCATTTAGGACATTCATTTTTTATTGCAATCATTGGTTTGCTGAGTGTTTCCAAGGAGAATAAATAAGGCTTTGAAGGGATAGCATAGGAAATTTATAAATTGCAAATCCTTTTTTTACTTTTAAAATAATTTCACACTTGTAAGCAATTGGATGCCAGTGGCTTCCAATTTTTTAAGAAGCTGTCCATTTTTGGAAAGGAAAGCTACCTTAATATGAACACTTTCTAGCTTGCTTTAAAAAGAGGACACAGAAATCAATTCACAGACTCATATTTCAACCATCTCTTGTCATTTTTTGCTATTTTATTCCACAGCTCATAGAGATAGAAACTAGAAAAGTATAAAAATGTGCTTTTTCACTCATATTATTCTGTTTTAATTGCAGGTAAAGATGACACATTAGAGTGAAGACATTTTATTACAACTCAGAGAGAAAAAGGTTGAGAGCTTTAAGCTGTATAGCATGGGAACATGAAAATGCATGACAGTTAATTTTAAAAAATAATTTCTCTGTATATAGTATTGCAACAAATAAATTACAGTCATGTCATTCTCGGCATGTGATTAAATAAATGGCATAATCTTGCTATAAATACAGAAAGTTTTCTTTTATATTAGAGTACTTGTTGGTAATGATACTATTATTTATGCATTTGAGGTGAAGGGAAAAAATTTGTGTGCCAGCTTCTAGCATGATCTCCAACCACTCCTTCTCTCTGACGCCCATATCCAAACAATTACCAGGCCTTTTCCATGGGTCCTAAAGCTTTGGAGAGAGAAATGGGGAAGAGCAATGGATCTGGAGCCAGCCTTAGTCCACATCCCAAATTTACAATTTACTGGCTGTATAAGCTTGACCAGTTGCTTAATCACCCTCTCTGTGCCTCATTCTGCTCATCGGTAAAAAATAAGATAGTAATGTGTCCTATTGGGAAGTTTCAATAATTTGTATGGAAAGCACTTGGATCAAAGTGTGGCATATAGTAAATTACTACATAAGAATTAGCTCTTTTGATGACAATGAGCTTTTCCCCACATTGGTGCCTACTTTAGTTCTTCCACTCCTCCCCTGTCATTACTGCCTGCCACATTCAATTACAATAAATAGCATATCTTCCAGTTCCAACTGAACATCACCTTCATTGTGCCTCACACTACTCTATAGGCATTTCTACCATAACATCTATTATACTTGTGACTTTATTTATATTTATGTGTAGTGAGGCTGAAAAATACCTACTTTAATAGCTAATATCAGAAGTTCTCTTAAGTAGGAAACGGCCTTTGGTTAGGAAATACCTTGGTAGAAATTGTTGGCAGGAATAATGAGGCCCAAATATTTTGACCATAGAAACAAAGAAAAACAGAGAGACAACTCCTCTGTAGGAGGGGTACACATGCACTTGGGGGTTGAGGTAAGCCACAAACGTTAAGTTGGCTCAGTGGGGAAAGGCAGTCAACCAACATAAGGAATTTTTTAGCTTCCAGAAAAAGACTGGCCACCAGATTCCTGGTGGTTGGGACTGAAAGACACTTAGAAATGAGTGTCAAATTTAAGTTTGTTTGCATTTCTAAAAATGTTAAAAAAAAAGATCCAAAACTTAAGTAAAACCTCACACATGCATAAAGGGTTTGTGATATGTGGTTTGGAAAGAAATCAAGGAAAGGGGGCTGGGTCCCATGTATAGAGATGAAGAAGGAAGGAGAAGAGAGAAAATCATTGCAAAATGAGACAGAACAGAATGAGTTTAAGTGGCTTTCAACTTGGAACACAATGAAATAGACACCCTCCAGAAACCTTGGTAATGATGCTGGGACTCCAAGTGTATGTGCTAAGAAAGGCTCGGGGTTTTATTATTTAACCCCCAAAGCCTAGGTGTGTTAGCTTGAGTCTTCCAGGAACCAGACAGGATTCCATGTCAAGACACTTAGTGAGCAAAACACCCAAGAGGGCTTAGGGAATTAGGATTAAACTGCAGAAGGCTAGAAAAAACTTTAGAGGATGAAGCAGGTTTGACTTCTATAAAAGGAAAAAGGGAAGGAAAGTTAGGTGGAAAGAGCCTCAGATGACAGAGCAGTTCTAAGAACAATCCCATGGTGCAGAAGGAAAGTCCTTGAGCCAAGGTCACTATGGGAGGAGGCCTGGATATCTAACAGGAATGGATAAGAAATAGTACCCACCCCCATGCTTAGTTACTGACTGGTAACAGTCCACTGCAATTGTGCACTCAGCATAAACACGGTGGTAAATCCAGAACAGCAGTGACTGGGACCATCAGCCAGCCAAGCTCCCAGAGCAAAAGACCAGAGCTACACGTTTTAATCACCTCCTCCCAGAGTCACCACAGCTGACAGGAATCATGTCTGATTTATCATTTGATACTTAACTTCTCAGTAAATGTTTGCTGAATTAATAAACTGATGCTTCCAAACAACTATTGAAACCCAATGTTATACACATGAGAATTTCTTATATTATCCTATTTTATTGTATTGTTAAATTTCCAAAATAAAAATCCTTATTAAAAATATTATGTAGAAGCACTATGATGTTTCTTCAAAAATTAAACATAGAGGGCTGGGGATATAGCTCAGTTGGTAGAGTGCTTGCTTCGCATGCACAAGGCCCTGGGTTCTATCCACCACAAAAAAAAAAAAAAAATTAAATATAGAATTACCATAGAATCCAGCATTTACACAACAGACTGGAAAATAGGGACCCAAACAAATTTGTGTGCACCCAAATACATGCGAGTATTATTCACAATAGCCAAGAAACAACCTGAATATCTGTCCGTGGATAAATGAAGAAACAAAATGTGGTATATGTACATAATGGAATGTTATTCAGTCTTAAAAAGGAAGAAAATTCTCTTCCATGCTACAACATGGATGAACATGTGCTAAGCAAAATAAGCCAGTCGCAAAAGGACAAATACTTAATATGAGGTGCCCAGAATATTCAAGTTTATAGAAACAGACAATAGAATGGTGGATTCCAGAGACTAGGAAGAAGGCAATAATGAGGAGTTAGGGTTTGATGGGTAAAAATTCAGTTTGGGAAAAAGAAAAGGTTCTAGACAGTAGTGATGGTGGCAGAACAACCTGAATATATATTTAATCTCACTGAATTGAATTTCTAAAAAGGGTTAAAATCATAAATTTTATCTTATGCATATTTGATTACAAAAGAAATAAATTTTATTTAGAGGACATATATGTTAGGATCAGAAACATAGGGATCCTCCATGCTACTATGCAGTCTTATGACCTGAGCCCTGCCTCTGTCTGTAGGTAGTAAAGTCAGGGCTACCAACTTCTCCTGGCCCAGCTGCTTGACTGGCAGGTTGGTTCCTCTCATTGTCCTCCTCCCAAAGTATGCCAAAAATATGGCTGTTCCCAAAGTGGGGATAAGATACTCAAAAGGCCTACTCTCTTTTGATTCCTGAACAGCTTACCCAGTTAGTTTACTTTTAGGTAATCCCTGTAGGAGAAAATGTTCTTAGTAAACAACAAAAACCCATTCTATGTAGTGTAAACAGAAAATAAATACATATTATGAAAGAATACCCTGTTCACAGGATTTTGAGAAGGGTGTGCACAGCAGGGTTGGAGGCTTAAGCAACCAGAAAGATGCTTCAAATGCCATTCATTTAGCTCAGTGGTTACAGATTGCAGGGTCCACACACCCAACACTGCCAATAAGGCCACATGGGGCTTCCCTAGACCCTCTGCCACAGTGGTCTCTAGAAACAGATGCTATCACTACTGCATTAGCCAATGGATTTCACACCATCCCTGTTTCTTTGCATCACTGGTTTCCAGTTCAGAGTCTGGTGTGTGGGGACAAGGTCATAGACCTGTGTCCTAATTGCATGGGCTGCCGGGTACAGGTCGGTCCCATATTGGAAAGTTTTCCAATTGTGGGCTTGATATGCACAGACACTGGACAGCCAAAAAAGAACAGAACATGCATCTCAAGGACACTGCTGCCCACCAGAAGGCTCTGCTACCCCTGCTGCCCTACAACAATGTTTCAGATAAAGCTATCTGGAAACTAGGTTCTGTCTTTGCTAAGAAAAATTTAAAAAGTCAATTATGTAGACTCAAAAATTCTTAGTAGAATCCAAAGTATCCCATTGCCTCCAGAGTAAATAGCAAACTCCCTAGACCACCATTGCAAGTTCAACACAATGGGGCTCCATCTTCCTTTCTTGCATTTCTCCCATCACCTTTGAAAATTCTCCACCCCACTACAGCCATGCTGGCTAGTCCCTGCTTTCCATCTTGACACTCATCTCTGCTTTTGCCCTGGTCATTGTTGCTCACTTCATATCCCTACAGGGCCATTTCCCACCCTCTCTGGCTATCATAATCTTATATCCTTAAACACAGCACTGAGCAATGCGCTTGCTCATTAGCATGGCCCTGCTCCATGTGCTGACACTGGTGCATTTTCTTAAGTAGGACATCATTTTTGGGGGAGCCAGTAAGGAAGAAGTCAGCAGTTAATTCTCCCCCCAGCAAGCACGCTGGCAGAAACAGAGATGACATCTCAGCACTGTTCGTTAATCTAAGAGCAATTGTACCATGTTTATCTGAAGAGTGCTGATTATGTATTAGATACATCCAGAGAGCTAAAAATCCTATTACCTTCCATCAAGTAAATGCCGTTATTCTCACTTTACAGATGGAATCCAGGGTAACTCATCTGAGGCCACACAAGGAGCAAAGGAGTTTCAGGATTTGAACCAAGGCAGACTGGCCCCAGAGATCACCAGCCAGGACTGAGGTATCTCTGTTTCACATTACACAGTTAATCATGCTTTAGAAAGGGTCTATTCTAAAGATGTTAAAGGCAAATCTTCACAAAACATTTAACATGGAAAGTGATTCAACAGAAGGAAATGTATCAATCTTTCTATCTCTGCTTTTACTTGAGGGGAGTTAGGTTAACAATGTTCTTCCTCCTTACGGGAGACAGGTCACATACAGTAGGTTGGAGAAATATCTGCCTCTTTGTGGCAAAGAAATTCACATAAAAATATCTAATGAATTTAAAAGTTCCTGTGAAGAAACCTAAATTCCCCTCCTCTCTTTAAATTAACATTATGTTTTAACCATAGTATCTGAAGGCATGTCTGAGAATAAACTTCAAAGCTCCGATTTTCAAGAAAATACTATAAAGTGAAATTGATCAGATTCACATCCTACAAATCAGACATAGCCACCCACTCAGTTTCCCTGAGGTGTCACTTTTAGGACCCCCAAAGGATACCAAAGTTCACAAATGCTCAGGTCCCTTATATAAAATGACATAGTGTTTGCATATAAGTACTCACACCCTTTTGTATACTTTTAACTATCTCTAGATTATTTATAATAACCAACACAATATAAATTCTATGTAAATGTTATGCTATCCTGTTTAGGGGATAATTACAAAAAAATTGTACATGTTCTGGACCAGCACATTTGTTTTTCAAATATTTATGATCCAAGTTTGGTTGAATGTGAAGATGCAGAACCTGTGGATACAGAGGTTACTTTCATCTTTTTTTATTCTATTATGCTTTCTTTATCCAATTATGGTTTCTTCATCCAAGGAAGATTTTTTTTTCAATTATCAGTAGGGGTTTATTTTCTTTTCTCACCAGAAATGTGATTGACTTTGTTTTTTACCTACTTCCATGTTTCCTACCTAAGATAGTAAGCTTCTGAATACTGCTGTCTGGATCAGTTAAAGATCTCCAGAGAAACAGAACCATGAGGCCTATACAGATAAATGAGAAGGAATTTATTATAGGAATTGGCTCATACAATTATGGAGACAGAAATGCCACCACCCTCCCCACCCCACCCCACCCCAATCTGGTATCTATAAGCTGGAGCATCACCAGCAGGAAAGCTAGTGGTATAATGCAGTCTGTGTCTGAAGACCTGAGAACCACGGAAGCCCCTGAGTCAGAAAGCTTGTAAGCTGGGGAGGGAGGCACTGATGTAAGTCCTGGGCAAGATGGATAACTCAGCTCAAGAGGAGAGAGAACAGATTCACCCTTCCTCTGCCTTTTTGCTCCATCCCACACTTAATGGATTGGATGAAGCCCTCCCACATTGTTGAGATCAAGATCTTCTTTACTCAGTCTACTGATTCCAATGCTGATCTCTTCCAGAAACACCCACACAGAACACAGACACACCCAGAAGTAATCTGAGCATCCCAGCTATCTGTTAGACAGGTCAAATGAACACATCAAATTAATCATCACAGTGTCTGATAAATAACAAGATTTCAATCAATATCCTTTCAGCTTTCATTGAGAGAATCTACAAAATTTCAAAAGGTGAGTTTTCTGTAGTTTTAATGAAGATGTTATAGAAATTGTGTGCCCTCCATTGTCCAGCACCATCTGGAAGCTGGTATCACACGAGAAATTTTACTGAATTTTTGTTCTAGAAAATGTCTTGCTCTTCCTGAGGACAGGGACACACTGATCATGATTTTTGGTTTGCTTTGTCCAACAGGAAATGCAAGCCAACTCTACTTGGATCTATGTTACACACAAGTATAATTGAAACTATTTAGAACTTTATGGCTTAGAATGCCAGTTGTAAATATATTCCCTCTCAGCCTTAAATTCACTTTCTGCTCTATGAAAATGGATATGGGCCCTTTAACTGCTTTTCCTTTGTCAGCTGGCACCATGTGAACCTGTCAGAAGAGAGCTCTGGGGATGAAGCACAGGAGGAGAGGATTGCTTCCTGGTTCTGGTACTTGCCCTCCTGGCTCCTGCAGGGCTCACAGCTTCTCCAGGGCCCTCCTCCAGCACAGGTGGCTTCCCGGTGCTGAGCTCCCACAATGCACAGTGGTCACTATCACCCAGCAGCCAGCAGTTTTCCACAACATCCCCTGGAGCAGATTTGTAGCAGAATTCCTCCGGTGAGACACCTTGCTGTGAACAGATTTCTCCAGTGCCCTAGAGGGCAGATTTCCAGCAAGTTCCTCAGGACTAATTTCTAGATAATTCTGCCAAGACAGCATCACAGGGACTTTTCTGCCATCCAGTGAGCCACAGCTGTACCCTCTTCAAGAAGGTCTGGCTCTCCGTCCTCTGAGCCACTTAGCATATCCACATTTTATATTGCTTTCCTACCCTGATGTCTATGCAAATATGTTTTTACCTTTTGGTTCTACTCTTTTTAAAATTTAGATTTCACTGCTTTGTTGCATGCTTAGCTTCTTCAGTCAATTTTAAATTATTTGTGAATTTTTAAGGTTATTAAATAATTGAAAGTGTATGCAAATGAGGGTCAGGTGCACAATTCCCAGAAAAGAACCAGCAATAAAACAATCATTTTTGATGAAGATAATGAGATTGATCAGGATAAACCCTTTCATCCCAGGTTAGATTCTCCTACAACTGAAACAGGACACTTAGAAGCTTCAATAGTAGCATAAAGAAGGACAAAGCTGCTAGAGACACCCAAATAAAAAATTTCATTTTCCTAAGCAATGCCTGAAATTCATGTGGTCTGCCCCAGATGAGGAATGTATTCAGGAGATACCAAACCCAGAGAGATGGATGCATATAGATGTGGAAAACTATAATGAGTCAGAAGGGAGATTTTCAAACTGAAGCCAACCAGCTGAGGATGACAATTTCCAGTTATCATAAAAAACTGCTGGTAGGCACCGTGATGATTAAGCAGTCAGGTATCACACCACATTCCCAGGGTGGCCCCAAATTGAAACCTTCCCGGGTTAACCGTCAGTTCTATTACCACTGCCCAGGGATTGAGAGCTGTAGCTTCTGCTTTGAAACACCACATTCACCGTGCACTAATTATTTGCCCGGAGCAACACCTCTCAGCCTCAGTGTCTAACTACGCTACCGCCCAGGGTTGTCATAAGGACAAAAGGAAGCACTGAATACAAGTCCCCTTGTCACAGCACCTCGCACATAAGACTGGCAAACGGAGTTACCCTCTCTCCTTATATTAGATTGCTAAAGCTACTGTGACAAAGTACCACACTCTAGTGACTTAGAACAATCGAAATCTATTGTCTCAGTCTCCTGGAGGCCAGAAGTTGAAAATCATAGTTTTAGCTGGCCGTGTTCTCTCTGAAACCTGCAGCAGAAGATCTTTCTCTGCCTCTCTCCCAGCTTCTGGAAGCCCCAGACCTTGCTGGCCTTCAGCCCAGCACCTCAGTCTCTACGGCCACCTTCACAGGGCCAGCTTCCTTTGACTCTCCACATCTGCGTCCAAAGCATTTTTTTTCCTAAGAATACCAGCCATATAGAGTCCACCCTAATAACCTCATTTTAATCTGATTAACTCCCTAAAGACCGTAATTCCAAATAAGGGCACATTCTGAAGTATCAGGGTTAAGATTTCAACACATACTTTTTAAATTTTTCCTCCCCTGGTTGGGGGAGAGCACACATTTCAACCCATTCCTCCTTAGTTTTTTATCAGAGTAGCCCCTTCCTCCATAATGAGCTATCTGGCAGCTAGGATACAATTTCTACCTTACCAATTTCTAGGTAACAGTATATCTATCCAGGTAATGCCTAGGTAAGAGCACAACTGAGAAACCTCAGCCTCCTTGCCACCCCATCTGGCACTGGCCCTCTGTGGCCACCTGCACCTTCTCTTTCTCCAGCTCCTCTTGGCCTCTATCTTCTCCGAGTCCCCACCTCTCGTGGCCAGACCTGGACTCACCATTCTCTTCTCTTGCCCTCCCTTCTCAATCCAACTCCTGAACCTAAAGACTCATAACCACGCAGCATCTCTGTTCAAATCTCTAGACTCTCTGCCAAATAGGAGAACCCTATATAAAATGGCAAAGGCAGGGATAAGAACACTCTAATTCATCTGAAGGAAAACACCTCACATTTCTACTCTGAAGCCCTCGTCCTTATTTGAAATATAAGAACTTTGGGGAGAAGAAATATATTCCACCATCGACTGCTCTGCATGAATTGTAGAAGTGAGAGTATTTTAGGGTATTAGGCTTCTGGGTGGAACAAGAACAAAAAAGACAGAGCACTGACAGTCAGCACATGTGTGTGCAGAGACACGTTGGTGAAAAATGAGGAAATTGAAAGAAGTTCCGAAGTTGTTTTGTTATAGGCTAAAGGTCTTGGCAAAAATAGATCCGGAATCCCTCTCTCTCCCTCTCTGTCTCTCTCCACAGTAAGCATGCTTGCTTCTCCCAGTTTAGAAATCACAATAGATAAAAAGAAAAATATGAGAGGCAGTCCCCACATTAGACAGCCACATGCACGTTCTGCTAAGGAAGATAAAATATCCCCCAGCCCAAAGCCATCTTCTGTCAGCCTCCTCAGGACTTAAAGTTCTCATGGTGAGGTTATTCTTATGTAAAGACATCCATCTTCCCAAGACAACAGATGAGAAAACACTTCCTGGGGAAGAGGACACTGTATCCTGAGGGCCTGTTAATATTTTCATGAGCACTGAGATATTATATTCACTGGTGTCACCTTAAGTGACTATCCCAAGGGAGTTAGTCCAACCATAGTCTTAAGTTTGCTTTGTTTCCTGCTACATCCTCAGAGCTGTGTGAATCCCCAGACATAAAATGAATATGATTCTATCTCTATAAAATGGGGACAGTCTAGTACCTAGACTGTCACATAGCTAAGAAGAGTAAATGAGCTAATACATCTAAGATATAGGTTGCCAGTAAGTAGTGTCAGTTATTATCATTATCATCATCATTAACAATAATGACAACTGAGTAAATGCACAAGTAATGGGACGGGAGAGAGGTCTAGAAAATCGGAAGTGGAGATGCTCAGTGGAGGGATGATGAAAGGGAGGAGCCTGGGAGGAAGCAGATGGCCGGCCAAAGAGGAAGGCAGAGCAAAACCACCTTCTCCTACTTCACAAATGTCCCAGGTGCATGGCCCTTTCCAAGGCCCGCTGAGGGCCCAGCACTGAACTCTGGCAATCATTTCTCTCCAGCACTGAGCCACAAGCCTTCTTCTAACTGCTTTGCTGTGGGCAATGAGGCATGATTAAAAGTCGCAGAGTGCAGCGGGAAGAAGCCTCCATAAATTAGAAAGTGACTGTCCCAGAATCTCAAAATCTGAACCAGACAAACAGGGAGCACAGCGCACTGTAAAATAGGTGTCCTGGATTCCCCATTTGGACCCATGGGACACTGCACAGCCTCGGTGAGAGGCAAAGTGCTGTGACACAGAGTTTCCTGAAGTGTGACACAAGAGGTTTGTGAAACAGGTATTCAAATGGGTTTCTGGGTTAAACATATTTCTCTAGGATCATTTTGTCCAAACCTATAATAGGTAAGTGCACTGGGACTCTCCAGGGTTGAGTACTGTGCACTGTTTCCCAAATAGACTTGATCAGAAAAGTCTGGTTTTAGCACAGTATCGAGACTAGTGTCCTTCTTGAAAACCCTGGGGTTGTAGATGACTGCTGAATGAGACCCATCTCCTAGAGCAGGATAGCTAGGCTCTCAATTTCCTTATGTGGAAGAAATGAAGAGATCCAATCAGTGATTCTTAGCTGATTTGAAGCCAAAAGCAATCTGAGAAGCTGATGAAGGCTATGGATTCTCTGCCTCTAGCTAGGCATATGCTATGCATCTGCCAGACATCTACTCACAGGATTTCAAGGAATCATAAGTCCCCTTAACTAGAAGGTGTTCCAAGACCCCTTCCATTTCTATAGTGGAATTCCCTGAATCAGAAGGATATGGCCGTGGATATCCATTGCTTCTGCCTCCCCAGCAACCCTGCCTTTTTCTTTTGGTTACAACACCACGATTTCCCTTTGTAAATCCACCTCTTTCCAATTCTTGGTCCATATGTTTTCAGAAAAGCTGATCAACTGTGTCACCCAAGCCTGACCAAGCATAGTGACTCATTAGCCTGGTTATAATGAGGGGACCATGGGAGGACACAATTGCTGACTACAGCCTTCTGGATATTTGGTGGAGCTACGAGACAGGAAGGAGGGAAGGAGGGAAGGAAGGAAGGAAGGAAGGAAGGAAGGAATGAAGGAAGGAAGGAAGGAAGGAAGAAAAAAAAACAAAGTCTTTGTACTTGGGCTACTAAAGTAGCATTCTAGAAGCCCGAAGTCCTGGCAGCCATCTTTGTGTTTGAGAGAAAGTGATTCCTGAGAGCATTGGCTGAATCACCCCCAAAATTCACATCTTCCTCCACAATATCCCATTTACGCACCATCAATAAATATTCTCTTCTGTTCAAACTAATTTGCAACTGCGAGAGTGCTGAATAATTCAGTTATCAATCTTGGGATTCCCAGAGCTGCTGTGAGGCTAAATTAAAGGGCTCACAGCGTTAATGCTGAGTCTACATTCGACAGAAACCAACTGTGGGAGGACATTAAGGGATGGCTGCATTGGTGAGTACTGGCAGGACCTGACTGTTGACCCACGTGAGCTGTGCACCAGGAAGGCCCTAGAGACAGACCTCCGATGATTTCTTCCACCTGCTACCTGCTGCCTGAAATGCCATCGTGGAGCATCTGGAATCTTGGTGGGAGGTAGAGAGAAAGTGCAGAGGGAGCTACAGAGCCTTTGAGAATCTAATGGAAGCTATCAATCCTCTTCCTTGAAAAATATGCAAAAAACACTAGCATGCAATTTCAGGAATTTACACGCTTCCAGAAGCCTCAAAGCCACTCCCTCCTCAAGGAATCTCAGGATATCATCCCTCCCTTCAGGAACAGAAGAATTGCTGGACTCGTGAACAAGAAATGCCCCAGCCTCTCCAAGGACTTCAGCTGGAAGGGAAGTAAAAAAGGAGGTACTCTTGGTAGAAGAGGGGAAAGGAGGTGGCAGAATTGCCCACAAAGACCCTGGAGCTTAGACAAATAGCATGCGTTGATCCCCCACCCCTGCCCTTTTGCCAGTTTTTCAACTCAGAGGAACAGGGAGCCAACTTTTAGCAAGAGCCCCTCCAAAGTCAGATTTGGAATTAACCTATGGCCTAACGTTTGATTTCTGTTTAAAAAAAAAAATCTTCCCCAGAGAGAGAACATTTCAAACTCTCCTATCAGTCATCCACACCTCATCCGTAGGAACACATTTTAATAAGGAGCATCAGGGGTGTTTTAATAAAAGTAGAGGAGAGAGTTGTGACAACAGATGTCCTCCCAGTCTGGCTTTGTCTAGGCCCACATGGTAGAAGAACTCGTTTCTTTAAAAAGCAATCGATTCTAACCTTTGAAACATTTTGCTAAATAATTGTCTTAAATGGCTATGTTCTTACCAATTGTGGGAGGCTTTCTTTAAAAAACAAACAAACAAACAAAAAAACAATAGTCAAGGCCTCAAAAAACCAAGAAAATATTAAATTCATAGTGGGCCTTTAATTTAATAGCAATATTAAAGGCTAATGGTTTGACAAGTCCTTATCCATTTTTCTTCCCAAACGTAAAGCTGTTTATCAAAACTGGCCTCTCTGATAGAAGCACGTTTCACTCCCAGCCCCGGAAGGGGATAGGCAACTGCAGCCCAGCTCCGGGCCACTATCATCCCACTCAGATATTTTTCTCTTGCCTTAAAAGATGTCAGTTCTCGGGCCCCGCCTTCGGAGGGCTCTAATGAATCTCTGAGAAAAACACAATACATACCAGAGCCTTTTGCCAAGAATAAGAATGGTCTCCTGTGTGCCTATTTCAGTCTCAAACTGAGAGCAGATAATAATTTATGTTTGCCTGACTCTTCCACAGCCTGAAAAGTGCTTTTCTTTATCTTTCTGCTTGTTTGTTTGTTATACTTTGGGACCCCAGAGGGGAACCAACACATGAAACCTGTTCCCTAGCAACTGTATCTCTCTTGTTTTAATAGAGCCCAAGTAATCATCATTACAGCCCATACAGGTCCAGGCTAGAATTCAGGTGTTGGTGCCAGGAGATGTGAATATTTTCACACCGCCACAAATTCTCGAAAAATAGGAACAACTTTTTTTTTATAAGGAAAAATATTTTTAATAAAAATCTAGTTTAAATTTAGTTTACTTTGTTTCAAAAGATTTATTTCCATATCAAAGTCGCTCAGCTTAGCACATTCCAACAGGAAGCTCATTAAAACCTAAGAAACATCTCTGGCAAAGACCTTACACCATCAGCTCACATTCGATAGAGCATATGGCAAGGATCTGGATACTAGCACCTGTATTCTACGAATGGCCATATCCATACTGGCACAGCCTCAGGTATACAGTGACAGCTTCACTATGGAGGATTAGTAAGTATATGCAGTTTGTACTTAGTGTCCCCTCTCAGATTTAGCACCTTTTATGTTTTATTGAATGCCTTGAAACTTCTCTTTGTTCTCCATTCACAGACCTCATCTTCATGCTAACTTCCCGCTGTTTGATGCTCTTGCTTCAAATGCCACCTAAGCCTATCCACATCAAAAGCCTTTGGCTCTGAACTACCTACCCAGAATGGCAGTTTTTAAGACCCGGTGCTGCCCTACGAGCTCAGTCTGTTAAAAACAGTTTCATGCGGTGGAGATGTCAGGCACCATCTGGCAGGATGCTGTTGCCTCTCCCTAGCAACTGCTCCCACATCCTTGTCTCTGGTTACCTTGCCTGCTTCCCTAGTTACTAGTAGTTTCAATCTATCACACCTCTGACGCCACCCTCATTGATTTTCAACTTCCCCCAGTGCACTCCTAGAATCTCTGGAAGGAGGATCCCAGTGTTTCCACATCTTGGATCACAGACAGACTCTCAGCCCAAACTGGTTTCTCTCCTGCCAAGCCCACAGGATCTGTTAGTCAAAACCCTGTTCCAGAACTTTAATTCGGTATTAAAAACAGTCTGATCCATCAACCCAGCAGCTCTCAATCCAGGATACACATTTGAAACTCCTGGAAGCCTTTAAAAATTATTAATCCCCAGATACCAGGCACAGACATATTCTGACTTAATTGGTCTGGGGAAGATATGTACCTGTGTGTGTGTGTATGTGTGTGTGTGTGTGTGTGTGTGTGTTTTAAACTCCAACATTTTCAAAAAACCATTCAGGGGTTATAAATCACTGATCTAACCTAAGGAATGTGTAGTGTTAAGCCCTCTTCCTCATGCACAAAATAATTCCTTACTCAAAAATGCCTGAATAGACACAAATACTAAAGAAGCTATCCCAAACTCTTTCAAATAAGTAATTCCTCTAGATTTTTAAATCTTCTAATATTCAATAAAATATATTTTATAATGAATTTTTATGAAAACCAACCCAGTCAGACACAGTGGCATGTCTGTAATCCCAGTGGCTCAAGAAGTTGAGGCAGGAGGATGGCAAGTTCAAAGCCAGCCTCAGCAACAGGGAGGCACTAAGCAACTCAGTGAGACCCTGTGACTAAATAAAATACAAAAAAAAAAAAGAAGAAGAAGACTGGGGATGTGTCTCCGTGTTTGAATATCTCTGAGTTCAATCCCCAGAACCAACCAACCAAACAAACAAACAAACCCAATCAAGATATTCTATCTTGCAGGGACAGCTCCATGGAACTACATCCTTACCTTCTGAAGGTAGACTTCAGAAGTGTATGCAACTCCCTGGCTGAATATTTATGCACCTTTGAAACTATAATTCTTTCACGCCTCCAAAGTGCTATGTAAAACCTCAAAATAGTCAGTTATATAATAAGAATGCCATTAACCATTTTTCCAATTAAACTTTCAAGGTTTTTCACCATCTCTTGCTATTCACTAGGCTATTCAGGCACAAGAAGCACTTAGAAATACACAATCAGTAGCACCACTCAAACCAAATAAATCCGAATCTGCATTTTAACTAGACCACCAGGAATGTAACTTCCAGCCCCATTTAAGAAGTACTACCCAGGGAACTGTTTATATCAATCTTAGCATTAGAATAACGCCTTTCAAGGTTCTCCCGTGTGGCTTTAGATCCATCCTTCATCAAATATGCCTCCCTGGAAAACCACAGGCCCTACTCCATTCCCAGGTCTGTGCTCTCCACCACCCCATGCACACTATGTGCAAAGTTCTCTCCCCTCCTCCCTGCCTGAAGACATCACCCCATTTCTCAGAATCTCAATAAATCCTCTTCTCTCCAATGCCTGTGTAGATCTGCCCAGCTCACTGGTCTTGCCTCCTCTACTTTTATAGCATATGTACACGTTTATCCAAGTCCAGGCTGTTCCTGTTGTATTATTTAACTCTATTTCACCTATAAGTTTTTTGTACTTCTCCTTGTCTTTCCCACTAGTCCATCATTTACCTGCCTTTGCACCTGCCATGGGATTTTGCATGTAATAGATTGAACAAACAGTTGGTGTTTGGCTTTGACATAGAACTCTGCTAGCAAACTACATAACTCATAAAACCTGTAAGTCTGAATCAAACCCTAGTAAAATATTGACAACCTCTAAGTTTTGCTAGTATTAAAACTTCCAATATGCTGAAGACACGAGTTGGCAAATGACATACTATACAGATACTAGATTGTAATAACTACAGAAAATATATATCAAAAATGAAAGCAATGTAACATAGTATCAGTTATCAACTAATAATGTAAGTTGAAACATATCATGGCTGCTAAGGATAGTTAATCAAATTAAAATCCCTTAGTTAGCAACAGATGCCACTGGATGAAATGCATTAGTAGCCAATCCCAGAACTATGTTGATAAAAGAAAAGAAGATTAAAGGAAAAAAAAAAGAGGCCTCCTGAGTAGGATTGTCTCTATCAGGGTACAGACAGTCCCAAAACTCATTCCATTCCACTCCTGGCTAGAGTGACCCCATACATTGCGTTAGGAATATTTGTGAGGTTTTGTTTTAACTTTTATTACTGCTTTCATAAAATTCATAAATATTTATGGAGAATTAACTATGTGTCCTGGAGCAAGCCCTGGAAATTTGAGTATGACCAAGACATATGCCATCAAGTTGCTCACATTCTCAGTGGGAAGGGACTTAAAATGTCATTTTAACACAGTATGGAAAATACAGTACTGGAGTATTAAAGGGTAGAACTCTAATCCAGTACTGAAATACCATGTGACTTACATAGCATTAATGGATCCCAAGGAAGTGCTGCCTGACTCAACCTGCAGCAGTCAAGGAGGACTCTAGAGGGAATGACTCCTGAGCTGAGCCTCCGCGTAGGCAAAGGAGTGAGCCAAGTGAAAGAGGGAACACTGATGCTTCAGTGGGAGGGAAGCACAGAAGGAAAGGGAAGAAGTAACTGGTATCGTGCAATGTGGACGGAGCCTCAGATAGTTCTGCATTGTAGGAAGCAGGAAATGATGGGTTCCCCTCAACTGAAGCAGGTCTCCTGGATAGTTGAGTAAATTCAGGTGCAAAAGACCTTAGAGGCAAATGGAGCATGTCTAGACTTGAAAGAATTAACACAACTTCCAAGATCTCATGTGCAAAGTAAAAATATTTTCAATTCTATGTGAACCACAACTACATTAAATGCAATAGGATCCTAACCAACAGGGCTACTTAGACACAAATTCAAATATTTCAAGGGTCATTTCTTGCTTGGCAGCATAGGGTTTCAATCCCATGGCCTTGTATATACTAGGCAAGCATTCTACCACTGAGCTACATCCCAGCCCTTCAGGGGTCAGCTCTACTGATAGGTGTTGGAGCAAAAGATCTTGGAGATAAATTATTTCCCACCCAGATTCTATTTTCTGATTCAAAAGTGCCCCACAGAACTAAAACATGGAACCCTCTTTTTGAAGGCTCTAAACCAGACCATAGGACAAATACTACAGTGTTATCAAGATACAATAGTAAATTGACAAGAGCATTATAGTGCCCGGAATTAAAGGTCACGTGGGACAAGATCCTGCTACTTCTCACTCATAGCTAGCTTCTTTTTCCAGCAAACTGTACTCTTCTCCAATTATAGCTCATCATGTTAGGCAAATTCATGTGCTTATTATTTCTTTATTCTTTGTATTTTAATTTAAAATGTTCAATGTTTTTTTTTTTTTTGCTGCCAACCAGTTCAACCTTTTGATTTATGCTTGTGCATGCGCACGCAAACACACACACACACACACACACACACACACACACACACACACAGATTTTTATTAAAACTTCAAGGTGAGAAGTTGGTTGATTTAAGTATAGACATTTTGTGAAATCTTACCTCAGTATAAAAAATAAATTGTTTAGTCTGGATGTTCAAAACCATTAATACAAAATAAAACACCAGCAGGAAGTAATTCTGTTTGGCTCAGGCAGGTGACAAAATAAATTATACCTAAAGTGATATATAAGCTGGAATAATTTCACTACCTGCCTTTTAAATAGCCATATGTCTCCAACGTGTACCAGGCATGCAGCTTTCTCTAATGGCTTCTTAATCTGTGCTGGGCTTTTCAAAATCAAAGGAACTGATTAATGTAGCCCTCACCTACCAGCCTCACATCTGGATGCAGTGTCTCCTCCTTCCATCTCACCTGTGCAGGTATCTTTTTCTTGTACGTGATATAATTTGTTGAAAAATGGGGCAGATGCCCATATTCACATTGTTTCTAGTCTTTGCAGGACAATAGAATTAATTAATCATTAGGAAACCAACAATAATAATAAAACTTAATGACAAAGAAGTGTGATACTTTTTAAAGAAAAAGAAGCATTAGAGCAGAACAGTTGTAAAGAGGTTGGGATCAAACTTCAAAGTGTGACAACAGGCCTCCCCACTTGCTAGGGGGGCAACTTTAGATAGTTCATTTAATCATTCAAAGGACTCAGTTACCCAATGTGCAAAATGGGAATAAATAAATAGGAATAATAATTGCTATCTCACAATAAAACTGATGGGAATTTTTAAAGTCATCAATATGTGCTCTGGTTTAGATATGAAGTGTCCCCCAAAAGCTCATATGTGAAGAATTTTCAGACTGGAAATGATTAGATTACAAGAGGGATAACCTAATTAGCAGATTAATCCATTAATGGATTAACTGGACTATAACTGTAGGCAGGTAGTGTGTGGCTACGGAAGTAGGTCACTGGAGGTGTGCCTTTGGAGGTTATATTTTGTTCCTGATGAGAGGAATTTTCTCTCTTTGCTTTCTGGTTGCCATGTCCTGAGCTGCTTTCCGCCATCAAGCCTGTCTGCCATGATGTTTTTACCTCACCTTGGACCAAGAGGTATGGAGTCAGCTGACTAGAGACTGAACCTCTGAAGCCATGTGCCAAAATAAACTATTTCTCCTCTCCATTGTTCTTGTAAGGACCTTTGGTCACAGTGATGAAAAAGCTAACGAAAATAAAATGTTATGATTTACACTTGGATGTGCTTTGTCCCCTGCAGTTTCATGCATTAGAAGCTTCGTCCCCTGTGTGGTGAGGTTAACAGATGGGAAGACTTTTAAGAGTTGGGGCCTATGGAGAGGTCATTCCTGGACCATTCCCTCTCTGACTTCCTATTTCACTGTGTGATCTTTTCTTCTCACATACACTCTACCATTGTGATGTCCTCTTCCATGAAGTCCTTACTAGAACTGGGCTGTTGCCAACAATATGTCCTTGTACCTCCAGAACTATGAGCTAAATGACCCTCTTTTATTTATAAGTACCCAGCTTCAAGTATTTCACTATAGCAATAGAAAACAGACTAATACATACATATATACATGCACATACACATTTATATACACAAATATGTATATACAGAGCATTTTATTTTTTTTAAAGAGAGAGGGAGAGAGGAGAGGGGGGGGGAGAGAGAGAGAGAGAGAGAGAGAGAGAGAGAGAATTTTTAATATTTATTTTTTAGTTCTCGGCGGACACAACATCTTTGTTGGTATGTGGTGCTGAGGATTGAACCCAGGCCGCAGGCATGCCAGGCGAGCACGCTACCGCTTGAGCCACATCCCCAGCCCCAATATACAGAGCATTTTAAATCATAACTGGACACATAGAAAATTGTACCTGCTAATTACTATTAATATAACATCATTTTTATTATTACAAGACTACATAATCTATTAATTTTATTATTTCATAGAAAATAATTTTACAAAATATCATAGGTATTTTCACACACACACATCCCTCTTTTTTCCAATATTTTGAAATACAGGGGAAGGGAAGTCTTCTCAAGAGATTATATTATGAAGATTAGCTACCAGAAGTTTGATGTGGTAGACATTGCTGCTTGGATGATCTGACCCTGCTTCTAACTTCTTCCCTAGTTTCTCCTCTGGTTTGGAATGGCCCTGTGACACAGTTCAGCCAAACAAAACTTCTTTCTTCTTGCTGCAATGAGAACTGGGCTGCAGGAGCCTTCCTAGGACCATCAAAGTTTTAACATTGCCGAGTCCCTGAATCAGTGTCAGCAGCAAACCACCTGTGGATTTTTCATCCTGTTTGAAAAATAAATGTCTTTAAAATTAAGATATCATATTTGGGTTTTCTAACACATACCACTCAAAGCATTCTTCAATGATACATTTATAGACTCCACAATGCTATTGAGTCTTCCCAAAAGGCATCTGTCTGCAGCACACATGCTTCCCTGGCTCCTGACAGCTTGCTTCTTTCCCTAGTTACACCTAGAGACTTGGCCTGCATGGGTGTTCTGTGTGAGAATCTGAGTCCTCCCTTCTACCCCTAACCCATTGCATCTCCTTGGTCTCGAGAGCTGATCTCACCGACAGCAGCACATGCTGCAGGCTCTTCGTTTCGTGCCTTCCAGGAACACACATTCATGGTGACCAGTGGATCTGTTACTGATGCTACACCAAGGTCACAAGACCTCTCTGCCGTGTCATAGGGGTGCTCATATTCCCATTGGCAGTTGACCTCTTCTCTCCACCTTACCTGTTTTATTATCTATACAGTTTTTCAAGTCTCCAAGTGTTCTCAAAAGCTCCCCTGCCCAGTCAGTCCTCTGCCCTTACCTGCTCACTATGGAATTCTTGTTCCAGGAGTCTATGCAGCAGAACTGGTAAAGTTTTATGGTTTGGATGTGAGGTGTCCCCCAAAAGCTCACATGTGAGATAATGCAAGAAGGTTCAGAGAAGAAATGATTGGGTGATGAAAGCCTTAACTCAGTGAATTAATCCCCTGATAGGATTCAGTGAGTGGTAACTAAAGAAGGTGGGGCATTGGGGACGTGGCATATTTGTATCTGGCAAGTGAACTAACTCTCTCTCTCTCTCTCTCTCTCCCTCCCTCCCTCCCTCCCTCCCTCTCTCTCCCCTTCCAGATTATCATGTGAGCTGCTTCCCTTCACCACTCTCTTCCACCATGAGGTTCAGCCACACCCCCAACCCCAAGGAATGGAGCCCACCTTCTATGGACTGAGACCTTTGAAACCATGAGCCATCAAATAAACTTTTCCTCCCCTAAAATCGATCTCATCAGATATTTTAGTCACAGCAGTGAAAACGCTGACTAAAATATAAAGGCTGTGCCATTTGTGAACCATGTTTCCAAGGAGTGTTGCCTAGTGTCATTTTGCATTATTGTTATTTAGGCCATCAAACTGTTCATTTAAAGGACTAGGGGTATAGCTGAGTGGTAGAGAGCTTGCCTTGCATGTGTGAGGCTCTGAGTTCCATCCCCAGAATGGTTAAAAAAAAAAAAAAAAAACTTTCACTTAAGTAAATACATTATAAATATATTTTTAATTGTCTATGGGATTAAATATTATTTCTTCAGATCTAAAATTATTTAACTATTTTGCTAAAAAAAACATGAAACTTGGCGTAGGTAATTAATAATTTTATTTTTCTTCATAAAATTAGTCTGTGTTCTGGAAACATGTTTGTCTGCTTTATACCATATGGAAAATCATAGTCATCTTGGCCAAACAATGGTATCAGTAAATAGCATCTACATAAGACTGAGAAAACAACAACTATATTCTGCCACCAGGAGAAAGATGAATTTTGTTGGCCTTAGAAAAAGCAGGGGATTAACTACTGTTTGGGGAAACTATGTTGGAAGATACAGAACCTGTCATATTTTCTTCCTCAGGAACTAGCAACATTAACACTGGGAAGGCTGTTGGGGGTGTTCCAGCAGTCAGCTGACCGATGAGGCTTTCAAGGTTATGAGCCAAAGGAATGGCAGCTACCATTGTGAGCCTAATAATCCATATTTTCTCCAGGACTGAGATTGCCCCTGACAGTTCAGATTAGGGGGAAAGAAAAACAGCTCTTCCAAATCACTGTGGTTCAACATAGGAACCTAAAATAGAGAAGGAATCACACAGATTGTGAAGGAAGCAGTTTTTACAGTTCATTATCATTTATGTATGAAAGGAGATTGAGCTGATAAAATTAAAGTGTTTATATCACTCAAACTACTATTGGGAAATTATTTAGGCCACAAGGGATAAAAAACAAGATTTTAATTTGTTTCCAGCAATTATATATATATATATATATATATATATATATATATATATATATATATATATAATTCCAGGTAAATCAGTTAAGAAACATTTTAAATCATAATAGCAATAAAGATAAAAGTAATTTTATTACTTTTTATTCCTTCACTATTTTCGGTTCTTATGTTGAACCACAGTGATTTGGAAGAGCTGTTGTTCATTCCCCCTAATCTGAACGATTGCTCAATAATATACCAAGAATAGAGCAACCACACACATAATTCAAGCATAATATAATCCTCACGATAACAGTTCTTAAAATAAAGAGCAGACAGCCTAGGTGTGGATCCTAGCTCTTACTATGTTAATCCAGCAAGTAACTTCACAGCTCTACTGCCTAGGTAACCGTAAGTATAAAATGCAGAAAACTGTTAACTTATTGCGTTGTTCAAAAAAGAGTAAAACGAGTTGATATGTGTACCGTGTTCAGAAGAAATGCCAGACACATAAGTGATATGTAGGTATAAATAACCAAGAACAAGAGCTGAGTTACTTACCTGATGGGCTAAGTCAGTGGAAGGAGCCATAGAAGCTTCTAGTCTATCCTCTTACTCCTACAAGAAGATTCCCTAAAATGTCCAGAAAAGAGAAACTGCCTCCCTGTAGTTCCCACTTTGCATTACAAGCCTGAAGCAAAAACAAATAATCCAACTTTGCTTGCAAATGGTTCCTCATCCTAAATGTTAAGCCAGACATTCTCTACTCATCCTCGATTAATTGCCCCAACACCTGCCTCCACAGCCAGGAGTTTGTCAGGTCTACTCACGAGAGTGGGGCTACAAGTGCCCAGATGTGGTCTGGGTGGAGTAGCTGACTCTCTCTCTGGATCCTTGGCTTCTAGTAAGGCTCAATAGCATTCCTATATTTTGATATCCATGTCACCCCCATCACCTTACACTTGGCTTGCCGTTAATTAAACTGGCCTCTTGATCTGCCAAAGCCAGAGCTCTGACTTTCATACTAATATGGACATTTTGAAGCTGAAACTCAAAACATGGACATTCATCCCTATTAACTAGTTCCACTTGATTATTAATTAGAATAAATGTGTTTATAAAATCTGATTTAATATACCAAATCAGATTTTAAATGCCCTAGAGGAAATTGGTTTGTGGTGGTTGTTTTTTTTTTTTTTTTAACAGAAATCATATGATGAGAATGTTCCAAAGCAAATAACTATTCTCCAATTGATTTTTTTTATGTAACTATCTTTTAACATATTAAATTTGTCTAAAGCAGGATACAAATATATTAAGCTTTGGATAATGCCATATTATGTTATTACAACTGATCTGCCTTCCTGTATTTTGATTAGGCTAATACTAAAATTAGTTTATTTTCCCTGAATATACTGAAACCAAAAGATTAGCATGCAGAATAGACAGCCAGGAGGCCACAAGACAACCCAAGAAACTACCCACTCTAAAATTTTCATAAAGTACAATCTATACACAACTAAACCAAGAGTTAATTCTTTAAAACTCACCTCCTTTCCTTTCCTATAAGTGAAACAATATTGTGGAAAAATTTAACGATAAATAAATATGAACATTTTACATTTATTCGGTTTTCATTTAATTGGATTCCACAAGCAGTTCACTCTCTTCAAGGGCTCTCCACCGGGTAAGGCCTTGGGAAAGCCTTCTGCAGCCTCGTCCCAAATTACCTCTCTTGCCTCCTCTCTGATGACACCATACCACTGTTACTGCTGGATTCAGTCGACCTCACACATCTGGCTATCCACCCATACTCCAAAATAACACTAACAGAAGAGGCAGTTGCCAAGGTCTCAAATCAGTCCTATGGTAGGAAACTCAGCATTTAGAAAGGCTGTGTGAGCTTCGGAAACCAGAGCACCCTTCCCTGGTGCTGACCCTACCTTACTGCTGAGCACACCATGCTCAACTTTCTAATACAACTTCTGACCAACCCTTCCTGTTCCCTTACTGGGCTTGAAGCTCCTTCCTAAACCCATGCATTTAACAGGGGCTCAAACAACTCTTTCATCCCTTTATGAAACCCCTTTTATGTTTTTTCTGATAAGTGGATGCTGATTCAAAATGGTGGGGGGTGCATGAATAGAGGAACTTTGGATTGGGCAGAGGGGAATGAAGAGAGGGGGAGGGGGTGTGGGACTTGGGGAGTAAGGAGAGGGGGCATGGTGGAATGAGATGGACATCATTACCCTAGGTACAAGTATGATTGCACAAATGGTGTGATTCTACATCTTGTATAACCAGAGAAATGAAAAGTTGTACTCAAGTGTACAATGAATCAAAATGCATTTTGCTGTCATATAAAACTAATTAGAACAAATAAATGAATGAATGAATAAATAAATAAAATTCTTAGGGGAGAAAAAAAGAAACCCCTTTTATTCAATTACTGCCTGGGATCCTGCTATATACCAGAAAGACCTCCAAGCCTCCTTCATGCCACCTCCCACTAGGCTTTTGAGTATCAGCTACCCTGTCCAAGCTGTTCTCATCAGACTGGAGAATGGGACCAAATTTACTATGTTTATTTCAACATCACAAATTTGAACTATCATTACCAAAGCATAACTTGAAGAAGAAATGAGCAGACCTATCAATAAAGAAGTCCTCATCTTTTTTTTCCAAGGCATAAAAGGAGTCTCAAATAAATGAAGATACATTGCATGCTCCTGGGTAAGAATACTGAAAACATGGTCCTTTAGTTCTTTCTAAGTTACTGGTAGCTTGCAAATTTAAATTTGGGGAAATACATTTATCAAAATGGCCCCAAAGTTTATCTCAGAGTGAAATTGGGTGTCAAGAGATAAAGAAAATGACAAAAAGAAGAAACTTATGGAAATTTGCACAACTGGATTTGAAAACATACTATAAAGCCACATCTTTTATAGAAAGCATACTACAAAGCTTAGCTCAGGCACCAAGCATATCAACAGGGAGGGGAAAGACTCTATAATATAATATATGTGAACACTTACTGTGTGCTATCTGAGGCATCTCAAATTAGTAGAAAGTTAAAAAAAAGATTTAGCCATTTATACTTGAGAAATTATTAGGGGGAAAAATTACTTGAACATTTTTACTGCACATATCCTATGAAAATAAATCCTGCATTTATTAAGTAAATATATTTTTTAAGGAAATCACAATGTAGAAGAAAATACATGAGGATATTTTTCTTCTTATAAGGAGAAACTTTTGAAACTTAATCTTCAGTGGTCGTTGACTACTTGTTTAAATGTAACAGTGGCATCTGACAAAATGAGTCTCTAGCATATGACCAAGCAATTCTGCAGCATCATAAATATCTGAAATGTTTTTAAAGAGAGTCCAGAAAACACAGCTATCTCTAACAATAAAAGTAATCCCAAAGGAAAGCACTGATAGATTTTGTATTAAATAAGGAAAATTAGAAGATTTGAATGTACTCCTACTTATAGAATTTACTGCAAAACAGTATGCTATTATACCAACAGCAATCTCTTATAGCCCATGTTTTCGGCATCTCTTGTTTGCACCTTCTCTTGTGCTTGATTTAATTCATGTTCTTTTGTTCATTACAGCTCTAGAATCAATTAGCTATACTATCTAAATTATACATATAGATCATATATAGCCTGTGTGCCTAGGAGACTATAGCCATCTCGGTTTACATAAATACATTCCCTAATGTACTCACGAGAAAAAAAAATTGCCAAAGGACACATCTCTCAAAATATATCTCCATCGTTAAGAGATTCATGACTATACTGAGAAGCCAGTTGAACCCATTAAAACTTTGTTGGCACCAATCTACTTGAAGAAATTTTCTAATGAGCAAAACTCAGGTGTTGAAGACTGTCAGTTGGATTCATCTAGGCTTGGGGTTTTGCCAAGCAGATGTGAAAGAAGTTACATGGGGAAGAAAGATTTTATACTGTCAAAAGAGAGAACATAAATTCTAAGCAGGCTAGGAAATGAAGACAGAAAGTGAATGAATGACAAGGAGAAAGCAAAGTAATTAAGGGTCTGCAGAGTCAATTAAGACTAAGAGAAAAATGGATAGAAGTCTCCAACCATACTGCAAACATCTTGATATAATTTCATGCTAGTTCACAGCATGGTATACATAGTTAACAGCTATTCTACATTTCAAAATCACTAAGAATTTTCCAATGTTCTTACCACGAAAATTATAACTATTTGAGGTGGTGACTGTATTCATTAGATTGGTATAATTATTCCACATTGTGTTCATAAATCTTCACATCACTTTTCACCCCATAAACATATACAACTATAATTTGTCAATTTACAATGAAAACAAATAAATACAAATAAACTTGTGGTTGGGTTTGTTATTCTTTTTAGTTTGAAAACTGATTTCTATTTATTCTGCTTTCAGGTATGATACATAGAAATTGAGACCTCTAAATGAAACTACAAGAATTTGTAAAATACACAGTAATAATTGAATTTGGTGAGAGCTCAGAGACATTAACAAAGTCAACTTTTGGTACTGATGGCTGAGATGAGTTTCAGTTTTGAAATTATAAATGTTAAATTATGCAAAATAATAAGGAAAAAAGAGGAAGCAATGAGCAAATGTTTTTAAAATATTATTTTATTCTTCCAAATCCCCAAATGATGCAGACGCCATAAATCAGTTTATCTCAGTATGATAAATTATGCCAATTATTTTTCTCATATTGAAATTTTTTGGAAAGGAATGGGCAACTTTTTTCTATCAGTTTAAAAAATCACGATGAAAATTGAACAAAAAAAAATCAAGAAATGGTTACAGGACAAAAGACACTCAAGAAAGGATTCAAAAGAAAAAGAAAGGATTAGTATGCATATAACAGGAAAAAGAATTATACTTTTCACCTCATCAGGAATTAGTTGTTTTTTAAATTCTTCCATAAAAGATGATCCTCTCACTGGAAAATGAGAAAGTTGAGCCTTAGCAAAATGGAAGTTATTTCATGCTTCTTTCTCTGAAATAAATAACACGAAGTGATTGTTCAACTTGACACAGTAACAGTAAAACCATAGCAGACCTGGTTTCTGTAACTCTCTGTCTTAATTTTTGACAACCTAATCTCTGAGATTTAGTCTGGAACACTTGCTGACCCAAATATTTTATGAACTATTCCTGGAATTATTCAAAAGACAATAATAAAGCCTCTCACCCTGAATAATGTTTCTTTTTAAAATACCTGAGTAGAATCTTGCAAAGATTTGATTAAACAGCAGTTGCTCTGAGATAAATTTAGCAATGACAGGGAAAATCTTCTGGTGAGATATGTAAGAAGAGACACAAAGCAATAAGCATTCATCTGTCCTTTTCTTCCCTAAGGTGACCATGGAAGAAGGGTTTATCTACCTTTATTCTTGATTGCAACATATTAAGATAAGCTGCTCCCCCTGCAGATAACACACCTGCAGTTTCTTTGGCCCTGGGGCCTCTCTTCCTCTAAGTTTGTGCCCTAAGAAATTCTTCATGCTCAGAGAAAAATCCGTCATATAATGATACATGCTTGGAAAGTGTGAATATGACTTGGCATTTTTTTCCTTGAAAATTAGTCATTCCAGAAGAAGATAAATCATTAAAACATGCCCTAAATATTAAAGGTTTTATTTCAGCAAAAATGTTTTAGATTCATGAGTGAATCCAAGTAAAAAAATAATTAGAGTTTAAATCAAGAAAAGGACTAGAAAGGATCAGCCAAAGTGCTGCACACCAAAGAAGAGATGACCAGATAAATATCATCAAAAAGACACACAAACAAGTTTCTGCTTTCATGAAGACTCCAAATTCAATATCAAACTTATTTATATTGTTAATGAAAATGACAACTTCTCTACCTGCCAGAGTAAAATAATTATCAAATAATTTTGCCTTTAAACATTTTATATGTTTGTCCAGAGAAAAGCAATATATCCTTTTAGTCTTGGAATAAGATTAGAATTTTCAATGAAAAAGTCTAAGAGAACTCAAAAACTGGAGAAGTTTCATAGTCGGTTTGAAAATACCCTTCAACATTTGCCAGATTCCCTACCCTACCTTTATTCTTGCATCAATAAAGCATTTAATTTTGTGCGACTTCCTTCAACAAAATAATTACTATATCATCAACTAGCAAGAGTTGCTCTTTAGAAATGTGAAGCTTGGATGTCAAAGCTTAGCCCAAACATGTTCTTCCATGCACAACCAGAAATCGACTCTCTTCTGCAGCAGGGCTGGTCCTTTCTCCAGGTCCAGAGCAAAGACCAAAGTCACTAAAAAGACAAGTTCAGGATAAAGTGCAAATGCAAGCTATTTTATTCAGCCCTGTCTTTTGGTTCTCTCCACCCCCCCCCCCCCCCGCCTTTGGTACTGGGGATTGAACCCAGGGACACATAAGCACTAGGCAAGCTCTCTACCACTGACATGCATCTCCAGCACTTTTTATTTTGAGACAGGCTCTCTCAAAGTTGCCCAGAGACAGGGTCTCTCTAAGTTGCTGGCCTTGAACTTTCTATCACCCTGCCTCCCAAGTAGTAGGATGATTGTTGTGCACACCATGCCCAGCTGTCTTTCTCTGTGATAGAGATCAACTATAGAATTAAATTAAAATTTAGATTTAAAATTTGAATATAAGAATTAAAGAGGGTTTTTTTCTTTTTAAATGTACTTTTAAACTGTTTTGCAGGACATATTGCTAGAATATGGCCTTTGAGTTTAACATATTAAACTGGGTAAAATTTGAAATACTTCTGATAAAACTAGTTTTCATTTCCCACATGTAACTTCTCATTTTTCTATTACCTCTCTCCCTGCCCATCTTCAATACCATCTTTTTTTATTTTTTCATTTATTGCTCTCCTTAAAGAAGCTCCCATGATTCAATCTTCTTTCAATTTCTTTCTCTTCCCACTTGGTATTTCATAGTAGGGTCAGAGCTAAATAGTATTTTTTACATTTTACAACAATTATCCATTTGATTCTCACAGCCATCTTGTGACATAGTCCCCAAAAGGTATTACCTTTCATTTTACACCTACCTGAAATCTTATACTCTTTTTTATATTTGTTTTTAGTTATAGGTGGACATAATATCTTTATTTTATTTTTATGTGGTGCTGAGGATCAAACCCAGTGCCTCACGCATGCTAGGTGAGCGCTCTACCTATGAGCCACAATGGCAGCCCTTGAAATAATATACTCTTTAAGCAGTAAAAACTCAAAAGAATCTTCCAATTGTCTTCACCCCCTCCAAAGAGAACAAATAACCCAAAAAACGTAATTTCACTTGCTTATTTTTTTTCATCAATGTGACATAATTCCTAACATAAAGTAGAATCTCTCTATATATGGATTGAATAAATGGTTGCTACAGTTCTTACATTTGTATGAAACTATGCTTTTTGAAGTACTTTTATTTAAGGCACTCCACTGATGAACAAAACATTTTATGTACTAGAATACAGCTACTGATGTCTTCAATTTATTCATAGATCATCAGTAATCACACCAAGCTTAAAGCCTAAAAAATATTAATATGAAGAAAATTTCAAATTTCACATGAGCCTATGACTATTCTTTACTACAGTTATAGTTAAGATAAGTGAGTTCCTGCTAGCTGTTTTTATTAATCTGTATTGTCCCAATATTGTGTGGATATGGATGGATCGATATTTAGATCTACTTATATCACGTCTAGACTATTGGGATATAGTGGACAGGGGCACTTTATATATCTTTACTGATTGTCTTTAAGCAGTATATTGATTTAAAACACATTATTCAGTTCTTTCTAAACTTGAAAATATAAGCTAAGATAATAGATCCTTGTTGGGTACAGTGGCACACTCCTGTAATCCTAGTGGCTCCGGAGGCTGAAGCAGGAGAATGGCAAGTTCAAAGCCAACCTCAGCAAAAGCAAAGCACTAAGGAACTCAGTGAGACCCTGATTCTAAATAAAATACAAAAAATAAGGCGGGGGATGTGGCTCAGTGGTCAAGTGCCCCTGAGTTCAATTCCTGGTACCCCCCACCCAAAAAAAAAAAAAAAAAAAAAGGATAATAGACTTTCTTGTAACACTCCTTTTATAAAATGATTTCTGACCTAAAATATTCCAAACACATGACATGTGTGCCCACACCTGTATGCACACACACACTGCATTTCTTGGGATACTCATCACGATTCGCAGCCATGCCTTTTGTCTCTCCAGATGGCCCATTGGTTCTGCTCAAACTGAACTCCAAGATTCCTCTCTCCTAATTGCTGGCTGCCAGCAGGAGCTGTTTGTGGCAGCTGTTCCCCATGGTCAACTGCAACATCCCATTGTCTGGGGCTGAGTTCCAACACAGTGCTCATGCTCTTCTTCCTCTGCCTACCAAGCTCATAGTCACAACCTGCCCTTGATTAGCTATGCAGAAAGGGGGGAGGGGCAACATTAATCATTGAAAATATCACCATCAAAGGAAAACGATTTGAAAGAACAGGAATTACTCTACCAGGTGAGACCTGTGATCTCAGCATCTCTGACAGCAGCAACAAAAGTTGCAGAAGAATTTGGTTATTAAGGTAAATTGTGTATTTCTGATTATTCATTCATTCATCTATTCAATGAATTTAATTGAGTGTAGAATATATAAGATTTCAGCTAAGTGCCTGGAGGTACAGGGAATTGGATGGTTTAAAACAAGAAGAAGGAAAGGAATAAAGGAAGGAAAGAAAAGAAATGCAAGGCATTTTCTCCAAGGAACACTCGAGACTTCAGCTAACTAAAAAATGACAAGCTCTGTTCTGCTGGGCTCCATGCTTCTGCACCTGCTGACTTCTCTGTCCCTGTAGCCCTTCACTCTATACTATTCCTTATACCATCCTCAACCTTCTTCAGCCCAGCTGATTCTGATCTAGCCTCAGACCTGATATTCAATATCACCTACTAGAAACCTTTCCTGAACTCACTGCCAACCACAGTAGCTGCCTGTCTTCATTGTACCTTCCACTTCCATCTATTATTACATTCAATTTTAATTATTTTTTAACTATGCTATTTTATTTCCATATTTTATATTTAATATGACATTTAAATATAATACACACATTATATGCAACATGTTACACATTAATAACATTTAATTCTATTTAATAAATATACTGTTGGTAATATTAGTTATTTATGTTCTCTCCCCAGAATATAATATCCATGCCTACCATGCCATTTAGCAGGAAATTCCTACCCCATAAATGTTCCTGAATAAAGAAATGAATAAGTAAATTATAAATATAAAACAAAATGATATAAGCTTTTAATGGTTAAAATTCAAGGTTTGAGTCAGATTGCTGGGTTCAAATCCTTCTTTACCACTTACTAGCTGAGTAAATTTAAGCAAAGTACTAAGAATAAAGTTGCCTCAAGCAACAGATTTTTGGTAAGGATCCTGGGATAGTTAATTTTATGTGTCAATTTGGCTAGGCTATGGTGCCCAGTTGTTTGGTCAAGATACTCTTCTAGATGCTACTCTGATTAACGTTTAAGTCGGTAAACTGATTAAAGTGGATTACTCGCCTTAATGTGTCCAGGCCTCAGCCAATCAGTTGAAGGTCTTAAAAAAAAAAAAAAGACAGATATCACAAAGAATTTTCAAAAGAGTTATATAGAAACCCTGTCCAAGGGTGGTACATGTGAGTAATCCCAGCTACTTGGGAGGCTGAGGCAAGTGGATTGCAAATTCAAGGTCAACCTGGAAAACTTAGTGAGACCCTGTCTTCAAAATAAAAAAAAAAAAAAAAAGGCTGCAAATGTAGCTCAGTGGTAGTGTGGCCTTGGGTTCAATCCCCAGTAATGCAGGAAAAAGAAACCCTGCATGAGTTCTAGGGTTTCCAGCCTGTAGCCCTGTGGGACCTGGACTCAAGACAGCAACATCAACTATTTTCTAAATTTCAATATTTCAAGCCCTACAAATTTGAGGCTTTATACTCCCCACAAATCACATGAACCAATTCCTTAAGATAAATATCTCTGTAGTAAGATGAAGATGACAGACAAAATTCATTATATAGATGTACAGATGTGTGCATATGCATACACACACATATAATATTGGTTCTGTTTCTCTGGAAAGCCCTAACACAGATCTATACTAGGGAACCCAGAAAAACCCAACAGCCCTTCCTCTTACAGAAATGGAAAGCTAGAGTCAGGCTCATGGAGACCACCATAATCCAGATGGCCATTCACCACATGAGGACTTTATCAGCAGATAGGTGGCTGCTCTTTCTAAGGCTTTGCCACACAGTGGTCCTGCTACTCACTTGGTATCTCTACCATTCTCCACTAGCCAGAGATTGACTCCTTGTGTGTTGATGTGTTTGGCTATCTCTGCCTTGTGTCTTCTGCTTACTCATGGTTTCTGCTCCCTCAGGGAATAACACTACTCCATGGCTTTTCTCTCAGCAATCTCTCTGCTTCATCTCCCATGGTTGGTCTCTTCCCCCTCAGGATTCACAGATCATATTATTGAGAGCAGGAACGGGATTGGCACAGCTCATCTTTTGGAGCCATATGGTATAGGCATCTGGGCAGCCTATGAATTGGCTGACCTTATCACCCATCTCTGGGACAATGAACTCTGATTAGGGATGAGAGTCATAGAGGCCAAGCCTAGCCATTTGAGACTGTTTCTTCATGGAGAATATAAAAAGGCTTCCCTTTGATGGAGGCTGTGAGTACATGATGACATGTCTTTGAAGAGGAAAATGGTATTGGCAGAAAAGGGGACAGCCACCAGATGATGCCCAGCGTAGGAGATCTCAGCCCACCCTTGTAGAGGAAGCATCGAGCACTTTCAATAGCTGAAGTGTAGACCTCCTCTGGACTATGCTCAGTCACTCTCAAGGAATGAGTTGGAAATTCCATTGGTAACAATAAAGATAGGGATTGAGACAGATGATGGCAGTATTTGTAGTGTTACTATCCATTATAATCACACAGTACTTGAAGTATTATGATAAATCTTCTTGTTTTATTCTTAAATCATTCCATTGGAGAGCCTACAGAAATGCTTGTTATTGGGGTGGTAGGTGGCCAGGCGTAGTCCAAATTCTGATGAAATAGTCAACTATACCATAGACTAACTGGCCCCTTTTAAATTAGGCTGCTTGGTATTTGGAGAAATTAAAGTGAGATTTTATACCATCTCAGTAGAAGCAAAATGTGTTCACTCTGAGTTTAAGAAATGCAGCTCAACTGGACTGCGGCAAGAACGTCAAGGAACAGACAAATTTTATAGCCACAGGGTTGGTAGTAAATTGTACCATCTAAGACCATAGCCATTTACCACCTGTGGCTAATTACATTTCAGTGAACTTAAATTAAAATTTTAGTTCTCAGTTGCATTAGTCACATCTCAAGAACCCAATAGCCAAATTTGGCAAATGTCCTTTCCATTTGTCAGTGAAGATATAAAACATTTTCACTACCACAGAAAAGTCTATTGGACTGTGCCAACACGGCATGCAGAGTGCGATGTTGAAGCAAATGGGAGCAAAGAGCTTTCCTTACAGAAAGATGACCCTAATGTTTCTAGGAATGTACCTGTGGAAGAGAGTTGCCAGGAAAAGGATGTTTGAGTCCCTGGCCTCAGATATTGAATTTTTAAAGAAGCTGATCCAGTTCCTGAAAAATGAAATGAATACACTGGAAGATGTGGCAAGAGCACCAGAGCATGAAATCACACTGAGGCCCTAGACGTTGCATCCTGAGAAAGATGTGCCCAGATAAGGGGGTGCAAGTGGGGTGCATAATTCAATGTCACCTTTATAGAAGGCATGAAACTCAAAAAGAAATGGCGATTTTTCTAGAGAAATCTAATATAAGTCCCTAAAAAAAGATATTTTTTTTTAAAGCTAGCTAAAACAGAGTGTGGCAAATTTGAGGAATTCAAAATAGAAAACCATGGAATTCTATAGAGAGCTCATGAGTCTGTCCCTCAAAGGCAGCCACATTCTCGGGTAGTTCTGGGGATTCTTACCCAGGCATTGGGCAGTGGGAAGTTTCCCACTTACACCACACACACACACACACACAAAAAAAAAAAAAAAAAAAGGCAAAGAAAATTACAGAAATCAGAATAAGGAAGAGGAACTTGATAAATAACTAGAGGTGCAAGGGCTTCCGAGCCTTCCAGTTCCAGTGTTGACAGTTACAACGAGAACAGTTAGCCAGGACTCAACCAAGGTCAAAGGAGTGAGAGGGCCACAGAGCGTCAGGCCTGTCCTATGAGGACCACTTAGACCCAAATCTTCATTGGTCAACAGCACTATGAATCACATTCTTTTCCTTTTACGACCATCTCACAATGTGAAAACACCTGTTATGTATAATAACGATAGACTCTAGGGATATTAACTTAATTCCTTCTGTTGTTTTATTGATCAATTAAGTTCTCTTGTCCTATTGGATGGGAATGGGGTGACCAACTGTATAACAGACTGTGATCAGTGTTACGTTCATCCCAGTTTGTCTCCGATGGCTCCAGTTCATGTTGTCCAGAAGCTATTAATAGCTCCCCTTTACAGTAGCCCCCTTTCACTCACAGAAGTCCCCATTTGGAGACTCAATAACATGGTCACCTACCCATAATGCTCTTTTCTAAGTGTGTTCCAAAATGCCAAGGGCAAAATGAACTGTTTCCAGACACTGGTGGTTTTAGTGCCACTTTTCATGCAGCAAATGTCACCTTGGGTGGAAAACATTACTTCACCAAGTTGGCACTGTTGACCATTTTCAAAACAACTTCATTCGGATGCCTTTTTTTAACCTTTCTGGGCTTCTCAGATTCTCAATTTTAGTGTCAATT
Source organism: Urocitellus parryii (assembly GCF_045843805.1). Classification (NCBI taxonomy): domain Eukaryota; kingdom Metazoa; phylum Chordata; class Mammalia; order Rodentia; family Sciuridae; genus Urocitellus; species Urocitellus parryii. Next base: position 68,904,115 of record NC_135532.1, read on the forward strand.
TTGCTTAGCACTGTCTTCTTCCTTTGAGATTTCTTTTTCCCCTTTGGCTTTCTATTTCCTTATCTCTGTTGTTTGTCTACATTTACCATAATGTGTGCCTTCTATTTGTAGTTTCCCTTCTCCCCACATTCAATTTGTCTGTCACGTTTCAAATGACTATTTTTGAGTAAATGATAGCATTTCACAAATACCTGCTGGTAGAATAAGCAATACCTGATACCTAACCTTTTATTCTATTTCAAATATACCATGTTGAACTTTATTCTGATAGGTTCAAATTCCTAGTGCCTTTTAAAATGTCTGAAAAGCAGAGATCTGCTGACAAATACTTACTAACCTGTTCTTGGGAGGCGGGATATGGGACGACCAGGTTTATAAAGTTTGCTGCTTTCTATGGCAGAAAGACCCTCATTGTGGACAATTCAGGCTGCTGACATGACCTCAGCCAGCTCACAAAATCTGTGAAGATTTAACAACTGGCTGTGATGAACCAATCTGAGCCAATTCCAGCAGGCTACGGCAAAACCTTTTACAGAGATACCAAAGACAAAGTTCTAAAGAACAAATCACATTAATAAATTACCGCTTTAATTATTTAAATTTTGTTTTACATTAAAAGGAAAGTAATTTTATATCTAAAAGAAAAACATCTAAGACTGTATTTGGTTCACTAAAAATCATAGAAAGGCCTTTTCCTGCTACATGATAGTGCAATGAAGTGAACGAACGGGGCTCTATTGCCCTTTTCTACACCTCCAAAGATGGATCCCAAATCTCAAACACATTATTATGTAAGACTAGAACCCCAGACTCCTTGACTGCCACACTAAAGCACATCCATGAGCCAGAAAACTTCCACAAACTGGAACTGAGCCTCAGGGCAGAGAGAGAGGAAAAAAAAAAAAAAAAGGCAGATCCTCTCAGAGCTGTAGATCCATTTACTAGCGATTGAAAATCCTTTGGCACTGAAGAGTTATAAGATTGTCTTTTTGTATCTCCTGAAAGATTGCGGAGGCCTAAAGGTTATATCTGGGATCAGTGATTTTTCACAGATCTAAGTATTATTTCTATTCAAAGTCAATTTATAGCTTTGTTTAGTTCTAGTGGCTTAATATAAAAGAGACTAAAACAGGTTAGAGGTAGAGGAAAACCCTTTGAGGAATAAATAGTTTAAACACCACTCCCATCAGTTCAAATACTTTCATCAAATATAAGAGATTCTACATAGAATTCACTAGCTAGAGACACCCAGTGAAGGGCGAAATAAATGTTTTCTAGAGACTGTTCTGTGACCAACATAACATTACCTCCAAACTTGAAAGAAATAAGTGATCTGAGGAGAAAACCTAAGGACGGATGATTTACTGACCCAAAACATTCTCTCTGTTGTCAAATTCAATAGTCATATTTGATCCTTGTCTCATATGAATGATCTCTTAGCTACCACTGACTCTGTGCGCCTCTCTTCTTTGAATCCTGTGACTCACTGGGTGACAGATACACTGTCAGTTATATCTATGACAGGCATCACCCCACTGTGCTAATCAGCTTTTCATCACTGTGACCCAAATATCTGACAAGAACAAATTAGAGATGGGAAGATTTATTTTGGCTCAAGATTTCAGAGGTTTCAGTTCATCATCAACTAGCTCCATTTCTTTGGGCCTGGGGTGAAGCAGAACACCATGGCAGAAGAAAGCTCAGCTCACCGCAGCCAGAAAGAACAGAGAAAAGGAAGGGGCCAGAGAAAATACACCTTTCCAAGGCACACTCCCCACCATAACCCGTTTCTTCTTACTAGATCCCATCTTCCAGTAGACCATTCAGTCATCAATGACTTTATCCACTGATGAGGTCAGTTGTAGATGAACAGCATGCCTTTATTTTATTTTTATTTTTATGTGATGCTAAGGCTCCAACCCAGTACCTCGCCCACGCTACATAAGCACTCTGCCACTGAGCTACAGCCCCAGCCCAGAACCATGCTTTCAACATGAGACTTTGGGGGACATTTTAGATCCAAACCATAATACCTATGCACACGTACATGACAACCTGTCCCTTGCTAACACAGTGCCAGTTGAGTCCAGGTGTGGAAGAGCAGTGTACTCGGAGGAAGCTGGCCCTCCCCTGCCCAGGGGATGAGCTATGAGCATCCAAACCAATCCAGAAGTCTCATTGCCCGTTGCTATAATTAGTTTACAATTTGGTACACAGAGCCAAGTTCTAGCCAGCGTGACCAAGGATCCATTTCTCCTGCTACTCAGTTCTGCCTTTGAACTCAGTTTTGGATGTTTGACTCTGGGACAGCTTTTTTGTGGTGATGAGAGGAAAGCCAAGAAACTCACCCAAAGCTAATGTAGAGCCTTGACAGGAAGGAAATGTCCAATTAACTAATCCTGGAACTACCTACCCCCAGACTTCCTGCATGAGAGATGGAAGCCCTTGTTTATTAAGCCACTCTTACTTAGGGGTTCAGTATCTTTCAACCAGATATCTTAGTTGATGCTAATATGTTCTCTTCCTGGCATCTCTTCCAAAAACCACCTGTTCTTCAGGTCCTGTCCTAACTCCACCCACCCTTCCTCACTGCTGTGGAGTTTCACCTTTGACTTCCTTCTCTTATTATCACTTTCTATATTTGAGCTTTTTCCCCCTTCCACTTGGATGAATTTGACTATATGTATTTATTTATAGGTCTACATAAATATTGAGGGCTTACTACCCTATTCTATGTTCTGGAGATACATTTAGTAAAGAATAAGACCACTGAGGTCCCTGGATAAAAGAATGGGGGGGGGGGAAATCATAAATATAGACATATATTTGATGGAGAGCATAAAGAATAAGGGAAGGAATTGAAGCTGAGGATCATTTCACATCTTTAGTTTTTCAGGTGTGGTCTTTTGTGAAGTTCTCCAGTTTTGTTTTTGTTTTTGTTTTTTTTGGCATCTTTTTATGTTGACTTTTCAAATTGACTTGTAGGAGCTCTTTATTCTAAACACTTCTTTTTCTATTCTCTGCATTTGTTATTCAGATTTGGTGGTGAAGTTCTGTGGATCCAGAGTATTCTTTGTAAAAGGATTTATTTCATTGAGTTAGTTTAAGGGAGTTCCATTTTTCTAGGAATTCATCTACATCTTCAAGAGTATCATCACAAATTTTCTGAAGAATATAAATTTATAGCTAATTTTTGCTCCGTGTTCAGCTTTGGTTATACTCCCACAAGTTTGTATATGCAGTATTTTTCTTTGGGTGTGGTTCTAAATGCCTTCTAATTTCCTTTATGATTTCTGCATTGATCCATGGGTTATTAAAACCTTCTCTTAATTTTCACATATTTATTTTTTCCAGTTATTGACTTGTTAATGATGTCTAACTTAATTGCATTTGGTCAGAAAATGTGCTCTGTATTAATATTTTAAATGATAGTTTCCCATTATGCCCCAATTTGTATAAATGATCTATTCACTCCTAAAAGAAATGCATTTAGTTCTTGAATGTTCTATATGCGATTATTAGGTCAAATCTATTAATATGTAGTTGAAATTTTCTCTCATTTCATTGACTTTGCTGTTTCTAAGAGGTGTGTTCAAATCTCCCATTACCATCATAGATTTCTCTTCATAGTTCTGTCATTTTTCTTCCTATATTTTGAAATGTATTACTAACTACATCCAAATTTTAAATTTCACATCATTCCCAAGAATCGAACATGTTATCTTTCTCTATAGAAATGCTTTTTTGCCCTAAAGTTTATTTTTACAATAAACTAATATAACTGCACCCACTTTCTTTTGGTGATCATTTACTGATTTCTCCTTCTCCCCATCCTTTTAATTTCAACCTTTCTTTATTCTTTCCACTGCTTTTTAAATGATTCCATAATTCTACTACCCTTGCAATAGTCTAATTGTAGTTTTCATTTCCAAAAATAAGATTATTCATTTCTCATGAGAAAACAAGAAACAGAACTGGCATTTCTGAAATTACAGTTTGTGGTTTTCAATACGATTGGTTTGCTATGGTAAGTCCTGTTCTTTCTCTAGAGACCAGTTCTTGTTTTTACTGAGCTTATGGGCTCTGCTGGAAAAACACATCTGCGTGGGCGAATGCCAGGGCAGGAACAGGAGAGATGCATCCAAGAGAGATGGTGCCAGTAAGCAATGCTAAGTGCAGGGTAGGTGTGCAAACCCAAAAAGCCTACAGGGGCCAAACAGGTAATTTAAGCAATTAGCAAAGCAGAAATGAACTCTTGCAATTACTTGCCCTTCTAAAAGCAGCTATTTGTCATGGACCAGTCTTTACCCCACTGGATGTTGCCAAAATCTTTTTCAAGAGAAACCTGAATCTAGATTTGAGTGGGAAATCCATTGACTTAAAAATTTTGCAGCTAATTCATTTCTTTTTAATTTCACACAAGTCAAATAAATCATGTCTGTCACCTACATTTTCAAATCCTCCGCTCCACCTGCAAATCCTGGAAGAGGTCCTACATAGCACTTAGAGAAGGAGAACAATTGGAGAAGTTTGTTCCCCATCACTGCTTATCCTGCCAAATGCAATAGCCCACTCCTTTTTATCAAGGGAAAGTCTTAAATGTAATTCTCATCCTAGCTCTTGGGAAATGGGATTTTAAGATCCTTGGCCTGGTCCACTTCCACAGGCAGCATGATCAACTAGTTCTTTGGAGGCAGAAATGGAAAATAGTAAGAAGTCAGAGCGGGGCTCAAAAATGAAGGGATACCAAAAATGTTGCTTCCAAAATAAAATTCAAAACTTGTCTGGGGCCCCTGCTGACAACATTATGCCAACATGCAAATTTGTCCTAATCTCTCCAACTGCAGCTCAGTTTGGTCCAGTCAGGAAACCAACTCCGCTCCACCTCTCTTTATTCACTTTATGTCCTTCCCCTACTGAAGAAAAATATAAAAAGAAAAAGATGGAAGGAAAAGAAAAGATGCTGAAAAATATATTTATGATATATATGCAAGCACATGCCGGTGCAAAGTCCTTAATTCTTCTGCTTTTTAGTTATTATTGTTTAAAAAAAAATACATTTACAAACTATCTTCAGGGAAACTTTAGGATATATATACTGTTAAAAGGAGAAGGTGACTCAATGACTGGCTGAACAACAAAGTGTGCTTTGGGAAAAAATAAAAAATAAAAAGGATTGGGCTCTTACTACTTACAAATCACTTTTAGGTGCTGTTATGTATGTTATTTTATGTAGTGCTTAAAGCAGAACCATGAAGTACTTCCATTTTATAGTGAGAAAACTGAAGCACAAAGAAGATAAATGACTTGCCAAGGTCGCAGATTTAATAAGTGAGAGTGCCAGGATTCAAAACTAGGCCTTCTGAGTGAAAATCCTATATTTTCAACTTTATCACACCTTCTCTGGCTAACAATCAGAAGAGAATCTCAGCTGCAGCCGCCTGATTCTTAGTCAAGATTTGGACATAGTGTGGGGGCTGAGAGTTGCCAATGTTAAGAGGTCAAAACCAGATGCAGAAATGAGCTGGGGGTGGGGGTGAGGGGTGGGGGGTGGGGGGTGGGGAGGGTGGGGGGGTGGGTAGGTGTTAACAGCATACAGAAATGCAGGGCCTCTGGAGGCTTGCAAGGAGACACTGAAGTCTGATTTTAAAATAGTGTCTCACCTTCTCCACAACCAAATCCCTACTTCCCTCCTCCAGATACCCACAGTACTTCCCTGAAAACACAAGTTGTTTTACCCCAAATTCAAAGAAACTTCTTTTTCTATTTCCTTTTTCTCATCCCCTTCCACAACCCAATCAACTACTTGGGTGCTTTTGCTTAACAAATTCTAAACTTTATAGGAGATTGTTTAATTATCCACCTTAATATTTTTAGGATATTAATTAGGTAAGTCTGCATATACTGCCTCATTTGAAGAAAATATACTTCTTACTTAGAGAAGAGTATATGGGAGGCTATTCTGTTTTTCATCATAGTTTCAATTAACAAAATTGTATTTACACACATGTAAAAATCCTGAACACATAAAGAATAAAACTCTCACATGCTACTCCAGCACATTCTTTGGTCATATAATTGTATTGAATAGTTAGAGTGAGTTATTAGATGAATTCTAATTTCCTTAAATATGCAAAATATAATATTTCTCAGGGAATTGTGATAAAAGAAATGTTACTAGTAAAGAAAATCCATGATTCATATGCCATCTCTCTGGTCAATACTCAGATTGTCCCTTCAGAGGAGCCAGTAATTGTTCGTTAGCATTTTTATTATCAAAGGCTTATTTTAAAATCTAATCTAAAAATACAAAATCATGTTAGCGCCAACATGATGTCACAAGTGGAAAATTTCACACTGAATCTCATGGGATGGGTTACAGTCAAAGTGCAAACACACAAAAAATATTCCATGAAATGACCTTCAGGCTATGTGTAGAAGGTATACAGAAATCAAAATGATTTCATGTTTAGACTTGAGTCTCATTCCCAAAATGTCTCATTACGTATACACAAATATTGCAAATTTTTTAAAAAATGAAAATCTGAAACACTTGTGGTTCCAACCATTTCAGATAAGAGATATTCAACCTGTACCATCCATCTCTCTATATGATGAAATATAGGCTTTGCTAGAGGCTTGAGGTGTGGAGCTTCTTTTCTCTATCTCATCTTGGGTCTATCTTACCCACAACAGCTTTTTAGCTCTAAAAGTTCATGAGGACTTTAATGAAACATTTTATAGCAAAAACATTGTTTTATTTACTTCAATCAATACCTACTGCAGTGCCTTGGAATGAATTATGGAAGGAAGGGAGACAGCATATGAAAGCTGTAAACTTCTAGGTACTTGCCCACAAACAAAATTAAGCTTAAGTATAGATTTCTCCACAAATGACTCAGACCTATCTTTGAAGAGTTTTCCCATTCCCATCGGGAAGGTACTTGGGAAAACAGAATCATTAACATTTACTTGATGATTTTTGTTATAAAACTGTTCATCTTCAAGAAACATCTGCTTCTTGATATCTTTTGGCAAACCCATAGCCACATACAGCATGTATTGAAATTCTTTGTCATTAGGTTAGAAAAACTGAAATAGTTTCCTGACTCGACGGTCTCCTGTAAGAAGCAATTATTGCCCCATGAGGGGTCGATGGTTATCAAAACAGTGTGTTTCTTTTTTTTTTTAACAGAAAAATTCATGAAGTGTTTTTATAAAGAACATTTTTAAACCTCCAGCAATTTATTTCATCCATATTTCCAGGACCTTTGACTAAAACTAAAAAAAATCCATTAGATTTACCAAAGCATTTCACTGAGCACCACAACTTGTGTAAAAATTGGTTTCCCCAAGGGCTCCTATTATATTCAGTGACTCCTAAAGTACAATGTCACATAACTCCCAAGCTGGCCCCAGTGAGTCATGGCCCACTAACAGCAGAGAAAGTCAAGGTGAAGCCCAACAGTATTCTGCTATGGACTAAATGGAGTAAGGACATCCTGCTTCTGTCTTCCCCACTTTAGTCCAGAAACACAAAAATCTGCAACTTCTTTCATTAGTCACTCAAAGGAGTCTCATTACCATACTAAGGTGCCTTGCAGAACACTATTTGATGTTGGTAAAGTTCAGTGAGTCTATCTATCTCAAAGAAACTGGAAAGAGAAGTAAAATGGTGAAATGATAAACATTCAATATGTAGAGGTGACTATTTCCTCTCCTTCCTGGAATATTGAGTCCTAAGGGTAATGTAAGTTTTGTGTGCCATGTCTGGGGTTTGCTTCAGCAGGTCAAATGATCCCACAATTCATTTACCCTACAAGTCCCCGCATGCCCAAACAGAAAGGACTCAGAATATATGGGTTATAAATGAGCTCTTCAATGAAAAATATGAAGTAAATTAAAAATTCAGTTCCAAAAGATAAAAACACTAACAGTTTATTTACAGAAGTCATGATTCTATCCTGTCTGTCCACAGGGTAAACTCTTATGGGCTATTTTAGTTTCCTGTGACTGCTGCAACAAATTATCACAAACACAGTGGCATAAAACAAGACATTTATTCTCTCACAACCCAGAGACCAAGTACCAAAATCAGTTTCTCTATGCTGAGATTAAGATATTAGCAGGACCTCACTCCCAAATCCATTCCTTGCTTCTTAGAGCCTCCACTTGATAGTCCCATCATCCAAACTCTAATCACATGACCTCCTTCCAGTCACTCTTAAAGGACATTTGGGATGGCATTTATGACCAGATAAAACAAAATAATCTCATCTCAAAACCCTTAATTTGATCAACATCTGCAAAGTTACTTTCTTCACAATCACATGTTCCAGGAATTAGGGTGTCCATATCTTTGAGCCTACCTACCACACAAACCAAAAGCAAAGTTCAAGAATCTGACTGAAAGCAAAGAAAATGGTTAAAAGAAACCTGAGTTTTTCACAAGCCTCACACAAGTCCTTTCTTACTTCCTGGCTGCATAATGTCCGGTGTTTAGATAGAGTCACGCTCAGGGGCTCAGTCACAATGCTGCCTTAATCATTGACCAACAAAGAAGCCGATTCCCTTACCACTTACCTATTAATAAAGATGTTTGTTGTGGAACGGGGCAATATTTTTACCTGATGCTGAAGTAGGGCCAATATTTTTCTGATTATCCCGTGAGTCTTTTTATAAAAGCCTTTCAGCTCATAAATTATCTGGAGGCCAACTTTAAAAAAAAAATGTTCACAAAATATTGTCATTGACACAGATAATTACAAATAGGGAGACAGAGTTTATTTCAAAAGCAGTCAAGTGAAGCTCTGGGAAAATATCTGGCCAGATTCTGGCTTCCTGGTGCTTAGCCTTCAGCTGCTAAGGTATGTAAATGATCCCATCCAGGGGCCCAGCTGTTGTAGGTTGAAATGTGCTGATGAAACTCGACTGGGATTCTAGAGAACACAAATCAAATTGTAAGCAGAATTATTGAAATACACCAGCACTCCTTTGAAGCATTATAGGCCAGCCCAAGAAAAAAATGACTAATGGATAATAATACACAGTTCTGGCAGGAATCATAAGCAAGGAAGGAAGTTGCATGTAAAATAATAATAAAGAATATTAAATTGCCACCAGGCCCTGTCAGGGACAAATGAAATCAGAACAGATTCTCACCAGTCATTTACTCACTCCCTTTGAAAAGTGTCCCAGGAATCTGCAGACAAAGGATGCTTTCAATCAGGTTGCCTTTGTGGTAGAAAGGAAAGTTTTCTCAGATATGGAGAAGGCAGATGAGGGACACTCCCCTGAAAAGGAGGCTGGCAGAGGCCCCACTGTGCCCTGTTCACTGGGAACTAGGTGGGAAAACAGACTGTCTGTGCCGACCAACCATATGCACTTTCTCTAAAATAGCCGTAGTTTGATGGCTTTTCATTTCTTCTCTTATAATATCATTCTCTCTTCATGTATCTATCTATCCATATATGAAACATATATGTATATGTATATGTGTAATATGTATCCTTATACATGTATACCCACAAAATAGAAAATACTTTTAATTGTTAATTATATTTACTCCTAAGTCAATTCATTTCAAAGTAAAACCTCATTAATTTAGGAACTCCTGGTAAGTTTAAATCCAAAGCTCAATCATTTATCACTAATAAGCCCACCTGCTGGCCCTGCTCTGCCCTCCTTACCTTCAGGATTGAAGCCAGGAGGCTCCCTGAGAGCCCAGCCTCAACCTTCTGTCATGTGCACGTCCCAGCCACAGCCCACACACAACTCTGTAAAAGACAACAAAACACCAGGGCAGAGGACAAGCGGCTTCTAAGCTCAGATGGCTAAGCTGATGTCATTCTGTTTTTTCATCTTAGACTTTATTGACCTGAGACAGCAGTTCTCAATCCTAGTTGCACGTGAAAAACATTTGGGTAATGTCTGTACACATACTTGAAATCCAAAACCCACCCCCAAACACTTGGATTCAATTGATCTGAGATGAGAACCAGGCATCAATACTTCTTACCATTCCCTCAGTGAAATATAATGCCACACAGAAGTCAGAACTATTGTTTTGATGCTTTGTATCTCTAACAACTTCCCACCTTTCCTTCCCGTTCACTAACCAGACCCACCCTTTGTCATCCATGTTAGGTCTTGTCACCTTCATTCTGCTGCCTAAAGCTTTGGAACTGGCTCCCTCTTCTCTAGACTTGGCACATTATCTAACAAGACTTCGTTCAACTCTTTTCCTTGTCCCGGCTTCACCGGCTAGCCCTAAAGGCACACCAACTGTGTGGGTCAACTTTCCATCAGTGACAAAAATACAACTTCAAAAGAGAAAAGGCTTCTTCGGGCTTATGATTTCAAACTCTTCAATTCATGGTCACTTGGCCCTGTGACTTTGGGGTTTATGAAAAACAGTACAAGATGGTGGAAGCGCATGGCCAAAGAAACCCATTGACCTCATGGTGGCCAGGAAGCAAAGAAAGAAGAAAGGGTCAGGGTCCCTTCAAGGGCACACCCCAGTGACCTAGCTTCCTCCTAATAGGCCCTACCTCCTGAAGGTCCCACCAGCTCTCCATAGAGCTGCAGACCAGGGCTTTTAACACATAGCCTTTGGGGAACATTTCCAAACCATAGCACCAAATAGTATGATGAAAATAGCTTTCCAAGGGTCTGCCCACCCACCCTCCTCTTCTTCGCTTCAGCCATCTCAATTCTGACAAGTCACATTACCTTTTCCTCTTGCAACTCCGTAATGTTCAACACTGTTTTTAGTCAACTTTTTCACTGCTGTGACTAAAGAATCTGACCAGCACAACTGTAGGGGAGGAAAAGTTTATTTGAGGACTCACAGTTTCAGAAGTCTTAGTCCAGAGAGGGCCATCTCCATGCCTCAGGGCTTGAGGTGAAGCAGAACATCATGGTGGAGCATGTGGCAGAGAGAAGCAGCTCATTTCATGGTGGCCAAGAAGCAGAGCTAGAAATGCCAGCTCCAGATACAAAATATATACTACAGAGCCACGCCCCCAATTAACCACTTCCTCCAGCCACACCCACCTACCTCTAGCTACCACTCAGTTAATCCCATCAGGGATTAATTCACTGATTGGGTTAAGACTCTCACAAACCAATCACTTCTCTTCTGAACCTTCTTGCATTGTCTCACATGTGAGCTTTGCAGGGACACCTCACATCCAAACCATGACACACACCTTGGTTCATATTTGGGCCAAATTCCATGCCCTGGCTATTTCCTTGCCCACCTATACATCTCCTATCACAGGGCTTCATAATCCACAACTATCACCATTTAAAGCCAAATAGTTCTATCTGGGGGTAAGAAGGTGTCATTCCATGTATTGATAGGATATTTAGCAGCATCCTTGGTCTCTGCTCCCTAGATGACAGGAGCCCCCTTCCTCAAGTTGTAACAACAAAATATGTTTATAGACATTGTCAAATATTCACTGAGAAGGGGAAGAATTGCCTCTGTACCCCATTAAGAACTCCATATATTAAATTCTCCCAAACTAATCTATTCAGATTGGTTCCTTTGCTGTCGGGTGTGTGTGTGTGTGTGTGTGTGTGTGTGTGTGTGTGTGTACATATATATTTTCCCCTCAGTTTTGGTCTTTCTCCAATTTATAATCCATTACTCTGAAGTTTCTTCTTTCCCCTGAGGTAGCAACCTTCAGCTTTGAGTCACCTTCCCAGAGGGTGCCAATCCCCAGGCAGCTGAGACAGAGTCTCATAACTGCAAGGCCATCCCTGACCATCCCTTTTCAGGATAACATTAGGAGAATTCTGCAAAACCTATCTCAAGGTATGCTTACAATCCAGGCTGAACCTGTATATTCTGAAATCTCCTTAAAATTACAACTGTGGCGGGGAGGATGGAAAGGGAGTTGTTAGTGGGTACAGAGGTGGAGTTGGTTAGGATGAAGAATTTCCAACGTCCTATAGCACAGTAGGGTAACTATGGTTGACAGATATTAATTGTACATTTCAAAATAGCTAGTACAGAAAAATTTGAATACTCCCAACATGGAGAAATTACAAATGTTTGAGTTGATACATCATTTACCCTGATCTGATCCTTAACACTTTGAATACATGTATTGAAATATCACTGTGAATGTGTATAATTATTATGTCAATTAAAAATTAAAATATATTAAGAAAAATATTACAAATGTGATTTCTTCATTATATGCCTTTGTTTCATAAAGACTACACTTAGGCTATAAACCCCCAAACCACTAAATTTACTTATATAACAATGAGCATGTTTCTAGAGAAAACATAGACTAGAACCTTTCTTAACATTAGAAATGCTAACTTGGTTATGACTCTTAACACTAATTTTTGCCTCACTGAACAATTGTTCATTCCTTCCTCTGACTTGTGAAATGGAAATTAAAGTGTTATTGCAAAGCATTTTGAAATTCCAAATTGGGTGGAATTTCATTTCAATTCATTTTGAGCACCACTTCTTAATTATTTGAGCTAATGGAGAGGGACGGAGGACCAAAAAAGAAAATTCACAAGATGCAAATTTAAGCACAGACTGACACATACACATATTCTCAATTTTTCAGAAATTAGAAGGTTATCAAAAGTTAGTAGATGAATTTTATTGTGTGATTTATAACTCTCCCAAATGATGAATTGCTGTGTTTCAGCATCATGTTACTGGAATAGCACAACTAGAGGAGTGACTTTCCACAGTTCCTCATTATCATTGGAGGTTATTTCAATGTCAACATTTTTTTTTTAGGTTTACATCAGAATTATCTTTCTTTTTATAACTTTCTAATTCTTTGTGCTATCTTCATTAAATCCACATTATTTTTTCTTGTGCTAAAATATATATATAAAATTTACCATTTTAACTATTTGAAATATACAGTTCTATGGCAAAATGTTAATTCATACTATTGTGCAGCCATCACCACCATCCACCTCCAGAAGTTTTGCATTTTTCAGCATCAACATTTTTGACAGTTCTTTCTGCTAACATTATTTTGATTTCCTGTAGCTCCTATTGAAATAAATATAAATTTTCCCAAAATGATTGTTTTGAAGAACACTGTTTATATAGGCTTATTAATTCAACTTTCTTCTATTAAATATAAGCATTCTTCTTTGTTTTGCAGTGCTGGGGATGGAAATCAGGGCCTTGCACGTGATAGGCAGGCTCTCTGCCATTGAGCTACAGTCCAAGTGCTGCATTCTAGTTTTTTCATAGTAATGTTTCATACATACCCACTGATTTAGTCAGCTTTTATAGCTGCTGTGACTAAAAGACCATACCAGCACAATTGTAGAGGAGGAAATGTTTATTTAAGGGCTCACAGTTCAGATGTCTCAGTCCATAGAAGGCTCCATGCTGTGGGGCTCCAGGTGAGACCGAACATCATGGCAGAAGAGTGCGGCAGAGGGAAGCAGCTCACAGGGTGATCCAAAAGCAGAGAGAAACTCCACTTGCCAGATACAAATATAAATCCCAAAGCCAAGCCCTCCAATGATCCAACTCCTCCAGCCACACCCTACCACTTCAGTTACCACTCAGTTAATCCTATCAGGGATTCATTCACTGATTAGATTAAGACTCTCACAACCCAATCATTTCTCCTCTGAACCTTCTTGCATTATTTCACAAGTGAGCTTTTGGGGGACACCTCACATCCAAACCATAACACCCACTACTCAATGATTAGCCCTATTCTTCCTCTGTTACCCTTTCAGTAGCTCAGTGGAACTTAACATGTACAGAGCTTCTGGTGATCTTAAACAGTATATAGAATATAAGATTGTTGACCAAACTGATATGTTTTTGTATCTGTAAAATTAAAAAGTTATTTTAACAAATATGCTTCTATTTGATTCAAAAAGATACCTATGTTCATTAATTAAATGATATTAAGACAAAAGAATGATCACTTGATTTTTATAAAAAGGTTTCTGCTTTTAGACAAAACCATTTTGGTTTAACAAATGCAAAACATTACTGAGGAAAACAGAAGTTTCATAAAATTTTATTGATAAAGTTTATTTTAGTTTTCCATAGTCCTAACTTGATTGATTAATCAAGGTCATTTTAGCTGTTCATTGTTGAGAGCCATGCATGGGCTGAGTGTGAGCCATGTTGCACATAGCAGCCTAGTGAATAGGATAATCTGGTATCTGGGAACCAGTGGATATTTCCTCTGTGTGAGACTGCCCAGACACATTGTGAGTCCTATTCTGCTCTGCCTGGTCCCACACAGCACTGAAGATGGGGTGACCTGCTACAATCACCCAGACACACAGCTCCTCTGAGATGGGTGTGACCTGCCAAGATGCCAGTCAACTTGCCAACTGCAAGACTCATGAAGCAAGACTCCATCCTTCAAACCTTAGACCTGCATTTATAAATAAACCACAGGAGCCATTTTCTAGTTGTCTAGCTCCAACTCCTGTGTGGACTGGATGTATCAGGTACTGTCGGAGTCCAGCTCCAACAGGGGGTCTCAGGAGACGAACGGATGGTGAGGAGTCGGCGAAAGGGGGGTGGAGAAACAACACAGACACCAAAGTGAAGGTGCTGATCCCCATCTTTACTTGTGAAGTTGATCATATATACTTTTCATTTTGGCAGGCACACAGTACTTTGTGGTTACAAAACAGGAATCATTATTCAAAGAAACAAAATATTACGTAGTTACAATTAGAATAGAAGAATGTATCTTGGCTTATGCATAAGCAAGCATTTGTACTTTCAGTTCTCATTTTGCTTTGAGCTGTTTCTGCTTAGTTAACTTTTAATAATAGTTAGAAATGTCCCAGACTATTGGCCTATACCTTGACTATTGTTTCTTGACTTACTGACTGGAACCGGTGCCATGGTTACAGCAAGTGGTTGACTTGTTATTAATTTTAATCAAACAAGAGTAAGAGCACAAACCATTGTGCACAGGAACAAGAACAAGTTGCCCAGTACTAAGCACTAATCTGTCTTCTTAACATTAATTTTTCTTCTCTAGATTTCAATTTAATTTCTCAAAAACTTCCTTGACAGGAATACAGGGAGTTTTTCATTAGACATTAACAATTTGCACTCCACAGCTGAATCATTGCCTTTAGAGCAAACAGATCTATTCTTTGGAAGTAGTTGCATTAATTGGGAAAGTCATGTTTTTTCCTTCATACTTAATGGTCCTATGAGAAGTCGCAACTCTACTTATTAAAGGAATACAAAAACAAACCAGCCCATTCCCAGAAACATACTGTGCTCCTCCAGAGGATGGACGCCTTGCGCCATCCACCTCAGTAGGGCCTTGCCGTTGCCTGAGTCAGGGGAGCGGCGCCGCAAGGTACTCCAATCTTTTAAAGCTAATTCTGACTTTGTCTTTTGCTCTTCACTAATTAATCTAACTTTAATTTCTCAGGTGGGCTTACACCCTCCTTGGCAGGGAGAAGAACCCCCTAATGAGGCACTGGCCGCCACCCCTGTAGTCCATGGCTATAAGGACTATGGAATCTTCATAGGTATACCTATGGTATTAAATTATAAAAAAAAATTCTTTGAATTTCAAAATAAATAAGCAGATATTTACCAAATCATCACAAAATTCCAAGCTTTGGAATGGGGGAAACATTTTTACATTTCTTTTGCTATACTAGAACCTCAAACTTTATCTAATTTCTGTGAGAAAAGGACTGAAGCAAATAGTGGTGACAATAACTAAACACATCTCTGAGACCAATTTCCTTCACAAAAATCCTTACAATAACACCAGAGACTTCTGAGTCCTGGTTTTAAAACTTTCCTATGTGGTAATACATATCTCATTTAAAGGAGTGGGGGTTCCCCATAGTTCCTCATTAAAATGTGTGGCAATTTTACTTTCAGCCTTCTTTAAAAGATGGTAACTAACTAACTCCCTGTTTGCTCTTTCTTGGCTAATGATCATTTCCAGGTAATTTTCTGTAGTTCAGTGAAAGTTAATAATATTTCTCTGCTTGGGCTACAATAACAAAATATCATAGGCTGTGGGACTTACACAACAGAAATTACTTCTCATAGTCTGCAGGCTGGGAAGACAAGATCCAGGTATCAGCATGATGAGTTTCACTTGGGGCCCTCCTGTTGGCTTGTAGTGGCCACCACCTCTCTGTGTGCTCACATGAACTCTTCCTTGTAAGCTCCAGAAAACTCTGTTCTCTCACTCTTTTTTATAAGAGCACTAATCGTATCAGATCAGGGTCCCATCAGTATGACCCCAATTTAACTTTAATTCTTTTTTTGGTACCAGGGATTGAAGCCAGGGTCACTTAATCACTGAGCCACATCCCCAGGCCTTTATATTTTTAGTTTGAGACAGCATCTCACTAAGTTGCCAAGGCTGCCTTTGAACTTGCCATCCTCCTGCCTCAGCTTCCCAAGTCTCTGGGATTACAAGTATGCACCACCAGGCCCAGCTTAACCTTAATTCTTTATAGGTCCTCCAATTATAGTTACACTGGGGGTTAGGGCTTCAATATTTGAATTTGAGGTATCGGAACATAAACATTCAGTCTATCGCCACTTGGATCTCTTTCTAACTGACAAGTCATTGGTAGATTAATCAACTGTACCTATGTCCATTACAAAAGTAGGGTTCAAGACCATCTCCAAGGATTCAAACCCAACAAAAGGTCTTTTTGACGGTTAGATTCAGAAACTAAAACAAAGTATTGATTTGCCTTACGTCTGCCCAAATTGACTCCACCCTAGAATTAAACCATGGGATGATGATAATAAGATAAAACTCTTTTGAGATTTTTCTAAGACACAGAAAGAAGACTACACATTTCAGAGGAGAAAATCATATAATGAAATTCCATTGTTGGTTTTGTTTTTAGTTTTGCTCATGTTTTAAAAAAATCACACTCCCCAAACAAAAGCCAAAACATCTACATCTCTGATTCTGACATTAGCTCAGGAATTCTGACATTTGGACTCACATGGTTCTGAACAGAGGGAAGAAGAAACATTCAGTATTTCAAGGTCAGAGCATCATGGCACAGATCATTTGTTTTCTAAAAGTCCTTGCAACCCACATTTTTAAAACCCACAACTTTCACCAGCAGAACATTTGGAACAGTATACTCCAGCATTTCAAGGAGGTCAAATTTCTTTCCTACAACTCTTAAGAGCCACCTCTTGAAACTTTCCAGTTAAGATTTTCAAAACTCCACCAAATAACAGCCCCAGAGGAAAGCCTCTAATATGGCTGTCAGTGAACTTGACTTCTATCATAAAATGGAAACATTGTCAAGCATTTTCTCCTTTAGCCAGAAATTCACAAGGGCTTTGGAGCAGCTGCCAACATAATAACTATTCAGAAAAAAAAAAATGCCCAAATCAGTTAGTCAGTTAGATCTCATCCTAATCTCTGTGTCTTTCCAGTCAGATGGAAGCATAATCATATATATGTGAAACTATAGTTATAATTTCCCAAGTAGAAATATACATATATAAGTATAAAGAAGGATTATTGATTTTTGATAGTGTTTTTCTTTAAGTTAAAGATTGGCAAATTTTAAGTTAGTTCTTTTCTCCCTGATACATAAAAAGGAGTGAATTAACATAAATATTCATTTGCTTATTCAACAAATTTTATTGATGGTCTATTATGTACTATGCATTGTGTTGTTTGCCCTGGAGCAAAATAAAGAAATAAGTACTTTTTCCCATTCTATGAATGTGCAAACAGATGTCAGGGCTGAGAAAAAATTACAGCCTGCCATCAAGGAGAAGGAAGCAACTCAAATAACCAAGTAGCCTAAACTTGTACTTTTGTTTCTAACTCAAAACTGTGTAATTTTTATGCAGTGCTTTCCAAAGAAGAAAGAGCAAGAAAATATTTCCATTTGTCTTTTCTTTCTCTATAAAGAAATTAGAATGAATTGGACCTAATTCCTTTTGCTCATGCATGAATACATGACCAGCATAACTCTACATCACATACAACCACAAGAATGGGAAGTTATACTCCATGTATGTATAATATGTCAAAATACATTCTACTGTCATGTATAACTAAGAACAACAAATTAAAAATTTTAAAACAAAAATAATAATAAAAAGAAATTAGAGTTTTCTTAATCTTGGATTTTATTCACTCCTCATGCAACCAGAAAATAAAACGGAGAAAGAGATAAAAAACCCAGAAAATGTTGTTAGTTACTATAACAAAAGACAACTTCAATGAACGGATTTTGGACTCTACCATTACTGTGCTAGTCTTTTCCATTTTTAAAAAACAAGAGGGAAAAGTCATTCTTAGTAGGAATTAAATGTATTTCAAGAATTATGGGGGACTGCCAGGCATAGTGGTGTACAGCTGTGATTCTAGCAACTTGGGAGCTAAGACAGGAGGATTACAAGTTCAAAGCCAACCTCAGCAACTTAGTGAGCCCTAAGCAATTTAATGAGATCCTGTTTCAAAATAAAATGGGCTGGGGATGTGGCTCAGTGGTTAAGCATCCTTGAATTCAATCCCCAGAACCAAAAAAAAAAAAAAAAAAAAAAAAATTGTGGGGTATTAGGTAGTATTGTTCATAAAACCCCAGAATATATGAAGTCCAAAGATGTTAAATTTTCTGTAATTTCTGACAATTGTAGAAGTAAAGGTTCATTAATTGGTCAATTGACCATTTTGCTGTCTGTTAGTGAAAGTAAAGGAGCGTACTTGAAAGGAGAGGACTAGGTCTCAAAAGATTAGAGGCTCACTTAATGGTTGTTGAAGCTGAAAGAATGAGTTGATATTTCAGGATTCTTTTTGCATAATAATAGGTGCTCAATAAAGTGCTTACTAAACAAATAAATACTTGATTACATCTCTCTAAAGACTTGAGTTCTCTTTGATGATGAGACCTATTGGTTCTAAGAAGGTATTTCCAACATTATTGTGAACAAATCTCATTTATATAAAATTTCAGAGCCTAAGAGGTTCTAAGGGAGAAGGAAGGTAAGCAGCTCCCCACCCCCTCTCCTGACACACACACACACACACACACACACACACACACACACACACGCTATAGGCAGGTCATCTATGTGTAGTTTCATGTGGCCCTCTTACTCCATAAACAGCTTCCTAACTGGCCACTAACCCCTGGCTTTGCCTTTCTAACCCAACCTCCACCTCCACAGAGGCCTCACAGGGTCTTTGCAAACTGGAATTCTCTGACACTGCTTAAAACTATTCTGTAAACCTTAAGAAGCAAAATCCAAATATTTTACTAGAGTATATGAAACTTACCCTGACTTGGCTCTTGCCTCTCCAACAATGTTTGCTCAGTTGGTTAGCTTTTTGGTTTGTTTTTGTATTGTTGGGTTTATTTTTGTTTTGAGTTTTCTTACGGTTTTGTTTCTGGTGAAAATAGAAGGTGGGCTTTTTCTTTCTTTTTTTTTTTTCTTTCCTTTGAATCATGTTTCAAAAACACAGAGTGTTTCCTAAAGCTAGTGTTCTTCATCTTTTCCAATAGGCCAAGGAACTTACAAGGCTCCTCCCCTTCCTCTTTGCTCCCCTTTCTCTTCACCTTTAACATTATGTCCTGTCATCTCCTCCAGCAAACCTAAGACAGGACTTTTTTCCCTCCATCTGTCCCTTTCTGATTCCTACAGTTGCTCTAGCTACCTTAGCACTGCATTTCCCAATTCTTTTATCATCATTCAACTCCCTTCCTAATCCCCCAAACTTTCCTCATTTCTGTGTCCCTGTCATACTGGCACAGTTTGACCTCAAGTGTCAAGGTCCTCAAGTAACTCTGAGTTCATGAATGAATGCTTGGTGGCTACACAGGGGAAAACTTGCAGCCTCACTTGGGGTGATTGACCTAGAGCCATCTTCATGAGCTTCTTGTTACTTAGCCCCAGGTCTACTCAAAGGACATCTATGAATAGAAAGAAAAGTGTTTGGTGGACCCAAGAGGCAAGTACTCTGAAACTTTTTAACTGAACAGAGTAAAGTAGAAATTTTAAGAGGTTAACATATCCCTTAAACTATTTATATTAAAAAAAAAAAAAAATCCCAGTGGCCCAGTGAATACCTCCACCACCAAGTTCTTAATGACAGGAGAGGGTGAACTCATCCCTGAGTTCCACAAGTTAAGAATATTTTTTATTGTTTAAGCTCTTATCTTTTTAATTTATATTTAAATGTATTACTCTTTCCATAAACTTAAAAAGATTTTTATAAATCACTTACCTGTTAAATAACCAAATCCAGGGCGGGGGCTGGGGCTCAGAGGAAAAGTGCTCACCTAGCATGTGGGAGGCACTGGGTTTGATCCTCAGCACCACATAAAAATAAAGGCATTGTGTCCACCTACAACTAAAAATTAGATGTCTAATAAATAAATAAATAAATAGCCAATTCCATCCAGGTGCATTGGTGGACATCTTTAATCCCAGTGGCTCAGGAGGCTAAGACTGGAGGATCGCAAGTTCAAAGCCAGCCTCAGCAACCGTGAGGCACTAAGCAACTCAGTGAGACCCTGTCTCTAAATAAAATACAAAATAGGGCTGGAGATGTGACTTAGTGCCCCTGAGTTCAATTCTCGATACCCCCCCCACAAAAATAATAATAACCAATTCCCCAGGTCAAATAGCAAAACTGATATTCAGATGTCCTATACTTATCTTATGGTTCCCCATCTTTTCCTGACTCCCCTAAGATGCCTCCTTAAGTATGGGATAATGTTATGGTTCCTTTACTTATCTTCCCCAAAACCAAGTGTAAGTCATGATTCATGAAAAAATTCAAAATAAAAATGGAAGGAAATTAGAAATAATAAGAAGGGAACTTGTCCCCAATATAAAAACTACATAAAAATTCACACTTGTATGCCTAATGACTATAGATTTCATTCATACCACCACCAGCCTCATTTCTGGAAGGTTTCTACCGAATACTATTATGAATATTCCCCACTTATGATAGGGTAGTGTCCTAAAAACCCATCATTTATTGAAAATATGATAATTTGGAAATGCATTGAATACCTTTAACCTAACCTAATGTCATGGCTTAGCCACACAGTCTACTGTAAAGGATCATCAGGCTTGTTAGCCTCACAAATGTGTAGCTGACTAGGAGATATGACCAGCCACCACTGCCCAGCATAACAAGAGAGGGTTGTGGGAACCCAGGAAAAGATCAAAATTCAAAAAAGTATGGTTTCTGCTGAATGAGTATTGCTTTTGCATCATCATGAAGTTGAAAATTTTTAAGTTGAACAATCATAAGTCAGGGATAGTATTTCTGTAGTCCCTGAAGAAGGAAAAGTTACCTTCAGTTCTTTTCTTTCTTGGCATCTTTTCCTACAGAAAAACTAGATAGAGATATATTTGCATACACATGAAAATACATTCAATACAGCATTCTTGGGAATAGAGAAAAAAAACCTGTAGATTTAAATGCTTATCAATAAAGCCCTGGAAAAGTAAATGACAGCACATCAAGACAATGGCATAGCATGCAGGATAGCATATAGTTATTGAATAAAAGTAGATCATTGCTACATGTTCATGCATTGCAAGAGCTCTTGGATATGTGGTTAAAACAAGAGGGCAAAGTATGGAACAGGTATAATTCCTACTGAATAGAAAAGGGGGGTGTATTATTATATATGTATAGAAGGTCTCGGTGAAGATAGAGGAGTGGTAGTCTCTGGGGAAGGCCAGGGGTTACAAGAGGGAGATTTGCTATTTATTAGATACATTCTTGTATTGCTTAATTTTTCACCATGCATATTAAATTTTCAAAAAAACAAATCATAGGGTTGGGGATGTAGCTCAGTGGTGGAGCACTTGACTAGCATACACAAGGCCCCGGATTCAATCCCCAGCATCACACATATACAAAAATAGCATGTGCTCTATACACAAAACAAAAGCTATGTGGAGGAAGTACAAAGAGGAAAGGCAAAGCCTTGCTCAGTCCACCACCCAACTCGCTGCTTCCTGTGCTCATGACCCAGCAGACTCTGGTTTCTGTGATTTCCTAATCTGAATCTCTCTTTACTGTTTTTAGAGAGGAGGAACTTCAAAGACTGGAGATGATGCAAAAAAGAGTCCCTATATAAAAAAACACAGATCCTCTTTCTCTACATTCATTATAACTTTATGTTTATGCCTGCATTTTAACAAAGGTGTATCTGACAGCTTCTATTTCTTGTCCCTACATACTTACGAGGTCATTTCTACTTACCTTCCCCATAAGCAGGATGGCACACACTGCAAAGACCGAGGTCAGAGACTAAGATTTGTGAAGGACTTTTCTTCCACATTGAGCCAATTGCCTATGCATTCTTGACAATAAACTGTAGGGAAAGAATCTGTTCATGCCTGGCCCAGGTGGCCAATTACTTGGTGAGGAGATCTAAGGGCATAATGCTCATTATGAGTCCCACAACAATTGGGAAAGCATTCCCAGTGTTTAGAGAACCCTTTAAATGAAATTAGACCAGTGTTTGAGCCAATCCATACCAAGGAGCCAAGAGGAATAAAGGAGTGAATGTTTTATTCTTTAGTGTTTAATAGAATACATGATGAGTTTAATAATCAATGATTCATTATTTCACACACAGGGAGGAAAACAGTGTTGAGTATTTCTGTTATACAACTGGTTGTGAACAGGGAAAACAAAAACCTCTACCATATTTAGATGGTGGAAGAAATTCTCCAAGTTTGGGCATCTCTGAAAAGACTTCATTAGTGTGTGTTTTTGTTGTTGTTGTTTTAATACAGATATTTTTTTTCTTGGCTTTATGTTTCATTAGAAAAGTCTGATAATCTTATATTTTTTCTTCTTCCCTTATATTCTGAGACAATAGTTCAAATGATTTATACCACTTAGCATATAATATTTTTAACAGTTTTGGAATGCTGGATAGCTCTGTGAGGGTCTTCCATTGTTTGACAAATAAGCTTTTTCAGATGCCCAGAAAAATGTCAACAACATATAGTTTACATTTTTGAAATTTACCCCCATAATGAATGCTTAAACCTTTTGTCATTAAATGATTACTAATGGAGGTAATAAATGGATTTTCCTCATTTGTATTCAATAATAGCAAAATTTACCTGCCTATAAAGTCACAAAGACAGTTGTGTAATAGTTTACATTACAATTAATGTCCATATATTTAAAACACATTTAGAATAAAAAAACTGTCATGGAAAAAAAATCACAAAGCATGTAAGTGACAAGAATTCTTCAAATAGTCCATCTTCCTACCACACGAGATTATACACCAATGTAGAGAGTTTGTTTGAATTTTATCTATCTAAGTTTTAAGGGCCCCAGCAGAGAATCTAAATCCTCAAGTATTAATACATTTAGATTTTTATTGTCAAAAACTTGACAAAGAAAAGTTAACTTCAACATAACTTGTTGCAGGCTATAAGAAAACCTATTTCAGGTACTACAGATATTGGAAATAAGAATACTATATTTTATTCATTTCTCAAGAGACAGACTTGCATCATCTAAAAAAGATTGAGGTTTTAAATGATTTACAGTAAGGAAAAACACTGGGAAAATTCTAAAGTATTGTCTCTGCTAGATTTACAATAAAAAGATTATTTAGTATTTTCAAAACTTAAGTCAATGTGTCAAGTATGTGATTAGACTATAAAAAGAAATTCTTAAGGAATTCAACCCCTCCAGTCAATACATTTCTAAATGTCTGCTTTGTAATTCACCCTTTTTCATATAGGAGTATAAAAACAACTTGAATATTAAATGGGAATTTACCATAATTAGAGAGTAAAAAAATTATCAAAGCTTCACCTTACATGGCTTTAATGTAATAACAACATTCTATGGAAAATTCCAATAAAAATTAGAGTACGTCATGGGCACTGCGGTTGCCCATGGGTCTGAGTATTCGAACACTATGCGTTTCCTCAGAGAAGCAGCAGGCCCTATATGTATATAGGGGTCTGGTTTGAAAGAGAAGACAATTTTGGCTAGTATTATAAATTACCACTTTGCTATCAGCCCAAAAAACCAAATAAGAAACACAAGAATAAAAATAGTATTGAAGTGGAAAAAATTTAAGTCTCACACCTTCAAGGAATATTTCCCACAACATATCCTTTGAAAAAATGATGTTAGAATGAATATGGCTCATAGTCTACATGTATATAAAAAACAGATAGGTCAAACAGTTGGTGCAAAAACAAGGAACCTGGTACCTGTTTTTTAACCCCCATTGTCATCAATTCCTCTTTTAAAAAATGTATATAAAAAAACAGATATGTCAAACACTTGGTGCAAAAATGTTATTTCAGTTATATTTATGAACACCAAGCAGTAACAGAGCAACATATGAAAATGCATGCCTCTCTGAGTCAGATTAATGCAGTCTTCACTCTCTGAATAGTTTATGACATTCCCAGGTTATTGAAACCATGTCTTTGGAGGGTTTATTCAGATGGACCCTCAATACCCTGTTCAAGCTCATAAGTGTTGACCAACATTCCAGATCACTTCGTAGACCTAAAAGCTCTTTCTATAGCCTAATGCACATGGAGAGAAAGGGATCCAAAGGTGCTCATGCCCACTCATCTTACCTCAGTTATACCATCTACCCAACAGAATGAAGTCAACCTCAGAGGACACAGTCATTAGTAGAAAAAGAAGTTGGTTTACTGTCCCTAACATTAAATTCTCAGTCTTTAACATAATGCAGGGGATACAGGGCAGCAAAGGGAAGTGGGTAATAAGAAAAAATACCTATGTGTAAGAGAGTGGAATAGTTCAGCTCAAAGTTTTAGAACATAAAATTCATTAAGACTTTAAAGGCAGAGACAAAACTTCAGTAGTTTGTCATGACTCTTGGAGTTGTGCAGATTTGATGAGGGAAACCAGAATTGACAAGTCTTTCCATCTGTGTCAGTGTTTATGATCTGTCCTAAAGATGTTCTCAATCATATGTTTTTTTTTTGTTGAGCAATCTAACAGAATAACATAGGAGTGGAGAAATTTCTGTGACAATCACTTGTGGCCAGTGAGTGACAGTCCTAAATCATTTCAGGCTTAAAACAAAGACAAGTTCTGATGTATAACCTAGTCTGAGAACAAACTCAACATATATGCAAACAGCAGTTCCTGGATTCTTCTTCTATTCCTCTTAAAATGACAGTCTTTGCATATACAGCTAAACTATTTTAAACTAATAAAAGAAAATAAGTCTTTCTTGTTCCTAATTAAAATGAAAGAATTCATGGATTAAAAATGCAGGTACCTTGATTTTAGGTAGACAGTTAACTGACATGTGATTTGTATACAACTAATGTCCTAGTAAAGCAAACTGTTTCACAATTATGTATTACTTTCCTGACCCAATTTCCTCATAGACAAGGATATAAGAAACTCATCAAAACATGTTGCTATAGTATATACACCATCTGATGCAAGTTACTGGGGGTAAATATAGGAAATTTTATAGCATTAGTAAATGAATTAAAAAACTAAATGATTCATGTAAAATGTTTATATATGGTATATACAGACTGGATCACATATGAGTCTAATAAGAAAATTGTTTGAACACATAACATTGGTCATGGACATAGCAAGACAGTACAAGATTCATTTTTTAAAAGAAGGAAAAATAACACTAATCACCGAAAACTACTCTTACAAAATTATTAAAAACATATTTCAGAGAAAGATGCTGAAACAAACAAAACACAGACTTCTCCATCATCACAGAATATCCAAAGGATGCCTCACAGCATGAAGCATGATGAGGATCTGTTTCCTTCACCTAGGGTGCACACAGGATACACATTGGGAATTGATTTCATGTGAGAGTAAAGGCATAAGGCAACCAGGTCTCCTGTTTCTGTTGCATTTACCTAAAACACCATGTTATTGCTCAACTCATTTTTAAGTACTTATCTGCCTTCATTTAAGATATCCCATTTCACAGCTGTCTACAGATGGGCAGCCCTCAGTGCTTATACTTCTCTACAGCTCTGTTGCTTGAAAAGATTCCACTTAAACTTCAAACAGACTGCATGAAAGAAGTGGCATTTTTCTGCTTTTCAGGTATGCCCAGCAGTAAATATTTGCTAGGCTTGGAAAAGAAGAGGATTTTTAATAAAAGATCTTAAGTCAAAGTAACCAAAATCAAACCTATTTTGCTCAATAGATTTTAAAGATAAGATTTATAATCAACAAGAAAATAAAAGTTCAAAAACTAAAACCCTACTGGGTAACTCTTTGGTTAAGTTCTATACTTATTAGCAACTTTAAGTTTAGGACTCAAAACAGTTCAATAAACTGCTAGTTAAGAGTAGATCTGTTAGTAATCTTGATAAATTGCTTTGCAAGTTTGCATTTATTGTTTGATATTTTTAAGTGTGTATGTTCTCAAACAGAGGGTACAAACTTCCAACTTCAAATAATAAATGAGTTATGTCTGCTCCTCCCTTCCCACCCTTCCTTTCCTACCTCCCTCCCTTCCCCACCCCCTAAATCTTAGATCTAATGATTGTACAGTCCTACTGCCCATGACGTGCACTCCTGCCCAGCTCCATTTGTCACTGCCAGATGATTCCCACTGCACTTGGAGACCTGGGCAGCCTTGCCTCTTCTGAGGCAGCGCCCTTTCTCCCTCTTGCCTAGAACTGCCGAATCAGCCAATGGAACAAGGACTCTGGCAACATGCAGAGGAGAAAGGGCGCCCCCCTTAGGCAGGAGGATCACTTTCTACAAGTTCAAGCTACAGGCTTCTTCTACTATGTGTTAAAAGATTTGGTCCATCACCGTGCCAGCACTAGTCTTCTACTTCTACCTGTAACTTTTCAAAACGTATTCAAATTTACAGTCACCGAATTGCCTCCACGGGGTCTTAATTCAGTTATCAGTCTTCCACTCAGTCTTCTAAAACTCTACCTTTAAGAGGGCCAAAGACTGTAGTGACCTTTTAAAACAGTATCCCAACAGTTCTGATATCTTAAACCCGGAGTGAGTCAAAAGAGTTTGAGAAGATTCCAATGAATCTTCTACACACTGAACAACGTCCAATCAGGTTTTTGAACAATTCAATCATTCCCAGGTACTCGGTGACTTTGTGGCCCCGCAGCGGTGCCACTAGATCCAGATTTAAGTACAATCTGGGGGAAGGGTAGTTTGAGACACGGAGTAGAGGAAACATGGGGTGGGGGCTACATCTGAGCGCTCTTGGTTAGAGAGGTTCAAAGAAGACGAAGAAGCCCAGAGGATTTGTGGCTGCTGATTCTTAAATGGGGGTCTAACAGGTCTGGCCGAGCTACTGGAGGGGGCGTCAGGAACCAGGGGACAGAAGACGTGTGTCAGGAGGATCTATAATCGTCTCCCCCGCGTGGAGAAGGGAAAGTGGGTGCTGGAGTGGCGAGGGGTCTGGGGAGCTCACTCCCTGCAGAAGACGTACTCGGTGTAGCTGGTCCAGATCTTGTCCTCGCTCTGGTCGGTGCTGCTGGCAAAGGCGCAGGTGCCTGTGGAGCTGCACGCCACCATGTGGAAGCCCGACTCGGACAGCTTATCGAAGGCCTGCTCCAGGAAGTTGAACTTGAGGTAATAGCGTGAGGTGTAGCGCTCCGGGGGCCGGTCGGGGTCCCGGCTCTCGTTCAGGGTGTCCCCGAACACCTCCTTGGCCAGCGACGTCTTGCCGCACACAGTGATGCGCGCCACCCGCCGGAACTTGGCGTCTGCTTGTGCGTCCCGCCCGATGGTGTAGGAGCCACGGTAGCCGATAGTGATGTAGCCCGAACGCCGGCTGCCGTCCAACGACTGGGACGGAGTGAGCAGCGGGCCCACTGCACCCCCGGACGGGCTGCGGCTAGCCAGCTCCAACGTGGGCGACGGTGCCCCGGCCGAGGCGCCCTCCTGCTGCTCCGGCTCCCCGCAGCCCAGCGGCAGCAACTCGTCGCCCAGCGAGCCCTCCTTGTGCACCCCGCGCCGGGAGTGCGGCGGCGGCCCGGGGCCGGGCTGCTGGGGCGCCCCGAGGCGGCGCACGAGCTCTGGCAGCTCGAAGTACTCGGCCTCGCGCTGAAGCCGGCTGCGCTCGGGGAAGTAGTCGGGCAGCACAAGCTGCAAGTCCCGAAGGTAATCCAGGATGTAGCGGAAGAGGAAGCCGTCCCGGTCCAGAAAGAAGCGGCCTTTGCTGTCCCGGGCCAGCTCCTGCGGCTGCTGCTGCGTGAACATACGCCAGAGCAGCGAGTCTGGCACCGACACCACAGTACAGCGCCGGGTCACATACACCTGGCCCCCCACGTTCAGCTCCACGATATCGGGGAAGAGCGGCGGCTCCGCAGAGGACGACGAGGAGCCGCTGCCGCCCCCGCCGCCGCCCCCGTTGGGTAATCCTCGTGTGCTGTCCGCCAGAGCCATGGCAGAGAGGTGGCCGGACTGGACCAGTGGCCGAGAGTGGGGCCGCGCTCAGGAGCCGCAGCCGCCTTTCTCAGAGCCCCGGAACCGGGACGCTTGCTCAGCCCAGCGCCCTGGCCGCTGCCACTGGGAAGAGCAGCGCGGTGCGAGCGCGCCGCTGTGCGCCCCCGTGAGCTCCGGTGCGCAGCACCCGCCTCGCCCGCGCGCTCCAGGCGAGTGCCGGGTCGCGGCCGGCGCGCCGCTTAAGTAGAGCCGCCGGCTGGGGCGCCGCGGCGCGCAGGAGGCGTGGGCGGCTGCGGAGCGGCGGAGCCTCGCTGGGGCGGGGGAGGGGAGAATAGGGAATCGATCTGCATCTTAAACGCTGACGCCGCGCGGGGCTGCTGGCTCCACCCCGGCTCGCGCTCGCTCCGGGGGCGACCCAACTCCCTTCTGGCGGACCGCGCTCCGGCCCCTTCCCTCTCCCGCCCAACTTTCTCCCTCTTTCGAATGCCTGGGGCTGAGCTGGGACTGGCCGCTGTTCTTTGGAGGGGCAGTCGCTGGGCCCCCTCCCCTGTTAACGTCACCCACACCCGGGGACTCTGGAAGGAGGAAGTAAACTTTTGGGCGTCTTCCACTCCAAAGAATGGAAACGGGTGACCACCGCCAGTCCCGCGGTCTCCGGAACTGGCCGCTGCAAACAGTACAGCTGTGCTGCCACCGTCGCTGGAAGTTCTCGAGAAAAACAAAAAACCTGGAGAGACAGAGAGGCCGCCCCAACCTAGAACAAGCAGATTTTGTTCACGTTAATGCCCTATAGCTTCGAAAAATCCCTAGAAACAAAGAGCTAATAACCTCAGTATCCTGTCGTAGGACGCTCTCAGATAGTTTTTCTCAGTACATAGTCACTCATTTGTCGGAAGACCTCAGGATTGGAGGCGATGAGCTGAAATTGCAATGGAGGGAACTTGGATGGGTAAAAGGTGTCACACATGCGTCCCCATGAGGAGGACTGAAACAGCCTCCGCCTTGTAGCAACTTCGTGGCCAGACTGAAGGGACAGAGAATAGTAAGGCCACAGGTTCTCTTCAGTCATCGGTAAATTGTGCCAGAACACTCAGAGGGAACGTAATTTTTAAAACCACCTTTCAGTGCCTGTGTATTTATCTTCTCAGTTGGCCCAGATGCCCTTGCTCTTCTGCTTGCTTCCATCTTTTGGTTAAGTCCTTTACAGGTTCCTTCTGATCTCAGGGAGGGATATTTGTATGTTTAAAAGCCCTCTAGTACATCTTGCCCGATTTTCTCCTGCTCCCTGCACATTCAAATTCACTAATTACAGCCCCGCTACCCACGTCCTGCCTTTGCGCTCAGCACATTGAAATTTCGTGTTTATGAGTGATTAGCTGATCCTGACTTTGGTAAATAAATAAATGCATCAGCGATTCAAGAAGAGTGAATAAAAGAGAATATTGAGAAATCATTGGGTCAATGAATATTTGCTGTGCACCTTCTATTTCCTGGACTCCAGGTAGTGAAAAATGCAAGGTTTGATGATCTCCAAGGCTCTTTGAAAATAGTCCAATATGCAAAAGGTCAGAGATCTGTGTGGATTTTCACGTCAGTTTGAAATACAGGCCATCAATCAGGATATATCTGGCAGGAATCTTTGTTCTGGATAATCATGTTTACCCTTTTGTGTAACTACCCAGTAAGCTTCATAGTCTCCTCACGGATAAGTGTCATTTCCATTTTGAAATGTTTATGTCTGCTCAACAATTATCACACTCATGTCAGTGCTCTGAAAAAAGATCAAGCCCCAAACCAGCTTGCTTAATTGCAAGTACAGATTTTGATACTGAATATATTTCACCACTCTTTGTACTGTTCTTTGGGATAAATAATAGATGATCCAAAAGTTCCAAGTT
The DNA here is from genome assembly GCF_045843805.1 of Urocitellus parryii. Classification (NCBI taxonomy): domain Eukaryota; kingdom Metazoa; phylum Chordata; class Mammalia; order Rodentia; family Sciuridae; genus Urocitellus; species Urocitellus parryii. Next base: position 68,934,431 of record NC_135532.1, read on the forward strand.
CCAATGCTGCATTTCTGGGTGGTTGTGCTGTTATGTATTATATAATTTGTCACACAATTGAAGAGCTTAGTCTTCTATAAATCCAAGGAAAACCTTCTTTGTATCAATTCTGCACATCTGTTTTAATGGTTATTTTATTCATCATGACAGCAAATCCTGTCAGCTCTACCTGCTAGATCCTTCTAGACTATTCAGTTTCATTATCTCCCCGGCACCACCCTGGACCAAGGCACCATCACCTCTTGTCTTTGTCTCCTAACTGCTTCCACCCTTGTCCCCTTAGTCTTCTATCACCAGAACAAAATCAGGGATCTTGTTATAACCTGTGTCCAGTATGTCTCTCTACTCAGAGCCACACAGTGGTTTCACATCTCACGTAAGAGCAAGTCGTTTCAGTGGCCTACAAGACTCTGTATGATTGGAGCTGTCACACTCATTCCTCTCTGAGGATCTCCAAGGAGGTCACTAGCTTTAACCACAAAGCCCCCTTCCTGTTTTCTCAGAGCCTTTGCCCTTCCTTTTTCCTTTGCCTAAAAGATTCATTCCCTCCTCCTACATGCCTTCCTGTCCAGAGTCAGCTGACTCCCTTTTCACTGTCTCCTTTCTTGATTACCCAATTTAGTACAATGCAGCCACACTCTAGAAGCTTCCTCTTCCCTGCCTTACTTGTTGATTGTCTGTTACATTAGAATGTAAAGAGTTCAGAGATTTTTGTCTGATTCATTCATTGCTACTTCCCCAGTATCTAGAATAGAGCTTGCATACTACAGGCATTTAATAAATATCTGTTGTTCATTTATTCATTCCACCAAGGTTTATTCAGGGGCTATATGTTAATCAACTTTCTGTTGCTGTGACAAAATGCCCGAGAAAATCAACTTAAAAGAGGAAAATTTCATCTTGGCTCATGGTTTCAGAGGTTTCAGTCCATGGTCATTGGCTCTGTTGTTCCTGGGCCTGTGGTGAGGCAGGACATGGTGGAGAGTGTGTGTGGTGATGCAAAGCTGCTTTGGCCAGGAAGCAAAGAGGAGAGAGAGAAAAATAGATCAGGGAAATATATACCCTTCAAGGCATGTCCCCAGTGACCTACTTCCACTAACTAGGGTCCCACCTTTTAAAGGTTCCTCTACCTCCCAATAACCCATTAAGTTATGAATTCATCAATGAATGAATCCATTGACAAGGTTTGAACCCTCATGATCCAATCACCTCAAATAGCCCTCTTACCACTTACCACTGCTGCATTGGGGACCAAGCCTTTAACACCTGAGCGTTGGGGGAAAACATTTTAGATTCAGGTCAAAACAGCCTACTATTATGTTTCAGAGAGTGTGTTAAAAAATAATTACTACCCTCTTAGAGCTTACAGTCTAATTGCAGCCGGCAACTCACATCCTGCCTTTGCACCTTTGGAAACATATAATATATATACACACAGACACACACACACACATATATGTAAGTGTATTTCAGATAGAGATAAGTGTCATGAAGAAAACATCATCATGAAATGAGATGGGTGAGTGTGGGGATTCTGCCAGAGGGCCTATGGAAGGGCTCTCCATGAAAGTGACATTTGTGCTGAACGATAAGAAAGAGACAGCCATGGGACAGTCTGGAGGAAGAGCATTCCAGGCAGAAGCCAAGCAAGTCAAAAGGGCCTGGGTCAGGAAGGAGTTCAGTATGTCTTACAGCAGCGTAGGGATTGCATCAACTGCTTTCTCCTGGGAATCTCCAAGTTACCTTGAAGTCATGATTTGATGCAGACTCAGATGTGAGAGGTACTGTGTGCTGATATGCAAGCAGCACACCCAGTATTCATCCACCCCAAGAGAGTCTACTGCAGAAAAGCTGTTGGTACTTCCTGGTGAAGCCAGGTTGTGCAGGAGATGCAATAATGAAAGAGACTGTGGTTTGAAACGAAGAGTAAATTTCTGATTAATTTTGTGTGTTCTGTTTCTTGTCTGTTGGCTAGTATCACAAAATTCGAGAGGAAATGTAACTGAGGAACTTTGATGCTGGCACGAGAGAGCCTGGGTGTTTATGGAGCGAGGAGTAAGTTATAATTCTTCAGCATGTCCAGTATGTTAAATATGCTTAATTGGAAGAGGGTCCAGGAGGATTAGAAAAACCACTCACCCTGTGCTTAGTCTCAACCCAGTTTCTTTTTCTTTTTTTAAAGATATACATGACAGCAGAGTGTATTTTGACATATTATACATACATGGAGTATAACTTATTGTAATTAAGGTCCCATTCTTGTTCACCCCTGTTTCTAGTGCTGGATACATTGTTGATCATTGTTCCTGTTTAGGTGACTCTGTACTTTCCTAAGAATCAGCATGCCTTGCTAGTACTGCCGCCTTTGCTCCTGGGTGTAGGGTACTGGAAACATCCCTAGATCTAAATTCTTATCTCATTCCATCCTACCACCTGCTCTTCCAACCGACTTTTCCACCCCACCAAAGCACTTCTCAATGTTCTACACACCAAAGATCTGAGGAAAGGAATTGAGGAACACAAAGAGAAATATAAAGCTTAAAGGGGAGGAATATCTGGGGCAAAGTGAAGTGAGTGCCTCTGAGGGTTGAATGAATTTAATATATGTGAAAATGATCTGAAAGCTGTAAAACACCATTCAGTTGTCAGAATCATTATTTTCCACCACTTATCACGGTGCCTGACAAGTCTGCTCAATAAATGCTAGATGAATAAATGAATGACAGAAACGTTAAAACGAATGCTGTAGGGAAAGGGGAGGAGAGGTGGAATCAGAAATTGTCCTGAACAAATACTGACTGCATTTGTCATCTCCAGAATACACACGTCCATCTTTTCTGTATGCAGGCTTTTAAAACCATTGGCTTTTTGCATTCAGAGAGAGAAACAAATTGGGTACAGAAATTCATTAAATAACAGTAAGTTTAAATTAGGAACCAAATGACTTATTAAGGATTTGGCAAAAGATAGACTAACATCTAATCTTAAATGAGAGGAAAAAAAAAAGTTCTGTGAAGGACATTGCCAGATACTAGGAAATGAAAAATGTTCCAACATGGAATGATTATCCCTGCTCTATGATTTTTATACTTACTAGAATCAGAGGAACAAAATGTTGGAAACGTTTTCATTTTTATTTCTATTTCCATAAAAACAATGTTTGAACCTTTTCCAGGAAACCAGTAACGATCTCATAGCAAGCATTTATATAGCACTTACTGAATGTGAGGTCTGTTTATAGAATTGTGCATGTACTAACTCATTTAGTCCTCACAGTAACTCTATCAAGTTCATATTATTATCAGGTTGATCCAATTTGAGGATGAGAAACTAAGGCACAGAGAAGTTAGGCAATTTCCCTGTTATCATATAGCAGATAAGTAGTGAAGCTGAGATTTGAATCCAGGGAGTCTTGCTTTAGAATCTGTGTGTGTGTGTGTGTGTGTGTGTGTGTGTGTGTGTATGTATATATTAATTGTCAGTGGACCTTTATTTTATTTATATATGCAGTGCTGAGAATCAAATCCAGTGCCTCACACATGCTAGGCAAGCGCTCTACCACTGAGCTACAACCCCAGCCCTGAGAATCTGTGCTTCTAAACACTGCATTTTATAGCCTCTAGGAGTGCTTTATATGTATTAAAAAGTAGTTTCTTTTATTTCCCCCTCCCTTCACAGAGGAGAAACCCATGGCAAAGAAAGGGTAGGTAACTTGGCCAAAATAAGGCAGCTATTTATCTCTGCTGGAGGCACATGGTACTCTAAAGTCTGAAGGTTAATGCCCTGCAGTAATGGTAACCAGAAACTCAAGTAGCCAATGTGCAGGAATAGGGTTAGGAAAGACTTCTTTGGGCTCCTGATTCTTCCTTCTGCCTTCTCTCACTTGGCACAAACTTGCCTCAAGTGAGAAACTCTAAGGACATATTTGAGCCTGTGTATAGAAATGCACATAATGTCCCAATCTTTGTCCAGTTCAGTCCTGAACACACAATACACATGCTTTTATTTCTGGCTTTCTAAAATACCATTATGGTTTGCAAAGCACTGGGCTCTTAGCGTGTTTATTTGGTTTCATTCTGATCTCATTAATTCTAGACCAGGATAAAGTGGGTCTGTGGAAACTGCAGAGACCTGGGTTCTGCTATTCAAAAGTAAGTGGTATCCATTGGTCTCCCGGGACTCATAGAACTGAACAAATGCCCTGGACTTCTGGCATTAAATGTCAAACTGGGCACACAAAAAGCTGGACCACACACACAAGGGTCTGGAATCTCTGACCAAGACTAATTATTAACATCACAGACATTTTATAAGTATTGGAAGGCCTTGGCTTCAAACTGTGATGTTAAACTCGGAGGTAAGCTGTTCATGAGTTGGGACATTCTAAAACTTTGTTGTGTTTTAGAGCTTTTATCAGATTCATTTAATTATCACAATTTGGAGAGGGGTTATCCAATCTGGGTTACAAATGAAGAGAAAATTTCAAAAAGATTAGGTGACTTAAGGCACCTCTCAGGTAGTGGCAGGATGCAATGGTGCCTGTCCAGTAGCTGGAATGCAGCACTGGGAGGTCTGTGGATGCCTTCTGATTCCATCCTCAGTGTGCCATACACTCCTTAGCAGCCATGTCAGATTGACTCCATTTAATGCCCTCAATGAGGGTTGTCATTCAAAATGTCACCTTGGAAAAAGGCACACTCATATATTGCTGATGGAACTGCAAATTGGTGCCACCAATCTGGAAAGCAGTATGGAGATTCCTCACAACACTTGGAATGGAACCACCATCTGACCCAGCTATCTCACCTCAGTTTTTACACAAAGGATTTAAAAGCAGCATACTACAGTGATGCAGTCACATCAATGTTTACAGCAGCTCAATTCACAATAGCTAAACTATGGAACCAACCTAGATGCCCTTCAACAGATGAATGGATAAAAAAAAAAACTGTGGTACATATACACAATGGAATATTATTCAGCCTTAGTAAAGAATAAAATTATGGAATTTCCAGGTAAAGGGATGAAACTAGAGAATATCATGCTAAGTGAAATAAGCCAATCCCCCCCCCCAAAAAAAGGCCAAATGTTTGCTCTGCTAAGTGGATACTAATTCATGGGGTGGGGAGGGGGGTAGAGAAAAATGAAGGAACTATGGATTTCACAGAGGGGAGTGGGGGAGAGTTGGGACAGTGGGGATGGGAAGGACGGTAGAATGAGACAGACATTATTATCCTCTATATATGTATGATTACACTCTTGTGTGACTCAGCACCACCTGCAGCCAGAGGAATGAGAAGTTGCGCTCCCTTGTGTACAATGTGTCAAAATGCATTCTACTGTCATGTACAAATACTTAGAACAAATTAACAACAACAACAAAAAATTCAACTACAATAATAACAATCATAAAAAAAATATCACCTTGGAAACCATACACTTATTTGAGAGATGCTGGATCACCATTTTTTAACCCATCTGTTAAGAACTTTTCTTCAACTTCAGTTCACACAAGAACATCTTCCTATTGTTTTATTCCTTATGCCTCCTTTGGGGTTGATCTCTTTTTATTAAGGCTCTAAAATAGGGCACCTCACTTCAGGACAGACTCACATTCCTGAAAACAAATTAGAACTAAGCCAGTTTTCAGGAATGTGAAACTAAGGTGATGATTATTAGGTAGTCACCTTTTGACTTTGGGGTTCAAGGATCTCATCCCTGGGGTTCACTGATAAGTTGAATGGTATTGAGTTTAGGTTACTCAGAGAGAAGAAGGGCTGATTCAACTGCAGAATTTTAATATGTGGTTCCAGAAAGTCTGCTTATTTCACTGTGAGGTTTGGATAAGAAGCCAAGCCACTGGCTAGACCATAATGGCCGACTTTTATGTAATTCTAAGATGATTTGTTAGATATAATTAAGGGGAGGAAAAAAAAAAACTTTCCCCAACTTGCTTTTCAGTTGCTACAAAACTACACCATCCTATTCCACAGTAAGCAAATGGCCTCAAAGAATGCTGAACTTTAAATTCATATGACTTAATATGATTCACTTTTAGAAAATATATTTCTTTTCCTACACAAAATATGGGTAGAAAAAATCATGTACTGTGAAGTTCAATAATCCTATACTCTTTTCCTGGATTTATTTAAAATAGAAGGTATGGGGGAAAGTTATTTAAATATTCCAAACATAATATTTTGATCTTATAATGGAGCAAAAACGCCTGCCTCACCAGACTGTTGTGAGATTAAATAAGATGATGAATTTCAGACCACACAATGAACACATCAGGTGTCCTGAGAATCCAAAGACAGTGACTCCCTCTTTATGCCCAATTCAGGGTCATAGGCCAGGAAGTGATGAAGAGCTGAGCCTAAAGAACACAAGAACATCACCCCCAACAACTGTGGTGTTTCCCTGCAGCCTCCAGGCTCCCTGGAGGAAGAGCACGTGTACACGCTGCAAAGGAAACAGCGATTGTACATGGTGGCAGCAGATTTCACTGGAAGAAATGTCAGTAATTCAGGAGAACTTTAGCTCCTCTTCACATATTTTCAGCAACTTTTTGAATATTTATGGAGCAACTGCTGTGTGTTTGATCTCACCAGAAGCCATAGATGGTGCCGGAGGTCCATGGCCCCTGAGAACCTGCACAATGTCACAGTGAGCAACTAGCAGTGGCAGGGTGTCACACATGAAGGTCACAGGGAGGAAAGTCACCTCCCTGAGTCAGGGGCCACCAGAGAAACAGAAGAGATGATATACATAGCTCAACTCAGGTAAGTTGAGTCAAACAAAGTGCTTCCCTTCAGTATTACTAACCTTATGCATCATGGTTGCACTGTAGAGACAGTATATTCTCTTTTTCAAGGTACTTGACATATCATTCATGATATCTTTTTGGACAAGAGAATGTTTGGCTGGATAATAACATCAATTAGATGGACACATGGTTGGTTAAGCAAAAATATTCAAATATTCATCAAAAGATGGACAAAACAAAGTCCAGGTGAAGAAGAAGGGCTTAGGAGCCCTATTCTGTTTTAGCCTTTCAAATGAGCTGTATTTCAACAACAAATTAAATGACTGTGAGAATCAGGATTCTCATATAGTAAGAGAAAATTTGAGATGATTCAGAGCTTGGTGGGCTAGCTAATTTAACAGACAGTGAATTGTTATTCAGAATCATCCACATAGGCTTCATCAGCAAAAAGAAACAAGCAAGAGAGGACATAAGGAGGGTAACTGTGAAGCTGCAAGGCAGCAGCAATCCATGTAAAAAGTGGGCTGAATTCTACATCACCTGCAAGTTCAGGAAGCCAAGGTGATGGCCCGTCTGTAACACACATCCCTACACGCATCACACACAATAGATTTTAAGAGATAGAAAGGACCTTAGAAATTTTTCAGGTCAAGCCCCTTATTTTTACAGATCAAAGCTGACCTTGCAATTATGGAAACACAATAACTTATAGTAAAACTACACCTGACATTTGTGTATCTTTAATACTAGCCATCGCAATCTTAGGTTAATAAGCAAGGATACATTTGAAGGAGCAAAAGCAAGGTTGTGAAGAATCCATAACAACATCATGGTAAGTATTTTTTATATTACCTAAAATATAGTAGAATGGCCTAGATAGAAGCCATTCTACTATTAGAGGTACCATGATAGTTTGTCTTATTTCTTGCCTGCTGCTGTAACAAAATGTTATAAGCGAGGTAGCTAATAAAAAAGAGAAATTCATATCTCACAGTTCTTGAGACTAGGAAGTACAAGATGAAATCCCTGATAGATTTGGTACACGGTGAGGGCCCATTTTCTGGTTCAGGGTTGGCACCTTCTCACTGTATCTTCACTTGGTGGAAAAGACAAGAAAACTCCCTCAGGTCTCTTATTTGTGAAGAACCAGTCACCTCTCCAAAGCCCCACTTCTGAATACCATCACATGGGAGATCAGGACCTGGTGTGGACGTGAACTTTCAGACCTTAGCTCCATGATATTCTTTCCAACACCAAAGGGCATAATTAGAATATATGTGTAGAAGTTATTAGAAGGGAAAGTTTAAGGAAAACCTTTTGAACAATTAAAGCCCTCCACTTAGAGGCAAGTTCACACACACCGAGTTGTCACCACTGCATGGAGCTGGCAGAGAAGGCACCTGTGACTCAGGCTGAAGAGCTGCATTAGGTGATCTCATTTCACACAATGATCTTCTTCGCCAACTACTTGCACAAAAATAAGCATTTTTCTCCAATCTTCTCCCCCATTTTCAGAAATCAAAACTTGCTTTGACAGCTTTAATATTAGAGAACTTAGGCTCATTACCAACAACTAATACATTTTATATACTCCCAACATCCAAAGATCCAGGCAAATATGCCTTAGGTGCTCCAATACCCAGCAACTAGTAGATTGAATAAAAATGACACAATTTTTTCTTGTTAAATCTTTGACTAAATGTAAAGACAGTTTTCTCATTATTACCAAACATTTGTATGGAGTTTTATAATCAGTGTTATTCATTTATTTCAATAAATCTAACTACACAATTATAACATGTATAACTAATTAATCTACATTTCTAAGAATGTTATGGTGGAAGTAAAAACCTATTAAATAAAATAGCACCAATTCACATGATTTAAATCATCTTATTACACAAATTGATTTTTAAAAAATTATATTGGCTTCTCACCTACTCATTCTATTAAAACCTTATGTTATTTATTCCTTATGCTGGATAAAAATTGAAGCTGTCATCATGCAGTTTGCAAAACCCATATAACTGTGCAGAGTGAATCCTAATAAAATATAGACCTTAGTTAATAATAACATCCATATTAGCTCATCAATTATAATAAATGTACCACACCAGTGCAAGTTGTTAATATGGAGGAAACTGAGGGGATAGGATGATAGTGTATAAGAATTTCCTACTCTCTGTTCAGTTTTTATGTAAACCTAAAATTGTCCTAAGAAATTTTTTTGGTTTGCTTGTTTGTTTTGGGTACTGGGTATTAAGCCCAGGGGTGCTTTACCTCTGAGCCACATCCCCAGCCCTTTTTATTTTTTGAGACAGGGTTTCACTAAGTTTGTTAGGGCCTTGCTAAGTTGCTGAGGCTGGTCTCAAACTTGCAATACTCCTGCCTCAACCTCCTGTGTCACCAGAATTGCAGGTGTTTGTCACTGCACCTGGCTGATAAAGTCTATTTTTAAAAAAATTAAAGGAGTCATATTTTTGTCAGCTCTCTGATTATTTACCCTTGGGCTGCAGAATCTATCACCCTGTTTTCATAAGTGTTTGCAAAGATCTCATTCACAGAGATATAAAGATAATACAGATGGAAACAAAGAGCTTTATTAATCTCAAGAACTGACCCAGCCTGTGGCATTGTCAAAATTTAAAAATTGAACATTATCTTACCCAGTTATATAAGACCAGATGCCCTTAAAAATACTCAAGGACAGTGACACAGCTGTTAAGAACTTAATACATATTTGGATTATCTGATCCCCTTTGCTGAAACAATCTCCATCATCCTTCTTACCCTTCTGGCTCCCAAAGTAGGAGCTATACTGACCCATCCTATACTGCTATGTGGTACCCAGGGATGCTCTTTGGTCAGTGGAAGTAGCTGTCTCTGTATGTGAAGTGATAACCGTCACTGTGTGTCGGTGCTGGAGATACAGCTGTGTCCAGGGCAGACAGGTTACAGTGCTCCCCAGAGGATACAGATGTCAAATAAATTGAACTCTGTATTTTAGCCCTGTGTTTATCACCTTCATAATATGCACTCGACAAATATTGGTAGAATTAATAAATAAGCTTACTGACTAATAACCTGGCCTCGGTTAAAATTTTTCTTTATTACAGAGATTTTTGCCAAGAAAAATAATACTGCTAACAAAATAATGAATGCATATTCAACCTGCTTAAACTGAACATCATTAAGATATTGAGATGATCACTTACTCCTCGTAAGAAGTTTCCAATAAGCCCTGTTTTTGATTTTCCCTTCAGTTAGACAGGCATTCCAAGTGATCAAATGATTGTCCCTGAATGCTTCGTGAGCACACTCATGGAAGGCTAAATATGCACTAACATGTGTTGGGTCTTTAAACGTCCCATCAAACCTTCAGATGTTCAATCAAGGGAAACAGACAGCAAACTCTCTTTTTATCCCATCTTGGAGTAAGGCAATAATAATGCACCCCACATGGGAACATCCAAAGATGCATTTCCCCCCCCAGCTATTTTCAGGTGCTCAGGTGAAGCTAAGAGTTGGCTTTACCCAAGAAGATAGACAAGGGAGTGATTCAAATGGTGGAATAGATCAAAGCTGTAAAAGAGGGAAATGAGGACAGAGGGGGACTTTCTCAAAACAATACTTAAAGACATGGTATTATTATTCTCCAATATCCAAAGGAGGAGTTCATGGAGCCAACAGGGCCTCAGGGGTTTGCAGCCGAGAAGGGACAGTGGGAGGATCACCTCTTACCCCCAGCCTCTCTCAATATCCTCTTCAGCCTCCTTTATTAACAACCCCTGTCTGAATCCCTCAGCTAAGAGTTGCTGGGAAAGCACAGCCTTTTCAGCTTCTTCCAGATTAATCAATATTCCTTTTTAATTAAATTCTCTTTCCATCTTCCAAAGTAACCTTTTTCAGTCACTTGTACTTGTGCTTGCATGAAAGAGGTCCAATTACTAATTTTGACCATTAGGTTATTTCTATCTCTAACTAAAGACTAATTCCCTACTTCCAAAATTAGATCAAAAAGCATATTATTGTTCCTAATGTTAGAATGGGCCCTGAACTGGAGACTAGACTCAACAGATGTGAATAAAATAAAAAACAAACGCTGGTGTGATTTCCACCTTCCCCTTGATCCGATTAGAGAGGATGGGAGTAGAGTCCACCACACACACACGTGGCTTGCACTGATGGTCAGGAGAGGCAACAGCACCTGGCAACCCACCTGTCCTAGAAGTCCCACCTGCCTTTGTCACATCAATCTCTCCAGCCCAAAATGAATAACAAGAGTAGACAGGTGGGGCCCATCTATCTAGAAGGTTGACAGGCCACGGACAGCAGAGTCACCAGCAGGTTCAGGAGCACCTCTCTTCCGACAGGGACACACTTAACTCTGAGTTGTGTTTACATTACCCAAACGTCCTGATATTCCCGTTTGTCATCACATGCAAATAAACCCCTTGAGCAATAATTGTGTTCCTTTTCTGTTTACACGTTGACCAACTCTCTTCCTCACCAGCCCTATTGTATTCATCTGTTTTCTGTCACTAGAACCAAGGTACCCAAGGCTGGGATTAATAAAGAGATTTATTTAGCTCACCCTTTCGGAAGCTAAAAGACCAAGATCACATAGCTCCATCCATATGGCCTCTGGCAAGGATCCCTCTCCTTGGCTGTCACCACACAGCAGAGAAACAGAAGGGAAATGGCCACATGCCAAAGAGGGCAAACTCATGGGGAGAGTGTCTTTATGCTCTTACAAACTAACTGGGTCCCCTAAAAACTACATTAATCCCATCAGAGAGCGGTGCCCTCAATGACCTAACCCTTCCCACTAGACTCCACCACTCAAATGTCCCCACTGCCCTCTTCATACTGCCACACTGCGAAGCAAGCCTCCAGCATGTGATCCCTGGGTACACAAATGACATCCAAACCAAACTCACCCTGAACTTTAAATTTCCACAAAATAAAGGTCTTCTCATTTGGTTTTTGTATCTGAAAACAAATGAGCTCACTCAATAAAAGTTTGTTGACTTGTTCTGTTGGCTGGCTTTAATTTTTTAATCATAACATTTTATTTACTGTCACACATGTTTAGCCATTAGGGAGAGAAAAATTAAAAGTGTTCATATTTGGAATTGCTGAATTTAAAGTCAGATGACTTAGTAAAATGCATAAATCTCTTCCCAAAAGGGTCCAGTGGATGTAAATAAGAAGGCGGTTTGTGTCCTCTTCATCAGCAGAATTGCTTACTAGGCATGCATAAGCGGAGAGGTGCAGAATTGCTCCAGACAGGTAAAACAGGGATCCCCAACATCAGTTGCTTCCCATTTATCCCAAACATTTATCCTGGGACTATAAACAGACAGATCCTATGCATTTCCTCCTTCATAGATGTCCACTGTGTTGATAATAATATACTTGAACCAGAATATATAACCAATAACTTAGACTTTTTTGTTTTTTTTTTATTATTATTTCACATGTAAAATTATACAGATAGGACAATATGCTACCTTTCCAAGGAGAAATCATGGGCCTGTTAACTATCTTTTTAATGTAATTAAAAATGAGATTATTGGGCTGGGATTGTGGCTCAGCGGTAGAGCGCTCGCTTAGCACGGGAGGGACCCGGGTTCAATCCTCAGCACCACATAAAAATAAAGGCATGTTGTGTCCATGTGCAAAAATGATTCTCTCTCTCTCTCTCCTTGAAAACAAAAAATGAGATTATTTTTATTATCATTAGTAGTAATAGTAGCAGTAGTAGTAAAAATGTGATTAACCCTGTGTTTTCCTTAGATCAATAAAAAATAACGATAGGTAATGTACTGACGGTATTTAGTTTTCTGAAATGTGGAAAGTTAGAAGACAGATATAAATTTCACTTTCTACAGTGTGGAGTGCTTAGCCAACCACTTTAAAACTACTGCATAGCAACAATAATGAGTAAATAAGCAAGATGAAGTTTTATCTCCTATTTAAATAAAAGCCAGGAAATAAAAGTTAACTATATTGATTTTGCATCCTTTGCTTTTGAGACACCTTCAGACAGGATGGAGGAAGAGTACCATCTAGTGGTAGAAAGCATCAGCTGCGCCCACCAGGGAGGAAGTATTTCAATCACATTTATGGAAACATTTCCGGTTTTCTAAATGCTGGTATGGCCAGTTCCTAAAGACGGATGTTCACCATGGGAATTACAGATTTGGATTCAATTTTATGTGCTTTGACTATTTCCAAAAAAATTGCACAGATGTCCAATTTATCCAAGAATTTAAAACAAAACCAATGTTAAACTTTCCAAATAATTTATGGGTACCAAAGTGTACCCAGTTAAATGTGCAGGTTTAATTAGCTATCTTAGGTATGTGAGTAACGTAGCTTTTTAGATGACCCTAGATTTAATTTGTCAATTATGTATCTAAGTACTAATTCATTTGAGCAAGAGTGTTTCTTTCATGAGGAAGAAGTCAATGTTTCACTGAGATTATTTCAAGAACTTGTCAGTATTGGTAAAAAAAAAAAAAAAAAAAGTCCTATGAAATCCTCTTTCCTCCAAGTGATAGATGCCGTAAGAATAGCACAGTACTTTATACACATCGGACATGCAGCAATAATTGGGCACTTAAAATATTTCATAGTAGAAACTAGTTTTAACTACCTAGCTTACAGTTTGCTTGATGTTGATAGGGATAAGGGGAAATAATTTTTAGGTTATTAATAACCTTCTGTGTATACTTAAACTCCTAAGTTGAATGTAAATTCAACTGAAACTTGATATCTTTAGCAGGGTGTAATTATATGAGTGTATCATCTGTCCCTTGAGGCTCTGATATGAAAAGACAGGATTATGAAACTCAAATTGTACCTATAATTACTTACTGTATTTTTATTCCACAGTCTCCTTACACACACACACACACACACACACACACACACACACACACACACACACCAAGCCAATCAATGCATCCCTCCCCTTGGCCCTTGGGGTGGTTCCACGGTTGTTCCAAGAGCAGCTTCCAGCAGTGATATCTTCATCAGAACTAGCTTTTTTGAACATAGTATTTTATTTTTTGAACATAGTATTTCCTTCCCTTCCTTGTGGTGGGCAGTTGTCAGGGGCAATGATCCAGCCACCAGAAACCTACTGAAGCAGGGAATGATATAGGAGAGAGAACTGGAAAGGAGGCCTCTAGGCTTGAGTCTCTTGTTCTGGTTTCAAGGCGCCTCTCGAGGTACCTGCCTGGGTACCTGCTTCTCTTCCCAAGTTTTCTTTCCTTAAATCTCCATGAGACAAAAACTACTTTCGGATATTTTTGTGCAGCCCATAGAGGATTCACTCATGCCATATTTTTAAATAAGACACAGCTCTGATCATGCTACCACCCTAATCAGAAAATCTCCATTATTCTCTATTGCTTAAACATAATCTCCAAACATTTTTGGACTTGTGATTTGGCTCTAATCTCTATTCCCAGTCTTACCTCATTCAATATAATGAGATGAATTCTTTTTTTATTTCTTCAGAATAGCCTTCCAATAACATAATATTTTGTTTTAAAATACTATGTATTTCAATTCACAATAGCTAAACTGTCGAGCCAACCTAGATGTCCTTCAGTGGATGAATGGATTAAAAAATGTGGCATTTATACACAATGGAATATTACTCAGCACTAAAAAAGAATAAGATCATGGCATTTGCAGAGAAATGGATGGCATTAGAGAAGATTACGCTAAGTGAAGTTAGCCAATTCAAAAAAAAAAACAACAAATGTTGAATGTTTTCTCTGATATAAGGGAGGTGACTCAAAATGGGATAGGGAGGGAGAGCATGGGAGAAAAATTACCTCTAGTTTTTTTTGTTTTGTTTTGTTTTTAAGGAATAGAGGTGGGTGGGAAAGGGAAGGAGAAGGGGAATAGCTAGGAGGTGGAAGGAGACCGTCATCATTATACAAAATACATGTATGAAGATGTGAATTTGGTGTCAACATAATTTATATATAAATAGAGATATGATAAATGGTGGTATAAAGGTGTATTAAGAATTATAATGCAAAAAAAAAGAGAGAGCTCATGTATAGTGGCATAATTTGGCATGAACATACTTTATATACAGAGTTACGAAAAATTGTTCTGTGGATAGATAATTATTAATGCAATGCACTCCATTATTGTCATCTATGTAAGAAATAAATAAATAAATAAAAATTTAAAAATAAAATAAAATACTATGTTCAAAAAAGCTAGAAGAAAGGATTTTGAATGTTTTAACCATAAGAAATGAAAAAGCTTAAGGAGATACCTTACCTTGCGTCTAACATCACACAATGTATCCATGTGTCAAAATATCACATGGTACCCCATAAATAAATAGGTATGATTTATAAAATAATTAAAATTAATTAACTTTAAGTTTCCAGAGAAAACCACCCAGTACTTTCCTTTTGTCCATTCTGCCCCATGAGAACTATTTTCTACCTTCGGTGACCCCTATTTTCACCTTCTGAAATTGTACCACTTTTCAAGATTAATGACAAAAAAGATCTATCTTTTACAAATCCTTCTTCATTATTCCATGAATCAGGTAAGGTTAGGTTCAACTGGTTGTAAATGAAAACCTAAAATCACAATGGCCTAAAGAAATGAGAAAGGGGTAAAAAAAAATTTTTTTTTTAAAAAAAGGAGAAATTTTGTTCTTGCTCACATGAAAGAAGTTCCCAGGTAGGCCGTCCTGGACTGTTACCATGACAACATGGATATCCGTGTATTAGTCTTCTGTGCTGCGTAACAAGCCAGAACAGACTTAATAGCTTTAAACCACACACACATGTGATTCCACAGTTTCCATGGGTCACAAACCTGGGTCTGGCTTAGCCATGTGGTTTTACAAAGCTGTATTCCCATCTGGAGGCAAAGGAAATATCTGCAATCAAGACCCTTCAAATTAGTAGAATTCATTTCCTTGTGGCTGGAGAACTCATGGAGTGTTGTTTCTTCAAAAATAGCAACAGGGGGAAAAAAAAAAAAAAGGATCCCCCTGCTTAGAGTCTCTGAATATGGCAGTAAAATCTCATCTTCTTTGCCATATTCTACTAATTGGAAGAAGCAAGTCTCAAGTTCCATCCCAGCTCAACAGGAGGCTATTGTAAAGGGTTTGCCTCTTTGGGGGTGACTTTAGCCGTTCTGCACACCAGGAATATGAATCCTCTGTTTTTCTTTCCTTCCCTATCACCAGCCTCCCTCCTCAAGTTTCCCTCGTGGTCTAAGAAGGCTGCTGGAATTCTAACCACCATCTCCACCTAACACTTTGAAAAAAAGGGGGAGGAAAAAGAGAAAGAGAAGTATTCCTCCCAACAGGGTCAGTTGACCGAGAGCAAATTTCACAGAAGTCATGTAATACACGTTCACTCCAATCTCTTTAGCCTTGGGTGCAGAAGGAAGGGGATACATTATTTATAAAGAAGTTATTAAGAAGTAATAAAACTAAAATCCATCTGTCAGCAATTCTAAATGACTCTAATAAAATCCTCCTCCCCAAAGAAGTATTTTGGTGGGGATCTAAATTCTAACCCATTGCCACAATTACTGTTAAATTTTAGTAATAAACACGGAAGTTTCAAATCAGTATATTTTTTATTACTTCTCTTCTAATAACACAGTATTCTACTTGTAAGTTCATCCAAAAACCTCCCTGTTATGCATTTAGTCCCTGTCACGCCAGGCCGTGTTCATTTCTTTGAAACTCCAAACCCTCCTTGGCACAATTTGTCTCTGGCTCCTGTGGTACGACACATTCCTGCATTTAAACAGCAGATTCCAAGGAAACAATACAGTGCAGGAAAGAAATGGAAATTGAATTACTTCAATTCTTTCATTCTATGTAACTGCTTAGAGTTTTTATTTTGTGTTTCAATCGAAAACAGCAAAACAAGAGTGCAAACTGTGAGATGTATTGTGTTTGCTGACTGCAAATTTTACGTGAAATATTTTAACTAATTTTCATAACTTTTAAATTGAAATATTTTCTTCTTCATAAATTGTTAATTGTCTTAAATCTAAAGAATAAATGGAGAAAGCAAAATATTATGTCAGTGATCAATTTAGCAGGTGCCTCATTTGTACCTTTTGCAGATGTTTTAGCTTTTGTCAAGTCCTTTATAGCTACCGTAATGTCGTCATTATTATGGCAGACAAATATGTAGGTATAAACTTTCTTTTCAAAAAGGGTTATTAATGAGGGCTGGGGATCTAGCTCAGTTGGCAAAGTGCTTGCATTGCTTGCACAAGGCCCAGGGTTCAATCCCCAGGACCACACACACACACAAAAAAAAAAAAAAGATTAGTAATGAAATTTAAAATTGTTTAATTTCTTTTTTTTTTCCTGTAGCATTTGTGTACTGATAGGATTATGTATGCAAGATTAATAATAAAAAATGCTCCCCATGTTTCTCTTCTGGCCACTATTACTCACTTCATTTCACTACTATTTCTGAAAATAACTTTGTCAATGAAAAGGGGGAGTTAAACTATGATCCACTTCTGTGCCAATACATGAGACACACTGATATCCAGCAGCAAGGAAGGAAATGTAATCCACATTCCACAAGCAATGGGCCAGCAAAAACCCAGAGAGCTTGCGGGAAAGAGTGGCCATCAAGCAAGCAACTGGCTGTCCATCTGAGCCTGCCAGCCAGGGTTCGCCATTCCTTCCACTGCATCCCACATTAATTTGTCGGCCTATGTGTTCTGCCACCTACCACAATCTGCCCTACACAACAGCAGTCTGCACATTTCCTCTTCTTCCCTGGATTGTCAATCACGTGAGTGTAGCAGAGCCTGGGCTTTGCAGTCAGAAAGATCTGAGTGAAAGGCCTGGTTCTGCCGCTTGACTGTGGGTCCTTAGACACATTACCTTTGCTCTCTAAGCATGGATGTCCCCATGTATAGAAAGGGGACAATAATGGTACCACTTCATAGGATCTCTGTGAGACTTGAAAGCAATAACACACAGAAAGCACCCAGTCTGACCATCAGTAGACATCAGCTTATTATCATTGTCATGGTCATTGAAATCCTTTCAGTGACCCAGTCACAGAGTAGGTGACCCAGCCCATCAGGTGTAACTGACTCTAGGCAGCCACCACTCTAATCAAACTGTATTGCAACAATAGACTCTGATTTAAAGTATAAATTGAGACTCATTCTTTCACATGCTAATTTGTTTTGTCTTCCTACTTCTTAAGTCTCGACATATCTGTGTGGTTCAATGACCTCAAAATATCTTTCCATAAAATAAAGAAGTACCATAAATACCTACAGAATGAAATCAGCATGCTTTGCTGAACCACACTTTGAGATGGAGAAACTATAATTTTCTGTGCTTCTGACATGAAAGAGAGGAGCCTTCCCTGTGTGTTTGTTCTCAGGTACACGAGTCAAGTGGCTTTTTTCCAGATTTATTGAGATGTAGTTAAAAAATAAAAATTGCTTGCTTGAGGAAACCTCCCAGTGTTCAAAGGCCACTCCCTACAAAAGACATATCCACCCAACCCCTTGACAATGGCTCTGTTCTTATCCCTCATCACCGTGATACACACTCTCATGAGAATGGCAGTCACTCTCCAATAAAGTCACTCATTACGTAAGTTATCTCACACAGCAGACTAAGCATCCCTGAGAATTGAGGTTTGCATCTTGTAATCTTCTGTTCCTTCTCCTTTCACCCCATCCCTCGAAGAGTACTTGGAATTTGTGGAATGAATAGCAGTTGTCTTATTTGCAGCAGAGATTTCTCATTCCCACCCAATACCCTCCCACTCCTCTTTTTCTCAGTGACGGAAATCCGATTTTATTCACTGTGGCCACGCACCCAGCCAGAAAGCAACATTTCCTAGCTTCTCAAGCAGTTAGGTGAGACCAGAAGACTGACTTTTGGCCGAGGACATCTAAGGAGAAGTGTCGTGGAGAACTTCTTGGAAAGTTGTTTCAAGGAGCTGAGCCAGAAGGGAGGAACAGCAGATTCTCCTGCTGCCGGCTTGGATTGGGAACTTGATGCTGGACCTCCACGCTCTTCTTCAACTATGACTCATCTTGAGGAAGGAAATCATTCAACGAAGAAAGCAGCTCCGTTAGACAAGCAGTTGGCTCCTTGAAGAAAGTGTGAGCTGTCATTACAGCCCTGGATTGCCTACTCTCCACATCTTTTATGTGAGAAATAAACTATCTTGTTTAAACTAGATATATATATATAGAGAAAGTTAGAGAGAGAGAGAGAGAACTGGGTATATTAATGGTGTGGGACATGATGTTTGGATCACACATACTACATTGTAAAATTATAAAATGAAGCTAATTTAAGTATCCATCACCTCATGTGGTAAGAGTGTGGAAAATCTGTACTCTTAGAAAATTAGAAGTGGTATACACCTGTAATCCCAGTGGCTCAGGAGGCTAAGGCAGCAGGATCACAAGTTCAAAGACAGCCTCAGCAATTTAGTGAGGCCCTAAGCAACTTAGCGAGATCTGTCTCAAAATTTAAAAAATTATTTAAAGAGAAGGGCCCTGGGGATGTGGCTCAGTGGTTAAGCACCTCTGAGTTTAATCCCTGGTACAAAAAAAAAAAAAGAACAAGAAAATTCTAAGTACACAATGCAGTGTTATAACTGTAGTCACCGTGGTTAGGTCTCCAGAATTGACTTAATTCATCTGGTTAAATTAAACTCTGCATCGTTTGGCCTCCAGCCAGCAGTCATTTCCAGTCAACCAGGGCTGTGGTTCTGGTCCAGATGATTTCCCAGTGAATGAGAGGAGAGAGAAGAGCCCATCTCCACCCAAGTGAGCTTTCCTAGTTGTAGAGTCAAAATTTGGCCATCTCCACTTGCTGAGAAGCTGGACAAGTTAGGAAGAAAAATGCAAATAACTTCTTAACAGTGGGGAGGTATCCTTTTTTAGTGGACAGAAACATTGCTGAAGTTTAAAGAACCCAAACTCATCGTAGCTTTTTAGTTTATTTGATTTTTTTCTTTGTTTTCCAGTTTTCAGGTTAGTGGAGGTCTTCAGATGCAACCAAATACTCCACCTAATACAT
This sequence comes from Urocitellus parryii, assembly GCF_045843805.1. Classification (NCBI taxonomy): domain Eukaryota; kingdom Metazoa; phylum Chordata; class Mammalia; order Rodentia; family Sciuridae; genus Urocitellus; species Urocitellus parryii. Next base: position 68,954,290 of record NC_135532.1, read on the forward strand.
TGAGACATCTGGACAAGTGCGACTCACCTTCTTGCAGATGAGCAGACCACCGTAACAGCCAGGGGGAGAAGGAACACAAAACCCCATCCTGGAATTTCTGTTTTCAAAATTACACAAGTTGGAAACTTAATTTCAGTGAAGATTGTTGCTAAGATAGCAAAACACCCCCTCTCTGCAATATGATAATGAAATGCTTAATACATCATCTTAACACCGTATTGGACAAAGGGCATCATAATCGTCAGATCTTTTCAGCCAGGAAATACACATGAGGCTCCTTCCACCTGTGGCTCTGGGGCAGTTGATGAGTTTCAAAGTCAACACCCCTGGGAAACTCCCAGGAGAGGGCAGAGTGATGGAGATGGTCGTATCAGTTTATATTATTGTATAATTTTTTTTCTCCAAACTCCTCCTTAGCTAAGCTGAGAAGGGGTCGGGATACAAGCTGCTAATACACTGGACCGGTGATATGGTTTGGATGTCAGGTGTCCCCCAAAAGCTCACGTGTGAGACAATACAAGAAGGTTCAGAGGAGAAATGATTGGGTTACAGCTTTAACCAAATCAGTGGTGAATCTCTGATAGTATAAACTGAGTAGTAACTGGAGGCCAGTGGGGTGTGGCTAGAGGAAGTGGTTCAGTGGAGGCATGGCTATGGGGTATATATTTAAATCTGGTGAATGGAGTCTCTCTCTGTGTTTTCTGATCAGCATATGAGCCACTTCCCTCTGCCACATTCTTCCATCGTGATATTCAGCCTCACCTTGAGCCCCAAGGAACAGAGCCGGCCTTCTATTGACTGATATCTCTGAAACCATGAGCCCTTAAGTAAACATTTCCTCCTCTATATTGTTCTGGTCAGATCCTTTAGTCACAGCAGCAAAAAATCTTGACTAAAACAACTAGTGTCAAAGCCCTCTCATGGCTCTCTGCTTTGGACATAAACAATAAAGAAAAATCCAAGGACACTGGTAATGAGAAATATATATATATACAACTATATATATAGTTGTCAATGGGCCTTTATTTTCTTTATTTTTATGTGGTGCTGAGAATCGAACTCAGTGCCTCACACATGCTAGGCAAGTGCTCTGCCACTGAGCCACAACCCCAGCCCCATAGTTTTGTTCAGTTTTAATAAAGCATATACCATGTATCATAGAGCCTCCTCCTGCTACCGCTCCACAGTCATTTCTGCTGTGATAGATGATCCCTCCTAGTAGAGCGTTGACAGTGGTCGCAGTGCAATTAATCCTTGTGGATCTCCATTGCTGTAATGAAATGGAGCTGCCACCCTCCCGCTTTCCTTCCTAGCTCCATCTTCTTCCTGCTTCCCCCGTTGGTAATTACTCCTCCTTATGCTCCATTTGCTCTTGTCAATCTTCTGTGATTTCAGACTTTCCTTCTCTGCTGGCTCTCCTCTGGCTATGAACATATTCCAGTTTCCCCTCTGCTGCCCTTCACAAGACTCCCCCCAGATGACCACAGGCACACTTACACACTGTCCCTTCCATCCAACACAGACTCTGTCTTCAGCACAGCCAGCTGGCTCCTGCCCCATGACTCGGCTGAAATCCTTTGCCAAAGGTCTCCAAAGGCCTCCTCATTGCCCAATCTAATGTCTTCTTTTAAATCCTCAGCTTTCCTCAAACTCTATAACATGCAACTCTGGATCCTTCCGTGATTTTGGAACTTTCTCCTTTGGCTCATGAGAAGGCGCTCTAAATCCTGCTTACAATCCTTCTCAGGTTCTTTTGCTGGTTCAGTGCTGGTATTGCCGGGGCCTCTATCTTTATCAGACATTAAATCTGTAAAAAGAAGCTAACCAGCAGCATTGCCATCACCAGGGAACTTGTTGAAAATAAAAGTTGGGTTGTGTAAATTCAAATTAATGGTTAATTTGAATTGTCAACTTAACTGGATTAAGAGATGCCCAGGATTAAGAGGTTTATGGGCATCTTGATGAGGGTGTGCCTGGGAATGACTGGCATACGGAATAGCCAACTGAAATGGAGAACCTCCCTAAGCGTGGGCAGCACCATCCAATAGGATGATGGCTTGGATGAAATAAAAATTGGAAGAACAAAGAAGCAGTAGCAGATGCAGGCTTGATTCTTCTTGATGGGCTTTTGATTGTTGCTGTGAACATCTGAGAATCTAGGACTCTTGCTTCTTCACTCTTCCAAAGAGGACTCTGTCAGTGATTCTCCAGAAACCTTCAGTCTTGGACGAGGGCAGCACCATTGATCCTTCTTGTTCTGGGGCTTCAGCCTCTTAGACTGCACAGCTACTGGTTCTTCCAGCTCTCCAGCCTGCAGACTGCCACTGTTGACTATCCAGCTTCTGGTCGCATAAGCCAACCTAATAAATCACTTTTTTATAATTATACTTCCTATTGATTCTGTTCCTCTAGAGAACCCTAATACAGGTTGCCAGTTAAATTATAAGACAGTTCAGTCTGAATTTCAGATGAACAATGAACAAGATTTTTTATTTAAAAAAAAAAAAGACAACTATGTCCCATACAATATTAGGGACATTATTTATCCCAAAATAAATATATATAGTTTATCTGAAATTTAAATTTAATTGGGCTTCCCTTATTTTGTTTGCTAAATCTGGGAACTTTAAATGCAAATTACCAAGTCACTGTCACACCTACAAATTAGAAATTCTGGGTGAGGGGCCATAGCTTTTTTTTTAACAAGCCCTTTATGTGTTTCTGATGGCTCAAGTTCAAAGAGCACTGCTCTACGTTTCTTCTTAATTGGCTTTGTCTGCTCCCATGACCACACTCACCAAGTACGGGATGTTCCTTCCTGAAAGGCTAAGTCATCTGAGTCCTCCAGAATGTCACCTAATTGTAGGTCCCACCCCACATAGAAAACAAAAAGGAATGAATACCAAAGTGATCAAGATCTCAGTTTTTCCTGCCAAAGATGAGACAGAAAGATTTGGATACAGCAACACAGTGATACAGAGATGGAGAATCTTTTTTTTTTTTCCTTCACCCCGTAGCACCTGCCCAAAGTTTCTTTCCTAACAAAGTTAGGAGGAAAGTAATTAGTCCCAAGAAGTGAGTTTCTTACACCCATCCCCACCCCTTCTGTCTCTTCAATCCATCTAAGAATCTGGGAAGAGAGAAACCAGTGTCCCTGATCCATCTGGGTTCCTCTGAGTTGCCATGGCATGGGAGAGTAGAGATGGAATTGTGGGAAACAAAAGCAGATGTGTTGCCAGCTCCCCAGGCGGTCCTCGGAGCCCCAGGAGGAAGGAAGTGCAGATGGGACTGGGGGAACACATGGTCCTGTTGTCAGGACTAGGGCTTTGGACAGCAGTGTGACCTGTAGGGCAAAGTCAGGTGGATTATAACCCTTCAGCAGGGCAAGTCTGAATCGGTGACAATACCCAAGATCCACAGATCTACACATCCGTGGAGGTCACCCAAGATGCCCTTGAACAAAATCCATTTCTGCCTCATTGTGACTCTCAGGAGCTTCAGAACTGAAAGGAAATACATTTGAGAAATCATGAACCTGACTGAGCTGATTTGGAAGAGACCAGATTTCAGCCCTTTAGACAGAATCAGAGGCTCAACCAGTTACAGGATTTATCCTTCTGGATAAACAAAGTCAGAAACTGCGGCCCACTCTGAGACCACAGTGGCCAGAAACGTGTGGGTGCCTTGCTCACAGAAAATGCAGCCCAGGCTCAGCAGCCCTCCTCCTGTGGCAGCTCTACCTCTGGAACACATGGCCTCCCAGTCACAGAGCCAGAGGAAGGAAGGGAAGGACGGGGCACATTGCTGCCCCTAGTCCATGGGCCAGTCCCAGGCACACGGCACCACCCTCACTAGGAAGGAGGCAAGAGATGCCAAGAACCCTCTACGGAAATGATGCAGGCTGCCTCTGTTCACACCCGGTTCACAGCCATCTTCATGCCAACAGCTTCCAGATCTCTGTCTCCATCAGAGATCTCTTCTAAGTTCCTGATTCATGTACCCATCTACCTCCTGGATCTCTCCACTTTCAAATCACACAAGCATTTAAACTTCAGTAACTGCAAACTTAATCTCTTTTCCCCAAAAAACTTTTTCTCCTCTTTTATTTCCATCTCTAGTCACCCATATCAGAAACCTGAGAACCATGAACCACCTAAATAAACTACTCTCTCCGCTACCCATGACATCCCATCAGTCACCACATGTAGTACGTCCTGCTTCCTGTATGCTCCCATGACTGTGTATTTTTCCATCTACGTCTGAGCTTCTTGACCTTCACCCTACTGATATTTTGGGTCGTATCATTCTGTGCTGCCGTGGTGTTCTATGCACTGTGGGGAGTTTAGCAGCATTCCCAACTTCCACCCCTCCCATGCTGGTGTTCCCCTTCCAGTTGGAACAACCAAAAATGTCTCAGGCATTACCAGTTGTCCCCTCGGAGGCAAAGTCTCTAGCCAGCTTCAGTTGAAAACCACTGATCTGTTCAATTCCTCATTGTCTCAGACCTGGGTCATTTTAATCATTATTTTTTTTAATTGGCTTCCTTTGCCAATAAAATCTCTCCCAATATTACTCAATCCATGCACTCATCTTCCCCACCCCATACCATGAACCATGGTCCACACTACTACCTGACCGGGGTTTCTAAAAGGTGATCTGTCCGTATCACCCTCCTATTCAAAGCTCTTTTGTTGTAGGGTTGAGTATGTGGCCCAGTGGAAGAGGGCTGGCCTCGTATGCTCAAGGACATGGGCTCGACCCCTGGCATTGGGGAAGACAAATAGAGCGCCTTTGCTGCTAGGCAGGGGGGCAGGTACCTGTAGTCCCAGCTACTTGGGAGGCTGAGGTGTGAGGATTCCTTGAGCCCAGGCGTTCGAGAACAGCCTGGGCACCATGGTGAGGTCCTGTCTCAATGAGGAGGAGGAGGAGGAGGTGGAGGAGGAGGAGGAGAGGAAAAAAGGGCAGGGGCTCTGCCTGAAGGACAAAATAGAAATTCCTCAAAAAATGCCATGCAACTTCTCAGGAGCCTTACTTAACTGATGTCACTGCACACCTGCCACCACCACCCTCTACTTGTAAGAATGTCATTTGAGCACTTACGGTTGGTTCAAACTCATAACCTGCTCTGAGAAGTTGTTCCTGAATTCCCACAAGAAGCTGATGACCAACTTGTGTCTCCACCATGGCCCCCACAAACTTCCAGACCACAGGTTTTTTTCATGGCTGTCTCTGTCCACCAAGCTCCTGAGGGCTGAAACCAGGTCTCTTTGAAGTCTACATTCCTAATGGATAGGATCGTCCCTGATACAAAGTCACCTGATTCATGTTCAACAAGTGACAGAAATGGAAGGGAAGGCCGGCCCTCTGGAAATTTATTTATTTTTTCAGGGATTGAACCCAGGGGCTCTTAACCACTGAGCCACATTCCTAGCCCTTTTGTGTATTTTATTTAGAGACAGGGTCTTGCTAAGTTGCTTAGGGCCTCGCTAAGTTGCTGAGGCAGGCTTTGAACTTGTGATCCTCCTGTCTCAGCCTCCAGAGGCGCTGGGTTATAGGTGTGCACTGCCACATCTGGCCCTCTCTGGAAATTTTGATTCTGGGAAATATTTAAACAGTAAACTGGGTTGCAGCAGTTGTCTTATTTCCCCCTAGAAAAATCTTAAGGACCGAATTCTGACATTGAAGGAAATTGAAGGAAAAAGTAGCCTTGTGTACAAAGTAGCACCTTTCAAATGCTTATGGACCACAAGATCAAATAGATTCAAAGCAATAGTTTTAACAGAATTACTAATCAGAGCGCTGTGTTCCAATTAACTTTAGCAATAATTGTGGTGTCACTATTATATGGAAATTAAAATCTCAACAGTGAGCAAAGTTATTAAAAGTAGTAGCAGTGATTGAGCCTCCAGTGCCTATAAAATTTTAGGATAAAAATCTCAGGGAGGAGGAAAAGAAAAATCAAATGAGACTCATTCTATAAAATAACACATGACATGATCTTTTTATTAAAAAAATTTTATTTTATGGATGGAGTTGGAGAATATCATACTAAGCGAAGTAAGCCAATCCCAGAAAACCAAAGGCCAAATGTTCTCTCTGATAGGTGAATGCTGATCCATAATGGCACTTGGGATGTTTCCATAATCTGGCTATTGTGAATGCTACTACAGTAAACATGGGAATGCAGATATGTCTTCAAACTACAGATTTTAATCCCTTTAGGTATAAATACAGAAGTGGGATGTGGGGGTCACCTGGCAATATTATTTTAGTTTTTTGAGGAACCTTTATTCTGTTTTCCAAAACAGCTGTACTAATTTACAACATCAGCAGCAGTACCCAGGGTCCCTTTTCTCTATGTCCTCAACACATCTTTCATCTTTTTGATGACAGTTAACTCAACAGGTCGGTGTGGGAGGCCATCCTCGCACGTGATTTGAGTTACCTCCCTGGCTGGGAGAGAGGCGCTTAGACACATCTTTGTGTCCAGAGCTTTCCCCACCCTTCTCAGATCCAAGGGCTTGTCCGTGTGGAGGCGTGTCTGGCTACTATCCCTGAAGACCCAATCGTTGCACCTGACCTTGGGACACTGCACCCCTTAATCTTCATTGGATGGGATTTTCCCAAGAATTTTTTGTTCCCCAATAAAAGTCCACTCCCTGGCATGTTCTCTCTCTTGCTCATCTCTTTAAACCTCGCTACTCTAATAAGATAGTTGGAGGCTGGAGCTAGGAGAAGCCCTCCTGGAGCTGGTTTAAAGGTAATTAGAGTCTGTCTCTTTAATTCAAACTCCCTTTTTGGATTTCTCCTGCAGCTGAACCTTCATTTATGAAGCCTGTGCTGGCTGTGGGCTCAAGGTCGGAGGTGACTTCTCATGCTGGTTATGATTTGCATTTCTCTGATGATTAGAAAAGATAAGCATTTTTCTGTAATATGTCTTCTTTTGAGAAATGTCTGTTTAAGCCCTTTGCGTATTTTGAATGCTGTTGTTTTCTTGGTGTTAAGTAGTTTGAGTTCCTTGTGTATTCTGCAAATTAGCCTCTTAGGAAATGCATGGTGTGCGTATATTTTCTCCCAATCCAGCTTGTCTCTTCACTATTGTTTCCTTTGTTGAGCAAAAGCATGTTCCTGTGATAAGGACAGGATTAGAATTACAAGTTAGAATAATGCTCACTGTTCCTTGTTGAAGATTTTCAATATGTCACTTATGCCATTAATTCCATGAGAAATTTGATCTTAAAACTCCCACTGTATTGACAAGTTATTGAGTGACTTACTTCTTTCCACTCCAGGAGATGGAAAACCACTTTGGCACAGTAGGTGGCACTGTTCGCTCTGGTTCTCTGCCAGGATTGGCCTGGAAGAGCCCCTTTAGGGAGGCTTGGGAGCATCAAGGGTCCTGCTGCAAGCTTTCTCCCAGCATGCCGCTGCCACTCCCGAGGGTCCCCTGTGTGCAGCCAGGCCAAACTGCTCCCTCTCCCTGAAAGCACCCTCTGCCAACAACGCCCTTTGCCCCTTGACTGTCACTAACATGTTTCCACCTATCTTTTTCTCTTAAGATCTCTGTGAAGTGTCACACGGGTAACCCCGTCAGTGGTTCCTCTGCACTCAGCCACTCCACGGGTTACGCTGCAGTTCTATGCATCCACTGATTCATTCATTTCAACAAATATTTATGGAGCATAGATCGGACACTGTACCCAGCTATGGAAACAGAAAGATGAGCAGTGCCCGGGGTCTGCTATCAAGAAACTGCAAACTAGGAGGGGACAGGAACATGATCACAGGGCGGTGTGGTAAGGACTGAGAGGGTGGGTGAGGAGAGTGTTAGGGGAGCTCCAAGGAGCTCAGAGTCTGGGGAGTCAGGTCGAGAGGCCTGATTAGAGGAGGGGAAGCCTGAAATGGGCAATGGAAGAGGCTGTCAGCATCCAGGAGGCAGCATAAGGTATCCTGGACAGGGGGGACAGTGAGTTATTGCATAAGTGAGTTACACAATGCATGATTAGTGATGGTCACCATGCTATGCAACAGATCAGCAGAATTTATTCTTCCTGATCAAGGGTAGAAAACACAAGCAGCTGATGTTTGGGGGGACTTGGAGAGATTGGTAAGAGACAAGGCTGGAGAGAGGAACAGAGGTAAGAACACTCACGTGGTCTCAGCATGCTTAGATTTTATCCAGGCGGTAAATTAAGAATCACCCTGGAAGAATCATAAAAATCCACCTCCCTGGGCTGCACCACCCAAGGCTCTGATGTAGTAGATCTGGGGAAGAGCCAGAAATCTTCCATCTTATCAAGTGGCTAGGTGGCCTGCGGCACTTTGCCCAAGCGTCACATGTTTTAGGAACAGTTCTGTGAGTGATGGGGAGACTTTGAGGGACTCATACAAACAACCACATAAAGATTCGTGTTTGAGGGGCTGGGGATATGGCTCAAGTGGTAGCACGCTTGCTTGGTATGCGCGGGGCGCTGGGTTCGATCCCCAACACCACAGAAAAATTAAAAATAAAGGTATTGTATCCACCTAAAAACTAAAAAAAAAAATATTAAAAAAAAAAAGATTTGTGTTTTAGAGAGAATACTCTGGTGGGTCAAAGATAGACATATTTAAAAGGGTGAGATTAGAAGCAGAAAGACTGACTACCTGGGAGACCTTTTCAGTGGTCAAAGGAAGAAATGATAATGGCCTCAACTAGAGGAATGTTCAGGGGGGCATGGAACCCCCCAAAACTTGGTGATGGGATAGAGTGAGGAAGATGAGAGTCACATCAAAGACGACTGAGTTCTGGTGTGCACCGGGACCCATGTAAGCTGTGGAGTTCACAGGAAAAGACAATTGAGGGAGAAAGATGATGCTTTCAGTCTGCTTCACACAGAGTGTTCAGTGCTTTTGGGAATCCAGGTAGAGATTCCTGAGGCAGCTGGATGCCTGAGCCTGCAGGTTTGGGATGCAGCAGGAGACAAAGAGACACAGACCTGGGGCAGTATTCCAGGATCAGGAAACCCAGAAAGGACCCCTGGAGAGGGTTTGGCATGAAAGCCCAAGCAGAACTCTGGGGAGCATCTAGGTGACAGGTCTGGCTGAGGGAGAGAAGGCATAGAGGACACAGAGAAGCACCGTTAGAGAGGCTGGAGATGAACCAGGAAAGTGGAGCATATTGGGCCAAAGGACAGATGTCACAGGAGAAAGGGAAGACAGTGCTGGGATCCAGGCCACAGATTCCTAAGTCAGACTGCCTACCTGCCTGTCCAGCTCTCACTTAGTGGATAAAGTAGAACAAATTATTTCTACTCTCTGTGTCTCAGTTGCCTCATCTGTAAAATGGTCATGTTGGCAGTACCCACCTCATAGGATTATTGTGATCATGAAATAAGTTAGTACAAAAACTCTTTAGTACCTGCCATGCATTGCATGTTTCTTGTCATTATTACAGGTTTCTCCCATTTAATATTTTCAACTCCCTCAGGGGCAGACACCACATTTTTTACTCTTTGTGCTCAAGTACCTACCATAGCATTTAACTCATGATACGCACACACGAAATAGTGGTAGCGTAAAATTGCTCCCTGGAAATCCCTACATGGTCAAAGAATTTATTATACTGATCTTCCAGAGCTTTGGCACATTGAGTTCTGGGGAAAGGTTGTTTTCTTAGAAGTTAGAAAAGTCCATTTTTGTTGTTTCATAAAATATTTTATATGCTCTTTTTAAAAATATTTTTTTAGTTGTTGATGGACCTTTATTGTATTTATTCACATGCAGTGCTGAGAATCGAACCCAGTGCCTCACACATGGCGAGGTAAGTGCTCTATCACTGAACTACAACCCCAGCCCACTGTAAATGCTCTTTTAAATCCTAGTGTTGAGGGCTGGGATTGTGGCTCAGTGGTAGAGCGCTCACCTGGCACATGTAAGGCACTGGGTTTGATCCTCAGCACCACATAAAAATAAATAAATAAAGGTGTTGTGTCCATCTACAACTAAAATTTTTAAATAAATAAATCCTAGAGTTGAAGAGATTTTCAAAGTCCTCTGTCCAATTTCCTTATCAATGCAAGAACTTCTATACGTTGTCCCAGTGAAACCCAACTTCTGCTGTAGCTCTTCTGGTGACAGGTAACTTGGTCTCTACTTATTTCTCTGTTTGCATAGTCTTTTAACTCTAAAGTTTCAAAGAAAAAGCCTTCCCCTGTGATATTGATCATCTGGTCCTAATTCTACATTACCCAGTCAAACTATCTACTCCTACCCCATTCAGAAGATAACAATCCCTCAAGTAATTGAAGACAAGAATATTTTAGGTTTTAAAAAAAATTAACAAGGAAAAATCCAATAGAGTATTAGCCCATGCTACCATAACAAAATACCACAGGGTATTTTGGAGGGTATGTTGGAGGGTGGGAAGTTCAAGATCAAGTTTCCATCAGAATGAGCTGATTTTGTCACACTGAAGAGAACAAAATTCAACCTTAAGATTCAATAACAGAGGTATATACAGACGGGGCTCTTCTGGGTAGGGATATTAACAGACTATCTTGCCCAGAAATGAACAATCAGGACTGTGAGGATGTGGAAATCGTGGCATTCATACAAAGGAAGTTACGGTAATAAGTTGCAGATTCACTCTTCCGGCTTGTGGCCTGCTGACGACACGCCACAGGTGTTGGCACAGTAACTCCTGACAAGACTGCTCCAAGGCAAATTGTTGAACATTTCACACTAACCTCATTTTGATTAGCTCCTCAGCCTATCAAAGCCATTCAAGATAACACAATTTGAACTGTGAGCGATCATGTCTTCTGTCTGTCTCAGTTTGATGTCACCTATAGATTTGACTGGAATATTTCTGACCTATTAATCAAGGTCTAGAAGAAGACAGCAATATAACTTGGTATCTGGCCCAGGAATTCACCTCACCTCTTTGATCCTCTGTTTATTCCTCTATGAAGTGTGGTTAAGGGATTTTTAAAGGTAAGCATAGCGTGGGGATTTGTGTAAATCCTTAAAAACTCTCTACATAATAAACAATATTCTAGCACAAAGATTTTTTTTTTTTTTACTGAAATCCAATGATCTCCTGACTTTTATATCCAATTTCATGTGAATGAGCATTTTCTAAAGAAAGGTTCTAAAGTTTTTTGTTAGATTCTCAAAGGGACTCATAGCCACCTATCCACCTAGATGGGCTATTTTAACATATTCACCCACCTCTGTCATGAGAACGCTGAAGCAGAACGCTATTTTGATAGAGTAACTTGAATTCTCTTCATTTGTCCTATGACCCATGAATTTTCCCCCATTGTGGAGGCAGCTCTGGTTTTCTATGTCTGCATCCCTTCACAGTGCTTGCCAGAGCAGAACAGAAAAAAATCAGACTCAAATTCCCAGCATCACAATCTTGAAGCTTTTGAAAACATAAACCAAAAGACTTCAGGCCTAGCTTATGCCATAATCCCATTAGGAAGTCATCCTCATCAAAGCCAAGATCAAGACCATCCCAAAACTATACAGGGATTCTGTCAACAAGAGGAGCCAGAGGAGGAGGAGAGAGAACTCTAAAATGGAGCCCCAATCCTGCCCTCAACACTGGTGGGAAAGGATGAATAACAGCAACCCCAAATGGGAGGTGTTAATACTTTGAGCATTCTAGAAAGATCCATAGAGTTCCTCTGTATCCAGAGTGGAAGCAGTGAAGGAAAGGTATATGTAGAAATACCTGAAGCATCATGATCAGGAATTCCTAAATCCAGTGAGGCATAGGAAGAGCCAGATGATCCCTATTACCCAAGAGGGAGGGATAAATAACAGGAAAAGAGAGAAGCCCACTGGGACTTCCAGTTGGAATGAGACCGGCACAGCAAACATGATCTGAGATCAGAGACGAGGAGCAAAGATGTCTCTGCCCAAACCAGCATAGACAGATGATGACAACCTAAGACCTGCTATCTGACGTCCCCTACCCAATGCTTTGAGACAACATAGGTGCCCCTACCCACCATAATGTACAGGAAAGTGAGATATGACACCAACTGAAATTTAGCTTCTGCCATTGAGCAGAACGGAGATTTAACACCAACAAAGAAGTCCAGTTGTAGAGATTTTGCAAAAGATACCTAAGTTTGTGGATGGGAAGTGTGCCTGCTGCAGAAATCATGAGAAACTCTATATATGACATATATTCTGCTAAAACCCATACTGCATTCATCTCTACGGCACTGGCCTGTTCCCTTTTGGGAAAGGTGAACTGCTTCCCAAGAAGGAAGGGAGATGATGGTGGCTCTGTCCAGCCACCTGCCCTATTAACCAGCTCCGACTTAGAACAGGTGTTTCTGATCCCTCCATCAGCCGGCCAGGTATGATCCACCTGGTCCTTGTCTGGCTGAAGCAATACATTGTAAACAAAAGCCCCTTAAAATTTTCAGACCTAAGTTGTGTCTTCCATGTTTCATATTACTAATCTCTAGGTTTTATTGTTTATTTTTTGTTTTTCCCCTTGGTACCATGGACTGAACCCAGGGGCACTTAACCACTGAGCCACATCCCCAGACCTTTTTGTATTTAGAGACAGGGTCTCACTGCATTGCTTAGGGCCTTGCTAAGTTGCTGAGGCTACCTTTGAATTTGCGATCCTCCTGCCGCAGCCTCCTGTGCTGCTGGAATGACAGGCGTGTGCCAACGCGCCTGGCCAAATTCTGGCATCTTAATTAACAATACTTGAGGAAATTCAATGCTTCTTTTGGAAGAAAATATTGATCCTGCTTACAGGATCCCATGTGACTGGCATGGCAAAAACACAGAATTCAGCCTCTCTAATTTCAATGACATTGACAATTCTGCCCCCTTCTGGGAGAATTGAATAGATGGATTCTTTTACAGCGAAACAGCATTGAATGTAGATATTTAAGATCCCAGTTGAAAAAATCTAACCACAAACCAATTTAAATTCAGTCCTCATCAAAGCCTCATGTGAAACCTCTGTTTTTTCAGGGAGACCTTAAAGTTATCTAACAATTTGCTGTCTGTAGCCCCTCTTTCAAGAACTGCCCCCATTGAGGAGGCCATAGGAAGCAAGCTATCTGGCTCCTATTACCTAAACTCTCTACAGAAATATATTCCTTTAGATAAGATGTTTGTTCTCTTCAACTTTTATAAGATGTTTTATACAAGGAACATCCCTTTAAACAATGACTGTGTGACTTTCATAAAGCCAAAGTTAGAGTTATTATTTATTAAGTTGGGAAATGTCCCTCATGAGAAGACTCAGTTGCCAAATTGCTTCTTGAATCAAGGGAAGAACAATTTCAATTTCTCAAGATTTGCCTCTGACCTGTGTCAAACCATAAGACTTACATAACCCATTTTCCCTTTTGCCTTATCTCCAGGAAACTCAAAAATAATTTTACTACTGAAGCAATTCATTTATCTCCAGGGCCTGGTGACATTGATTCCTCTGCTATATTAATGTGTCTTGGTCTTAGATTGTGCATTGTGCATTATGTTTGGTTTTCTAAACAGCCTGGGGCTCTTCTGGAAATAGATGGGATATCATTTTAATTTTATCAAGAATTTGTTTCTTTCAAAACATTTACCTTCTTTTTTTTTTTTGTATATTTATTCATCTCTGATTAACTTCTGCTGCCAAAAGTTTCATGAGGGGCAAAGACCACATTTAAATTGCTTGCTAACTTCAGTGCCTAGCACCATGCTGGAGGGCTGATGGCAGCGGTATGTCAAGATCACGTGCTACAGTAACATTCAACCCCCAAACCCTCAAAGCTACAGAGAACAAAGGCTGTGGAGCTGGTGGCTCGCTGAGCCCATCTGTTGAAGCGGTGGACTGCCGCTCTGTTCCTCATATCCCCTGGCAGATTGCTGTGGCAAAGATAAAAGAGATGTGACAAACTATAAATCACATGCTCCACTTCCACCTCAGCAGCCTGTCCCCAGTCATGTGACCAAGAAAGGGATGTTTAACCTTCCCAGAGAGAGGTACTGCAATGAAGAAACAGATTATTTGGTAAACACTGATATAACGCAATCCCAGGAATTAAGTACCTAGACTTACAAATTACATTTCCTTAAATGATTTAGGAGATCTTTGATCATTTTTTCATTATGTATCTTTAAAGTTGGATACATAAACCTGCTTAATCAAATCCATTTTGAAGTATCACATTATACCACCAATGTGGTGACACTTACGCCAAACATACTTGATCGTGTATGATACCACATATAGCTCAGAAAGTCTGGAAAGCAGCGTGCTAACTTTCCCCACACAACACAGCATCAAAAGCCTCAGATGATGGTTACAGAGCCCATGTCAGGGGTTCCGCCTCCCGCCTCCTACAAGAGGGAGGACTAGATCATTCAAAACACCTGGAAACCCTGGAGAAAATAAAACAAGCATCCTCTTGAATCACGCCTGAGCATGAAACAAAACAAGAAGCTGTAGGGAAATGTGAAAGTGAAATGAAAACTAACAGGAAACCAGAGAACCAGAGGGCTTCTGGGCTGGGGTTTTGATGGTTGAGACCCCATTTACAACTGAGGAGGTACAGACCCCATGGGGAACAACAGACCCCCAGTAAAACCGAATCCACAAAAAAAAAAAAACCCAACCTAAGTGGAAGGAACCTAGATTTGTCATATTTGGCAAATAATAATACAGAATATCCAATTTAATTGGAATTGTAGAAGAACAAAAAAATGCCCAGTGCAATATTTGGGAGACACTTATACTAGAAAATTATCTGTTGTTCTGAAATGAAATTTTAAATGAGCACCCTGTGTTTCATCTGGCAACTTAAGGGACACAAGAAAAATCACCCACCAACATAAAGAGGCTATGAGAATATTTACCTATCTCCATGTGGGCTCTAAGTAGTGGGGGACAGGAGGGAGGTATATCTCCCATCAAGAATTGCCAGACGCAAAGGCTGGGGTGGTGGCTCAGTGGTAGAACGTTTTGTCTTGCATGTGTGAGGCACTGGATTTAATCCTTGGCACCACGTGAAAATAAATAAATAAAATAAAGTTATTGTGTCCATCTACAACTAAAAAAAAAAAAAAACTAAAAAAGAATTGCCAGGCTTGGTGGCACACACCTGTAATCCCAGGGCTTGGGAGGCTGAGGCAGGAGGATCACAAGTTCAAAGCCAGCCTCAACAAAAGTGAGGCACTAAGCAACTCAGTGAGACCCTGTCTCAAAATAAAGTACAAAATAGGGCTGGGGAATGTGGCTTAGTGGTCGAGGGCCTTGAGTTCAATTCCTGGTAACACCCCCCCCCCAAAAAAAAAGAATTAATAAACGTAGGAACTAGGGCTGTAGCTCAGTGGCAGAGTGCTTGCCTAACATATATGAGGCCCTGGGTTGGATCCTTAACACCACATAAAAATACATAAATAAAATAAAGGCACACTGTACATCCACAACTACCAAAAAAAAAAAAATTTTTAAATAAAAGAATGCATAAGTGTGGGTCTCCCTCATGTGGATTTATGACTAAACCTTATACTATCTGCAAGAGCCTCATCTACCAAGCCAGAAATTAGCATAAGAAATGCTCATCAGATCATGATACTCCAGGTCTCAGATAAGGTCACAGATAAGGTCACAACCCAAATTACAATTGGGTTGCTTGTACTGCAAGAAGGTCAGCTCTGAAATTTGCTGATACCAAGATGAAATAGTTCTTGTCAGATCCAGACAAAATTAGAGCCTGAAAATTATGAAAGAAGATAACTCACACCTGCCTATCTCAGAAAGTACTGTCTTAAGGACTTTCTAAAAACCCCATAAGAAATTCCTTCTTCTTTGACACACAGCTTTGCTTTGTAGACCACACACCTCTGTAACAAAATTTACCTTTGACTTTCCTTAAGACTGCAGCAATTCGAATAAGAGGCTCACTACAGAACCCTTGCGACAAGTGAGCTGATGTCCACTCCAGTTTCCAAGACCCATGAACTTTTCATTCAAGCGGTTTATTTAAATTCCCCCCTTTTTGATGATAAAAGCTCCCCCTTGCCTCGGCCACCTTGCATATACCTCTACTTTATTGTGACCTGTGTAATTCTATTACAATGCACTGCTATTCCCAAGTAAACTTCTTAATCTTGGGAGAAGCTTTCTCTTTAGATTTAGCTTGACCTCTGTTTCACTTGCCAGTGAAAAGACTCAAAGGGTGTGAAGCCTCTGAGACATTTCAGTGAGGGTCATTCAGAGCTGATTCCTTCTCTGAGCTCCTTTAGATGCAAATCCAACTTTTCAGTCACAGAGCTTCACACTGTGATGCTCATCTGGCGTGTCATCTCACACAAACCCATCCCAGTACTGAGAAAAAACAAGCCAGCTCTAGTGATGGAAGGCTCAGCTTCCATTAATTCATGACAAACAGACCTGATGTTACTCTAGTGCTTTTAGTTCTCTTTAATCATAAAGGCTACTTGTTAACTAGAACTGGAGAAGAGATCAAGCTATCTGAAATCTCAGGAGAAGGGCTGCATCAATATACCCAGAATGTTCCTGGTTTTAGCAAACCAACAGAGGTGGCCTCAGGAAATGTTCTTCATCCTAATAAAAGGCAAGTTAAACACATCTGTGAAGGTTTTTCTCTTTATCCTCTTATCAGCGACAATCAGGCAAAATAAACTAAAAATTATTTAAGAGGTAAGTTATACAGCGAGTATCTATGTAGTTGAAACACATATATATAAATATGCATAGATGTACATTCACTTGTTTTTTCTTTTTTTTTTTTTGGTACCAGGGATTGAACTCAGGGGCACTTGACCACTGAGACACATCTCTGGCCCTATTTTGTATTTTATTTTGAGACAGGGACTTACTGAGTTCTTGGTACCTTGCTTTTGCTGAGGCTGGCTTTGAACTAGTGACCCTCCTGCCTCAGCCTCCTGAGCTGCTGGGATTGCAGAAATAAAATGGACATTCACTCTGAAGCTTCCTTGGGACTTAGTTTCTTTTATCTGCCAAAAACATCTAAGTTTTGGTAAGGAGCCAATAAATCATATAGAATGTAGACAAAACATTTTGCTTAGTGCCTGGGATGTGGTAAGCACTCAAGAAAGATAATCATTGTTAAGTTTCAACTTCCCAAGCATTAGATTTTATATTTGTAAAATTTATTAGATACTTCCCTTTTCCATATTTTCTGTTTAAAGTAGCGACTTTGTAGATATTGTTTGATTATTTTCATGTAGCATGTCAAAAATCAGTGAATGGAGGTAAATTATTCTCTCTTACAGTGAGTTAGAAAATCTAAAAATGTCTATCAAGATTTAGAAAAAAATAATAATATTCTGAATATTTTTAACTTATTTATAAAACAAGCTTGAAAGTATGAAAATGCCTCAGAAAACTTGAAATGGAACCATTTGACCCAGTTATTCACTCCTTGTTATATACTCAAACTATTTAAATCTGCATACTATAGTGACACAGCCACATCAATGTTTATAGCAGCTCAATTCACAATAGCTAAGCTATGGAACCAATCTAGGTGCACTTTAACAGGAGAATGGATAAAGAAATATGGTATCCATAAACAATGGAATATTACTCAGGCATAAAGAGGAATGAAATTATGGCATTTGCAGTAAATGGATAGAGCTGGAGAATATCATAGTAAGCAAAATAAGCCAATCCCAAAAAACCAAAGGCCAAATGTTCTCTCTAATATGTGTATGCTAACACACAATAAGTGGGGAAAGAGGGAAGAATAGAAATTCACTGGACTAGACAACAGTGAATAAAGGGAAGGGAGGGAGAATGGGAATAGGAAAGATGGTAGAATGAATGAGACATAACTTTCCTGTGCTAATATGTGAATACACAACCACTGTAACTCCACATCATGTACAACCACAGGAATGGGAAATCATACTTCATGTATGTATACTATGCCAAAATATACCCTACTGTCATGTATATCTAAAAAGAACAAACAAAAAATTAAAAAAACAAGATTGATATTTTTTATCTTTCTCTTTTTTGTCCAAAATGTAAAAGTAGCAGTGAAAATAGCTTTTATCTTATTTCACTTCACACAACCCAAGCTTTCATTTCTAACTGATTTTCAAAATACTCAAACTCAAACCCTTAAACTGTGTGCATTTTAGGCCAATCCGCTGTTTTACTGATAGAAGAGGGGTTAAAACTATTTTAGAAAGTCATTTCTTATTCCCCTGGTGCCGGGGTCCAGCCCTAGCGGTGTCCTGGGAGCCCTGAAGGATGAGTGGCTTTGGTGAAAAGATGAGACGGGACTCATTCGGTTGGAGCAATCTCCAGAGAGAGCTCTAATGCAGCTTTCTCTGGGTCGTCTTTTATTACAGTTTTTCTCATCATTATAGATTCAGAATACGTCATTCATTGATTATACAATTTCAAAACTTTGCCAAGACATAACGTTTCCTTAATCATAATTAAGGGTATAGAAGAATGTAACATCAATTTACATTTTTCCAGGATGTGACTTTTTAGTTAATAAAATGCGTCACTGATTTACATTTTTTCAGATTTTCCCAAGATGTACTATTTTCTTATTAACTAATGCCAAACTACGTAACCAGACTCTAAGTCTCCTAACCTATCATCAACTGTTAAGTTTTAAAGTACACCTGCACTTTTATTTCTAATCTAAAATTCATAACCCACTTGAATCAAATGTATGAAATATGATATGTCAAGAGCTTTGTAATGTTTTGAACAACCAATTAAAAAAAAAAAGAAAATTCCCATCTAAAAAAGTCCCCTTAAATCTTATAAAATATCCTAACGTTTATAAACCATTCTTAAAACATATCAAAAACCCATACAGCTAAAAACTTCAGAATTTTAAACCCAAGAATCTCAATAGAATAATACTTCTAACATTATTCTAAAAATATGTCTTATAAAGCTACTTTAATTAATTCCTAAATTTATTCTCATAAAACTGGTTGAGCTGCTTTCTCAAAGAGTTTCTTTGTTTCTCAGTCAAGGTGCACTAGTTCTCATATCTTTATAATCTTTCTCAATTAACCCTTTTGAATCAAACTGTGAAATACGATATATCAAGTTAGATGTAATGTTTTGAACGACCAACAATAAAAAAAATTAATAAAAAAAATTAAAAAATAAAAAAAATAAAAGTAAGTTCTAAACATCAGTCCATTTTCTGCCAATATTAAGTTATGCTCATCATAAATCCCTATGTGAAGTAAAAGAGGGTTTATAGAAATGAAAAGAATGTATCCTTATATGTCTTAACTTTCCTAAACGTATAACATAACTTTCCTTAATCAAGAATGAAACTACGTATGATGGGTTTCGTACAATGAGCATAATGATTAACATCTGAAATTTAATTTGGTTTGGCATTTAACATACTCATGCCTCCTGTCAGGAACAGGATCATGAAAATGAAAAGTCCCAATTACATAAAAAAGGGTCTCATGCTTTCGGTTTCCCACTCACCAGCGCGGCTTTGCCAGCATTCATCCTCACTGTGACTCTGTCAAGTCAGTGGGGGAGCGGTTTTGCCAACACTTATTTTCACTGGGACCTTGTCAAGACAGTGAGAGGGGGATCGCCTTCACCACCCTGGCATTAAGCTGCATTGAGCAGGTACCTATGAACACTTTTTTAAATTGCTATTAATCTGAAGCCAATACTCTCCTCTGTTAAAACACAGTCTTGAGCCACTGAGACTGAATTATGATAGATTTGTCTAAAATCTTATTTGGTCTCCTTGGTGGCTACAATATACCTTAATGCTATGACTATTTTAGGTACTGCTGTCAAATAAGATTTTCTTTCATTTGACATTGAAAATCCAAAATAAGATCAAGAACCCAGTGATCTGAACAATTGCTTTTCAAACCTGAATGCGCATACAAACCAAGTTTGGAGGAAGTCACTGAATATAGATTTTGATTCTGTGGGTCTGGGCTGGGGCTCAGGATGATGCATTCCTAGCAACCTCCCAAGCTGATATCCAGGCCATGGGTCTGTGGTCACACTTCACGAGCACAGGTCTGAGGCAATTGAGTGTATAGCTCATCTGGAAACTTGTCAGAAATGCAAATTCTTGGGTCCCTCATCAGGCTCTCCACCGCACATTTAGACAGTCATCACAACATAGCAGGCAACATGAACTTCAAGTGTGCCGTTTCTCCTGCCCACCCTGGTCCTACGGAGGCAGGTCTTGAGAAATCTCTAATTTTATAAGGGGCTAAAAGTAAGCATGCTCACATTTTCTCCCCCAAGAAGACATTATCCTTATTTTTACATTTATAAAGTCTGGAGTAAGATTCCAAATGAATGGAAATTTTCTGAATGAAAAACTCTGGGGTAACCTGTGCTGTACATAGTAATTCTGGTGTACACAATGTTCAAGAACCATTAGTCTAAACAATTAGCACCCGGCTCTAACAAAGTAAACTTGCCTGTCTAAATGGACTAAAATATTGTGTTCACTAGGAAGGAAGTCAAGCTGTCCTGGGTCTGGAACAACCAAGACAGTCAGGCCATAGATGCACTAAGTGTAGGAAAGGAGTAATCGAAGGATTTACTCATTTACTCACTTCACTGAGAAGACAGATCCTGCCACTAGGGTTGGCTGAAACTGCATCAGTCAGGGGTATTCCCCACATCCAAATGTACATGTGGCACTGCAACCAGCATTCAGTCTGAGGAAAGTCTGACATCAGTTAACAGACCAGTGAGGGCTTGCCCAACAGAGGAATAGGCATGTGCATAAGGCATCTGCTATATTAGGTGTTTTAGTCAGGTCTCTGTGGCTATGGCAAAATACCTGAGAAAAATCAAGTTTAGGAAAGAAAAGTTTATTTGTACTCAGAGTTTCAGAGGTTTCAGTCCATGGTCACTTGGCTCCTTTGTTTTCAGACCTGTGACGAGGCAGAACTTCATGGCAGGAAGTATACGGTGGAGCAAAGCTGCTTACCTCATTGTTTCTGGGAAACAAAGAGAGACAGAATAAAGGGCCTTGGTAACAATATTCCCTTCAAGCACATGCCCCAGTAACCCAACTTCCTTCTACTGTGACCTTGCTCATAAACATTCTACCACCTTCCAATACATCATCATGTGAGGACCTGGCCTTCGACATAGGAGCTTTTAGAGGACCTTTAAGTTTCAAACCATCATAGCAGAGGCACCAAGAAATTAGAAACATTATTTGTGAAAGATTTTGACATTTCCCTAAAAAGCATCAAAGTAGACACAACAATAAAGAAATCACTTTATTCAGCTTCTTTTTTTTTAACATGGACACATTATCTTTATTTTACTTGTTTTTTTTTTTTTATTTTATACAGTGCTGAGGATTGAACCCAGTGCCTCTTGTGTGCGAGGCAAGCGCTCTACTACTGAGCCACAATCCCAGCCCCCTTTATTCAGCTTCTTTATACTCATTTGACTGTTTAGTGTGACTACGTGTAGTCTCTGGAGCCAAACTACCTGTCTCTAAATCCAGGCTCTACCATATACCAGGAGGGTAACCTTGGGCACGTTACTCATTTCTCACTGTCTCAGTTTTTTCATCTGTAAAATGGGGATAATGACATTCTGTGAGAACTAAACATTAACTGATACAGGTAAAGCTCTTGGAATAGTGCGACATCCGTTGTAAGTTCTTCCTCTTATAAGGACACCTGCTCTATTGGATTAGGGTTGCTCTCATGACCTCATTCAACCTTAAGTTGCTTTGTGGCGGCCCTATCCATTTCCAGATATAGTCATATTGGGGGCTAAGGCTTCAACACATGAATTTTGGGGAGACACAATTCATAACACTCTCTTCTCCCATCCCAATTATGGGTTTTGGTTCAGTATTGCTTTTGGACCTGTTTTATCTTTTCAATCATCTCATACCCTATCATTTTCTGACTTCTTTACTTTTTATAAATTACTTAAAGTTTTGCTTTTAGACATGATCACCCACATATACTCCTGGGATTAATCCTTATTAGTAGCACATTGGTGCAACATAAGGCACCCTAGAACAGGAACACAAGCTACCTCTCAAAGTTAAACTAGCAAAACCCACAGCTGACGACTGAGTTCTGTTCTGTTCCACCAAAGAGTAAATGAAACAACATCCCTCTGGAGATCATGACAGGGTCTCAGGAGGACAAGCTCTGCCAACATGTCTAAAGATGGACCATAAGCAAACTGCAATCTGACAAGTTATAAGAACTCAAATTTGCCATATCAGTTGCTGAAAGAGATCCCAGTGGCTCAGCCTCTGTCACACCACGTCCTGCACTGACCTTAGAAGACCTTGGGGGAACACCAGAGTCCCCCCCACACACACACACACCAGAAGTGGGGAATGGAGTCGGGGGCCTCTGGAGTATAAGGCAGGCCCAAAATTGTTATAATTAGGCTCCCTTGCTGAGGCTTCCAACCGCTATGATTTTAGTATGTAGCCAAGTCATGAACACCCAGATTCAGCGTGTGTACTCAAGGTTGTAAACATTTGCTTGTGAGCATGCCCCCCCCCCATGCAATCTATTGTCATGCTATTGGCAGTTTAGCAATCTTCTTTGTATGCTAAAATGAAACTGGCTGGGGACTACATGGAATTGGAGCTGGAGGCTCAGGGCTGCTGCCACCTTTGAATAAAGGTCTACAATCCCAACTGTGTTTTGCATCTTCTTCCACTTGCCAGGATCCCAAATCTATTTCCTGGCTCTGAGCCTTCCCCACCCCTCCAGACAATGGGAAAAACTACATTTGTTTCAGTTTTCTTCAAATACATGAAAGAATTCACACTGAGGAGAAATCCTATGTATGGGAAAGCCTTCAGTGAGTCCAGTTGCTTTTACTAACATTAAAGAAGCCTCACAGGGGCTGGGGATATAGCTTAGTCCGTAGAGTGCTTGCCTCACATGCAAAAGGTCCTGGGTTCAATCCCAGCACAGAAGAAGGAGAAGGAGCCGCCACAGTGGAACTGGGCGCTGTGCATGCCTGTAATCCTAGCTTGGGAAGCTGAGGCAGGAGGATCGAAAATTCAAAGCCAGCCTGGGCGCTAAGCAACTCAATGCGACCCTGTCTCTAAATAAAATACAAAATAGGGCTGGGGATGTGGCTCAGTGGGTGAGTGCTCCTGATTCAATTCCTGGTAACCACCCTCCTCCCCAAGGAAAAAAGAAGCCACAGTCGACAGTAACCGTGAATGTAGAATGTAAGAAAGTTTTGTTATCCCAGGATCATTCTAGCAAACACGAGTATGCATAATGGAGAGAATTCATGACAATGGAAAGCACATGAGAAGGTTTCTCATCTTGAGTAGAAGATGTTTTCAAAGGCTGGGGCTGTCGCTCAGTGGTAGAGTGCCTGCCTTGCAGGTGTGAGGCACTGGGTTCGATCCTCAGCACCACATGAAAATAAATAAATAAAGATATTGTGTCCATCTACAATTAAGTAAATATTTTTTAAAGAAGAAGAAGAAGATAGGTTCAAAAGTCTTTGGTTGGCCCACATGTAAGAATACACAATGGATTAAAACACTGTGTTTGTGAAAAATACCAGAAAGTTGTCAGTTGTAACAAATCATATGAAAGTCCTATAAAATTCCTCATGTAGTGGAATTCTATAAAATAATAAGCAATATGAAGAGCTTGATACAAATCAATTTGTGTAGAACCTTCAGAAAATACAGAAGCTGAAGGAAATGAACTAAAGATTATAAATACAATTTTTTATCCGTAGCCCATTTTTTTGTTGTTGTTTATTTGTTTGGTGGTGGTATTGGGGATCAATCCTAGGGAATTGTGCATGTAGAAATATTCTGCTACTGAGCTACTTCCCCAGCTCTATTTTAAAATTTGAGACAAATTTTCACCAAGTTACCCAGACTGGTATCAAACTTGTGAGATCAGTCATTTCAGTAGCCAGTATTACAGGCTTGCGCCACTATGCCCAGATATCAGTGGCTCGTTCTTGAAGTTGGACTCTGATTTGTACTCTGGAAAAACAAACGTTGAGGTGACATGGCGGAAAAAAAAAAAACTCAGATGTAACTTTTTATAGGAACTACACTAAAAAGAGAGTCTAAGAATTTGTGCTATGACATACCCAAATGTTGCAATGACATGTAGATGATCGGTATGAAAGTTTAAAAGGGGAACAAAGAAAAGGTAGTAAACAAAGGTGACTCAGAATGACTTATGCCACCAGTTTTCCTGTTTCTTTAGCTTGTGGATGACAGATGGTGGCACTACTCAGCCTCCATAATCACATGAGAAAATTCCCATACGAAATCACTTCTGTATCTATTGTTATGGTTTGCATATATGTCTGTTACCCAAAGATTCTCTCATTGGAATCTTGGCCCCCAATGTGGTGATGTTAAGAAGAAACAGGACCGTTAGCCAGGCATGGTGGCACAGGCCCGTAATCCCAGCAGCATGGGAGGCTGAGGCAAGAGGACCACAAGTTCAAAGCCAGCTTCAGCAACTTATTGAGAACCTGAGCAATTTAGCTCTCTAAATAAATACATAAAAAGGGGGTCAGTGGTTCAGCATCCCTAAGTTCAATCCCCCGTACCAAGAAAGAAAGGAAGAAAGGAGGGAGGGAGGGAGGGAAAAGAAAAGAAAAAGAAAAAGTGGGAATTTTAAAA
Source organism: Urocitellus parryii (assembly GCF_045843805.1). NCBI lineage: Eukaryota > Metazoa > Chordata > Mammalia > Rodentia > Sciuridae > Urocitellus > Urocitellus parryii. Next base: position 68,978,940 of record NC_135532.1, read on the forward strand.
GAAGGAACCTCGTGAGAATTTGTTAGATCACTGGCCACATTCAACAAATGCGTAGTTAATTTATACTTTTCGAATGGGTTATAACAAACACATTGGCAGAAAGGAATTTCTCCATTGACACATGGTAGTGAGTTTTTCACATTAGCTGTCAATGCTGTTACCCTCAGAGACTGTGTTTCATTGCATAATGAGCTTGGAGTATATAATCTCACCCACCATTGACAAAATGTGGTTGATATGTTTGAGGAGTAAAATTTAAGTCTAGGAATATCTGATTGCATTGTGCTATAAACTAGCATCATGTCTTCATGTTAATAAATAATTAATAAAAAAGACAATTTATGGGGTAACTTAGGGTAACTGAAAGATTAATAAATTAATAAAGGAGATGACAGTGAATAAATCTGAAGTTCTCTGCAGGTTCAATGACCTGCAGATGTTTTTTAAAAATGCTAACACTACTACAGGAAAGCATGTTAGCCTTGCTGTTTGGGGGTCCTGACCAGTATTTCTTACTTAATGTGACCTTGGGATCTTCTTTAAGACCTGACCAGGAAGGTCTCATGATCTTGTGAAAATTTTCAGAATCAAAATGGAGTTGCTTTTGTTCAGCCCTAACCTAAATAAATAATCCTTGGAACCAAGGATTATTGTTTCAAAATACCTTATGTAATCCTTATTTTACTGTTTAAAAAAAATTCTCCTTACCTGCACTCCTTGAATAAACATATAGTTTGCTATGGCAGTTATATTCCCATTTCAACACTCTGCTCTTTCTGGATAAATATTATTTTTTTGGACAATCTCTCTCTGATTGTCATCTAAGTTGACAATTTTCAAGACTAGGAATGGACATTCCAGCTTGGGGGACTAAGGGAACAAAGTTTCTTCTATCACAACTAGTGCTCCTGCATTCAAAGGTCATGTCCCAGCACTGGTGATCAATTTAATCAGTGTGCAGTTTAGCAATAGGAAAGAACAATGCAGAATCACTTGCATTCATGCTGCAAAACAACAGCATGAAATAAAAGGCCCAAGATGAGAAGTGCTATGAATGATTTTAGAAGAAAACTTTCAGGAATTTTCTTAAAGATATCAAGAAGTTACTGTATGAATAAAACAAAATACACTGAAATGAAATGTTAATCAAGGAACAAGAAAGAGTTATTATAAAATAAAAACATGATTTCCTGCTATAGTTTGGATCTTGAATGTCCCTCAAAGACCCACCTATTAAAATTTGGGTCCCTGGAGCGCTCATGAGGGGTAATAGGATCTTTAAGAGGCAGGGCCTAGCAGGAGATCTTTAGGTCACCATGGCGTGTGTCCTTGGAGAGGATTGTGGGACTCCAGGCCTCTCTTCTTCCTCTTTGCTCTTTGTCATAAGCAGTTTCACTCCCTCAATGTAAGGAATTTTACTCAGCCACAGGCTCCCACTAGGATGCGTTGCCTGGCTGCAGGCTCAAAGGAACAGGGCCACCCAATCATAGACTGGAAACTCCAGACCTAGAAGCAAAAAAAAAAAAAAAAATCCCTTTCTTCTTTACAAGTTGATGATCTCAGGCATTTTGTAATGTGACAGAGAGCTGAGTACCATGTTTTTGAAATAAGAAATGCAGTAAAAGAGCTCAATTGAATGTACACAGCTGAAGAAGGAACTAGAGATCCAGTCATGTACTCCTATCAGAACACTGAACACAAAGTGTGGAGTCACAGAGGATAAATGCAGAGTCAGTTCACTTCTCAGATATATCAGAAGCAAAAATAAGAGAGGGAACAGAATCAAAATAATAGTAATAGAGAATGTATCTGAGATGAAAGACTTGACTTTCCAGCAGTCTCTAGTGTGACATGGGAACGTCAAAAGGATATAATTAGGCCTCTGCCATTGACAGCCTTAACTGTATCCCTTTTGAGACTCATGATAATTCTATATTTAAATTGAGCTTATAAAGAACATAAAGTACATATATTCTATTCTGTTATATATGCAGAAGCAATTTCTTCATAGACTATTTTTTTTAGAGTCTGTCAGATATACTCAGATCAGGTATCAATCCATTGTTATCTGTTTTTAGCAAATGTCTGACCATACAGCCTATGGATAATCACTCTGCATTTGTTAGTTAACTAAGAAGCACTAATAAACTACTTGATGCTTATGAGAAAGCTACAAATGATTATCTTTCTTTGAGGTCTAGTAACTTGGAAGATAAATTATAACTACCTGCACATCCACAAATGGGAAGCTTTCCTCACAATAAAATATGTTGCATTTTATTGTATTTAGGCAATGATTTTTATAGTCATACATTTATCCAATGGTTCAGATTCCTTACTTCATAGTCCAAAATTAATCCCTTTGTTGTATACTTATAAATTTCACAAAGTTCAATACCAACTTTTGGTAGAGAAGACAGAGGGGGCACTATTTTAGTCAGCTTTTTTTGCTGCTGAAACTGAAAGACCCGACCAGAAAAAAATTTATTGTAGAGGAGAAAAAGTTTATTGGAGGGCTCACAGTTTCAGAGGTCTTAGTCCATTGAAGGCTGGCTCCATTCCTTGGGGCTCGAGATGAGACAGAACATCATAGTGAAAGAGCATAGCAGAGGAAAGCAGCTCACATGATGATTGGGAAGCAGAGAGAGAGGGGTCTCCCACTTGCCAGATACAAATATATATTCCAAAGTCATGCCCCCAGAGCTCCACCTCCTCTAGCCACACCCCCACTGCTTCAGTCACCAATTAATCCCACCAGGTACTAATTCACTGGGTTAAGGCTCTCACAACCCGATCATTTCTGCTCTGAACCTTCTTGCATTGTCTCACACATGAGATTCTGGGGGACACTTCACATCCAAACCATAACATATACATACAAAATAAATATTGGCTTTGTGAGGCATTCTGCTAAATATTTGTTTAAAAATATTCTTGCCTGGGCTGGGACTGTGGCTCAGTGACAGAGTGCTTTCCTCGTACCTATGAGGCGCTAGGTTCGATCCTCAGCACCACATAAAATAAATAAAGTAAAAGGTAATGTGTCCATCGACAACTAAATATATATATATATATATATATATATATATATATATATATATATATATATATATATATATAGTCTTGCCTGAAGCAGCTAAAGCTTTCATTTCCTTTGCTAAAATTTGATTGATTTTCTTGTCTAAGAGCTGAGGAAAATGAAATATAGAAAAATGGTAGAAAGGTAATGACCTGAGGTGGAGAAGATTGTGGCCTTTGTTATTTTAAGGAAAGTAACATGGTATGCCTCAAGAGTCATCTTTTTAAAAACATTCTCATGTTAAGTCAATTTCATGCATCAAATAAATTAACAATGAAATAATCCAGGGAAATGAACCCTAATTACCGCCACTGTGATTTCTCATAAAAGTCAGCCTTACATGAAAGTGAAACAAATCAGTGTCCGGAGTCTGACTCATCAGAATTTGCACAATCCTAGCACAGGAACTGCATTTCAAATACTCCAAAACAGCTCTTCTGAACAAAACAGACCAAACTAAATTTTTGTTGCTATAGTTGTTGTTGTTCATGTTGTTATAGAAATGGTCTGCACTCTCGTATTCCAACACTGATTGTTTCAAATATTCCTGATTTACTTCAATAGCTTACATTGTGTCCAAGTTATTCCTTATAGCTGGAATTACTGTTGTCAAGACTGTGGGAAGCCACCTGGGAAGCTACTTGAGGGGTCTTTCCTCAGTACCAAGCCACGGTGAGCTTAGGTGTCCTTGGGAATGAGCCCCACTTTCCCAAGTGTATTAGACTGCCCAAGGCATAGCTCTCTGCCCCAGCTCCACTAGTGGGACAGCTCTCATAGCTCTGGAGTTGGGTAACCCATTGGGAACTGAACAGCCCACCCCCTACCTTATTTGACAAAGAATATTGATATTCTTTGATGTCCCCCCATATAAATAAAGCAAGCGTGGGCGCGCTCTCTCTCTCTCTCTCTCTCTCTCTCTCTCTCTCTCTCTCTTTCCAATGTGGAAGCTCCATCCCTAAGATGGAAGAGCTCTCTTGCCCTCACTTTTCAAAATTACTTCCCGTGTACTGTGGGGGTGCTTGTTTTGTTTTATTTTTGCCGGTTTTTCTTCTTTTAGCTTTTATTCCACAGCCAGCCTACTCCATGAAGAGGATCCCCCAATTTCAGAATGGGACAAAAGCCACAGTCATTTAAAAAATGTATCTTCCTGTCACATTTCTATTGAAGTGAAAGGGAAGTTAAACTTCATATGTGAGTATAATTGACATACTGAAAGCATCGTTTGCATTAATTCACTCAACAAATACTAATAGAGCACCTGCTGTTTATGGAGTCCCATGTGAAACCCTGGGATGTAGTAATCAGCAGGATAAAACAGAGGGATTTCCCATCTACTTGGGGACAGCCCTGTGTCCCATGGGAACCTGCAGGTGGTATACTGAGCCTGAATATAAGAAGTTGTGAAGGGCTCCACCTTTGGGTCTTTCAACTTTGGTACTATTAAAATACAGGATCAATTAACTCATCGTTGTTGGGACTGTCTTGTCACCTTGCAGGATATCTAGCAGTACACCTGGATTCTACCCACTAGATGCTACAACTCAGTGTTGGTGACAACCAAAATATCTCCAGACATTGACAAATGTCCTCTGGGGCACAAACTCATCCCAAGTAGTACAAGTGATTTAGATGGAAGATGAGAAAAAGATTTGGGGGTAAGAGTGAGAACAGAGGGAATAGAGTAGGAGAAGGACACGAGAAAGTGAGAAGGAGTCACTAATGCAAAGGATTCTAAGGCAATAGAGACCTTGACCTCTTGGGGCCCAGGTGGGTGGATGATGCTAAGCTTGACCTGAGAACAAAGACATAACTTAGGTCCTATACCACGGGCCCTTTAAGTTATACCATCAAATTGGAATTACATTAACTAACTATTGCAAAGTTTGATGGCAAATTTTATGTGTGGACCACAGAGGGACACAGATATTTGGTCCAATGCCATTCTGGATGTTTCTGCAGAGATATTTTGGATGAGTTTGATAGTTAAATTGATTGTGTAAAACAGATTACCCTCCTTTTTTATTTTTTATTTTTAAAAAGAGAGAGAGAGAAAAGAGAGAGAGAATTTTTTAATATTTATTTTTCAGTTTTCGGTGGATACAACATCTTTATTTTTTTTATTTTTATGTGGTGCTGAGCATCGAACCCAGCGCCCCACGCATGCCAGGCGAGCACATTACTGCTTGAGCCACATCCCCAGCCCCAGATTACCCTCCTTAATGTGTGGGTCCTTTCCAATCAGTTGAAGGTTTTACTAAAACAAAAAGGGAATTCCTTCCACACACTGCCTCTGACTCAGCACAAAGGATTTCTCTTGCCTTCAGACTCAGACTGAAACATCAGCTCTTCCTGAGTGTGGAGCTCACTTGCATTTGGACCGGAACTACATCATTGTCTTCCCACGCCTTTTGGATTTGGACCACAACATCTCTCTGGGTCTCCGGCTTCTCAATTGCAGATCTTGATACTTGTCAGCCTCCACAGCCTCAAGGGCCTATTCTCTATAATAAAATTCTCTCCTTTTCCCTCTTTCTCACACTTCCCCTCACCTATATGTACAGTTGTGAACACACATGCATCTGATTTTGTCCCTCTGGAGAATCCTAATACACTGTGTTGATTAGTTATCCCCAAACTTCTCCATTTAAAGCCATCAACCTTTGTTATCTCAAAAGAGTCAGGAAACTTGGAGCAGCTTCACTGAGTAGTTCTGGACTGAGGTCTCACAGGAGGTGATGTAGTCAAACTACAGGCTGCAGTCTCCCAAGACATGACTTCCTACACACAGATCAGTGCCCAAGAGGGCTGCCCAGAGCACGGCTTCCTCCAGGTAAGTGACCAGAGGGATTTTCCCTTAAAAACAATAGCTCTGGTTTCTACTTAGATCTAGAAGCAAAAAGCAACAGGAAGCCATCAATTTTTTTAAATTGTTAATTATTTTTTAACTGGTACATAGAAATTATACATACATAAAAATCATACATGGGGTAAAATGTTTTGATGTGTGATATATAGATATATATGTATATATAATGTTTAAATCAGGATGAACATACCTATCTCTCCAAACATTTCTCATTTCTTTATGATAAATACTTTCAAAATCCTTTCTTCTGGCTTTTTGCCATGAGCAGAATATTATTGTTACCTAGAGCCACCCTGTTCCCTACAGTGGCACACCAGAATATCTTCCTGTCTAACCATAACATGGTACTCGTTGATCCAGCTTTCCCCATCTTTCCTCCTTCCCTCCTCTCCCCTCCTGTGCCCTCCTCTCTGGCAACCATTCTATGAATTTCTAGGAGATCAACTATTTTTACATTCCACCTATGAGGGAGGTCCCACAGTACTTGCCCTTCAGTGCTGGCCTATCTCTAGTTCCATTCAGGCTGTCACAAATGGAAGGACTTCATTCTTTTTGAGGGCCAAGTAGTCTTTCCTTGTGTATATTCCCCGCAGTTCCCTTATCCATTCACCAGGTCATGGACACTCAGGTTGTCTCCCTTTCTTGGCCATGGTTAGTAGTGCTGCCATCCGACACAGGGGAGTGAAGACATCTCTCTGACATACTGATTTCATTTCCTTTGGATAAATACCAGGTAGTGAGATTGCTGGATCTTAAGGTGATTTTGCTTCTAATTTTATGAGCAACACCCATACAGTTTTCCATCATGCATGAATTTACATCCCCACCAACAGCTTAAAGGGCCCCTTTTTTCTTCACATCCCTCCCCATGCTCTTTATCTTCAATCTCTGAAAATGGCCATTCTTACTGGGGTGAGGTGACATCTGGTACTCTTTTTGATTTGCATATTCTCAGTGATTAATGATGTTGAGCACTTTTTTGTATAACTTGTTGGTCATTTGTATGTCTTTTATCCCATATTTTTATTGGTGCATTATAGTTGTACATAATGGTGGAATTCATTGTTATGCATTCATACTATAAATCTTCTGAGAAATGGCTATATAGTTTTATTGCCTATTTTCTCAGTGGATTGTTTAATTGTTTATTTTGCTCTTGGTTTTAGAGTTCCTTTTGTATTCTAGGTCTCAATTCCTTGTCAGATGTGTAGTATGCAGATATTTTCTTCTACCTTGTAGGTAGTCTCTTCATTCTGTTGCTTGTTTCCTTTGCTGGGCAAAAGCTTTTTGGTTTGATATGATCTCATTTGTATACTTTTGCTTATTTTTCCTCTGCTTTTGGAGTATTATCCAAAAAAAAAAAAATCCTTGCTCATTCCACTGCTCTTTAGCATTTCCCTTATGTTTTATACTATTAGTTTCATTTCTCATTTTAAAATCTTCAATCCATTTTTATTTGATCTTTGTAATTGGTAAGAAATAAGGGTCTAGTTGCATTTTTCTTTTGCATATGGACATCCAATTTTTTTTCCAGCACTATTTACTGAAAATACTGCTATTTTTCCAGTGTATGTTCTTAGCACCTGTGTTGAAAATCAGTTTGCTATAGATTCATGGGCTTATTCTACGAGTCTCTGCACTGTTCCATTGGTCTATGTGTCTGTATTCATGCCATGACCATGCTGTTTTGATTCCTACAGCTTTGTAGTGTATTTCTAAATCAGGAAATGTAATGCCTCCTCTTTTTCTTTTTGCTCAAGATGGCTTTAGCTCTTTCGGAGATTTTTGCTTCTGTATAAATTTGAGGATTGTTCTTTCTGGTTCTTTGATGAATGTCATTGGCATTTTGATAGGGATCACTTTGAATGATATTTTAACAATGATGAGTCTTCCAATCCACATACACAGGATATCTTTCTATTTTTTTAGTGTCCTCTTCAATTTCTTTCATCAATGTTATCAATTGTTCTTCATTGGAGAGTGACAATCAACATATCATTTATCATTTAAGCTCCTAGACAGTTATAAAGTAATTCTAATTACAGAGGGACCTAATTTTTTTAATTAATCACAGTTCCATGAAAGTCACAGTAAATAATTAAACTATCAAGTAATTAAGCTAACACTTTTTCTAAATTCAATGGTGGCAAAACCTGAGTGACAGAGAAGCTCAACAACGGAGCATTCTTACACGATGGCTCCAAAACACCCATCTTGTTCTTTGGACACAAGAATCTACCCTTCCATGGAAGCTGGATATGGAGTCTACTGACATAAAATAAATATTGAGATGAAATCCCTACACACATAAGCACCACCTGTGCCAATATTGAACCTGTCTGGGTTTCTCTGATCTGGACCATGTTTGGGAAGCCTACTCCACGCCGCAGTGGGTTTAAAGCAGTGGTTGCTGCTGGTCATTTCCTCCCAGTGACTCAAACCCTGAGCTTCTCTCTCCAAGCTCTTTTGACTCCATGCACAATCAGCCTCCCCTGCCTTCATCTCCCACAACACGGCTAACACTAGTTTGTGCGGCATATTTAAAAAAAAAAAAAAACTTGCCTAAGAATATAAAGATAACATTAGAGAATTACGTTGAGAAAAAAAAAAAAAAACTTCAAATCACACATTTGGTCTCACTGTTCCCTAAATCTCTCTGCCCCTGTCCTTTCACATTGAGTTTCCTATTGGCCATTTCCCTCTACAGCTCCTAGCTGATAGCCTTAGTAACACCCCCACCAAGCCAAGAGAGCTCCCACTGGCCCTGCCCTCGGCCCTGTGTCCTGAGTCCCAGCATTCTTTCTACATAGACTCTATCCAAGAGAAGAAAGACTTACTTACTTACCCTCATCTCCCAGAAACACTGCCTGTCCACAAGAAAAACAGCCTTTTGTATTTTTATGTAGAATCATATAGCTTCTCTTTGTCCCCAAACTCTCCCTTCTACTCTAGGCCTGAGATAAACCATAAAGTTTATGGTAATTTCCTCCAAACCTGAAATACAGTCTTCCCCAAAGATGAATTCCTCCACTCTATCTAGAACAACAGTCTCAGATTTTAGATAACTTGTTTTTTTTGTGTCTACTCTATGTATAAACAAATTGGCCAGGACTAGGCAGCCCAAAGGAGGTGGCAAATGCCCAGGTGAGCACTGTCATGTCCAGGCAAGCCAGACCACAGTGAGCGATTATAAGCAAAGAGGCCAGGCCGAGCTGTGTCAAAGTAGACTCAGGCCATGGCAGGGAGGGGAGCAAGCAGCCAGGATGTCCCAGAAGCCAGGCAGACGACTAGGAAAACAGAAACACACAAAGAGAGGCAGCTGAGCCACAAACAAGTGTCCAACTTTATTTAGAGTACATGTGAGTGATTCTTTCAATCTTTCCATCTTTCCGTACTTATTTCCATAGGACATATTTTTAAAAGTGAAACACCTAGTTAAAAGAGTAAGTATTTTTTTTCTCATATTAATGTATGACATCTAGGCACAGGAGGCAATCCTAATTTTACCATAAATGGACTTTTCTGTTGCCTGTGAGTAGCCATACAGTCATGGTTACTGTGCCCCCTAACTGCATTTAATCCTTCAGCTAAGGGTGAGTGCCAGAATTCACTGTAGAGGAAGTACAGTTAGTTGAGAGGTGTTGAAATAAGAGAATCTCCAGAGTTAGAATGAAAGGAAAGAGCTTGAGAGGAGTGAAGGGTATAAAGGCAGCCACAGAGTCAACAAACCACTCCTCCAGCTCACTTCTGCACCAAACTTCCTCTTTAGAACAGCATGATGCTCAAGGTATTGTGGCATTTTTTTGTGGCTTACTTAAATCTCTTTCCTAGCTTACTCCTTCCTTTCTCAATCTCCTCACTTGCCTTCTCAAATTAAGAGATGCCTGCTCTGCTTTAAACAAATGGCATTTTAACTGTCCTCATAGCCTCTGGGCTCCCTGATTAACTATGTGTTAGCTCTCATCGGCATTTTACCAATGAGAGAAATGATTGTGATGGATCATATTAGGAAGAAAATGGAACATTGTAAGCTCACTGAATTTTAACCTCTTAGTTCTATGAGACTTTGTGACATAGCCAGGTTGCATTTCTAATTATCTGCTTGCTGTCACAGTCCCCGCCCATTAGTCCCTTGATAATGCATTTTGAAGCAAAAAAAAAAAAAAAACATCATGTATGGTTTGGCATTCTAGAGAGTTTAGTACAGTGAGTTCACAAGAATCTGAGAATTTATTTACTAAATGACTGCATAATGTGCCTTAATTTATACATAAGTCACAGTATTTTGCTAAAAAGAGATGTGAAGGTCATGAGAAAGTCAAACAAATCAGAAAGACATTTTAGACAAGACTCATAGACAGCTGAGCAGCTGTGTGTTAATTTCCCTCATGCTCCCTTCCTCCCAGGGCCAGAGAGGGGCCCTTTGTTCTTTGGCTCATTGTGGGGTGAGGGGGACAGGTGTTCAGGACTTGTCAGGGGGTCCTATGGGCCCCACATTAGGGCACCAGCTGTGTGGCCTCTTGTAGGTTGATGTTCCACCCACCTCCTGGACACCATGTTGGCACCGCTGCTTGCTCCCCAGGCATACACCTGTCCCCAGAAGGCAACCCAGATTGAGATCTAACCCTAAAGGGCTGACTTTTGAATACATATCAAGTTTTTCAATGCATCGATGATTCTTTTGTTGACTATATGTCTTTTCAAGAGAACATTTATTACATACAGTTAAAAATCTTCAGTGGTTCAAGACATTTCATTATGTGCCTGGCTCTCAGTGTCACTTGCTAAATGATAAGGGGCTTCCCATCCCTAATGATCACATCATTACATCAGATACCTCATCTACAAATAGTAGCTTTAAGGTGTCTGGGGATCTCTCACACTGAGTTCAGTGCTAGGGCACTAAGAACCCCTGGTCTATTAACCCCTCAGCCTGCAACTAACATTGGTAAATGAGGTATTTGATGCTCAGAGGCAAAAGAAGTTGTGCAATGATACAGTCTTTTTCTTTTTTTAATCTTTTTTTTTTAATGCAGCCTTTAGACAGGGAAGGGAAACTACTTATCATTGACCAAGTGGCACTAAGTAGCAGGCATATAATGAAATGCCTCCTAAGATTGGAGGTTTTTAAATATACATAATAGATGCTGTCTTGTGAAGACATGTTGACAACAAAAGAATCATCTGTGCATTGAAGAAATTCATATTTAAAGGAATCACAAAGTACTTCACTACTGCTTATGAAATGCAAATCATCCTATACTGCAAGTTTTCATTGTCTGGTTTGTGGGTAGCAGCAGAATGTTCCTCCCCCTGGGATCATCACAAGGCACTTCATAGTCAGCAAGTTTGCAGGATCCCATCATCAGAGGAGCCTGCTCCTCCTCTAATATCTTCTCTCTTGGCAAGCGACACTGTCATTCCCCCACCCAGAATGTGGGATACTTCAGCAGCCTCTTAACTGCTCTTGTCTAGCCCACTCCAATTCATTGTCTACATGATTCCCAAAGAGATCTTTCCAAACACAGTGCTGATCAAATCTCCACCTTCTTATAGAAGGACTATGGTTTCCCATTGCATCAACTCTGCATGCAGCTCTGCAATGAAAGTGTATCAAATTCATGCAGCCACCACCCCCTCCAATCCCTGCCCTGTACTGCTACCCCTTCCTTTAGCTTCCACTCACATCTCCAGCAGCCTCCAGGTAGTCCCTAACAACAAGAAAGAGCATACAGTGGTTTTTCAGCTCACTGTATCATGTCAACTTTTCCAGTAGCCATATTTTTAAAAGTAACAAAAAATTGATGCACCTATATTATCATAATATAGAAATGTTGACATTAATGTTAAACATTGATTCAGCATGTAATCTATGGTTTTAAATTATTGAAATACTTTATATTCTTTCTTTTCTTCTAAGTCTTCAAAATCCAGTGTTCATTTTATTCTTATGACACATCCTGGTTTGGACTAGCCATATTTTAAATGCCAAATTGCATAGTACCATTTTGAACATAACAGCGCTAGAGCACTTAGGAATCTTCTAGAAGGCTGAGGGTGTACCTCAGCAGTACATGAGGCCCTTAATTTGATCCCCAGCTCCACACACACAAAAAACCACATAGAGATCTGACAGAAAAGTGAATCCCCATGCTAGGCTTCCAAAGGATCTGGTTCTGGAGAGAGTCTAATTGTGGTGGTCCAAGGGGGACCAGAAATGTTGGTTTTCGAAAAGGAATCCCAGGTGGTCCTGATGTCCATGTTCCTCAAACAACATCTAAGGAAATGTGGGCTTACTAGCTAAATGCCCTGATTTTGGAGTTAGACCTACAGGGGTTTATATCCAGATTCCACAATTTAAGAGCTGTGAAAAATAGTGACTTCCACTTTGTAGGTCTCAGTCTCCTCACCTGCAAAGTACAGTACTTTTCTGGAACACTTCTGGGTCAAGCACCAACCTAGACACTTGTGGGTATTAAATGGATAATGTGTCTGAAATACTCTGCACGGTACCTGGCCTGCCTCTAATAATGGCAGCTCTTAGCTGTCTGCATAAACACCCCACCTCCAGCCATTCTCATTTCATGGGTGAGAAGTCCATCCATCCTCCCCCTCGGACCTTCTGTGCTTCCTTCCACCATCGCCCACCATGCTCTGTTGTCATCATCTGCTCACTAGTCTGTGTCCTGAACTCCACTTAGGACAGAACCTGGCTGTGCATCTCCAGATCCCTGGGCTTCATGCAGAAGTGCTTGGTACACATCATTTTTTAGAAATAGAACTAAATTTTATCAACTGGGTTTTCTATAGTGGAGCAAAACTCTTTCCCTCAAGGTCTCTTGTAGAAAAGAAGTATGCAAATACAAAGTAGAGTGTAGCGCTGTTCTAACCCTCTTCCCTATGAAGTCTGTCACAGAAAGCTTTGCCACCTTGATCCATGGCTTAAAAGTGGGACACCTGACTGATGGAGTTATTCAGAGGAGCAAGAGGATGATTCTGGATACTCTGGGTGTTGGGTTCCTGGGAACCAGCACAGAAGTGTTTCACAAAGCCAGCCAATACAGTAAAGTAAGAGACTCAAAGTTTAAACTACAATCAAATATATGTGCATGCCTGCTCTGGGATAGACTGAGAGATGTGTGCATGTGTTCTGTTTATCCTATACTTGTTTTTTGTTGGTGGTGGTGTTCTTTGTTTTGTTGTTTTGCAGTACTCCCCAGTACTGAACCCTGCGCCTCATGCATGCTAGGCCAGCACTATACCACTGAGCTATAGTCCCAGTCTCCTATACTTAGTTTTATAGATAATGCTCAGTGTATATATCATTGTTCTATACTGTTTTGAGATTCTATTTCATTATCTGATTTTAAAAATTCATCCATATCTTTTGCTATGTTATTGTTGTAAAACCATTCACTAGTAATTTCTCACAGATTATCATTACAACCAAAAGTATGTTTTAACCCCAAAATCCTAGAAGCAAAGGCACCTACCACAGACCATTCATTCTTGCAAAGACTTTAAGATTGTCTGTGGGAAGGCTGGTCAAGGACTCTGAGCAGAGTGAACATGTATGTACAGATGTAGCAGCCACTCTCCACAGGATGCACTTGGCATGGATGGTTAATCCCCAGTATTTACCCCAAGAATAAATAACAATAAATTCAGCCTCACTTTCCTGAAGCACTTCCAGATCACAATCTTGGATTGCGCAATACCATCTCTCCCTTCTTTGGGTAAGGTTCCACATTCTTCTACGAGGTAGAGAGAATTCCAATGACTAAAAATTTCTGTCTATCACTGGGTTCAGATAAGGACTATGAACAAAACGTCTCCACAAAGAGTCCCTCTTGAAATGCTGACTTGGTGTGCTGTGCTCTATCTGTGTCACTGACTGGTGTTCTTCTATTCCAGATCTACAGTTCCAATATCTCCAGCACTGTTTGGGGTCAGCCAGACTTCAGGCTCCCGCCCACATATGCTGCCTTTGTTAACAGTGTGGCTGTAAGGATGTTTACAGTGTCTTTTCAAATACTAGACCATCATCATAATTTTAGAGCCAGAAAATATCTTAGAAATTGTCTTTCTTATTTTACATATGAGCTCATTGAAGTTCAGAGAGATGAAGTGGCCTGCCCTGTCTCTCCTAGGCAGTTATTTCAGTTTTCACATTTTTACAATAAATGGATGATTATCAAAAAAAAATATGAAGTAGAGAAAATGGAAGGATTTAGATTTTAAAAGACCTTCAAGGTATTCCAACTCTAAACCTTGAATATGTATAGCAAAAAATTATAAAGCCCCACATAATTCCTTCTCAATTCTTTTTATTGTGGACAAAAGTTTCCATCTAGCAATGCTATTTTCATTCATTCAACAGGTATTTATTAAGAAAGAAACCTTGTTCATATGGTGTTTATATTTTCTGAATGAAAAAATCAGCACTTCTCATCTGACACATGATTTTTGTGGTTTTTCATTTTCTGTGTGTCAGGGAAAGTCTACAAGATGTAATTTAGACATGAACATATTGGGATTTCCAAGATGTATTTATGATTTATGGTGACAGTAATCCAGAATACAACAGTCAGACCCAATGACATGTTCAGGAATCAATGCCCAACTGACAGTAGGAAACACACCAGTCACACCAAATGGATGTAAAATCTATTTAAAAATCAACTACTGGTTATTATTATTTCATATATGGGAGAAAAAAACAATGGGTGGAGTGAAGAAGAAGAAAACCCTACAGCAAAATAATGACTGTAAAATATAGTTAGGTTTGAGGGTTCTTGTGCTGTTCTTACAACTTCTCTGAAAATTTGCAATTATTTCACCACAAAGAGATACCGAAATATATGGCCTGATATGAAATGGATGATAGTAAAGTTTTAGTGTCAATTGCTTAAAGGCTGGGGGACACAGAAAAGACAAGATCTGTTTTTAAAGGAAATATAAATCTTTCCAGTAGCTCTAGCAAGAGGCAAGATCCTCGGGGCTCACAAGCTGCTCTCCAAGGTCCTGCTCTCCTCTGGGCAGAGGAACAAGAACCAGGCTCCAGAAATGTGATTAAGAATCACAATTACAGGCTGGCATTGTGGCTCAGCAGTAGACCCCCGAAATGTGTGAGGCCCTGGGTTCCATCCTCAGTACAATATCAACAAAATAAAGATGCTGTGTTCAACTACAACTAAAAAAAAAAATTGTTTTTTTTTTTAAAGAAGAAGAAAAAAGAATCACAGCTAAATCTCAGGTTTTAATTTCAGGAAATCAGACTAAAAAAAAATCTTTTAGCAAACAAGGTTATTGCTAAATTAACCCTTTGCTGATCCCAAAGATGACAAATTCAGGGAAAATTTGAGGGTTTTGTTTGTCTATTTATGCAGATTCACTCAATGGATTTTGATGACACATGGCACCCTGCCACCCACCCTACGGGGGCTGTCCTTCCTGTCCTCATAGCTTTATCAGAAGCCCTGCCTCAAAGACCCAAGTTTTCTGGCCTCGACCTGCTGCTGGCTTTCAATGTTGGAATTGAAGTTCAAGGCCGATTAATGCATTTCTCAAAGGAAGCCAGTGACATACCAAAGAGGTATGGAGAGAATTTGTCCCATGGGCAAGCAGCCACATCCCCTTCACCTGCCAGGTTATATCTGTAGAGCTTTCTGGCTTAGAAGCTAGCTCAGCTGAAGATGTAAACATCAATGCTGGTGGATAAGGCAATTCCAGTCACTTACCAAACCCCATGTCAATATACAAGAGTGTGGTTTCAGAAGTGCTAGTGAAAACTTTCTTTGGATTTAAAGAGCCTATGAAACAATCAAGTCCATAAAATAAATTGGGGCCTCTCATTCCAAGGCGACTCACTGTAGCATTCATGAGACTTTGAGTATTCCTGCTCTCATCCTCAGAGCACAATCTACTCTGATATTCACATGGATCCCTCAGCCTAATTACAGCATTCAGAATATCCTAACCTTGACTGTTCATCCCATAGAACAAAAATGGCCAAATATTGGCTAATCATATAGTTCAATAACATTTATTTTGCCATGAGCTCCATCCTGCTAGGAGAGGAATACATTGGAATACCAGGTCGTGAACTTTGAGTTTCTACAAGGCCCTCAATTCTTAAAGGTTATTTCAGCAATCAGCAACTTCTGCCTTTCTGGAAATAATAGTACCATTTATAAAGAACTTTCTGGAAGTTAGTGTTCTAAACATGAGAATTCATTAAAAGCTCCCAAGCCTTATGCATAGACACTATTTTTATCTCCGAGAAACTGAATAGTTATTACTAAGATCACACAGCTATTAAGTGGAAGAGCAGAGATTTGAACTGGGGCAGTATGACTCAATTATTGCTCTTGAACACTATGAAATACTGCTCCCTGGTGGATGAAATTTTCAAACCTCCAATTCTGTTTTGCTTTTCAGATTTCATCCCCCCTCCGTGGTGGGAACTTTGGGTAGTGCTGCTGCTGCATCCAAGTTTTTAGGGCTCAGCCTGACAGAGTGCCGAGAGGCCCTGGCTATTGCTGTTTCTTATGCTGGGGCACCCATGGCAAATGCTGCCACTCAGACCAAGCCCCTTCATATGGGCAACGCTGCCAGACACGGAATAGAAGCCTCTTTTCTGGCAATGACGGGTCTCCAAGGAAACAAGCAGATCTTGGATTTGGAGACAGGGTTTGGCGCCTTCTATACCAACTATTCCCCCAAAGTCCTTCCAAGTCTGGATTCTCATGCTTGGCTGCTGGACCAGCAGGACGTGGCCTTCAAGCGTTTCCCCGCGCACTTGGCTACCCACTGGGTGGCAGATGCAGCCGCATCTGTGAGAAAGCACCTGGTAGGTTTGGATAGAGCCTTGCTTCCTGCTGACCACATTGAGAGGATTGTGCTCAGGGTTCCAGACGTCCCATACGTCAACAGGCCCTTCCCAAACACGGAGCACGAAGCCCGTCATTCCTTCCAGTATGTGGCCTGTGTCATGCTGCTGGATGGTGGCATTACTGTCCCTTCGTTCCACCTACAGCAGATCAATAGGCCGCAGGTCAGAGAGTTGCTCAGGAAAGTGGAGCTGGAGCACCCTCGGGACAACCTGCCAAACTTCAACACACTGTACTGTGAGATGAGCGTCACCCTCCAGGGCGGAGCCACCTTCACCGAGCGCTCGGACACCTTCTATGGGCACTGGAGGAAACCACTGAGCCAGGAGGACCTACAGGAAAAGTTCAGAGCCAATGCCTCCAAGACACTGTCCTGCCACACAGCAGAAAGTCTCATAAAGACAGTAGAAAAGCTGGAAGACCTAGAAGACTGTTCTGTGCTCACCACTCTTCTGAAAGGACCCTCTCCTCCAGAGGCTTCCAGATTATCCAGCATGTAATCGGTGTGCTTAACAATGTCCCCGAGGCTCATCAGCATCTAAATAACTTTGCACAGGGTGGGGGTGTCAGTGATTTGCTTTATAAACCGGGGTCTGCTGGCCAGTCTGCCCAGGTACAAAGCAAAGTGTCAGAAGCGGTGCTTTGAATTAAGGTCTCTTATTTTCCGGGTACAGAGGAGCCTCCGCTGGGAATTCTTGGTGCAAAGGTGAGACTGCCCAGTTGCTATGGTGATGCCCTGTTCAAAGGAGGTTCCGTGCTTGCCACGGGACTCAGTCTTGACCCTGAATTTGGACACCAGCTGCCGGGGGTAGAGAATTATTAGTGCAAAAAAAGATCAGAATAATTGGCTTCCAAGAACTTTGACCTTGGACCTGTGCGCTCTGAAGAAACTTTCTCACAGAAAGCCCTTTTGATGTTAAAACCTATATAATAAACATGCCAAGCTAGCTCTGTGTCACTACATCTCCATCAGGGTGTAACGTCTCACCTGATCTCAGCTTTCCCTCTATGTGTGTCTGTTTGTCTTTTAGAATTAATCCCCCCGTCTCCCCTCGCCAGGTTTTCTGAATTCATGGTGGTGCACTTCTCTCCAGCAAGGTGGAAAGAGTCCAGGAACAAAGTCATGTACGTTTGCAAGGAGTCTTGTGCTATAAATTTTGTAGGACTATCCAAATTGCCTTAATTAAGACAATAAATATTCAAGAAAAAATGATTTTATAAGCATTCACAAAAAGGGTGAATATTAAGTTACCTGTGATTTGCTTGTAATCTTTTCAGAGTAATTATTTATGAACTTAATGAACCTTCAAGCTTTAGAGAAAGATGACCCTGCATGCTGTTTGCCGCCACAGGGGTGGGGCTATGGTCTATTGTGCCACCACAGATTTCTCTGACAATGGGTATTGCCTGTCCCTCCACAGTGTAAGGGGTGTTTTGTGGGATCAATTGGTTTGATCCTGCCTCTGCTTGATGTATCTCTGAGGGTATTACCAAGTAGCCCTTGGCTTCTGTTTCCAGCAGTCTGGAAAAGTCTGTGGAGAATCATGGTTTTAACCTTTACAATATACTTTACAATACATACCACCTTTTAGTACAAACAGTTTTTGAGAAAAATGTCATGAATAAGTCAGAGAAGCAAGAAAGAATAAAAAGGGGAGCAGTCAGATGTGCAGGTAATTATATATTAACTGTATGAAATAACAATTGTGTTATTTCATACAGTTAATATATATATAATATAATGTAATATATAATGTATGGTATAATATATATGTTATATAATATATATAATATTATATATTATATATCATACATTATGAATGAAATAATCATTGTTATTTCATACAGTTAATTGTCACATGGAACTAAAATAATGCAACATTAACAATCATACATAATGTGTGCTAAATTTCTGGTGTTATTTACCAAAAAAAAAAAAGGCAAAGTTCTTAACTCTAACTATTGGTTGATAAGTGTGCATGTTGAAATTTCTTTTTTTAATTTTTTTTTGTAGTTGTAGATGGACAGCATGCCTTTATTTTATTTATTTTTTTATGTGGTGCTAAGGATCGAACCCAGTGTATATCCTCTTCTGAGAAGTGTCTGCTGAGGTCCTTGGCCCATTTATTGATTGTTATTTGTTTTTTGTTGGTTTTTTTTGTTGTTGTTATTTAACTTTTTGAGTTCTTTATATGCCCTAGAAATTAGTCTCTATCTGATGTGTGAGGAGTAAAAATTTGCTCCCAAGATGAAGACTCTCTTTTCACCTCACAGATTGTTTCTTCACTGAGAAAAAACTGTTTAGTTTGAATCCATCCCATTTATTAATTCCTGATCTTAATTCTTGCACTATAGGAGTCTTATTAAGGAAGTTGGGACCTAATCCAACATGATGAAGATTAGGACCTATTTTTTCTTCTATTAGACGCAATGTTTATGGTTTAATTCCTAGGTCCTTGATCCATTTTGAGTTGAGTTTTGTGCATGGTGAGAGATAGGGGTTTAATTTCATTTTGTTGCATATGGATTTCCAGTTTCCCAGCACCATTTGTTGAAGGGGCTATCTTTTCTCCAATGCATGTTTTTGGCATCTTTGTCTAATATAAGATAATTGTAGTTTTGTGGGTCAGTCTCTGTGTCCTCTATTCTGTACCACTGGTCTATCAGTCTGTTTTGGTGCCAATACCATGCTATTTTTGTTACTATTGCTCTGTAGTATAGTTTAAGTTCTGGTATAGTGATGCCATCTGCTTCACTCTTCCTGCTAAGGATTGCT
Source organism: Urocitellus parryii (assembly GCF_045843805.1). Lineage (NCBI taxonomy): Eukaryota > Metazoa > Chordata > Mammalia > Rodentia > Sciuridae > Urocitellus > Urocitellus parryii. Next base: position 68,998,553 of record NC_135532.1, read on the forward strand.
TTCGCTATTCTGGGTTTCTTATTTTTCCAGATGAATTTCATGACTGCTTTTTCTATTTCTATGAGGAATATAATTTTAAAATTTTGGAATTTTGATCTGAATTGCATTACATCTGTATAGTGCTTTTGGTAGTATGGTCATTTTGATAATATTAATTCTGCCTATCCAAGAGCAAGGTAGATCTTTCCGTCTTCTAAGGTCTTCTTTGACTTCTTTCTTTAGGGTTCTGTAATTTTCATTATATAGATTTTTCACCTCTTTCATTAAGTTGATTCCAAAGGTTTTTTTCTTGTTTGGTGGTTGGTTTTTTGTTTGTTTGGTTGGTTGTTTTTGAGGTAGTTTTCCTTGTTTCCCTTTCTGAGGATTTGTCACTGATATACAGAAATACCTTTGATTTAAGGGTGTTGATTTTATATCCTTCTACTGAATTCATTTATTAGTTCTAGAAGTTTTCTGGTGGAATTTTAGGATCTTCTAGGTATAGAATCATATCCTCAGCAAATAGTGCCAATTTGAGTTCTTCTTTTCCTATGTGTATCCCTTTAATTTCTTTCATCTAATTGCTCCGGGCAGTGTTTCAAGAACTATATTAAATAGAAATGGTGAAAGAGGGCATCCCTGTCTTGTTCCAGTTTTTAGAGGGAATGCCTTGAATTTTTCTCCATTTAGAATGATATTTTTTCCTGGGGCTTAGCATAGATAGCTTTTATGATGTTATATATGTTCCTGTTATCCCTAATTTTTCTAGTGTTTTGAACATGAAGGAGTGCTGTATTTTGTCAAATGCTTTTTCTGCATCTATTGAGATAATCAATCATATCTTTGAGTATATTGATGTGATAAATTACATTTATTGATTTCTGTATGTTGAACCAACCTTGAATCCTTGGATAAATCCCACTTGATCATGGTGCATGATCTTTTTGATATGTTTCTGTATTCAGTTGCCAAAATTTTATTGAGAACTTTTGCATCTATGTTCATTAGAGATATTGGTCTGAAGTTTTCTTTCTTTGAGTGTCTTTGCCTGGTTTTGGAATCAGTGTGATATTGGCCTCATAGAATGAGTTTGGAAGTGCTCCCTCTTTTTCTATTTCCTGAAATAGATTGAAGAGTATTGGTATTAGTTCTTCTTAAAGGTCTTGTAGAACTCGACTGTGTATCCATCTGGTCCTGGGCTTTTCTTGGTTGGTAGGCTTCTGGTGGTGTCCTATTTCATCACTTGATATTGGTCTGTTTAAATTGTGTATATCATCCTGATTCTATTTGGGCAAATTATATGACTTAAGAAATTTGTCCATGCCTTCAATATCTTCTATTTTATTGGAGTACAGTTTTCAAAATAATTTCTAATTATCTTCTGTATTTCTGTAGTATCTGTTGTGATATTGATATCTGGCTTCTTTCACTTAGCATAAAGGTTTTGAAATTATTCCACATATGTATCAGTATTTTATTCATTTTCATCTCTGGGCAGCATTCCATTTCGTGCATATACCACATTTTCTTTACTCATTCACTTGTTCATAGCTGGATTGCCACCAGCTTTTGAGTAGTGTGTCTCTATGACTATTCACATAGAGATCTTCATGTGAACATTTTTCCATTTCTCTTGGGTAGATAGCTAGGAATGGGAATGCTGGGTCATTTGGTAAATATATGTTTAATTTTATAGAGAGCAGTGTGTAGAGTATCTCTATTATGTTATATATTTGCCAGTGTTGGGAGCAGTGATTTGAATTGTGGCCTTTGACTGTCCTGTGACAAGAACACACTTGTGATGGGAACTCTTGGTGCAAAGGAGCCAGTTGAGAGTGCCCAGTTGCTATGGTGATGGCCTGCTCAAAAGGAGGTTCTGTGCCTGCCATAGAGCTATCAGTCTTAACCTGAGTTCAGACACAAGCTGCCAGAGGTAGAGAATTATGAGCGCAAGCTGATAATTATAATTTTGGGCCTCTAGTCTTTGACTGTGGTTCTTTGTGCCTTGAAGAAACTTTCTCATAGAGAACCCTTTTGATATTAAAATCTATATTATAAACGTGCTGAGCTAGCTTTGGTTCATTGCGTAACTATCAGGGTGTAATATCCCACCTAGTCCCAGCTTTTTCTCTCCTGTGTGTCTGTCTGTCTTCTCTAATCCCCCATCTCCCCTTGTCCAGTTTCTAAATTAACCACCACACAGGTCACAGCATGCCAGCAAAAGATAAGTGTTCTGGTTTCACTTCACTCTTCACCAACCCTTTATAATTTTGGCCATTCTAGGCAGTGTCTAATGATATCTCACTATGGCTTTAATTTGCATTTTTCTAATGACTCCTTCTTGCCTATTTTTTGCCAGTTCTTTTAATTGGCTATCTTATGGTTGAGTTGGAAAAGTTTATTATATATCCTGGGTATAAGTCATTTAGAAGATACGTGTTACATGAATATCTACTCCCACTCTGTGTCCTGTCTTTTTTTCCCCTTCTTTTTTTTAATAGCATACCTTGATAAATTTCAAATTTTAATCTGGGGCTGGGGTTGTGGCTCAGTGGTAGAAAGCTCGCCTAGCATGCACAACGCACTGGGTTCTATCCCTAGCACCACATAAATGTAAAATAAAGATATTGTGTGTCCACCTAAAACTGAAGAATAAATATTTTTTAAATTTTTTTGATCAAGCCTATTTTACCATTAAAAAAATGTATCATTCCTTCTTTGAGTGGCATCATAAGGCATCTTCTAATACAGAAAGTTTAAAAGCAGAAATATGGGAGAAATATGGATAGTATATTAACAAAAGAAAGCTGGAATAAATGTTAATATTCCATGCAATAGAATTCAAACAAAAAGTGTGACTAGGAATGAAGAGGATGCCCACAAAATAAAATAATTTAAAAATATTTAGATTAATAACAATTCTAAAATGAAATAATTACTAAAATAATTCTGAACTACAAGGAGAAGTAGATACATCTACAGTTGTATTATTTTAACATTTCTGTCAGTAATTGACATTTCAAGGAAACCAAAAATAGATGGCAATATTTAAATATAACAACATACATTTACATCTATACAATAGGAATTCTGAACCCCAAAATTAGAGAATTCACAATCTTTTAAAATTTTCACAGAATGTGTACAAAAATGTACCACACACTTGCCATAAAGCAAGCCTCAACAACTTTGCAAAGAACTGGATCATACATATTAAATTCTCTAATTATAATACAATTATGTTGAAGATTAATATAAAAAGAGATAATTAAGCTCAAAATGTTTTTAAGAAAACTTTTTCTTTCTTTTTTTTTTCTTTCTTGTGTGTGTGTGTGTGTACGCGCGTGCACCAGGGATTGAACCCACAGATGCTTAACCATAGAGCCATATCCTCAGCACCCCCCCCCCTTTTTTTTAAATTTTGAGACAGGTTCTCACTAGATTGCTTTACAGCCTCCTCACTAAGTTGCTGGCCTTGAACTTGCAATCCACCTGCCTCAGCCTCCAGAGCCACTAGAATTATAGGCATGCACCACCCATGCCTGGCAAGAAATTTTTTTCTAATTCTTGGATCACAGAAGAAATTATAATGAAAATTATAAAATATTTAGAACTAACCAATAACAAAATCATTATATATTAAGGACTGTAGTACTTTGGAAAGTGCAGTATTTCCGTTGTTGGGTTTGTATCACTTGGATGATGCTCTTCCACAGAACATGTTATATAACTGATGAATTTGAATACAGCTGATCAAAGGGGATATAGATAAAGTCATTTCTATTGTGATCTTAGGGCAAAATTTTAATTATTGTCCTTTATCAGTATGTTTCAGAAATTACTAGAGACAACATTTAATAATATCCTCAGATAAACCCTAACACATGCACCAGACCAACAGTAGATGGTGGGGAAGCCATTCTCTCCTGAGCGGGAAAGAGCAGCAGGGTGACCTTGGCGTTGGCCTGTGTGTCTACTGAGTTACTTGAAGGCAGAGTAAACGGGGAAGAGGTGGTCTGTGGAGAGAGCTTCAGGTTCCTCTTGACTGGCAGGCCTGTGTGCCCTTCACTCACATCCCACCCCGACACCAGAGTCAGACAGGAAGTGGAGAAAGACTGACTCTCCAAGTTCCTTCCTAGTTGGTTCCCTTCTTTTTAGAAAAGGTGCTAGTAGGCCTTACGTGGGAATGGTGGTTTGAAGCTGAGCCCTTTTGTCCCTTCCTTGCATGAGATTGAAGAGCAAGCCCTGCTTGTGATCTCCTCTGCCCCAAGAAAGCCGGAGATGTGGGCTCAACAAATATCAAGTCAAGGCATTATGGAAAATGCTAGAGTTTTCCCTTCCATTTCTTTGAGGAAAGCAACCAAGGATGCTACTCGGCTCACTTTTAGTGTCATAGACTTTCTGTGCAGGCCAACGACCCCTCCATAAGGATCAAGCCAGACCACTAGTGAGAAGCTCACCTGAGATGGGCACAAAGGCTCCATTCATGAGTAGGGGTTGACTGCAGAATCCCTCCCTGCATTTCTGCATCTTCAGCACACATCCGGGGTCCTGAGTCAAACTGCCTGAAACCAGACACACTTTCAGGAGCCCCAGTGCTGGCTACAGTGTGTGTTTGGGGGATCCTCAGGACCACATGCACCTTTGGTGATTCACTGGAAGGATATCGGATGTAGTGTCCTTGTGGCTTTGGCTTATTACAGTGTAATGATGCACGACAGAAACAGCAAGAGAAAAAAATCAGAGAGAAATTCATGCACTGGCTTCACTCTCTCCCTGGGGGGTCACACTAAATGTACTCCTTTTTTCAGTGATGAAAAATTCATGTGCAAGCAATGTTTCTACTGTAGGAGAGACTCAGCCCTCAAAGTTTTAACTAGTGGCTGGTTAAAGCAGGAGCCCTCTGCCTAGAAATGATCTGAATTCTAAACTCAAAGAAGGAAAGCAGCCGTCCAATATAAATCAATTTGCAGAGAGCCACTCTTACCAGTCAGGAGTAGGTCAAGTGCTAGTTCCCAGATGCTTGTAAGCTGCCCTATTGCTACAGCAGCTTCAAGCCTCCACGTTACCTATTTTGCACAGATTCTCTCACCCCCAAAACTCTTCATTTTCTGTTTGTGTGATTTTGTAAGGTACAAAAGTGTTACCCAAACTTGGACTTCTTCACACAAGGACTTGCCACTGCACTGCTGCACCTGCTCCTTGAGCTGTGTGTTGTATCACCTTATGGAGAGCAAGCTAGACCTGATGGCCCAATCCACTTAAACCTGTCACAGACCAAAGAGCTGCAAGGATTTAACCCAGTCACTTACAATGAGAATATGTGAGTTTCAAAGGAATTTTTTTATAAATTATATTTTATAGCAATTTCACTTGCAACTGAGAGAGAGAGAGAGAGAGAGAGAGAGAGAGAGAGAGAGAGAGAGAGAGAGATCACAGTCAGATAAATGCTCTATGATAAGCCCCAGGGACCATTTTAAGCCTGTGTAGAGAAACTGCAGGGGATGCTGGGCATTTATTCAATTCAAATCATTGTGCTGAGGGCTTCATATGCACCAGGGGATGTGCTTGGTGGGGCGATGGAGCCATGAACAAAACAGGCAAAACCTCCTGCTCCTGTGAATTTACAGTCTAGTGTGGAATAGACAGACAATAAGAGGAAAGTCTTCCGTGCCATGATTCCTGCATCTCTGCCATGGTAGGAAGGGCAGCTTCTAGAAGCTGAGTTGGGTTCAGGGACCAGGAGAATCCAAAGCATGTGACCCTTCCCTTCATGTATTTAAATAGCTTCCTGGGACTACAAAGGACATGTGGCAATGCTAGCAGGATCTGCCTACACAAAGTGAAGCTAGAGGGAACCTAAGAGGGACAAAGGTCTCAACATGATGCACCACTTTTCTCTCCAGCAGAGCTCTGCAGTCACGTTCGGGTATGCCTGTGTGCGTGCAGTCCCTTCTCACCACGACATTCACCTGAAATAGTGAAGTTTGAGGGGTTGTTGTTGCTGTTGTTGTTGTTGTTTAATCACTCAGAAATTGCTTCACTTATCCTCTCTTCTCCAATCCTATGTAAAAAGGAAAAGGAAAGAAAATAGCAGAGGATGAGTGCACAGAAAGCAATAATTCAAAAGATATCCAAATCAGATGAGTATTTTACAGATAACTACTCCGATTTCTGCTAATACCTGGGTGTCCCCAGCAGTTTACACATATATAGTATATCCAAAAGGTATGATATGCATAGTAACTTTTTTAAAGTGACATGGCTTTATCTAAATCATGAATAGAAAATAACTAAAATTAGTTCAGTTGTAAATGGAGAAATTGATATTCAAAGATCACCATCTCACTTAAATTCTCCCTGCTTTTTGTCATGGTTATTATTAATAACATATCAACCCACATAGTTATAGTTAGTGCCTATGAAAGGAACCAGCCTGAAGATTCAGGAGAAACTCTAGAACAGCCCAAGGTCCATCTGTTTGAAACATGGCATGAGAGTGTGGCTTCTGACTTTAAAGACTGGAAAATCTCCAGGCACGGTGGCACACACCTGTATTCCCAGGATGATCACAAGTTCTAGGCCAGCCTCAGCAACTTAGCAAGATCTCAAGATAAAATAAAAGAACGGTTACAAAATAAAAAGGCTGGGGATGTTGCTCAGTGGTACAGTGCTTGCCTACCATGTGTAAGGATCTGGGATCAATCCCCACACCATGGAGTGGGGGCGGGGAATCCTGAAAATCAAAATTAAAATATGCTTACATAGAAACCATGATAATTTAAAAAAAATATTTTTTTGCTTTTTTATTTCATTTATTTATCATTTTTATGTGATGCTGCTGAGGATCAAACTCAGAGCCTCACAGGTACTAGGCAAGTGCTCTGCCACTGAGCTACAGCCCCAGTCCCTGTGCTGAATAATTTAATGATGGTTTTTGTGAGTCAAGATCACATTTGAGCCAGGCGTGATAGTGCACACTTGTAATCCCAGCAACTTGGGAGGCTAAGGCAGGAAGATCACAAGTTCAAAGCCAGCCTCAACAACTTAGTGAGGCCCTGAGCAACTTAGCAAGACCCTATCTCCAAAAAAAAAAAAAAAAGAGGTGGGAGTTGGGGACGTGGCTCAGTGGGGTTCAGTGTCCCTGGGTTCAATTCCTTGTATAAGGAAAAAAAAATCACATTTGAAGTACCCACAATCAAATGGTAAAGTAATTCATTTGGTTGGAGCTAAAGTATTTTTACTTGGGCAAATTCCTCTAAATATCATAGCTGAAGCACCATTTTTCTAATACGCTATAAAACAACTCCCCCCTCATTTTTCCTGCCCCAGCAGAAATAAGCCAAGGGGCTATGCCACAGAAGCAAATGTTGGTGGCATTCTGTTGGTGGCATCCCCTTGGGGCTCACTCACATCCTTGTCACGTCTAAGATTCTGTGCTGCAGCATCGCCGTCATCAGCAGCAAACCTATGGGATGAGAAAACCTAACTGAGCGGGAGAAAATGTTCTCAGGTGCCTGAAACCATGATTGTAAGAAGGATGAACACCATCAGTTCCCGGTGGACTCTCAACACTGCCATATTCAGAACCGAAGCTCACAGACACATAAGAGATCTGTTCCAAGAGAATTCATTTAAATATCCAATTAGTAAGAAAAATGAAGGCCAAATTTACTAGGATCAATAGGAAGCAATCGAAGCAAATGCAATTTAATCCACACAGTTGAAGGATATAATAAAAGAGAACTCATATGTAGAATTTTTTCCTTACAAAGCAAATCAATGTATTTTGAAAGAATATGTCTTCCGTATGATTCAAAGCCCTCTGGTCTCATCACCTTAAATCATAGTCCTTGTCATCCCCACCTGCAACCTGAAGCCAATTAACCAAATCCTGCAGCCACATAACTAAAGATGATTTGTCAAGCTATCAGAACATGAATGCTCATCAGGAGGAAGGAAAAGAGGGAGCACTGCAGAACCTGTTTACCTGGCCGGCAACTTTCCACCTTCTGCTTCCTCTCTGTCCCCGTGGATTGTCACCCTGATGTACTAGAATCCACAAGCAGGAAGGCTTTGGCTGCCATCCCCAGGGAAACACAGCAGCAGCCGCTGGGCCTTCCAGCAGAGGGCAGAGGCAGGAAGGGACCTTCACAGAACTATTGACCAGGCAGTCCTTCCCATCCAGGGCACCCAGGGTCACTGCAAGACCACCTGCAAAGACAGAGAGTGGAGGTTAATGAAGGCAGCTGACAAAAACATATGAACCATCTGACACTGAGAGCAAGGGCCTAAGGTTCAGTAGTTACACGTCTACCTATATCACATTATCACACCACTGCATAAATGTGCAACTACAGTAACAAAAGAATGAGTGTGCATGTGAGCAGGAACACACAATTAGAATATAAAAACAGCATTTCTTTTTTTAAAGTTTTTTATTTGTTTTAATTAGTTACACATGACAGTACAATGACCTTGACATATTATACATTTGAATCAGATGGGGTATAATTTCTCATTTTTCTGATTGTACAGGCTGCAGAATCATATCGGTCATACAGTCACATATATACACATAACAATAATAATGTCTATTTCATTCTACTATCCTTCCTTTCCCCCCATCTCCTCCCCGCCCCTCCCATCACTTCTCTCTACCCAATCTAAGGTGACACTATTCTTTTTTTTTTTCTCACACCTTCATACATGTATTTTGTATAACCATGAGGGTCTCCTTCCATCTTCTATGCAATTCCCCTTCTCCCTCCCTTTCCCTCCCACCTCTCTTCCCTCTTTAGAGGTAATCTTCTTCTCATGCTCTTCCTTCCTACCCCCATTTTGAGTCATCCCCTTTATATTAGAGAAGACATTCAGCATTTGTTTTTTAGGTATTGGCTAACTTCACTTTGAATAATCTGCTCTAATGCCATCCATTTCCCTGCAAACGCCATGATCTTGTTATTTTTTAGTGCTGAGTAATATTCCATTGTGTATAAATGCCACATTTTTTTATCCATTCATCCATTGAAGGGCATCTAGGTTGGCTCCACAGTCTAGCTATTGTGAATTGTGCTGCTAAAAACATTAATGTGGCTGTGTCCCTGTAGTATTCTGTTTTTAGGTCCTTTGGGTATAGATCGAGAAGAGGGATAGTTGGGTCAAATGGTGGTTCCATTCCCAGCTTTCCAAGGAATCTCCATACTGCTTTCCAAGTTGGCTGCACCAATTTGCAGTCCCACCAGCAATGTATGAGTGTACCTTTTCCCCCCACATCCTTTCCAGCACTTGTTTGACTTCATAATGGCTGCCATTCTTATTGGAGTGAGATGGTATCTTAGAGTAGTTTTAATTTGCATTTCTTTGATTGCTAGAGATAGTGAGCATTTTTTCTTGTAATTGTTGATTGATTGCATTCTGAGAAGTGTCTGTTCAGGTCCTTAGCCCATTTATTGATTGGGTTATTATTATTATTATTTTTTTTTTGGTGCTTAGCTTGTTGAGTTCTTTGTATATCCTAGAGATTAGAGCTCTATCTGATGTGTGAGGGGTACAAATTTGTTCCCAGGATGTAGGCTCCCTGTTCACCTCACATATTATTTATCTTGCTGAGAAAAAACTTTTTAGTTTGAATTTGTCCCATTTGTTGATTCTTGGTTTTAATTCTTGTGCTATAGGTGTCTTATTAAGGAAATTGGGGCCTAACCCCACGTGATGGAAATTAGGGCCAATAAAAATAGCATTTCTTTAAAGTATTCTAGAGTTAAAAATGACTTTAAATTAATTCATTTACTTTGTCTTTATAAGCCAGGATAACAATAATTATCAAAGTTAGTCAGATATTCTTTTGTAAAAAGTTGGTGACAAATATTAAAACACAGGCCCTGTCATGAGGGATTTTGTATAGTTTCAGTGGAGCCCTGGCAGCATGGGATGTTAGAGATGCAAAGGGCTTATTTTAATCTCATAAGAACAAAAGTATACGTATATATCAGCAATATTAAATTCTGAAGACACAAGCTGGGATACCCACCATGACATAAATTTTTGCTAAATATTTCAAGTCTGGTACCAAGTAAAACTATTGTTAAACATGTGAGGTAACTTTTTACTTCCTAAAAACAAAAGAATTTTAAAATAGCACAAAAGAATTTCAAAATAGAACAAAAGAATTTCAAAATGGAACAAAAGAGTTTTAAAATAGCAGTACTTTTTTAGATTGATTTAAGAGTGATACCGTCTTAGGTGTGAAAATGCTAATTTTAACATCAGATGTTAGAGGCAACAATCTACCAAGCTCTCTCTAGGCAATCCTATGTGCAGTGGAAGGAAAGAGTAGATTCTTAAATGTCAGTAACACAAATGAAATGGATCTCCCTTTGCGTCGACTTTATAAGAGGAAAGTCCAAGTCATCAGCTTTCCTCATTTTAACTCTTTCAAACTTCTTCTTTTGCCCTACGGCCAAGGTTCTTTCTTTTTCTAAGTACTCATTTATTCCAACAAAGTTCTTACTCTTAAATAAAACCCCAATCTGTCTCCCAAATAAATCTATAAACTCTTAACTTTTATGGAAGTATAATTTCCAAAGCCATAAAATCAGGACCCTTGGGAAAATCCAAAATGAATCTATCAATCGTATTAATTAATGAATTAGATGTTAAATCTGTCCCAAAGAACATTTGAGAAGACAAGGAGAAGACAAGAGTGGATTTACTCTTGTTATCTCCCTTGATCCTAAAGCCTTAAAATAAAATGTTGTAGAAGGAGGAGTAGAAAAAGAAGAGGAGGAGGAGGAGAGGAAGAAGAAGAGGGGGGAGGACAAGAAGAAGAGGAAGAGGAAGAGGAAGACGAAAAAGAAGAAGAAAGAAAGAAAGAAAGCCTGGATCTCTTGTGTTAAAATAATCAACTAGAAGACCATCAGGCTGAGATGTCCCAGCACCTTGGCTCCTATATCAGCAAGCAGAAAACCAGCTCAGAGTGATGATAATAGCCTACAAAAATAAAACTGAAGCTTGACCAATCAGAGACTACCAACTAACCTCCAACTAGGAACTTCCCACTTGAACCAATCAAATATTTTATTTGTCTTGCTTCCAAGAACACTTTACAAAAGTTTTCTTCTTTTGACCCTGAGGGGGAGTTCTGAATTGCTTGTGAGCTGGTACTGCCCAATTCATATATGAATGTCTGCCCAAATAAACCCACCAAAATTTTAATGTGCCAATGTTTATCTTATGCTTATTCTGGGAATGCTGGCTCTCATGTAAGGAGCCCACACAGGTCTCTTGGTTATACAAAACCCAAGACTGCCCCATGGAATAATGCATTACCTGAAAGCCAGCCCAGCCACATAATTGAAGACACCACTGTGGATAACCAGCTTAGTCAAGCCTCCCAATAACTGCAGCTGCATCAAAGCCCATGCAAAGTCCAGCTAAGCCCAGCTGGCCAAGCCACAAAACCAAGGAAATGAACTATGGGTTAACTATGGGTTAATTTGGGGTGAGGGGGATACCAGGAATTGAACTCAGGAATACTCAACCACTGAGCCACATCCCCAGCCCGATTTTGTATTTTATTTAGAGGCAGGGTCTCACTGAGTTTCTTAGTGCCTCGCTTTTGCTGAGGCTGGCTTTGATCTTGAAATCCTCCTGTCTTAGCCTCCCAAGCTGCTGGGATTACAGGTATGCGCACCACCATGCCTGGCCAACTCACTCAGTTTTGATGGTGTTTGTTACACAGCCATAAGAATCTAAAATACTATTGATTGGTCAGTTTTTCATTGCTGTGACAAATGCCCATCAAAAACTTATAGAAAAAAAAAAGATTTATTTGGAGCTCACAGTTTCAGTACCTGGTGGACTAGATCCATTGGGGCCTGAGGTGAAGCAGAACATCATTGGTACCAGGGCATGGTGGAAGAAAGTGCTCAGCTTGTGGCAGCAAGGTTGCAGAGAGAGCCAGAGAGGAAGCAGCAAGGGACCTTTCAGGATACACCCTACCTTTCTCCAACTACTTTCTACCTCCCACTTCTCAATAGTCCATTTAAACCATGAATCCATCAAATGGATTAATCCACTAATGAGGTTATAACTCTCAATCTAATCATTTCCTCTGAACATTGATGCATTGGGGACCAAGCCTTTAACACATGAGTCTTTGGGAGTCACGTCACATTCAAACTATAATAACTATGTATATAAAATAGCAGTAAGAAACCTATTTGAGTAGATATATACAAATATCAATAAGCCACTCCTTCCTGGACTAAATAACAGTTCCCAGTCATCAGCATGGGACACCTCCAAGTTGTTTCCCAAAATTTCAAAAATATTGCAACTCTTAAAATAAAATTGACTTTGCTTTGAAAAAAAAAATAAACATATACAATTCCTTATGAAGAGAATGAAATAATAAAAAGTCAAGGAAATATCCGAAACACTTATAAATCAATCTTTAATTTGAAGATGTGACTATTCTAAAAGTGCACTGAAAAGGTCCAGAAATAGGCAAACCTTCCACTGTGATTTCCAAAAAGCCTTGAGGCCTCAAAGTCTGGACTTCATGCCACGGCCACTTGTCACCACCTGCCTATGACTCATGTGTCCCTTGAGAAGCAATGGTACAGAGGAGTGCTTCCTAAATTTGTCTGCATGTGAGAATCATCTGCAAATCTTAAAAATTCCAGCCATCAGCCAAACCAACAAAAACCCAGTTGCAAGAGGTGGGAGGCATTGATGGCTTTGGACTCCATCCGATGCGGCCAAGTTGAGTAAGCAGCGGTTACTCTAGCTGGAGCACTGAGGAATCACCTGGGGCACACGAAAAACACGAGCTTTGGTTTCTGCCCCAAGCGAGTCTGATTCAACTGATTCAGACGTAAAGCCCAGCATGAGTTTTTAAAAGCCTCCCAAGTGGTTCTCATATGCAGTGAAGTTTGAGAACCACAGACCCAAAGCCTTGCACAGAAGATCAAAACAGTAGCTGGCAGCACTGGCGAGGAAGACAATTTTAATATCAGTGAGAATTAATTAAAATGAACAGTTGGTCTCACAGCTTTCAGCTAACTTACCGGTCAAATGACAGCATCGAGCTCACTGAAGTTCATGTCTGCCAAATCTTGAAGGTCCCATGGGCTCTCCCCGCACTTTCCTCACCCACATTTCTCTTCTCTTCTGCTGGGCTCTCTTTCAAGTGATTAATGATGTGCATCTGCTCAGCATTAGGAGCAAATACCTTCACCCTCAGAAATAGAAATAAAAACAAATGATGTCATCGCCCATATGAAAACAATCAAGCCAATAAATCTGAGTCCAAAGCAGAAAAGAAAATCAGAAAAAAAAAAAAACCACTAAGTCATTCCATGTGCATTCAGGGCCGTACCAGCTGCAAATGTTACGACTCAACCACAAGGAAGAAAGTGCAGGACCTTCCAGGAGAAGAAAAATGGAGCTATAAATTAGTTTCTATAAATAAAAGGAGATCACATAGAGGTTTTCAGATAAATAGATATATTCTTTTTAAAGAGTTGGAGGAGAAGACCTAATTTCATAGTTACCACCACATAGGGCTCAAAACATGGAGGAATTGGCTGAATCAGCCCTTGAAATCCTTTCAAAGCAGTGATTCTCAGCCCAGAATGCACATAAGAATCACCTGGGAAGTTTAGGGGCCAATAGACTAGTTAAATGGGACTTTCTGGGGAAAAACAGCCAGCCTGGGCATTGCTATGTCTTAAAGTCTCCCCGGTGACCTTGAACTAATGCAAATGGGAACTAGAACTCAGGGTTCTGAGTGAAAATCCCAAGAGACTTTCATACCAAGATCCTGAGTAAAACATTTGGTAGGTCTCACTTGACCTACTTACACGCATTTAACCCCACCAAACTCTGGATTAATACCCCCAGTCCACTTTCAGAAATACTCGGTGAGAAAAGGGATCACTCTAGTTTCCCTGTCCCCTACCCTTGGTCACAAGAGGGAAGGAAGGAAGCTCAGAGGAGCCACCTGTATGCCGGTGGGTATCTTAGTCCATTTTCTATTGCTACAACAATCTACCTAAAGTTGGGCCATTTATAAAGGAAAGAGGTTTATTTTAGCTCATAGCTCTGGAAGTCTAAGTGCATAGTACTGGTACCTGTTTGGCTTTTGGTGAAGCCATGTGCTGGTCCAGGCATGGTGGAAAATCAGAAAGCAAGTGGACACTTTATGAAGGGAGAGATCACCAGGCAAGAGAGTCAACGGAGGAAGCTGAACTCTCGTTTTACAACAACCCATTCTTTTTAAAAATAAATATTTATTTAAGGTGGCACTGAGAATAAAACCCAGTGCCTCACTCACGTGAGGCAAGCACTCAACTACTGAGCTACAACCCTAGCCCCAACAACCCATTCTTGACATAACTCACCCACTCTCACAAGAACTTCATTAATTCCTTTATGAGGATGGTGCACTGCAACCTCATTGTCTCATGAAGGTCCTATCACCTCTCAACAGGGTTACATTGGAGAGGAGATCTCCAACCCATGAATTTGGAGAACAAACATTCAAATCATTTCATGGAGCCTTTGAGTCCTATCTTCTTCATTGGTTTCTCTAACTCAAAGCTTACAGGTCCACTTTGCCACAAAGGGCACAAAGCTGGTCTGAGTCAAACATCCCTGGACTCTCTGAGAGGCTGTCATTAGAGCTAAAACATTATAAAATCACGAGTCTGAGTTTCCTGTTACTAAACTTTGTATTTGACAACTGTAGGGCAGGCCCAAAATGGCTGTAGTTAGGCTCCCTCACCAAAACTTTCAGTGGGCTATGTTTTTAGTGTGTAGGCAAGGTCATAAACACTCTGATTTCACATATCTACCTTAAGGTCATAAACATTTGCTTGTGAGCATGTGCCCACTGATATAACCTATTGATACTGTATCTTCTTTGTCTGGTCTGCATATAAAAAAAGGCCCTTGGAGGACTGGGGTTGTGGCTCAGAGGTAGAGTGCTCACCTGGCACGTGTGAGCTGGGTTCGATCCTCAGCACCACATATAAATAAATAAATAAAGGTATTGTGTCCAACTACAACTAAAAAAAATTAATTAATTAATAAAAAAAGTAAAGCTAAAAAGAAAAAAAAAACTTCCTCTGGAAAAGACTAAATGGGTGCTGCTAAATGGAACAAGCTGAGAGATAAATGGAACAGGTTGGGGGCTAAAGCTGGAGCTGGGGTCTGGTTAGAAGCTGCTGCCACCTCTGAATAAAGCAAGTCCACTGTTCCAACTGTGCTTTAGATCTTCTCCCACCTGTTGGGATCCAAAATCTCTTTACCACAGTCGGAGCCTCCTCCTGACTACCTATCTATCTATTTATCTATCTATATTTTTTCTAAACATTCTTCATCATATTTTCTTTTTTTTTAATTTAAAACTCTTTTTTTAATATTTATTTATTTATTTATAATTTTTTAGTTTTTGGCGGACACAACATCTTTGTTGGTATGTGGTGCTGAGGATTGAACCTGGGCCGCACGCATGCCAGGCGAGCGCACTACCGCTTGAGCCACATTCCCAGCCCCATTCTTCATCATATTTTCATTTCATAAAATTGAGTAACAGCTTCTATCTTTGTTGTGTGCATGTAAAAAATATATTCTAAGCACATGCATATACATGCACACACATACACACACATCTCCTATTATTAATCTGAAGGCCATAAACAACACATGCAAAGAAATATGGATTTGGTTTTAAACCAATGATTCTGCAAACAGATTACCTTCAGCTATTTGTAGAATTAATGGAATCCACCTGCCCAAAGAGTGAAAGATGTTTTCAATGAGTGCATGTCCCTTGGAAACTTTAGCAGGCACCAAGGCATTTGCTGCATTGCTATCAAGAGCAAATAAGTCCATCAACTTCCACTAGACTTCATCCCAACAACCTGGGCTCGCTCATTAAACAGCCCAGACCAGGGTATGCAGGACATGGCCCTTCACTCACTGGGAAGTCAGTAACACCTTGTTGAAAGGATGAATAAGATAACAGCCACATTAATTTTAATTCCCCTCCAGGGAAGCAGGTGCCAATTTTTTCCTTTCCTAAGTTTTAGAGACAAGAGACCTGCCATCTAGGACTGGTTTTGTCACTAATTAGTAACGACCTTAAAGAAGTCATTTTTCCTCCTGGGGAAACTCAGCCGGGCAATGGAATAGAGGTGTGCTCTGACTTCAAATTTCAAGTCTTACAGTCAAAAAAAAAAAAATATATATATATATAAGCATATTTTAAATTATTACTAAAAATAATGATGCAGTTGCTATAGCAGGTGCTCAAAAATTAAATACAGAATTGCCATATGATCCAGAAATTCCACTTCTTTAGGCAAGCACCTAAAGGAGTTAAAGGCAGGGATTTGTAGCAGCATTATTCAATGTATTCAAAATGTGAAAGCAACCAAAATGTCCATCTACATACAATGGTTAAAAAAAAAAAAAGAGTGGTCTCTGCCTACAATGGAATATTATTCAGCCTTAAGAAGGAAGGAAATTTTGGCACATGCTGCAACATGTCCTTGAAAATGTATGCTAAGTGAAAGAATAATAGGACAGATATTGTATGATTCTGTTGCTATGATATACCCAGAATAGTCAAATGTACAAAGGCAGAAAGTAAAATAGACTTTATCCTCGGAGCTGGAGGGAGAGAGGAGAATAGGAGTTGTTATTTAACAGAGTCAGAGTTTCAGTTTCTGGTGATGCAAAAGTTTGGGAGGTGAATGTTGAGATGGTTGTGTGACATTGTAAAAGTAATCAATGCCACTGAATTGCTTATGTCAGTATATTTGCACTCCCCTCAAAAGAAAAAAAAAAAAAAAAGCTATCTGCAGAGGTCAGCAGCCAGGAGTGTAGTCTCAGGCTGCAGATGAAGGTTGAGCAGGGCCTGGGGTCTGCCCTTCTTCACCCTCTGACAGCAGACACAGGACAGCCTCTAAAAGTGTTCTCAAGGGCTGGGGCTGGGGCTCAGGGTGGCGCACTTGCCTGGCATGTGGGAGGCACTGGGTGGGATTCTCAGCAGCGTGTGTAAGTAAATAAAATAAAGGTCTATCAACAAACAGCTAGAAAAATAGAAAAATTTAAAAAAAAAATAAAAAACAAACCTCTGTTCTAGAATGGCAGAGAAAGGAGCGAAGGGAACAGCTTAACAACAGAAATCCGCAGGAGAAAAAAAAGCTCAGAGTGAAGCATCAACGCAGCCAAAGCTTCTGGGCCTGGCTGCCACGCGAGGGCAGTGGTGGCAGCCTCCAGGGCTTGGACCTCGGGTCGCGAGCCAACCGCGGGGATGTGAGGAGGCGGCGCCCGCGCGCCCCCTGGCGGCTGCATTTTTTTTAATTTTTAAAATTTTGTGCAGTATGGTTTTCACTCCTTGGTTCTAAGGCTGAATGGTGTTTTTGAGAAGACTGAGTACGAAACACCATTACTCCCATTCATCTGCATCAGAAGTGGAATATAAATCATTTCCTAGGACGCTTAAAACAGAGTTTGAGGTTTGGATAGAGTGTTAACTAAGGGCCATGAAGATGTAACTGTTTTTTGTGAGATTTTGTGTCCCACAAATGTAACTCATTCTTAGAAAGTTCAGAATTTCTCTTATGTAGCCTAAAGGTTTTATAGGATCACAGTAAAGACAGCTCAAAGAATCGGGTTACTTTGTTCCACTAGGATGGTCCCCAAATTTCTTCTGTACAACTTCATATATTCCCCATATAGTTGAATGGAATTTATTATTTTATTATTAAAGATGAATTCTACATTCTCCAGAAAATACTTCTCTACTTTCCCTACCGGAGCTTTAATTGACTTTGCCTCATGTTCCTTCAACAAAATTCTCTAAGCTGTGCCAGGTGCTAAAAAAGGCTAGCACCCTATCTGATAAGTGGATGCTGATCCATAATGGGGGAGGGGGACATGGGAAAAATAGATTGGGCAAGAGGGAGGGGGAGGGGGTATGGGAACAGGAAAGATGGGGAATGTGATGGACATTATTACCCTAGATACATGCATGGCTGCACATGTGGTGCCACGCTACATTGTGTACAACCAGATAAAAGAAAAGTCGTGCTGCAATTGTGTACAATGAATCAAAATGCATTCTGCCATCATATATAGCTAATTAAAATAAATGAACAATTTAAAAATAAATCCTAAATATAAGATGTTTTTATTACTACATGAAAAAATTATTTGTGTTTAATTACATTGCAGTCAGATAATATAATGTATAAAAATGACCAAACTTTTTATCTTAAGGCTAGATTTGAGGTTTATTAAATGGTCAGTTTTCATGAATATTCCATATATCTTAAAAAGAATGTGAGTTTTAAAATCACTGGACACAGGGCAGGCATGGTGGCACATGCCTATAATCCCAGCAACTTGGGAGGCTGAGGGAGGATGATCACAAATTCAAGGCAGCCCCAGCAACTTAGTGTAGGGGTTCTGTGTTTGGGATTGGGGTCTCTAATAAACTTGCTGATTGTGTCATTCTCCGTGGCTAGGAAGTTTCTGTGCAAAGGTGCAGAATGCCTGGCTGCTGGGAAACTTCCCTGTAAAAGACATGGGATGCCTGGCCACTGTAGCAATGCTCTTCATGAGGGTTTCAACCTTAATCTTAGGCATATAACTCCTGGGAATAAAGGAACTTGCTTGCTTGATAACTCCAATGCTTCACCAAGCTCTGGAGCTCCTGGATCTACCTGCCTAACAGTAACTTCAGACAATGGACTTCCTTGAGAGCTGCACAAAGCTCCTAACATTGCATGTTGTAACTGTAAAATGTAACTGCAAAATAAGCAACCTTACTCCTACTCTAAACAATAATGTAGTTATGGTACTAATGACCTAATGTAACCTATTGGTATAAATAAACATGGCCACTTGGACAAGGAGCCACTTTGCCACCTTCCGTGCTCTGCACCTTGTCTCTGTCTCCTCTTTATTATTATTCCTTAGAATGTAGTAAGACCCTGTCTCAAAACATAAAAGGACTGGAAATATAGATAAGTGGTAAAGCACCCCTGGGTTGAATCCCCAGTACCAAAAAAAAAAAAAAAATGAACACGAAGTGTTATATGTCCATTAGACTAATCTTGTCAATGTGCTATTCAAATCATATATATCCTAGTTTTTCTATTCATTCTTAATGTATCAATTACAAAAATCTGTATTAAAACTTTGCACTGGGGCTGGGGATGTGGCTCAAGTGGTAGCGCTTGCCTGGCATGCGTGCAGCCCGGGTTCGATCCTCAGCACCACATACCAACAAAGATGTTGTGTCCGCCGAGAACTAAAAAATAAATATTAAAAAAATTCTCTCTCTCTCTCTCTCTCTTTAAAAACAAAACAAAACAAAAAAACTTTGCACTACTGTATCAAAACATAAATAAAAAAATAAGGCGAGCATCTATTTTCAAGAAGAAACCCACCTTTAGCCTGGAGGTAGGATGCTGGTCATAAGTCGTGGGTGAAGAACAGCAAACCTGACCTGGCAGGATATTTACATGGCTTAAGACCATGATGCTCCAGATAGGAAAGAGGAAGGGCACATGACTTACACAGCAAGCAAGGGAAAGGTGAAAGCACTTATGTATCACAGGCATCATTAAGGGAAAGAAGGAGAAGAATAGTGAATTCTAGAAGCAGGATCATCTAGTTCTGGGTTTGAGTGCTGGGGATCAAACCTGAGGCCACTCTCACTGCCTTCTGTGATACTGGGAAAGCTACTCAATGTTTCAGTGCCTACACTTACTCAGTCTGAAACTAGGAAGTAGCACTGCTGTAGGACAAAAGAGACCAGACACCCAGAGGAATTTTCAAAAAGCAGGTTTATTGGCTGCAGTGTCCAGAGGGGCTATTGCCTAAAAGATTCTCTGGACCATGAGTCTGGAAATTCTTAGAACTTTATTGGGGGGCGGGGACTTGAAGTTTTACATTTTTGCAAGAGTTTACATAAAAATAATATTTTTTAAGTTCACAGAAAGTGCTTTTTGTCCCACATTTTAGATTAGTCAGAGGTTTTACAACAAAAGCAGAAGTGACATCATCAAGTCTGTGGCCAAACTCAGTTTTTAGTCCTCACGAGAAATAGGAAGTCCTAACTCTCATTGAGTTGTTTTTAGAAATTTTTACTGCTATTCTGTTATAAAGCTTTCTGACAAGAAAAGGAACTTATATGTTACAATTATGCTGGGAAGTATTTGCTTAATGATGGTAAGGGTCTTCTGGGTGGGGTGCTTAGCACCTTCTTCACAGGGTTGTTGGGAGGATAAATGTAGAAAATGTCAACTGGGTTAAAATCTTGACATTAGTGTGTTTCTGCACCCTGACAGGTTTGCACCACTTCATTTTCCTGGATATACATGGTTAAAAACAAAATTTCAGGGCTGAAATTTGAAGTTCAGGGATAGTGTGCTTGCCTAGCATGTGCAAGGCCCTGGGTTCAACCCTCAAAACTTGAACAAATTTAGCTTGAAAATCTAATTGACTTTCATAAGTGATTCACAAGTTGGACAGCATCCCACCTAAAATAGAGGAAGCTTTGCAGGGCGTGGCAGAACCGTTGGTTTTGGTTAGACAACTTGGGCAGGAACAGTAAACAGAAATATAAAAAGTGGATTGGTTAACATCAGCTTACTTTCCTTATGAGGGTAAAAGCAGAGAGGACAGATTGATTAGGGCCCTTTTTTTGCTGGTTGCTATGAATCTCCTATTTTGGAGGGTTTTCCTGTTTCTTTAAGGCTTCACTTTGTTTACTTGGCACTTAACACAAAGGACTACATTTTAGTTTGGCTTGTTGGAACCTAATGCAGAAGCACAGTAAACAAAACAAAACAAACAAACAAACAAAAAAACAATGGCCTTCCATAAATTTTATTTAACAACGTGAAGAAAAGAGAATTTTTTGTTCTGAAACTAGTTTTCTTGAGAAAATTGATAAATTATTTCCAACAGAAATAAAAAAATAATTCAATAAATAAACACAAGATTAAAGAATTGTCTAAATGATTCAATGTAAATAATGAAAGATTGTAAATCCAAAATTACTGATTTAGGATTAGGGCGAAGTATTAGCTATGGATCCATAATATTGTTTGTTTTTAAGTATCACAAATTAAGTAGATGACTATGTGACCATTGTAATTTCTAACTTTATAAATTCACACTTAAACTGTGGTTTTAAATTTATAATTGGGGCTAGGGATGTGACTTAATAGTAGAGTGATTGCCTAGCATGTCCAAGGCCCTGGGTTCAATTCCCAGCACCACAACACACACACATACACAAACCCACATAACCAAAGTAAACTTATCCTTGATCTAAAATAATGTTATAGGTAAGTGAAACTGTTAATAAAAATTTGAAACTAGCACCTATAGAGAGTTGATGTGGTGTGTAGGCCAATTAAGCACCTATAAAAACAGGGCTGGGGCAGTAGGTCAGTGGTAGAGCACTTGCCTCACATGAGTGAGGCCCTGGGTTCGATCCTCAGCACCACATAAAAATAAAGAAAGATATTGTGTCCATCTAGAAAAAAAAAAAACAGGTGAGTATACCCAAGTCTCATAAATTTGGGGGAAGATTTTTTGTGGGTTTGTTGGTTGGTTGATAATAACATCAAGATTTTCTTAATCTCTTGCATTAAAATTGGTGTGGAAGCTGGGTGCAGTGGCACACGCCTGTAATCCCAGTGACTCAGGAGGCTGAGGTAGGAAGATCCCAACTGGAGGCCAGCCTCAACAGCTTAGCCAGACCCTGTCTCAAAATAAACAATAGTGCTGGTGCTGTAGCTCAGTGGTAGAGCACTTGCCTAGCATGTATGAGGCACTAGGTTTGATCCTCAGCACCACATAAATATAAATTCAAAAAAATTAAGGTATTGTGCCATCTACAACTAAAAGTAGATTAAAAAAACCAATAAATTGGGGGATGTAATCTCAGTGATAAAACACCTCTGGGTTCAATCCCTGTATCACAAGAAAAAAAAAATTTAGTGTGGGAAATCAGTGTATCAAGGGCAGGGCTCATCTTCCTTTGTGTTCCATGGACTTCTTTGGCAACTTGGGTGAAGCCCCTTCCCAGAATAATGGTTTATAATGCCCATGGAATCATAAGTGAAACAAGTACAAATTAGCTTGAACTTTAAAAATCTGCCCTATTATTCATCAGCCTGAAATAAAAGATAAAGTAAGCCTCAAAATTATCAGAAAAACAACATTTCTCTCAAACCACGGTAGGTTGTAAATGTAAGGTCAGGCAGCAGTGACCAAAAGGAGGCAGATTAAAAGGGCTGCTGGAGGAGGCTTTATGGAGATTTGCTCCCAGTTGAGACCCTCCAGACCCACAGGGTGATGGGGAGAAGCGTGGGGCTCAGCCAGACTGGAATTTTTATTGTGCTTAGGGCAGGAAGGGAGGGCTTGGGACAGGAAAGGAAGGTTTTTAGAGTCCCTTGTGCCACTGGGGATGGTCAGGGGAGCTTGCTGAGATCCAGGATTGGTCAAGAGACCCCGCTGATTGACAGGTGGTTCTGTTGGCAACTGACCGGTGATTCTCGTGGGTTCCTTGGTGCTTTGTTCCTCAGCCACCTCAAACCGACCCTTCAGTAAAGTGTCATAACAACCTCCTGTTTTCTTCTTATTCACTGAGAAATTTTGTTGTCTAAAATTACAGATTTAGAGAATTTATATCAGTAGAAGTGAAATATTTCACCTTGGGTCCACTTTGTAGTCTCGACACTCAAAGCTGTAAGGAAGTAAGGGCTAGAGATGTAGCTCAGCCATGAAATACTTCCTCTACCACTGTGACCACCAACTATTTGTAAGTTCTATTTTCAGCTTTTTGTTTTTGTTTTTGTTTTGTCCTACTAGGGACTGAACTGAGGGCCTCACACATGCCAGGCATGTGCTTTACCACTGAGCTACACATCCACAGCCCTTACTCCAGTGTACTGACACATATCCTTGCTTTGCTTTGAGCCTGACAAAACATTGCTCATTTAAATTTTCAATTCCATCCTTCCCCAAATCCTATAATAACATTCCTTGAAATTTGTTCATGGAGATGTTTTGTGGTCCCTCTGGTGTGCAGTCTCTTACATTTCCTAAGAAACCTGACTTTTATCAGACAGAAGTGTTCCCGTTATGTGGCAAACTGGACAAGGACCTGAGGAAAACCGCTTAGATTAAAATTCATTTCTATCTCTGGGTTCTAAAGCCTTACAAGACAAGGATTAGAGGGAAGTAACCAATATGCAGAAGGATCAGGCAATAATGGTCTACAAACTGGGTGTGTGTGGGGGTCATAACCAAGAGGAATAGGGTCTTATTTAAGTTGTTACAGAGAACAGAACCAGATCAGAGCTGAAGGGTGGGACTGTAAGGGCTCACATGAGGGTATATTCTTACATGACAACTCCCTGTACTTGGTGGGGATTGCAGATGCCAAAGGGGTCACCCTTACCTCTGACCAAGGTCAAGCTCAACTTTTTTCTTTTTCTTTTTTTTTTTTTTTTTAAAGCTCTGGACTGTCTTGGCACAGATAGTAAGTTCTGCGGTGCCTCTCTGGTGTTTGGTTCTATTGACTCTAAAGCCTCTATTATGATTTTGAAGAGTTTCTCCTCTTGAATAGTTTTAAAGTTACTGGTCAAGGGAGGACCCACAGAATCCTGTGGGTGCTATTCAAATCAGACATTCTGTTTCAGCTTTCATGGCTACCAGCATGCTTTCCCCTCTCATCTTGGGTGTATTTTTAAAGAAGCCAGTTTAGCTCTGGTCATTTTGAAGTGGGTGGTAATATATAGAGAAGAAGTAGGAGAGTCATGTAAAAGCTTAGACAAATGAATGTGAGATGATGTTGCAGAAAATTCCATCCTTGTTCCCAATGTCAATCCAATAATAAGGACACAGTTTTGAGGAAAAGGAAAAAGGTTTATTGCTTTGCTTGCAAAGGAGAAACACAGGGCACTCCTTTCCCAAGGGCTGTGATTCTGCCCATCAGCAGAAACAGGGGGCTTTTAAAGAGGTGACTCAAAGGCGACATTCCAGGTGTATTCTGTCTGGAGTTGTAATTCACTTGTTAATTTGGGAGATGGTAATTTCTGAGATCTTCTGGTGTCATCCCCAAAGTCTGGATTACTTTATTCCTAGGGTGAGTGTGCACTCAGGGACAGATAACTCTGGGGAAGAATGGGGAAGAAAGGTAATCCTATCAGGGAGTGGGACAGATTAGGAAGGAGCAGGGAGAGAGGAAGAGAAAGAAACTTGTCCATTTAAAAAATAAGAGCAGCAAAGGTTATATTCAAAGCATAAAGTAGACCATTGTTATATTGGGACCCTGCCAGAAGCTCCTTAGAACTCTACAACCCTGTGTAGCATGTAGACAAGGGTACAAGTGTGTTCGTGTGTGTGTTTTGGGGGGGGTGAAAGCTGATTCCTATCTACCCTCAGGTCTGGCAAACCTGAGGAAGCCAGTAACACCTCCCCCTCTCCTCCACCACACACACACACATACCCCACTTGGGTTGTGGTGGTTACCTCTGACCACAAAAGCCACTTTGCTTTTCCAATATGTTGACAAATACTATGGATCCCATGTGTCATGGGTGAAGTGAAGGAGTTGGAAAGTACTGGTCTGAGGGTTCTGCAGACTGCCCTTTGGTTCAACAGGTGACCATGTGGTGAGGCCCTTTAGCATACGGTTAAGTCAGCATTCATGGACAGTGTGTTTCATCAGAAGCAGGGCAGTTGATGCCATTGTTTCTTGGGGAACAGGTTGAAGGACTAAAGATAAGAAGGCAATGTAACATTTTCTTCCAAATAAAGTGGTAGATCCAATACAATAGAACATATTCCATAGCATCGATGATAACACAAACTACATATTGTTTGTGTTGACCATTGTTTTCACTGGCTCCAGCCCAATGAGGGCAAATTATTTCCCCATTATTATCCTCAAGCTTTCTTGCACCCACTGCCTCCAAATAAAAATTCTCATACACTGAAATATTGTTGGCATTTAGTCAGGGCTTTGGGCACCCAGGTAAGTGTTAGGTGTAGGAGACTCCAAAGGAGAAGCCCAGATATGGAGCACAGGCTGTGCCCTGCTCTGAGTTATTCCATGATGTAAAGAACAGCAGTTTCCAGGCTGTGCCTTGCCCTGAGTTACTCCATTTTATAAAGCCTTAGTATGCCATGAGTTTCCACATTTTGAGTACAAGTGCCAAGGTAAAATGACTCTACACCTTGTTTTTGCAAATAAAATGTTGGAGGACAGATGAAGCTAGACATCAAGGAAGTAGCAGGAAGCAGGTTTATTGGCTGCAGCCAGGTTCAGAGGGAAAAAGCTTTCACCATAATCAATCAATCCCAGGAGTTCAGGAAGTTTTAGAACTTTATACTCAGTGTGTAAGGACAGGGACTCAGAGGTTCACAATCTGCAGAAGTTCACATAACAGTAGGTTTTTTGTTTTATTTTTTATTTTTATTTTTTTTTACTCTTCTTGACTCCCAGCTTTCAGATTTTAGAAAAATAACCCCAAGGATGCTCTCTCTCTGAAAAATCAGTGCCTGAGAAAGAGCGTTTTTTATGTTTGTTTGTTTGCTTGCTTGCTTGTTTTTTGTTTTGCTTTGTTTTTCTTTCTTTCTCCCACCAGCTAGCTTTCAAAGACCTAACTCTGAAATGCAAAAGGCTCTGTGAAGGCCTTGGGTTAGTCTTTCTTATCATTCTCTGCCTCTGCAGGCATATCCCCCACCTGAAAATTCTTTTGCAGAAATTTTATTGAGAGTCCAAAATCAATTATGAACAATAATGGTGAGGTCTCTGGAGAAGCTTAATTAAGATTTTCTGTGGAAGAGGGGGGATGCCACCACAAAACCACCACAATCTGCCCAGCACAACCATAGGCACAAATTGATGAATAATTTATTCATGTCAATAAAAAGTTGACATCAAATTAAATCAGAAGCATGTGGATACTTAAGCATATCAAATCATGTCATGAACACCAGACACATGAACTTAGCAAGGTCACCTTACATAACCCCCTCACTTACAACCCACAACCACCAAAGAATCCCAAGACTGGACTGGCAGCATACAGATCTCATTGCCTGGTGAATGGTCACTAACCTTGGCCAGAAAGCTTCCCATTCTCTGTCTCTGCTCAGGGCGGTTTCTCCTGCCCATGATGACACAAAGCCCACTTTAGGCTACTCTGTGAAAATGAGTGCTTTTTGGACCCTTGCCTCAACTCTTCAAATTGGTTCCTTAAATATCCATTTCTGGCCTCCTTCAGTGACTCTTTGCACTTCTATCTGCTCTCTGCCTTTGCTCTTGGTAAGCTTCTTGAAATCCTGTCAACTACCTTAACTCTTGCTAGAATGTAATACATATATCTCACATCACTAAGCCAAAGTATGAAGTGTGACTTGCGCCTTAAAGATGTTAGTAATTAAGATGGGAACGGAATAAAAGAACTTGTGGGCTGGGGATATAGCTCAGTTGATAGAATGCTTGCCTTGCCTTACACAAGGCTCTGGGTTTAATTCCCAGCACCACAAGAAAAAAAAAAAAAAAAAGAAAAAGAAAAAGAAAAAACTTGTGAAACATTGTCTCAGTCACAACACTAGTGGACACAGAGTATCTCTGTGAATTAAAGTCAATGAAACCGATGTAGCAATGAAACTTATGTAGCTTGTGAGTTAATCTTATTCAATAAGTCCTGTCACTGTGGAAAGACACAGATGAGCCTGGTCTACGTTAATGGCATGGCACGCTCAGGACATCAGAAGCCAAGCAGGTTGTTTGCTTGGTGGCCAAGACAATGCGTATCACTGATCAATGATTAAAACTGGAGGCCCCGAGGCCTGGGCGGAATTCTCCTAGGGGCAGGACCAAAGCGCATTCCCGACCAGCAAAGTCTGGCAGCCACCACCACTTAGGGCTGGGGGGTGGGGGGACAGGAACCCGGCCGGGTCCAGTCGTCGGCGCTTCGCTGGGAGAGCGTCCTGCGCTCCGAGGCGTCGCGCGCCCAGGACTTGGAGCCCGGCCCAGGCGGTGGGCGGCCGGAGTCGGGGTTCGCAGCTCCGCGCATGCTCGCCCGACAGGTCTCCGCGGCCGCCGGCTGGGGAGGCGCCGGAAGCGCTCGAGCCGCCTGATGGCGCTGACCGAGGGCGCCGGGCTGGGGGCCTGGGGAGCGCCCGGAGCGGCCCCGGGGCGCGCGTCTCGGCGCTGGGCGCTGGCGCTGCTCGGGCTGACGGCGGCGTTGAGTTGGCCGCGGGCCTCGGGCGGCCTCTCCCGCCGCCACTGGCCGGTGCCCTACAAGTGAGTACGACGGCGCGCGCGGGCGGGGACGCGCGGTCCCTGGGGCGCGCGCACGGCCGGGCTGGTGACAGGGGTAGAGCGCGTCGGGTGCTGAAGGGCTGGAACCCCGCGCCGGCGCGGGTGTGGGGTCCGGCTTACCCGGCGGCGCCATTAGAACAAAGTTAAGGAGTGGAGTGTCGCAGTCGCCCTTTGCTCGCGGCCCCTGGGGCCCTTCTCCCTCTTGGACGTGGGAGCCAGAACTGGAGCAGTCTCAATTGTAGAAGAAACGGGGAGCAGTGTTACTTTATCGAGTGACTTGTAGATACTAGTTAATGCTTTTATCTAACTTATTTAACTGCTTAAAAAGTTTAAAGCATTTTGCATATTGCATTTATTACTTATTTCACGCTCTGTCATTAGTACTGCATAACATTTGACATAATTTAGAGGTTGAACAACTTGCCCAGGTATTCCCCGGATTTTGCAATTTTAGTACCCAAATCTGGGGTGTCCCAGGTAGTCCCAAACTGGGAAGGTTGGTCGCTTAATTTGTCCACCTTCTTCATGCTGAAGGTAGGATGCTGGTCATAAATCGAGACCCGCAAACCTGATTTGGAGACTTTGACCTAGAGCAGTGTTCATACAGCCTAAGACTGGTAAACAGCTACAGACAGAAAAAGAAAACATGGATGTCAGCATCTGGCAGGGGAAGGACCAGCAGCTTTTGAATACACACAGTTTTGCGTGACAAACCGATGAATCAGATGCAGGATAACCTCACAGCCTCATGATCAGGAGCAGAGTTCTAGATTCTGACTTCTGGGGATCAATTCTGGTTTCACCAGATCACCAACTGTAAAGTTATCCAGTTTCTCTGTGGGCACATAGAGAATGCAGAAAATAGGATGGTGGTTAGCACTTACCTTAGTGTTTTGGCGAGATTAACTCTACTAAATACCAGTAGTTTCAAGCCTAAACATTCATATATTCTGTGAGTGGAATGAATATTTTTGCTTGATATATGTGAAAAGAGGTTTAGGCTTTGTTTTAGCTAGCTATTGATCATTGTGACCAAAAGACCCTACAAGAGCAACTTAGAAGAGGAAGAGTTTATTTGGGGCTCTCTGTTTGGAAGGTCTCAGTCCAAAGGCCAGCTGCATTCTGGGCCCATAATGAGGGAGCTCATCATGGAGGAAGGGCCCAGCAGAGGAAAGCTGCTCACCCTCATGATAGGGTTAGGAAGCAGAGAGAGGGAAGGGGGAAAGGGGCGGTAGGGAAGATGCTGTTCCAGGGCATGCCTCAGTGACCAATCTTCTGCAGCCATGCCCCACCTGCCTGTAGTTACCACCCAGTACCTTAAAACTAGGATGGACTGATAGGTTACAGTTCATATAATCTAATCATTCCACCTCTGAACATTCCTGTGTTAATAGGAACCTTTTTCCCACATTTTTTGGTGCATTGTATTTATACATATTGGTGGGATTTGTAGTTACATATTTGTACATGCACACAACAAAATAATTTGGAAAATACATGCCTCAGTGTTTCCCCTTCCCTCCCTTGGTAATAGGAACTTTTGAGAAAACCCTCATATCCAAACCATAGGAGAGTTAAAGCTGTTTTTCTTGAAAATATTAATACGTTACATGAAATAAAAATTAAGTTTTCAACAAAACAAGGAAGAGAATATAAATCCCAAACTATGATTTAGTATTAGGGCGACATGTTGTCTATGACTTCTTCACTGTTTCTTTAAAGTTTCAGTAATTAAGTGCTTGTCTCCCATTCAGTGACCCCAGTTGAATATATTATTGCCTTTATTAAATTCATACTTCAGTTTACTTTTTAAATTACCTTTGATCTAAAATAAATTTTACCGTGAATAATTATATGTTTGTTTAAACCAGTTAAGTACCTAAACTAAAATAGAATTTGTGTTCATCTGCTAGGATTGTAACAAAATATATCTGACTAGAACTTTTGGGAATCAGGATTCTTAGGAGTTAAAGGGCATTACTTATTCTTGATTCTTTGAGTACCAAGTATAGAAGGTGACCAGCATGTGTCTGGCTAAGTTCAGCTAGCTGGAGCCTGGTCTGATGCTGGGCTTTCTCAGGTCTATTTTGTTTTCTTGAATTATTGCAGGCTCCTCCTGACTGATCTCTCAGCCTTAATTTGGCCTTTCCTGACCCTCTTATAATTCATTGAAATAAGGTTTATATTAGGGCATCTTCAGCCCTATCAGATCTGCTACTTTATACTCACTTGGGGACTTAGTTCTGTCAGTTGCAGGGCTCTAGGGGCTGCTGCTGTTCATACTTTCCTAGTGACAGAATGACAACCCCTGCTTACCTCTCCTCTTCCCACTACTGCCTTGAAGCTTGAACCTTCTGGAGATCCTTCTACTGTGTATGGTTGGATAATATTACCTAATGTTTTCTCTCCTTTTCTGTCCACATTGTCTTAGTAAGTACATGGAAACCAAGGCCAGGTCCATATCTCCTCCTTTGTCCTCCCCATTCTCTCCCCATCCCCCACCATAGGACTTTATTTCCTTAGTTTAGCACTTGCCCCCGCGCACCCTCATGGCTGAGAGTTGAATGTCTTCCTAGCTCCCACCCAAGACTCTGCTTTGTTTCCTTTCTTCCCAGTAGTGCCCTGCATGTTTTAGACCCTCAGCAAATGTTTTTGAACGAATGTTGATTAACTATTAAGTAAATGTAGCACATATTCTGTTTTACTTGCTATTAAAGGCATCATTGTTAGATTGGGGATGTGGCTCAGTGGGTGTCTGCCTGGCATGTGTGAGGCCCTGGGATTGATTCCCAGCACTGCAAAAGAGAAAAGCTGGACATGGTAGCTCACACCTGAAATCCCAGTGGCTCAGGAGCTCAGGAGGATCACTAGTTCAAGGACAGGCTCAGCAACTTAGCATACCCTGAGCAACTCAGCCAGTTGCTAGTACCAGCAAATAAATAAATAAATAAATAAATAAATAAATAAATAAATAAATAAAATTATAAGTTTGTTCATAGGTAACAAGTAAAATATATGTTTATATATATTCAATATGGTCAAATCTTTGTTTTTCCTTAAATGTTACTGACACTGAAATGAAAAACTGGACTTTAACATGTATGAGAACAACTAAATTCCTGTTAGAATCTAAGTTTACGGTTTCTCCTTTATTAGACGCTTTTCCTTCCGTCCAGAACCAGACCCTTATTGTCAAGCTAAGTACACTTTCTGTCCCACTGGCTCACCAATCCCAGTTATGAAGAGTGAGGATGTCATTGAAGTCTTTCGATTACAAGCTCCAGTGTGGGAATTTAAATATGGAGACCTCCTGGGACATTTGGTAAGGATGCACCCTGATCTTGTAACATTGGTTGATTAAATGCCCTAGTTATTAAATCAAGTGAAAGAGTCACTATTCTAGTGGCTGCTTTTTTTACCACAAATTCATTGATGTGCCTCCCAACAGTAATTAACATGAGTTGTCAAATAGTTATGATCAGATTTTATAACCCTGACAGTAACAAATGCACATGCTTGAATCCCTTTTAATGTAATGACTCTGAATGCAACTTTTCTACCCAGCTCCTAGAAAATGAGAAGGTAGGAATTCCAGACGAAGGGAAAGGGCAGGCAGTAGACACCTCTTGATTTCTAGGTCCTATTGTGGGCATGTTTCCAGATTAGCACATCATCACCCTGAGATGTGTGTGGAGTTCCCTTCTTTTTTTTTTTTTTTTAAATATTTATTTATTTTTTAGTTTTTGGCGGACACAACATCTTTGTTTGTATGTGGTGCTGAGGATCGAACCTGGGCCGCATGCACGCCAGGCGAGCGCGCTACCGCTTGAGCCACATTCCCCAGCCCTGGAGTTCCTTTCTGAGGCTGTGGCATGGGGGGGTCTTGTACTTACTCTAAGCTGTAAGAAAATTATGAGTGTGATGACAGCACACACCCCTGCTCCCTGAGATGAGAAGCCATGGCCAAACCCAGAGTGGATGAGGGCTGGAGTTTAAGGGGCCACAGAGTGGACACAAGGATAGCGACACCAAAAGGGATCTCTGAACAAACAGTTGTCCTACTTGATGTGCACAGTGGTTCACCATGTTGTTGCGCATCAGGTTACCCGGACCCATGGCCACTTAACAGTTGCTCTCATAAGTTCATATCTTTACACAGAAAATTATGCATGATGCCATTGGATTCAAGAGTACATTAACTGGCAAGAACTACACAATGGAATGGTATGAACTTTTCCAGCTTGGCAACTGTACATTTCCCCATCTGCGGCCTGAAATGAATGCCCCTTTCTGGTGTAATCAAGGAGCTGCCTGCTTTTTTGAAGGAATTGATGATGTCCATTGGAAGGAAAACGGGACATTAGTTTTAGTAGCAACCATATCAGGTACGTTTCAAAACTGTGGCGGTATTTGAGGATTGCATCAATATCCAAATGAAAGGAATTACTTCCATTGAGGCATTTCAGTAATGTTCTGCTCCTTAGAGGTCATTTGAAAAATGTACTTATAGAACCACTACACTTTGACCCAAACTAGTACTTGTGCAGAATTTCACCAATAGATAATGAGTAGCTTATCTCTGGCTTTATTCCATGTTAAACAATGAATGAAATAAACCACCTTGTATAATTAAATTAGACTTTCTAAATAAAATACGAGGAAAAGGGAACCCATACTTGCCTGATTAAAGAACCAATTGGCTGTGCCTGAAAAAAATTTTTAGTGACGATCAATTAAAATACCATCTTGAGGGGCTGGGCTTGTGGCTCTACAGTAGAGTGCTGGCCTAGCATGTACAAGGTGCTGGGTTCAATCCTCAGCACCACATAAAAATAAATATATTCTGTCCAACTACACCTAAAATAATATTTTTAAAGATATCATCTTTATGTTGAGAAATAATAATAGCTATTAATCATATGGACTTACTCTGGGCCTGGCCCTATTCTGAGTGCTGTACATGTACATCATTTATCATCACAACAATCCCATTACAGAGATATTATTATTTCCCTCATTGTACAAATAGGGAAACTGAGACACAGATAGGTTAAAGTTTTACAGCTAAGTAAGTGGGGCTCCAGCCCTGCCAGCCCTCCAGCCCATAAACCATTCTCTTAACTTTGGTACATTGCCTCCCCAAATGTATATGATCTTATAAATTTGAGGCACTCTTAAGCAATTTAAATATTTTATCTCTGTGATTTTCTATTCTTTTGGGAAATGTTGGAATTTTGCATGTGTTGCATTGTGGGTTAGTGGTAAAAGGAATTCAGCAGAACCTCATCAGTGTTTCATTAGGTGACAATGGGTCATAGTTTACCATGTTTTCCCATTGCCTCCCACATCAAATGCTACCTTTGCATTTTAGAAATAAGGGCTCACCCATAGCACTTATAGAGGACTATATCCTAAACTGCTGTCTCCCCTAAAAGTGGAAACATCTGAAATGAAAGCACTGTTTGTGATAATAATTATTCAGTGGATCCAAGGACTGGGGAAATGATCAGGCTTTCTACTTACATATCTTTTTTACAAATCATTTTAATGTGCATTGACCTATAATTTGGTGGGAAAGGTAAAAACATCCTTTGTCCTTTCACAAATAAGGAATTGAGGCTGAACCAAGCAATGGTTGACCTACCTGTCTCTCAAGGTCATGAACTAAAAACATTATGCTATTTTCTAGTCCTTCCTCCTCCTTTCTAATTGATATATCCCAAACCATTCTAACAATATGAAAGTGCATCTCTTAGCAAAACTTTGTTTATAGTTGCTGTTTCATTCCAAGCCAGTTCACATCTCTCCTTTCTCCATTTCCACCTACTTCATTATCTGAAGATTTCCCTTCTGTCATAACTTGATCATTTGAACATGTGACTACTCCTCTCTGTAATGTTTGTAGTGTGCTGTTAAGACTTTTAAGTTGTCCATCTGTCTTGTAATTAATGCTTTCTGTAACCTTTTCTTCATGTTACAAAACAGTGTTTTGCAACACAGCAGTGGCTTAGTTCTTAGTTCTTAGTTCTATGGCTTTTCGAACTTGAATACTTAAGAACAGTGTCCCCAGTTCTAAGAAAACAGGCTTTCTATTACCCCATAGTTTTAACTCTGTGAAATTGATAAAGGCAACCACTCTGTTTTACAGAGCATGAAGTATTTATTTTGTGGTCTCAAGTCTGAATAAGCAAAGAAAGGTTTGCAAACAGCGACAAAGTGAAATGTTGGGGCCCAGTTTTATTGGGCATTATA
This sequence comes from Urocitellus parryii, assembly GCF_045843805.1. Classification (NCBI taxonomy): domain Eukaryota; kingdom Metazoa; phylum Chordata; class Mammalia; order Rodentia; family Sciuridae; genus Urocitellus; species Urocitellus parryii. The sequence continues at coordinate 69,032,166 of NC_135532.1, forward strand.
AATGCCCAGATAATGGTTATGCCCATGCAGATTGCAGTATTTTTTAAATATTTGTAAAGATTCTTCTTGTCAGGTACAAAGTGTTGGCAGGAGAGAAGGCTAACCATCCTGGTGACTGTGTAGTTTATGAAGTTGGCCAAAACCATTTCCAATTCAGTTGATTCATGGGAAGAATTTGCATGGTAGTGGGGAGGCCATCAGTAGCTTCCTATCACCTATATATACAGGAAGAAAAGGGAAGTACCAAATATTGAAGGTGGGTGCTTCTCTTAACTAGCAGGCCAGCCTTCTCCAACAGTTGCTTCTCAGGCTCTGTGCATGCCATGCTTTGTAAAACTAAAGTTCAGCCTTTTCCCCATCTCAGTTTTTCTTATACTCTTTTACCCATTCTCCTTCTCCTCTTCCATAGTTCCTTCCTTGCTTCCTTTTTCTCTTTTGCCTCTGACTCTCAGGTTTGTTGAATAAGGTAAAGAAATAGAGCTGCTGCATTTGTTTAATCTTGACTATAGCTTAAATGATTATAGAAATAATAAGACTCTTTATATGCATATTTTATCTAATGTTTATAATATAGCCATGGCTTGAAGAATGGAATAAAAATTGACTGAGATTAGATTCCTGTTGAAAGATTCAGCTTTGGAAGTTAAAAAAAAAAATCTCTTACTTGTGTGTATCCACGATCTTAGGTCAGAACTTGTTTACTTAAAACGTCATTAGCTTTGATGTTCACATACTGTTCTTTTGCTTTTTTAACTAGGAAGCACATTTAACAAAATGGCAAAGTGGGTGAAACAGGACAATGAAACAGGAATTTATTATGAAACATGGACTGTCCAAGCCAGCCCTATAAAAGGAGCAGAGACGTGGTTTGAATCCTATGACTGTTCAAAGTTTGTGTTAAGGACATATGAAAAGTTGGCTGAATTTGGAGCAGAGTTCAAGAAGATAGAAACCAACTATACAAGAATATTTCTTTACAGTGGAGAACCTATTTATTTGGGAAATGAAACATCTATTTTTGGGCCAACAGGAAACAAGACTCTTGCTTCAGCCATAAAAAAATTTTATTACCCCTTCAAACCACATTTATCAACTAAAGAATTTCTGTTGAGTCTGTTGCAAATTTTTGACTCAGTGATTATGCATAGATGTTTCTATTTGTTTTATAATTTTGAATATTGGTTTTTACCTATGAAATTCCCTTTTATTAAAATCACATATGAAGAAATCCCTTTACCTAACAGACAGAAAACATTCACTAGTTTATAGAACTTTAACTCTTACTACTCATTTTTTCCCTCCAACCACTAGCATATCACTTTTTCAAGGTATGATTTTTACATTTGTGGGTTTGTTAGCCTTTCTTCCTTGAGGCGGAAAGGTAAACTGTATATTGGCAGATTTGCAGCACATTAACATTTCAGAACTTTTTGAGAAAAAGCTGAAACCCTTATTATGTTGGCCAGAGTGAGCATGTTAAATGTCTTGATTTCAATTTCCAAGCCTTTGTTACTACTGAGAATTATGGCTTGTATTAGGTATGTAGGTTCTTTGTTTTCAATAGTGACATTTTCTTGGTGGGAGCTACTTCTCTTGGTATGATATTTTTTCATTTTAGTGCTTTTTGGTAGTTTAGACTGACTTTATAGCTTTTATAACTTTTGCAACCAGGTATAATAATCTGGCTGCATTTCATTCACCTGGCTTTAAAGATTTGTTTAGCCACTTAAGCTGGAGTGGTTGTGCTTTCGGGTGTGATACAGTGTTAAAGAACAAAATTTCTGGATTTAAGCAGAGTAACATCTCTAACCCTTAGTTTCCTTCTCTCTAAAATGATTGTCATAAAAGATTGTCAGGATTGTTACAAAGATTGAAGTCACTTTATATCTGGTGTAGGAAGTTCACAATGAATTGTAGCTGTAATGATTAATCAAATAAAGTATCATCCTTTATCTTGCCTAATGTAGATTTCATGTCAGCCTTTCCCATCACCTAGACTTTGAGCTGATACTGTAATACTTCAGCAGTTCTTCAGACATCTGGGACACTGAGTATCTGGCTGCAGCCATGTGAAAGTATCTCCCTTCTCCCACTCGTGTTATCAGTGCAGTGAAAGTGGGTGCACTTCCCAGAGAGAGGACAGGTTTCTGTGAAGGATCTTCAAGTAGCTATGCTTGCATTAGGGCCATCAAACACACTCAAGGTTCTTTAAGTACGTTATGCTCAACTGTGTATTTATTTTTTAGCTCATGAAAAACACCAGTAAGTCGATAGAGTGATGATCAGAGAAAACAACCTGTTTAATATGTAAATGCACCAATTATATTATTCAGTTTCAGCAAACACATGAGTGCTTCCTGAGAGGTGGTTAGTGCATTATCGCTAAGCTCTCATAAAAAGCCTAATCATTGATATTACTTACCTGACCCAAATGAGAAAATTGGGGCTTAGACAGGTTAACTTCCTTTCCATGGCTACCTCACTAGTAATAAGGGAGTCAGATTTTGAACTCAGGTCTGTTTTTCAGTTATATTCTTAACTGTAGCCCTTGAACCAGTGCCTATCCACCAAATATTACTAGTCTGTGGGGAGATGTAAGTATAGATATTGATAGGAAGCATTTAGAAACTCTTAAAGCTGTTTGATGAATATTTTTTCTATTTAATCTAATAAAAAAAATCTGGGGCTTGTATTTTGTATGTTTTTTTCTTATTTCTTTCACCTAGCATTTTTATTGCATTTTTGAAAAGTATAGGCACAAGTGTAAAGTAAAAACCCCATCACCACAGATACCTTGAGAAGCACTGCACTAAACCATTCCGCCTACTGCAGAGTTTACATAAAGACTTCCTCAAATACAGAGGGAGAACTTTCTTCCACTGCCTCACTTTCAGCCTATCCATTCACATTAATTAGTGCCTAAGCCATTCCTAATGATGTTGCCTTTTATGTACAAGAAAACTGGATTTTTACATTATCACCATTTACTGGCTAACTTGGGCAACACCAATTTCTACAAATCTTAAAATTGCTATAAGAAGTTATTTTGGATTTCTAGAACTGCACTGAAGTGACAAGCAAAGAGTCTTATACCAAGTTATATAATCACAGAGCTTGGCTCCACAGCAGAAACAAACAAGGACTTCTGTACATGGACCTTGACTTTTAAAGCAAGATTCTAATAGTAATGTTTAAAAAGCATTCAAGATATTTTGTTATTCCTAATATTAATCAATGAAGAAATTCTGTGAAAGTACTATAATAGATTCAGGTGGTGATAGCACAGAAAGCAATCATGTAACTATTTCCAAAAAATTAATCAAACCTGTCATGTAAATTATATAAGAAATAGAACATTTTTTTTTTTTTGAGAGAGAGAGAGAGAGAGAGAGAACTTTAATATATATTTTTTAGTTTTCGGCCGACACAACATCTTTGTTGGTATGTGGTGCTGAGGATCGAACCTGGGCCGCACGCATGCCAGGCGAGCGCGCTACTGCTTGAGCCACATCCCCAGCCCCAGAAATAGAACTTTTAAGTACACATCATTTAAGAACATGCTTTCCAATAGCAGCTGGGAACAAGCCTGGGCACAATTTGCTGTTAATTTTGCTGCCCTTTGAGCTGCCATACAATTGTAACTTCTATTAATTTGTTAACAAATGTAAAAAATTTCCTCCAAGAGAAATGTCTTATTGAGATGTGAATATAAAAGCTATAGAATAAATGTACCCTCACTTATTAATCTGGCTTATAGGTAAGTTTACTCATAAAGTTCCATCTAAATTTGGTTTCAGGTGAAACAGTCCAGAGGTGAAAATAACTACTGTAAACCCTCAATTAATATTAGGTTCTTAAAAATCAGAAAAAAATAAAATCACAACTTAAGGAAGTTTTATCGTTTTTAATACTTTGATAAAATGATGAATTATCAGGGAGTAGTTCCTTTAAGATGACTTTATTTTTAAAATAAATTATTGGGAAATTATAAAAGCAATGTGCTAAAACCTCACATGCTTTTTTCCCTGTTCAAAAAAGTACTTGGGCTAGCCAGGTTTGTTTCTAGCATTTTCTTTACCCTTTATTGTCCAAGTTGCTTTCTGTTCTTGAAATTGTCCTTTCTAGACTTTCTGTTTAAAAGAGGATATTAGGCTCTGGTAGTGGTTCAGTGGTAGAGTGCTTGCCTAGTGTGTGCGAGGCCTGGGTTAGACCCTCAGCACCACATAAAAATAAACAAACAAAATAAAGGTATTGTGTCCAATTACAACTAAAAATAAATTAAAAAAAGAAGATATAGGGGCTGGGATTGTGGCTCAGCGGAAGAGCGCTCACCTAGCATTGTGAAAAATAAAGATAAAGGCATTGTGTTGTGTCCATCTACACCTAAAAAAATAATAAAAAATATTTTAAAAAGAAGATATTATTTATTGAGCTGATATTCTTTTTTTTTGTTGCACTTCATTTTTTATTATTTTGCAATAAGCAATAAAAAGCTATGAGTGATTGCATTTTTATTTTTGTTATTTTAATAGGTGGACCAACAATCTCAGTATATTCAAGGATATAAAATTCTCTATTGGCCATCTGGAGCCAACCATGGTGAATCGGAGTGGTTAGTTTTTTTTTTTTTTTTTTTATTGGTCGTTCATAACATTACATAGTTCTTAATACATCATATTACACGGTTTGATTCAAGTGGATTATGAATTCCCGCTTTTACCCCGTATACAAATTGCTGTATCACATCAGTTTCCCTTCCATTGATTGACATATTGCCTTTCTAGTGTCTGATGTATTCTGCTGTCTGTCCTATTGTCTACTATCCCCCCTCCCCTCCCCTCCCCTCCCCTCCCCTTTTCTCTCTCTACCCCTTCTACTGTAAATCATTTCTTCCATTTGTATTCTCTTGTCTTACCCCTCCTTTCCTCTTATATGACATTTTGTATAACCCTGAGGATCGCCTTCCATTTCCATGCAATTTCCCTTCTCACTCCCTTTCCCTCCCACCTCTCATCCCTGTTTACTGTAAATATTCTTCTCAAGCTCTTCGTCCCTACCCTGTCCTTGTTTACACCCCTTATATCAAAGGAGTCATTTGGTATTTGTTTTTTAAAGATTGACTAGCTTCACTTAGCATAATCTGCTCTAATGCCATCCATTTCCCTCCAAATTCTATGATTTTGTCATTTTTTTTTTTTTTTTTTTGCAAAACACCTCAAATTTTACTCATGGTACAAAAAGTAATAAATGACACATTAGTACAGAAAAACACACAGCTTATAGCTCATCCTTTAAAACCAGAAGATAAGTGAAAAGTCAGCACAGATTCTGATTTTCACTATAAAAAGTAAAATAAAAAAAGTACACAGGGGAATTGAACTGTTTTTTCCTTCTTTCCAGGGATGTGACACACATAAGTTCTCTGGTCGGTACTAAACAAAACAATGTAGTAAACCAAAGCTGACACACGACCAGTAAAGCCGTCCACTGCCTCCTCCTCATGCTGAGCTAGACCAGTGAACACCATCTTGGCAGGAGATTGTGATGGGAAGAAGAAATCGCAGAGTCTTTATCTACCCTAATAAAAAAACCAAACAACTGGCTTACACAGAAAAGGTTTTAAGCCAACATGCACAGCACACCTGACATGCCATGACGCAGGGTCGCTTCAGCCTGTTCCAGCACACAGCAGACATTCTCTGGTGCTGCTGAAACAGGTGCACCAACATGAAAAGCATTTTTATCTTTACAGCACTAATGACTAAAAAGCACATAGCATATAATACTTTGATCTTTAGGTGGATAATCATGGAAGTTCCAAGATCATATCCACTAAGTTTGCCTGAGTATTCATCTATAAAAATATTTTTCAAAAATAATGCTTGAAAGAGACTTCTAGAAACAGTGGGACTATATCAGGACCAACAGAAGACAGTGTTACAAGGACCAGGTATGTTAAGACTGGGAGTTGACTTTCACACGAAGCTTTTAGGTAAAGGACATCTCTCTTGGTTGACCCCACAGCCAGCACAAGCTGGGATCAGAGGAGACACAGAAATCGCAGGACAGGCAGCTGGCTCCAGTAGCTTCCTAAATAAATACTCCCAAACAAAAACCCCATTGAGGGTGAAGGACTGAAACTATGTCCCATGTAAAAAAGAGCAGTGAGTGCACAAAGGACTCATGCAAAGCCTGCTGGGAAGAGGAGGGTTCATGGTTGTGGTTATGCACACCAATATGTACCAGGGAAGGGCTCCCAGGTGGAATGGCTGACCTGGGCCTGATCAGAGGGGCCTGACCCAAGCACCTGAGAGGTGACTAGGTGGGGAGGGGAAGAACACTAATACAAAACGGCTTGTCAGGAGAAGTGGGTCCAAAGGTCCGGTCATGTTGTTTCTGACCTGTCAATACTTAACACAAACCAAGGGCTGCAGAACAGAGTCTTTCTGAGATGGACTCTTCTGTCGTCATTAGCTGTAGTCTCTCTGAGTCTGTCAGACTGGTGACATCCAGAATGTTCCTGTTCATTGCCTGGAGATGGGACCTAGTGCCTCAGATTGTTCTGGGAAGCTGGCATAGAGGATGATTTGCACAATGAAGTCACCACTAAGCCACTGCTTAAGTCCAGACCCCGGCCTTCCTTTTCTGCTCTGTAGTCCAGAAACATTTCTTTAAAAGCCAGAAAATCCGTAAATGTGAGCAGCATGTCAAATATGTCACCAGCTACTTCATCTTTATGGTGCTGTAATGTAGTTGTGAAAGCCGCCATGTTAAATCCAGGAATCCGCTCCAGCAGCTGTTCTTCAATATATTTTTCCACCAGAGAAATATATTCGTTAAAAATGGGTGTGTAGATGAGTTTATTCTCTTCTGTATCTTCAAACTCCTGGTAGTACTTGTCCACGAAGTTTCTCTGTAATAACTGGAACTCGTCATCCATGATAATGTCCTCTAGATATCCAACCACAGCATCAAATTCTGCATCGGATGCAGAGGAGAAGGACAGCGCGAAGCTCTCTTCCTCTAGGGCGTCCATCGCCGCGGCGCCGCATCCACCTGCGCGGGCGAGCGGGCCTGTCGGCCTCCTATCCCGCCCTCGGCCAGGGCCCAGCCTCCGTCCTGCTCCGCGGAGCCCACACCCGCATCGAGGGCATGGCGGCCCGCCAGCCGGGAGGAGGCCTCGCCGCCCAGGCCGCAGGCAGCCCACGGCCCAGACGGCTCAGCGCGAGGCCCGGCCTCGGGCTCCTGGCTGCGGCCTCGCGCCAGCCGGGCCTCCTCGCACAGCGAGCCCCGCCGCAGCCGCCTCGGGTCCAGACGTCCGTATTTTGTCATTTTTTAATGCAGAGTAATACTCCATAGTGTATAAATGCCACATTTTTTTTATCCATTCATCTATTGAAGGGCATCTAGGCTGGTTCCACAGTCTTGCTATCGTGAATTGAGCTGCTATGAACATCGATGTAGCAGTGTCCCTGTAGCATGCTCTTGTTAGGGCTTTAGGGAATAGACCGAGAAGGGGAATAGCTGGGTCAAATGGTGGTTCCATTCCCAGCTTTCCGAGAAATCTCCATACTGCTTTCCAAATTGGCTGCACCAATTTGCAGTCCCACCAGCAATGAACAAGAGTGCCCTTTTCCCCGCATCCTCTCCAGCACTTATTGTTGTTTGACTTCCTAATGGCTGCCAGTCTTACTGGAGTGAGATGGTATCTTGGGGTAGTTTTGATTTGCATTTCTCTGCTAGCGATGGTGAGCATTTTTTCATGTACTTGTTGATTGATTGTATGTCCTCCTCTGAGAAGTGTCTGTTCAGGTCCTTGGCCCATTTATTGATTGGGTTATTTGTTATCTTATTGTCTAATTTTTTGAGTTCTTTGTATATTCTGGTTATTAGGGCTCTATCTGAAGTGTGTGGAGTAAAGATTTGTTCCCAGGATGTAGGCTCCCTGTTTATCTCTCTTATTGTTTCTTTTGCTGAGAAAAAACTTTTTAGTTTGAGTAAGTCCCATTTGTTGATTCTATTTGTTAACTCTAGCGCTATGGGTGTCCTATTGAGGAATTTGGAGCCCGATCCCACAGCGTGTAGATCATAACCAACTTTTTCTTCTATCAGATGCCGTGTCTCTGATTTAATATCAAGCTCCTTGATCCATTTTGAGTTAACTTTTGTGCACGGCGAGAGATAGGGATTCAGATTCATTTTGGTGCAAATGGATTTCCAGTTTTCCCAGCACCATTTGTTGAAGATGCTATCCTTCCTCCATTGCATGCTTTTAGCCCCTTTATCAAATATAAGATAGTTGTAGTTTTGTGGATTGGTTACTGTGTCCTCTATTCTGTACCATTGGTCCACCCGCCTGTTTTGGTACCAGTACCATGCTATTTTTGTTACTATTGCTCTGTAGTATAGTTTGAAGTCTGGTATCGCTATACCACCTGATTCACACTTCCTGCTTAGTATTGTTTTTGCTATTCTGGGTCTTTTATTATTCCATATGAATTTCATGATTCTTTTATCTATTTCTACAAGATATGCTGTTGGGATTTTGATTGGCATTGCATTGAACTTATAGAGAACTTTTGGTAATATCGCCATTTTGATGATGTTAGTTCTGCCTATCCATGAGCAGGGTATGTTTTTCCATCTTCTAAGGTCTTCTTCTATGTCTTTCTTTAGGGTTCTGTAATTTTCATTGTATAAATCTTTCACCTCTTTTGTTAGGTTGATTCCCAAATATTTTATTTTTTTTGGGGGATATTGTGAATGGAGTAGTTGTCCTCATTTCCGTTTCAGAGGATTTGTCGCTCATATACAGGAATGCCTTTGATTTATGCGTGTTGATCTTATATCCTGCCACTTTGCTGAATTCATTTATTAGCTCTAATAGCTTCTTTGTAGACCCTTTTGGGTCTGCTAGGTATAGAATCATATCATCTGCAAATAGTGATAATTTAAGTTCTTCTTTTCCTATTTTTATGCCTTTAATTTCTTTTGACTGTCTAATTGCTCTGGCCAGTGTTTCGAGGACTATGTTGAACAGAAGTGGTGAGAGAGGGCATCCCTGTCTTGTACCAGATCTTAGAGGGAATGCCTTCAATTTTTCTCCATTCAGAATGATGCTGGCCTGTGGCTTATCATAGATTGCTTTTACAATGTTGAGGTATGATCCTGTTATCCCTAATTTTTCTAGCGTTTTGAACATAAAGGGATGCTGTACTTTGTCGAATGCTTTTTCTGCATCTATTGAGATGATCATATGGTTCTTATTTTTAAGTCTATTGATGTGGTGAATAACATTTATTGATTTCCGTATATTAAACCAGCCTTGCATCCCAGGGATGAATCCTACTTGATCATGATGTATAATTTTTTTGATATGTATTTGAATCCGATTCGCCAGAATTTTATTGAGGATTTTTGCGTCAAGGTTCATTAGAGATATTGGTCTGTAGTTTTCCTTCTTTGATGTGTCTTTGTCTGGTTTCGGAATCAGGGTGATGTTGGCCTCGTAGAATGAATTTGGAAGTTCTCCCTCTTTTTCTATTTCCTGAAATAGCTTGAAATGTATTGGTGTTAGTTCCTCTTTAAAGGTTTTGTAAAACTCTGCTGTATACCCATCCGGTCCTGGGCTTTTCTTAGTTGGTAATCTTTTGATGGTTTCTTCTATTTCCTCTATTGTTATTGGTCTGTTTAGGTTGTCTATATCCTCCTGGCTCAATCTGGGCAGATCATAGGACTCAAGGAATTTATCTATGCCTTCACTATCTTCTATTTTATTGGAGTATAAGGATTCAAAGTAATTTCTGATTATCTTCTGTATTTCTGAAGTGTCTGTTGTGATATTGCCTTTTTCATCCCGTATGCTAGTAATTTGGGTTCTCTCTCTTCTTCTCTTCGTTAGCATGGCTAAGGGTCTGTCAATTTTATTTATTTTTTCAAAGAACCAGCTTTTAGTTTTGTCAATTTTTTCAATTGTTTCTTTTGTTTCAATTTCATTAATTTCAGCTCTGATTTTAATTATTTCTTGCCTTCTACTTCTTTTGCTGTTGTTTTGTTCTTCTTTTTTTAGGATTTTGAGATGAAGTATGAGATCATTTATTTGTTGGTTTTTTCTTTTTTTGAGGAATGAACTCCAAGCAATGAATTTTCCTCTTAGAACTGCTTTCAATGTGTCCCATAGATTCCGATATGTTGTGTCTGTGTTTTCATTTAACTCTAGGAATTTTTTAATTTCCTCCTTGATGTCTTCTAAAACCCATTGATCACTCAGCAACCTATTGTTCATTCTCCAGGTGATGCTTGATTTTTCCTTTCTTCTTTTATCATTGATTTTCAGTTTCATTCCATTATGATCAGATAAGATGCATGGTATTATCTCTACCCCTTTGTATTGTCTAAGAGTTGCCCTGTGACATAGTATATGGTCTATTTTTGAGAAGGTTCCATGTGCTGCTGAGAAAAAAGTGTAGCTACTTGATGTTGGGTGGTATAGTCTATATATGTCAATTAAGTCTAGGTTGTTAATTGTGTTATTGAGTTCTATAGTTTCCTTATTTAACTTTTGTTTGGAAGATCTGTCCAGTGGTGAGAGAGGTGTGTTGAAGTCTCCCATGATTATTGTATGTTGGTCTATTAGACTCTTGAACTTGAGAAGAGTTTGCTTGATGAACACAGCTGCACCATTATTTGGGGCATATATATTTATGATTGTTATGTCTTGTTGGTGTATGGTTCCCTTGAGCAGTATGAAGTGTCCTTCTATATCCCTTTTGATTAGCTTTGGCTTGAAATCTATTTTATTAGATATGAGTATGGACACTCCTGCTTGTTTCCGCGGTCCATATGAGTGATATGATTTTTCCCAACCTTTCACCTTCAGTCTATGTATATCTTTTCCTATCAAATGCGTCTCCTGTAGACAGCATATTGTTGGGTCTTGTTTTTTGATCCATTCTACTAGCCTGTGTCTCTTAATTGGTGAGTTTAAGCCATTAACATTTAGGGTTATTATTGAGATATGGTTTGTACTTCTATCCATATTTGTTTATTGATGTTACTAAACCTGATTTGTTATCCTCTTTGACTACTTTCCCCCCTTTACTGTCCTACCTCCCATTGTTGGTTTTCAATGTTATTTTCCATTTCCTCTTCCTGTAATGTTTTGCCAAGGATTTTTTGAAGAGAAGGTTTTCTAGCTTCGAATTCTTTTAACTTTTGTTTATTGTGGAAGGTTTTAATTTCATCTTCTAACCTGAAGCTTAATTTCGCCGGATACACGATTCTTGGTTGGAGCCCATTGTCTTTCAGTGTTTGAAATATGTTATTCCAGGATCTTCTAGCTTTCAGAGTCTGTGTTGAGAGATCAGCTGTTATCCTGATTGGTTTACCCCTAAATGTAATCTGCTTTCTTTCTCTTGCAGCTTTTAAAATTCTCTCCTTATTCTGTATGTTGGACATCTTCATTATAATGTGTCTAGGTGTGGATCTCTTATGATTTTGCACATTCGGCGTCCTGTAGGCTTCTAGGATTTGGGATTCTGTCTCAATCTTCAATTCTGGGAAGTTTTCTCGTATTATTTCACTGAATAGACTGTTTATTCCTTTGGAATGGAGCTCTGTGCCTTCCTGTATCCCAATGACTCTTAAATTTGGTCTTTTGATATTGTCCCATAATTCTTGGATGTTCTGCTCATGGTTTCTTAGCAGACTTGCTGAGCTGTCTATGTTCTTTTCCAGTTGAAATACTTTGTCTTCATTGTCTGATGTTCTCTCTTCTAAGTGATCTACTCTGCTGGTAGTATTCTCAATTGAGTTTTTAAGTTGGTTTATTGTTTCCTGCATTTCTAGAATTTCAATTTGTTTGTTTTTTATTACCTCTATCGCCCTGTGAAATTGATCTTTTACTTCCTGGATTTGTTTGTCAATGTGATCTTTCATTGTCTGATTTTGCTGTCTCATGTCTTCCTTGAGACTCCAGATCATGTGAAGCATATATATCCTGAACTCTTTATCTGATATTCCATCTGTTGCAGCTATTACCTCTTCTAAAGTTGAGTTGACCTGCATTGCTTGTGGTCCTTTCTTTCCTTGTCTTTTCATACTGCTCGCATTTCTTTCTGCTTGGTGCAACTGTTGTGTTTTGAAATTTACCCCCTATTTATTTATGTTGCTCTTGTATACTTGAAGAGTCTCCCTTGCAGGTGCGGGCGGCAGCTGTACCCCTACTCCAATTGGGGTGACGTGTCTACCACGCTGGCGGCTCTCTGGGCCTGTTCCGGGAGTGGAAGGCGGCTCTGCTCTGTCCCTATTCCAATTGGGGTGTCGTGACTACAATGCTGGCAGGTCGCTGGGCCTGTTCCGGGCGTGGGCGGTGAGCTTGGCTGGCGGGATTCCACCTAATGGCAGTCCCTAACCTCCCTGCTTGCTAATTAATGGCTTCTCTGAGGCGCCACGCCTTCTGTAGCTGCGGGGCAGGCCGCGCGAATCAGTTGGCCTGGATCTCCGGGGTCCTGCTGCTGGCTGTTTTGATGTTGCAAGCTGTTGGAGAGTGGTGGTGTATTCTTCAGCTTTCCCGGATGGTGGCCGCTGACTGCCTGGATGGAGTGTCCGCTGTTTTGATGTTGCACTCTGAAGGAGAGTGGCGGTGTATCCTTCAGCTTTCCCGGATGGTGGCCGCTGACTGCCTCGGTGGAGTGTCCGCTGTGGGGGATGGGACTGTACCGCTTCCTTCCCCTTCTGAGATCCCATGCTCGGCCCAAGGGTCCGTGTGGGCTTGGCTGGTGGGATTCCACCTAATGGCCTTCCCTAACCTCCCTGCTTGCTAATTAATGGCTTCACTGAGGTGCCACACCTTCTGTAGCCGCAGGGCAGGCCACGCGAATCAGTTGGCCTGGATCTCCGGGGCCCTGCTGCAGGCTGCTGGGATCCCTGGCACTCTATCACTTTGATTTTTTCTGCTTCTTGAGCTGATATTCTAAGGAATATCCCTTAGTTCACCTTTGCAGGGAATGGCTTTATGTCTTCTTTAAAGGAAAGCTGGGTGTCAGCTAGCATGTTAGATTTTCCCCAACTGCTCAGTAACATCTAAACCAGCCCCTCATATTACCTGGGATCTATCACAAGTACAAAAATGCTTTCTTAGAATGGAAATTATTTCATCTTCAATCATGCTTATTGGTTTGATAATGTTTAAAACAGCCCAGAATACCAGAGAAAATCGAGTTTTTTCTAAAGCCCATTTAAGACAGGAGATGAAAAGAATTTCTATAGTTTAAAAACTATTCTGATTTATGTAGAGATATTTCTCTCTAAAAAGGCTAGCAAGGTTCAAGGACACTTTAAGACTAAGAATTCTATTTATAAGTTGGTTTTGTAAGTTCTCATTCTAAATGAAGAAAGGCCTATATTTTTAATTAACCTTTTTTTTTTGTACAAATGTAAAAACTAAATTTACATTTCATGGTAAATTTCACAGGCATGAGAGCTTATTTCAAGAATATATTCCATATGCCTAACATTGTAAATTCAAAAAAGCCAGTCTACCATAAAGTGTTTAATGTTAAATATTCTATCAAATACAGATTTGAAACTAAACCATAAACTATGGGTAATTTTTTTGAGGTGCTGGGGACTGAATTCAGGGTCTTACATATGCTGGGCAAGCACTTTACAACTGAGCCACAGTCCAAGCTTAACCAGTTTTAAAATCAAAATAGGTATATGTATTTGAGTGGTTTGAAAAAAAAATTCTTAAGGTTTCTTAGTTTCAAAAAATATATTTATTTTTGGTTGTGGATGAACCTTTTATTTATTTATTTTTATGTGGTGCTGAGAATCGAACCCAGTGCCTTACACATGCTAGGCAAGTGCTCTACCACTAAGCCACAACCCCAGCCCCTGAAAAAATTTTTTAATAATACAACAACATTAGTAACTATCTTTATTCTCAAATTGATAAAAGCATTTTACATATTTTACAGTATAAACAAATTAAGTGCTATGCATTTAGCTTATAAAGTGACAAAGTATTTCAAGCATTATACAATTCAATTTGTACAAAAAGTAAATTTTCAAATAAAGCTTTGGTTAGTAGAACTAATCATGTAGTGTCAAATCCATTTTCCAAGTTAAAAAAAAAATCCACGAGGTACAAGTATTTCTTGTACAATCAAAGCTTTTTACTATTTGGTAAGGTGGAGGGGGAAATACTACAATAATTGCTTTTAACTTTCAAGTCCAGGTGAGTCTTTTTTATTCTCATTTATATGTGACCAAAGGGCAAAATATCACTTTTGAAAAGCATAAGTTATATAGAAAATAATTTTTATTTCATTCTTAGGAAGGTCATCTATTTAAAGATTGTTAGCTTCCATTAATTGTCAAAATACTTTCTAAAAGTCACACCACTGAAAAGAGCCATTTCAAGCATTAATGTATTATTTCATTAGGGGTAAATCACTTCTAACTTCTCTTAGGAGGGGAGTATCTACTACACTATAGTACCCAGAATCAAAATTTATATTGTATCTAAAACAACTAAATACTAAATATAGCCCCAAATTTAGTATTTATACAGAGTCTATAATGCATGGAATTAACTTTATTCATATTAAAGTAATATAAAATGCTAACTTAAATAATATAAAATATTAGTTTAACCAAATTAACAATCACAAAACTGTATTTTTCTATTAAAATTTTCCAGTTCACTGAGCACTGTTTACTCAAATATAAGGTAATGAACTTAAATATATCCTTTTTCATATTTTCTATTTATGCTCAACTATATACTAGTGCTCCTTTAAAAAAAATTCTAGTTATATTAACAATATAATTCCAAAATGGAAAGACAGGCCATCACTAAAATTCACTGGAGACTAATATTCTTTCTTGGAAACAATTTATAAAACATTTTTAAGTCTACCATTAATTATTTCAACTTGGCTTTTTAAAAGTAGATAAGCTTTTCATTTCAATTATAGTAAAATACTTCAAAACTAGTTTAAGCAAACAGGCAAAACCAAGGAGAACTGGTAAAGCATTCCTTACTTTACATACAATGCCTCAAGTGCCACAAACATAGTAACATATCACAAGAGAACTTTATATGGTTTAGCTGATTACAGAAAAAACCTAGATTTATACAAAGCTAAATACTGTCTACCTTTTATATTCCACTTATTTCCTTTCAGTTTGATCTTGGCTCTGTGTATTATCCTTCTATAATAACCACTGTGTGACATTTATCAGTTTTCTAAGAGTTCCAATTACTTATACATCTTTTTTTAAAGAGCTTTGAAACATATGAGAACATTCAACCAATCTTTTTCATTAGATATGGATATATCCTACATTTTTCTCACAAAATGCTCACTTTCCTGAGCTATATTAAACACCTTATAACAGGTGTATGTATAACTGAAGACCCTAAAATGTCAAGTTTACATTTTTTTAAAAAATGCATAGAGAACATTTCAGAAAACCTATTAGTACTTGCTTCTTGGATATTATAATACATAGGTTTTGTTTCCTTCAGACTATGAACTGTTTAATCTTTACAAATGGTTATTACTTTCTAATCTGAAATCAGGTTTTTTTTTTTTCTTCACTTAAATGAGATTTGATTGCTAACAGGCTAAAGAAACACATGGATTTTTCTGACCAAAACTGATTTATAGATCTTCTAGTAAACAATTCTCATTGAAGATATCAAATTTCTGTGCCACAAAATAGAATTATATCAGAACTACAGCAAATTAACTTTATTATAATACAGTTGCTTGAAGTTAAGGTGCTTTTCATTATGCCCTACATTATGCAGTCCTTACCAAGTAGGCATCATATCTGGAAACCACACCCTACCAAGATGCTTGGATACTTCCCAATGAATCTGCTCCAAACTATACTTTTGGTCAGGAATTAATACTTCTTCCATAATGGATAACTGAGACAGGCGGCCACCACACATCTTCACAAACTCAACAAAGGCACTACATGAGACTTCACATTCCCCTAGTCCAATAGCTGACAAATTTTTGCAACGTTCTGCAATGCGAATTAACTCTTCATCAAGTGGCCGTAATCCATTAGCACATACTACTAGTTCAACTAGTCTAGGGCATGTCATTCCCACACGGCCAAGCACATCTTTGCTTACTGATCTCCCAAAGTAAAGATGAGTGGCAGGTATCTCATAACGAAAAAATGGGTCAAATTCTTCTTCATATAAAAAAAAATACATCACTAAGTTCACTTTGGGTGAATGTTTGATGAAAGCATCCCAGCTGCTCTTCTGAATAGTATGGAAATGTGTTTGTCCAGGATTCTCACTGACTACATCAATTCGCAAATGTTCTAATCGCACATGTTTTTCAGAAGACAGAGCAAGTAACAACTCATCACTTAGTAAGTGGTAATTCAGGGCCAATTCTCGTAAGCCATGACATTGATCAGCGACACAAAGGATACCTTGGAAGGAAAAAAAGGTAATTATTTGCCAGTATTTGTACAAGTTCATCTGTTCAAAAATTTTATCAAATACACTACACAGCCCACAAAATTCTGCCTCGTTTCCCTTACCACAAAACCATAGTTAAAAAAATCAGTTGGATTATCAGAAAGTCAGTCACATTTAAAAGCTAGGATTAATTTTATCTATAAGAACTTCTAAGTCATAATGAGGCTCATGTGTCAACTCAGCAAAATTTTAAAATAACATTTTAAAAATACAGTTGCATTTATCTTATTAATGCATGTATACTGCCTTATTTTTTTTTAAATACCATTAAACTTACAGGTTGAGAAAAATTACATAGTCACTGTAATAGAGGCCAAAGGACATTTTTTTTTTTGAAACTCAAAACCTAATCCTAACAAAGAAACAGGATAAGATATAACCATATAAAACATTTATGTAATCGAATAAAATATTTGCAAAGTAAAACTCCATCAAATGATCAACAATTTGTGAATAGTAATAAGCTTATCAAGTTTCCAAGGAAAAATATTATTATCCTTAGATAAATTAGTCAAAGATAATCAGAAAACCTCCCAGTTCAAATGAATGGAAATCTAGATTAGTTATGACTTTTGAAGTTCTAACACCCAGAAAGTAGTTCCTTAAGTAGTTCCCTAGACTCAGGGCACAATGATTCGCCCAAAACGATTACCCTAGCAATAGGTAACTTTACCAAAGGTATCAATATTTGATACCCAAACTTGCTTAGTATAATAATTCTGTCCCCAAATGTCACCCTATACTACATGATAACCCACTCAATCCATTTCTTACGCTTAGACAAGAGGGATAAGAACAACCAAACATATCATACTTTCATCTATTATTTATTTTACAAATATGTAATAATAAATAAGTTATTCCACAAGCACTATAAAAGAAATTAGAAACCTAGATATTATTTCTATTTTGGTATTGTGGCAACTAACTAAAGATAGCAAAACTGGAATACAAACACAGGCTAAGTTACTCTAAAAGTTCATGCATTTAACTATTACTTAGAAAGTGAAAAGACAGAGGCCACCAATAAGTCAAAACTTAATACGAGTGGAAGAAGATATGTAAATAGAATCAGAAGAGATAAACTCAATCACTAATATCAAAATTACCAGAAGAGGGAGTAGTGGACCTTGGCAGTTCATTATTTTTACTATTCAGCCACTGCCAATTTCTTTTCCATAAGTAAATATACCCTGATCACCCAAGGTAACCTGAGCTCATCTCTGTTCTTTGCAATACCAAAAAGGCTTGATATCAAGGGAAAACAAGCATATGGAAAATTGGAAAGATCCAAATAAGAGAAACTTTTAAGATACCATCTAATAACTACTAAAACAATTATAGCAGCATAATTCTAAATATGGTCCCCAAGATTCCACATCCTAATCCTTAGCATCGTGAATGTGATATCATATTCATAAGTATGCTATCTGGCACAGTTGGCCTTATAAAATAGAGATTATCTAGATAGATCTAATATAATTATAGGAGCCCTTTCAAAAGCAGTTTGTTCTGGCTGGTTGCAGAAAAGGAAATCAGAGAGATTCAAAGCGAAAAGGGAATTAATTAAACATGTTGTTGATGGCTTTAGTATATGCAGGCAGCTCCTAAAAGCAGAGACAGACCCCAAGCAACCTCCTGTGAGTGGCCAGAAAAGAAATGTCTTACAACCTCAAAGAAATGAGTTCAGACAATTTGAGTGTGAAAGTAAAATTTTCCCTAGCACCTCCAGATTAAGAGCCCGCCTTGCCCAACACTTTAATTTCAGCCTTTTAAGACCCTAAGTAAAGAAGCCACCAGAGCCCTGCATACTATTTTGCCTTACAGGATGGAGCTAATAAGTATGTGTCAGGATAAGCTGCTCTTTTTGTAGTCTGTTATGCAGTAATAGAAAACCATAAGAAGTTAAAAATGTTGAAATATTTAACATAACAGAGACAAGGATAAAATAAAACTGGTGAGCTAATACAGCTCAACATAAAAAAAATAACCTCATTAATAAGCAAAGGATCTGAATAGATATTTCTCCACAAATGGCTGATAAGCACAAGAAAAAATACTCAACATCAAGTGTCAGCAAGAAAATGCATATCAAAACCACAATGAAAGACAACTTCACACCAACTAGCTAGAATGGCTATAATTTAAAAACAAACAAAAAGTGTGAGGATGTGGGAGAGTAATGTAAGTTAGTGTAAAATGGTGCAATTGCTTTGAAAAACAATCTGTTAAGTTCCTCAGTGGGTAAAAAGAGTAACTATATGATCCAGTAATACCAATACAAGGTGCATACACAAATGAAATTAAACAATATGTACACAAAAAATGAGACATGAAGTTTCACAGCAGCATTATTCAGTACAGTCAAAAGGTGGAAACAGTTGGATTCGGTGGTGCACTCCTACAATCCTAGCAGCTCAGGAGGTTAAGGCAGGAGGATCACAAGTCAAGGCCAGCCTCAGCAATTTAGTGAGGCCCTAAGTAACTTAGTGAGACCCTGCCTCAAAAAAATAAAAAGAGCTGGCATGTGGCTTAGTGATTAAGGGCCCTGGGTTCAATTCCCAGCACATCCCCCCCTCAAAAAAAAAAAAAAAAAAAAAAAAAGATGGAAAACAACCCAAGTATCCACCAACAGATAGGTAAATGTGGTGGTATGATGTGGTTTACCCATACAAACGAATATAAGAATAGTACACAGAAATAAAGAGAAACAGAAGTTCCAATTCAAGCTACATCATAAATGAACCTTTGAAATGTTAAGTGATAAAAAGATCACATACAGCCATGATGCCGTTTATATGAAATATTCAGAAAATGTTTATCTACAGAGATAAAATAAATTAGTGGTTGCCCAGGACTGAGTGGGATTCAAGGTTTTAGGGAGTGAGCTAAGGGATTATGTGGTTTCTTTTCGGAATAATGAAAATATTCTAAAATCTACAGTGCAGATAATGGGTACACTACTCATCAATATACTCTGAATCAGTAAACTGTAAACTTTAGTTGAAACTGTATAGTAGGTAAATAAGGTTCAATAAAGCTGTCAGGCCAGGGTATTATTAAGTAATATTAATTAATACAACTCATTTGGAGAGAGGGGGCATGGCAAGAAGCATTAAAACAAACAAAACTAGAACTTTTGACCTGGTACTTTTTCTTAAAATTTTTTCTGAAGGAAGAAATTCATAGAAGCAAAATGCTATGTGCCAACATAGTTAATTATTTTTTAAATTACAGCAGAAAAGCAGAAACAAGTATCCACCCTTCAAAGAACTACAATACAAATGTTGGCTTATCAACCATGTAGAATACTAAGTGACTAAAATGTTTACTAGCTCAGCTGATAATTAAGTATTTTATCGTCAAGCACTGGTGCTAGGATAGCAGAGCTACCAAAGGAACAATTATACTTACCTAATAGGAATAGTGAGTAATTAAACAAGGATGTAATATGAAGCTCATAATAAGGGAATCAGAGAAGATTTCCCAGAACAACACAGTTAAGATTGAAAATTTTAGAATGAAGGCTGTGAAAATGGAGATTGGAGAAAGAAAGAAAATCATATTTCATCTGAGAATACCCAGACATGGAAGAGAGGACAAGCTTTCTAAGAACTAAAGGAGCTCAAAACATACTATGCAAGTAAAAGAATATCAAAGGTTGAATACCAATAAAGTAAGGGCCAAATCATACCAAACTTGAAAGACTATGTAAATAATGCAGACTTTTACCTAAAACAAGTTTTAAAGAAAAGTGGAGGAAAAAAAAATCAAATGTACATTTTGAAGAGATAACTCTGCCTATAGCATAGAAATAAGACTAGATAATGGCAATGCTACAAATTAGGAAATCAATTAAGAGGATACTACTGCAAAGATTCTGGTGGTCTAGACTACAGCTGCTAGAATGGAGATGGAGAAAGGTAGGATTCAAAGGCTTATTTTAGTGATGGAATCTTGTGTTACCAGATCTTGGTAACTAACGGATAGAAAGTATAGGTAGGAGGGATCAAACGTGTGCTCCTGACAACTAGATGGATACTACAATTTACAGAGATAGCAAAAAGGGCAGAGCAAGAGATCTGAAAAGGGGGAGAAAAGGAATTCTTTAGTTTGAAGTACCAATGAGACATTCTAAAGCACTGGGCCATCAGCAGTTTTAACACATAGCTCTGGAGTTCCAGAGAAACTGAAAATATAAATTATTAACATAGAACGTAACTGAACCCACAGAAAATAATAATATTGCCCAAAATTTTAGAGAGTACAACAAAAAAGTATCCAGTACAGAATACAATGAAACAGCAAAATGAAAGAAATGAAAGAAAAACCATCAAAGGAAACTGTAGACACAATTAGAAAACAGGAAAATCTGCAGTATGATATAAAAGAAACAAGTCACTAGTGTCAAATTAGTGTCTAGAGGTAATAAATAATTGTAATAACTGTACGAAAATGGAAAAAAGTTTCATACAGTGTTCAGTAAAAAGTAGAATAGAAAACAGCCCATAACTTCAACTTAGAGAAAAACTATCCAAATAAGCCAAGTAGAGACAGAATCTATACAAATATGTTAAATTTTAAGTTACCTTCTGTGGTTATACATGTCAATTAAAAAGCATTACAGATGGTCTTTCTCTTCCCTTCCTTATGGAAAAATTATTCCAAAATACTATCTGAACTAATATGTATAACTAATGAAAATAAATGAACATGGAAAATAGCAGGATAAAGAGAATAATGAGCTTATAGTTTCTCAGAGAAAATAGACTCAAAACCTCATAAGTGTGGGCAAATGCTACTATGTTTACAGAGCTATGGAAGAACACAAAAGTAGGGGATCTAAAACAGAGAGAAGGAGGGGATTAAAACAGGTAACACTTGAGCTGAATTTTGAGGACTGCATTTCAAGTTGGCTAGGTTAAGATGCTAAAAAAATAATAATAATTAAAAAGTATTCCACATGTTACAGTGTTTGGACTGACCACAAACAAAGATAAAGAACTGTAGTTCCACAGGGTTCAAATAAAACCCACATGTGAGTGAGTAGGAAAAAAGATTAAATAAAATAGGGACCATAAGGGGGGAAAAAAAAAAAGATCACATAGGAAGTAACTGTTAAACCTACTCTTCTTCTTCTTTTTTTTCTTTTTTTTTTTAGTAGAACTGGGGATTGAACCCAGGGCCTTGTGCATGCAAGGCAAGTACTCTACCAACCGAGCTATATGCAGTCCTATTAAGCCTATTCTCAACTTCTATTTTATGATATTCTCAATGATAAATCAGAAGTGGCAGAGACAACTAGGAAAATATAGTAGTACATCTAGCCATCCCATCACCAAAACCCCACTTGTGGAAAATTTGGAAAAATAATCTCCAACCAAGAGGGAGTCATCTCCTTGGGAGAATATGGAGCTTTAGTTTACAATATAGCTAAAGTTCCAGAGGGATGGATGTCAATAGTGGGGAGGGTTCAGGATGAAGCAACAGAGAGTAATATGAAAATCACATTTGTACTTTTCAACACAAAGCCATTTGGAATTTAAATAATCTCAAACTGAACAATGTAGTAATGCTTAGGAAATTTTATGTAAGAGAATTTAGAGCTCTTACAACACTATTCACATATTTGATGGGTTCTTGGCTCTGAAATGGAACTTGGAAAAAGCATTATCTTACAAAATATAAGGCAACCACTTAAGTACAACTTTTCTTCCTCTACATAGTGAGAACAGCAGCAATTATGTGGCTGTTCTGATTCAAATTCTACCCTATTAGCTCAACTATAACTAGAGAAAATCTCAGAAATACCTCAGTCAGATCTCATGTTGTTCTGTCTTCTTTTCTTTGTAAAATTTATTTATATTCTAGCATATGCTATACACAAATTGCCAAATAAACTGAAGGTCCATGTAGAAGCTACTAACACTATAGAATTTATGCTACTGTATTATGACACTAAAAATATTCTTATGCAGAACAAACAGTCCTAACAACTACATGTGGGTTAATAGAACTACCAAACTACTAAACACAGTTTTCTTTAATTTGATGAACAAATCAATACATTTAACTAAAATATACCTGGCAAGAAATACAACATACCGGCTGGAGAGACATGAGGACAGCTGCTCATTTTTAGTAGCTTGAGCGTATCACTATTGTTGGCCACTAGTACTTTGAGGGATGGATCGTCTACTGGGGTATCATCTATCTTAAGTGAGGACAGGGATTTGGAGTTTACAAACACAACTGTCAGCGCAGAGATAAAGTGAGACTGAAAAGCAAAAAAAGATTAAAACACCGTTTTAATTTTTAGAAAAGACAACTTAGGGATTTCTTTATAACATCAGCTATGATTCATCTCAATACTAATGATATATTTCAAAACTGTTAAAGGGTTAACACTTTTATACTATTATTGGAAGTATGATAAAAAGATGTGACTACCATCTTTGCGCAGAGGCATTTTACCTGTGAAAGATAAATGAATTCCAAGCCTCAGGATGTAAATCATGGTAAGTAAAAACAGGAATTCTGGAAACAAGAATAAGGATACTTCTTGCAAGACATGGTGGTACATGCCTGCAATCCAAACAACTCAGGAGGTTGAGACAGGAGGATTTCA
Source organism: Urocitellus parryii (assembly GCF_045843805.1). Lineage (NCBI taxonomy): Eukaryota > Metazoa > Chordata > Mammalia > Rodentia > Sciuridae > Urocitellus > Urocitellus parryii. The sequence continues at coordinate 69,055,310 of NC_135532.1, forward strand.
AACGCAAGACCCTCAGCAACTTAGCAAAACCTTGTCTCAAAATAAATGACAATAATAACAAAAACAACAAAAACCTGGGGATATAGACCAGTGGAAAAGTGTTCCTGGATTCAATCCCCAAAACCAGCAGAAGCAAAAACAACAACAACAAAAGAATACTTCTCAGACACTTTACTGTATCTGGAAACCCTACTTTAGTTCCACTAAATTTAATAGTAATGTCTATTAAAATAGCAACAATTATTGGGACAATCATTAAAAATTAGTAACAAGTTCAAATCTTGACTCATTTGGAATATGGAAGTTTAAAATTTAATTCTAAAACAACCAAAATCATACTTAAATTTGATTTCAAATTTAAGATACCCTCAAACATGTTAAATTATCTAAAACATTTTCAAGTCTCTTACTGAATTTCAATGTATTTTATTCACAAATATGCTAAATGAGTATATTTTAATTTATCCTATGCATGTAAATAACTGTTGGATACAGAATCTGACCAAAATGAACAACTATAGAAAACAGAAATCAGAACATGTAAAGTATGTGAGTTTAAATAATAGCTGAGATAAGCTATAAATCAATGGACAAAGAATTTGGGAGAGTAAAGAAAGAAAGGCTAATACACACTCTGATAAAATTAATTACATAACCAATTTTACTCTTCACCTAGCTTTATAAATTCTGTTCAGCAGTGATAAAGGATGAAGGCAGGCTAACGGAAAAAAATTATAACCAAATACTACCTTGCTGGTCACAATCTATAACTTCCTTTTTCCCTCTATACTGCTAGAATTCTGATTTAAGTAACTTAAGTATTAACATCTTTCTCCCAATATTTTTATATCAAACTCACCTGTATCTTGTGCAATAACATTTGTTCATCAGTATGCTCATGACTGCAACACTGACCCCTTTCACCATTGCCCTGATCTAGCTATGGACAAATATATTTCTTCAATATTCTTTTCAGTTCTCTTAGGAATTCCAGTATAGAGCAATACCTATTTCAATTGTTTCTAAAAAGTCATATAAGGAAAAGAAGAACAATATAAACATCCTTAGGCCTATTTAATAAGGAAAGAACCAGTTCTAGCTACATCAGTAGTTCTCAGATTAGAGGTTGGGGATGTAGCTCAGTGGTAGAGCACTTGCCTGGCATGTATGTGGCCCTGGGCTCAATCCCCCAGTACCACAAACATACACAAAAACCAGTTCTCAATTTTGAACTAAAATTTGCCCAGTGAAAACCCCAAGTATTAAGAAAAAAACTTCAATATGGTACTGTGGTGTGTGTGTGTGTGTGTGTGTGTGTTTGAGAGAGAGAGAGAGAGAGAGAGAGAGAGAGAGAGAGAGAGAGAGAGACAGAGAGAGAGAGAAAGAGAGAGAGAGAACACGAATAGTATGTGTGTTTTCAACCACGGCAGGTTTATAGAAAAAAATCAATTCAGGACACTTCATTTTCCATGTTAAATGAAGAGGGTGGTTCTATGTCATGTAACTCAGTGTTACAGCAGTGGTCCTTGAACTATCTTTTTTTATCCTTAGTACTGGAGATTGAACCAGAGGCACTTATCATTGAGCTATATCCCCAGCCCTTATTTTCTGAGGCAAGAGCTAGGTAAGTTGCCCTGATTAGCCTTGAACTTGTAATCCTCATGCCTCAGCTTCGAGAGAAGGGATCACAAGTATGCACACTGCATTTGGCTTCATTGAACCATCTTAATAAGAGTCATGAGGACTATTTACAGAAAGGAGACTTAGCATCACTGCAAATTTAGAATAGGAATAGAAATCCAAAACTTATACATAATTAAGTCTGAGAAGCAGTGATTTAACTCATGTACTCAGGCTCTCATAATGTTAAAATAAAGAAATTCTCCTCCCTTTCCTTTATTTAACCAATGAGGAAAACATTTTATCTCCAAATGTACAGACTTAATGAAAATTAAAAAAAAAATAATCAAAGGACTGGGTATATAGCTCAATGGTAGAACACTTGCCTAGCATGCATGAGGCCCTGGGTTCAATCCCCACTACCACCAAAAAAAGAAAAAAAAAATTAATCAAAATTTTAATATAAACTGGTGATACATCTGGTAATGCTATTCTCTTGGAACAATCAACTGGGTTATAATATGCATTCAATTTAGTAATATTATTTCCTGAATCATTCTGGTAAATTTAACTACTAGGTGTTTTGAAGAGTGTCTATATTTTGGTTTTTTTGATTTTGGTTTGTGGTGTACTCTAAAAAGAAAACTTTCAAATTATTTTTGGATGCCAACCTACTGAACATTACCTGACATAACTTAGGGGACTTTAGCAGTTAGCCTTCTAAAAATGCATGTTTCTTATTTTTCTATTTTAAGACAATGGTTATGGAGAAAGACTATCTCTATATACAGGGCCATATTAGAGCATATAAATAAATATAAACATTTAACTATTCAAAAACAATGTTTTCTTTCAGTAAAGTAAATTAATCCAAGCTGTACTGATTCTCAGTTTGCTCAAGGAACAAATCCTTTTTTTATATTTATTTTTTAGTTTTAGGTAGACACAATATCTTTATTTTATTTTTATGTGGTGCTGCGGATGGAACCCAGTGCCTCATGTGTGTTAAGCAAGCGCTCTACCACTTGAGCCACAACCCAGCCCAAGAGCAAATCTTAACAGAACATTTGCCAGAAGTGTTTATAAAGGTAGGCTATCCTGGCTCCCAAGTCTGGCACTCTCAACTTTTGATTTTAATCTCATCGATATGCTCTGACCACCCAAAAAGGAATATCTATATTTCCCTTTACTTTGACATGCTTGTTTCTCAGTTTTACTTTCTTTCATTTCCTAGAGAATTTTCTGTAAATGCATTTACTCTTTAATTACAAAGGATTTTTAAAATAGTATTTCTTAAAATTCTAAATAGTAACTGTTTTTCCATTATATATATATATTTTCTTATTATCTCACTGTCAATTCAAGAAATGGTAAGGCTTTCACTGGATTTCTCAATAACAGCTAATAAAATAAAACCAGCAGATACCTTTGGTAAATCCATAAAGCTTGGCCGAGCAGTTGAAATAAGTCCAAGTGTCTTTAAAGAGCAATTAACAAGTTGCGATAATATATCACAAGCTGCTTCAGCTGATTCTTTGCTGCTGTCCACCTTAGGGGGGAAAAAAAACCCTTTAACCCATGCATATATTTACATTTCTCTCTGTTTATCTTCATTTTACAAAAGCAAGAAAGTTATTGGTTATTGCACTCCAGTCGTCTATCTTCCCCTACAACTTCAGCCTTCTGAGTCCCCCTAAGAAATTTATAGTTGCAATTGTCGAGAGAGAGTTTTTTATATAAGATACCTATTTAGTTGATACCTAAGGTGATCTATTCCAAACTTGATAAACTGATGAAACAAATCAATTTATAGTCTTTGAAAAATAATTATATATTTGGTAGAACATCACACAATGCATATAAACAGTGTCCATAATAAATATTTCAAGGCATCAGAAACAAATGAATATCTATTAAGAATGTTCAAATGAACCATAACTTACGAATTGTCAGCAATATTCTTAATGAAAAGATGAATATAAAGTAGAATAAGGGTGTCCAAAAACTAAACAAGCGTGAAAATCTGAACCAAAATAAAAGGTAGTTACTCTCATTTATTCTTTTGCCTAGATATTTCCTGTACGAATAGTACAGTAAAACAAACAAAAAACCCAACAAAGGATGTTAAAAAGTTAGCTATAGTTGTTCCCTGGGCTAAAAAAGCATCTTAAAAACAGAACAGTTAAAAGTAACACTATTACTTTAATTTCCAGATTCAGACACATTACCACAAAAACGTTCTTAGAAGATGGTGTAAAACCCATGTAGTATTTGCATTGTAATCTCAGAGCCATTTATAAGATTATCCTTTGGTTAAGTTTCTTTACACCAGTTCAAAAAATGTGATCCCTAGATCAGCAGTATCAACATCAACATAAGAATCTATTAAGACATGCAAATTCTATAGAATAGACAATATGATTGATGTATGTACATTCCATGTATGTATTATATATCAAAATGCATTCTACTGTCATGTATGACTAAAAATAAATAAATAAATAAAAATTTTAAAAAAAAGACATGCAAATTCTAATACCCAACCCAGACCATATGAATAAAAAACTCTAGGGGTAGGACCCAGCAATCTTTCTCATCATAAGCCCTCTATGTGATTCGGTTGCACATAAAGTTTAGAACCATTGTTCTAGACTATTAACTCTAAACCTCTTTGTCTAAAATATCAAGAGCCAAGAATCCTGTGATGTGCCTTTTCTCTAAAGCGTAAACAAAAAACTATTTCCTCAAGAAAAAAAATAAAACAGCCCCTAATAAAAATGTCAAACTTAGAGAATAAATAGTTTTATGAGAGTTATACAAGGTGGATATACCTAAATTGTGTAAAAGAGCTATAAAAGAATAAAGCTAACCCAGCCAATCTACTGTATAGAATTTATCTTTAAGATCAGATGAGTGTTTATACTCTTCTTTTTATAGCATTTGCCATTAGAACATTCCTGGGCAACTCAAAGATGACTAAAATCAAAGGAAAGGCTTTTCAGGTCTCTTCCCTAAGCAAAGGAGGATGAACTGTTCCTGGATTTTTGTTTGATTCCCTCACCAATCCCATGCCCTTGTTGCTAAAATTAAGACTGCCAAGTAACATCCAATTATATTTGAATCTCAGGTAAGCAAGTTTTTTAAAAATATTAAGGCTGTCTCAAAGTTTGTATGGGATGTATCCATAGAAAAATTGCTCATCAAATGGAAAGCAGTATGGAGACTCCTTGGAAAACTGGGAACGAAAACACCATTTGACCTAGGTATCCCACTCCGTGGTCTATACCTAAAGGACTTAAAAACAGCATACTATAGGGACACAGCAACATCAATGTTTATAGCAGCATAATTCACAATAGCTAAACTGTGGAACCAACCTAGATACCCTTAAGTAGATGAATGGTTAAATAAAATGCATACACACACACACATACACACACTGGAATATATTCAGCATTAAAAGAGAATAAAATCATGGAGAATATAATGCTAAGTGAAGTAAGCCAATCCCAAGAAACCAAATGCCTTATGTTTTCTCTGATTTAAGGATGCTGATTCATAATGGGGTTGCGAATGGGGGCCATGGGAGGATTAGATAAAATCTAGATGGGGCAAAGGGGAGGCAGGGACAGGGAGGGGCAGGAAGGGGACATGGTGGTAGGAAAGACTGTGGAATGGGATGGACATCATTACCCCCAAGCCCATGTATGAAGACACAAATGATGTGATTCTACTTTGTGTACAACCAGAGATATGAAAAATTGTGCTCTATATGTGTAATATGAATTGTAATGCATTCTGCTGTCATAACAAACTAATTAATTTTAAAAACTTGAAAAAGAATTGTTCGACTATTTGATATGCATCCCCCCCCTTTTTTTTGCTACTTGTCAATCCTACCACTAGTGACCTAAGTGCTTTTGAGCATTTTTCCAGAATGACCACAATCTACTCAACCATTCCCATCACCAAGGCTCTCCTAGCTTTTAGACACAAATGAGAGAATAAACAGGTAAGTAATCCAAGAGGAAATGACTTTCTTGGAGGGAAGATCAGCCTTTATTTAGTTAAGGTAAGAAGCTTCTAGGTTAAGAACCATTGCTTTATCTAGGATTAACTGGGCACCTTTAGCAACTGGTACATATAGGTAAATCAGGCATTCATGTGTTGTCCCTTCTCAACAACTATTATAAAAAATATCTGTTTGCTACAACAAACAAAATTTATTATTAAGGATTCAGAGTAAGCAGGTCCACATATTTCATTATTCTAATATTTCATTATTATTCTCCAAAACACAACACAACAAACTTCTATATTCACACACACAAAGCACTGTGATTTCTGAAAAGTACTCTGGACACCTCAAAAGTTACCCCACTACACTATTACATCATTGCAGGGTTTCTGATATATCCCTTCCAGCAAAAAAAAAAAATAAGCAAACAGTTTCCTATGACATTTTTCCAAGTATCATTCTTTATTTTTAAAATATATTTATCTAAACCTTTTAAATAAAGGTGTCTGTCATCTTTGGGTTTGAAGATCTCATCAAAAATTCATCAAAATTAGCAATACTCAGTTCCTGCTTGAAAGAAATAGCAATTAAGTTCTACTTAATCATAATCTCCCTGATTTTTATTATTTATTTTATATTCCTTTTTCCTCAAATTTGTTTGTGATAACTCAGTTATAGCTTTAGTCAATGACTTATGCTTGTTTAGGAGCTGCTTTCACTCTCTGTAAGAAATTATTAATAATTCTAATGGAGTAATTAAACTTCATTAAATGTCACAAGTATTTATAATAGCTTTTAAAGTAATACAGTAACTTTGTATCTTTAAGTACGTTCCCTTAAAAGGCAAATATTTTAAAGACATAAGAGGATGTTCTAAACTAGTACACAAAAGCTAAAAATGATTTCATTTATTTATTTATTTTAAATGCTTCATTTTTTAAAAGAAAGATTTAAAGTATTACCTTGAAGCTGACATATTGTAAATGGTTTGAATGTCTTTTGATAATCTGTTTGATCAGCTCTGGATGTGTAGCTTTCAAATAAGATGTAGCTGGCTGATTCAATTCAAATTCGAAACATCTCCACAAGTCGGGCATGTGAAACACCTGATTCCAGTTGCGGCAAACTTGTGAAGCATGAGCCCGGTCAAGAAGAGGCAAATACTTAAATACTTGGAGAATAATGTCTTGAAGGAGATTACCCCAGTCACAAGTCTGAGAATGCTCATTTGTAGTCCTCAGTTTCTTTGATTTCTCTGTGGAACCTTCTTCAGATGAATTATTGTCACTATCTCTTCTTCCTCGCTTCATCCTATTTAGAAAAATGCATCATTTTTTTCTCATTCCACTTAAACTTTTGAATAAAAATAACCCCCAAATTAAATTTTCTGTCACCAAATATGTAACTGCGTTTGTATATTTAAATGAAATATGAACAAAGAACTGGATCAGCAATTCAGGAAGAATATCAAGCTATAATGAAAAATATCAGAAGAGAAAAACTACAGTTTTACAAATTCTGTATATTTCTGGGAGATGTTTTTAAGCATTTATACCATAATACAAATGATTTTGAAACTAAACCAAGAATTTACATCTCAAAAGTTGTAGTCAACTAACTAAATTGAATATAAAAGGGAATCTACAATGAAACTTTCTAAAAGTTTTTCATTAAAAAAAAAATCTAAGATATTGGCTATATTGACTTCTTAAGTCCAAGGCAGACCAGGGTCTTCAAACCTCCAGAGAGGATGTGAATTAAGTAGCCAAGAGATCTTCCACAATGAACAGTCCGTGATATATGCTACTGCTAGACTTTGTGACCTCTGTTAAACATAAGAAAACTCAGGCTGGGAATGTGGTCCAAAGACAGATCATTTGCTTTGAAGGCATGAGGCCTTGAGTTTCATCCTCAGCACTGCAAAAAAAGTAAGCAAACTCACCCTACCACGAAATGTTTGGTCTGGAATGTGGTTTCTTCTTTCAGTATATCACTTACTACTGTAGTTTCCCATGTTGTAGTTCTGAATGACACATATGTGTTTATTTTATGTTTTTGGGGGGGATTATTTTTGGTACTGAGGATTGAACCCAGGGTCTAAGTTGCTGAGGCTGGCCTTGTTCTTGCAATTCTTCTGCCTCAGCCTCCTGAGTCACTGGAATTATAGGCACCCAACACCATAACTGGCTAGTCTATGTATTCTTGATACCTTCATTCCATTTGTTTCTTTGACAGTATTTCCATAGCTAATAATAATGTTGTTATTATTCCATAGCTAATAATGTTGTTATAAGAGAATGGGCTCCGGAATCAAGTTCCCTGCATTTAATTCCTGGCTCCATCTCTCATTGGCTATATGGCTTCGAATAAACTTCAGACTGTACTGTGCTTCAATTTATAAAACAGGTTCAAGATAAAAAGTCCTTGTGAGGAATGAAGTATTAGGCTTTGGAAAAAAAAGGAGACTGTTGAACTCTGGTTTGGAAAAGCAGTTCAGAATTAAAAACATTAAAGCATACCACACAATAGAAACAGGTTATCAATCACAAGATAAAGAATGATCCTATTTTTGTTTTAAAATGGTGTGGGGGTGGTGTGGGATTGAACCCAGGGGTACTTCACCACTGAGCTACATCCCCAACCTTTTTTAGGTTGCAGAGACTGGCCTTGAACTTAGAATCTTCCTGTTTCAGACTTCCCAGCTGCTGGGATTACAGTCATTTATGCCACCAGACCTGGCCCGCCAAATTATATGATGATTAAAAATGGGTAATGAAATTATAGGCAACTGTTTTTATTTTGACAATATGCTGTTTCTTTCTACATTTTACATATTGCTTTTAACCTCAGTATCTTACCTTATAATCAGATTTTTTTTTTTTAAGTCTTATTAGTTCGAAAGTATAGCAGGCTTTAAGCTAAATGGGATAAATGAAGATCATTCATTGGTACTCCTGGAATACTCTCCGTTTGTTTCTAGAGAGCAGTGCTGACAGGGTAATAGTTGGGCTCCAACTTATTCCCGGCAAATCAGCATGGAAGAATTTCTGATCTTGTGTCTGATGAAGGATATGAATATGCATGCCTAAATTAAATATATCCCTGCACATTCTTCCTGTAACAAGCTAGCAAAATTTGTGAAAGAGAACTGAGGGCTGGAAAGTAGAAGAAACAGAATGGCAGAGGCCACTGGCAATGAAAATTAGTCCAAGAGGCTTATATATATATGCTCAATATAACTCCCTATTCCTCATTGTTCTTACTCTAACTATGTGAATAAAGTAAGTAAATGATGGATTTCCTATCAAGCAGGGGAGAGGAAGGAAGAAAACTGAATGACAGAGATGTCAAGCAAGAAAGTATTTATGGAGGACTGAAACATGTTTGAATCTAAGAACAGATTTTTTTTGTTAAGTGTGTAAAGAGGAGAGGTAGAATAATATACAATGTAATCTTTAGTTAAAAAAAAAACCTTCCTAATAAAAATGTCCCACTAGAGGTTGAGATAACATTATTATTATTATGACCCATTTTTCTGCTTTAATTTATCCTGAAGACTTTAATTTTAGCATATACAATTTGGGTCGACGAACAAAGAATTTGCTTCCAAGGGCTTATAATTTCTCTTCTAACTGCCTAAAACTACTCACAATATTGAGACACAGATTCAAAAGAGAATGAAGGAGTCTTCCTAGTTTCTACATCTCACTACTGAAGGCTATCACCTATTCCTGGAAAAGTCTTCTAAAACCAGAATTACTCAAAAACAGAATGGTTCATTTTACTTTAAAGTATATGGATACACAAACAAAAATAAAAGGGCAATCGTATTCAAACAATTCTGAATAATACTTTTTGGTCCTAACAATAGAACCTTTCTTTTGTCTAATACTGTCCTGTTTTAAATAAAGTCTATTTCCATACCTTCCAAGTTGAGCTGGGAGAAAGCTGACAAATTCTTTAAAATGTATACAACACTAAGGTACAGTATCTCTTGATCTAAATATAAAGATTATGTGACCACCAAAGTATATTTTAGGCACTTACTAGATTATAAATAGCTGAAAAAAGTCTGTAAACTGTCATATGTATTATGACAGTGATGCCATAATGACAGTATATTAAACAACTGAAGAATGTAAGGTCAAATAGCAATAAAAATGTCATCTGTACTATCCTCGTTTATGCATGAAAATAACAGTAAGTGCACACCTTACTGTTATTAAACTTGATTTTTTTTAAAGAGACAGACAAGAGAGAGAGAGAATTTTTTTTAATATTTATTTTTTAGGTTTCAGCGGACACAACATCTTTGTTTATATGTGGTGTTGAGGATCGAACCCAGGCCACACGCATGCCAGGTGAGCATGCTACCGCTTGAGCCACATCCCCAGCCCACTGTTATTAACCTTAAAAATTTTTTTTTAGTTGTAGATGGACACAATAACTTTATTTTGTTTTTATTTATTTTTATATGATGTTGGGGATCAAATCCAGTGCCTCACACATATGAGGCAAGCACTCTACCGCTGAGCCACTCCAGCCCCTAATAAAAACTTTTAATGTTTCCAAATTGGTCTCACTTACTCATGTAAAAATTTCTAATGCTTTCAGAAGTATTTAATTAAATTTATTTACATAAGAAACTGCTGTATAGAAAGCTAAACAATTCAGAGCATACTCTATATTCTACAAATAATTTATATCAAGAATTTTATATACCCAACTTTCAGTCAAGGTGAAACACACCTCTTACATTTGAATAGGAATAAATGTCAAAGAGATTTTCTAGAGCACCAAAACCACAACTTTTTAGGCAAGTTCCCAAAAGCAATGACGTTAAGACTAGCTGAGCAGCCCAGGGAGTTAGTGAGCTACCAGCATTTCCAGAAACTCAAAGGAGTCAATTTGCTCATCAGTTAAAGAACAGAATATGTCCCCTCATTGAACACAATCCCTTGCCACTCCCTATTGGGAATCAAACCAAGGGCTATGCATTTACTAGGCAAGATTCCATCACTGAGCTAGGTCCCCAGACCTTTTTCTTTTCCTTTTTTAAAATTTGAGACAGGGTTCAGTCTGGCCTGGAACTTGCAATACTCCTGCCTCAACTTCCCCAGTAGCTGGGATTAAAAGTGTGTGCCTCAATGCCAGGCTCTGAATGTACGCTCGGTGTGCAGTAAATACAAGCCCATTTGTATTTAGCTCAAAAAGTCCTGTTTTGGCATTACACTCTTTTATGTCCTTTTTATATTCTGACTAATGTGAAAATTAATATGCGTTCTTTGAAATGCAAAAATAAAACAATGAAAAAGAAGCTCTCAAAATGGCAGTGAGAGCATGGTGGCAAAAATACCTAGTAGACTCAACCCAGAGTGTATGGCATTCTTATAAACAACTCAGGAATAACAGAAACTACAGTTTTCCTAAGGAGGAAAAAATAATTAAATTACCTGAGTCACTTGGACACCATTAACAACAAAAACTAAAATCTTTCTTACCTCTCCCAATTATTGACTGGACGGCTTCCTGATTCTGCCTGCAACTCCACCTAACCTCTGCTTCCGCTGAGAGCCAGCGCCAAGCTGCTCCACATAAGTTGACCAAGTTTTCCACTAGGATACGCGGCGGAGGAGTCCCCTCCTCCCTGCGTCACCTCCACGGATTGGCTTTCTGTGACATCTCAGGCGCCCTACCCAGGGCAGTTTGTTTTGAAATCTTAGTGCCTCTGACTTCTCAAGCTACCTGCACGGGCGCGGCCCACGCCGGGCAGAGCTCCGCCGAGGCAGAGCTCAGCTGTGTCAGTCACCAGCCTCCGCCAAAACTAATGACACCGCCCGGCGAGGCTGCACACGGCCGACGCGCACGCACCACGCCTTGTTGACATGTTTTGAAGCCAGCACCGTGGGGAGACGCCCCCAAGCAGGCTCCAAGATCTGCGTGTCGCGCCTCGCTTCCCACCCGCGCTCGCCGGGGGCGGCCCGCCCGCAGCCCAGAGCCCGCGCCCCGGGGCCGGCCCACAGTCGAACGGCGGACCCTCCCCGGACCATCTCGCGGGGCCCCGGCCCTGCCCCTCCGCCGTTACCTGCTGCCGGGGGCGGCTTCCCCCACACACCACCCCGGGCTCCGGGGACGGCGGCGGCTGGTCCCGCGGCTCTCACATGAAGCCCCCCGGGGCCCCCGCTTCGCGCTCCCGCCGCCACGGCCCCCCGCGCTCCGCCCGCATCCGAGGCGCTGGTCCCGCGGCGGGCGCCAACGCGGCTCCACCTTTGCGGCTCTGGCTGTCCAGAGAGAAGCTCTCTTTCTCAGTCCCACGCTGTCTTCCGCGTCCTTGCCCCGGGACTCCCCGTCGCCGGCCAGAGAAGCTCTCAGCGAACTGCGGTCAACGCGTAGGTCCCCTGCGCCTCGGCCCTGAGTCCAAAATGGCGCCTGCGGCTCACGGCCGCGCGCTTTCCTCGGCGCGTCTCCGTCCGAGGGGGCGGGCGCGCGTCCGAGGCCGGCTCGTTCGCAGCGGGGCAGGCCGGGGCCTGGTGGCGAGGGAGCGCGCCCAGCGGAGCGCGCGCTGTGGCGGGTCCGCGCTCTGATGACAGGAGAGACCTCCGTCTTCCCGCCCGAGACGTGATTCCCGCTGGAAGGGAAATTTTTGTTTTGGAGCGGAATGTGGGCGGGCTAGAGCTAATTAGATGCAGAGGAGATTATCTGCGGCTGAAACTGGAAAGTTTAGAGAGGTGGAGCAGAAACCAGAAAGGAGGGAGTGTCTCTGGAGCCCGCTGCAATCCAGCCGCGAGTTACAACCCGCAGATCAGGGTAGGTGCTGACCTGCGCACACCTCCGTGAGGCGGGCGCAGCCTTCGTGACCACGCCTGCTTTGCTCTTGGTGACCTGTGGGGTTAAATGCACGCTCTAAAAATACTGTTTACACACACACACACACACACACACACATAAAAGGTGCTTGAAAGACTGCAAGGAATACCTCAGCGTGGTGATAGGGACTTGGATTTTAGATGGTTTTTGTTTTACGAATATTTCTATTTCTCTTTTTTCCAATGTGACTTTTTTCTGCTTTCTTTTTCTCTTCTTTCCTTTTTCTTTTTCTTTTCTTTTCTTTTCTTTTCTTTTCTTTTCTTTTCTTTTCTTTTCTTTTCTTAGGGATTGAACCCAGGGGTGCTTAACCACTAAGCCACATCTCTACCACCTGTCCCCCGCCCCCATACCACCACCACCACCACCACCCTTTTTTTTTTTTTGAGACCCGGTCTCACCAAGTTACTTAGGGCCTCACTAAATTGTTGAGGCTGCTTTGAATTTGTGATCCTCCTGCCTTAGCCTCCTGAGCCTTTGAGATTACAGGCATGCACCACCACACCTGGCTCCAAAAGATTTTTTATCATCAGTTATTCTTAAAAACCATGCTTGCTTTATGAAGTAAAGAGACTCCTGAAATTTTTCAAAAACAATGAGAGAGTGTAAATAGATGACTAATTATAAGAATTAGGAGCCTTTTGTAAATCAAGACATTTTTGTAACTGCTACCTAATTGACTTGTTTTAAAAGTTTAGATTTGGGGGTATTGAGTTTTTCAAAATTAGAAATGCCCTTAGGTGCAAAATCTTAGTTTGAATTACACACCATTTCTCCATCCCTCTCAAAAAGAAAAAAGAAAAAGGAGTTTTCCATTCAAAGATGCCTTTGAACTCCTTAACCCTTGTGGGGAAAGACTGGAAGGCAGTGATTCTGAGGATCCCTCCATTTTCCCCCTTCTCCCAAGAAATTGAACTAGGAAGCCATATGTAAAATTACATTAAGATTAAATGTGGGGAAATGCTAGTGATTGTTTTTAAGGACTGGCTGTCAGATCAAGACAAACTGAGCAAACTCTCCAGCAGCATCATAAGTGGATGTACCTGAACTGCAACGTTTTATTAGGTCCCTCAGTGACTGGATTGTGAGGAACAATAGGAAGTTCTGAGAAAGGTAATGATAATTATTAGAGGAAGAAAAACAAGTCAAAAATAGGCCCCTTTTCTTGAAGCTAGGTTAGCAATATAAAGGATCACCCAACCACATTAAACCATTAATGTGGTATAACACATTAATCCTTGGATAATTAAGTTCTTTAAATAAAATGGCTTAGTATTTGTATATGACTTAATATCTAAAACAAATAGGTCAACTAGTTGTGTTATGCCAGATTCCTGAACCCCAATAGACCTCCAGGAGCAGAATCCAATGCAATCACACAAGAGTCTTCATTGCAAGCTCCAGCCTAGACTCACAACCATTCCCAACGCATGCTGATTGGAGGTTGCTAGGGGGGTTGCTATGGGTCCTCACCTAGCCTAACTGAGTCAGGGACACCTGGAGCCTCAGACCTCTCCTGTTATTTATGGACAAACAATTCAGCAGGATGGGTATGTGCTTAGGAATGCTCCGTGGTTTTTTCCAAGGACAAGGGTCATGCCCCCTTCCTTGGACAGGCTTTGCTCTGAGGTAGAGGCTGGTTTCTCAAAAATGGAGTCACATTAGTTTCTCAATTGCAGGCACATGGCAATGTTAAGCGAATATTGTGTTTTAATGGCAGAATGAATGGGACCATTTTATATTGGGAATAGTTAAGTAAATATAATCAGTATATCAAATTAATATTCAATTACACTCCAATCATAGTACCTTTTAATTTCCCCTTTAGAGTCTACCTTCCTCCTAAACAAAACAAGGACCTTGGTATACTTTACCTATTGAATACCCTCTCTTCAACCCTGCTATTGTTAAAGATTTTATTTCAGCTTAAAAAAAATAAGCTTGCACTTATTTTTTGATAAGTCAATACTTATTTACATTTACCAATTTTTTTAGTCAAGATCCATGGCATGTGGGTTGAGGAAGGGTGGCTATGGAGCAGAATCATCCATCAGGGAAGAATAATTTTATTAGTGACTCTCTAGAATTGCCAGTACACATGGCCAAAGAGCAGTCCAATAATTAGACAGCCTTATTATTGCTTTTAAATTCTCCACAGACAGTACCTCTTCCAGGGGCTGAGCATACCCCAAACACCACCTTCTTAGCATACCAGTAATCAGGATAGATTAGGTTATGTTGTGGTACAAGTTGTCCCTGGGTATCCTTGGGGGTTTGGTTCCAGGATTCCCCCTGCCCAACCAGGATACCAAAATCCTTGGATAATCAAGTCCTTTACACAAAATGGTATAGGATTTGCATATGACTTAACATATGTAAAACAAATAGGTCATCTAGTTGTAGGCATACGGCAACCTTAAAGAAATGTTAGCTACATCCTTGTTATTACTATTGGCTCTAATTCCTTAAAGAAGGACAGAAGTGATTGTTTCAATGCTAGGCCTTCTCAGCCTCACAAGTTGTGACTTTTCTCTCTTGTTGGCCTAAGCTAAACCAAAGGGAAACTAACATATGCAGAAAATGTTCTTACCTAAGCCTTTGGTTTTGTCCCTTGAAAACTAATAACCCAGGCAAATACTAGACATGACTTTTTCCTGGGCTTGGCACTCATTATGAGACACATCACACTAGCTGAAAATGGTTCATATTTAGCCTTGCAGATAGATTTCAAATTGTTTGCACTATTCCCCTCTCCCAATATAGATGGTTTCCCACACTCTGCCATTGTAACCAAACATCCCTGAGTAGCCCCAGTGATAACACTACCTGCCAAGGATATTTGATCCACTGAAAGAGGGATTTATTAGACAGACTATTTTTTTTTTAGGTGCAAACAAAATGTGTTTCTCAATTATTTTCATCCATGACCTTTACTTTGCCCTAAGAGTAAGTGATATTAAACTCACATTTTTAAGTATGTTTTCCAAAGCAGGTTTAAGGGACCTCAGCCCTGTCATGTCCACAGATGCTAATTAGTTGTATTCATACTGGTTAGAATTGAGTCCAGAAGAGGCAAACTCTAGTTGTCTATTTCTCAAATGTATCCCAGTGTGGGGAGCCATTCTCACATGTGACTGGGCAACTCCCAGTTTGGGTCTGAGGCGCTCTGGCTAAACTGTGTTGGAGCTTTCCCCGACCCTCTCCTGGTGCGAGAGCCTGTCCATATGGGGGTTTGACTGACCACTGACCCCGGGGGCCAATCACTGACCCTGACCTTAGAGTGCAGTCCTCCTCAACCTTCGTTGGATGGAATTCTCCCCTGAATTTGTTCCCCAATAAAAGGCTACTCCCTGGCGTGCTCCCTCTCTCTCTCTCCTGCTAGCCCTGAGTAATCCTTGCTGCCCTGCCTGGTGGTTCGAGGTGGGAGCCAGAGGGGGAACCGTCTTGGACCTGGTCATAGAAAAAGGTAACTGAGTCTGTGTGTTTATTTCGATCTCACTAGTTAACTTTTATGCCAAGAACCTCATTAATGAAACCAGTGCGCTGGTCGCATGGTGGAATTCCCAGGTCATTCCACAATGGCAGATATATAGTTATTTTTCATTCAGGCACCAAGTTGTGCCTAGGTTTTGAATATCCATGGGCACAGACTTTATTTACAAGGCATAGAAATCTTCAGTTTTAATCAGAGCTATTCTTTACAAGTGGGCATTCTCAGAGCTCATTCATTTATCCCAATGATAATTAATACCTTCTCCTATAATTCTGTCAATTTTTCTTATTTCCTATTCATATGAGAGCATTTTGAAATTAAACATCATGTACAATGCTACATTGAGTTCCTAATTGCCCCTTTTACCTGCCTGATAGATCTCATTCTTTGATATAAAATATGCTATTTGCCATATTTAATTCCCGTGTTCTTTCTTGCCCTATCTTGACTGTAGCTGTGAGATTGTGCTTCTCTATATTACAATATCCAAGTCACATATTTATGTGTGCTACATGTAGTGGTGTCCAATATTGGGTGCATCTTTCCGTTAGTGCCCTGACAAATTTCTAGACCCCTTCTAACTGTGAGGTCACTGCCGTGAGGTCTTTTACCAATGTGTTGGGCCATTAGGTTTCTTGCTAAACAATCTAGGTAGAGGGAACATTTCATTTTTATCAGCCTTCTGGTATCATATGCCATGTTCCATTAAATCAAAGCTTTTGTGTTGACACCACGTTATTCATCACCAGACACCTAATCATTTGTTCCCACTTCAGTAACTGAGAGAGGTTCGTGACTGATTGAGCTGATGGGTCTTGGAAGGCTGTTTGGTGCTTCTTGTTCATCTTCATGAAGTACTGACTGGAGTATGTCTTCTCACTCAAAGCATTCAATACTTCACTCTTTATAACATCAAACAAAAATTTTTAGACTTATCATTTAAGCTTATGTATAACCATGCTCTTTCCCTGAGTCATCTTTTATAACTTTTCTTTTACGAAGGTATCATTTATAAGCAGTGAAGTACATAAATCTTAGATATATAGTGTGATGGATTTCTGTATGTGTGCACTTGTGAAACCACTGTCCTGTTCAGGATATAAAATGTTAAAGTGACTTATTGCAGTGCCTTCTCAAAAGTAAACACTGTTCTGAAATCTATCACCACAGATTTGTTTTTACCTGCGGGAGTAAGAAGTTCTGGTATGCAATTATGAAAAATTGCATAGTAGTACAAAATTGCATAGTAGTACAGTAGTGTGACTGTAGCTAATAAGGATATACTACGTAGTTTTAAAGTTAGAAGATATTGAATATTTTGCTATAAAATGATAAAATTTGGGGAGTTAGATATTCTTAACATTACAAAGCACATACATGCGTCAAAACATCACAAGTTACCCTATTTATAAATAAAATTTTTATATTTTTATATATCAGGTAAAATTTAATTTAAAAATAAAATGATAAAATCAAACTGTGGAGGATAAGATTCTAGGCCAGTACTCTTCATTACAAATATATGCAAGGCACATACTTAAAATTTTCTGGAAGCCACAATAAAGTTAAAAGGAACAGGTAAGATCTATTTTATTAATTTATTCTACTTAACCCAGTGTATCCAAAATATTATTTCTATGTGTAATCAGTTTAAAAATTATTGAAATTTTTTTCAGTCTTTTTCTGTGAGACTTGTTTGCCTCACCAAAAAAAAAAAAAAAAAAGAAAAGAAAAAAGGATAGCAACAGTTCATAGGTTTGTGGGAGATGAAAGTATGATCAGGTGCAGGAAGCCCCTTGTATGATTCCTATTGCTACAGTAAAAAATTACCATAGGCTTGGTGGCTTAAAAAAAAAAAAAACAACTAATTTTTGTGCAGCTTTAGAGATCAGAAATCCAAAATGGAATAAAATCAAGGTATCAGCAGAACTGTATTCCTTCTGGCTCAGGGGAGAATCTGTTTTCTTGCCCCTTCCAGCTTCTGGAGGTCATCAGTCTTTTCAGGCACCTGGCCCCTTCCTTCATCTTCAAAACCAGCAGCGTAGGGGCTGGGGTTGTGGCTCAGAGGTAGAGCGCTCACCTAGTGAGTGTGAGGCGCTGGGTTCGATCCTCAGCACCACATACAAATAAATAAATAAATAAAGGTATTTTTTCTGACTACAACTAAACAACAACAACAACAAAAACTCAACAGTGTAGCACCTGGCCTCTGATCCTCTACTTCCCTTACTCTGACCCCCTTTCCTCCTCTTTCCCCGTATTAGAACCCTTCTGATTACATTGGGCCTGCTGTGTTAATCCAATCTAATCTCATTTTAAGGTCTGCGTCCTTAATCACATCTGTAAAGTCCCTTTTGTCACACAGGGTAATAACATCTTCATACATCCTGGGAATTAAGACACAGGAAGATTTGGGGAGGCCATTACACTGCCATACCTATATAGTGCTTGGCTACAGTAAGCCCCTCAGTAAATGTTTCTTCTTTTTTTTTTTTTAATAAAACCTTGACTGTAATTCTTAGTGACATTGTATCACTGACATATTTCTGTGTCACTAGTGCATAGTGCTGCACATATTAACTAACTCATACAGTCCATTCAAGCACCTTCAAGTGGGAAAATCATGGTTACTAAGCAATGGGGAACACAGATCCTACCCTCATTAGAGTGCAAGCCTAGAAGAGCACTCAAATATTCATAAAACTTAGGAGGCAAAAGCTACTCACACCTCCGAGGAACACATCAGCACCTTAGTTCTCACCACACTCTCTTCCTGGAATTCTCCTTCACACCTTTCTTGTCAAAACGCATCTTTTTTCTTGAGGAGTTGGACATGCTGTAACTGAACATGTTTCTTGGGCTCATTTTGCTTAGAAACTTACTGTGAAGTTGCAACTATATTGAGACTGCAGGGTTACTTTCTGGACAGTTATCCCCAACCCTGACTTTCTTTCATAATTTCTCCTGTGACTCCCTCCAGTATTTGTTTTCACAGTGTAGCTAATTTCCCTGTGCTACCTGAGGTCATTTGTGAACTCCTCAGGTAAGCCATTTAAATCATACTATCCTCATGTGTCAGGCCCTCTAGGAGGGAGATACCTACATGAAGTTAGAAGTTAGAATCTGTTGGGAGGAAAGCCTGTGAAAGAGTGTAGGCTGAGAGAGCTGGAAGGAAGAGATTTCAGGTGATGCAGATTCATGAAAGGAGAGGGATACAGGAAGAATCTCAGGTTGGAAAGGTCCCTGGCAATAATGAAGCTCTGAGCAGTTTTCTGCCAGCCCAAGTACTGTTGCAAAGATTGACTATAAAGATCAATCTGAGTGCTTGGACATAAATTGACAGGCCCTAGAATGCTGGCCATGTTCTGTTGGCTGGAGCTGCCCTAGAAGACTGTGGTTTTGGCCCATGTTGGGTTGGATACCACAGGTGCTGCAGTTGAAGGCTGTGTGGAACTACTCTCCCCAAGGTGGGGGCTCACCTAAACTGGAGCTCTGAGCTGCACTGCTCCCAACTAAACTGACCACTTTTGTGGGCAAATATTATCTTGTCCTCTTTGCAACCGTGTTCATACAGATGTCCAGTAACTTTCATAAATTCTTTTCAGAACCATCAGTAAGTAATTGCATCATGTGGCAGAAAAAGTTTGGACTTTAGAGACTGAAAGTTCTAGATGTACATTTTAGAATTTTTTTTTTTTTTTAGCCACAACAGTATGAATCTAGTACAAGTCATTTAAATTCTGTAAATAGCTAAATGAGATTAATAATACTTTACTTCTGGAGTTGTTGGGAGGACTACATAAAAAGCTTAATTCAGTGTCTGCAATCTGAGAGATGTTAAGTAAATGTTCTCTCCTTTGCTCTTCTCATTTAAATACTATTTTATTGTGGGATAAAGTACTTGGTAAATACATTTCCATTTGATTTGGATTTGGTATTATTTCTAACCAAAATAAGTGGCTTACTCAAGGTCACACAGGCACAAAAAGGGGCAGAGTCAGGGCTTGCTTCAATCCCAGCACTTTTCATGTGCTATTGGCAGTTTTCAGGAAAATGAGCTGTAATGTTCCATCAAACAGTGACCATCAGAAACACAAGAGTCTGGGTCTAGATGGAATATGGTGACACAGTAGGCAGGGAGAGCTGCTGAGGTTGAAAAATCTGAAAAAGGCAGCAAATTAGTAAAACGCTGAGTAAAGTGTGAATAGAAAGTACTGCATATATTTTATCAAATAAGCTTATTTATAGAATACGATCTTAGACCAGAAAACTGTTTTTAAAAAAATTGCATTTACTATGCTTGAAAATATAACCGGTGAAGTTTCTGTCCAGAAAGATTCACTAACCCTTCCTATTATGGTTCTACTGCTTCCTGCCTGGTATATTACACAGAACATTTAAAGGATGATCTTTGTGCACAAGATGCTTTAACCAAATGCCTGCCAGTCATCCCTTTCTGTGCTTTGTTGTAGTTTATTCCTAAAATGTTTAAGTTTGCTATTTTTGAAATACTAAGGATCGTATAATTAAAGATGGATTCCTCATAAATTAAGATAAGTTCAAGTCCTTGTGAGTACACATTGTAGAACTTAGTTGCTTTCCCTCCTTTTATTACTAGAACTTTACTATGCATCTCAGTAGTTTCCTGGTTTCCCCCACCCTCATTACCTGGAGCTTATCAATTTATCAGCAAAGTCAGTGTAGATGAAATGGTATTCCTTACAGTTCCCAACTGTCCATTAAGTCTTTTGTTTGGGTGGCATTCTCATGGTTAGTTTCATTCCTATGGACTTGAGTTTAAGTCAAATATACTTATCATCACAGGCTTACCTCATTCTCTCCTTATTTTCCTTGGGACTCTTACCTATTTTGCGTTTCTTAGAAACATGTTAAATCAACACTGCACACTGTTCTCTAATCACATTTTATATTTCTCCACCTAGCACTTTTTTCTCATGCCACTTTTCACACCTTTGTTCCTTGAAATGCTATTTGCTCTTTAAGATGGAGTTCCAATGGTCTCTTGGTTGCCACTCTCCCAACTACAAAACCAACCAAACAATAATAATTTTGTCTTTGGTTTGGATATTTTTATGAAATGTATTACAACATTCTATAAAATAGTTATCTGAGCTCAGATCTGATCTTTTTTTTTTGTATTTTAATTTCTTTAAGACAAAGATTGTTTTAAACTTCTCACAAATGCTTACTAAAAATGTTATTAAATTTGACAATTATTTCTATATTGACAAATTAATTTCTGTATTTCCAATAATGGGAATTTAGAATAAAATAAATTCGTGAGTCTCATGAAATAAATATCATCTGATTTAGGATAGAATGTAAATCAATAATTTGGCAATTTCATGACTCTAATGGAAGGAAAGATAAAGAAAAAAAAAGATCCACCTAAACACATTACTAGTATATAGAAGATAAAAGACTGAGGCAGTGGCACACACCTATATCTCAGCCACTCAGGAGGCTGAGGCAGGGGGATCAGGCCAGCCTTAGTGAGAACCTCTCTCTCTCTCTCTCTCTCACACACACACACACACACACACACACACACACACAAACAAACACACACAAAAGCTGGGGATGGAGTTTAGTGGTAAAGCACTGGTTCAATCCCCAGTGCCACAGAAAAGAACAAAAAAAAGCTACTAATTAAGAAGATAGCAGTTGATTGATTCCCTAAGTATTTTCCTGTCTTTGATATGTGTTTATGAAAAGATATACATACACACACACCATGATCTATGCAGTATTTAAGATTCCAGCATAGTGCTTCATTATTACTCTTATATTCCCTAATAATCAGTTCTGAGAATCATAATTAGGCCATGTTAATAATTTCTTTCCAAAAAGCTTAAATGGAATTTAAGACTTTGAAGCTATTTAAATTTTGATTCTCAAACAAACAACACCTTACACAAATATTAGACTTTATCACTGTATAAAAATGTACAGTGGCTTTATTGACATGTACATTCCAATATGTTTACAGCTGCAAGATAATGAGGCACACTCAGTATTGCACTTCATTAAAATTTCAGGCTCAAACTTAACCTAGAAGTTTAAATGAAACTGCATTTGTAATTTAGTAATTCTTATACAGGACAAACATTGATATCTTTATATACAGTGTGATACTTATTACATTTATATGCCGTCCTAACACAATTTTTTTTTTTAAATAACAGTCTAGGAAATAAACCAGAATATTCCTCTTTTTATCCCCACCCGTGATGCAATTGTACAGGATTACAAAAAGGCAGTATACAATAAACAATGATTATTTTTCTTTTTTGCTTGAAAGCCGGCATCATTCTTAGTCCATGGGTATGGCAATTCTTTTATATCAATTATCTATAAATGTCCAATGCTTCACAGGCCAAAGACGGTAATGGCCACATGCAAACACCTCACAAATTTGATGTCTTGGTTCAAAAGAAGATAAACCAAAATAACGGGGAAACTTTCCATAGCAAGAATTATGTACATGGTATTTGGCATCCTTCTTGCACCGTGAATAGTTCATTTTCATGGATGTAAAAATGGTCCCGTCCTTATCCTGAGCAAAGTTTAAACTTCACTGTATCCTCTTGGTGGATGAAGGCAACTTTTCTCTCTATAGATAAAGGATCTGAGTGTTCTAAAAAGTGTGAGCATTTCTGCACACTCCACACCCCAGAGCAAACTCTTCCCCAGTGGGTGGATGAACAACATGGAGTGGACATTCAGTTCCTTCTAACTGTTTGCCTTTGGGACCTGTATCAATTTTAAAGGAGACAAAGGAATTTAATGTTTTTAAAACACACACAACTTCACATAAATAGGAATCATTGATAAGTTATTCAACAAAATAGCATGACCATGGTAATAAAATATAAAATTATTTTCTTCTGATCACAAAATAAAAATGTTCACTATAAAAACTTCAACATAACCGATACAAATAACAAAGAAAGTGACATAGTTCCTACATACAACATCCTGCCTTAAGAGAACCATTATAAGCTTACAGGTCTTTTTCTAGTAATAGATCAATCAGATATGTCATTTTAAATCTGCAATGTGCAAAAATGGTCACAAACATCCCTCAATTTAAACTGGCAGAAAATTATTCTGGATGAGAAAATATGGAGGACTTTGGTGCAGGATGTTTGTCTATAAATAAAAACAAACCTAATATACGTTAATAATAAGCCATGCTATTATTACCCTACCTTCACGGAAGAGAAAGGGAACATTTATCAGTGGGAAGACTGACTATTACTGTTATTTTTAAAAAGTACCTGAACAGAGATTAGTAGGAAAGTGAAAATTAATCAACTTAAAATATGAACATTAAAATAACAAAATATCATAATCTAGAAAAAACAGTTTCGGGAAGATAAAAATTTGTAGATAATAACCAAATAAAGTAGGCCTATAAAGATGTAAAAAAAACCCCAAAACTTATACTCTTTTATTTTTTAAAAGAAATTTTTTATGCTAATGTGTTTCATGTTATGTGTTTCATATCATTTAAAAAGCACTTTAGCCTCTTTACAAACAAGGAGTAACACAGATTGTGCTTATACTCAATTGCAGATTACCCACTAAAACAGACAGGAACTACACATTAGTTTTCTACAGATACTTTTTTCAATCAATAAATGTAAATTCTGACTTTGCTTAAGAGAAATATATCATGTGTGTGGATGAACTGAGTTTATTCAGATCAATGGGGATTTAATTCAATTTACCTCTCTGGGGTTTAAAAGATTCTCTACTGTGAAAACAGTAAAGGAAACAATAAGAGGTAAAAGGCTGGAGTTTATGAAGCTTTTAACTTGGCACAGTAGAAGCATGAAATTAATATTAGCTGTTATTACTATTACTGAACAACAACAAACTGAGGTCTGTTTCAGGTGAATAAAAAGTAAGTTCCATACAAGAGTAACACCAAGGAATGGGGTGGATAGAAAAGTGAAGATAGCTAATCTCAGAAACAGAGGTCAACTGCTGGTTTGAGCTAACATGAAAGAGTAGTAGCTGAGCTGATTCAAGTGCAGGCATAGACCTGGAATGGGTCAATGTGGGAGACTCCAGGACTGGCTAGCAAGTTAATTATGCCTGCATTTAATTATAAAGGAGAGTAGATCTCCTGTCCCAAATTACAATGCATACTGGTGTCTCCCCCATGAATGGGTAGGGCAGTGTGCAGGAGGGGTACACCCTGTGGCATATCTAGTTCAGGTAGCACTGCTATCTGTGGTGGCTCATGCAAACTGCAGTACTTGAGTTTCTTCAGGGAAAAAAGAAGGCATTCACTCAGCAAACACTGATGAAGTCACTAGCGTGTGAATGGTGTGTTAGGTGCTTGGGATGTTGAGATGAACAAGTACATGATTCCTGTCTTCAGGGAGTTCATAATGGACCACAATGTAAGAAATAATAATAGTAAAAGTAAAGACAAAACAAAAGCACCTGCAAACATATGAGTGATTACTATTGAGACATTGTTATCGTCTATCAATTCTCTACTAGTCACAAAAATCCAAATCTCTTATCCTCATTTTTCAGATAATTATATACACTGAATCAAAGGAACTTATTTTTTCTGATTATTAGATCCCTCATCTTTAAAGTAGGCATAGCAAATATCTAACTTAAAGGTTACTGGGAAGATTAAGAAGTATCCTGGCACCAAAAAGGCGATCAATAAATATTTTAGAAAAGTAATGAATAGACAGAGGGATTGTGTCATAGTCTTCATTCTTCTGTGGCCCCAAAATTCATATATTGAAACCTAAATACCAATGTGATGGTATTATGAGGTAGGGCTTTGGGAAAGGATATAGTCATGAGGGTGGACCCTGTGACTGGGATTAGTTCCCTTATAAATAGACTCCTAATCCTTTCCACCTTGTGATGATATAGCAAGAAGGTGCTGTGCGTGAACCCTGGTCAGACACCAAGTCTGACAGCACCTTAGTATTAGACTTCTCAGACTCCAGAACTGTTAGAAATATATTTCTGTTGTTATTCCACTACTTAGTTTGTGGCATTTTGTTACAGCAGCCCAAATGGACTGAAACAGATTATCTACTCCAATTTCTTAATTTCTACTCTTGTCCTCATCCATACATCAAATCAAGATTAGAATTTAGTTGCAAGTGGTTGAGAGAATGCTCCTCCTGTCCTTGTCCTTCTGAGTAAACTGTCTATGACCATCTTCCCTATTGATATCACTGTGGGCTTTCCTTTAATTCTGTTCATTCTTTAAATGAATAGATGAATTAGGGGTATGTGTGAGGCTAGTACAAATCTCCATCTAAGTTTATGACCTGAGATCAAGTAACTACTTCCCCAGGCCTCAATTTTCTATTTGTGACCATGGAGAAAATACCATCTACCTTATAGATTAAAAGTAAAATATGTATGTGGAAATGCCCTGAATCACTGTTAGCTCCTTCCTTCTGCCTCTCCTTAACTCCTCTGCTGCCTCACTTCTGTGATTCACCACTGTTTAAAGGACTTGATCATGTGAACATACAAGGGGACGTCTTGCCTTTGGCAAAAAGTAGCTATACTCAAAAAAGCCCTATTTATTTTTAAATAGGTAATATAATTCTCATGGATTAAAATCAAAATCTTAAAAGAAAAACAAAATATTAAAAATCATTTATAATCAGAAGTCACCTCTCTACTCCTATCTCTATCACCACCTTACTCTTGCTTTTCTCAACAGTTTAATCAATATTATTGGTTTCTTATGAATTTTCCAGTGTTTCTTTATGCATCTATAAATAAATTTTTTCATTTCTGCTTTCTTAAAAAAGTAGCAGACTATATATATTGATCTGTAATTTGCTTTTTTAACTTACACTATCTGCTACAGATCTTTTCACATCAGTACAAAGAAACACCGTTCTTCTTTTTAAAATGATGTACAGTATTTAGTATTAATAGCTCCCTCAATGGATACTAGTATTATTCACAGATTTTTATTGTTAAAAGCAATGCTGTAGCTGGGTGCGGTGGCACATGCTTGTAATCCTAGAGGCTTGGGAGGCTGAGACAGGAGGATTACAAGTTCAAAGCCAGCCTCAGCAAAAGTGGGGTGCTAATCAACTCAGTGAGACCCTGACTCTGAATAAAATACAAAATAGGGCTGGCTGGGGATGTGGTTCAGTAGCCAAGTGCCCCCGAGTTCAATCCTTGATTATCCCCCACCAAAAAAAAAAAAAAAAAAAGCAATGAATAACCTTACGCTTTTGTATTTTGTTATTTTCTTTACATGCACAGGTGTATCACAGAATTGGGATTGCTTAAGACTAATGGCACTGGTAAATCTCAGGGGCACTATCAAACTACTTTCCATGGGGGCCTAAGATTTGATGGGATGGTATGCTTCCCAGATCTAACAGCACAATATATTGTGTTCTATACTTATAGTTTCACTAATTGCAGATATATCTAATTAAAAATTCTTTTCTTGGTTCCATTTACCTCTCCTTCTACTTCTCTCGATTCCAGCAAGCCTGGTATTCCACCTCAGAGTGATCACTGCCTCCCTACCTCTTTAGATCTTTTTCAGACTCTTTTGGTTTCAGTGTTTTCCTTTCCTCTGTCTGAATGTATACATAATCATTTTCCTCTATTTTTAGTGGCTTCTTTTTATTCCCTTGGCTTTCTGATGCTCACCAGGGTAAACATCCCCAATTCTCAGCCACTCTTAAGGCAAATTACTTATCCAATTTATAATGCTGGTTCCAGTTTAAAAAAAAAAATCACAAAACCCTTTTATGTGGCTCCATAATGAATTTAGAATATCAAACTTCACATAGCTCTTAAAGGCTCATCAACAATCTTCTTTTTTTTTTTATGGGGTCAGGGGGTACTGGGGATTGAACTCACAGGCAGTCAACCACTGAGCCACATCCCCAGCCCTATTTTGTATTTTATTTAGAGACAGGGTCTCACTGAGTTGCTTATATTATAAATAGAGACAGGGTTTTGCTGAGTTGCTTACAGCCTCGCTAAGTTACTGAAGCTGGCTTTGTAACCTTTGAACCTCCAACCTCAGCCTCCCAAACTGTTGGATTACAGGTGTGTGCCACTGTGCCTGGTGACAATCTTTTTACTAATCCGTGGTAGACTTCATTCTCATATTCAGAGATCTGCTCCATTAAGCTCCTCGCTCCTCACTTTTGATGAGGACCTTATCTTTTCTACTTTACTCAGGAAGTGCTCTTCTTATAAGGTTGAGGTATTTATTCTGTTTGAGTTTCCATCATTTGAAATAGAGTGCCCATATAATTTTTACATAAAACTACATTATAAACTGGGCACAGTGGCACACACCTTAATCCCAGCAGCTTGGGAGGCTGAGGCAGGAGGATAACAAGTTCAAAGCCAGCTTCAGTAACTTAGAGAGGCTCTAAGCAACTCAGTGAAGCCCTGTCTCTAAATATAATATAAAAAATGAATGGAGGGCTGGGGATGTGGCTCAAGCGGTAGGGCGCTTGCCTGGCATGCATGCGGCCCGGGTTCGATCCTCAGCACCACATGCAAAGATGTTGTGTCCTCTGATAACTAAAAAATAAATATTAAAATTATCTCTCTCTCTCTTAAAAAAAAAAAAAAAAAAAAAAGGATGGAGAAGATGTGTCTCAGTGGTTATGTGCCCCTGGGTTCAATCCCCAGTACCAAATAATGAAATAAAACAAAACAAAACTAGATTATGTAGATTATAATTGTGATTTTAAAACACTGAAATCAAAAAAACAAAAACAAAAAAACTGAAGGCATACCTGCAGGACAGTGTGGTAGTTCTTCCTTAGGAATGCTAGTCATCCTTTGAAAATCGTCATGACAAGCATTACAGAAATGTGTTGTTCCAAAGCAGAAGAAGACAGCCACTGAACAGCAGTAGCGACATTTATATTCCAAAAAGTCTGTGCCATGTTTAGGACACATCTATTAATAAAAGAAAAGATAGCAGAATAGTATAGTGAGACTATTTCAACTACACTTAAGACAGTCATAGTAAACTCATTAACTCATATTTTGATAGTATATATAGCTCTGAAAATGGATTAAAATTGATGAATTCAAGAATAAATACGTGGCTTTGCTCAAAAGATCTGGAAAAAGCCCCAGGTTCTAATTCCATCTTCAGCACAACATACAAGATTTCATATATAAACTACTTAATTTCCTTGAATCTTTACTGATATGTCATGAAAAATTAATATTTCTTCATCAATCTTCCAATGTCATAGATGTACTGTGCAGGAAAACATAAAAGTTTGCAAGTTCAAAAAAATTAAATATATAAAATTATTCCTTGTTTAAATATGAAAATAATTTCATGGAAAACAAATTATAAAATGAAAATACCACCCAGAAGAAATGCTACAAATGAAACATTTTGGATAAGTACACAATGCTACATAAACAACAGAAAACACTAGTAGAAAATCCTGGTTTATTGATTACATTATTTAAAAAACGGAATTTTTTTAACGTTTCCGTAAACCGTCCTTTCTAATTAAATGTTCTACCTACCTGAGCCCTGGACACATCAGAACAGGCACCACAGATGAGTTCTCTGGGATCATAATCATCCCCTTGTCCTGCTTCAGCATCACAACGCGCTTCACCACCAAAATATGCCTATGGAGAGATTATATTTAGATCATGGAAGAAAAAAAGAAAATGCCGGCCTGGGAGATGTGATATTGCATTGTCATAGGTGTGTAGTGAAAGTCAGATCAAGAAGTCTTAGAAATTGGGAGCAAATCTTTACCATGCGCACCCCAGATATAGCATTAATCTCCAGGACATATAAAGAACTAAAAAAAAAAAAGAAAAAAACAAAACAAAACAAAAAAAACCCAATCAATAAATGGGCTAAGGAACTGGACAGACACTTCACAGAAGAAGAAATATAAATATAATTGATCTACAAATATATGAAAAAATGTTCAACATCTCTAGCAATTAGAGAAATGCAAATCAAAACTAAGCTCTAAGATTTCATCTCACTCCAGTCAGAATAGCAATTATCAAGAATACAGGCAACAATAAATATTGGTGAGGATGTTGAGGGGAAAGACACACTCATACATTGCTGGTGGGACTGCAAATTGGTGCAATCACTCTGGAAAGCAGTATGGAGATTCCTTAGCAAACTTGGAACCATTTGACCAAGAATACCTAAAGGACTTAAAAATCACCATACTACAGTGATGCAGCCACACCAATGTTTATAGCAGCTCAATTCACAATAGTTAAACTTTGGAATCAACCTAGATGCCCTTCAACAAAAGATGGATACAAGAAAATGTGGTATATATACATAATGGAATATTACTCAGGCTCAAAGAATAATAAAATGATGACATTTGCAGGTAAATAGATGGAGTTGAATATCATGCTAAGTGAAATAAGTCAGTCCCCCAAAACCAAATGTTTTCACTGATATGTGGCTGCTGATCCATAATGGGGGGTGGGTGGGACTACAGAAGAGCAGAAGGGCTTTGGATTAGGCAGAGGGGAGTGAGGGGAGGGAAGGCCTGCATCGTGTACATCCAGAGAAATAAGTTGTGTCTTACTTGTATACAATAAGTTCATTCTGCTGTCATGTATAACTAATTAGAACAAATTTAAAAAAGTCTTAGAAATAATATTATCTGTTGACTAGTCCTTTATAATGCCAGGTGTACTGGTGCCCATATTGCTTGTTATAAAAGGCGGGATCAGGGTAAGAAATAAAGCTATTTCAATTCTGGATTCATGCTTTCATGAATGGATAGTTTAACTATTGTCATGTCAAAGCACAATGATAAGAGAATATATAATATTCCAAATGAATATTGAGAACAACATATGAAGAAGTAAGTACAAACTGCTTTTTCATGGCAAAGTTTGGATTATTTTCCTCATTTTGAAACATTAAATGACATATTCCTGGGCTGGGGTTGTGCTCAGTGGTAGAGTGCTCACCTAGCACGTGCGAGGCCCTGGGTTCGATCCTCAGAACCACATAAAAATAAATAAATAAATAAACATACTGTGTCCAACTATAAGTAAAAAATATTTTTTTAAAAAATGAAGTATTCCCTTCCATTGCTTAAAAAATGCTTAGCCATTCCTAAGTTAAAATACTATAGAATGGAAATATGCTTAACATAAATATTGGTACAAAATTATAATTTCAAGCCTAATGGGAAAGAAAAAGCAATCAATTTTAATCATCTTCTTATCATGCATTTTTTAAAAGGAAAGGAAAATTTGGTAGTTCTATTCACAATACTCTTCATACTTATAAAGCATAGTTTTATCTAGTATAGACACATGAATAAATGAAATTACCATGATGGATGATTTATTTGTATTTGCTCTGGGCACAAAATGAGGCCAAGAAATTGGGACATGCACATCATGCATGAATATCTTGTCTCATAGTCAAAAAGCTAAGTCAAAATTGGGAATAAACAAGCTGGTTCAATATAAATCTATTTTCTGTACTAGAAAAACAGGTCAAAAGACAGGCTCCATTGATGCAGAGGTTATAAATGGCCATCTACAAGCTAAATCTGGCCTGAGAAGTATTTCATATTACCTTGAGGCCCAATGCTTTTTTCAGCTATTTCACTTTTCTATATATTCTGTTTGACTTCTTAAATATTTGATTACTACCCTTTTGGTAGCACAATATTCATTTATGATGTTTAGCACATTAAAAACATAGAAATAATATTTTAGTTTCATAAATGTACACTGTTGGTCTTTCCATGTATATTTGTCTGCCATTCTGGCTATCATATATCCATTTAGCCTTCTATTCATTAACTGTATATTTGTTACACTCCAAGACTATGCATATCTCATTCACTCATTTTCTAATTTAGTTAACATTTAACAAATGCTTGTAATGGAGACAAGGATATTTGTTTTCATGGAAAAAGTTTGATCAGAGAGACAAGTGAATCAGTAATGGTATTGCAAGTGCAGTGCTGTCATGGATGTATGCAAGATAACAAAACCGTATGATAGGGATGATGTGGGGAGATATGGGCACATTACAGAGGATGTGAAACCTGAGCTGAATCCTGAACTAGAATAAGACAGATTTCATCATACCTTTGAGCAGGTGTGTTTCGGGATGGGCATGGCAGGTGAAGAGTAAAAGTGCAGGAGGTAGAAAAGAACATTCCTTGAAGAGAAACAATCTGGCAATGGCTTGGAGGTGTCAATGAAAGAGAGAACATGGCTACAATTGCAGTTTTCAGTATAATGTAGCATGAAGTATAAATGGTAATACAATGGGAGATGAGAATTCCATTCATGTCTGAAGAAACACACAGGGCTACAAGATTATAAGCAGAAGAATGCCCCAGTTAGATTTAAGATCTAGAAATATTGACTTACTAGTATCAGTATAAGTAGAAGGGATCAGATGGAAAGTTTAGGGACTCAGTAGCACCAAAGAAAATGATTAGAGTTGTTGAAGAATAGAAAGAAAGAAAAAAAAAGAAGATTCAACAGAGATTTGGAGACAGAATTGAAAGGACTTTGTAATTAAAGTAGACTGGAAGTCAGGCACAGTGGCACACACCTGTAACCCTAGCAGCTCGGGAGGCTGAGGCAGGAGGATAGTGAGTTCAAAGCCAGTCTCAGCAAAAGCAAGGTGCTAAGCAACTCAGTAAGACCTTGTCCCTAAATAAGATACAAAACAGGGCTGGGAATGTGGCTCAGTGGCCAAGTGCCTCTGAGTTCAATCCCTGGTACCCCTTTGCCCCCCCCCAAAAAAAAATAGACTGGGAAAGTCAGGGTTGATGAACCTAATACCAGACAGTGAACTTTCAAGTACCTGTAAGAAATTCAAATGACTGGCAGGCAGTTGGATATTTGTACCTAATCTCATTTTGATTGAATCTAATGTATGAAATATGATATGTCAAGAGCTTTGTAATGTTTTGAACAACCAATAAAAAAAAATCTCATTTTGGAAGGTCATAATGGTATAGGTGGTAGCAAATGCATGGATGTACTGGAGGTCACCAAACATAAGGAGCTCTCACTAGGAAAATAAGTATAAATGAAAAGGAACCCGAGGGCTGGGGATGTGGCTCAAGCGGTAGCGTGCTCGCCTGGCATGTGTGTGGCCCAGGTTCGATCCTCAATACCACATACAAAGAAAGATGTTGTGTCCGCCGAAAACTAAAAAATAAATATTAAAAAATTCTCTCTTTCTTAAAAAAAAAAAAAAAAAGAAAACAAAAGGAGCCTGATAAAGAAGTTAGCCACAAAGGAAGGAGGCCATCAAAAGGGAGTGTCTTCCTGGAAGCCAAGGAAGTAAGAATTTTTTTTTTTTTTTTGGTGATACTGGGATTGAATCCAGGGCCTCATGCATACTAGGCAAGTGCTCCACCACGGAGCTACATCCCCAGCAGAGGAAGTAAGAATTTTAACAAGGGAGTGGTTAAGAGAAAAGTAAGAGAAGTTCATTCATGAATCAATTGCAGCAAGTTATTACTGATGGGAAGTAGTTTTTGTTTATATTTATGTTTTAGTTGTAGGCGGGCACAATATCTTTAATTTTATTTATTTATTTTTATGTGGTGCTGAGGATCGAACCCAGGTTCTCACACGAACTAGGCGAGTGCTCTACCACTGAGCCACAAGCCCAGCCCCGGGAAGTAGTTTTTGTACGGGAATATTACAACATGTTTTGTAAAAAGTAAGTTTAGGTTAAAAAAAGAAAAAAAAAAACTCTAAAGCAAATTAAGTAAATAAGTTCACCTTGAAACACTGCATCAGGCTTTCTTATTTTTAAGTTCAAACATAAAAAATACATAAGAAAATACATAAAAAATACATAAGAAATCACTGTATGATTCAACTTCTTAAAAATATAGGTAATTTCTAGCTTTAAAAATTCTTAATATAATTTGTAGTTTACCTTTCTGCATTTGTAGCAGACATAATATGCATATCTGTTCATGGCATAGCCAGCTGGATCATTGTAAAATCTCACACCAGGAGTTGTGATAGCTTCACTCTTATGCAGACCTTCATATTCCAATCTCATTAAGGCTTTTCTTCTGACATCCTCATATAGTTCTTTTATTGGATCA
Organism: Urocitellus parryii; assembly: GCF_045843805.1. Classification (NCBI taxonomy): domain Eukaryota; kingdom Metazoa; phylum Chordata; class Mammalia; order Rodentia; family Sciuridae; genus Urocitellus; species Urocitellus parryii. The sequence continues at coordinate 69,088,446 of NC_135532.1, forward strand.
AGCAGGTCTTTTAATACTATATGATTAATTTTATTCTGAAATAAAAATATGAACATTCTTTAAAAGCATAATTTACTAATTAACTGAACAAATACTTAGTGTGGGCCCACATGCCAAGCAATGTATCAGGAGATAGTTGATAAACACGTTTTTAAAAAAACGTTATTTAAAAATAATTCTGTAAAGTCTTCTTGAACATAAGAAAAGGGGAAATAGAGCAATTAGGAATGACAGCATGAAATTTTTTTTAAATCTCATATTTCCGGAATCTGAAATATATTTCCTGTTGCTTAAGTTTTGTGGGAATAAAAGTTACCTGGCTGAAACAAATGAGATACACTCCCTCTGTTTGTGGGAAATGTGTGTGTATTTTAATTCCTGGAAGATAAGGGTAGAATGACATGTGATAGAAATGGGCAGGTAGTATTATCGACACTACTTCCCTGTATTTATTTCTAGGTTCTTAAATGTGACTCCCATCCCCCAGGTTGGCACCATATGAGAAGGGAAAACAAAACACTAAATCTTTTTGATTATTCCTCAGTCCAACTAAGTAATGACTGTCTTCTCATGTTAAGCGCTTTGTACCAGTCTGCACATATGAAGAAGACTGGTGCACATATGAAGACAGGGAGAACTAAACAGAACAAAAACAAGTGAAGAATTAATAAGAAAGGCATTGTCAGATTCTATTAACAAAAGCATATTATTAATCATTATTAGCCTGCCAAAACAATTTCCTACTTTTCTTACTACTTTTGTAGAAATGTGTCAAAATGCCAAGAATTTTCTCCTCATTTTAACTAGCTCTAAAAGAATCTGCTGTAATGGCACTAACAACCAATATTTCATTCTTTAATGGCAGGTGTCAATACCTCCAAGCACCAGAGGATTCTTTTTGTTTTTGGAATTGTCATGTGATATAATTCTCAGGGGGTCTGAAAACAGTGATGCATCATTAACACACGATGTTGTTTAAATGAATTTTTCATGCAATATTTAACTTAAAAAGCTTTTAATTGACAATAACTGTTTTGAAATGCTTTATAGCAGATAGAGACCGTATCTCATTCTTAGGAACCACTTGGATGAGGAATATAAACTGATGGAGGCTGATGGTAAACAGCAAACAGGGAAGGGCACCAAGAAACACTGATGCCTATTTATTTTGAAAGATGAAAAGAAATGGAAAGTAGGTAAATTCAGATTCTTTCCAAACCTTGCAAATGGGACAAGATATAAATCCAAATGTTATCCTTGGACCAAGCCATCTGTTTTCCAAAACTCGTCGACAGCACTGTAAGTGGAATACGTGACTACAGTCCAGCTTAAAGAAAGAAACAAAAGCATGTAAGCAAATGCAATAATGATACATTTGAGTAACTGGAATGTAAGATATTACTTAAAGAAGATAGAAGAAAAACATCAAGAAACTTAGTATAATGAAATTTTAGCACTTCTTTATTATTCATGGGACATTATTAACAATCCCTTCAATGGTAACTAATGTTTACCATCTATATGTGTGTGTGTGTATATATTTATACATACATACATACATACATATATATTTTAAAAAGTTTATAGTTGTAGATGGACAGCATGCTTTATTTTATTTTTTTTATGGGAGTTTAAGAATTGAACCCACACCCCATATATGCTAGGCAAACGTTCTGCTACTGAGCTACATCCCTAGCCCCTACCATTTATATAGTAATGGCACCTATAAAAAATATGCTAGGATAGGGAGAAATATTATATCTCAGAGAAAGAAGAAGAAACTACTGATATAAAGATTGCAGATATCATCTCTATAATCCCAACTACATGGGGGGCTGAGGCAGTAAGATGGCAAGTTTGAGGCCAGCCTTAGCAATTTAGTAAGACTGTTTTAAAATAAAAACAAATAAAAATAAAAAAAGAAGGACTGAGGGTATAGTTCAATGGGAAACTGACCCTGGGTTAAATCCCCAATGACCAAAAAAAAAAAAAAAAAAAAAAAAGTAATCTTTCAGGTTATTTTTGGAGAATATTCATTACCTTCGAATCAGTGACAAAGATTGAAAATACTTATAAACAACTAGCAAAAGTTAAAAAGAATTAGCATAATAGTATTAACTTCTATCATATACAGAAGCATGTATAAATATATACAGATCAATCAAATAACACTATAAAATGGCATTCTTGATTTCAGAAGACTAGCTGCTTGATAATCTAATCACTTTTTTTCTTCTGAACATTTTATATATGCTATCAAGTATATAAGTCTACAAAATCATAAATTAAAGCTGAGTGCACAAAATAGGAAGAACACGAAGGGCAGAATTTGCTCAATATATGGACTTTTTGCCCAGTGATAAAAGATTTCAATCATCTTTTTATTTGACAATTATATTTACATTTCCCCAACTCATTGTCTAGATACATTTAAAAGCTGAGGCAACCTGAATGGCTGGTGCTGCCGAGAGTGCTTCAGTGAAACATATCATGCACATGTCATCAGCATCCTGCTTCAGGGTTGTGGCGTTCTTGTCACAGCCGTGCAGACAGGGCAAACAATGTTCTTCATTTTTAACACCTCCACATGGATGGCCACAAGGATGTGTCTTACTACAGGCTATCTTAGCATATTCCTATTAAAGATGAATTGTAATGGTAAACAATGATCAAAAAGGGCACATATCCTGGTAATTCTACCTATAATACTAATTTTCCAAAATTACTTTCCTACAGAAAATACCTATTAGAGCAAAGTAACAACAGTTAGTTTTATTTTATTTGAATAATAAAATTATTAGAATGAGGATTTTTAACAGAGTCTGCTTTACTTTCCATGTGATTTTAAAAAATTTCATTCCACATAATGGAAATGCTGATAAAAAGTGAACTACAATTTTAATCTGTCCATCATGCATAGGCATGAAGTAAAACATTCTTGACTTATAATCTCCCAATCACCTTACAGCTCATCAAAATAGAGGTTTAAAAAACAAACAAACAAACAAAACATGTATCTCTTACTCTATGAACATTATCCAAATTTTTCTCATATAAATTGAGGAACTGAAAATATTTGGACAGCATGAAATATGTATATTATACACGTTAAAGACTCAAGAACTCTCAATACTAGTAATTCATTTTAGGAAAAGAAATGAATAAAGTCTATGAAACTGAAGTCCACAGATATTTTAACAGCTTCTAGCTCAAAATTAAACATTAAGTAGATATGGTTGTGGTAGTTGAAAAACAAACATAAGAATTTGGTTTGGGCTTAAGAGACCTATTTGATACAATCTCCAGCTTTGATAAAGCATTTAATGCTTGTCCAAAAACCCTGAACTTTGTCTGAGTTAAAACTCTTATTTATATAAAGTAAAGGTGTCATATGGGAATAAGTGGTCCTCCTTCCTGGGAAAGTCTGATTCTCTCACTATGTACGCACCTGGCAGTCTGCATCAGAACAAACGCTGCCAACAGCGGATAACTCTGTTCCACTCCTGGACCCACAGAAGCGACATGCTTCTGAGCTACTTGTGGTGGGTTTGCCTAGGTCGAAGCAGAAAAAGAAAACTCTTCCTAAGAACATGGTTTCTACATATTGTAATATGTATTAACTTCTATCATATACAGAAGCATGTATAAATACTTGCTTTGAAAAAAGCAAACAGATCTATATTAGTTGCTATCACTAAAAAATTAGCCAAGGGTTGTAAGCAGCCCTAATTATAAAGCAGATAATCTCCTGCCTGCCACAAGGATTAAGAAAAGGATAAAAAAAATAAAATATACTGAAGGCAAGTAAATTCTTGACTGGTTTGGATTTTTTGTTTTTGTTTGTTTAAGAAACAGACTAGATATCCAGTCAAGCTAGCAGTATGAAATGTGGCAAGCCTTTCACTTACAGATATACGATATCAGTGAATGCAATAATAAATAAACTAAAATACACAGAATAAAGAGAAAAAAATAAAAGAGAAAATATCAATGGAGTATTATGCAGCACTAAAAATGACAAAATCATAGAATTTGCAGGGAAATGGATGGCATTAGAACAGATTATGCTAAGCGAAGCTAGCCAATCCTTAAAAAACAAATGCCAAATGTCTTCTTTGATATAAAGAGAGCAACTAAGAACAGAACAGGGAGGAAGAGCATGAGGAAAAGATTAACATTAAACAGAGACGAGTGGGGGGAGAGAAAGGGAGAGAGAAGGGAAAGCATATGGAAATAGTAGGAGACCCTCAATGTTACACAAAATTACATATAAGAGGTTGTGAGGGGAAAGCGGGGGGAGACAAGGGAAAGAACTGAACAACAGCAGATGAGGTAGAGAGGGAAGATGGGAGGGGAGGGGAGGGGGGATAGTAGGGGATAGGAAAGGTAGCAGAATACAACAGTCACTAATATGCCATTATGTAAAAACGTGAGTGTATAACCGATGTGATTCTGCAATTTGTATTTGGGGTAAAAATGGGAGTTCATAATCCAATTGAGTCAAATGTATGAAAGATGATATATCATGAGCTTTGTAATGTTTTGAACAACCAATAAAAAAAAAGAAAAATATCTATCCTTTATGGGAATCTTCAATTTGAAAATGAATTAAAATATGTTTATAATATTTAAAGAGAGAAAAAATCCTCAAAGCAAAGATAGAACAAAAGGATAAAGGGGAGGAAGCCCTGAAAATTACAAACCAGGCCCATTTTCAAACACAAGTATACAAATTCCAATATAATAGCAATACATTGAATTTAGCAATAATTACAGAAAGGATATTTTTTAAAGTTTATAAGTTATAAGTATTATAAACACAAGGATGGCTTGACATTAGAATACTTAGTAATATAATATATAGTACTGACAGATTATAGGAGAAAAAATATCAGCTATGAGGAAAAAAAGGCTATGATTTGTCACATGAAAAGTCACTTATATTTAGGGTTCATTTGTTTAGGTTTATATCAAACTCCAACATTGGAGGTTTGTGTCAGTAGGAAAAAATGGGCAGACTATAGCTGTGATGAAAATTGAGAACTTGTATGATTCAAGGTAACATTAAGTAGGAATGTACAAGATTTACTTAAAAGAAAAGTAAATGAATACTAACATTTTAGAGATAAAGGCATACTAAGCCTACATAAATTATTATTTTTTGTTTATAGTACTATCTATTCATCCTTGTTATTATTTTATTATTATCAATGGACTAGTACCATTCAGAAAACTTTTGAGAAGCACTTGATCTATTAGAATCCTCTAAAAATACCTTAAAGTCAGTTAAAAGAGCTCTAAGTGCCTACACAGTACAGAGATTTTAATATGGGGTTACAACCAACAGAATTAGAAGGGCATATCAACAGCAATGTGTCCTATCTTTGGAGCCCCAACTAATGTGCAATGCTCACTTAACAGGAATGTAAAAGCATAACTATCTCGTTTTACAAAAGACAATAGGTGCCACAGAGTAATTAAATGACTTGCCCATTAATACCAGGTTTACTGACTATTAATCCTAATGTTCTTTCTGACACCGAATACTCTCTGTCTGATAAACATATCAATATAGACAGTAGCCAAAACCATAATTAAGCTTAAGAATATCATTCAAAATTATTCACATAAGATAAACTAATTTCTAGCTGAATCATAATTAGTATGCATGGTTCTTTTTTTTTTTTTTTTAGGCACAATTTAACTTTCAATCCTCTTTTACCTGTGTGTTCTCGGAATTCCACCATTGCCTTCATTGTTTTAGAATCTGCTAGTGCCATCAACCAGAACAATTTGGTTCTACCACAACCTTCATGAAGGTCAACCTTTATAGCTTCTTCTTCTTCTTTGAAGACCTGTAGTTTCATTAAAGAAAAGGGAAAATATATTTATCACTCTGAAAAAAGAAGAATAAAATTTAATTATTCAATAAAAACAGCTTTTATCTATGAGGCACTGTAAGAAGTTCCAGATATATCCAATTTCTTTAACCTTCACAACAATCTCATTTTTATACATGGATAAGCTGAGTATTGGGAAGGTTGAAGAACCTGCTTAATTTACAGGGGATAACTGGGAACTCAACCAAGGTCATTGATTTCAAAGTCTACTTTTTCCCACATTTATTTCAAATTCATTGAATATACTTCACGCTCTGATCTTGATCAGGGTACAAAGAAAGAAATCTTCACCTGTCTTTGATGAGTTTTGGTTCGTCGATGAAGATGAAGAAATCTGTCACAGTCAGTACATAAATTTCCACAGACATTGCATAAAATGATAGCTGCAGTTTCACCATCATCATGGTTATCGCACATAGGCTAAAATAAGACATTTTCATATGTTACAGTAGATAAACGAGTCAGACATTTATACATATTGAAAGCAACTGTATTTTCTTTATAACAATAACAGACTGCTATTCTAAACTCTATTAAGATTTTCAGAGTTTGAATGTTAAACAGAATTATGGCAAGTGTATTTAACCTAAAATCTTTAAAAATTATTACATGATTAATGTACTGAGCCGGAAAATTTCCTCAAACCCCAAATTCAATGATTAATGTGTATGCAACTTCAATGATTAATAAAATGGACATGCTTTGTGACTTAATAAGTATTTTCATATTATAAATCCATTCAGTATGCTAAATGGGTGAACAATTTGTTTCTAAGACTTGAACACTAATAAGAAAATGCCAAAAGGGTCTAAACATCTTCCCTTCCAGTAAACCTAAAAATATTCATCAAACCTACTCTAAGTACATTTGTAAATAAGTAGTATGTCACATTTGCCTCTCTTACTACTACTTCTTCTTCTTCTTGTTTTTTAGTTGTTGATGGACCTTCATTTATTTGTATGGGATGCTGAGAATTGAACCCAGGGCCTCACACACGTTAGACAAGCGCTTCTACCTCTGAGCCACAGCTCCAACCCTCTCTGATTTTTTTATTGCCTTCCTACCAAAGAACAATTATATTTTAGCACAAAATCTAGACCTAAAATCAGAAGCTGTCTACAAATACTGATACGATGCAAATGTGACTCAGAGAAGGAGAATACTCTTTTATATAATTAAATAAAATCCCCTAAAATTTCTAAAATATTACAAAAAGAGGACTTTAAGTAAAATAGACTCTTGAGATGTAACTGGCCAATTTACACACAGTTTTTCAAGAGTGTCACTAATTGTGTATTTTGACTTACTGGGTCCCCCTACCCCAAGTTGAATATAAAAATAAAACAAGACAAAATTCTTATAAAATAATTCTGATCTTACCATTTGTTTTTGTTGTCCATCCTTTCCCATCCATCTCCCTGAGGAGAGGCGATCTACATGGTCCTGATCAAGAACACACAGTGATGCTAAAGCAAGCCAGAGCTGATGAGAGGAAAGGATGTTATAGTACCAAAAATTTGAGGAAACACGTATAAAATGCTGACACAGGACAACCTGTCAATAAATGCTGGTTGAATTTGAAAATATACAGATACTTCGTGGCACTCAGGTTTTCCTGATTGAGTATAGGCATACATGGCAATTGCCATGTCATACCCACAAAGCAGGAATTCAAATATTTATTGACCCAATGTCTGTTTCTCTAGTAAACCATTCTGTTTTTCTAGCCAGTGTACAAAACTAACCTTCATTGGTATACTATATAAACCAAATCATTTATAGGAATAAATGTCTTTGAATATTAATATTCATTTTATTAATGCAGTTTTCATTATTTTTCCATCTAATATCGTCTGCCTAAGGCTTTAAATTCCAAAGAAGTTGATACAAAGGCTGCTTAATTTTGCATGAATAGGTGCATAATACTAAATTTTTCTAAACAAAGTTTCTGTTGCCTGACAGGGCTTTTAGCACTATACTTAGTACATTTTGTCAGAAATAAATGTCTAATAAACTTTAGAAAATTGCCCTAAAAATAGTTCAAAATTTTCTGAGGCTTAAAGGGTAGTTTCAGTTTTACATAGAATGATTATTTCTTCATTAATTAAAAACTGGAAAATTACTTAACTGGCTCAACTCTAAGAAGTACATGTGAATATCACAGGAGATGGAGAGCAAAACATGGTAAAATAGAAACAGAAAAATAATGCATGCAAGGAGAAACAGGAATGCAAAATGAAAGAAAAGAACTAATGATTAGTAGAAAAGAGTTATGGTCAAAAATACTTGTTTCAGGTATCTCACTCACCAGGAAGACAGCATAAACTGGCTTTCTCTACCCTACAGAAATATAATTAATCTTCTTTTTCAGATTACTCAGGATTAACTAAGCAATTTCTACTAGTGTTGACTTCTTCTTAATGTTGTTATACTGTCATGGTTTAACACTATCTCAAATCTCTTTTGGAATTACAAGACATGTGTTAGGTTAAAACTTACTATAGATGTCTCATCTGAAGAAAGAAATCCCAATTCCTCAGATTCCAACCTGCCCTACCAATAGCAAGAACTTTTTGTTTTTAAAAAGTAACATCTACAAACTTAGTAGGTAAGCTATAGGGGTCTTCATTAGAAATAACTGGGCCAGAAAAAAAAAAAAAAAGGAGGAAGGGGCCTTGTCTTCTAAGGTATCCTGTCTTATCACAGCGGTATGCTGTGGTAAATATAGCAAATAGGTCATTAGAAAGTTAATACACAAACACAAAATGTAATTTATCCTTTCTAACTAATATATCCTTAGCTTCCTAAGTAATAAAAAAACAGATGATCCAGAATACCTAACAGTGAACAGTAATGACTACCATATTTAGTTCACAATTCATAAAAGGCATTTACATTTTTCAAAAAATACATTACCAACCAAGTTGACTTACTGATCAACATTTGTTCAAATCTAGTATCAAAAGAACATGTAAGAGACACTCAAAACTCAAAACAAAACAGAACAAAACCTACTCTAGTTGTTGCAATACATCTCACTGGAGACCTAAATTCTTCTTCCATTTTGGTCAAGGCTATGATGGTTTCTGCGATAGCATTTTTTGTCACTCGGGACCAAGCTTCTGACAGATGACCCTATTGGGCAAGAAAGAAAATTTTAATAAGAAATTAGAAACACATTATTATAGTAAATTCTCGTGTCTTAAGTAACATCTTTCACTAAAAGAGAAAAATCTTTTGTAGCAAGACCTTGCTGGGGCATAAATTTTTGAACTAAACATCCTTATGACCCCATAAAAAATTCAACTTCTGATCATTATTTTAATGATTTAAAAGAAGAATAAAAATTTAAGATCTCAATATTCTTTTCCCTAAAAAGTTTAAGGGCATTTCTTCTTAATTTGGATAAAAAAAATTTTGGTTATAAAACTGTTATTATACAGGAAATCTGTATAGCTAAGCTAACTGCACTAGATAAGTATTACTGGAATCCAAGAGCATAAATGGGCTCAAACTACAATTACCTCCACTTGATATGTTGACTTTAATGAATATTAACACAAGATTATTATAAAATTTAGGTGCTCCTAAATATTCTTCCTAGACATTTTCATCCAATGAACATCCTAAGAAAGCCTACAAAACATTGAGAAAATGACCATTTTGTTGGGAAAAGTGATAGAACTTCATCTTTCCCCAGAACTTCCTCCATCTTCTCATATCCATAAGTTATCATTCTGTTATGGAGCAGTTCAATTCCTCCTCCTCCGTCTGTTCACTTTGCTTCTCAGGGACCTACATTCCACAGTACTTGTTCTCCTAAGGCTGCCTCCTTGAAATACAATGTAAAGTGAGGATAATGACATTTATGGAGCAACTAGCAAGAACCAAGCACTCTGAAGTTAATTCCCATTCTCCACACTCCCAGATTTTCCCCTAAAGCCAATATCTTATGACAGCAGTATAGGACATTAATAAAAAAGAAAAAAGGCTTTATAAACTAGGAGGTCTGAGAGAATGAGAAATGTCACTTCTGAGAGCTCTTTTTAAAAAATTTTTCTATTTCCCTTTTGGCTTTTGGATACAGATTCTTTCCTAGGGTCAGAAGGAGTATATTTAATTTTGTTAAGTTAAAAGTCTTGGAAGACTTGTGTAAAATTCTGAAGTAAATAAATTGAGAATTTTGAATTGAACATAGTTTATATCAATGACAAATTTATCATTTGCTGAAAAGACAAATGGCACAGTGATTAACATACTAATAATATTCTGAAAAGACTAACGTTATTTCTCCTCTGTCAGTTAAGCAGAGGAAGCTATTTATTGTTTCAACAAGACTCCGGCTGCATCTTAATGCAGTAATATCAGGAGAATGGGAACTTACTGCTGCCATATCCTTAATAAGTTTAATGATGATCTCTGAGATTTGAGTAGGAGTTGAGCCCTTCATCCACCAATGACTTTCACCTCGTCGAAGGTAACTACAAAAAAGAAAAGAAAAAAAAATCAGCACTTAGAAACTTAAAAAGGATTTATAAATTATTACAAATGAAAAATAAAAATATTATTTCCACCTGCAGCATTTTGGTTGTTTAACTGAATGAGTTAAAACACTTAAAAAGAAAGTTAAAGCATTACCCCAAATCTCTAACTTCAATCTCAGGAAAACAGCTATTCTCATTTATGTTCCTTTTCAAATACTTCTCCATTTACATATTGCTTTTGTGTATTTTTAAAATTTATTTTTATTTCTTACATACATGACAATAGTGGAATGCTGTACAATCATAATTATTCATTCAAAGCACAATTTTTCGTAACACTGTATAAAAAGAATGTTCATGCCAAATTATGCCATTATACATGAGCTCTCTTATTTTTTTTTTTTTTTGCATTACAATTACTGATACTCAAAGTATGTAGTCTATGGATCGCAAACTACTTGTTTCTAGTGTACATGCAGATAAGAAGTCAGAATACAAACCAACTGCATCACTAAGCTGCAGTTCATCTGACATTTTTGTTTCCTAGGAAGACTATGTGTATGAAGGAAGTGATATGTTGATTAACATTCTGGTGTTATCTGCTTACTATTGTGAACTGACACTATTCTGGATGTCTTGAATTTTCTGCTGTTACACACAATTATAGAACATCCTTATATATATCTTTGTGTACATGTAGGAAAATTTTGGAAGTACAACTGGTGGATCAAAGAATATGCATAAAGTACAGTGAGATATTATCAAACTGACATCCAAAAATGCCAAAGCAATTTATGGTTGATGAAAATGCCAATGCCTTTAAAACACTGGTAAAGCATCAAAAATATTTCATAATTGTTTTAAGTTAAATTGTTCTGAAGTAGGTATCTTTTAATGTATTAATAGGCATTTGTAAATTTTTTTCTGTGAACTCTTAAATATTCTTGTCATTTAATTTTTTATTAGTTGTTTGCCTTTTTGTAAACCTTATTCTAATATTATGGCTAATAAGTATCCATTATGTAGGTTTAAATATTTTTCTAAGTTAGTTGCTTACATTTTAATTGTATCATCATCAATTAATTTTTACAGTTAAATTTGTGAATCTTTTCCAATCTTTTGGATTATGTGTTCTGTTTAGGAAAGCCTTCCCAAATTGAAGATTAGAAAGAATCTCTTCTGTGGGTGTGGTGGTGCATGCCTGTAATCCCAGTGACTCAGGAGGCTAAGGTAGGAGGATGGCAAATTCAAGCCTAGTTTTGGCGATTTAGTGAGGCCTAGGCAACTTAGCAAGACCATGTCTCAAAATTTAAAAAAGGCTGGGGACGTAGCTCAGTGCTTAAGTGCCCCTGGGTTTAATCCCCGTACCAAAACAAAAAGAAAAATATTTTTCTATAATTTGTTCTAATAGACTAGAAACTTTTTTTAAAATAATTTTTTTAGTTGTAGATGGACACAATACCTTTATTTTATTTGTTTTCATTTATGTGGTGCCAGGGATTGAACCCAGTGCCTTACGTATGCTAGGCAAGCACTCTACCTTAGCCACAGCCCAGGACTGACTAGAAACTTTAATTGATCTGAGGTTTGCTTCTCACAGGTGTTATTTATTTATCATTATTGTGGTAAAAAACACATTAACATAATACTGAAATTTACTTTTATATATTATGAGGGAGGTTGAGGCAATGACATACCTGGAGTTGAAAATCATAGGAAGGGTGACCGTTGTAACTCCTTTGCCCACAGTGGTGCCAGCTGTTCCTGTGATAGTGGTGCCTTTGGCTTTTAGCTGTACGGTGAGTGCTTTGGCTATGCACCCAAGAAACATGTCCAAGATACCCAGCTTATTCCAATCTCCTTTCTCAGTTGAGTGAATGATATCACTGATATCTGCTGGGGGCAGAGATTTTACTCCTATGATGCTGGCCAGACGACTGGGGGTCACTTCAGGCAAAACTCGTCTTAGCAAGGAGGTCACCTGGTAAGAACAATAAAATAATTCATTTAAGTGTGATTTTAGGGGGGAAGGGGGTACAGGGGATTGAATTCAGAGGCACTCAACTACTGAGCCACATCCCCAACCATATTTTGTACTTTTATTAAGAGACAGGGTCTCACTGAGTTGCTGAGGCTGGTTTTGAACTCATGATCCTCCAGCCTCAGCTTCCTGAGCTACTGGGATTATAGGTATACACGACTGGGCATGGCTAAAGGCTGATGTTTTAAAATTTTCATTTTTTAATACGCCAAGCTATCGTTCTACAACTTCAAAATCTACAAGAAAAAAAACATTCAAATACTACTTTTAATTTTGGGAAGTGAAGAAATATAATTTTAAAAAAAATTTTTAATTTTTTTGTGGTATTGAGGATTGAACCCACGGCCTTGTGCATGGGAGGTAAGCACTCTACCAACTGAGCTATATCTCCAGCCCTTAGGAAATATGATTTAAATACTTAAATTTCTGGGGTAGTAAGTACCAACCCAGGGCAGCAAGAAAAAACATGCTTTTTATTTTTGGTCTGGGCTAAATGACATTATATGTATATATTTCACGGTAAAAAGGTAATCAATAGCCAAAATATTCTTTATCAAAATACATTAGTAAAACAGAACATAGTTTTTGCTCTTCTATACTCTCATCGTGAAGTATCTTCTATACTCTCAAAAAAATAAAAAATAAAAAGACATGGAGTTAAAACTATAGGCCTTAAACAAAACATTAAAAAAAAAATCTGTACTTCAGGTCCTTGGGTAAGTAAGTTTCTTTGCCTTGCCTTGTGACTTTTACTTTTGTGGGGTGTGTGTGTGTGTGTGTGTGTGTGTGTGTGTGTGTGTATTGAACCTAGGGTCTTTCATTTGTTGGGCAAGTGCTCTACCACTTAGCTACACCCCTAACTTCCATCGTGTGGTTTTTTTAACAGTTTCAAGTAACAAAGAAGCACAAAGGCAATTGACATGATCAGTCAGTCACCTGTCTCTGGACTCTAGGAGAGGCTGTGTGAAGCAGGGAAAAGAGATCCTGAAGGAGAGTTAGTTGTTGGGCCAGATACTGTCGGCCAACATTAGAGCCACTCAATGCTAAAACCATGGAGAGCAGCTCAAAGCAATACGCATCAGAGGAGGCATCTTCATCATTTGGCTGAGAATTGGCATTTTCTTTGCTTGATATGGCATGTTCCCATTCTTCACGAACTCTGGTGGCTTCCATTCGAATAGCTTGTACTATATGAGCACACACCTATGAAGGCAATGCAGAATATGTAAAAATACATTCGTATGTCTTATTTTCTTCTAATAAAACAAAGAATAAGTTAATACTCAATTCAGTTTCCTCTCAGTTAATGCTCCATTATACTATTCTCTTAATTTATCTTAAAATCAATTAAATAGACAGGCAGTGGGTCATGCCCATAATCCCAGTGACTCAGGAGGAGGCTGAGGCAGAAGAATTGTAAATCTGAGGGACAGCCTCAGCAACTTAGCTATGCACTCAGCAATTCAGCCAGATTCTGTCTCAAAATAAAAAATAAAAAGGACTGGGATGTAGTTTAATGGTAAAACACCCCTGGGTTCAATCCCAGTGTCTAAAACAAAACAAAAAATAATTAAGTAAAACAAGGGGAACCATGATAAAAATATGAATATTTAAATTAACCACTATGTAGAAATTGATTATATACAAATTTCCAATGTCTCTGCCTGTGGCTTAGCACATCAAACAAAAACTAATCAGCATGTTTTATCACTTTTAAGGCATTTTCTTTTCATATTTTAGCATGCCTATTCATAAAGCTATTTAAAACTGATGGCATTTATAACTGGCAGAAATATTTATTTTGTGATTTCTAAGTATCCAAAAGTCAATGAAACATTGTTAGAAAGATAAAGCACAAATAAATTCATGTTATTATTTATTTTAAAAAGATTTAATAATGAAAGTTAAAATAAGCTAGTTTAAAATTAATTTTTTTTTACTTTTGAAGTGCTATTTTTGTTATCTAGCACCACTTTAAATGAACAATCTAGCACTATCTCCACGCCCACTCTTATTTAAAAATATTAATGCTGATTTTGTAAGCACTATTAATTGCTCATCAAAAAATAAAATAAGATAGATACGGTGGCACACGCCTGTAATTCCAGCAGCTCAGGAAGCTGAGACAGGAGGATTGCAAGTTCAATGCCAGCCTCAGGAAAAGCCAGGCACTAAGCAACACAATAAAACCTTGTATCTAAATAAAACACAAAATAGGGCTGGGGATGTGGCTCAGTGGTTGAGTGTCTCTGAGTTCAATCTCTGGTACCCCCCAAAATTAAACAAACAAGCAAACAACAAACAGAACAGGCAGAGAGGAACACAGAAAATGTAAACGTAAACTGATTTAGCTGGATGGATATCTATTTCCAAAATAAAACAATTCCTGAAAATGAGAAGTAACAAACAGCAGTAGGGTAAAAAAGTTAATATTCATAATAAAAATATCTAAAAAATGCAGATATGGCAGAGTGATCATTCCTTTCTAGAAAAAGGCAGACACATTCTATAAAACTTAAAATGAGTCACCATAAAAAAATCCTGCATAAATTTTGGAAGACGTTTTTTTTTTTTAAGTATTTTTTTAGTTGTAGATGGACACAATATCTTTATTTATTTTTATGTGGTGCTGAAGATCGAACCCAGTGCCTCACATGTGGAAGGGACGTGCTCTACCACTGAGCCACAACCCCAGCCCCTTTGAAGACATTTTATAACCTAAAAACAAACAAAATCTGACAAAGATAATGCCATGACTAAACCCAACCTGTTTTTGTAAGTTGGTCAGTTTGCTCCTGCTGAATATAATTCCAACCATATGTTCTTTTAGGTCAGCATCTGATGTTGCCTTTATGCAGAAAAAGAAAAAAAAATGAAATGTGTACATCTGGCATTTCAAAGTAGCTTGAGAAATTATTAAGCAGCTATATTTAAGGGGAATTTATTTTAAATTGAGGCATATAATATTAAGACAAAGGAGAAAGTTTGAAGAAATAATAATTGTCAAAGTGACTATAAAAAGAAAAAGCTTTAAAAGGCTAATGAGCTAATCTTGGACTTTAGTAACCCAGAAAAAGCAAACAGAAAGAATAATAAATATAGAATTGACATCATTAAAATAGAAAAAATAGAAGAAACAATAAAACTAAAAGCTGATTTCTTAAAAAGACCAAATGATAAACCTTGTTACACTACTCAAGGAAAATAAACAAAACACAAATTGCCAACATAAGGAATGAAAGACGACACAGTCTACAGATTTTCTAGGTATGAAAAGGATAGAAGAATATACAGTATATATCTTATGCCAACACATTCAGCAACTTAGATGAAATAAATTACCTGAATGACAGAACTACCAAAGCTTGCTCAAGAAGAAATAGATAAATAAAATCTATTTTTACTTATTTACTGTATCTATTAAAGAAAGTGAATAGGGGCCTTTTTTCCTACTTAAATACTAGCACAGAAATCCTTTTAGATAGTGTCTCTTCCATTTTATTTTTATTTACATCTTTCATAACTTATTTGGTTTTGCTTTTTAAATGTCCCTACATTCAGATAGATTTCACAGCCATACTATTGACCTATATGAAGGATACAATTTCAGTGGTTTTTAGAATATTCAGAAACATGTGCAATTATTTCCACAATCTGATAGCATTTTCATCTTGCCCCAAAGAAGCACTGTACTGTATAGCTCTCCTCCTCTAATTCATTTTCTTTTCTTTTTTTTTTAATTAAAGAAAACAAATTACCTGGAAGCTAACATCACATATTGAATAAAACCATAGCAACATATTGATTATTCTACTGTATAAAAGTAAAAAATGGGAAGATAGAAATATATAAAAATATCCATTCTGATGGAAATTCTCAGCAAACTAGGAAAAGAAGGAAACATCCTTAACTGATGAAAAACACAAAACAGTAGAGTTAACAGCATACTCTGTGAAATGACTAAAGTACTTTCTCTTTTTTAAGATCTAGAACAAAACAAAGATACTTTCATCTCTTTCTACTCAATATAGCAATGTAGGATGAACCAGTACAATAACACAACACAAGAAGCTGAGATTTTCATCTTAGGTATGATGTTTTAGTTTATACAAAATAAGTAAAGTAATTGCATTTTAGAAGAAATTTCAAGAACATTATAAAGAACGTTTATTCCAACAAAAATTTACTGAATGTATATGTGATTATGCCCTTTTGGGTAGAAAGACCAATCAGATGTATATTTGGTTTCAAAGAAGCTATGCGTGTAACAGAGGAAGAAATAAAACATACATGTAGATAAATACAAAAAGAGAGAAACCAAAGAGAGGGATACATAGATTTTTATGATGTTTACAGAGGGAAAACTGCTTTTTGTCTGGGGAAATCATAAAAAGGGTTCCTGGAGAAGATAGTATTTTTGAGCTGGGCTGAGAAGGGCAGATAAAATGGAGGAGGAAGATAACTGATGAGACATAACATAGTAAATGACTAAGTTAATTTTACAAATTCTAACAATTGAATAAAACAGTCCTAGGTATACAGCAACTTTTGCTGTGACTTAAAATACTAAATTATACATTAACAAATAGTAAATTTTTAAAAACAGTTCCTTGATCTTCTAATTAAAATAAAAATAATTTAAATGGCATATAAACCACATCTATTAAAATATAAAGCAGCACATGGATTATTTAAGAAAATGAAAAAGGGAAACAAATTTTTAGAATACAAATAAATACATTGTATACTTTTTCTTCTCCTTCAGGTGATGACAAGAGTGCTTTTTCCTCTTGTTCTGGTGTAGGCTCAGCATCTCCAGAGATGAGCTTTCCAAATACCTGTGAGAAAGAATTAATGCAAGAATTACCATTCTGAAAGCTAGAGGATTCATCAGCTGATTCTACAGGTTGGATAATATGCTATTCTTGTTACCATGACTTTTCAAAATTATAATACAACATTTAGCATAGGTGAAGGGTTAAGAGAGAGAAAAAATGGGCCACATTAGTAGCCATACATGAGTTTTAAACTCTCAAAGTGTATCATGTCAATTCATCCTGTGCTAGAGTATGCATTAAGGACACTCACTTGTGATGTAATAAGCCTGAATACTCTCAGAGTCTCAGCTTCACAGTTCCTTTGCTGGGCCATGCTGGCTGAGATCTGGCCAGCGATTTTTGTGCTTTCACCATCTTTCCAGCCTAGGACTTTTACTTGTCGAACTCTTAGTGTATTTTCTGGGCCCTTTAATTCAATTTTGATGATGTGATTATCTCCTCCTGGAAGTTCACTTGTTACCCAACCAATGTGCCTGGAGTCCAGATCGACCTGGTCAAGGAGAAAAGGGACAGGAACCTGATACAGCTGAATGACTTTTATCACTTTCCTAGACTTAACATTAGTAACAGCAACCTCAAATAACAAACAACTTTACAGAGAGTGACAGTTATTTCTCGTATAAATTTTGTGAGGTTAAGTAGTATTATTTATAGGAGCTATCCTACAGAAGAGGAAAATGTGGTTAACACAGTTGAGAGATCCTGAGTAAGTGATGGACTTGAGAATTAAAATCTAGGCTTGACTACCATGAGGCCTACACCAAGTTATTTGAGTAAAACCATTAGCAACAATTTACATGACAGTAATTTACCTATAGGGACTGTCAGAAACACTCACAAGATCAACAATGAAGCTCTCTCTGCTTTGTTTCATCTGAAACCTCAATTAATTCTTTCAATATAATTAAAAAAAAAAACACAACAAACCAACAAACAACCAAACAAAAAACTGGTCAACTCTTGAATGAGTTGTAACCCCAAAAGAACAGCTTTCACAACTTAAGAGAGTTTGTTCACAATCCTAGGCATGCCCAAACAAAGCTTAACTTGTTTGTAGAACTGGTTTGTTAATTGACTTGAAACCTGGATATGATTGAGGTGTTATAAGTGGTAGATTTTTTAAAAAATATTTTTTATTTGTATATGGACACAATATCTTTACTTTTATATGGTGCTGAGGATTGAACCCAGGGCCACAAATATGCAAGACAAGCGCTCTACCACTGAGCCACAACCCCAGCCCATAAGGGTAGATTTTTTAGAATAGATAATAACCCATTTTAACCTAAAGTGTAGGTAAATTAGAATGTTAATTGTGAATCAGATCTGTAATGAATTTTAAGGTACCTGAGTCTGTAGAAAAGTGGGGAGTGGAGGACTGCAGGCCCAATACAATCCCTCATGATAGGGGAATACTTAGGGCAATATCTAGCTCAGAGACATTTGTTACTGTTCCAACATATAGACTAGCTATCAAGTTACTGTTAAGATGATTTTTACAATACTTTGTAATGTGCCCAAATTAGAACTCAACAATACAGGCTGAGAAGAAATTTCTCCCTAGGTAACAAATGTTTATTGAAAAAAATTTCAATTACCTGCTTTATTCTGCACAAATCTTCTACTGCTTTGCCAGTTAAGAAGGTCATTGAAGTAACTTTATTCTAAAAGAGAAAATTCCAATGTTAGGCTTTATTCCTGCTTCAGAACTTACAATTTCTTATCACCAACCAATGCCATAAAAGGTCTCCTGTCTGTTTTAATGGTCCTTCCTAATTGACCTCAGACTAATTATCCAACTAACCATTACTTCTACAGTTGTAGTTTTCTCACAAATTCTATCTTAAATGTTACATTTCAACCTTCCTTCATATGCTCTCACAGTTTGACATTACCTCTCTTTATCCAAATTCTAAACATTTCAATTCCATAACTTCATGTAGCTTTTTAATAATTTTGCTTGCCATTCATGTCCCATTCTTGTTGCTATATTCTCAAAAATTTTGGAAGTAAAAAGAAGGAAGGATGGTAAATAACAGATACTTATGAGTGCCACAAGGCCTGCTTTACAACAGTGGGTTCTATGCTCTCAATATAACTTGCCATACTAGGGAGGGCAACATTTTACACAAAAAATAAATATCAAACCTTATAAACTCAGTACCTTTAAATACTGAAAATGAGTCATTCAGGCATTAGAATGACAGATCTTAAGATTGAATAAGTATTATATAATGCATATCCACAATAGATTAATATATTAATTCTTTGGAGTGCTATGAACCATGAATGCTATAGGCTGATGCAACTTAAATCAACAAACGCTCTGAATAAGGCTCTTTAGTGTGAAGTTTAGGGGAACCCAAGCTCAAGGTACAAGGCTCAAGGATAATATATAACATAGAAGTAGTATCTTAAAAGGAAGGTAGATGTCAGCTTATACACTAGAGAATTTAAAAATGAATATTGTTATAACTCTTTCCTTTTAGCAAAGACATAATGTCAAACTAATTGTAGTCAATGTTCTGAAGGACAGTATGTCCTGGTGTAAAATGTTCCATGAGTCAAAGATAACTTTGTACTGAGCAGTGAGTTCCAGGCAGAAAATGTTTTGATTTATGACATTTAACTTTCTCATAAGATAAAGCAGTTGTAGCAGTTGAAATTCTTAATCAGAAGAGCAAATAAGCTCAAAATTTATTAATTAAGCCCTTTTTTCTTATTCAACACCAGGGACTAAACTAATATGCAGGGATGTACTGGAGTTACAAGGTTGCTATGGATGGTCTGATTGCACATTGGACTGCCATGGTGGGCTTTACCTCCATTTTATCTGAGACCCTTCTCCACCATTTCTAATTCTTCCTGGGAAAGGAAAAATGTGAATGGATAAAAACTGCTTGGCAATGATCCAGAGAGATTTATTAAAACTGTATTTGCCAGCAATTCACATCTATTATGAGGAAAAAAATTTCCAAGAACTATACTTCTCCAAGAATGAGGATAGAAAAATAGTAGTCCAGAAGATGGTGCTATCTTTTTGGCTCAAGTGAATTGGGCTCTTTTCCTTTGTTCAGTGTCTTTTATGAAACAATGTTCAATTCTGTTGAAACACGTTAGATATACTACGACCAAGGAGACTATAAATTATGACTATTTTAGTTTAGGAACTCTATTTCTGTAGTGAAGCTACCCAGAGAGGATCTCTCTGCTGAATCTTAAAGCTGGGCACAGTGGCATATGACTATAATCCCAATAAGTGGGGAGACTGAGGCAAGCTTGAGAGGCTAGACTGGGCAACTTACAGAGACACTGTCTCAAATAAAAAATAAAAAGGGCTGATAATGTAGCTTCATGGCTGAGTACCCCTGGTTTAAGTCCCCTGTATTGCCAAAAAC
Source organism: Urocitellus parryii (assembly GCF_045843805.1). Taxonomy (NCBI): domain Eukaryota; kingdom Metazoa; phylum Chordata; class Mammalia; order Rodentia; family Sciuridae; genus Urocitellus; species Urocitellus parryii. The sequence continues at coordinate 69,109,107 of NC_135532.1, forward strand.
AAAACAAAACAAAACAAAACAAACAACAACAACAACAACAAAAAACAAACCAAAATGAAATAAAAAAGATCATGAAGAATAAAATTATAGATTTTTATATTGCTTAGCTGTAGTCATGGTATATTTGTAATCAGACCTGTTTTTAGATTGATAGTCCATGGTGTGCCCAGTCATATTAATCTGTTTTTATATTTAAGATCTGAAGTCCCAAGTGATAAATCTTTCTATTATATTCAGAAATGAGTGCAAGATTATTAGTAGTCTCAAAAGAACTAATGAGCCATAAATTAAGTTCCCTTTCTTACCCCAAGATCTCGGGAATTGTCTACATGTACAGATACATAGCGGGCATTGATTCCCTTCACACAGTTGATAGTGATGTTCTTAGTTTTGTTTTTATCTTCATCTCCTGATTCCCAAAATGTTTCTGTGGAACCGTCTGTCAAACTTCCAATCATGGCAGGTCGGCTCGAAGTTTTTATGTCAACAATGCTGGTTAAGTCCTTTAAGCACATAACTATGCATAATTCCTATCAGAGACAAATATAACTATTCATAATAGTCAAAAAGAGATCTTCCCTGATGAGAAAAGAGATACATGATAATAAATAATGTAAGACAGAATCAAATTATTTGAGTACAGTTTTTCCTTTAATCCACTTTTGACTATTAACTATGGAACAACAGGAAATCGTTGAATGACTGACCTGACTCATAGCTTCAAAGCCAGACTGTATACTGATGCTAAAACTCTCTTCACTATCTCCATCATCTGATTTTGACAAAATATTGTTAATGTGATGAAAGACATTGCTCTGATGGAGGAACTGATGATCAGATTGTTTGAATTTGAGACTCCAGCATCTAAAAATATAAACAATATAAACAAATAAGCAATATAAAAACTTGATATGTGAAACAATTATTTTCTAGGAATATCTAAGAAACTTCTATAGTAGTTACTTTATTCTGTAGCTTAAATTACTTTATTCTACTTTATTCTGTAGCTTAAATCTCAAGAAATCTTAATGCTCTAGTAAAAAGTAGAAATTTCAAAATATGAGGGAATGAAATCACTACTAGTGGCTTTTAAAATTTTTTTTATTTTGGAGAAATAAAGGTAATTTCTTTGGAATAAGATAATATCTAGAAAAGTTCACCCATTTTAAATATAGAAAATTTAAGATATGAAAATCAAAGTGATAAAAGCAAGAAAGATAATGGGTCTGTTGTATAGGCAAGTGTTACACCAACTATAACAGCTTCTCAAATTTATTTGTTATAATTCCATACTCATTCATTAGGGCCTAATGCAACTTGCAGTTCAAACATTGTATGAAGAGACAAAATTCTCACTCTTCCATTGGTCTTATCATTAGGCATGTGGGAAGTTGAATCATTTCATTAACTTATTTGTTATATAAAACAAATGCGGATTTAATTATATCCATAAGTCCAGTGTATTGACCTAATAATAGGTTCACATGTAAAAGTAATGCAAACTTTCAACAGATTCCAATTTAACATTATGTCTGTTTCTTAGGGTAGTTTTAAAATTGACTACATGTAACTGGGATTCATTTTTCTTCAGATTTTTTTCAAGTCAAAACACTATTTTGGTTTGGTTCACGAGATTTCTTTTTTTTTCTTCTCTTTGGTGACATTAACATGATCTAAGATATAGGAAATAGGGAAAAGTGAGGGAGATTGTTAAAAGGATCATTTAGAGCACTAAGAAGTATATTATTCACATTTTACAGAAGGGCAAATAGTATGAGCTAAGGACAGGAAGGAGGGAGACATCACTTAACATAATACAGGGATTCCTAAAACTCTTACCTAATTTAAAGATGTTTTTCAAGCATTTAGTATTTTGAATACTCCATAAAATGTCTTCTCCCACAGTATCTAGAACACATCTATACAAAATTACCTTAGGGCCATTTGCTGCAATGAACTGCCACTAGGGAGAGACATCATAAGATCAGAGATTGTCTGAAGTAAACGATGAAATGTATGTGGTAATGGATGAGCAGCTTCTCCTGCAATCACGATATCTGAGAGTGGATGTTCACACACTCTTGTATCTTTCTCCTAAAATAGAAATTGAAAGTAAGTCTATCAGATAACATGCTAGAAAAAACTTTCTTCACAAAAGAATATTATATATACTCAAACTATACCCAATACATACAATAAATAACATCAATCTAATTACATCTGTAATATTTCTAGGGAAAAGGCAGTAAGACTGCTCACAAAGTCAGCAAACAGGTGGCATATATACACATCAGTTCTAGGGTATTCATAAATCATTATTAGAATCAATCTATATGTATATGCATGTGTATATATGCATAAATTGTGCATGTATTTATATATGAGAAAATAACATGTTAGAAGTTGAGGTCACCATTAGTTCATATGACATTTTTATGAGATTTTAATGTGAATTAAGACAAAAATGGTCCTTCCTTAAGGCAGAAGAACCACAGCTTGGAAAGAGGGACAGACTGGATTTCATTCTGCATTTAATGTCAGTCAGGTCTTTCATATTATTACCTATGGAATAACATTTATAATGGAAAACAGTAGAGTACTTCAAATTCCCAAAGAAAGGAAATTAGTTAAAACTGGATCTTAGCAGAGCAATAAATATGTTTTAAAGCAGGGGTGAATGAAGCACACAGGTACAAGAGCTAAGTGGGCCCCAAATTGGAGTTGATGGGGAGAAGCGGAGAGCTTATGTGTATGGAGGGGAGGGCTGTGGCCATTAAAGGACGCAGGCTTGGAGTTCAGAGTTCAACAGCTCATGCCAATGGATATTATGTGGGAATGTCTGTCCAGAGTGAGGCACTTCACTTTAATTAAGAGAGGGTATTCACATACTCATGGATCCTTCTAAGGTAGAAATTAAAAGCAAGTTTGTCAGTTAATTATTGTAAAAGAAGAGTCATATCTATTTTAAAAGGCTGATTTTTTAAAAACACATATAAGCCAAAAATATCTGAATGTTCAAACTGGCCAATGAACCACCAGGGTTTTTCTTATTTTAATAGGTCTGGCACTTGCTTTTTAAAGAGACTTTAGGAAAAACTATGATGATTTAGTTAAAAATTACCACTGAATAATAAAAAACCAGGCTTTTTTAGATGATATAAAAATTTTAAGTTCATTTAATCAACTGAAAAAAACATGACTTTCTTTTCAAACAAATTCTTGACTGCATTCATATTTCTAAAACTCACACTTATATTTCAGTCTTTGCTCATGGTGTTTTTTCCATTTGTAGAATCTTATACACACCATGGTTAAAATCTATTCTGTGGTATGTACTTAAGAATAATGTACCCCATTCCACCTAAACCAAAATAGCTTCTTCTAATTTCAACAAATGTTTCTATAAAGTACTTACTTTTATAAAGAATATAATGTCACATTTATATCACATTAGGTCATCAAAGTACTTAGAAAGTAGTGATTGTTATTTTAATTATTCCAATAACTTTGCACAAAGTACCTTACACTTGCTGAACTGAAACAAAACTGCTTAATAATGAAAGTGCCTACTATTATAGACTACCTACCATGATCCAAGTCTTTTGAGGTAATATACATCATAATAAAACACTTGAAAGGTATGAAAAAAATACCACAAAAAGTGAGACTCCTGATCCTGATAAGCCAGTCACCTACACTTGTAATTCCTATTACAGCATACAATATTACTAACTGGTTTATAAGTATTATTTACATAAATGGCAGTACTCTAAGCATATTTCTCTGTATTTTCTTCTTCTTTTTAAACAGTTTACAATTTACCTTAGAGATCATTATATATTACAAGTGTAGTAATATATATTATCTTGCTGTATAGTCTTCCAACAAAGAAAAATATCAATTTATTTCATCAGTCTATTTCACAATAGTCATTTCGGTTTGTTTTCAATCTTTTGCTTTTATAAAAAATTATGGGGGCTGGGTTGTGACTCAGCAGTAGAGCACTTGCCTAGCACATGCAAGATGCTGGGTTTGATCCTCAGTACCACATAAAAAATAAATAAGTAAAATAAAGGTATTGTGTCCAACTATAACTAAACAAATATATCTTTTTAAATTCTGTAAAGAATCAACTTGTATATTCGTTATTTCACACATGCATACACAACAGGAAAAACTCAAAAAAGTAGAATTACTGCATCATTTTTAATGCCAATTTTTTCTAGATTTTTGCCAAATCATTCTCCAACAGGCTGTTACTCCATAGCAAACTATGTTTGTGTCTCCATCTTGTTGCCAATGTGAGCTCATCAAACTTTTTGAACTACATCAGTAAGCTAAGTAAAAGATGATCACTTTTTGCCTCCTTTAATGCATGTCTATTGATTACACATCATAAAAGTTCTGGTTTGTATTTTCTTTCTAAAGATTATTGTATCTTGTTCTTTCAGGGAGAGAGCAGGCCATCTATATTCTGCCAAGGATTAGCATTCAACTTGGTTGGACTGATATTATTTCAGTTGTGTTCTTGACTTTAGGCATTGCTCTTAATGCTAAGATGTGGTCCATATTCCTCTGGCATGGCCTTTCTGGGGTTTAAATTGCACATTAGCAAACTTCCTTACACTTACTCCTGTGATTGAGCTAGAACATAAATGTCTTCCCAGCTATTGATTCTCTATGTAATAGTGTTGCTCTGTTTACCTATCATATGTTGTACCATAACAGTATGCATCTTTCAGTTGATTGCTTTATGATAGTAGTGTTCAATGAGATGTGACTAACAGCATCTGTGCTACAGAGAAAACTTTCACTAAGTATTATTAATACTTTGTCCATGGCATTGAAATATTACACATTTTTTTCAGGTTAGATAATCCCTGAATGCTTTCATACAAATTATGAAACTAACTTAAGAGTGTTCTATTCAGTTTATATAGAAATATGGACAATAAAAATAAAATCTCACTTGTTCTGCATTTTCTTTATTTGTTTTATTTTCTTCATCTTCTTCTTCCTCTGGTTCTATTGGAGCAGGAGTCAGTGAAGCCACAAAATGCCACAGAATATCATGGAGAGAAGTTGTTTGGATGACATTACACAGAAGCCAGTTGAATGCCTGAATAAATGATCAAATGAGTCCAAGATAAAAATAAAAAAGTACATGAGTTACAAAATGTAGGACCTTCCTTACTCAGAAATGAAGTAACTTCATGGACTATATGCTTCAAGGTCAGATGATAGAAACCTAAACTTGGTTTCACTAAAAGCACAAATAACTTGAAATAGTCAATAATTTTGGTCTTCCTTTAAAAAATATAACAGAGGAAATATATATTAATTTATAGTAATATCAATATATTAATATTAATTTATATTAATATCAATATATTAATATTAATATTAATTTACTCAAGTACATTTTTTTCTAATTTGTGTTTAGGATTTAAATAGAATATTTCTCAAGCTCTACACAAGCTACCATTTTACTTAAATATACTTGTATCATTCCCATCAATGAGGTGTCAAGTTATTCATTACACTTATGATAAAGAAGAAAGATTTTCTATATTCAGGCCTGTGACATACAGTAATCTAATCATTCCAGAAAATGGAAATCTGGGTAAGCAGTTATTGCTAAAATTATAAATCAAAAGTTCTACTTCTCATCCTTTTTGTATGATTATTTTTTGATTCTAATGAAATGATATTCTAAATATAAAAAGCTTCTTAAAAAAAGATAAATCTCAGGATTCAAATAATAAAGTAATACAGAAATAAAGTTCCTTAGAGTACTTAAACACAGAATTCTAAATTAATTTATATCCACAAACTTTAGAGTTTAGTTTTGATGTGAACACTTGATATTTTCAATAGGCTTTTCAAATGGCTTTTAATTTGAAGCAATTAACTTGGTTTTAAAAAATGGCACCATTAAATACAGAATCATCATGTGATTTGTTTGATCTGTGAATCACTACCTTCATTAATGTATTCATACCTCCATAGCAAAAACTCGACAAGCAGATTTCCTTAACGCCTGTTTCATTGCTATTTCAAGACCTTCTAGATCATGATGCTGTATAACAAAGGCTAAAACTGGCCATTGGAAATTTCGTTCTCCTTTGGAAAGAGAGCTATGGGCTGAGATTAGGCGGGAAAGCTCAGGTGATGGATGTCTCAAGAGGGAAGAACCAACTTCTGTTAAAAAAACAAAAATTATTAATTTTCATAGGTGGTGCATCTGATTAATATATTTAATACTGAAAATAATATTTAGCTTATTCAATTATAGCACTTTTAAGCACATGACACAAATCATAACTAGTTTACAACTTCTACTGAAAAAGAAACTGAGGCTGAGAAAGATTAAATGTCATACTTTCCTAGAAGTATACAGCTATTTATTTGTAGAGGTGGTGAAACCATGGATGAATCCAAAGTGCACGCTTTGTAAAAAGCTATGTGATTTATATTTTCCCTAAATGGAATCTACACATCATCTCTACAATTTTCTAAGACTGCTTTATAAAAGATATCTCAATAATTAAGCTCCAAAATATTTGTTAACAAACCTATAAATCATTGATTCTAAAAATATTTTCTTGAAGATCTTCAATAGTAAGATACATAATTATCTGCCTATTATTTTAACTTCAAATCTTCATTTTTATAAATGGCTTACCTAATAAATTATCACCATTAATATCCTCTTCTCTTGGGTTTCTTTCAGTATTTTTTAGGCAGAATCCCCAGCACTAATTTGAGGCTGCTGACAGCAATTGGTCCAGATTATACAGATTATTATTATTATTTACTGATTAAGGGTTACTCATATCGCCAAGATTCTTTTTTTTTTTTAATCTACTCAGAGTAACGGTAACTTTAAGAGCTGTATTTTTCTATGAGGGTAAGGAGATAGCCATGATTTATAAGCCATAGGAACTGCTGGTTCACTGAAGCTTGGTGGAGGAGCTAATGGCAGCAAATAGTTGGCTTTGATATTTTACAAGTAAGACTGTAAAGGTCAATTTATTCTTGAATAATCACTAAATGATCTTTGGACATTTGCTCCAATTGAGAAGCAAAACTTAGAGAGGCACAGTTATGGCCAGGTCACATAGATTGTCTATCCCAAATTAGAAATTAATCCATTTGCTTCCTTCATATATTACACTTTTAAAATTACCTGCAAAGAAAATAATTTTCTTTTTATGTTCAGTAGTTGAATCACTCAATTTTCTTTTTATCTATATACTTACCAGTGTCTCCACTGTTAACTCTTCTTCTAGGTATAGCTTTAACTCGTGCAGGTAAAATGGAGTGTTGTTTATCATATTCAGAAGCAACAACTGAGTATGATCTTTGGAAGACAGTTCTCTTTGCCAGATCAGTATCAGTTATGGGACTGGTTTCCAAACTGCAGATATATCAAGAACACAGGTAAAAACTTAAGACAAAAAGTAAAGTGTAACTATACTTCTTTTACAATAGTATAGTCAAATATTTCAATCTGAATTTGTGTGAAGAAACAAACTTAAAAGTCAACTTGATGATTTCTCTTTATATCATAATTTAATCTTTACAAATATAGTAAAATTTTGATCTCAGAACTGTATCTTAAAGTTTTTGATTTTCTAAAATAATTTTACATTTTAAACAAAAAAGAAAAGCTATCAAATATCCTAATATCCTTTTATAATCAAAAGCACTGGGGTGGAACTCACATGACAAGATACTCTGAGAAAACAGGCAGACATAATCATAAGTGTACTGAACGAAAGGAAATGGTTGTGTTCATGCACAATCCTAATAAAATCAAAACTTAGTGCATTTTTCTTTTGGTAGTTGAGTGTTCTATTAGGTTTCTCACTCTTGGGAAGTGCTACCCAAAGCTCATTTTAGAGTACAGCTATATCATAGTATAATGAGAAGTCACACTGATTTTGGCATTATCATTCTATTATAACTACATTCTCCATAAGAATGCAATAATTTTTATTCAGGCTTAAATAACTGATGTTTTGCTATTTATTTTAGTAACATTAAAATACTTAAAACTTTATTAAAAGGACTATATAACTTTCTTTTGGAGATTTTTTTTTTAAACTACTTTCCTTTTCTGATTTTTCAAGCACAAATCTACAAGCTATTCTTCCATGTGCTCTTTTTTTCTGTCACCTCACTTCAAATTGGGACATTTTTGATCACCTATAGTTCTGGAGTTGTTTTATTTCCATCATTTAAGCCAGATGTGAAATCCTATATCCCTCAGTAAGCTTATATATTTTCTTTCTTTTTGGTATGCTTAATTAATAAGTCACTCCCCTAGCCCTTTTTATTTTTTTGAGTTAGGGCCATGCTAAGTTGCTGAGACTGACCTTGAACTTGGAATCCTTACCACTCCCTGCAAGTTTATATATATTCTAAGAAGTGGCTAACTTCCTGGGTGGTTTATTTATTCACCACCTCTCTGAGCTGACAGAAATTCTTGTTTTAAATAGAATATGAATGCTGCACATAACCATCTGGGATAAATGTGCCTGAACGGCAGTCTGGCTGCTTTGTTCCAAAATGACTGTGTGTGGGATACATTAGCATACTTCATTTTACATTTGGATTTACTATCTTGTTTTCAGAGGCAGTTTATCAACTTAAAAAGAGTTAAGAATCAATTTTTAAAAAATGATCTGTTCTTATAAAAATTATAATGCTTCTGAGAAAATTCAAACACCAAAACAAAAAACAAAACCCAAGGGAGGAAGCAAAGATGGCCATTGATAACACAACTGAGTACACTGGGTCAGGTAATTCCTTGTTGTAAGGACTATCTTGTTTAGCAACATTGGCTTCTACTCACTAGTTGAATTAGCTCAGTTGTGGAAAACAAAACTGTTTCTAAATACTGTCAGATGTTAGCTATGAGGCAAAAATCACCCCCAGTTGAGAAACACTGATTTAATGGATTCACTGTTCACCATCTTTAATAACAAAGAGTTGTCAGGATGTTTTTTTCAAGAACAACTCAAAGGTGCTACATGCCCCAAATCATTGTATGTCAGAAAATATCTCAACCCAGCTGGAAATAAAATACTTGGGTCACAGTTTCTTTGCTTTAGGATTTTGTAAATATTACATTTATGTGCTCTGGTACCATCTTATATTTACTATACACTGTATAGTCTTTAAAACATGCTTTTCATTAACCATTTGACTCATCTGATTGATTCATAATTAATTATGGATTCTGTGGCACAATAGTGCTTTTACAAAGAATACAATATGAGGACTAGGGCTGTAGCTCAGTGGTAGAGCGCTTGCCACACACATGTGAAGCACTGGGTTCGATCCTCAGCATCACATAAAAATAAAGATATTGTGTTCATCTACAACTAAAAAAAATACAATATAAAGCTTTAGAGATATCCTTTCTTTCAAAGTTATAATACAAAAGTCTGTTTTGGGTCTTACTTTCCTTTTGCAAAATGACTTGTTTTGCCTTGCTCAGATAATTGAAAAATCCTTTTTTTCCCCCACTGGAGTTTCAGTAACTTAAGATATTTCTTATAGTAACATGTAGTAAAATTTTCCTAATATCATTCAGTACTTTTTAGGAAGATTCTTTTTATATTAAAGCTTTAGATAAATATTCTATTGTATTAGTTGTGTTTTCTACTTCAAAGACATCAGTTATTCTTATATTGGATTATCCTGTTTGTATCTGTTATTTCCACTCTAATTGCTATAATCTGTCCCTTTTTCTTTACTCATTGTGATTATATAAACACTTCTAATTAATTTCTTAGTTTTATAACTTTAATTTGATGGTTGGTCTGCTCTCTTACTCTGTGATATATCTTGCATATAAATAAATAAAATATGTCTCTATTTTATTTATTTATATGCAATGCTGAGAAGCAAATCCAGTGCCTCACACACTCCAGGCAAGTGCGCTACCACTGAGCCCTGGCCTCAGCCCCTGCAATATATCTTTTTACTTCATTCTGCTTTTCATTTCATTTTCACATCTGAGCTTATGTTTTATTATACTTATGTCATTATCAATTTTTTCACTGCTTGAGAATACTTATAATAATATTCTTCTTTTGCTGAAGAGGAGTTGACTTCATATCTTTAGCTAGAAGTTTATACTCTTTGAACTGAAAGATTAATAATAAGTCAATGACTCATACTTATCAGACTAGTCTCAAAATGGTTTCTCACTCTTTCTAAAAGGTGTTATCTTCTTTAAAGATCTAAAAGCCTGCACTATACTCTTTGGAGAAAATGTCAAGAGCAGCTCACAAAAAACTGAGGAGTGATCCACACACATGAGGGCAAAAGCTGCAAATATTTTAATGAAAAATACTCATTTGGGTATATAAGTTCTATTATGCTTATTAAAGTATCTATTATTTCAGTTTATGATAATTATGACTATATAGTATTAACACATTGGCATATCTTATTCAGCATGTTCGCTCTTCCTACATCAAATATTTTTCTTTTCAGTGATATGTTCAGCTATACATAACTGAAATCCTGATGTCCTCTTAAATTTATCTTTCTCATTATCCAGTTAATCAGGTCACATTCACTGTTTTCCTACAAAATATCTCCTTTATTCCTCCATAACTACTGTAAACATAATCCAATTCTATATACCTAGCTGAAATCTTTGATTAAATTTATCTGTTTTTCAATTGATGCTGCGAGACTATTTCTGCATTTTTATCATGGAATTCCTCTTCTAAAATAGTTTCAGTGGTCCTCAATTTCCTTGTGTACTATGGCTACATGCTTCTATTCAGTTTTCAAGAAGCATTTTGCTTTGACATTACCATACCTAAGAAAGGAGGCATTGTAAGCAATAATCCAAGACATTTTAAGATTTATTTTCAGTGCCACTTGTCGTAGGAAATGACTGAGTACTGCCTCAAAGTTAACCTTTCCCTACTTTGCCTAACTATAACATTAAATGGTATGATACCTTATAATATAATCTCTTACTACATCATTAGTTGATCTTTTCTCTCAAGCTAGTCTGCCTCTCCTGTCAAGGACCTTGCTTTATTCATACAAGCATGCTTTTTCATACTACTCCACAGTGACTCACTGTCCCTGCTGAAACAGAAGGTTGTATTAAAGATCTAGAACATTCTTTTTTTAATTCAAAGTTTTCCTTCCACCAAATATTGGTGATTAAATAGAGAAGAGAGAACTAAAATACCTTGGAGGCATAGACTTCATATTGCTCTCTGGCTCTTCAAATACATTAGGAATTGCATCAGGAGTTACTGATATATAAGGAGCAGGTACAGATGTTGAACGCAGATATCTCATTTCATCCTGGAATAGGTTGTCATCTTGATAGCCCACAAAATTTTCATGATGATGCCTGTATTAAATAAAACCCAAGAACTTAAGAGTATGATGGCAGCACAGATCCTCTTCATTTTTAATCTCCTTTAAAAAACGCAAAGCAGCATATGTGAATCTACAATTAAAGGTTAAGTATTAAAAGAATGATAGATGTAAGCAGGTAGTAATAAAAGTCTGATAATTTTACATATAGATATTCCAGGTAAAACAAACACTTTAAATCCAGAATTGAACCCATTTTCTTTTCTATCAAGAATATTTCCATCTTCCATCCAGGAGCTTAGGTTAGAATATCTCAGTGCCGTAATGATCAACCATCATTAATCATTAAGGCCTATGATGCTAGGTTTCCCTTCACAACCATTCTTTCTTCTCATTCCCTATCATCAATGCCATAGTGCAGGCTCACAGAATTTGTTGCATGGACTATTCGAAATACATGTGGTAGCTTTTGGGGAAGAAACATATATGAGTCAAATTTGGAAAATATTAGGTATATGAAATGTTCCATGGTTTAGGAGATGTCCTATCCCCAGACAGCTAAAAGTATAAAATCTATAATTATTCTATATTATAATATTTTACATTTTAAAAATTGATTCATTCTTTTTCAGATTGGAACAAATTATTACTAACCCAAGTCCAGTAAATGGTCTACCTGAGGCTATACATAGGTGGTATTTGGCATGCCTGATGATTTCTACCTTGGACTCAAATGTACTCAGTCTCACATTTTCTGTTTCCTTTTCTATTTGCCCTATTGCAATAGTAACTATAAACATTTCTAAAAAACATACAACTCTGCTATAAAAAGAGGACAACACTTTCTAAATTGAAACTGTAGGCAATATCTTAAAATTTTCATCTGTCAGCTAATAAAGAAAATCTGAATTTGAAATATGAAAGACTGTTTTGGAGTGTCAGTGTGTAATGTGTGACAGTATAGGCCGTAACACCAAGTCCCATGTAGGAAAATAATACACTATTAACAAGTCTCTCCATCTGTGTTTATGCCCTTTCTTCCAATTCTCATATTAGTTTTCACATTTCACAAAGTGACTTTTTAATTGCAAACCCTTCATATATTTCCCTGTTTAAAATTCTTCCACTGGTTCTTCTGCCTACAGAATCAAATGCAACTTTAGCATGAGCTACAGAAGTCCACATTACCTGGGTTCACTCTTTTAAGCAGTATTTCACTATTTTCCACCAGCAACCAATCCTTTAACAATCCTGTGACTCCTCAAATGTGTAGCAATTTCATTTGTCTTTATTCACTTGGGATACTCTGCCAGAAATCACTGTCCTCCAATCACCTGATGGATATCTATTTATTCTATAAGACTCTACTAAAGGATTAGACTTTGTGGCAAGCCTGTCCTGATTTCTTTGGGAAGATTCAAGGGTTTTCCTTCTTTTATGCTCTAACAGAGTATGCCTCACATGACATTGTAAATGTTCTGATGACATGTTTATCTTCCCACAAGAGTGTGAAAATTCCAGAAGTCAGGATTTTATTGTATTAATTTCAGGGTCTTTGGAACCTAGCACAAAGCTGATATCTACTTGGTACTTATTTAATGTTAACCAAATGAATAATTTTAAAACTGAAAGATTACTAGAGGGAAACATTAGTTTCTTTCTACGTTAGCATTTCCCCCTATTAATAGACTGAAGTCAGCTTATCAGAGAATAAAACATAGTTACTATCTTACTAATACATATTCTATATTTGTAGTAATTACAAATTGACAAAGTATTTCCATTAAATACTTATTCCCATAACATGAATATCCTACCAATCATAGGCCAGCCAAGGAAACTCAGAAACCATTAAAGGCAACACAGAAAATAAATTCCTGGAGGATTCTTTACTTTGCACAATTGCTTATGTTGTTCCCTATCATCAAAGGAAATACAGAACTACCTTTTGATATCAGTTAATTAACAGTAGCTGTTAATCCAAAGGTAGTGAAACACACACACACACACACTCACTCACATACACACTACACACACACAGACAAATCTTATTACCTAGCTAAGGTCTGAAGGTAAAGACAAGGCATTTTCACAGGAAGATCCTCAGAAATGCCCTCTTTCACACTGGGCAGCTGTGACTGGAACGGTTTTGCAGGGTGGTAACACAGAATGCTTGGTTCCGCAGCACTGCTCAGGGACAGGAGGAAGAGGGCATTGGCTTTGATGACCTGGTGAGCTTCCATAGTGGGCAAGGCACGAGGGGTCTTGACTTGCATTGGCTTTCTCCTAGATTGTTTGACCTGGCAAAGAAGAAACTGAAGTGGTTTTCTCCTACTTATACTTAAATTTTTAATTTGTTAGACTATGTATTTTGAATTTCTTTTTTTTTAAATGTATTTTTTTAGTTGTCAATAGATCTTTATTTATTTATATGTGGTCCTGAGAATTGAACCCTGTGCTTCACACATGCTAGGCAAGCACTCTCCCACTGAGCTACGACTCTAGTCCTTGAATTTCTTTTAAAATTTATTAAACACTTCTAAAACTATTTAGAAATAATAATGATTACCAAACCAGCATTCACTTTATGCTTCTCCTGAACTGATGAAACTACTTTATATTATACACAAACTATATTTCCTTTCTATCCTTGGGGAAATTTAAAATCTAACTCATTAAATCTAAATACAGTTTAAAGAAACCAGCAATATATGTGTGGCGAGGGGGGCGAGAGGGGCATTCAACAAAATTCCATGGTTTAGTAGGCCATTAGTGGGAATGATCTTGAATTTCCAGGACTCCTATGAGTCAATGAGGTATATGTCCCATAGGTTAGTTATCTTGTATTATCATAAGACATAATTTATCTTTTAAATTAAAAATAGCTGACCCAGTACAAATATTAAATTTGCATATTATTTCTGTTATAAAGAGCTCATAAGTTGATCTTTAAAAAAATCCCATATGGAACTGATTGAATGTATGATTATAAAGAGATTCTTTTTTTTAGTTGTATATGGACTAAATGCCTTTATTTATTTAATTTTATGTGGTGCTGAGGATTGAACCCAGTGCCTCACATGTGCTAGGCAAGTGCTCTACCACTGAGCCACAAACCCAGTGCCTTATATGGTATATAAATATCATCAACATTAAAAACCACAATGGATTGAAAAATACCTTCTCCCTTGCTGCAGCCTGTTTTTCACGGAGGTATTTTTCTCTACAGCGGTCACAAACCAGATACCAAGTGCTTCCTCCTATGCCACCATCACCACAGTTACCAGCCCATCCTCCACAAAAATGCCCAATGCTATTGTAACCTTGTCCACCAGCATACCGGCCACAACCTTGAAACAGTAACAAAAATAATAAATATTACAAGGGTTTTTAATAGTTTGACCCTTATTATATATTAATGACAAATTTACCTTCTCAAAGTAAGCAAAAGTAAGCAGCTGATTATTTTTTGAGGCTATTAACTACATTAGAAAAAAAATAGCATGCTTGACCAAAAACAATTAATTAAATAATGGCCAAATGTTAGATACTCCATTTCTAGATGAGCAGATTAAAAGAAATACAGTATCTGGTAACCTTTAGATTTACTTAAGAATGTCAATAAAAATAGACAAAACAAACATAAAATATTATGTAAGAATGACATATTTTCAGGAATTAAATTTATAAAACTTTTGGGGTATAATATGAAGAAAGAGGAAGCAAGTTAATCTTAGTTCTTCTAGGTGAATTTTGAAATATTGATTAATGCTATAGAAATTCTTATATTTTCCTAAAGTGCAGTTTTCTCATAAAAGAACTTATATCATTTTAACAGGGAAAGCCCTAAGAAATCAGTAGAATCCATTTAGTTCGCAATTTTGAACAGGAAATACGAAAATCGAAGGACATCTAACTCTGGGATCATACCTCTGTGTTTGAACATGTTATTATTTCTGTTGTGTGATTTCTTAATGACATCCTTTGGACAACACAATACATATTTAGAAAATAAACAATATTTTAAAATTTACTACACTGAAATGAAGTAATATTATATTGCCTGATCAGCACACTATTCGAATTTCTCTACCCATTTTTCACAAAGCCTATTATTATATAAAAATGACAGTATCAGATACTATAAGTTCTGGACAAATGTTGTCATATACTTTGACATAATTCATAGAGAAGCTGAAGTTAGAAATGATCTAGTTCATTAAAAATTAAAGTATTTATATATATATATATATTTAATAATGTCATTTACCTGGGTGAGCTTGTCTCATGTGATAGGTCACTGGGTATGGATGTGATTCTCCACAGAGCTCGCAGATGGTATCTTTCTCTGGTCCTCCTACTGCTAGTTGGGCCATCTCACCAAACAAATTGCCCCTAGGCCTAACTTCTGTCTTTTCTTTTTTCTTTTTCTCCTTTTTGGTCTTCTTATTTTCTTTTTCACACTCTTTCTTTTTAAGAACTGCACATGAACCAGGACTTGGAAAAATCATATTCTGGGAAGCAGCTTTGATAGTAGCCAAAGAGATATCTTCCCAAAAAGCCACTAAGTGTTGTAAAGTTAAGGGAAGGGGAGACTTAGACTTCACGGTATGATGCATGGACATTTCAAAAGTGGCTTCCGTTTTCCCATCCTCACATTTTTCATGCAGAGGTGGTTCCTTAAGCATAGACAACACCTTATTTTTGTTGATGCTTCCCATCTTAGATATATCTGGTCCATGAGGTGCAATATTAAACATATTCAGTGCAGATGATATTTCCAGTGAGTGTCTATTTTTTAACTTGGTTTCTTTTTCCTCTGTGGGTTGTTGACTATTTAAACTACTCCTAATAGGAGCATGCTCTTTGGAAAGTTCAGGATTAAATTTTAGGAAAGAAGAACAAGCCATTGCATCATGTACTATGCCTTCATGCCACAGAAAAGAGGCAAACACTGCTCTGGCACACTCAGCCACAGATGGAGACATGGCTTGCTTGGCTGGCTCTAAAGGTTTGGATCCATCTCCTTTGAAAAGAAAACTAGATTTTTCTTTTTTGGGCCTAGTGTGTCTGTTAGCACATTTTCGACTTATTTTGGGGGATGCTCTCATTTCCTGTTCATCTTTCAGTGGTGCTTTTCCTATGCTGAAATGAACTTTATTTGAACCCTCATCCACACTCTTAAATTCGCTTTCATCACAGGTGCTATCTGTCAGACTATTTGTTTTCAAAGTACTTGAAGTACAGACTTCAACTACCTCACTGTGGAGGTTTTCCTGCACTACATGGGGAGAGGGAGCTCTATTTTCAGATCCAGGGGAGTCTTTAGAATCCTTTGGTACTGATTTTGGTTTTGGTGATGTAGATCGTCCCCTTAATGGCTCTGTTAGGGGCATTTTCTTCTTGCGGAGGGTGTCTGGATCAAGTGTGTAAGAGTCTGATTTGGAACGTTCCCGAGGAGGATCAAGTTTTGTCTTAACAGGAGCAGTGCTTTTTTGAGGTAGATTTTTATCTTGTGGTGAGGATGAGCGTGGAGAACTAGCACTAGATGGGCTAGATCTGTTGGTTGGGAGAGTCTTTGGCTTAGGAGATGATGACCGAGAACCTGGTCCTGGAGATTCAGCTCTGAAGCTGGAAGACATCCTCCCATCAGACTTTAGTGTCTGCAAAGTGTTATGGTTGGGAGACAATGACCTACTATGGGAGTCAGATCTCAACTTTGCAGCATCTGACTTTAACATAAGGGATTCACTAGCAGATAAACCTTCTGTACCCCTTGGCTTCTTTTGGTCAGTGGTAGTCCGGCTCATGCGTCCATCAGGTTTCAGTGATCTGCTGTGTTTAGAGGACAGTTCTGATTTTCCTGATGTCAAGACTGGTCTAGAAGATGTCGACATATTTCCTCGGTCACCTGTATGATCCATTTCATAGTGAAACTTGTTAATAAATCAGAAATCACTGATAATTTAGCCACTAAAAACTACAATAATAAACAAAGCTATAAAATTTACATTTTCTGCCATATGTTTAAGAATAAAGGAAAAAAGGTAACTATTTCTCCTAAAATTTCTATTATATCATTATACAACCATTACCACTAAAAACTTTCACAGATGCAAAATAGACTGAATAGATATTATCTAAGGACCCACTGTGAATTATTAGTGACAATCAGAACCTCAGTCCTAGTACAACTAAATATATTTTAAGTTCAGTGAGGGACAAGAAAGACCAAAGATCTAATTTTTTTCAAATAAGAAATTATGAAAATACATGTGTTTTCAAAATGAATTAATCAAGCTAAGTTTCCTGTAGACTAAAACATCACATCCTTAAGCTGAGTTAGGAGGCTGAATTTCTGCATTTATTGCTATCCATTGCACAATGAATACAATTAAGATTAATAAAGAACAGCTTAGGAGACACCCTATTTTAATGATTGCATTAGCATAATGTATAGTTAACATAGGAATGTCCTAAAGCTATTATTTAGTTGTATGCAAGTCAGGCAGTCTTTTATTTTTAAACAGGCTCTATTCCAAACATTCAATAAGCTTAGCTGATTAAAACTCAAGAGTCCATGGCTTTTGGAAATAGGAGGAATGGCAGTATCCTGAGGATGAGAAGTACAAGTCTGAACTGAAGGCCCTTGACACAAGGGAGTCTGGAAAATGACAAGAGCAAGGGGAAAAACAAAACAAAACAAAACAAAACAAAACAAAACAACCTCCCTCCTTCCTTTTCTAAAGCAAAACACTAGATAATTCTACATGGAAGCCATCTGTTTGTGGCATCCTGTCCTCACTCAGTGTCTCTCCTTTCTGCTGATATTATGCTTTCTTTTGAGGCATTAAGAGCCAGGCTATCTTTGTCCCCAGTAAGTGCTACAGCCTTCAGCATTCCCTTTCCCCTTAAAATAAAAACTCCTAGTCTTAGTTCATGTACTATTAATTAGTTGCTAGGAGGAAAACAACCAGACTGCGGTGATTCAAGTGGTATGAAAAACTGAAAAACTGCAAATCTTGTTAGAAGTACTTATATTTTTTGAAAGAGGGTTCTTAGGAAATTGAGATTAATTTGCTGGTTATAACCACAGATTTCTTTTGCTTTTATAGAAAAGGATGTGAACAAATTTGTATAACATACAAAAATTTTTTCATTTGCTTTGTGTATGGGTGTAGGGAGTTATAATCACACTCTTGTAATCTATGTCAGGATAGTAGTGCGGTAGAATCTGTCCTCTTCAAATAAGGTCCCCAAGAGCAAGTATTTTTGTGTTATTCTTCAGTGATGTCATGTCAAAAATGGGTCCTGGAATACAGTAGATGCTCAAAAAATATTTGTTGAATTAGCAATAAATTACTATTTTCCTAATTTTTTTCTTCTACTATTGTTCAGATTCCCTAAGAATCTACATTTTATAATAACAGCTCCCAAGACCACAGGGCAGAGGTGATAGCAGTCATTGCTATGTTAAGTATTAGATGGCTTGCAAGTGGATAATTCTACAGAAAAAAATAATAGGATGTGAATAATAGGGTGCAGAGCACACTGATGAACTGAATATTTATTTCCATTCCTACATGTCAATGTCTAGCATAATTATTCTGGTTCTTTGAATAAATAAAAGTTACTATTCTGAACATACTGTTCTTTGGTTTCTTGCAATGCTTTATTATTCTATCATAAATTTCCTTTATCATATATGTACTTTCTTCTTTTTCTGTGGTGCACAGCATTGAACCTAGTGCCTCATGCATGTTAGGCAAATGCTCTACCACTGTGTCACATACGCAGACCTAAACATAGTTATAAGAAATAATTAAATTTGAGTGGGAATTGGTGGAAAAAAAATCACACACAAAAAAAGGATTTCCAAATATTGATCCTGTCTTGGAAGAATACAAACAGATGTGACTTTGATATATGATACTCTCAAACTATTCAAAAGTAGTTTAAGACGCTGTTGCCTATTTTATTTTATTGACCAAGTAACAGTCAAGAGCAAATTTTATAGGCAAATAAATTATATTTGATAAGAGTTAAAAGTCAGCATAGTTTTGACCACAATTTTGAGTATGTGATATTTGGAGTATTATTTTTTTATTATTCTAAGAGCTAGAAACTGTTCTTTATCACCACATTTATTGCAGAAGCTGCATCACATATAATGATGAATTTATACAAATAGGCAGTAAATATTTTATATTTGGTACTCCATTCTCCAAAATTTCAATCTGAAAACTGAGAGTTTCTTTATTTATTAAAAAGGACACTTTAGGATTTCAAACTTAATGAGAAGAGTTCCTGACTAAGATTATCTACTACCTATCTCATGTTATAGCTGACTATATAGTTGTTACATGGAACAGTGAATAATACCTATGTTGCATTTAATTCTAAGGGTGGGTGCATTCACAGTGGTGGTTATTATATCATAATGGAAATGGGTTCTTTAATTGGCTAAACAACAGAAACTGCCAAATATTTAGGATCACCACTTGTTATATGTAAGCAATAAGTATACCTTATTTATATTCCTCTAGTAATGGGATAAATATTCTCAAGATCTGTAAATGATGATAGCTAAACATCTGTTGAAGTTCCAGTGTATGAAAAATGGCAAAAGTATTTCTTCCTGAGATGTATTTTTCAAATCATAGCTAAATCCTTCTAAAAACACTTCTTCAAAATATACTTCATATATTTTTTAAAAAAGAAAATGATATGTTAAGTGAGTAAGCCCAAATGCTAACTAATTTTTGTTTATATTCTTCATGTGGCTTTCAAAAGTTTTGGCTTTCAAAAGTTTAGAAATGTTACTAAGAATTGTCATGTTGTGGCTGCCCCAAAATATCAATAAATATAAGAAGATAACTAAATCTTCAGACCATATATAACATTTCACATTTATTGCTTAATGACTACATTTATAATAGGCGAGTTTATGTGATAATAGGAAATTTTTTTTTAACCTCAAAGGAATTCTGAATAGTAATGCATAATAGAATAGAAATTTAGTGCATTCAAATTAAATTCAAGTAAACATTTTAAATGTTAACTATTCACTCACTAAGTGACCTACATGATTTTTTTCATGCCCAAATCATAATCAGGTTATATGATACCATACTATTATATCCTATAATATAATATACTGCAACATAATATGAAGTACATATCAGATTCCATAATCATATAAGCTACTAGAGATAATACTATACAGATCAGGTTATATAACCCTATTTACTATGCAAAGGAGAAATATAAAACTGTTTTAGCCATTTTAAAGAAAAAAGGAAATTAGCAATTATTTGAACAACTTCTACAATGTATTTGCTATTGATGCAAAACTGTTTATTTAAATTATCTTAAAATATGGTATTTTAAAACTTTAATCATTAAGAAAAATACTTGAGTAAACATCTATAGTATTTTAATTAATAAATTAATTAATCAATTAATTATTTCTGTGTCCTAGGGTGCTCTCTACCACTAAACTACGCCTCAGGAATATTTATTATTTTGAGATAGAGTCTTAAGTTGCCCAAGTTGACTTTGAATTTGTGTTTCTCCTGCTTTAGCCTTCCAAGTTGCAGGGCTGGCATCTGTAAGTAATTTAAAGTACCAAAGGCATATTTTTAAAATGTTCTGAAATTTTGTTAATTGTCAATAGTTTAAACATTTTGAAATTGAAAATATTAAAACTAAGTCACTAAGAAACTATTAAGGAAGATTCATTCATGTCAGACAGGACAGGTAGACTTATGAGTATTCGTGTGTGCAGTGGGGGGGAATGCGTGCAACCACCCTGATAACTAAGTTAAAATAAAAAGTGTTTAACTTATCAAAATGTTTCTCCTAAAAAAATTAAATGGTAAAAATAAGTTTTACATTACATGACAGTAAAATATGTTTAAAGTGTCACATAAAGTCCCTATATTTGTATAATCATGTGTTTTATGCCATTGTTTTTTGATAATGACTTAAAATTCCTCAAGTTAGAGATTTCTTTCTGTATACCTACTGCATCTTTTAAGATCTCACAAAGTTTTAAAAGTAAACAAGAATATTATTTAACCACAGATAACAAACATGCACAGCAATTAGTATAATCTATACTATAATATTGAACAGAAACATCATAAATTATCTCAAACACATAAAATTTTAAATAAAATGATAAACCTTAATTTTTAAAAAATGAAATGGGATGAAAATGAAATGAACTGAAACTTCTTTATTGATACTTCCTTCATTCAATAAGAATGGCCCATCCATGGATGCACGTATACCCACCCTTCAGTTTGTGAGACAGAGATGAGAGAGCAGAGGCAGGCCCAGCTACACCAAAATTTTTGTAAATGCGCTCACGAGAAGCAAGGTTGCGGGATGGAGATTCTACAGTGGAAAACATTGGCAAAGAAGCAGCACAGATTCAATGGAAAAAAAAATTTAGCAGAGAACACAAGCAAAAACAAAGCATTTTTAAATGGTCTGTAACTATAAACTGTTATTTCTAATAGTTTATATTCCTAATAGTTTATATAAAATTGAAACTAAAAACAAAGGTAAAATTAATGAATTTTGATCAATAACATGTTAACATGTCCAAATGTGTTGACCTGAAACTTAATAAGTTAAAATGAGAATAAAAAAAAAAATACACTGTTTTAGTACCCTTAGCAATGTATAATAACTTTTAAAGTGCAATTTAGGACTTGATATTTGGGATCCAAAACAAAGAAAGCAGAGCATTAATGATGCATGAAGAGCTCATGTTATATATAAGAGGAAATTTTTTATTAATCAACACTGACTTCAAATGGGCACTAGAGAAAAATTCTGATTTAAAAAATTTTTAGTATTATTCTATTTAGTTAACTATATGATTCTCCAAAGAATTAATTTTATAAAGATGGATTAAATAATGGGTTACTTCATCTATGAATGGAAGGTTCTTATTAAGTATGATCATTTAGTCCCCATCAAATGGCTTTTTAAAAACTGATGAACTTCTTTTGTGCATCAATATTATGTCTCTCTTATAGAATTGCTTCCCTTTTTTAAATTAAAAAATATAATTTTTTAAAAAGTTAACTAGTGTAACTATGAAATTATGATTAAACAAAAACCAGATTTTATAAAAATTAAATGTGTAAAACACGTGCTATTTCTAGTTAATTTGATTTCTTTAGTCTTTTAACATCAATCTGTTTTTAGATTTTTCACTTCAAAAAAAATGTTTCTTTTCACTCACTGAATTATACCTACGAATCCAGTTTCTCCAGGCTTTGTAACATATTGAAAAGACTTCAATACCATTTTCCATTAGTTTGTCCTTAAGCCTCTGTTATCTTATCTTACAAGTACCCTTATAATTTCTCACATTTCTTTTTATGGGTGGTTCAAATAAGAATGGTATTCTTTTTTTATTATTTATTTATTTTTTTATTGTTGGTTGTTCAAAACATTACATAGTTCTTGATATATCATAGTTCACACTTTGATTCAAGTGGGTTATGAACTTCCATTTTTACCCCATATACAGATTGTAGAATCACATCAGTTACACTTCCATTGATTTACATATTGACATACTCAAGTCTGTTGTAATCTGCTGCCTTTCCTATCCTCTACTATCCCCCCTCCCCTCCCCTCTTCTCTCTCTACCCCCTCTACTGTAATTCATTCCTCCCCCTTGTATTATTTTTCCCTTTCCCCTCACTTCCTCTTGTATGTAATTTTGTATAACCCTGTGGGTCTCCTTCCATTTCCATGCAATTTCCCTTCTCTCTCCCTTTCCCTCCTACCTCTCATCCTTGTTTAATGTTAGTCTTCTTCTCGTGCTCTTCTTCCCTAGTCTATTCTTAGTTACTCTCCTTATATCAAAGAAGACATTTGGCATTTGTTTTTTAGGGCTTGGCTAGCTTCACTTAGCATAATCTGCTCTAATGCCATCCATTTCCCTCCAAATTCTATGATTTTGTCATTTTTTAATGCAGAGTAATACTCCATTGTGTATAAATGCCACATTTTTTTTTTTTTATCCATTCGTCTATTGAAGGGCATCTAGGTTGCTTCCACAGTCTTGCTATTGTGAATTGTGCTGCTATGAACATCGATGTAGCAGTGTCCCTGTAGCATGCTCTTTTTAGGTCTTTACTCCTCACACTTCAGATAGAGCCCTAATATCCACAGTATATAAAGAACTCAAAAAATTAGACAATAAGATAACAAATAACCCAATCAACAAATGGGCCAAGGACCTGAACTTCTCAGAGGAGGACATACAATCAATCAACAAGTACATGGAAAAATGCTCACCATCTCTAGCAGTCAGAGAAATGCAAGATACCATAAGATACCTAAGATACCATCTCACTCCAGTAAGATTGGCAGCCATTATGAAGTCAAACAACAACAAGTGCTGGCGAGGATGTGGGGAAAAGGGTACACTTCTACATTGTTGGTGGGACTGCAAATTGGTGCAGCCAATTTGGAAAGCAGTATGGAGATTTCTTGGAAAGCTGGGAATGGAACCACCATTTGACCCAGCTATTCCCCTTCTCGGTCTATTCCCTAAAGACCTAAAAAGAATGGTATTCTTAAGATTCACCTCTCCTCTATTTTCCTATAAACCTGGACCTCATAGATATTAGCAAACAAGACAAGAGACTGTGTCCTGACACTGGTAGTTTGAATTCCATTCAGAATCTGCCATCTTTCCAGTTTGTTTCTTGAAGAAGAAAAATATTTCACTGTCCTAACTCAAGCATTCAATGATAACTAAAGATTATTATCTATTATATAAGATTTAAACAGCATAAGAATTCCTTTGCACCTGACACCTTTTGCATTTTGTTGTCATAGAAGTCATTAAAAAAAGATGCTCAAAAACATTAAAAATTTAAAGACAGCATAAGTTTCTACAATAGGCAGTAAATAGTTAAGTATAACCCACAGCTCAAATTTCTTAGAAATTATTTGCTGGAAAACTGTCTACTTAAAAAAATATAAAAAACTAGTTTCTTGGCCCTAATAGAGACAATATATAAATAATACCTTCAATCTGTCCAAAAGGTGCAAGTAACCAAAGGACATACATATTAAAAAATAGGTATAATTGGGGTAGGGTATAACTCAATGGTTGAGTACTTCTTTAGCATGTGTAAGACCCTGGTTTTGATCCCCAGTACTGAAAAAAAAAAAGAAAAGAAAAAAGAAAAAGGTATAATTAAGTATAATTATTATACCCATTTCCATCAGTGTTTCAGAGAATTTAAAATAAGGTGAAGTAATGATTATATACTTTTAGCTATGGCAACTATCTGACAGCTTTAGATGTACACAATCAATGAATCCAGTATTCTTCTTTGTGGTAAATTTATCAGGAGAAATGTGGAATTATTTGAATGGGAGAGGAGAATAAGACATGGAATAGGAATTAAATTTTATTCATCTCATAGACTGACTGCTGGGAACCAAACCCAGGGTCTTGCACATGCTAGGTGTGGGCTCTATCTCTAAGCTACACCCCCAATGGGATTAAAGCTTCTTTACATACACATATACTAAAAGAATTACAAAAGAATGAAAAGCATTCATTTCCTTTTGTGAAAGCTGAGATAGAACATTTCTGAATATAATTTGACAGGTATATATATCCTATACCTTAGAAAAAAAAACTTCAAAACACTTCAAGAAAAGACAGGTATTGCCAGAGTACAGTAGTGCACACCTATAATCCCACCAGCTCAGGAGGCTGAAACAGTTTTGAGATCAGCCTCAGCAATCTGGTGAGGCTCTAAGCAAGTTAGTAACACTAGTCTCAAGATAAAAAATAAAAAAGGGCTGGGGATGTGACTCAGTGGTTAAGCACCTCTGGGTTCAATCCCCAGTACTTAAATAAATAAATAAATAAATAAATAAGCAAAGACAAGATGAGACAGGTGTTGCTCTTTAAACAACAACTTCAGACACTAAAGAGCTAAAGATATTCTCAGAAATGAAAGTCCTCCTTTTCACAAATTGCTTATTAGTTACAAGGGGAAAAACCAGTAATTACACAGCAGAGAAACAGGCACTTTGGTCACATATAATTAACATTAATAATAACCATGTCCTGCCTGAGGCAGACACCATGCTTAATAGAAAGACAGCTAAAACCTAAACCATAAACAAAAGTGCTTTTAGTATAACAATCTTTTAAAGCAGTATTTGGAGAAATTAGAAAAGGTAGATACCAGCTTACTGCCTTAAAGTTGGGATAAATGTAAACTACAGATAAAGTAGAGGGCCTCTCTTCCATTCTTTCTTATCTTTTTTTTTTAAGTCTCTAACAAACACTAAGAAATACAATCAGAACAGTCTCATGCTCATGATATTGGGTTATTTTGTGGGTTGCAAGTATAAAATAAGAAGTTTGAAATAACTGACCTCTTGTCTTTCCCAATTTTTACAATCAATGTAAGATTAAATGAAATGTCATAGATAAAAAGAAACAACAACAACAACACTGGAGTAAATTAGCAGATTCTCATTTCAAGTTTTAGATTTCTACTTTAAACAAGTGATGAGAATTTCTGTCATCTCTAAAATGGAGCTGGAAGACTTCTTAGGCCTCTTGAACACTAGAAATTTATTTCACATGATGGTTCTGACTCATTTCTTAATAGAAGAGGAGGAAGAACAATCTAATAAGAATGAGAAATCTGAATTAAAAGACAAACTGTTTTGCTAAGCCTAAGTAAAAAGATAAATTATAGTGTGGAAGTTTGAGAGAATAATAAACTGGGAGATATAGCAGACCTAATCCTTATAAATTCAATTAGGTGCCAAATCAAGACAATGCTTTAATGATGAATTTCTGATAAAATTGTATATTTAATGGTATATTTTCAAATTGTTTCTCAGCAGTGCCATTTTTAGTTATGAGAGTGCCAAATAAATTTTGTAATTTCTAATTATGTAACTACCACTGGAGCTAAGTTACCCAACTTAACTCATTTTTCCTCAACACCTGATTTTGATTCTGAATTTCTAGTATTAAGTAAGCATATTGTCTTTAAAAACAAAGCAGAAAAGTGGATGTCATTCTAGATTGACTCCACAACTGTGATTAGTATGTCCTGGGTACTTTATTGCCTCAACATTTCTACACTTGGTTCCTCCTTCCGCAATTAACCCTACTTAGCTTCTCTCTGGACTCTCTACCACCAATATTCTCCCTTTCCTCTGTCTTTTTCATAATATTTTCAGTTATATTGTGTGTATGTGCTGGCAGGGACAGACAGACTGGGGGTCAAATCCAGAGTCTCATGTATATTAGGCAAGCCCTCTACAACTTAGCTGTATCTACAGCCCTTCATAAATTATCTGAAAAATTTTGTGATAGGCCCTCATTAAGTTGCCAAGCTAGGCTCAAACTTCTGAAAATTCTTCTATCTCAGCTTCCCAAGTAAAGTTTTGCAGGCATACGACACCATATCTGACTATTTTTAGTTAAACTCTAAAAATATAAAATCGATTGTAATTCTCTCTTTAATACCCTACAAAACTATTTCCTCTATCTGCTCCCTGCACTCATTCAGTATACCTACAAAAAAAAAGTCTAAACCACTAAGTATGGTGCACAACACATAATCTGGCCCATGCTCTCTAGTGTAAGACGTTGTCTCTACACAATTGAATAAGGCCTCTTATTAGTCTATTTAGCCAACTTCTCCTCTCTCCACCCTCTAAAAACTGGAATGTGCCAGGGTTTGGTCTTTAGGCCTTTTTTCTTTTCTACCTCTATCTCCTTTGCAGCTGCTTTCATTCACCCATATAGTTTTAATTGTTACCTATACACAAGCAACTCTCAAATTATTCTGTTATAAGTCAGTGGGCTACCAACTTATATGCCTTACCCAGACATTTCCTCTGAACTTGGAGTAATATATAAATCTCAATTTGGTATCTCCAAAGGATTTATTAGTAACCTCAAACTCAATGCATCCGAAATACATTTATATGCTAACATGACTACAGTAATGCTTATCCCTGTATCCATGCTCCTTTGCAGAATTTCCAACCAAAATATGAAGTCTAAGAGTTTATTTCTGTACCCACAAAGGTAGGCTAGCCATGTGTCTTGCTTTAAATGAACAGAAATGGCAGATGTAATGTATCAGTTTCAACACTAAGCCTGAAAAGATTGTGCATATTTTTATTTTCTCAGAATTCTACAACAAACCCAGAGTAGCCTGCTGAATCATGAGACATTTGACTCAATCACCTCTTTATCTCAGGCAATGGTCTGTCATCTTCCCAAAACAAAGATGTCTAGCTGTCCTATTGTTGACTATAGATGCATGAAGAAATTCAGCACCAAGACCAGAAGAACTATACAACTGAACCCAGCCTAATCTGCCAACCTACAGAACTGTGAGCCAAATAAAGAGTGCTTTATTTGGTTAAACTGTTAAGTTCTGGGGTATGTTATGCAAGAATAGCTTACCAGCATGATGTCCAAAATTAAGCTCTGTTATTCCCGCCAAAAACCTGGTTCTCCTGCAGCCCTTGCCTAAGCAAAAAACTTAAATTTACCCTTTACAATTTTCTTCTCATTGCTTGTTCATTGTAAGCAAACCTGAGGATTCCTCTTCAAAATAAATCCAACATTCCATGGTTTACTAACATCTCCTTGGCTACACTATGGTAAAGTCACCATGAATTCTGTGCCAAACTCTCTCATACTAGCCTCCGTGAACAGCCAGTGCTCAAAACAGTGCTTGGAATATATGGGTGACACATAATAAATACTTGTTGAGAAATTACTGACTGAGGAGCAAAATAACCTGGGTAAAGGCTTTCATATCATAGGGAAGATGGTTCTGCTGCGTGAAAAAAAATTCAGGCCCAGGACTAAAATGATAACAATTTGTAGGGGTGCTAGAGATGTTACAGCCCAAACTAAAACTAAATACATTGTTCATTATAACAGATGCTGTAAGTTCAAGTGTTAAAAAAAATGAATTTGAATATTTAAATAAAGTTGACCTGATTTCCTGAAATCTTTGTTGAAAATCATAATTTTTTCTTTAGTAACAGAAAAAGATCTTGGCTGATATTGTCACAAAGCTGGTTAGAAGCAGAACTAGAGTAAACTAGACAGAACTATAGAGATTAAACACAGGCCTCCTTTCTAAGTCAAGAGTTCCATCCACACACTTTCATTGCAGGCAAACAAACAAGGAAAGATTATAATCCAGGACAAAAATTATCTAACTACTACGAAAAAACCTGACTTTCATTCTGATATTTTAATAACCTAATTAAATTAAGAATTAATCTCTAATCAAGTTATGCTGTAAAAATAGACCAAAAACTATCTAGAAAAACTCATTTATCCCTTTTTAAATTCCTACCTGCTCAGATCCTTGGCCCATTTGTTGATTGGGTTATTTGTTTTTTCGATGCTTAGCTTTTTGTTTTTTCGATGCTTAGCTTTTTGAGTTCTTTATATACCCTACAGATTAGTGAGGGGTAAAAATGTGCTCCCAGGATGTGGACTCTCTGTTCACCTCACAGATTGTTTCTTCTGCTGAGAAGAAACTTTTTAGTTTGATTCCATCCCATTTATTGATTCTTGGCTTTAATTCTTGTGCTATAGGAGTCTTATTAAGGAAGTTGGGGCCTAATCCCACATGATGAAGATTAGGGCCTACTTTTTCTTCAATTAGACACAGAGTCTCTGGTCTAATTCCTAGGTCCTTGATCCATTTTGAGTTAAGTTTTGTGCATGGTGAGAGATAGGAGTTTAATTTTGTTTTGTTGCATATGGATTTCCAGTTTTCCCAGTACCATTTGTTGAAAATGCTATCTTTTCTCCAGTGCATGTTTTTGGCACCTTTGTCTAATATAAGATAATTGAAATTTTGTGGGTTAGTCTCTGTGTCCTCTATTCTCTACCACTGGTCTATCAGTCTGTTTTGGTGCCAATACCATGCTGTTTTTGTTACTACTGCTTTCACTCTAATCAGAATGGCAGCTATTATGAAGACAAACAATAAGTGTTGGCGAGAATGTGGGGAAAAGGGTACACTCATACATTGCTGGTGGGACTGCAAATTAGTGCAGCCAATATGGAAAGCAGAATGGAGATTCCTTAGAAATCTGGGAATGGAATCACCATTTGACCTAGGTATCCCTCTCCTCAGACTATATCCAAAGGACTTAAAAATAGCATACTACAGGGACACAGCCACATCAATGTTTATAGCAGCACAATTCACAATAGCTAAACTGTGGAGCCAACCTAGATGCCCTTCAGTGGAAGAATGGATAAAAAAAAAATGTGGCACATATATATACAATGGAATTTTACTCAGCAATAAAAGAGAACAAAATCATGGCATTTACAGGTAAATTGATGGCACTAGAGAAGATAATGCTAAGTGAAGTTAGCCAATCTCCAAAAAAACAAATGCCGAATGTTTTCTCTGATATAAGGAGATTGATTCATAGTAGGGTAGGGAAAGGGAGCATGGGAGGAACAGATGGATTATAAATAGGGAAGAGGGGTGGGAGGGGAAGGGAGGAGGCAGGAGGCAGGGAATTAGCAAGGATGGTGGAATGTGATGGACATCATTATCCAAAGTACATGTATGAAGACACGAATTGGGTATCAACCTACTTTATAAACAAACAGAGATATGAAAAATTGTGGTATATATGTGTAATAAGAATTGTAATGCAAAAAAAGTACATGTATAAAGACATGAATTGGCGTGAACACACTATTATATACAAAGATATGAAAAACTGTGCTCTATATATGTAATAAGAATTGTAATGCATTCTGCTGTCGTGTATTTAAAAAAATAAAATCAATTAAATAAAAATAAATTCCTACCTGCGCCTCATTCCACAACTGAGAATAGCCTGCCATCTCTTTGACTGTGACATTTCCTATTTCTTCCTTGGAGCATGAGAGGTAGTAAGTGTAGTATCAGCAGGTAATGTTTATTGGATACATTATTTTATAGGTGAGCTAAAAGGGGCTCAAATGGGTCAGGTAATTTTAAAGCTATTGAGTAGCTGGAGGAGAAACTTGAGCTGAAAATCTTTCCATGATATATTTCTACAAGATTAGTGAACCAGTAATGCTTTAGAATGTTAATAATTCTCAAATGTAAATAAATATCCATGCAGGTAACCAAATGGACATTTCCCCCTCATTTAACTTTTTTTGGGGGGAGTACCATTTAAGAATATAACATGTAAGTATAATAGAAAAAAATCTTGTTGGAAGATAACTTATAATATCTGGATTTGAAAGAAATATATATTTTAGCATATGTTGTATTTATTTGTTTAAAATCTCTGGAAGAATTGTAATTGTCTTAAGCTGTGTTTAACCAATTTTTTTTCTACCAGAAAAATGAAAGCAAACTATTTAGCCTCCTAAAAGGCATGTAGTAAATGATAATGTAATAATGATAAAATAATAGATTCCAAAGACTAGCTTAAAAAAAAAACACTTTAGGGATAAAAAGCCAGAGAGTAACTAAAAATAAAACTTATAGAAATACTTAAGTTAATATGAGCTTCTCTGTAGAATTTTTCTAGTTAACTGGAAATTTGAGCTACAACACTAATGAAATCTTTTTTCCTTTTAAACTATCAAAAGAAGAAAAATAATTAATTGGAACAAAGCCAATATTCTAAGATGTTAGAACTAAACAAATTCAAGTTATGTATATTAAAGAACAGATTTTATACTATTTACCTAGGCATAAATGAATATTTAAAACACGGCCTTTCTGGTTAATTGAATTGGCCTCAATTTCTGGCATTACCATTTTACTATGTATTTTCTAGGGAAAATCATTTATCTTCGCTAATCCTTTGTCTTCACTATAAAATGGAGAGAAGAAATATGATCTCAAATGAGGTTGTGTTAAAATGTTTAAATACAGTGTTTAAGGTACATAGTGGTGACTAGTACTATAAGCAAAATTTAGTAAATACAGTCATCTACATATAATGTTTCATTTTAGCATCACAAAATATAAAAGCAAAATGACCCTCATTTTACTAATTAGTATGGGGAAGTTCAGAATGCACAGAACTTCCTCTATAGTCAGGGTGAAATGCTGGCAAGATGCATAACAATGAAATCTGAAAAGAATGTTTCATTCAGGGAATCTTAACAGTAAGCACCCAGCTCCAGGAACATTTCCTAATATGATGTAAAAAACAATTCTATAATATTTTTGAAATATTAAAACAATTGTTCATATTCTATTCTTTTTTAGTTATGCTAAATAGTTAAGACTTTTGTTATCTGTAATTTGGAAGTTAAACTTCAGTGATACTTTGTTGAGAATAAGAGGTTGTGAAAAAAATCTAATTATCTCCCACTGTTTGAGTACAGAATAGTGATGATTCAAAACACTAGTAATTAAGATTTATCCAGGACATGATTTCAAATTTGTCCTGAGATGGTGATAAAGGACCTGGTGGTATTAATAACACTCATAACATTATATGCATAAAATTATATTGACACATTGTCACTCAGAAAATTGTTGTCTAGAGAAATCTAATTTTATTTCAGTATTTACATTGTGTTCTAAAATATTTTATCAATTAAATTTAGTAAAATAAAAATAGCAATTTGAGCTGGAACTGAATGTTTTTGTCAATACCTGCAATGATCCTTTAGGTGGAACTAAGGGGTCCTAATGCCTTAGTTCTTTTGTCTGCTGCTGATGTGACATCATTAATAGGGCAATCTCTTTTAAAACTGAATGTGAAAATGAATGAATCTGAATTTCCTAATATGAATTTTAAGCCTGACTGACTGTAATGTTTTTCCTTTTTTTTAACACCCCCCATCCCCACCTGTCCTTACCTTTAAAACTTCCTACAACACATTTTTTTTCACATTTTTCTTTCATTCTGAAATAATGCTTATCACAGAAAAAAAATACTATTTCACAAGGCGACACTAGTTTGTTTCCTTGATATTTTCTTTTAAGAGACATTCAAGTAAATGTTATACATGCATAGACACAGTAATAAGCTAGAAATTGGTAGCACTTATATGTTCAAATTAACTACATGAATTAATCATGCCTATGTACAAGGTAAACTCAACAAAGTTTACAATCTTATAAACTCTCTACCTTGGGTAAATAATATAACAACAAACAGCATTATTGCTAACTAGGTAATACACAGATTTACAAACAAAATTAGCCAACATTTTCTTAACTAACTCTAATTAACAGTTACTACAGTCTTTTTATAGAAAAATAACTTAGATCTAAGTGTGAATGTATTTTATCAAAACAAAAAGGTCATGCATTTGGATCCAAACAATGGATGTATAAACTGAGACTTTCATAAGCTATCTTGTTCAGTTAATGTTATTACATAGCCAACATGAGAACCGAATGCCTAAAAGAATGTATTATTGTGATACTACAAAGACTTTTGAGATGGGTATGTGGAAGGCTCAGGAGGTACTTAAGAGAAAGAATCTTCAGTTAAGTTTAATTTGTTTGGGTCTATTTTCCAAACCAATGTGAGTTACTGTCATGGATAAAGGGGTAGAGCAATCCTAGATGGTAGAACTGAAATAAAATAATCGGTGTATAATGTGACAGAAATAACAACAAAAGAAATGACAATTTGAGAAAATCTGGGAACCAACATTATTACATATTTCATAGATATCAATCAAATTTACTTAAAAGAAACAAACAGGCCCAAACAAGTATATTTTTCCACTAATCAGGATAATGAAATAAGCTTATTCTTTTGGGGCATATCTCAAGTAATAAAAATTCAATGTAAAGAAAGCAATGAAAGTTATCCCTATCACTGATGCTTTCCACAGTCATGCATGTTAAAAAAGAAAACTTGAAATAAAAAATGTTTCTCTTAACATGTTTTATAGTACATATTTACTTATACCAGATTAGAATATAAAGTATAATAGTCATTTGTTAATAACTACACTTCATTAAAAGTGTGACTAAAAACCAATGTTTTAGCTGCAGAACATCTTAGAACAGCTTAAATACTTCAAAAATATGAGGGGATAACAACCTAATTATATAAAATAAGTCAGGTGAGTTGATAATTAATTTAACTAATAAAACTTAGAACTAAGCTTCAGAAATGCTTGATGAGGCAAGTAAGACTGACAGACTTACTCTGAAGCTGAGGCTGCTGGAAGGAAAGGGGCTGTCCGAACACAAATGGACTGTGGACTAGGGAAGAGGGAGGTTTTGCAGCTTGATCAAAGATGGAAGGAGCTGGGAGATTGGGCCGTGACTGAATGGAATTCAATATGGCACTCAGTTGGTCACCTGCAGGGGGCAAAACAGTCAAAACTACAACTTGTTATCCATTAACATCCAAAATGGCAAAGTAAATGGTGCTTTATGACATGTAGATAAATTCAACACTAAATAAAACTGTGCCAATTGAAAAAAAGTATGGAAGTTTGGTGATAATTATCCTCAAATTGAGGATCAAATTTTGCATGCTATTTATTTATTTATTTTTTTAAACAGAAGCATTCCACAAATCCTAAATAGCAACCCACCTACAAAAAAAGAAATCCACTTAAATTCATATGTAATATTTTCCATGATTTATGGGAAAATAAAGAATCTATGAATCTATAAGAAGTTGCTTTGACATTAAGCGTACATAAAAGATCTAAGTACTGTAAATCATGTCTTTTCCATGGTGCCCAATAATGACTAACACCACTCTGCCTCATCTGTAGTATATTTCATGCCAAAAATAAGCACAGTATGATAAGACTTTTTTTTTAAAGATGTAGGACTGAAGGGATAAAATATATTATTAACTCAGCAATATAACATAGTTTTAAATCTATAAATCAATATTTTAAGTTGTTACTTAAAATTTTATTTTTTTTCAGCAAGACCTCTTTTGCTTGAATAGATAATATAAAAATCTGAAAATTCTATAAGACAAACATGAATATGAACTACCTAATTTGAATAGCGCATCAAATATGAATTCTGACTTTTTCCTTATAATTAAATATAAAGGATATTAATAGAAAATATTTTCAAAGAAAACAATAATAATAACCTTATTTGTGAGAGGAAGTGTATTAAATAGTTTAGATGATGAAGAGGAGAGGAAAAGCCCCATATTCAGGCTAGTTGATGTGAATTGCAAAACCATCTTTCCAAATATAAATGTTTTATAAATGAAAATTTCAAATGAAGCAGCAAGAAGTAACAGATTTATGGAAAGAACCGTGTACATAAGCTATACATTTTTATTTTTTTAATAAATAAATGTTACTGATTACAGGAAGGATTGCAAAGTATTATAAAGAATTTTGTACAATACTAACATAAACACCTTTGCAAACAATTCCTTGATCTCAGTATAGATAGCTAAAGAAAATGAGAGGTTCTGTTAAAAAAATATTTAATTGAATTTAAGTGTTCTTAATGCTTCTTTATTCCTTTTGAATTTTTAAAAAGCCTACTAAATGCATGCCATTTTTGAACAACATTCACAAAATCACATTTTTTTAAAAAAAGTACTTTAATTTCTAGTTTAACAAATGTTCTCGGCAACATCTGTCTCTTAAAAATTGTTATGACGTTTTAATCATATTTTGAAAACTGACAAGTAAATTATAATTTGAAGACTGATTTATTATGATAGCCATAGTATAATTACTGAGACATTTTATTTTTTGTTTTTTCAAAGAGTAAACTTTTAAAAAATTCTTATTTGTTATACATGACAGAAGAATGTATTTTGACATGTTATATATTTATGGATTGACCGAGACATTTTAAAGGCTGAAAACATAAATATGAATTAAATTCGGCTTTAAAACAATTATAGAAGTATAGTACAATAAGTAAAAACTAAGACTTTAATTTAAGAGTTGATAATAGTAGAAATGCACATGAAAACACCACCAACCATTTACCCTACTATGAAGATCTGCCTTAAGTTAACAGAAAGCAGAACTCTGAAAGTGAGCAAGCAGACAGTAACCAAGCCTACTGGACAGACTGAAACAAGAGTCAAAAATAAAAATTATAGCTAGGTGGCTGAGGAAGGAGGATCATGAGTTCAAAGCCAACCTCTGCAAAAGTGAGGCACTAATAAGCAACTCAGTGAGATCCTGTCTCTAAATAACACACAAAATAGGGCTGGGGATTAGGCTCAGTGGTCAAGTGCCCTTGAGTTCAATTCCTGATACCTGGCCCCCAACCCCCCCAAAATAGAAATCTTGTGGCTAAGTTTTCTTCCTAAAAATACTTTGTAGAAAATAATTGATACCCAACAGAAAGTTGTTTTATTTTACATTACTTATCTCTTACACCTTGATATAATTCTGCATTTCTTATTTCATTTTTTCAATTGCTTTGAGAATCATGTATGATCACACCATATTTATTTCTTAAAATCAAGTCCTGCAAATTACTTTAAATAAACTTTTAAATTAAAATTATTTCTACATGGGCTATCTTCTCTTACCCATCTCCCAACTGTAAGTTACCTGCTGACAATATGGTAGATTTTGAAGGCCTTAGGAAAAAAACTAGGGACTGTCTGACTTTACCAAATTCAAAAGTAATTTTGGATAAATTTCAATTATAAATTGTTCCAAAATTATTGTTTAAACTATGATGCTGGTCTCTTCAAGTAATGCATCCAAAACAGTTATATATATTTTACACGCAATGGTTTAGGGTTTTTGTTTTCATTTTATACCTTTCTTATTAAGCACGCCAAACTCAATCATTACATTTCATACGTTTTTAACTTAATAAGACAAACATATCAGACATTCAAAACCACATATATCTAATAAGGCTCGTGATTATTACTTAAGGGTAACATTCTGACTTTAAATTTATCATTTAAGAAAGTTTTCTGTTGCTCGTTATCATTATTCTCCAATATAGGTGCATGAAAAAACAGTTATTTTACTAGATGTGGCGACACATATTTATTTTGGTTCATAAACTCAAAATATATGCCTTTAAAACAAATAAATAAGAACTCCCTTAAACTTGATCTGAAATTCATAAAAATAATATTATGAAACAAACACCTTTGTAAAAAATTTTTGAGTGTTAGTCTCCTAAGAGTAAATTCTATTTAAGAAAAATATATGGGTGCACAGGATAAAATAAATGGGTAAAAAGTAACAACAAAAAGCACTTTGAAATTAGATTAAATAAAAGACTCACTTTCAGACACCTACCTTTATTATTTCCAAGTCCATAATCAAATCCCTGGGCACTGCAACTTGCCCCTTTATTAAAACCTTGCATTGAGAAAGGGCTTGGAGGAGGAGTTTGAGAATTTTGATCCAGAAGAACTTGTTCTACAATAAAAGCCACAGCTATAACATTAGTTTCTTATGTACAATGTCCTGTTCATACAACAAAGAGAGAAAATTCTAAGAAAGATTTTATGAAGATTCAATTTAAAAATAACTTCATATTTAGATTTGATAAGTTTAAATTTCTATCAGTTCTGCCTAACACTGGCAAAACACATAGTTAAATATTTGCTTTCATTTAGCAAATACACAGTAAAATTTAGAAATGAGATATATGCTCTTAAGGAGTCAATTTATATTCACTGTGGTGGGAAACATCATTGAATGAATACTAATATTTCTGCATAGTGAAGTTTTATAATTTTAAACAATTAATACAAAGGCATTTCACAATACAAAAGTGGACACCTTATAAACTAGAAATCAAAATCATTTTATATAGAAGTACTCAAAAAAGTCTTCAAAATGTCTAAGAAGAATACAGTACTAAGAATAATTTTTAATTGTAAAATATTTTAAATCATGAATGTGAAAATTATAATTTTTAATTTATTTTTACTTATTATAAAAAGATATATCCCTAAGTCAAAGAAGGAGCAAGAGGGCTACAAAATTAATCTACTACAACATCCTGAAGTCAACAAATGTGTCCTAATTCTTAATTTAAGAAAGAAATGGCAATTATTTCATTTAGTTTACAGTTCAGTCAATTTCCTATAAATAATCAAGTGGCTCTAAGATACTGAAATAATACAAAAAATATCTAAAATGTTAAAAAGCCATATTAATGACAGCTAAAAAAGGGCAAAATAAAATCTGTGAAACAAAAGGTAATAGGAGAAAAAGAAATTTATTTCATTGGCAATATTCTTCAGTATAACATATTTCAGCAGTGGAATTTTTTCTTTCTTTCTTTCTTTTTTTTTTTTTTTGGTGTGTGTGTGTGTGTGTGTTTTTACATGTGCGTGTATGTTTCCTGAAAAACACCCAGAAACAGTAATCTAATTTTTCTCCACCTCTAAACCTTAGTTTAATGTAACTTAGTGTAATGCTCTAGCACCCACAGTGAAGTCTGTTTTTATCACAGCAATATATTTGCTTACAAACTTTATCTATTGATATTAAAGGTTAATAAAGAATTTTTACAAAGAGAAATGCTTTTGTTTTACTCTCATTTCTTCATAAAAATAAGGATGGTGCCCAATCCTCTCCCTTCTGTATTAAACCCAGTTACATATTAATACCAATGAGTAGACTATCTGGAATCCATATCAACTAATTCTAGTGTTTTTTTTTTTTTTTAAGTTGCTAACATTGTATTACATCTTATCAGCCATGATTGGTACTACAATATTAAGACTTACATTATGACCAAGTACAAGTGTGCATATTTATCTATTTAGATACATACCAAAAGAGTAAAGGATGATTCATTGATAACACACAATACTTTCTCTTAGAGTGCGATATGTACCTCACCAGAAATGATACTGAATTTAAGCATTTTATCTTAGAAGAATCTTCTACCATCTAAGTTTATGAGAACCAATTTCCCATGTTAAACTTGTTACTTATCATAAAGGGCATTTTACATTTTAACAATAAACTATAGGCATACAATTTCCTAGATTTATGTGTTATTTTATTATTTAGTCTTCATATCAAGTTTATGAGGTCATGACTTAGGAGGTTATTCTATAAATGAGAAAACTAAGGTACAGAGATACTGGGTTAGACAACTAAAAAGTTGAGCTAGAATCAGTATCCCGGCAGACCAGTTTCAGAGTCCCTCTTACACATTGTGCTATATTAGCAGTTAAAACATTTACAACCACATCATCTTTGATTAAAAAGTGTTTATTTGGTAAAAATAAGAGAAAAATTAGGTTTTCAAATGATGTTCAATGTGTGGTGTGGTATAATGAGTGTAGAACTTAAAATACGAATGATGATTCTGGGTCAAGGCTTACATCTCTCATGTAACCAGCTGTATAATCAGTAATTTTCTTTTCCAAAATATTTTTATTAGTTATTGATGGACCTTTATTTATGGTTTGTATGTGGTGCTGAGAATCGAACCCAGGGCCTCACACATCCTAGGCAAGTGCTCTACCACTGAGCCCCAACCCCAGCCCCAAATCATATCAATTTTAAAATCTGTGAGCTTTGCTTTCCTTATCTGTAAATTGAAGATTATATTACCTACCTCAAAGGCTCATTGTAATGGAAAAAAGGGAGATTATATATATGTACTCTATCATTCATGCAAATGTCAAAACTTTTTTGAATCTATTTATATTCATGGCCATATTACCTCCTGGATAATGAGTATTATGAATATGGGG
This sequence comes from Urocitellus parryii, assembly GCF_045843805.1. NCBI lineage: Eukaryota > Metazoa > Chordata > Mammalia > Rodentia > Sciuridae > Urocitellus > Urocitellus parryii. The sequence goes on from NC_135532.1 coordinate 69,148,176, forward strand.
TGTTTCTTATATATTTATTTTAATATTGTAACTATTATTTTTATAATTCAACCTACACCTATGAACTTTGTAAGCAACTAGTTAGTATCAAGACTGTTTAAAAACTAGGAATAAAAGATAAAAACCTTGTACCTGTCCACAAGGGACTCACAATCTGGACATGAGAAAATAAAAATTAGCTTCATTATGATATCATCAATTGTGTTCTAGGGGTAAATACAGTTGTTGAGGGACTTAGAAGGAATTCTTAACACTGTAAGGATCAGTTAAAGCTTCTTATGGGTAAAGACACTAGGTGAACTGTGAATAATTAATTTTTGCCACCAGGAGAATAAAGAGAGAGACAAAAAGAAAATCTTACTGAGACCACTATCGAAAAAAATAAAGCTGAAAGTCGAAAGTCTAACAGTGAAATAGGAAACTCCTATGCATTTATTCAATGCTCTACTCCTGAAATAAATTCAATCAAATGAAGTTACCTGGGAGAAGTATTGTGACTGGTGGTTTGAAAACTGCACTTCTAGTTTATAGTAAAAAGGATAAAATGTCCAGTCATGGACTTACACAAAAAAAATGAGGCATACAAATTCATATTAAATAAAATAAAAGCACATATTTATAAAGATGGATTAATATATTTTCAATTTTCCTTTTTCATGGATAATCATTTAGTAATGTACTTAACAAATTTAATAACTACAATATTTTTAAGCCTCTAGTTTTGCTTTTACTTAAAAAATAAACACAAAAGCCTCTTTAAGACAAAGAAATGCAATAAAACATTAAACATATGTATTTCAAAGGGTAATCAAAATAATCACAAATTTAAGCCAACTTGCCATCTTCATGCCGGAGGTACTGGTTTCCGCCTCTGTCTCTAGCTAAGGACCATGCCTCTCCTTCATCACTCTCACAGAACTCTACCATGCTGTTCTTATCCAGCTGCACCCATGTACCTTCAGAATTGGTTACCTGGTACATAACAAAAAGCATGATTGATTGGCTTGATTCTTTCAGATAACTCAGGCTGAAAACCAGTAAAAAGCTTAAGTGTTCCAAAACATTTCTACCATGAAATTAGTTTCTGAAATTAAGACCACAGCCTGAGGTAAGAGAGAAATCATAAAAAGTTCTTTAAATGACTATTTATCGAAGGCTTTGGTTAAAATAATATTTTCTAAGCATAAAGATAAATGCCTAAATAATTATTACCCAGAACATGTGACTTTTAACATCTAAAATGTCCCAACACAGTATACTTGCTATTATTTAGGTCGATAGTACCATAGTACAAGTTGAAAATGACCCTGATACTGAGAAATAGCATGACACACTACATCTTCAAGCTTATTGGCTCAGGCAAATGCCACAGTGGACTAAAAAATAATTTTATTTGCTCAGGACTTCAGTGAGACCTATGAATGGGAACAAAGAAATGAATCCTTTTGTATATCATCACCTCTCCATGCTGATTCACATAAAATATTGTAAGTGCTTATAATCCATAACAGTACATACAGTACATATGCAATAATAAGATATATACAAATATCACATTTATATAAGCAATACAAATCATGTATTATAAATGTTATTTTCATAAGATAATTATGAGAATTATTAGAAAAGAAGCAAAGAAAATTTATGTTAGTATTTCTAATACAAGTAAAGTCAAAATATTAACAGTCAAAAACCCAGAATGAAAATGGAAACCATTGGGAAAAAGAGATGTTTGGTTTGTATTACATTGAAAATGAATATCTTAGAAGTCATGAAGCTACAAGAATCCATACCTCTCCCACTGCTTTGACTTTGTTTCCCAGAACTAACATTCCAATTGGGATACCTCTAAGGTTAGGGCAGCTTCTGATGTTGTGACCTGAAGGTCCCGTCTTCACTACCTTGTACATGCCTGGCCCTCCTCGCAAGAACGGCATATCTTGTTCTTGCATTGTTGCTTCCTGTGGGCAGCAGGTGTTCGTGTCTTTGAAAAAGTCATCAGTATTAGTTTTAGGTTCCTGAAAAGTTGAATAAGAAAAAAAAGTGAACAAAATTCAATCTATTATCATTTTGAAATCCTCATAATCCTTACTTTCATAGCAAACCTACAATCCCACCAATTAAGAAAGAGAATATCTAGAGGTAAATGAAGTATTAGTCAATACCACTATTAAAGAATCTTTCAATAAATTTCAAAAGAAAAAAAATATGGGAGAACAACTGAATCTTTGGCTTTTCCCACCACATTTGAGAAATACAGTACTGTAGTTCTTAATTTTCTGCTTATCTTTTATATGCAACATTTAAAAGGAGTAGTCAAAATAATTTATTATGCAAACCACACTGAAGAGCTTTAAATTCTTATTACAATGCTATATGTTGTTTGGTTGGGCAAAAAAGTCTAAATATTCATTTCTTCCCACTTTGTAATAATTATTTATAAATTGAGAAAATGATATGAAGACTCTGGAGACATCTAACAAACAGTGATAACAATAATAAAAATATATACAAAATATAATAGCCACATTTTAATATTTTCTAGTTAAAAATGAAATAAGTTTAGGATTTTAGCAACTTACATTTTCTTAATGTAACTATATATGAAAATGTCTTTTTAGATTTGTTAGATCATTACTATGAAGTGATATATTAATGCTAGTAATAGGAAACAATTATATTTTGTGGAAAGATTAGCATTATGGATGCATTCTAAGTAAATAAAAGGAATTTGAATTATGTTTATGAACAGAGTCAATTCTAAGATCAAAGAAACAAACTTGTTCTATATTTTCTGTTGAATCTGAATGTTGTGATGAATTGTTTCCCTGTAACATAATAAACAGAAATATTAACCTTGATATTTCCTCTTCTTCTCACCTAAATGTAAATAAAAATGCCCCACTAGAATTTCTTCCCTTGCCATTACTCCTTTGAAACTGCACTTTTAAATACACTAAAATGGATTCTAAGAATTATAGTTAAATAGGGTAAAAGATAAACATAATGGGATGCTCATAAAAAATAGTTTAAAAATTAATACTTAATAATGTTATAAACAATATTTTTAAATGAACACTATACAAGTAAGATTTTACTTAATAGTTCTATCCTTATAAGTAAGTCTCATAATAGCAAATGTGTATATATATATCGATATACATAGTAGAACATTAAAAATAAAATTCTGAGGCTAAATATATAGATTCAAGAATTCTTATATACTCTTAGTTCAATATATGATTGGTTAGGAAAAATTTAAACTACTATTAACTTTTACTAAATACTTTGTAAATCTCATTCTGATGACAAAAAAATTTACTTATATGAATACATACTATGGATAATTTATATATTACTATAATTATCATACTGTATGTATCAATATGCTTTAGTTACATATTGCCAAATTAATGGAAATGGGAATTTTAATTCCTTATAAAGCAGACCAGACTTGCAACTAAAAATAAGCTTAAAATGTACATTTTATATAGCCCTCCTTGTGTGAGTGTACACAACTATATTAATACAAGGAGAACACTCAAAATAAAACTGAAGTTTAAGATCTAAACTTTGAAATAGTGCTACTATATCCACAAGGTTTTTGGAAAACATTTAAAAATTTATATTTATGAATGATCAGTTTTAGTGAAAAACAATGCAATTTCATAGGCAGAAGAGGCAAGTTTTCATCCTACTTACAACTGATTTTTTAAAATTATATGACAGCATAAAAATGAAAGTAAATATAAATAAATTCATCAAAAAAAGTTTAATTGGTATTCAATGATATTCTTAGAGCATTTAATTACTTCTAACAGTAATTCCAACTTCTGGTCATTCAGGGTAACACAGGGAGATAAATGTTAGCAAAATAATAGTGAATTAGTCAATGAAAGGCAATATACGAGAACATTTATTATAATAGTCAATATTTTATCAAATACTTAATGAAGCTACTTAAATAAATACAAAACAAAGCTAATCCATTTCTTTTCTATCAAACAGCATAAAAAAGAACTGACAGACATAAAATCATGTAATTGTGCCTGTCGCCTGTCCTTCTCCAACAATCCTAAAATCACATTTTATTCAATACAGAAATTTGAGATTCAGCACTAGGATATTAAACTGATGAATGTCAATACTAATTTTCCCCTTCCATTCCCTTCCAGTTCTTGGATGAATATTCAAAAGGGCAACATGAAAGGGTAGGCAGCAGAAAAATGGAAGCACCATAAGGTCATGGCACTACCAGCTAAATTAGTTAGTTCTATAAAAGTAAACTTGGAGGTAACTGTTGGTGAAGTCAGTCATGAAACTGTAAACATAGCAACTCTGAAGTCACATGGAAATGTCACTTTCACTAATAGTACATCTATTGATGAAAATAGAGGGAAAACTCAATTGTAGCCCTTCATGTAAATCTTTTTAATTTTTTGTTAGCAATTTTTATTAATCCTAAGCAAAACCTTCAAAGATACAATGAAAAATTTGTTGTACATGCTGAAATACCTGAATAATGTATGATTGTTCCTTACAGTTAACTCACCTGGGGAAAAAAAGGTTTGGAAGTCCATGAAAATACGTCCAAATCCCTGACTCCTTGGCTAGCATTAAAGATATTCTGAGCAACAAAGTTTAAGAAAGAAAAATATCAACAAAGAAAGGGAACAGAATATCATCTACAGAAGATGTGTCACAGTAACAACATTTTTCTGTACTCTAGCATAAATACTGAAATATAATTTTTCTAAAGGGAAACTGAAGCCACCTGAGTAAACCACACACCAAGGAAATTCTGAAAAATAAGTTTTTGTTAAAAAGCTCTCCATAGATATAGTGTGTCATGCCATTTACTAAAATTAAGGGTTAAGACATTGTTTATAAAGTTTGAGACAGTCAATGCAAGAAGACAACCCTAACACTCCTTAAGTGAGGATATTATTATGAATAATAACGAGAGTATATAGTGTTATGTGAAGTAATAATCACGTTTTTGGGTTATTTTATTTTATTTGATACTGAATTGAACTCAGAGGCACTTTACCACTGAGCACATCCCCAGTCCTTTTTATTTTTTGAAACAGCATCTCACTAAGTTGCTGAGGCTGGATTGAACTTGTGATCCTCCTGCCTCAGTTTCCTGAGTTGCTGGATTACAAGTGTGTACCACCACGCCGGTTTATTACTTTTTAAAGTACAAAAAAAGAAAAAGTAAAACGAAACAAAAAAACCTAAATAATTTTTCAATTTTTTCCCTTCTATGAATTAAAAAAAATGATTTTGAAATGTTTTTGAAAGCTATTAGAAAATTTGTTAAGAAAAGCATAAAGGAAGATATAATCTGAATCTTTTATCAAAATACAGATCTACTTTTCTCCATCTCGAAAGCACTCAGTATCTCTATGTTAAAGTCCAAAAATATTTGTTAAAGAACAAACAATTCACTGTAACACAATTCCAGAAAAATAAGTATTTTCACAATGACTATTCAAATAATACACATTTTACATAGATATATTATACTATCAATCTATATTTACCTGATCTGAAACTAAAATCTGTTTAGCGAGTAGCCACTGAACAATTTTATGCTTATGTAATTACTGTGATAAATGGTTATTCTGGACCCAAAAAAGGATGTTAAAAATACTATCATCATCTAAGTCTTCAATGCAAAATAAACACCACAAATCTCAATTAATTCTAACTCATTTTAGACAATGAGAATGTATTTATTATTCTCTAGTTCTTTATTTTCCTCATGTATAAACGTGTATGGACAGCTAGAGATATATAACCATGTAAATACATATATACTAAATAAGAAATATACAACATCTAAAACAGAAAAAGAAGGACTTCTAGTAATATGCCTACAAATAAATGTAAAACAAAGTTGACACCAATACCATACCCAATCTCCCAATTTAAAATTAGATAGCAAATAAGATCCTTTCTCTTTAGGTAAAGTGGAAACACTGCAAAGCACACTAAAGTACTATTTTGCAGGGAAGAATAATGTCCTTGTTGGTTCATCCATGTACATAAGAATTTGTAGGGCATTTGCTCAATGGTTTTTAGCCTATACAGAGAATAGTAGTGCAGACCTTTTGATGTAAAATATCAATAAAGAAAGGGAACAGAATATCATCTTCAGAAGATGTATCACCATAACAACATTTTTCTTTACTCTAGCATCAATACTGAAATATAATTTTTCTAAAGGGAAACTAAAGCCACCTGAGTAAACTATAAAACAATATGGAGATTTTTTTTAGCATTTTTAACTTAAAAGCATAAGTTATTCTATTATTAAAAGCAACATGAAAAGCAATTGTTAGAAACAATGCACATGAATTTAGCAATAAAGAAACACTTTTTTTTTTTTTTTTAAACACTCATACTTGTCTTTCTTTCTTTTTCTTTTTCTTTTTGGTACCAGAGATTGAACCCGGGGATGCTTAACCACTGAGCCACATCCTCAGTCATTTTTTATATTATATTAGAGACAGGGTCTCACTAAGTTCCCAAGGCTGACTTTGAACTTGCGATCCTCCTGCGTTAGACTCGGAGCCTCTGAGTTTACAGTCACATGCCACCGTGCCCAATCTGTCTTTAATTTCAATGTGCAAATTTAACCATTTTCTGAGTCAATTAATGTACAATGATATTTGAAAGTGATATAACTAACACTGGTACTAAATTACTAATATAATCAATTTTATGTTATATGTGAATCCAAATTTGATACTTTTTTGATTTAGTGTCTAAAGTTGTAGAAAATTCTTAGTTCACACTAGATTATCTTATAATCATATTAAATTGCATTTATTAAGTACCAAATATTTGCCAAATAGAAAGCTGGAGTTTAAAAATAAAATACGTAAATAGCTTTCTTTTGAAAATTTAGAAATGTTTTAGTCTAATTATATGAACATTCATGAAAATATTAATCTCTCCAAAAATCTTAATTTCTCAGTATTAAACTGTATGAATTAGACTTCAAGTTGCATAATTCCATAGATCAATATGGACCACATATACATATCCACAATAATTAAAGTAATTTTATTCTCAAATTCTATTTCAAAGGTAGAAAAGCTCTGTCAAGAAAATTAGAAAAGGAAAGCATACTAGAAACCTAGGTAAACTAACAATACCAGATTGCAACTCCAAGCTGGTAGTTTTTTAAGGCACAGAAGACAGCAAAGAAGTGAATAATTATCACAGTGAAAATACACGATCAAACATGCCAAATAAAATTTTTTCATTGTGCTAGATAAACACAGAGTTAAAGAGCTTCCAATTTTAAAGAAAAAGAGATAAAATAACTTAGGAAAATTAAGCATAACATGTATATATAAACAATTACAGTATTATCTAACTATCTCAACCTTTTTTTTTTTGGGGGGGGGAGGTGGGGGGATTGAACCTAGAGATGGATTGAACCAGGGACACTTAAACACTGAGCCACATCCCCAACATCTCATTATATTTTATTTAGAGACAAGGTCTCATTACATTGCTTAGAGCCTTGGTAAGTTACTGGGGCAGGTTTTGAACTCATGATCCTTCTGCCTCAGCCTCCCAAACCGCTGGGATTACAGGCATGTGCCACCATACCTGGCTTCACTCTGTTTAAGAAACTTAATAATTAAAGGATGAAATGAAGCAGTTTATAACCATCTAAGGATAGCACATTTATAATGCTATATGAAATAAAGACAATACTATTAATATTTAAAAAGTTTGTGTATACACAAGTGCACAAACCTATTAACAACTCAAAACCAGGAAATATGCAGTATGTTAAAGCCATACTGTCTGGTTCTATTAGGTATTTCAAAAGAATGAAATTGAATTAAAGATAAATGTTTGCCACTTTTACTAATTCTTTGTGATTCTATAATACAGACCCAAAATGATACTTTCCCTTCATTTCTATTCCAAATCTTCAGTGGCCCAAATTTTAGATATCAGCTTTCTTTTCTTTTCTTTCTCTCTCCCTCTTCTTCTTTCTTTCATGCCAGGGATTGAACTGAGAGGCACTTAACCACTCAGCCACATTTCCAGCCCTTTTTTAAATTTTGAAACAGGGTCTTGCTAAGTTTCTTAGAACCTCATGAATTTGGTGAGGCTGAGGCGAACTTTGAACTTGTGATCCTCCTGCCTCAGCCTCCAGAGCCACTGGGATTACAGGCATTTACCACCATGCGCAGCTCAACATACTTTCTGCATGTGAATACTCGTGAGTCTAAATAGGAAGTGACTTATATAAATACATGGAGATGTTCAGAGACCCAAGTTGCTTCTTCAAGAACCTAACATTTCTATGTACACATATGAAAATACCACAGTGAATCTCACCATCATGTACATCCACAAGACACTAATTTAAAAATAACTATAAATAGCAGAAAGACCAGTAGAATATAGGGAAGGGAATGGGGGAAAGAGGAGAGAATAGCAAAGTAAAGGAAGTAGCAAGGACTAAATTAGAACAAATTATGTTCCTATATTCCATGTTTTTATCATATGTCAAAATAAATCCTAATGTTACATATAACTAAAAATAATTAATAAGAATAAACAAATAAAAAAATAAGACAACAGCATTTAAAATAGAATCAAATAAAATTCCTAAATAAATGAGAACACGATTCCAGTAATATGTAATACCCTCTATGATATACCAACTATTACATACATATTTAGGCAAGATAAAAAAAGAATTTAGATAATATAGAAATTATAAACAAATCTTACATCACTTCTAAAGATAGATCCCCAGCTTTCCTTTAGGTAGTCAAATGTTTACCATGTCATGTGGATAACTGGTTCTCTTTTTTAACTCATATTTTCCAAGAGGTATGAAACTTTCTACTAGCTTATATTTTGTAGCTTTCAAATCATAAGAATTTTAATTAAAAAAATCAACATTCCCCAGATATGCTTTCTCAGATGGACTCGTTTACCTTCAATAAATCTCTGGGTATCCATCTTCATTCATTCACTAAAATTATAAGTATTCATATTATTTAATTTGGCAGTTCTAGCCAAAATAATGATCTTTATAGCTACATAGCTATTTACCTTATTCATTTAAAGCTATACTTATACTTATCTCTTTATAAGGCATATTAAAATAAAACTATGAGCTTTGAATAAAATCAACTGGGTTCCAATACCAGTTCTATTCTTTTCAACTTGGGATCTTAGGTGACTAATTATCTTTCCTCATTGGAAAAATGAGAATAATACCCTAAACATCACAGGGTCACACTGAGAATTAAATGAGACAATCAAGGTGAGGAGCATGTGTTAGGAATTACTTAAAGCAGCAAGATCACACCCCGAATGAAAAGAATTCAAACTAGATATAAACAGATGTTGAAAAGATTCCATCAGTAAATATTTAACACTTTGGGAAAAAACAAACAAACACTTGATGAAGAAGGAATCTTTTATTAGCTCTTATTCTGAAGGAGGTTAAAAATGGAAATAAAAGGTACATGAATACAAATGGGCTGAAGGTGAGAAAAACAAACTAAATATAATGAGTAGCTGGAGAAAGAATTAAGCCTCTTTTACTTCTACAGACTTAGTGCTAGCTGGAAAGGGTGAGGGAAACTCAATTTCCCCATCATTTATCTGCTTTCCACCACCAATCCTTTGCTTCATCCATATCAATTATTCATCAGTTCCCAAGCATATCATGTCTTTTTAATTTTGAACATTTGATTCTCTGTCTAGACATTTCTTCATTTTTTTCCTGGCAGCTTTTCTTCAAGTCTACTTCAAATGTTACCTTCTGAGTTAAGCTATTCTTCAACTTACCACAAGATGACTTAATTATTTGAATACAAGATACCTACTATATTATGTAGTAAGTACCCCAAAAGCAAGAACTGCACCAATTAAAGACTATAGTATTTCGGGAATTCCAGAGGAGAAAAATCAACTAGAACTATATATATATATATATATATATATATATATGCCAAAGCATTCTAAATAAATAAAATAACAAAACAAAGACTCTAAGACTCAAAATTGAAAAGTGTGTTTTTTTGTCCTAAAAAGAACAAAACATTCCAACATATAATTAATGTCCCACAAAGGATTTATATTTTTATCTAATTAACTCTATTCCCACTGACTCAAAAAATGTTTTGAAAATACAGTCATAATATAAATGTTTAATGTTATTTAATCTCTAAACAAGAACATTACTAAGTGCTAAAACAGTGAAAAGTCTCATTTGAACTAAAGTAGGACTCTAATAATTCTAAGTGAAGTAATGGTGTTTAAACAGGACTACTATTAAGCAAGCCAAAATTTAGCTAAAGTATGTATCCTCAATGGACACAAAAGTTCTAAAATACAATAAAATAATATAACAAAATAAGTATAAAACTTAATCTAAATTGGTTATTTATGGTAACTTTGTTTTTTAAATACTTCATTAAATATTCAGTTACTGTTCAGATTTCCAGTCCCTACCCCCATGTCCCTCCTACAGTTTGCTTGCAATAGGATCCAAGCAAGGTATATGCATTGATGTGAATATAAAATTGTTTTAACTAGAAAATGTTGAAAAGCAAGTGTAAAATTGCTGAAGGCAACTTTTTAGTACTTTTGCATCCTTTTAAGTTAGTGGCATTGGTCCTTGATTGTTTCTTGATATTTTTCTATTGTTAGAGAATTATAATTATCAATGATGATCATAGCTCATTTACTCACAAACGGGCTGAAGTAAGAGGAGAGAACAGATGAAAAGTGTTTTTCCAGCCATCAATGTATCAAGAGATACAAAGAAACAGTTAATAAAATGTAATTATTTAGCTATATTATTTCCTTCACTGGATGAGATGGAATCATGATTCCTTTTGTGCTCATGTCTAGCCCTGCAAACAAAATCTTGGAAAACTAAACCTGTTGCTGCATTTGTCAGGCCTCTCTGATTGGGTGGGCCTTCATCTAATGCCTTCACTGAATCAACTTTACAGTAGACCTGTTTGAGGATCTGTTATGCCAGTTAATCTTGCCACACTGTATCCCCTCTGTCATCTTTGATCACTAACCAAAATTTAAGTCCTTAAGTTATCTACCTGTTCACTCACTTTATAGCAAAACTTCTCTGTGTCTCCTTGATTCAAAATCAATGACTCCCATCCCTCCCATGACTTTAAACTGTGTTCAAAGGGACTCTTCTTCCAACAGTAAATAATTTACTTTCATCTTTATCCTTGCAGTACACACTGGTGTGTCTTCATGTCTATGCAAGTGATCTTCCAACTGTCTAGCCTTTTATCTGTAGACTGAGGCAATTCCAGTGACTTTCACTTGCACCACACTTCAGACAGCAACCTAATTGAACTTTCATCCATTAAATTTCTTAATCTATGAAATCAAAGACAAATTTACTTCATCATGCAAACTGCCTATATCTTTCCAGCTTTTTAACTACAGTGCACCTAAGACATTTTTAAAGAATTTTATTAAGTCCTCCAAGTCCCTGGGACCCTCCATTTGTTCTTTCCCATACTAAATTAGGCTAAATTCCAATTCCACAGTTGGTTATCTTAATTGCATCAATCAGTTATTAGCAAGCCCTTTTAGTCCCTAATTTTTAGTCATAACATTCCAAAATATTCCAACCAATACTATAATCTGCTCTTTGAAGGCTACATTAATTCTGGACATTTAGGATTATGGGAGAGGGAAAGGGATGTCTGGATTGGGTCCATACAATGGTCTCACTGAACTCCTAGTGGCCTAATAATTCTTTACTTGTTTTTGATCAAATACCTCTACTGTTTCTCTCTACTATTTCAAATCTTCACTGCATTTTAAATTCCCTAACTTCACTCATTCTTACCTGATGATTTTCCTTTCTTTATTTTAAAAATTGTGTTCTTCCTCAATCTATCCCCTCCCTCCCTCCCAATTTGTCTATTACCATAAATATCCCATTTTCCTTTACAGAAATAAACTTTCCAAATGTGCCCTTAATTCTATCTCTTCCTTTTTTCACTATTCTAATCTATAACTGTATATTCTCACTGTAATACTGGTGGTCTTTGTTTTAACTTTTAAGGATCTCAAAATACGAACCTGAAAAATCTCAGCATTTTTAATATTCTTATTATTATCAGACACCCTGAGAATATTTACATTAAAACCCAACTTATGCAATTCCTCAACAATACAAAAAAAGCCAGAAAATAAAAAAGGCACTTTATCATTTTGTTTTCTTTAATATTCTACATCTAGAACTTTTAAATATGTCAGTGAAACTCCTCATTCACATTCCAGTGAAAATCTTCAACAAGTTTATGGAGTATGGATCACTCCATTTAGCTTCCTCTTTTATCTGATATTGTTCTTTTCTCCCTGACTTTAAGGGAGACGGTATACTACAAATTGTGATAGAATAGCCCAAAATGAATTCAAGGGCTCTAGAATTTCAACACAGAACTTCTTGCTCTCCCCTTCTACCTTTGTTATTCTCTTGCTTTATGTATGTGGATACTTCCCTCTTTCAATGATATCTCCTCAAATTAGCAAACAAAGGAATTAGGAAGAAAATATTGAAGTGGGATAGGTAAGAAAGATTATATAATCTAGTAAAATGCTTTAGTACGAAATAAGAAAATTTTCTTTAAAAAACAAACCCAAGTCCAAATTGGCCAAATTAAAAAAAAAACTGTTATAGTATTCTTATTTAATATACCCTTTTCATAATCCTGAGGACTATCTGGTTATAATAATTGAAAATGGTTGGGGCTGGCATTGAGTCTCAGTGATAGAGTGCTTGCCTGGCATGAGGCACTGGGTTCGATTCTCAGCACCACGTATAAAAAAAATAAAATAAAAAAGGTCCATCAATAACTAATAGAAATATTTTTAAAAACCAAGCAAAAAAAGATAATGGTTTATAACTACTTAAAGCCAACTTTTTAATCATAGATGTTATAGAATTATTATTTACTTTCCAGAGTCATTCATCTTTTTTTTTGTGTGTGTGTAGTGTTGGTGATTGAAACCAGGGCTCATTGCGAATGCAAGGCAAGTACTGTATCAACTGAGCTATATCCCCAGCCTCAGAATCATTCGTCTTTTCCAGGGAGTCAAAATTGTTTTCATTTTCACTGTAGATGCAAACCTAAGAAAAATCTAATACCTGATCTATTTGCTTAAAACTTAACTCATCAGCTTAACCTCGGTTAAGCAGTAGGCCAACACTCTAAACTTTCTTCATCAAATGGCTAATGTTTTTTTCTCCACTGTGCTGTTATTAAATATGTACAAATAACATAAAGTACCAATATTTTCTTACACAAAGAAGCATCCTATAAAACCATTGCTTTGAAAAACATTATTATGGGCTATCAAGGAGAGAAACAAATACAATATATTGAATGGTTGATATAATAAGCTAACACTGACTTTGAAGAAATTCAACTGTTTAAATACTAAGGTGATCTTATAACCAATGGTTCTAACCAGAGGTTCAATGAATTTTCTCAGAGATGAGGATTTAGATTTCAATACCATTACAAGTGTATAAACCCATCTTATGTTAACGTAATAGTATTGTAAGCCAAAGAAGAAAAGATTCAAAGTTAAACATAATACAAAGAAATGACTGCAAAATGTCAACATAACATACACTTTACAAACATTTATACCTGTTTCTGAATGAACAGTAATTCTAAATTCTTAAATTTTAGTTTGGAATTCATTCAAAATAGTAGTGTAAATAAGAAAGGGAAAAATGCATCTACTCTCATTCATTATCTCTCTGAAAGAAATTCAGTAAGCCTATTTTAAATTTACTACCTCCTGTTGGTGATGAATCAAAATAATCATTAAGGACCTTAACCTTGCCAAATTTTACTTTCATTAGACAAAAGCCCTGAAGAATTGAAACACTTCTAAAGTCAAAGTTACTTAATTGTTGGTTACCTCAGAACTGAAAAGCCTTAATTAAAGAAAGCCTGTAATGAGGACAGACTGTACCTATGATGTTGTTTAAAAGTACTTTTTACTTACGTCAACTGGGACCAGAAGGCTCTTGCCAAGATGTTGATTAAATGAAAGGCACCAGGCTTCAGTGTAACCATTCATGTTAGGAACATACTTCTTTATTGTATCATCATTCAGTCTCAGCCACACACCATCATCATTGTGGATCTAAGGGAAAGAAGCAACAGAAACAAGCCATGCCCTCCTGTCACTCCTATAGGGGTAGCAAGGACTGAAAGACTTCGAAGTAGGCATAAAGTGGTAGAAACAGATTAGGCATTTAGTTTTAGAGATCCTCTAAGGAAAAAAGCAAGGAATGCCACAGTAGTATAATCCCTAGTGTGAGACTGAAAAATACAATTTTGCTTAGGAGTAAAAAACTAAAGGAAATCACACTTAAAGATAAATAGCTTAAACAGTAAAATCAGATGTCTTCCCAAAGAACTAATTAATTGGTTGTATTACCAGAAAAATGTAATATGTACCAACCAAAGTTAAAGTAATACAAATAATATGTTTAAAAAATATTTCAAAACTTAATGAAAAACAATTATACCCATTTTCAGTGAATACTTATATAGGTTCTGATTACTATGTCTAATTGAGTTCTTATTATGTTCAAAATATAATTTTAGCTATGTTTTTATTGATAAAAGAAAAAAATTCAAATGTCTGAAACTCCATGGACACATACTGCAAAACAATTTTCAAAAGATTCTCACACTGCTTAAAACACATTTTAACAGAAAACTTTGTAGCCTTACTATTCTGCAAACAATGCAAAAAAAAATCTGTCCAATATTTATTACTAAGAGTTTCTTTATGAATTACCTCATCAATGAAAGTGATAGTTCCATTGACTTTCACTATGCCTATCTGCTCACTCTGAAGGGAAGGGTGGCTCCGGATGCGGAGCCCAGCACTATCCTTGGCCACAAATTTTCGAACCTGAGAAAGGCAAAAATATTTAGTAAAACAGGAAAAACATAGAAGAGAGATTTCATAAGGAGTAAGAGATAAAATTAAACAGATTTAAAAGTACTATAATTTTGAGAAATTTTTCAAAATTGCGTATAGCTGTGAACATCTTCAAATAACAGATTACTTATGAAATTATAAAAATGAAATCTTGATACATATTGAAATGTATATGAATGGAAAAAAACTTAAGAGAATTATTAATATATATTTAGAATTTCCTTTCTAAATTTTAAATACATATGACCAAAATGTTAAAAGATACCTTTTTAGAAAGGTAGCATATAAAATGTTTCCTTTCTAAAAATTGGTTTACTAAAATTCCTATATGTATTCTTTGGATGTTAGGAAATTAATTGTTCTTTTAAGGGCAAAAGACATTGCAAATTTTACATTTAATTTCAGTAAACTTTTTGTTAATTGTAAACTTTCAGTAACAGAAAATACACAATGATTATTACAGCATTACATACAAAAACCCCAAAGCACAGGTTTTATAATTTAAAATAATTACCATGTAACACTCTCCAAATTTATTTGAGATATTTAGAATTCAAATGCTAAAGTCAATCAGTAAAATATTAGATATTTCATGGCCATTTTGAAGTATCAAGGAAATACTTAAAAAACCTGTGCCCTATTCAGCTTGGACTTCATCTACCCTAACCTTATTTGGTTGAGGTTCAGCCTTTGGCTTGACCAACTGAGTTCCTGGTGGAATCATCCCTTTTGGTGGGTCTTTTACTTTTACTTCAAGGCCAGCATCTGTAAGAAAAGGAAGGCAGCTAAAACATTTGACAAAAAAACGAGAGGAAGGATCTTTCAACTCAACCTTATAAACACTCACAAGCTATTTTAAACAACAAAAACAAATGTCTCGATCTGTCCTTTTAGGATGATTGGTGATTGAACAAGCTAAAAAAGAGAAATATTTAAAAAATGGACCAGAGCTTCCAAAGTGGCAAGATACAAAGTTTTCCTCAGGGCTTCAAGCAAAAATGGGGTTTCCAGTGTTTAACTTAAACATATGAAATGATACTGAAAATTCAGAATAGCAATAAAAATAAACCTTGTACGATTAAATATTATCTGACAAGAGCACCCATTACTTTTACCAGTCACTTCTGCTGCTGACAGGCAGTACAGCATGCCTGACAGCATAAGAGACAGGCAGACTGCACAATACAGCATGGTGGTTGAAAGCTCAGTTCTTGCTCTAGATTGCTTGGGTGCTCCAACATTTGCCACTAATTTATAACTCTCAGTGTCCGATGTTACCATCTCTGAAATGGAAATAGTAATAACACCTATTCACTGAGCTGTTATAAAAATTAAATAATTTAAAATACATAAGGTATATGCAGAACAATGTAGGTATATTAACTATCCAAAAATGTTAGCTTTTATTATAATCATTCCAATGAATTATCATTTGTCCTTATCTATCATTGAGCAAGATCCTAGTCTATTGACAGTTTGGGAGAGAGCTGAGTTAGGAAGAGTATGAAAATTGAGTGGAGAAGAAAATGGATAATTCTGGATAGGTAGTAGCATACACTTGTAATTCCAGTGACTTGGAAGGCTAAAGCAGGAGAATCACAAGTTCAAGGCCAGTCTCAGCAATTTAGCAAGGTCCTAAGTAACTTAATGAGGTTGTCTCAAAATAAAAAATAAAAAGGGTTGGGGATATAGATCAGTGGTAAAGCAAAGTGCCCCCTGGGTTCAATCCCCAGTACAGGAGGGAAGAAAAAAAAAGAAAGAAAGAAAGAAAAAGAATAATTTTAAGTAAATACAAATCTCTTTCTTCAGGTTCATTCTAAAAAATAAATCAGTTTCCTTTACTCCAATATTAGATAAGATTTAAAAACTCAACCTACTGAAATTTTAATAATATTTGCAGAGAAAAAAATTCTTTATGAAATTACTCTTTACTACCATGGTTTTTAAATTCCTGTTCTAATTTGTACCTCTCATCTGTCACTACTTATATTCTAATACAAATGATTTTTGTTTGCTTGTTTTATCTCAGCAATCTTCACCAAACAGTTAATATTGGAGAGAATTGTACAATAATATTTTGCTCAGAATCAGCATGTTTGCAAAACAAAAGGCATTATGGATATGCAGCAGCAAAGTCTGTGGATAAAAAAAAATTCTGGGGTGGTATTATTTTATATGTCTGATTCTATACAGTTATACTAATATATATTCTATATACATCAATGTAATGTACCTCTTTAACTCCACTGCAAAAACAAATTGCTTAAAGACAGGGATTCCCAAAGGAAATCATTTTAGAATTACAGTCATCCCTGGTGTCTGATGAGGATGGGTTCCAGGATCCCCCTCACCTACCAAAATCTATGGATGCTCAAGATCCTTATATAAAATAGTACAGTATTTGCATATAGTCTATTTACATTCTCCTGTATACTTTAAATCATCTCTAGATTACTAATTTAATACAAAATAAATGCTATGTAAACAGCTATTGTATGTATTGTTTAGGGAATAATGACAAGAAAAAAGTCTACACATATTCATTATAAATGCATTCCCCCCAACCTCCCAAAATTATCAATACACAACTGGTTGAATCTACAGCTGTAGAACCCAAAGACACAGAAGACTGACTGGATTCTTATCTCTGACCTCTCTCCCTCTTTTCCATAGGTAAGAGATCCCACTGGTTTAAATAAAAACAAGATTCTTAACTTTAGAACTTCTCAGAATTCCTAATATGTTGATGTAAATCATGTGATTGTCTATGGTGAAATTATGATATACTAGATTTTCTGATCATAGGAGTTCCATTTATTGAGCAGTGTCATAAAGGATAGCGTTTTAAGAAACTGACATTGATAAACACTTTTAAAAAAAAATCTACTATTATCCTATCACACAGGGAGTTTAAAAATTAAGATTCATTTCCCTTCCAAAATTAATGTTTTTCAAAGCTAATGGCAGATAAAGAAAATTCATTCATTCAACAATATTTACTAAGTAGTCACTATATGGCTGTTACTGATCTAGAGTGGGAAATCCATGGGTAAACAATAGGGTTTCTGCTCACATCCAGGAAAGGAAGAAGGCAGACCATGATTGGTAGACAGGTTATGCATATGATAATACAGCAACATGGAGGGCATCACAACCTGACTGGCACATTGGGGAAAGTAAGGAAGAAGTCATGAGGGCTATAATACTTGAGCGTAATTTTAAGACCTTAGGAATGCACTAACTACATACTCATTATAAAGGACAAAATGAAGACATATAAAAGTTATGAAACCTATACATGTGTATAACAAAAGTGTCAAAACTACAATGAAGGAGGATTTTGAGTCTAGTTCTTTTCACTAGATAACTTATAACTTAAATATATACACATATACCTATTTCAATGCCATCAATGGTAACATGAATAGTGTAGAGTCCAATAGCCCCTGGAGTCCAATTTGCACAATAAGTACCATCATTATTGACACGAATCAGCATATTTTCACTGGGCCTGAAAAAAATTAAGAGGGATATTGGAAAATTTACTTTTGATTAAACAACTGAGATCACTATGATATTACAGTAAACATTTAATTTTGGTTGGCATTTTCAATACTGACTGGCAAGCCTGCTACAGTATTTCCCCACCCCTGACAATTGAAATTTTTCTTTCTCACTTCAAAACTCCATCACCCTTCTTCCCTACTTGCAGTTGATTATGACCTCACCTTTTTCTTCAGTAAAGAAATGATACAGATACAAACCTTCAGGTTTCAATCAGATTATTAAACCTGCTTCCTCTCACGTTCTCTCCTGTTTCAATGAAAGAAGCATCCTAGACCTTATCCAAAGCCAGCCCCTTTACTTGAACTGCCAAACTTTTTCCCTCAATACTTCCTTGCTCCAATTACCTTGCTCCTTCTCCCATGCATTTTCAATTTTTCCCACTGTATTGGATCATTTCTATTAGCATACAAAAAACTTGAGAATTTCCTATTTAAATTTTTTTATTGCTTTATAATAGTTATATATAAGATTAGGATTTATTTTCACATAATTGTAAATGCAGGTAGTATAGTATGCTCCAGTTAAGTCCCCTTACTTATTCTTAACCTCTGTACAGCCCTCCACATTTCTTTTCCTCTACTGACTTATTTATTTACATTTTCTTTTAAAAATTAATATCTTGTAGATATACACGGTGGTGAAATTCACTGTAGTACCTCTGGAAAGTTATATAAGATTCATTCCTCTGTTTTTTCCTTACCCCATCTCTTCTCTCTGCCCCTTAATCCCCTTCTCCTACTCACCTAACCTTTCTGTCATTTTGACGGAACTCTCCCCCCATTTCTTTTTTCTCTCTCTTGTCCCACCCTAATTTTGGACTACCTTCCCCATATCAGAGAAAACATTTGATCCTTCACTTTCTGAGTCTGACTTATTTCATTTAGCATTATAGTCTCCAGTTTCATCCATTTACTAGCAAATAACATAATTTCATTTTCATACTTGAGTAATATTCTATTGTGTGTATATACACCATAATCTTCTGCTGATTTTGGTGTTAGTTTCTTCTTCTTTTTCTAAGGTCTTGAGATGTACTGTTAGAGTATTTATTTTGCAACTTTCTGTTTTTTAAATATATAAACTAAGTGCTATAAAATTTCCTTTTAGAATTGCCTTTGTACTATTCCAGAGATTTTGGTATTATAATATCACTGTTTTCATTTGTTTTGTAAGATTTAAAAAATTTTTCCTGATTTCTTTTACTATCCATTTGTTATTCAAAAGTGTGTTATTTAATCTCCACATATTAAAGTGGTTTCTGTTTTCATCTTGCTGATTTCTAAATTCATTCAATTATGGAAGAAATTATCTCTATTTTTTTGTATTTGTTAAGATTTGATCTTTGACCTAAAATAAAGTCTATTTAGAAAATGTTTCATGTGTTGCTGAGAAGAAAGTGAATTCAGTCATTAAATAGTGAAATATTATATAGATGTCTGTTAGGTCCATTTGATAAGTAGTATTTTTTAGTTCAGAAGAATCTTTTTTTTAATATTTATTTTTTAGTATTTGGCAGACACAACATCTTTGTCTGTATGTGGTGCTGAGGATCGAACCCGGGCCGCACACATGGCAGGCTAGCATGCTACTGCTTGAGCCACATCCCCAGCCCCTAGTTCAGAAGAATCTTTACTTAGTTTTTGTCTGTATGATCTCTCTACTAATGAAAGAGGTGTGATTCTTGATATTTAGAAGAATTTATGTACGTAGAAGCTACATTGTTTGGGGATAAACATTTATAATCATTATTTCTTGTTGTTGGATGATTCCCTTAACAGTATGAAGTGACCTTGTCTCTTCTGATTGAGTTTGTCTTGGAGTCTACCTTGTCTGATAAAGTAGCTATCCCTGCTTGCTTTCAGCAACGATTGGCATGGTATATCTTTTCCCATCCTTTCACTTTCAGTCTGTGAATGTATGTCTGCAAGGTGAGTTTCTTACATCCTATGTTTGGCTGATTGGATTGAAAAAGAGATGTAATCTAAGTCTTTTGACGTACATTCAATATTTTCATTCAATATTATTATACAGAGGTGATTCTTACTTCCTGTCATTGGATTTATTTCAAATGTTAAGATTCAGATTTGATTCTCCTTCAATTGACTATTCTTCTAATGCAATGCATTCCAATGTTAGTTTTCATTATAATTCTCCATTTCTTCTTGATGAAGTATTTTGTTGAGTATGTTTTGTAGTGCAGGTTTTGTGGTTATGACTTTCAATTTCTATTTATTGTGGAAGTTTTTTTATTTCAACCTCAATTCTGGCTATAGTAATCCTGGTTGGTATCCATTTTCTTTTAGAGGTTGGTATACATTATTCCAAGCCCTCCTGGCTTTTATGGTCTGGGTTGAGAAGTCAGTTGAGATCTGAATTGGTTTCCTCTAAATGTGACTTGCTGTTTTTCCCTTGTGGCTTTTAAAAGTCTATCCTTATACTGTATATTAGGTATCTTCATTATTATTGTGTTGGAGAATATATATACTGTCTATTTGAAGTTTTGTATGTCTCTTATATTTGAATTACCACCTCATTCCTCATATTTGGAAAAATTTCCAATATTATTTCATTGAAAAGTTGTGCATCTTTTTAGTTTGTTTTTGGAAACTTTCATTTACTCCAATGATTTGGTCTTTTGATGGTGTCCCAAATTTCTTAAAATATTTTGGTCATGGTCTCTTAACATCTTTTCTTTATGGTCAACTTGATTTTAAAGATTATATACTTTGTCTTTAAGGCCTGAAAATCTATCTTCAAAGTGGTTTAATCGACTGGTGAGGCTTTCCAATGAATTTTTAATTTGGTTTATTGAGTCCTGATTTCCCAGATTTGTGTCTGGTTCTTTCTCAGGATCTATGTCTCTTTATTGAAGTAATCTTCATTTCCTATATTTTCTAATTTCACTCTATACATCTTCTTTTAGCTAACTGATCATTTTAACCAAGAATCTTCTAAATTCTGTATGAGACATCTCCTTGACTGTGGTATCTATGGAGTCAGTGTTATGGACTGTCTGGGGTAGTTTGTTCCCTTGCTTTTTCATTATGTTTGTATGTCTACCCATTATTAGGATATAACCATCCTATTTTAAGCAAGCAACTATTTTGTGGGATTTTCCCTCTTAGGAGCCCTGGATTGAGTAAACAACCAAGTATTGGTAGTTTAACTCAATGTGTGGCCTCTGATAACTGCAGTATCAGTACCACTCTGAGAGCAGTTACTGATGCTATTTACTGAAATCACTTAAGAGCCAAGCCACATACTATTCAACCTTATGAAAAGAACAGGCAAGAAGGATACAGACCAAGGTAAAAAGGAGACAGAAATTAATGGGAGGGATTTGAGGCAATAGTAAACAGTGTAAGCATGAGAACAAAGAGAAAGAAGAGCAAGTACAAACCAGAGCTAAGAAAATACAGCTAGAAAAAATGATTCCAATTAATGTGTTTAAACCATTAGAAGAAATACATTCAAATGGGTTGAAGGTGCAAAGTTGGCTATTAGGGTAACAACTATCAATCAAAACAAAGAATAGTTTAGGTCTGGGATTGTAGCTTGCCTAGCATGTGTGAGGCACTGGGTTCAATTCTCAGCACCACCTATAAACAAATAAAGGTTATTCAACAACTAAAAAGCAATTTAAAAAAAAAGAATAGTTTCTAAAATCAAAGCTGACATTACAGTTATTTACAGTAAACCATATCAAGGCAAAGAAAGTTCTTATTAAATCTTGGTTTGGGTTTCATTAGGGTTTGGGATGTTTTGAGGATGTCCAGCAGTCTTTTTGAATTCCTCTAGCAGTGCTTGGATGCAGGAGCTACTTTCCTAGTTGCTATAAACCTCTCACTAGCCACTACTGGTTTGTCAGTTCAGGGGCCTGGAACTGACTACTCAAAGGGTGCAGTATTGTGTCTGTTTGTTGTTTTTGTTGTTTGTTTTGTTTTCCTTATTGTGTGCTGGAGATAATGATGTAGGTCTCTGGATTATTGCTGTATATCTCTTTCGTACCAGCTCTCTCCTACCAGATTCTTTTCAAGGTGGTGTAGAGCCTAGTGGCTGTCTATAAGCACCAATCACAGGGTTGTGGGTTCTACATGGGTGATCTGTGATGGAGTCACTCCCCTTTGGGGATGCAGCTCACTGGGGTCCTTAATATTGAGTAGGATAACTTAGGATAACTTAGCTGGTTCACTTAGGTTCTATGTTCCACTGCCCCAGGTTGGGTATAGTGGATGCTGCTTTCCTCTGCTGTCTGTGGCTGAGGCAGTGCCCAACCAATGTTCCACAAGTGTCTAGAGACACATCTGTGGTGTTCACAGGTCAGACTTTGTGCCATGGTTATTTGCTGCCTCGTACCAGGAGAATTTTGGCTTCAACCAACCTCCCACTGGTTATGATCTGGGCCCAAACACCTTCCCTTTAAGTTTTATAAGACTCATATAATTTCTGCTGGCTGCTGCAAAGATCTGGACAGACCAGCTTTGTTGCTGGATATCCAGGCTGCTTCCCTCTGGGACAGGCCTCACATAAAACTGTGGCAAGAATCCGGGGGAGAGGCCCTCTAGATTTCTTAGGACTCAGGCAATTTCCCCAATAGCAGTCTTAAGGGTTTCCTTTTTTTTTTTTTTTTTTTTGGCTTGGGGCCAAAACTGTATTCTGGCTTGGATGAGAGCTCTTATTTCCCACCACTGAAATTTGCAGGCCACAGATCTGTCTCTATTCTGGCTTGCAAAGGCACTAATCAAGTGCCTGGAGCTCTCCCTTTCAGCCAGGGGTTGATGGAGTGGGTTCTACTTCTCTGCCCAGGGTTCCTCGATGCGTCAGAGTGCTTTTTCTCTGCCAGGGCTCTTCCAGATGGTCCTTTCCTGCCTGTGTTCCAGGGATGTTGCATGAGGCACTCCTTCCCTGCCTGGGCCCTTTTTTAGGGCTGCATGGAGTGCTCCTTTCTCATTCCTAAGGAAACTGAGTGGGGTGCTCCTTCATTGCCTGGGCTTTTGCAGAAGCTGTGCAGGGTACTCCTTCCCTTCCTGGTTCCAGGTCACTACCAGTGCTTTTGCAGAGGCTGCATTAAGCCCTCCCTCCCTGCCAGCTTTCACGTGGGATGCTGTATGGGGGTGTTGGATACTACGCAGAAGGCCCCTTCCCTGCCTGGGCTCGTACAAGATTATTTAAAGGGTGATTGATCAGTTGTGTGTTACACAACAAGGCTGCAGATTTCCAAGCTGCTTGGAAATGAAATGAAAGCAAAGGTCATTTCTGCATTTAAACTGCTTGACCTGGTATGAGAACACCTTTGCTGTTAATACATTTTAAAATGTTTTTTTCCCCAAATATTGTTAATAAGGGGTGAGGCTTAAGAGTTTTTCCATTCTCTCTTTCTCTTTCTGGTGTCCCTCCCTCCTTCCCCCTCCCTGATCTAGGTTCAGGGTTAGGGAACTCTGATCTTATTTTCTATGCTGGTAACCCATCTTCTAGGCTCTCCAGGTCTCAATCTTTGTAATATTGAATCTTAAGAGTATTTATTCTGTCATCCTTCTCTGATTTGCTGATCCTTCTCTGTATCCTTTCTGAGTTGTTGGGAAATCTGGAATCACTATTTGTTCCTTGATTCTCCCATCTTGACAAATCAAATACCTCTTCTTAATATTATGGTCTTCAGTAAGGTCTCTTAGGTCTTCTCGCGTTTATATCAAAATTTATCTAAAGAATGTCCACAATTACCTTCTTCATTTTTTAAAAAAATTTCCACTTCCACAACTTACTAGGTTTTTTGATCCCAACACTGCAATACAATTGCTGATATCAAAGTCACGAATGCCCATCATGTCTCTGAATGTAATGGTCATTTTTTCCAGGCAATCTCTCAGTAGCATTTGATAGTTGTCAACTCTTACTTTTTTGAAAAACTTCCTTCTTCTTGCTTCCGTAACTTTCTCCAAGTTTTTTTCTTTTGCTTCAATGGCCATTCTTAGTGTTGTTGGCTCTCTAATCACCATTCAATTTACAGAAAGCTCCAGGACTGGGGTCTAGGTTTTCATTTTTTTCTATACTAACTTTTCAGTAGCTAATTCATCCATTCCTCAGTGTTAAGAATCACACATATGTATAAGGACGACTCGCAAATTTATTTTTCCATGAGTTTCAAACTCTTTCTAGTTATAAGCTGCCATCTCCACTTAGATAACTAGGGATATCTTGGTGTCTCGATTTTAACATATCTAAAGAAAAACTCATTTCTCATCCATATACAACTTACAAAACAAAGTAGGAGAAATGAATGCCTGTTTTTTCCTTAGACTTTTTGATTTTCATAAAAACCATTATACTATACCATAGGCTGTAGCAATATTTTAGCCTTCTGTGCCAAAAGAGTCTTTGTTACAACTGTTTAACTACACAATTGTAGTACAAAAATTGCCATAAACAATATATAAACTAATGAGCAAGATTGTGCTCTAATAACATTTTATTTAGGAAAGCAGGCAACAGGCCAGATTTGGTTTGTGGACCAAATTGGCTAATCATAAAACTTCTGGTGAAATCAAAGAAAAACTATGATCATTTTTGATTCTTCTCTCTTTTGTCTTCTGTTCCACTCTATAAGCACGGTCTATTAGCTGTACCTCCTAGGTGTATCCCAAATTCCATCTTTAGTCTTTTTACAACTGTTCCATGATACTTAATAGTATCTAACTTATCTCTCTGTTCCCATTCTTGTACCCCTATAATTCATCTTCAGAGAACAGCCAGAATGATCTTTATAATACTACAAATCAGATGGTGTGACTTTCCTGTTTAAAACTCTCTAAGTAAATTTGATTAGAAGAAAATTTAAATTATTTAACATAGAATACTACTCCAAATGTAAACAGTGCTCCAAACTCGCCTTTATTATTCCTCCCTCTTGCTCACTTTTCTCTAGCCTCTTTTCTGTCTGTTCCTCAAAGGAATCAAGATCCATCCACTCAGGCTTTCTTTTGTTGAAAACTACTTCCCCAAATCTTTACTTGGTCAACCACCAACACTGAATTCTGTTCGTTTATGAGAGCCATAACTTAATCAGCGGATTAATCCATTTGGTTGATTAATAATTGGAATGAAATACTGTGTGATAACTATAGGCAGGTAGGGTGTGGCTAGAGGAAGTAGGTTACTGGGGACATGCCTTTGGGGATTATATTTTGACCCTGGATCTTCTCTCTCTCTCTCTCTCTCTCCTTTTTTGTTGCTATGAGCTGAACAACTTTCCTCTGCCACACCCTTCAACCATGATGTTCTGCCTCATCTCAGGCCCAAAGCAATGGAGTCAGCCAACCATAGAGTAAACCTCTAAGTTCATGAACCAAAATAAACTTTGTCTCTAAGTTGTTCTTGATAGGTATCTTGATCATAGCAAACCAAAGCTAACACAAACCCTCTAGTCAAATACAACTCCTCAAGTAGCCCTCTACTGTCATGTAATAATACTTTGACAATTTGCTTCATCTCCAACATCATTAAATAACCTTATTTATCTTTATGATTTATTTATAGTTTGTTTCTCCTTAGGAATGTAAATGCTATGAGAATCACAACCACAAATGTCACGTTCATAAAGGTACTCAAAGCCTTTCCAATAGCAGAAGCTCAACAGTTTTTAAAATGAATACATTAATTTTCTTAGATGAGACTATTTCAATTAGGTTTAAGATGCCCAATGTATACAAAAACCTGTTTAGTAGGGAAATGGTCGGCTTGATCTTATTTAACATGCTATAAATTAATACTGTTCACATATATTTTACAATTTTTTTTATTATCTACACATGACATTACAATGATCTTGGCAATTCATACATTTGTATCATTGGGGTATAATTTCTCATTTTTCTAATTGTACAGACTGCAGAATCACACTGTTCAAAAGTCACCTATATACATATGCTTCTACTCCAGCAGACATTTTATTAACTAAAGTCAGGAACAAAATGCTACTTTCATGTACCCAAAGATACAATGTACAGCACTCTGCTTTTTAGGAAAAAAGAAAACTTTCTATATTATATATTACAATTGTACTTTGCATATATACCAAAACAAAGTCAAAGTAATCTGTTGGTTTCTAGTAAAGTCATGTGATATGCAATACAATGAAGCCTATAAGTAAATATGCTTTCTCAGATTTACTTCAGAGCTTTGCCTAAATTTTATGTAAATGAACTCTCTGAAGTACCATGGATCTGCTTAAATATGAAGTTAACAGAATTAATCAGGGGTTGAAAACTTAAGATATCATAACCAAATATGAAATCTCTTCATAACTCATTGGAAGAAGAAAAGGAATAATTAAAAAACAGCAAAAAAATCAAACAAAACCCAATCAACCCCAAACAAGCCAATTAATACTTATTTTAATGAGTATTTATTGTTTCTCTAGTAGTTTTGTAAAATACTGACAGTATTCCAGTTGAATGTACACTCTGCTAGCAAATCTACACCTTATTATATGGTGGTAATTATTTATTTATGAAAGTTAAAAGTTGAAATGTAGAATTATTTTAGGTGTTAGCAGATGACAACTGACATTTTAGCTATTCTTTCAGAAAATGATCCTTACCTCTTAGGAGTTGGTGATGCAAAACGCAGCTCCTCAAATGAGTAATTTTCATAAACCTTTTGGAAAACAAACCAGTAGTAGTCATAAAATCATTAAAAACATTCTCAATCAGTGAAATGATAAAACAATTAATAAATGGTATTGAGAAAACTGGTTATCCATACAAGGAGAAAAGAAAAAAAATTCAATGACCCTACATTACATCATTTACAAAAATATTTTCCTGTTGTGTTAAAGATTCAAATGAAAAAACTTGAACAAAATATTTTAAAAAGAATATCTTTTCAGTATATTAAAATGTAGATTTGTATTAAAAATATGCTCTAGAGAAAAGGCTTCATCAAAAGGAGAGTGGATTTGTAATATATATAACCCAAATGAGATATGCATCCATAATAAAGGTCAAATCAATAAAAGAGAGAAACTACATAAAATAAAAGTGAGTAAAAATGTGGTATATATACACAATGGAATATTACTCAGCAATAAAAGAGAATAAAATCATAGTATTTGCAAGTAGAGAGATGGAGTTAGAGAAGATAACGCTAAGTGAAGTTAGTCAACCCCAAAAACCAAATGCCAAATGTTTTCTCTGATATAAGGAGGCTGATTCATAGTGGGATATGGAGGGGGAGCATAGGAGGAATAGACAAACTCTAAAAGAGGAGTGGGAGGGGAAAGGAGGGGGCAGGGGGTTAGAAATGATGGTGGAATGTGATGGACATCATTATTCAAAGTACATGTATGAAGACACGAATTGGTGTGAATATATTTTGTATACAACCAGAGATTTGAAAAATTGTGCTCTATATGTGTAATAAGAATTGTAATACATTCCACTGTCATATCTAAATTAAAAAATAAATAAAATTAAAAATTTTAAAATTAAAAAGAATGGGGGACGTAGCCCAGTGGGAAAGTACTCTGGGTTCAATCCCCAGGATCAAAAGAAAAGGAAAAAAAAAAGATTACGTACATTAAAGAGACTGGTACAATGGTACATATGCAATATGTTTTAAACATTAATGTAAAAATTTAATAAATTATATTACAAACAACAAAAAAAAGTGAGTAAATACAATTTCCAAAAGAAGAAATCTGAAAGGACAATAAATATTGAAAGTTATTTAACTAAACAACAAAATAATCATATCACAGTCATCAAATTGTGTTAATAATAATCAAATGATAGTAAATGCCTATAGTCCCACCTACACTGGAGGGTTAGGTGGGAGTTTGGGCAACATAGTAAGATATAGTCTATTAAAAACAAATGAACAAACAAACAAAAACCCAGTGCAAAAGGAAACAAGTGCAAGGATGTTTATTTCAAACAGCTTAAATTAAATGTACATCAATGGGAAAATGAACAAATTTTGGAAGAGAAATTAATGAAATATTTAGTTAAGATGAATAAACTTCAACTATCTCACTAAAACTCAAAATTAATGATGAGTAAAAATCTGGCAAAAGGATATGTAAAATCTGATATCATTTTATAAACTTTTGGGATGCATACAGAACACCTAAATATATTGCTCATGGATAAATATGTATTCAGTCACAGAACAAAAACATACAAATGTAAGGGGAATGAACACCATGACATTCAGGATAATGGTCACCTCTAAGGATGGGATGGGAGTTGATTGAGGTTTTATAAATGGCTTCAACTGTGCCTGCAAAAATCTGTTACTTAATAAAAATAGCAAAATTATTGAAACAATTATGGTGAAATGTGTAGACAAAAATGGCACATTATTCTTTATGCTTTTGTATATCTGCAACATTACCAAATTAATCATTATCTTTTAAAGTTCAGGTCAAGATTTCCAATTCCACATCTGCTTCTAACTATTATACTTATAAAGAGGAGCATATCCATTTTAAAACCCCCCTTCCTTCTCCTTATCTTTTTGTCCTCATGAAAGTAATTTAGAAATTATTTCACCTCCTTTGTCTATGCAAACATTGTACATAAACATCCTCTGCTTTATTTTCTGTGGTCCCGGGGATTGAACCCAGGGCTTCACATATTTCAGGAAAACATTGTATCATTGAGTATATTCCTAGACCAGAAAAATGCACTTTGAGTCTTTACAAATTTCGACAGGAGTCAACAGTTAGAAAACCCAGGATTCTAGATTCCCAGTAGTGTCTTCTACTCTATCACTTTCCTTTTCCTGTAAATATATATTATTAAATGTATTCATGAGAGAAGAAACTATATCTCATTTTTCCACCTTCCACAATATTTCACTCACTATTAAATGGGCACATGATGTCTACTTTCCTGAAACATGACTGAACGTCCCAAAGAGATAGTCTGGGAATGGCATTCTCTAACTGCTCTAACCAGGTGCCATTCAGAACATTCTGAAATCCTGCTCTCAGTTCTGAATTAAAAAAAAAAAATTATACAAGTGGAGGCATGTTAATAGAAAACTAAGAAGAATGATTAGGGAGAGAGAGGTTAAAAAAAAAAATCAAAAAACAAAAAAACCCAGAAAGTCAGTTCCTTAGATACAAGCTGAAATGAATGTTTAGTTTTGAATTCTTCAATAGCCAGTGGGCAGTTCATCTAAAATGCCAGCTTTTTTTAAAAATTGAATTTTTTAAAATAAATGACAGCGGACTGCATTACAATTCTTATTACACGTATACAGTACAATTTTTCTTATCTCTGGCTGTATATAAAGAATGCTGACACCAATTCGTGTCTTCTTACATGTACTTTGGATAATGATGTCTATCACATTTAAAATTCCAGCTTTTTAAGAAATATTTTTTAATTGTTGACAGACCTTTTTTTATTCATTTATTTGTATGTGGTGCTGAAAATCGAACCCAGTCCCTCACACATGCGAGGCATCTACTCTATCACTGAGCCACAACCCCAGCCCAAAATTCCAGCTTTTTGATCCTGAATTTCTTCATCCTTAATAACCAACTTCAAGTTTATTTCAAACACCTACAACAAAAGTCACAGACCCGTAATATTTTACAAAATTGTTCTATCTCTGAAATCAAAAGAATACAGCCTGCTCAGTTTCCTACCTCAATTTCTAGCATTATATCTACTTTTAGACTTCCAGTCCCTCTTACTCAACTTTCTCTTTGTCTGAATCTTCTCCCATTTCCCCTTCCAAAACTACATAGGTTATACTATCCTCTCTTTAACAACCACATACGCAACTCCTGTTTAGTACTCTTCTTAAACTATTTGGCAAAATGTCAATGCTGAATCAATCTAAATGCTCACATTATCCACATTCTTATCACACTACACTGTATGGTATTCAATTTCAATTAATTCAAGGATGTATGACAAGTCTTTTCTGGTCAATTTCATATTTAGTTCTCTACATTAACTGTTTTGTTATTTTTTTGTTTTGATTCAAAATCTTGACCCTAAGATTCCTAACTCCCATCTTTAATCTAAAACAAAAATATTATCTTAAGTAGTTTATTAGGTGTACAATCTACAAATTTACCAACATCTGTATTAATTATTGTCTACACTCTCTTGGTAGAAAGAACAAGGCACTATTATGCTTCCTCTTTAAGACCAACCCTACAACCTGAGTGTTAGATACCATTTTTATCTCTTGAAATATCTTCATTTTTTTCCTATTCTGAGTGACAACTCATTTGTCCAAGAGTTCAGCACATTTCAATAGTCTCCTAGAGGTTTAAATCAAACCATGCTTCATAATCATCTATCTGCCCAATTGTACTGTCTCTACTCCACCACAATCTGTATAAAACACCAATTTAATCAGACCATTATTTTACTAGATACAGATAGCCTTCAATGGCTCATCACTGTTTATTAATAACTTCAATTTCATATAATGACCATCTTGATAATTTAGACTAATATTACCTCTCAAGATAAGATAAAAATAGCTAGACAAAATATTTTTTTAAATCTACATAAAGGAATCGGAGAACTAAAATGCCAAAAGAAGTAGGAAACATAAAGAAATGCATTGGGCATTTGAGAGGAACTAAAAAGTGAAGGGGGCATAGGAAAAACATAAAACCCTTAAGAACTATGTTCTAATAGTAGTAGTATATGGATTAAAAATACACAAGTACTTTTGCAGGGAATAAAAAAATCAACCTCTGATGGGATTAACTTGTTCTGAAACTAGTGATTCCCCTCTACATATCTGCCTGAAAGCAACGAAAATCCCCCGTAGAAGAAGATAGCATCATTTTAAAAAATATTCTGGGAGTTTAACATCTAATAATAGACCTTTAGACATATAATTTTGTGTCTGTATTTGAATGACTGAATTTTTTGTTAAATAATGAAAAAAAGTTCTCTTTTAAATAAGTTACCTTCATCATTGTTATTGCAATATATCGAGCCTCCTTAACTATCATTGGTTCATATGAGACATCCAATTTCGGTGATGCCAGCCCACCAAAAGTCATGTCGGCATTAGCAGATGCTGCTGTTACTGCAGGACTGCCAGGAATCCTTTGAGATTTCTTTACTTGCTCTTGCTGTAAAGATGTTTTTTTCTGAGAAACGGGGACGGCTTTCACTTCCACCTAATCATGATATTATAAAACACAAATACTATTATTATGTAATTGTCCTTGACACATCAAAAGAGGCAATTTACAATCATGGACTCATAATTATATAAACTCTATATTAGCATTGATTTACCTTGGCATTTTCTTCAAAAGTTTAATAATTATTAATTATTAATAATAATTATTAAAAGCTTAATAATTTTTTAGTTATAGGTGAACACAATATCTTTATTTTTTTATGTGGTGCTGTGGATAGAACCCAGCGCCTCATGCATGCTAGGCAAGCACTCTACCTCCGAGCCACAACCCCAGCACACCTGCAAGCATATGTTTTAAGATGTTAAAATACTGAAAATACAAACTGGCTTATAACAAAACATTTTTCAGAAATACTTTAGGAGGACTGGGAGTGTAGAGTGTAGCTCAGTGATAAGAGTGTATATGTAGCAAGCATAAGGTCCTGATTCACTGCACAGCATCAAAAATTATACCAGGATTTACAGCAAACTGTTTTATTCTGTTTTTGTCTGTTACTGCATTGGGGGGTGGGGGGGTGGGGCATTTTGAACCCTAGGTAACTAACTACAGATTTACAATCTGAATTCTGCTTTAGTTCCTCATCAGGCATCACCATTCTGAGCTTCACTAAAAAATTTTTGCTGTTCCTATTGACAATACTTCTGAATAGGTAATCAAACAGCAGGATCTTTGTAGAAATAGAAAAGGTAGTGTAAATTAATGTGACAGTATTAGTTAAGTAACTGAGGGACATCTTGGAATTGCAGAATATCTTTAATATTTACTATCCTTATTAATAATGTCATCCCATGGAATCTGTAATTTGAGGCTTTTTATGTATACATAAAGTTAAGTGTAGCTGACACACATAATCTATTGAAGAAACACAATCTTCAGCTGGGGTTAAGAAATCAGTATTTGAATTGACATAATGACCTGGGAATAGTAAAAAACCCATTCGTATTTTGAAAAAATAAACCAACACCTTAAGTCTACAAGGTAAAATTCCTCAGCTCATACATATTTGTCATGATTAAAATCTTTAAACTTTAAATATAATAAAAAAAGCAAACGCTTTCAAATTCTAAGACATTTGATTATAAATAAAACAAACTATATTTTGATACATATCATTTTGGCTGAATCATTAGCTAAACAACCATTTTCTGAGTAAATGTTAATGTTAATGCTGAGATATTACAGAATGTTAATCATTCTGCTTTCTTTTATAAACTTGTTGTTATTCTCTTATTTCCAATGTGACTGGTCCCATTACTAAACAAGACTTTCTTGGAATGATCATTTTGTAAGTAAAGAAATATAATATTCATTGCTTTAAAAAGCATTTTGGAGCTTCAGGGTGTAGCTCAGTAGTAGAGGACTTATCTAGCATACCAAAGCACTGGGTTTAACCCCTAGCATCACACCAAAAAAATCTCCCAAGCATTATAGAATTTGATGAATATTACCTGCAAATCAACTCTTACATTTCAAATAATTAGCAACACAACACTACATAAATATTTTAATAATTTTGAGAAGGTTTAAAATGCTAATTAGACCCTGTGCTAAAAATAAAAATAGACTAATGTTGCTTCTAGCTGTTACAATGTGATATTAATAAAATTAAAAATTATAAAATTTTAAAAACCCACTTTTCTCCTTTTTAAAGGAGTATTCTAGGTACAGTTTCTAATTTGGAGATCAATATGATATCAATTTTTAACACATTGAATAAGAGGTCTAAAGATGGAGTAGGAGACATTGTAGAAAAAGCACATAGATAGGAGAAAGGAAGAAGGGGAAGAGAGGGAGGAGACATAAAGAGAGGAAAGAAGAAGAGAGAAAAACAGGACAGAAAAGAAAGAATGATTAATGATTAAAAAAAAGAACCCAAAGATGGGAAGAAAATGCTGTACATGAAATAATGTAAGAAGTAGGTGAAACAATTCTAGTGTAAGTAAATACTGAAGTAAAATTAGGTATCCTATGAGCAAAAATAGTTTTGTGGCTTAATTACCTCTAAGCTTCAAAAAACCAATCCCTCCAATTCAACACTGGAGCAAAACAAGATTGGGATCTGCCTAAAATTTCTTTCAGTATCAATTATTCAGAAAGATGATAAAATGTTTAGATGAGGTATCATAATTCAAGATTATATTACAATATAATATAAATATCCTTTTTTAATACTTTAATTTCTTTTCTGTTGTTAATGGACCTTTGTTTTATTTATTTATTTATATGTGGTGCTGAGAATCGAACCCAGTGCCTCATGAATACCAGGCAAGTGCTCTACCACTGAGCCACAACCCCAGCCCTAAATATCCTTATTAATGTCTCAGAAAAGTGGTGTCCAAAGAACTCTTTCTTCATTAATACAGTAATTGATTATTTCTATTCCTTATTTTTTTATGACCTAAATTCATAGATTTCGAATTTATTTAATATCATTATTCTAAAATGTGGTAACAATAATACCAATGCAAAATGTACTTTAGTATTTTAAAATTATAAACAAAACTGCCAGGTACTGGACATGCCTATAATCCTAGCAGTTTAGGAGGCTAAGGCAGGAGGATTGTGGATTCAACGCCAGCCTCAGCAATTTATCGAGACTCTATCTCAATATAAAAAGTAGAAAATATGGCTCTGTGGTTAAGCCCCCTGGGTCCAATCCCCAGAACCAAAGATATATAAACAAACAAACAAACAAACATAACTTAAAAATGTATTCTTTTACCTTGATGCCCTTCAGTAGATGAATAGATTAAAAAATGTGGCATATGTACATAATGGAATATTACTCAGCAATAAAAGAGAATAAAATCATGGCATTTGCAGAAAAATGGATGGAGTTACAGAAGATAATGTTAAGTGAAGTTAGCCAATCCCCCAAAAAGCCGAATGTTTTCTCTGATATAAGACTGACTCATAAAGGGGTAGGGAAAGGGAGCATGGGAGGAACAGATGAACTCCAGATCGGGCAGAGGGGTGGGAGGGGAAGGGAAGGGGCAGGGGGTTAGTAATGATGGTTGAATGTGATGGACATCATTATCCAAAGTACATGTATGAAGACATGAATTGGTGTGAACATACTTTATATACAACCAGAGATATAACAAAATGTGTTCTATATGTGTAATAAGAATTGTAATACATTATGCTGTCATTTATTTTTTAAAAATCAATAAAAATGTAGAAAAACATGCTTTCATTCATTAAAAATTCAATCACTATTACCATGGGCCTTCCCCCTATGTGCCTAGCACTCTTTATACATAGACTTTCGAATCCTTCCTTTGACTCACCACATCTTCTAGCATATAATTTAGAATTAATATAACCAAATCATTTAAATGTTCTGTGTCCTACATTATATATACAAAGGACAGAAAAACTAGACTCTGTGTACCTGCCATTCCTAATATTTTACCAGTTACAGCAGTCAGTGTACAAAAGTCTTCTAATTTAATTCAGACAGAATTACCTTCATATTGGGAACATGTACCACATCTCCATACTGGTCTTTTGTTTGAACAGTTATTGTAGTAGGCCAACCACAACGAATATCATCTTTATTCAGTATCAGTGATGTCTTTTGAGGATCAGCATAGGAATCTGGTTGAAGCCATCTTAAAATAATGATAACAAACAAAAAAGCAAACATTCATCAGCACCTTCAATGATTATAATGAAATTAAGCCAAATAAATGAAACTTTCACTGAACAAAATACTAAATAATATCTATTTCTGATTCAATGATAATCACAAGTGGCCTCTTTGGCAACTGTTAATGATAAATTCATTTAAAAAATACCAACTGAGAAATGAGATCAAACTGGTAAATGCTTATGGGCATAATGAATTCCACTATTATGTATAATTATAATATACCAATAAAAATTAAATACTATTTATATTCATTTAAAAAATGCCAAAGCATATGAAATTTCTGATGTTTATGTACAATTTGATAAAAGTCTTAAAAATCAGAAAATCTGAATTTTTTTTCTTTTGGTACTGGGGAGTGAACCTAGGGGTGCTTAACACTGAGCCACATCCCCAGCCACACACCCCCGCTTTTTTTGGTATTTTATTTAGACTGGGTTTCACTAAGTTTCTTAAGGCTTTGCTAAGTTGCTGAGATTACAAATGTGCGCCACCATGCCCAGCAGAAAATCTGAAATTTTAAATATGGCTAATTTAAATACCCCCCAAAAATGAACTGAATTTATATACAGTTTGAAGTCCTAAGGACACTTATTCTTACTGCAGGAAATCTCTCTGATTTTACCTGTCTAAAAGCCTGGCAAAGAACAATTGTTCTATGATAGCTGGACAGAAAAAGAATTCTGATTTTAGGGCAGCAAGGTTCAAAGGTAGACTGTCCACCCTTTCTTCACACAATTTCTTACTATATTCTTTATTACTTTCCCTTCCATGTAAAATTTGCAATTTTCTTTGGTTTGTAACATACCCCCCAGACTCATTTTGTGATTTACATGTTCCAGTTGTCCTGTGAGATGAGTAATGAGTAATTCAATTAAGCATCACCTAAAAATATTTACAAAGATTGCAGTGAGGCTGACTGAAAAAATTGTCAGTCACTATTTGGATTTTAAAAAGTAGAGTAATCTCTGCAATTTTAAAAATAAAACCTTGTTCTTGCTAGGCAATCACTTCCAACTGAGCTATATCATCCAGCTATATTTTTATTAGTAAAATAACACAGGCCAGCATTTTTTAATCATAAAAAAGAAAGCAAATGGCAAAACAATAATCATTAATAAATATCATGTAGTTTTAAATATTAATCACCATTTTATATTTCAGCAACTGCAAAACACATAAACCAGAATATTTTAGTCAGCATTTTAATATCCTAATGACTCTCCTTTCATTTCTTCAGCAATGATGCCCTAAAAGAAAGTAACTGTATATTATATAAAGCACAATACCTTGCAAGCCTTCCACCACTTGATCCTGGGACACAAGCAATAAAATCATCCAGGAAGGACTGCTCATTGCTTTGGATTTGAAGTGGTAAGTTTCCTTCAAGAGCCTCTAATATAGTTGGTGAATGAGAAAGAGCTAATCCCTTGCCAAGTATACCAGAATGAGTTTTGCACACCTGTTGGGTAAAAAAGATTATTTGTATACTCTGAAATACAAAAATTTACATAAAGTTTTCCAAATTGTACACATTTTAGTTAGGCCTTCTCAGAAAAATCATTTTCTCCCCATGCTGCAATATTCCTTCCTTTAGCCCATACTGTAGAAACTTCTAGGAGGGAAAAATAAGGGATAATACTTCCTGTCTCTTTCCCCTCCTCACAAATAAGCATCTTATCAGAAGTGATGCATCTCTTCCTATGCCAGCCCTCTACTCCTCACATCCTCATCTGTTAGAGCCAGAGTTCTTTCTAAGTCTCCCTTTCTTGAAGTCTTCCTTATTGACAGAAATTATCAGTAAATCATATCTGTTCTTTTGGGTAGGGGGTATCATGGTCATGACTTCAGCAACCTACATTCCATAATTTATGTAATTTCAAAAAAATGTTATCTTCAAAGTCAAATCCTGACTTTGGACAAGTAATTCTGTGGTGTCAACAAATCATCTAATGAATTATCATCCCTGAATCTGCAAAATGTTTAAATTGATGATCAAATTATTGCAAAAAGTGAGTGGAAGCCTAACTGTGGCTGCATACAAGCTTCATTAGTCTAAGTTAAGAAAAAATAGGCTGATAAAAGTAAAATTTTAGTTTTCACTTATCTGACAAATCAAATGTAGGGAAAGACCTGCTTTAACTACCAAAACTATAAAAATGCTTAACCCTACTTTTTGTGGCGGGGAATGGGTA
Organism: Urocitellus parryii; assembly: GCF_045843805.1. NCBI lineage: Eukaryota > Metazoa > Chordata > Mammalia > Rodentia > Sciuridae > Urocitellus > Urocitellus parryii. The sequence continues at coordinate 69,185,791 of NC_135532.1, forward strand.
GGGCAGCTAGGCAAGTGCTCTATTACTGAACTATGACCTCTGCTTTTAAAAATTTTTAAATAATAAATTTCAAAAATATTTTTCGTAGAAAAGGGTTACACTTCTAAATTTATTGAACTATCCCACAGCAACCTACATTCTATAATTTATGTAATTTCAGAAAAAATGTTATCTTCAGAGTCAAATCCTGACTTTGGACAAATAATTCTGTGCTGTCGACAAATTGTCTAATGAATTATCATCCCTGAATCTGCAAAATGTTTAAATTGATGATCAAATAATTGCCTTATAAGGGTCTTACACAATTTAAATTACAGACACATATAAAACACATACTATATTGTTTGACAAATGGAAGGTATTTAATGCATGTTAGATCACCACAACTATACATCAAAAAGGTGGGAACATTTTTGTTCTTAAATAGTAACACATTAAAGATTTCTTTATATCCAACTTAAAGGACATTTTACATATGATAATAATTTCTAAAATCATAATGTATGAGCTCCTTGATGGCCTACCTAAACGTAAATGTTGCTTGATATGTTTATTATATAATGTTTATTATTTTTATATCTTAAGATTCAAAGATTTAACTTTTTTGTTTTTTCAAACAAGGACAAACTGGTGGTTTGCTAATATCCAGAGGCTTCTTAAAATTACTGAGAATATGATGTCTCCCTATCATCAGTGCTTAATGGTCAAAGTTAGGAACTTTTTTGCCAAACTTCGATAAGTTGAATTCCAATTCACGTGTTTTACAAGTTCCGCGTCCCTAGGCAAGTTATTCAAGTTCTTTGCCCTTCAGTTTTTCTTTTTAAAATATGTTAACAGAGATAAGAATCTCTAATTTGCAGGAATTTCCTACAGAATAAATAAGATAAAAATATGAAGAATTTTTAGGATAGTGCTTAATAAAGTTAATAAGAAATAAATGTTTGGTTTTAGTATTGCTGCTTTGTTCAGTTTATCTCCGGAAATAAGTAAAATGGAAAATACCAGCTCTAGGAATTGGAAGACCTATGTACTAACCTTTATTTCTTAACTAACTCACTTCTTAGATAAGTCACATAATTTCTCTGAAATTCACTTTATTGTAACACATAAAAAATAATACTGATTTGAAAGTCTAACTGTAAAAATGGAGAAATAATACTAAAGATACTGTAAACGAGAAAAGTGCTGTTACTACCACTAACTACACACACCTAGAACAGAATGTAAACATGAATAATGAGCATAAATGTGTGCTCATTATTCTCTGGAGCTGGCAAAATTAGTAAGAATAAGGATACGATAAGAGTGAGTCCTTTATTTGAAGAATATAGCCTTTTTATTTTAGGCTATTAAAATGCCCTTTAATTGATATTTCTGTTAATAAAAATACTGTTTTTGTTTTTTGGTTCTAGAGATTGAATCCAGGGGCACTTCACCACTGAGCCCTTTATTTTGCAACAGGTTGCCTAGGGCCTTACTAAGTTGCTAATGCAGGCTTTGAATTTGCAATTCTCCTGCTTCAGCCTCCTGAGCCTCTGGGATTACAGGCATGTGCCACCACACCCATCTAAATAGTGTATTTTTAGAGTATTTTTACCTAATAAACAAAATTAAGTTCAAGGGGAAATATTTCACACTAGCTCTGAAAAAAAAATTTAAGATACAAAGATTTAACTTTTTTTTTTTTTTCCAGAGGACCTTACAGACCCATGAAATCTGGGTTGGATGCCATCAATTCAATTGAATGTCTGAGTCACCATCTATCTTCTACCTTTGCCATTTCAATCCACAAAAATCACTCATTATTAATAGTCTTGGTATGTAGCATACATTAATGCTCAATTAGTACCATCAGCATTTCTGGCCTGGGTTCAGCAGATATTATAATTTGAAAAATTGCTTCCTGCACATTCTGATGTTTTTATCCAAATAATAATGACTGCTACCCAGATAAATTCATACTGATGAATTCATAGAGCAATTTAAATCTCTTAGAAATTATAAGTAAGAAGATATTATAGTTTGACAAAAAAGACAAAAAAGAGCATTTCAATTGAAATATAGTACTGATATATTTCCATTACACTGTCACATGGTCTACATAACTAATGACTACATAAATAAACAAACAAACCAACCAATAATGGTAACAAATTAAGGGCTCCCAAATGTCTAAAGCCAACTGGTTTTACTTTCTTTTTTAATTTTCTTTTTTGGAACTAGGGATTAAACTCAGGGGCACTTGACCACTGAGACATGTCCCCATCCTTTGGTATTTTATTTAGAGACAGGGTCTCACTGAGTTGCTTAGTCTCGCTTTTGCTGAGGCTGGCTATGAACTTGCGATCCTCTTGCCTCAGCCCCCTGAGCTTCTGGGATTACAGGTGTGTGCCACTGCGCCTGGCTGGTTCTGCCATTTAATATGACATATATGTCTCACACAGTCTAAACTCACCAAATATATCTTCCTCAAATTTTGCCACTCTCTATAAGTATTTCAAATACAGCCCTTATATTAGCACCTTAAACTAGTTTCCTCTATGAGAGGCCCTTCCCCTTTGTCTAGCTGGTAAAGGGAACTTTCAAAATGGAATTTAAATGTCCACAGTTCTGAAACGGATTCCTTCCCTTCCAGCTTGGTTTCCTCTTCTTTCTCTGATAAGATTTTGGTCTAACTCCAGAGTCAATACCCACCACACAATATAGTCTGAGCTCACATGAGTTCCTCTCATCAAGGAGAGCAATTAAAAGTCATGTGTCTCTTATAACTGCTGAGGAAGAGAAAGAATTATTTAAAGAAGAACACTGTTCAAGAAAAGTAAGGCTGATCTTGTGAAAATACTGCTTTGAAACTAATAAAATTTATCCTTCTAGTGTTCAGGACAATACCTGTAATGCAGCCTCTTCAAGAATTTCAAGATCTTCTTCTAATTCATTACCTATTATGCAAATGAAAAGTTTTACTAAGATATATTAATACTTAAACCTTCTAGTCTTTCATTCATCACACCCTGTTCACAATTCTGCTATTCCATAAGGAAAAGATTTATTGTTTTGGGTAAATCTCAGTGATTTAGATTTTAAATTGTAAAATATTTTTAATGAAAATAAAAGCTACAATTCTCAAACCAATAATCAAAAAAGATTTGCTGAATAATATGCAAAAATATATACTATATTTATGCATAATAAATAAAGGCTTTTGATTTAGTGCATTTAATTAATTTAATTAAAAAGAGGAAACTGATTATTCTGAATCTGAACCTTTGTATTTTGGTTGACTTAGAGAATAACTATACTTTTCATAAACAATGATGGTTCACATAGAAACATAAAGTACTGACCATGTGCTCTACCTATTTTCTTCTTTACTCTTAATATAGAACATATTTTATTGATTTTTTTTGATAGATTCAATTGTGAAATTCTACAAATAAAGTTCAAGGGGAAATATTCAGATTGTACAGAAGTGTGGAATTCTTTTTTTTTTTTTTTTTCCTTTTGGTTCTGGGGATTGAAACACTGTGTATTTAAACACTGAGCCATATCCAGCAGTTAGTTGGAGACAGGGTCTCACTGAGTTGGTTAAGGCCTTGCTAAGTTGCTGAAGCTTGCTTTGAACTCAGGATCCTCCTAACTCAGCCTCCCACACTGCTGGAATTACAGGCGTGCATTGCTGAGCCTGGATGGAATAAATAATTCTATCTTTCTAATGAGCTTCACATCTCCTCCAATGATGACCAGTGTCAACAGTTTCTTACGTATTATTTGTATAAACAATGTATAAATCAGAAGTGTGTGTCAATATACACATACATGAACACACACATTTGTAAATAAGATAACATGTGTAAAATGGAACCTTCTGCAACTTGCTTTTCCTACTTAATATAATTTGGACATCTTTCTTTGTCAACCATATAAAAGTACTTTAACATCTCCCACTGTATGAATATGTGATTACAATATAACCAGATTCCATTGACAGCCTTTTAATTGCATTTAGGTTTTACAATCACACGCACTGCTACATTTCTTTAACTTATCTCTTTGATCATCTGTGCAAGTGTATATAAAAAAATTGTCATGTCAAAAAGTATATATATTTAAAAATTGAACACTTATTAACAAATAACAAATATCCTCTATCCTCTAAAGAGGATGCAAAACATTTTTTTCATATGAATAGAATATAAAAGGTCTCATTTTTCACATATATACCAATATTAAGTCTGATCAAGGGAACTGAAAAGATTGAAAGGGACCAATAGAAAAAAAGTAAAATACAGAAAGAAGTAAAGGAGAAGAGAGAGAAAATGGGAGGAAACAAAGGATAGAGTTGGAAAGCTAATATTATAAGGAAGAGCTATAGATGGAATTTTGGGAAGAGATTTAGAAAAAGAAAAAAAACGTTTTCTTTATAACTATAGTGAAAATACAATGTTAAACCATATATAACCCTCTTGATCATAAATTAATTAACACACATATAATTTTACTTCATGTAGAGGTATCATTTCTGTCACTCACTCTGTTCTCCTCCACATGAAAATGGTTCTGAAAAGCTATTTCCAGTGAAGGCTGTCCTTCACTTTCTATTCTCAATCTATTCTGAAGGTCCTTAGATATCTAATTTTACTAATTTATTTCTCACTGAGGACACAAATAAACAAATTTTCAAATGCAATGATAGATTTAAATTAATTTTCAGTAGTATACACAATTCTCATGAATACCCACTCCTAGTTTTCCTGCTCCTTCAGTTGCTGTTCACATTTACAGTTCTACATGTGACCTCTTCTTCCTGATTGTTCATCTTAAAAATTTTAGTGGTCCCAGCTTTGACCCTGGGCTATTTTTACATAACAACTATGTTCAAATGACATTTTTATTAACATATCCCCTGAGCCCCAAGCACTAAATATTCAACTGTCTACTTGATATTTCCACAGAAATTTAGAAATATCACACTTTTGGCATAATCCTCTATGTTTAATGCTTAACCCAATGATTGGCATTGTATACACATACATAAGGAGAGTGTACATGTGCATGGGTTTGTGTAATTAAAAAGGATTACAGAACCCTTTAGAATAAACTTAAACCCTTAGAATATTAAGCAGTTATTGATTATGAGTATGTGATATGGAATTCATTTTGCAAATCTATTGTCAGGTGTTCTGTAATAAACATATTTTACTCTTAACTTTTAAAAACATTTATCAATAAACAACTAATACCCAACAAGACTTACCAATAGGAAGTGCTAGATCCTTTTTCATCAAAGCAGCTGCACAAACTCCACCAAGATTGGCTAATTCTTTTTCCAACTGAATGACTCCCTGTAGAATTGTATAAAATTTGCTGCTTTAAAAAATGTTTGAAAGACAATAAGAATTATCAATAAAAATTAATTCAAGTTCAAGCTTTTTATATACTTTTTAAAATTAGAAAGAAGTATGTATGGGCTAATGGTTAAATTGGGAATGGAAGAGATTCATTATTTTGTCTAATGCAGGTTATAAGGTTCAGTTTTATAGGTTCACTATCTAAATAATTTTTGATTCATCATTTTGAAGGAACACGATCAACTCTGACCTGGATTTTATTTTAGTGTATGACTTAAAGTATTCAGAAAAGTTGAAAGTCTCTTTATAAAATCAAGTTCTATGATTTACTCAGAAAGATTTATCCATTAGAGCAGGCTCAGGGAAGACATAATTACACTTCAAAATTACACTTCAATCAAACTGGGTTACAGTGCACAAACCTCATTTTCTTCATGTATTAAAAGTAGAAAAAAATCAATGCACACTCATAAACTACAAAATATTTTAAATTATACATCCTTAGCTTACAATAAATTTCAAACTTTTGAATATAGGCAATGATGCAATTTAAGTTGATATACGTCTTTAAAAACATAATCTTCCTTAACAGAATGGAAAGATAATTTGTTCTTACTTCATCAGGTCCAGGACTAAATTCATATCCAATTGCAAAACACTTGAAACCATAGAAGGATGCTTTATCATCTTTCACATAATCTGAAGCAGTTTCTAATGAAAAAAGGGCCTCATTTCCTTAAAAAAAAAAAAAAAGCCAGAATTGAGGTCAAAATCTGAAACAATTTTATCAAAAATTCCCCTTTCTTTTATTCATCCCAAGCAGTATACAACTTAGACACTAAAACTTTTTGGAAGGTGGGTTCCTAAATGAACTGTGCTAAAAGTAAAACTAAAAATAGAACATCTCAAGAGAATGATTGTTATTTTTCATCATAATTAATTTCCCCCAAATTTACTGTTAAGTTACATTAGCAATTTTTTGATTTCTGTCAATCACAGAGGTGATCAAGTCTAATCTTTGCTGTTTCAAATAGGCAATCCTCTAGGCTGGCATTTGGATTTTTCTCATCTCTTTATAAACAAACAAACAAAGGCAGTTTACAGTTCAAGAAAGAAGTTTCTGAATAGGCTATCACTTTAAAGCACCACAAGAGTAGTTATGATTAATTGGATAAAAACACAACAGACTACATATAATTTTAAAAACTTAACTTTCTTTTAAAAGAACATGAGTATCAGTGATTACAGTTGTACACACTTATGTTTTCTCTCTCTCTCACACATACCTTTAAAGCCAACTGAAATAATAGTTTCAACACAACTCGGAAGGGTTTACAACTTCTCTTCAAAGGAAGGACTGGAGTCCTTAATTAAGTTGTGAAAATTTAGCACTTACTGAGAAACAAAATATTTAATATTTTTCTATATCTTGGTCCCAAGTATACAAACACCCACTCTTCAATATTAACTCTGCTCCAAAACTCAGATCCTGGTATGTTCCTTATCCAGGGCAACTTATTTATTCCTCAACTGCAATTTCCATAAGTCTAAAAATAATTTCCTCAAAAAATTAAATAAACTTTTCAATAGTGTAACCTTACTAAATGTACATACACATATATATTTTACCCCATAAGACAGAAAAGAGGACATTTACCTGGCAACACTAAAACCATAGTAGGCCATCCAGAGGATCCAGAAAATTTCTTTAATTCTATCCATGAATTAAGATTTTCATGAACAGATGTCAATTTTGGTCCATATCCTGAATTCTGAATAGTTCTAACAGGAATCAGCAAACGAAGGACATCTTCTGACTGTGCAGTACCACACTGAGGGTCAAATTCAATTGTCATCCACCTGACACATTCTGGGAATGCCACCTGGCAATAGGCAAGAGGATATGAATACATACACACACACACACACACACACACACACACACACACACAACTCTGCCTCTGTATATGTGTGTGTGAGTGAGTTTTCACATTTACTAAATAAAACCACAGGTTAACTACAAAATTAAAAGAAATTATTACCAAGGATAGAAAAGGAAGGAAATGAATGAAGTGGACAGAGATAAAAGCTTGATTTGTTATATATTATGTAATTATTTCAACATTTATAAAACAAAATGTAAATTTAAAAGCAATTACGAAAAGTCTAAAATAAAACAAATTATTCAAAATGTATAACCAATTGTTTTATAATCACAGGTTATTCTAACTTACTTTAGAAGACAGTAATTGATCATTCTAATTTACTTTAAAACATAGCAATTTGACTACATTGTAGTTATGATATAATTAATGGACAACATACCCACCCTACCTACCCATGCACATACACTTTTCTAATTTTAATATTCCCAGTGTCATTGAAAATAGAAATTCTAGATGTGTGAGAAAGGAGATTCAGGTGTCCTCCCCCAACCTTTTTTTTTTTTTTTTGCTACTGCAGATTGAACCCAAGGGTGCTTAACTACTGAGCCATATCCCCAGCCCTTTTTAATATTTTATTTAGAGACAGGGTCTCACTGAGTTGCTCAAGGGCTCCCTAAGCTTCTGAAGCTGGCTCTGAACTTTCAATCCTCCTGCCTCAGTCTCCAAAGCAATTGGGATTACAGGTGTGTATCACTGCTCTGGTGATCCGTATTTCAATTAATATCATCAATACAACTCATGAAGGGTTTTATCTTTAAAAACATATTTCTAAAACTACATATATAGATAAATATGTCTATAAATAAATATATCTACACACAAATATATGTATACATATATATGTATACACACGCACATATAATACATGTTTATGTCTAAAAGAAACCAAGGTCTTTGAAAAAATTGGATGGTTCCAGTACTGAAGCAGGAACATCTTATACCAGAGAGCAAGGAAATGAGGAATTTCACACCTACAAAAGGTGTCTATAGGACTCAGCAGGTAAACTGAAGAGGACTTCACCCAACAGACACATGGTCCAGTTTCAACTAACAAAATTGAAAAGGGCGGGAGGTGGAGAAAATATCTATAGATGTAAAGGGTTTTAAAATTTAAAGAGATTTGAGAGACACAACTGACTGCAATGTATGCATCTTATCTATATTCTGATTTAAATAAATTAGCAAAATTTGCATGATCTTATTAAGGAATCATTCACTTTTGAAGTGATAATATTAGTTATTTTTATTTTTTGTTCTAATTTATTATACATGACAGTACAATGCATTTTGACATATTATACATAAATGGAATATAACTTCTGATTTAGAGTTATACTGGTTGTATAATCATATATGCACATATATGATTCTATTATCATTCTTATCCCCATACCCCCATCCCTCCCTTCACTTCTCTCTGTCCAATTATGATTATTTTTAAATGTCCTATATTTTAGAGATATGCTTAAGAAAATATCATGAATGTACTTTAAAATAATGAAACTGTTAAACTTGGGGAGATGAATAGCTCAGGTATAACATACTATCTTGCTTTACTTTTATACATTTAATATTCTCTACAATAAAAAAACCTGAAAATTTTATAAGAATACAAAATGTTAACTTCTAATTAAAACTGATGAAATGAATGACTTATTAATTTACATAATGTAATTTAAAAAAAACAAAGAAAAAGGATTTTGAATATAATGATATTAAATTTATAAATGTTTTGCAGGGGTTTTTTTTAACACTAAACAGAGGACTCCTTAAATCCTACAATATGTAAATTTTCAGAGCTTAGGCTGGATTCAAATAATGTCAATTCAAAAAATGATTTATGAATTTTAATTCTTAAATGCATTATTATTACAATATACAGCATGGGAGTTTAGAATTACATACTGGAATATAGTTGTAAGAAGATTTGAGAACCATCCTCATAAACCTGTATTCTTTAGGGAGAAATTCTTTCTTAAAGCCTTCTGTGTATTTGGTAGTATCTATCTGTGATTTTCTATACTTATACACTAAAAAAGAGATTACATTTCTGAAAATAAGCAAAGCGTTCTTTAAGATATCATTATAGAACCTCAAATAAAGTTTTACAATTGAGTCTAATCAGAAATCTGTGCCTACCTTGTAGTGCATCACAGAGGCAGGCTTATATGGGTGCTCACTCTCTATGACAGCATAGTGATTAGAGGTTGTACAAGCTGAGAGACCTTGTTCAGGCTGGTTTCCTGTGGTGCTATCTGTTGACTGATTAGGATTGAAAGCAGGGGGTGCATACTTCTGATTCAAAATAGCAACTGAGGGAAGCAATTGTTGGACAAGGCCAAAGACTTCTACAGCCACCTAGTAAATATATATAAAACAAAAGATTTAAGATGATAAATGTGAAATTAGTTTTTAAATTATGAATTACTATAAGTGTTGGTTATCCTCATTAGCAACAATTTGCATCAAGAGGTTGGTTCTAAGTTTTTGTTCAATGAGAAATCTGCTTTATGGATAAAAAAGATCTCTCTTAGATGTTATACTAAAATACCTAGTCTGTATTTTTAAACACTTTTGTTTTTTGTGATCTACAGAAAATTAGGTTATACTCAATATTTAATTATGCCAAAGAATCAATAATTTACAATTTCTTCCATGTCTTCAATATTTCTCTACTTTAAAACTCTTCTCTCCTTTTCCATTATTATTATTCAAGATGATGAAGATATGGTATCAAGCTCATATATTTTAAAAATCTTTTATCTTAAGTCTTTCCTTTCATGACATATTTCTAAAACATAAAATTTCCCATTCCCAAATTCTTCAAATGTACATTCAGTATGTAAGCACAATAACCCAGTAAACATACTAAGAACTGAGAGATTTAACGAATAACTTTTCCCACATAACACATCAATCTCTGCCTATTACCTATAACCCAGGTGCCTCAAGGATTAAAAAGTATCTTTAAATAAAAGATATAAAATCTAAAAAATGTTATTTTTTTAAAATCAAAGTTATAGAATTACACACCTTGGGAATGGCAGCAGCTACTGGTCCTATGTAGGCTATAATAAGGGGAAGCAGCATGGAAAATAGACTGGAAGAGCTAAGCAGTTCTGGAATGTCATCAGCTAAAAAAGGCATTAAAACTATAGTTAGAAGGCAGTTTTCATTGTACTACATACATGCTATACTACCTATATTCTGTTCTCTTGGACAAAATTATTAACATTAACTGTTTATTAAGGACCTGGTACAAGTCTAAGTGTTTTACCTCCACATGTCATCTCAATTATCACAATAAAATGCTTTTATTATTCCTACTATTTGTTTAGAAGGGGAAACCAAGGCACACAGTGTTTAAGTATCTTACACAAAATACTTTATGGGTATTAAGTATATGTATCTGTATAATATCTAGGATTAGAACTTAGGGTAACAGAGCCATGATTTTAAAACTACTACTCTGGTACCAAACATGACTATTACTGATGTTAGGAAAATAATCTGTAAAACAGGATAATAATTCTCATTTTCTCATTGGATGCTGTAAAGATTAAATATGTTAATATATGTAAAACACTTAGAACAATGCCTGCACATATAAAGCACTCCAAAAATGTTTGCTGTTATTAAGCTATATTGTGTTTTATTTTTCTAAAGAAAAATCTGTGCTGTGACATATTAGTCACGATGGTGGAAGGATAAATTTGAGTCTAGATACTAAAGATACTTATAAGGTCAATTATTCTTCCAAATATTGGATTCTAGATGTGCTGCTTCACAAAATAGATTGGGAATAGAACAAATATTCCTCATTTTTGGCAAACTTCTCAGGTGACTCTAATGTGCACCTAGGCTTAGGAATGAATGTTATAGTAACAGAGTACTAGGGCAACAGTTTATTTTTATAATGATAACTGTTTCCAATGTAGGGGATGATTAGATAACTAGATAGGGAAAGTGGGAAAGGTAGTGATAAGATTATTATGATTTTTATCCATCCATGAAAAGGAGGCAGGGCATGCACTTGCACTATGGCAGCCTGAACTAAGCACTGGGAGAACAGAAAGAGGGATGAATACAAACTGGAAAGGTTTCCAGTGAAAGAACTCATAGAACTTAATTTAGACAAGCAAATCCAAGGAGATGGTTAGGGTATCCAGACATTTGGGTGAATGGTGACACATTACTGAAGACAACATATATAGGAAGAAAAAGCTTTTTGATTACCAAAAAAAGAATAAAGGCAATACCTAAGACAGAATTCTTTTTTTACTAGGTTAACTAAGGAAATTAAAATGCCAAGTAATTGCTTTGAACATACTTTAAAAATCTGCTGGTCCGAAATCCGCGTATGCATAGATCTCGAGTGAATAAATCACTCAGGGATTCTACAAGATGGCTCCTCCTCAATTACTCCATGCAAAGTTAGGGAACAAAGAATCTACAATATGACTACAAAGAGAAAAAAAGGATAGTCTTACCATCTACAGCAAGAGCTCTGTGCAAGAGGTCCTTGGCAGCTCGAACAACAGTGCTTACCACAGAGAGAGCTCTACTACAGTTTTTATCTTCTTCATTGGCTTTACTCAGAAGTTGAGATTGTAAATCCCCATCAAATTCACTCCTGTGACATGAGTAAACAAGAGAGTATTCTACAATAGTAAGTAAAACATGACCTAATTTTAGAAATCATACAGATCAGAGCCTCTCATTTAATTTACATTTAAAAAGTTAAAGTTAAAACAGTAAATATGTAATCATACAGTTTCAGGAAATAATAAGACTTTGAAGAAAAACGACAACAACAAAAAATCCAATGCAAAGATGTGAGGGAAAAGTGTCAGGACAAAGACAACAATGCTGAGTTTGAAGAACAGAGTGAAGACAAGTATTGCTCGAATGAAAGGGGAAAGAGTAAAGAGTGGCGATGGGGGGCAGAGGAAACAGGAGTCACAATATCAACTAACTTCACGTTTCATACTGGTATGGCAACAGGAGGCCACTGGACTTTGAGAAAGGGCAGAATACAGTATGATTTATGGTTTCATTATATCACTGGCTGTGCCAAGGAGAAGTGATGGTAGGTGGGCAACAGAGATAGGAAGGAGACTTGTAGACAGGATATTGCAATTTTACAGACAGAGATAGTGGTGATTTGCACTAGGTTACTAATCATAGTAATGGTAGAAAAGGTTGGATTGAGGAGTTTAGTTTAGTATTTGCTGATGAATTAGATATAAAGTATGAGGGTAATAGAGACATCAAAAAATGACAAGGTATGTGGCTATAACTGCAGAAGGGAGAGGAGTACTATGGATCTGTTAAACCTAAGATGTCTATTAGTCAACTACAGAGCATTCTAAAAGAGAATGTGTAGTGGTTCAAGATGATGACATCTGGAATATGATTTCCTGCCTATCAATCCCTGTACCATAAATGATTATGTGTGATTTGGGCAAGATTTTTAACACTCAGTGCCTCAGTTCCCTCTTCTGTATAAGTGCCTACCTCATGACTACCTTAGACAAGACAGATAAAGCACATAGTTTAAGCGCTCAGTATATATGAATCACATCATCTCCACCCGGGGTTATCTGAAGAAAGATATCAGAGACTTGAATATTTAGTCTAGGGCTCTCAGAGAGGATACCAAAACTAGATATGAGTTTAACATCAAGAATGATGTTAAATATCAAGAGACTTTAATCTTTTTTAACCTAAATTATTAAAGTAAGAGTATTTAAAGCTTGCTTATAAATATGAAAACATCCAGAAGTTTGAATACAAGTTGCTGTTTATGGCTCTCTAGCTTTTTGAAATATAAAACTGTCCTTGTGTGTATGTTACAGCTTTTAATCTATGGTTGAGATAGAGAATAATGAACTATTTATTATAATGCTTATGTAACAAAAAACATTCTTCATAATTAGGATAAAAAGACTAGAAACCTTATATATTTTAGCAACAGCATTGTACTGTACAGCTATATACTGTGTACTGTCTCTACTCTATGACATATGAATAAAGGGAGGAGAAAATCTTTAGGGAAATTATTTTGTACTAACAATCTAGGAGGTGTCCCTAGATAGTTTATGAAGGAAAGAGAGGAAGCATCAAGCCTATGCAACTTTAGTAATTAGTTGGCTTAAGAACAAATGTGGTCAATAGTACTCGCTACTACCTAAGACTCTAGCGAAGTTACTAAAAGAAAAATTCAGAGAAGTATTTTTAACCCAAAGGTTAATATTATTTTTTATTTCCATTCTTTTTGTAGAATGGTTTCTGTTGAAATAAAAGAAAGAACCATTGTATATTCTAGGGTCCAAGAGGATACCTCAGGCAGATATGAGATTTATAAACATTGAAATATTCTACAGACTGATAATAGGATCAAGGCAACACCACTACCTGGGTTGAGTCAATCTGATAATTTATTTTAGGTACTTATAAAAATAAATAAATTCTAATTAAATTTGAAACTTTTATGATTCATGATGAAGTACCCAGCACGTGTCCAATACACAAAAATGTCAAGAAATTACCAAAAACCCATGTTTTAAAGCATTTACCATTATATTAAATTTTTAATTTATATCTTAAAATGAGACTTGTTTATATAAATTAGCACAAATATGTGTTAGGAAGGTATTTTGTATTTAATTACAACTGTTCATTTATAATTTTTTACCTTGGCAGTATACTGTAAGTTATGCTGCTTTAGAATATTTCCATTCCATCTATAGATACACCTACCTATAGTAGAGTATCTGTGGAATCTGTCCTCTGGTTTGGTTTGTGCCATTGCTACTCAAACTGCATGTGCTGAATGTAAAGGTCACACCATCAGGGCACTGAACCGTAGTCATTCCTCCATCTCCATTGGCTGTACGGCTTCCATAGTTTCTCAAGCGCACAGCATATTTAACATTTTCCTTCATGATAAAGATGCAAAACATGTTTGTTTGTTCATAAAGTACAGAGGCGATTAAAAAAGAACTCTAGCAATAAAACTAGGCAAATAAATATATTGAACTTCTTTATAATATTTATAGATGATGTTACTTAATGAGGTTTTTTTAAAATTTTTTTTTAGGTGGACACAATATCTTTATTTTATTTTTATGTAGTGTTGAGGATCGAACCCAGTGCCTCCCGCATGCCAGGCAATCGAACTACCACTTGAGCCACACCCCCAGCCTCACTGAATGAGTTTTTAATGAATCAAATATGATGACAGTTAACAATTACTGAACGCTTTTGGCATAACAAAAACTGTCCTAATTACTTTGTGATTTAATTAAATCAATCCTTAAAATATCTTCATCAGCATTATTTTACAGATGAAGTATCTGAGGTACAGAGGTTAAATGACTTGCCCAAATTATACAACTAATAATAGAACTAGGATTTGAACACCAGTAACAGAGCTAGTTCCTGCTCTTAAAATCACATTGCTAGACTATTAGCTATTAATAAAGGATTTTAAGAATATAATACAATATTTTTCCTAGAGAAGTTTAAATCTTGAAATATTATTATTATTTTTGTGTGTGGTGCTGGAGACTGAACCCAAGGCCTTGTGCATACACGGCAAGCACTCTACCAACTGCGCTGTATCCCCAGCCCCTAAATTTTGAAATAATTTTAAATGTGTGAAAAAAAAAAGTGAGGACTGGGGTTGTAGCTCAGTGGCAGATCACTTGCATAACGTGTGAGGCACTGAGTTCGATTCTCAACACGGCATATAAATAAAAGGTCCATTGATAACTAAAAAAAATATTAAAAAAGAATAAGTGAGTCCATTGTATTATTTTGGCAGAGGTTTATTCAAAGACAAAAATAAATAGGCAGACAGATGTGAGAAAATATTTGTAAGATAATAATTGTTTAGAATATCAGGCACTGTACATAGAAAATGTGAGCTACAGATACTCATGTTTATAACTCAAGACATAAGTCTTATAATAAAGGATTTTTGGTTTTTCAGTATCTGAACATTTCGCCCCAGCTACCAGGGATTGAACCCAGTAGCACTCTAACACTGAACTGCATCCCTGGCTCTTTGAGACAAGGTCTTACAAAATTGCCCTAGCTGGCCTCAAACTTGCAATCCTCCTGCCTCAGCCTTCTAAATACCTTGGGATTACAGGCATGCACTGCTGTGCCCAGTTCTAAACTCTTTTGATGAAGTTTTTGATGAACCTACTTAATCCAAAATTTTGTTCTAAAATGAATTTATTTCAGTTGAACTCAGAAATACTTCAGTGCTACTTTAACACTGAAAATTAATAAGGCATAAGCTATTTTGCCAAATGTTCATTTTTAGAAAACTATTTTACATAAAGTGGTAACTTTAATAATACTGTTAAGACCACTTATGTTTTAAAAGAGTTTGGGCACAGTAAGAGAAGAAAGAAAGGAACTAACATTTATTCAGTTTTCATACTGTGCTACACAGGGAGGCAGGCGCTTTATTTCCATTATTTAATTTAATCTGCATAACATTACAACACAGATGTTATCATTCCCTCTTTACAGATTAGGCTCAAAACAATGACTTGTTAGTGTTGCTAAAGCTAACATGGAAGATCAGGTATCTGAAGTTATGTTTGACTAAAACATAACTATTCTTCCTACCAAATTTAAGAGATACTATAAGAGATACTATGCAAAAACAGAATATAATATGGTACAATATCAGGAACACAGTAGGGAACTTCATTAATATTTGAAGCATAACATGAAAGATAACTTAGGAAAAGCGATTTCTAACAAAGAAAATTTACGGAATATTTTTCACTACTTAAAACTACATAATATTATCTCTTTTTAACAACATAAACATATTGTTGAAATTACCTTTAAAGGAACAACTTTGTCAAGTCTGATTTCAGCTATGTCACTAGGTGAATCATCTGTTGTATAAGTTCCTTTGACTAATTCTAGAGATGTCCATCGGTGAGAATGAGTTGAATCTCCCGCATGCTCACTCTAATGAAGATGCCAAAACAAAATCCATTAGATTCTTATTTTAGGAACATTTTTGATTTGTAATTAATTACTGTTTTAATGCAGTTTATTTCCTTGCATATAAAATTAGCAAAAAGCTTTTCTCTGTACAACAAAAAAATTACTCAAGATTTGCAATCAGAGGCTTAGAAGTACATTTACTAGTCTTCAATTCCACTTAAAATCTTTCATTTTCCAAAAGTGCAAAAAGTACGAGGCAGAAATGATCCAAGATGTCACTCAAATAATAATTAATGTTTGCCATATATATGAGTGATCTGCTAAACCCTCAAAGATATGAAACCGTCATACTATGACAATGATAAGTTCTCACAGACCACCCAACTGATACTTACATCATCAACTAACACTTCCAATTCATATTCATGAATTCCACCTCCTCCATAGACAGAGAAACCAACTACAACAACTCCAGGTTTGTCTACTGAAAAACAGATTGCATCTGGGGACCCATTTCCAGTGTTCCAACTTCTTCCCTGACTTGTTTTAGTGAATCGGTTAGCACTGGCTTTTACTGAATGAAGAGAATTAAGTCCATCAACCTGTGAATAGCACAAGCAGTTACATCAGCAGTTGTGTGAACCTGAGTGTTAATAATACACCTGTAACAAAACTATCTAAAGGTTTGTAAAATAACCTATACATAATATATGGGTTTAGATTCTTGTAAGGGTGTATTATATTAAGAAATTAACCCATAATAGAGCCAGATTTTGTCATTCTAACATCTCAAATCAATGCCACTTCACAGTATTTTCTTTTAGTCATAAATTTAACTTAGTATGTCAGAACTACAAACCCATATGTCACCACAGTCACAACATATGAATCATTACTCACTTTGAAAAGAGATACCAAAAATTTAATCAACATTCTCTATAAGAGTAGTTTTCATACATACATACAGAGCTCTGAGAATTCTGCAGAGATAGGTACACAAAGACGATGTGGATTAAAGGTTTTTTAGCCAGACCATTTCTCTTATCTTCGAACTTCCAAGTGATACTTCATTTGAAGAAAACGATACTGTTTCCTAAATTTGAATACCACTAAGGTATGCGTGATATATACACAACCATACTAATTTCAGACTTGCAGTACAGAGGATCAGAGAAGTTATTTTGATTTGAAACTAATCTTTTAATTTACAGAAACTGTTTCTAATCTAAGTTGGTTACATTGTAATTAATTACTGTTTTAATGTAGTTTATTTCCTTGCATATAAAATTAGCCAAAAGCTTTTCCCTATACATTACAACAACAAAAAAAATTACTCAAGATTTGCAATCAGAGGCTTTGAAATACACTTACTAGTTTTCAATTCCACTTTCTTCCCTTTTCCAAAAGTGCAAAAAATACGAGACAGGAATAATACAAGATGTCACTCAAATAATCAAATAAAATCACTCTCTTTTGATCTAATGTTTTCCATATATGAGTGATCTGCTAACCCTAACTCTAATCCTTGAGAGAGTTAAGAGAGGGAACAGTTGAAGTTTATGATTTATCAAGATTTATAAACTACTTTGAGAGAGAGAAATGTGGGCATCTAAACTAGGATCTTTGGGAACTCCTAAGGTTGTATATTAAGTGCCCTGTGACTTGGGCATTTCGTTAGAAATTTTGTTCCATTAGAAAGGTTAAGTTTACATATGAGTTAATGTTTGGAGGGGGTCATATGAATTATGGACTTTCCTATATCCTCTAGAGTCTAGTACAAAAGGAAAACATTTTATAGACTGAATGAATATTTTAAAAAAATTAGTTAAAAATTTTTCTGACAAGAGTGTCAATGGCATCCAAGGGCAAAGTCAAAGCAAAACAAGAAACCTAGGAAATGCTTCCTAGGGTGAGATTCTAAGATTTGCTCAGGTCCATGTAAACAACCAGAAATTATAACCACTAGTCATTGTGAATCAGTGGCCAACATAGATTGGATGATTTCCAGAATAGATTCTGAAATAAATATGAAAGTGTAAAAAAAAAAAACGCAAAGTCTAGAAATTATAAAAGTAAAATAGAGATAACAAGTTCCTTGGCAAGAAATTTGAGAGCTGGAGCCACTGAACATCTGTAAGTTATTAAACATTTCTTTGAGTGATATAAGGTATTTCACATTAAAACATGATTTCCAAAACCAATCTATAGTCTACTTTTTGGGGGGAAAATAAAAATATTAAATTTAGTCAAACCAACAGAATAAGTAAGGCAGTGAAATGGAGTGGAAAAAAAAATGTTACCTTAAAAAGTGAAATTGTGTTTAAAACTGTTTCAGGTGATTTTCTCAAACATAATATTTCATACTTTTTAAAACTTTGTTTAACAATGGCTACACAAGGTGAGTGTACTTAATGTCACTGAACTGTACACAAAAATAATTAGAATGACAAATTTTATATTATGAATATTTTACAATTTAAAAAACTGATATGAGTGAAAAGAAAAAAAATTGATTTTCCATATATATGTGGCTTGGGTCAATTGAGTGGGTAGAGCAATGGCCTGAAGCTCTTTACCTTTTCAATACCATGTGTTCTTTATCAGTAGCCTGACTTAATAATACTCATCAACCAGCAATGGGAACTATTTTCACTTTTATTGAGGCATGGAGCTGGAGTTGTGTAATAGGGCAGATGAGAATCTAGTCAAGGGGAAAATGTATGCTTTATATTACTGTAACTTTCTGGGTAAAGTTATAAGGAAGAAAAAGCAAATAAAAAGGTATAAGGAAAGGCAGAAAAATAAAAAGCTGAGTTGAAAAAAGAATTTTTTTTTCTAATCAACACAAGTATAAACTAGTTTTCATAAAATGAAAATATATGAAAAAAGAAACTGGAAAATTTATGTATGTTTTTATTCAGTCTTAAAAAATATAACTTATTACCTCAGATCCCAGGGCTGATGCTGTCAGTTCACTGACAATACTGGCCAATAATCCACAAGTATTAGAGACCAGGTGGGAAGAGAAGAGTTCATTTTGTCTTCTCAGACTGTTTCTAACTGGTAGCACAACAATAACGAGCATTTTCTCCAGAACTTCACGGAAGCTTGTCATCCCTGAAATATTCTCTTCACTCTATGATACACGAGAAGAGAAAGCGCCCAGACATTTTTTAAAATTTTACTTCCCATGAGCATTTCATTGCAAAATCTTATCATTCCACAGGACAACTGTAAAATCCAGACCAAAATCAGAGCCTATTTCTACAAATTTATCCAGTTGTATATGAAGCTTCTTTATCTACTTTTCATTTGTAAAGTCTTTTTTCAATGATTAAAATCTTTGTATCCTAAAAACAACACACATTTACATAGTGTTAATGTTTTGTGTATGGAGGCAGGTACTGGGGATTGAACACAAGAGACACTACCACTGAGCTACACAGGGTCTTATTGAGTCGGTGAGATTGGCCTGGAAATTGCAATCCTCCTGCCTCAGCCTCCTGAATAGCTGGGATTACAGGCGTGCATCACCATGATAGGCTATGCTTATGTTTTTAATAGCCTGGAGTAATTTTTACATAGTCCCTTTTTTAACTTCTAAGCCATAATCCTATAAAACAGAGAGAAAGCTATTCTTCCCACTTAAAACTTTTTCTATAATACAAGATTTCAATCAGAGATATTATTTCTGGAATATATAGAGGTAAATCAACTCTAAATCTGTGCAAATAAATTTTCTAACAAAATTATCTTGTCCATACGTGGAGTAGGCAGTTTTACAATTATTACTATATTCAAAT
Organism: Urocitellus parryii; assembly: GCF_045843805.1. Classification (NCBI taxonomy): domain Eukaryota; kingdom Metazoa; phylum Chordata; class Mammalia; order Rodentia; family Sciuridae; genus Urocitellus; species Urocitellus parryii. The sequence goes on from NC_135532.1 coordinate 69,205,867, forward strand.
TTTAAAGGGAAATAAAATTCCAACTTTTACCAGTGGAAAAAATATAATTAAGAAATCAAAATCCCATTTAAAAACCAAAGGAAAAACATGAAAAATATTATTAATTTAGCTGATATCCAGCATGAAAATTATTTCTTCTCTGCCATCTTCTATGTCTTTAAGCCCACACTGAACAGAAAGTGAAATGTACGATTTCATCAGGAAGCCATAGGAACCAAAATCTCAGGGTAAAGAGGGGCACAGAGTTAGATTACTCTGTTCTCAAAATAAATCAAATATGTAAATGAATGTACTTTCAATCCATTTGGAAATTAGCTGACCTTTCAATTAAAATCATCATGACTACAATTTTAACTTCTTTCTTAATATAATTTTAGGCTGAAAAAAAATTCAGATATAACTTTTCATATTTAAGTTATTTCTATTACAATTTAAATAAAATCACCATAATATTTTGATTCACTTCTAATCTAGTTCTTATGAATTTAAAATAGTCAATTTTTGATCTTTATTAAAACCCTTATTCTTTTATCCCTTTTACCTTCCCATTCTCCAGAAACTTGACTTTCTGGAAAATATCAGAAAGTTAGCTTTTGATAAAATTCAACCCTCAATTGTACTCCATAAATCAAGAATCTTGCTATGCTTCGCTGGAATGGGGAGGGAATGGTGAGAGATTATATGAAGTGTGTTCATTTATGCCTGTTTAGTATTTAATTAGTAGTTGCTGAGATTAATACAAGAAACTTGCCAGATAGTACAGCGTTAATAGTTTGTCAATGTGATTTGTTGAAGGACCAAATTTTTAAAAAACAGCCACTAAACTTTTAGAAAAATATACTCTCATTTGCTCATGGTGGCAAATACAAGCTGACACCAGCTTTTCAAAAGTCATTTGGCAATTTGTAACAAATTAACAAACTTTCCTTTGAATTAAGAATTTTTCTACACTTAAAGGTGAAAATAATCATAAATATGCATGAAAATTTAGCCAATGATATTTCTAGGAGCATTGTTCAAAATACTGTAATACTAAGAATATTGTAAATGTGTGTGTGTGTGTTTGTGTGTGTGTGTGTGTGTGAATGATTATACTATACTGAAATGTTAGAATGCTTTGTCCACAAAAAAATGGTGGAAGAATATATATTAAACAGGATACATATTCAGACTATTATTAATGTACACATACAAATATACAATTATTATTAATAATCACTACATATTAGCAGCTTTTAAAAATTTACTGTGTATATAAATTTTTTAATACTATAAGACTAAAGGGAATTACAAAATAAAACATCAGATTATCTATAACTTTATCACTCATATATTATTTTCATCATTAAGTATACTCTTCCAATCAATAAATTTTGCATACATATTTTACATAGTCATCATTGCATATATACACTTTTGTTTTCATTTTTTCAAATATTTTAAAAGATTTCTTTTAATGTTAAATGTAAATATATCTGTTTTTAATGGCTGAACCATTATTCTATGAACCATATTCTATAAAGTTTTAATATACTCATTCAGCTATTTCAGTTAGTGAAGAACATTTAAAGTTCTAACTAGGGTTTCTAAATGTTATTCTTAGTAAAATGCATATAGATTTCATCTACAAATTATTCCCTGAATTTTCTGTGAAAACACTCATAACACGTTAACAGTGAAATGAAAATTCATCTTGAGGTTATCTGCTAGTTTACAGAATCTCAATTCAAGGGCTATATTTATATTTTCACTCCTGTCTCAACTAGCAACTAATAAAAATTCCAGTGAACAGTAAATACGCAATAAATACTAAAAGATTGAAAGAAAAGGATTATTTATTTAAACTAATTAAATAATGCCACAAGCAATGTATACGGTTAGTAGTTTTCTTCATAGTCTCACAAGCATAGGAATTTATAAGAGAATATTTTTTCTTAATTCCATAGAAACACACTGATACCTTAATATTACTTTCATTCACTATTAATAAGAGAGAAATTTTTCCCACACCGGCTCTTATATTTATTTTTAGTATTTCTTCTGGTATCCTGCAAAGATACTACATTAACTCCCTGCAACTTTTCTTTCCATTGTTGAAACTTTCTTCACTCTTTTTCTGTTGATTTAGTCAACAGAAAATTGCTACTGCACAATAATTAGGAAAACTTTCTATGTTCTATTTCTTGCTTCCTGAGTCACTGGGTTTCAGGTGTGTACCACTGCACCTGGCTTCCACTTTTACCGATTAGTTCCCATTTGGAGAGTAAATATATAAGAATGCCTTTTAGTTAATTTTTCTCTATAGCACTTTCTAGTAAAATAAAAGTAGTTGTTAATTTACTAAAATGTTTCACAGAAGAAATCTTAAAAGTTCTTTATTTCCATATCATTCTATCTTGAAAACTTAAAATATTACATTAGAAAAGAAAAGACATTGTATTTGGAACTTAACCTTTAAATGATACAGCCAAAAAACAAATATATAGCTGTTCATTGCATAACTCACTTTATAAATAAATGAAAATCTTTTAAAAATTTAAATCTGGCTGTTGTTATGAAACAGATAATCATTTGTTAAATAATCAATGGGTAAACATATTTGCTAACACAGAGAAATAAGCAGTTTTATTGCTTCATTATAAAAGAAATTTCAGAAAAGACCTACTTGACTGAGTTTCTCCATATGTGCTACCAAAAGGGGAAAACGATGAACTAGTGTTGAGTCATTCTCTGTGCTAACTTGTTTAACAATTGATCGCAGTAGTACTTCTCCATCATATGCAATAGGAAAAATAGAAGTCAGCTTAACTGAAGTGTGACATAAAGCTGACATAACAGCTGCAAGGAGTCTGCTACTTGAGGTCTTAAAGTTTGCTTCTTGGATATCCTTTAAAAACAAACAAACAAAAATTCCCACTAAGAAATACTGCATCAATATAAGCCATATTTCTGAATATATAAATAGTAAATATTTTTAATTATACCAAAATTTTCTATCAATCATTTAAATTGTTTTGTTATGGGATAATATCACATCAATCTTAAAGTACAATTTTGACTATCCAATGAATATGGAAAAGTTATGGTCAACAAAAATAAGCATCCAGGTCTCTAGTAAATCAAAGTTAATATTTATGTATCTCCATAGTCAATGTTCTCTTTAGTACTATTTTCAAAGTACTAGAATTAGAATATACAGCATTTTCCTGTAAGTACTGAAACTATTTTTCTCAAATAATAAATTATTTAAATTATAATTCTATACTACTATAGTAACACTTTACTAAGGTCACAAAATTATGTTATCACATTTCAGTTTATCCAAAAATTTAGTAGCATACCTATAAAACTTATCCACATAGGATATCTTAACTCACAAAAATTGTGAACATAGTACTTAGTTCATCAAACATTTGTTACAAAGTCAAGCATAATGCAAAATCATATTCCCTAAGTTGAACCAATGCTTGCTAAACATTACTTGTTGAGCAGCAAAGGAAGAAAATAACCATATTAGAGTGGTATGGTTGAAAGTGAGAGAGTAATTAAGTTACATACTAGTGCAGGCAATAATTGTGCTATCCACTATAATGTGCTATCCACTATGTTACTATTTAAGTCCTAAAATCTCCTGCCACATGGATCCAAAGTTGTCCAGGAAACCCCAGTGATGAAACTGAGTTGGGAGGGAGGTGGATCAAAGAGGTGGGGTAGGACTTCCAGTACAATGTTGAATACAAGGAGTGACAGCACTTGTGCCTTCTTTCCAAACTTAGGGCAGCATTTAATATTTGACCACTAAGTTGGATGTCAACTGTTGATTTTCTATAGATACTCTTTGTCCACAAAATAAGGAAGTTTTATTATATCCTAGTTTGCCAAGAAGTTTTCATCACTGAATGACTTAAATTTACCAACATTTTTTTCCCACAAGCAATTGAGGGGATCATATAATTTTTTGCTATTTAGTTAAAATGAATTACATCGATTTTTGAATTGTTAAATTTACCTAAGATAAAATCCATGATATATTTTGGGATTTGACTTAATAAAAATTTAATGAAGTTCTATGTTTCTCAGTGATACTTGTCTGTTATTTTGTTGTTGTTGTTATATCTTTTGTTAGATTCTGGTGTCAGGCCCGATAGGACTAAATTCATAAAATCAGTTGGAAAGTGTTGCCCCATATATTTTCTGAAAGAATTTCTAGAAAATCAGCATTACTTCTTTCTAACTGTCTAACAAAATCCATGAATGACAACATCTGGGCCTGGAACTTATTTAATGAGAAAGTTTTTAAAAATGAATTTTTTGAATAGATATAAGGCAATCAGGATTTTTAATTTTTTTATTGTATCAGTTTTAGTAGTTACATTTTTAAAGGAAACTGTCAGCTTCCTCTGAAGTTGTAAAATTCCTAAGTTTATCTATTACATTCTTATTATCACTTTAACATCAGTTGGATCTATAGTGATATATTCCTTCTTTTATTTCTGATAATAGTATTTTATGTTTTTTTTCTTTCTCTGTATCTTGTCTCTCTCAAAGAGGCTTGCTAGATGTTTATCAATTTTTCTTTTGAAAGAACCAAACAAACTTCAGCTTCTTAATTTTCTCTGTTTTCTATTTCACTGAGTTCTCTCCTTATTATTATTGTTTTTTTTCTTACTTGAGGTTTGATTTGCTTACCTCTGGGCCACATCTCAGTCCCCACACCCTTTTTTTAAAATTTCACTAAGTTGCTTAGGCTAACTTTGAACTAGTAATCCTCCTGCTTCAGCCTACCAAGCCACTGGGATTACAGGCATGAGCCACCACACTCAGTTCCTTCTGGCCTTCTTAAAGTGGAATTTTAGATATTAGTCCTAAACATTTCTTCTTTGCTAGTATAAGCAATTAAAAAGTATATATTTCTCTGAGTAATGCAATAGCTACATCTCACCAATTCTGATGTTAGATTTTTCATCTTTCACTGTTCAGTACTTAAAGTTTCTTTTATTATTTCTTCTTTCGTCCACTGATTACTTAAAAGTATTGTCAAAGTTTTCTAAATATTTGGGTACCTTACTCAATAGCTTTTGCTATAGATTTCTAATTTAATTTTGTTGTGAACTAAAAAAACACATTCTTTATGCTTTTAATCTTTTCAAACTTACTCAACTTATTTATACCCTAACAAATGATGTATCTTGGTGAATATCCCATGTGTACTTGAAAAGAAACTGCAGCCTGCAGTAGCATATTCTAGTTTATAAATGTCAACTAGATCAAAGTAGTTGATAGCACTGTTCCAGTTTTCTGTATCTCTGATTTTTTTGTTGTTGTTGTTGTTTATTTAGTTTTCCTGACAATTAATGAAAGAGAAGCACTGAGGGATCCAACTATCAAGTGAATTTGTCTATTTCTCATTGTAGGTTTGTCAGGTTTTTGCCCCTCTGTTTGGAAACTGTGATTTAGTACATAAACATCTATGAAAGTTGAAGGCTAGGATTGTAGATCAGTGGTAGAGCACTTGCCTAGCATGTGTCAGGCATTGGGTTCAATTCTCAGCACAATATATAAAACAAATAAATAAATAAAGTCCATCAATAACTAATAAAAATATTTTTAAAAAAAGAATGAGTGAATGATATAACCATGTCTGTTCACTCAAGGCCTCTCTCCTTCCTGTTCTTGCAGATGTGAAAGTGTCAAGGGTCACTGTCTGATGCTGTCCTCCTCACACACTCTCTCCTCTATTATCTATTACCCTCTTATACATACTGCCACCAATACATTCCAAGAGTAAGTCAGCAGATTCACAAATGTATTGATTAAAAGATGATAAACAGAAAACAAATTTTTAAACCTGTATTATGTAAATCATAGATACCAAATTGCTTTCTACTTTACCTTTTAAAAAGTTAAAAAAGATGGAGACAACTGCAATTTACTTTCTGAAAGCATACTAAATAATGTATCATATTTTCAACTTCGATTTTATAAACTTAAATTACCTGATCCAAACAATTCAAGAGATCACAAAGGCAAGCCCACTGTAATGCAGGAGTTGGGTAGAAAGAATGAAAACAGGCAGTAAAAGTATTATGACACTCCTGGAGGACAGCCTCTAAAAGACTCAAGGGTTGACTGAGATATCCTTGAGGATCATTATCCAACTTCACCATGCAGTGGTCAACTCCTTCCGATAAAATTTTTCTTAACAAAGTTCTGGTTTTTCCAATACACTCTGCTAATTTGCTAGTTTCTTCTACAACTGCTTTTCCTGTAGCTGTAAGGGGAAAAAAGTAAACTGCTAATTAATGTTACTAATTAAATACTAATTAATACAAATACTAAACAGGCATTAAAATAATATAATTCCATAATTAACTATGTGGCTAAAATCACAAATAACCTAGAAATTAAACAATTTAAGATATTGAGTGTGGTCTAAAATTATTCCTTTAAAAAAACTAAATGGAAAAAAATTAACTGGTTTTAATATTTAAGTTCAAACCATTTGTTGATAAAATATTACTATTGGACAAATATGTGTAAAATAACACTTTTATTAGAATATTTAATCTTAGCCCATGATGGCTTTTTGTTATCAGAATGATAGAAAATCTATTTTATTTTTATAAGCAAATACACAAGAGTCGCAGTAAGCTCATTTTTGGAGCAGCTTAAAAGCAGGTTGAGATCTTTAACTCCTGGTAAGCTTTACAAAAATCTTCTCTCAAGGTCTCAAATGTTTTCTCCCTAAAGTCATTTAATAACTACAACATACCTGACACTGGGTAAATTTCGCAGGTATAGACACGCAATAACCTCAGACAACAGGTACCCACAAAGCGTAGTCTCTCTAAATCTAGAAGTGTAGCTGTGAACTGGAATCCTTTTAATCCTCTAAGTTCTTCAACTCCTAAGACTAAGGTGGTCCAACTCCAGTGAAGAATACTCAGCAATGACTCAAAACATTCCTAATCCAGAATATGAAAATATAGACAAAAATTATGAGACCAGAGGTTGAATCAAAATAGAAGTAATGACATGTAACTTCAAAACCTCTTTATCTTGAACTTTTTTACTAAGTTTGTCAGCCCAAATCATAGACACTCTTATAGTTCACTTACTAAATTACCATTAAGAGGAGTATCTTTGAAGTTTGACAAAGAAGATAAAGCAGGCATTTAGAAACATTCTTCAGTATTTATGCATTTAAAAAAAAAATTAACTCAGACTTCCTGAATGGACACATTATGATCTCTGAATTACATCAAGTGACTTTTCATTCTGCCATGGTAACCCAGAGAGCATAGTGCAACTTTAAATGCAGAATGGGGATGATCAAGCAGTTTAACAAGTTCCTACTTGGACAAGCAAATCTTCTACTTAGTTCCTCAAGTATTAAAGTAATGCTTTGTGGGACAGCACCATGCTTAACTTTCTCTTCATCTTCTAATTCCTTCATATATGCATTCATGCATGACTTAATCGAAAAGCTAACATTTATTTCAAAAATGGGAAGGCCATGTCAACTGGGCATCATAGGCAACACCTCCATTATTCCACTTAAAGTATATACTATATTTGGCCTAGAATATAAATGTTAATACAGAAGCATATCTGACTTCAGAAAGCTATACTGAGAAATTCTTAGAAGATAGCAGACAAATACTAAATATCAAAATGAAACAATGCTGAATGAAAAAGTTGAAATTTTAAAAAAATGGCTTACCACTGAGACAGTTCTTGCAAAAGATCTCTTTAAAATGTGTACAGGTTCACTGGTTTGTTGTTTGCCTTTTGAAGCACTGCCATCACTGGTTGGAAGTCTGAAGGTAACATATGCACATAAAGTAATGCTGAAAAATCTGACAACATTTTTCTTTTTTTAAAAAAATACATTTTTGCAATAGTAAAATAATTAAATAAAACATTTCATTCTGGGGGGTGGGGGCAGGTAAAAACGCCAATAGGGAGCTTTTTGGAAACACTTTCCAACACTAAACAAAGTTTTTAGGATGTCAAATACTTTCTTTAAATTCTACCTGGGTAAGACTGGAGTAGAGGCTTTCTCCTCTTGTAGAGAACATATGTAACTTAAGTTCTGCAGCAACACTACTATTTAATGTTATTATCAAAAAGTTATTCAATCAATATTAGTTAGGAGTAGTCCAATGCAACTTGTTATGTTCATAAAGCTATGCATTACAAACAATGACTATAACAGACATTGCATTAAAAACAATTCTGTAGTACCTAGGATTTCAAAAAATAAACAAACGAATAAACCAACCAACCAGAACCCTTCTTGGGAAAAATGAAGTTTGTAACATTCATGTTCTTTAAGCAATTATTTGGAAGAAAGATGGGAAGAAGAGAATTCCTGTTCTAGAAACATTGCTTCTGATTTTTTACTATTAAAAAATGTAGCATATATACACAATGGAATTTTACTCAGCAATAAAAGAGAATAAAATCATGGCATTTATAGGTAAATGGATGGTGCCGGAGAAGATAATGCTAAGTTAGTCAATCCCCCCCAAAAAACAAATACCGAATGTTTTCTCTGATATAAGGAGGCTGACTCATAGTGGGGTAGGGAGGGAAAGCATGGGAAGAATAGATTAATTCTAGATAGGGAAGAGGGGTGGGAGGGAAAGGGAGGAGGCAGGGGATTAGCAAGGATGGTGAAATGTGATGGACATCATTATCCAAAGTACATGTATGAAGACACGAATTGGGTGTCAACCTGCTTTATATACAAACAGAGATATGAAAAATTGTGATATATATCTATAATAAGAATTGTAATGCAAAAAAGTACATATATAAAGACATGAATTGGCACGAACATACTTTATATACAAAGTTATGAAAAATTGTGCTCTATATGTGTAATAAGTATTGTAATGCATTCCGCTGTCGTGTATTTAAGAAAAATCAATTAAATTGAAGAAAAATGATAACATTTTTAGTGAGGGTTATATCCATTTCATTTTTTTATTCTAGTACTGCGGTAATGTAGAAATACAAAAACACATAAGCATATGCCTCCAAATGTCTGAATAACCATAGACTAATTAAAATTCTTAATGTCAAAAATGTCACACAAAAATGCTGTTATTTAATACTTCAATTAGACATGGAAATTCATCAACAATAAGGAATTTTCCAACTCCTTCCACCATAAGATAAATAAGAAACGTAACACTAAGGTAAACTGATTAAGCCTATATCTAAAGTACTCCTCCCACACCCAATTACATTTCTTTAAGATCAATTTGGATAAAATTTGTAAGAAAAAAGACAAATTTTTAAAAATCAGTTGTTAAAATATGATTATAGGCATAACACTATCAATGTGAATCGTTAGGCAAAGTTTAAAATTAAGCCTGATAAAGAAAATGTTTTAAAATATGCAAATTATTAACTAAATGTTTTTGTTAAATCAGCTACATTTTTATCAGTATATTATAATTTCTAGAATGCTTCAATAAATTCTCCTTTATTATGCACATATTTTATACTGGCTCTACTTCAGTATAGCAAATGAATAAGCCACATTAATTAAATATAAATATGCAAAATACCTGTATAATAATTGAGGTATCTGACCAGCATTGACATCTGTACCATTATTTGATTTCTTTGAACTCTTAAACTGGAAAACAACACTAAGAAGAGAAAAATTAATGATGCTTAAAACAACATGATCTAAGATTCATTAAAAGAACTAAGAAATTAATAATCATGTTTTCAAATCTTACAATAGTGTAAATCATTCATTGCTTTCAGAAAAAAAGAAAGACATAAGTACTGTTCTGATTTTTAACTATAAATGACTGAATCAGCAAAATGAAGGAAATGAATATAATCAGGAACTCTATAGATGTCCTCCTGCTCAGCCCTAGTCCTCTAGCTCATCTTTCTGGACAGAAAGCAGTAAACTTAACAAAAGATTTCCACTTACAAACAATATAAAATCTATTTGATTATATGCATTACAGGGTTAAGCCTTAAAGTTCCAAGATATTCCAAGTTTGACCAAACTATAAATGGGAACCACACAGTCCAGGGTCAGACCAGTCTTCTCAGTTCTAGCAAACAATCTTAGAGTAAGTTGAATTGCATACATACAACAGAATTAATTTTTCTACAGTAGGCTCCTTGAATATTCAGCAACATAGAATTCACTTATTAAACCAGCCTGGATTTTTTTTTTTTGGTCTACTCTGATTTTGAGTTGAACTAAACTGAAATATACCAATATATAGTTTGTACCCATTTCAAATAGTTTACGCTAAGTGTAATAAGGAATTTCTTTTACAAATGATAGTTATCCCTAACTCATGAATCAGAGTTAGAGTATGAAGTAAGAGTAGAGGTAAGAGTAGTAGTAAGAGTATGAAGAATGCTGGATTTAGAGTTAACAGATTCCAGGTCCAGATCTAGCTCTGCCACATGATTACCATAGAACTCTAAGTAAATCATTTCCTCTTTGTTTCTCTAGTCCCCAAGTACAAAATGGGCTAATCACTGCTCACAAAATTACTAAGGGCACCAAATAAGATAACATATATGAAAATGTTGTATAAACTAAAAACCACTCTATAAATGAAAGTTATTTTTAAGAAGAAAAATTTTGCCTATATTTCATTAAAACTATCATTTCAGACCACAGAAGCTTTGCAATTTATAAAGTGTTTACACATGCACTGTCAAATTTAACTATAAGTATCTGTTTCTTTTTTATGGTTCCAAAGTCCTCAAAACTCCTCAATATTGTCATTCTCCTCTAGCTAATTCCTAATTTGTAATAAAGCTTTCAAGCAATTTGATACTCATAAACACACACAAATGCTGTCTTATAAGAGCAAAGAACAGTAGTTTATAATTAGTTTCCTGTCCTGTCTACACTTTAACTTGAAGTATTTGCTTACTGGCATATGAAGTTACATAAACTTAATTTTTAGCAATTATGTTCTAATCATATGAAGCTTTTTATCCTGCTGAAAGTCCTCTGAGTCTTTGAAAGAATATTTCACAGATGAAAATGAGAACTGTTTAAGAAAGACTTCAATATTCTACTTACCCATCATCTGTTGTAATAGATGCTTGTCCATGAGAACCACAGTCACTGCTGGGTCCTGACACTCGAGCCCACGCTACATACCACCATCCTGCTTGCAGGAGAACTGGTTCATCAAACATCATTGCATATTTTTCTCTGAGAAAGATTAGTGAGTCAAAGACAATGCCTTTGTACTTCCCTGTCACATATATTTATTTTTTAAATCCTCTATAACCAAACCATAAAAATAACATTTTAAGATTCTTGTTGGCATTAAAAACCTTCCATGTAAAAAGTCTAGACATGGCCACAGAGAAGTTAACAGTTACTTGTGTTATGTTGCTAGATCTCCTCTTCTTGGTTTCTACAACATGCTTATAAAACTTTCCTATTAAAATAAGATGAACATTTTGCAGAAAATGAAAATCTGGACTTAAATTTTAAAGTTTATTCATTCAGCTCAAGTGTTCTGAGAGTCAGCAAGCTAGGAAAATGGCTCTGGAGTCAAGTCCAGCATTCAAAGCCTGGCTTTGAGACTTGGCAGCTGGAGACTCTGGGCAAGCTACTATATCCTCTTTGTACCTCAGTTTCTTTATCTGAAAATTGAGGTGAAAATAATGTCTAGGTCAATGAGCTGTTTTGAGGACTGAATTCATCAAGTATATGGAAAGGAACATGTTACACAGCAACTACAGACAAAAGTATATTGATTGTAGAGGAGACAAAAGACTTGTATTTATTTAAGGACATCTGCCAAAGGACAGTCAATTACAAAGTACTAGGTAACAGAGTAGAAAGAACTATTTGTAACTAGAATTAAGAAGAATGAAAAGCCTTGAAGGAAGTGGAGAATGCCAAGAACAAATCTGTAGAGGTGAGAAAAAGTATAAGAGAGGATTGGGAAAAGGCAGGGTATCTATTTGATTATTGCATTATGACAGATGGAAGAAGAGTAATAGGCAAAAGGTCGAAAAAGTATGTTAGTGCTACCCTTGAGAGTCTGGGCTTCATTAAAAGGGTAATGAAGAAAATCCAGATGACTTCTTAACACATGAAGTACATGCTATCAACTTTGGCTCATAATCATATACTGAAAGCAAATGGTAAATGACAATGGCATAATTAAAGCTTGTGAAATTTAGTTAACTGATTAGCTTTCCTGAATTTCCCCCTCATGACCATTTGTATAAAACATTAAGAATTACTGAAAATTATCTGTTGATATTGACTAATACCTAAAATGAAGATTCACTCTTTAGTGAATTTGTAAAAGCATATTCATAGCAGATTAGTTTTCTTCAGATTCACTCTTTAGGTTGTCAAAAGTATATATCTGGTAAAAGCAAAATCAATGTCTTACTTTCATCCTTATTTCAGAAAATATACATTTTCTATTGCAAAAAGCCTATAAATAATCCACAAGGTTTTCTTAACACAGTTACTATTGTGAAGTATAGTATAGTATTATTATTACAAAGCTCTGGATATATTTTTTCACATCATAACATACCCTGACTCAAACCACTAACTTATCATAGCATAGTGTTGAGATAATTCTTAGGATTACACAGAGGACAGATCAAACCTAAGTTTCCTATTTATGAACCTTCATAAATAAACCTACTGTTGTGGCAAGCTGCCTAGAGCCTTCAGTAAAGCTGGTCATCTTACAAAGTATGTTATTGTCAAGCATATTCTACTGGTATGACATCAGAGTACATAGGCCATATAAATTATGGCCTAGTATGACTACTTGACACTATATGTAATGTAATAAATGACTATCAGTTACTAAAACACAAGCATTCTAGGTGTTCTCTCAGGGATGCATGAAAACAAAAGGATGCAAAATATATGCATTTCTCTACTTTTTGAACCAATTTATCTTGTGAAATAAAGTTGCAAAGAATATTAATATTTTTGATCAAGTATCATTAAAACAGATACTTACATTTCCTAATACAGTCATCTGCTGCCTACACAGATTGCATATAGGATCATGGCTGTACCATATGGCTAATATATAAAGCAGGCTATCCATCTTAATGTTTACACAAGGACAAATTGCCTGACAATGCATTTCTCGAGAGGATCCTCATCACTAAGTGGGATATGACTACATATAATTTAATTTGCAAAAGCATATTCATAGCAGATTAGTTAAAACTTTTTAAAAGTTATATTTACTTACTTGTAATAAATTTCTAATTTTAAGCAGATAAGGATTACACTGAATAATGAACAAGTCATTTACCTAGCAGCACAGTCATAAGCCAACACATCAGTTTCTGCTAGAAGGTCTCCATCAGTTTCATGATCTCCTCCATCAGGACCCAACTCAAACAGCTGAGGACAAAAGAAAAATACATTTTTCCCAATCATTTTATTATATAAATCTACTGACTAATGTGTTTATAATTCTGTGTGTGTCTAATATACACAGAACTAACTACACAGAATATAAAAATCTCATACCTACTATTAAAGTTTTTAATTATTTACTGAACTACATAAAACACATTAAATTAAAAAAAACATATACAATATTTTATGGCTTATATTAATCTGTCTTCCATATATATATATATATATATATATATATATATATATATATTATATTATATCAAATGCTCTAAATAGCTCTATACTAGAAATTTTGTACATGATATAATCAATAAAGTAAGAATATAAACATCTGAAGGAGGTGAGAGAACTGGACCAAAGAATTTTTATCTCAGAGTTTCTAAATGAGGTAAACTCTTATGAATAGTGGCTAGCTATAAGACCCTGGGACCTAGTTTCCTCATCCATAAAAAGAGGTTGGACAATAAACAGTATTACCCACCTCGTACTAAATGTGAGAAAATTAAATAAAATAGTACTTTAAAAACCTCAAAAAATACCTAGCAAAAAGGCTATAAGAATATTAGCTGTAGAGAGAGAAGAATAACAGGTGATAGGATCCTTTAAAAAAAGACAAATCAAGTCATAAAAAACAGTTCAAAAAGTAATAGAGCTGGGGTTGCTCAGTTGGTAGAGCGTTTGCCTTGCATGTGTGAGGCACTGGGTTCAATCCTCAGCACCAGATAAAACAAATAAATAAAATAAAGGCATTGTATCTGTTTACAACTGATTTTTTTTTTAAAGTAATATGGCAGGCTGGGGATACAACATAGCTCAGTGGTAGAACACTTGTACAGCATGTCTGAGGCACTTGGGCTCCAAAGAGGCATAGCACATGAAAAAAGTTACACAAAAAAACTACAGAATATGGGTAAGAATAGAGAGAAGAGATATTAAACGGGAAGAGGTTCTGAGATTAAGTAAAAATAAAGGAGAATTAGGAAGAAAGAGTTTTTTGTTGTTGTTTGTTTTTAAAAAAAATGCACTATTAAGTGTAAAAAACAAAAATCTTTTCACTCTGGTGAATCCACAGCAAGAAAAGCAGCAAAACATTAAAATTCATTAAAATTTGTTGGGCAGGTACAGTCCTAGATGTCTAAACTTTTCAATTTTATGCTAATGACCTGGAAATCTGTCTGTAGCCTGAATCTGATTCTGAAAAGTCACTGAATCACCCAGCCAGCTTGCTCTTACTAGTACTAATAACAACCTTACTTGTTCTGATTAAAAGCTCTTTCATCAAACTAGTCACTCAAAATAAAAAATCCTAGAATCTTTTTTCCATATTTCTCTGCCATCACTATATCTATTCTATTGCTGGCATAAAATCTTATCAAATTAAGCATATTTCCTTTTATTGGCTGGATTACTTCCATAATGACTAATAGTCTTCTCATTTCTATTCTCTCCTGGCTCTAATCCATGTTCCACAAAGGTGAAGATTTTTATTTTTATTTAATGATATAAATAGCTCTATGCTAGAATTTTTAGTACTCTTTAAAAAAAAAAAACAAGTATTTAATCCAAATACTGTCTTAAATCTAAAATTTCAGTGGTTTCTCACCTTTGCAGCATCTTATAAGGGTTCTGGGGTTCTGAATGACTTTCCTCTAACCTGGCTCTTCTGCTTATCCTCAACAAGTATGTTTGAACATAAACTATGCACCAGGCATTGTTCCAAGAACTAAACATACAGTGGTAAACAATAAAAACAAGCAATGAAGACTACCAAGAGTACGTTTGTAGAAGGGAAAAGGATTATATTTTAATAGGCTGAACAGAGAGTTGAGATATAAAAGTGATAAAGAGGTAAACTATGCTGATGTTGAAAAGAGCTAATAGTTAGAGGGAATAGCAACAGCAAAGGTCCTGATGCTTGACTGTGCTTGGCCTTCCTGAAGAATAAGCAGCAGACTACAGTGAAGCAGCCAATAAAACATAAGGTCAGACAGGAGCTGGCAGTTAGTTCTGATGAGATCTTTTTGATCCTTATATGGCCTTTGACTTTTACTCTAATACAGGAAGACACTACATTATTCTAAACAGAGCAGTGACATACTTTGGTGTGCATTTTAAGAGACTCACTCTGCTGGACTGAAAATACATTGAATGGTGCAAGTACAGAAGCAGGATAAAATGGCAAAGGTACTTTAATAATTCTGGTGAGAATGGTTATGGCATGGAACAACTTAGTGGCAGTTTTTTAATAAGTGGTTAGATTCTGGATTCATTTTGAAAGTGAGGCCAACGTATATACTGTTCAAGTGAATGTAGGGAGTGAAAGGAAGAGAGAAACTGAGTGAGGATGACTGTAGGATTTTTGGTCTGAGCAATTGGAAAAATCATGTTAATGCCATTCTAAGTCATGGGAAGAAAGTGAGAATAGCAGGTTAAGAAATATCATCAAAAAAATAGTTTTGAGCATATTACCTACAAAATATTTATTAGGCATTAAGTGGAGACATATAGTAGACAGGTGTGTGTGTGTGTGTGTGTGTGTGTGTGTGTATGTGTATCTGTGTTTGTCAATCACTTTGGAGATTAAGAGAGAAGTCTTTAAGTATGGAAGTTACCAAAAAAAACATTTAGAGCCGTGAGGTTGGATCAGTATGGGAATGACTATTCTTCTTGCTTTTATTTGTTCATTCATTCATATTTTTTTTATTATATATCATTGGTTCTTTTTAGTTAACATTAGGATTCATTTTGACATAATTAAAAAAGCACAGAATATAATTTGTTCTAATTCAGTCCCCAGTCTAGAGAGAGAGAGAGAGAATTTTTTTTTAATATTTATTTTTTAGTTTTCGGCAGACACAACATCTTTATTTGTATGTAGTGCTGAGAATTGAATCCCGACCGCACACATGCCAGGCGAGCGCGCTACCGCTTGAGCCACATCCCAGCCCAATTCATTATTTTGTGACTCAGGGTCTTGCTGTATTGTTCAGGCTAGCCTGGAGCTCGTGGGCTCAAACCATTTTCTTGCCTCAGCTTCCTGAGTAAATGAGACTATAAGAATGTACCACCATGCCTGTCCAGGATGATTTAAAAAATGTCCAAAAGAAGAGCAGCCAGCAGGAGACTAAGGAAAGTAAGCAGTAGGACAGAACAAAAATGAAGTATGGTGCTTTGGGAGGCAAGAGAATGAAGTATTTCAAAGAGCTCAATCAGATAATATTTGGCTGACTTGTTGAGGAAGGTGAGGAATGAGCCTTGATAGCTGGCTTTAACAATTTAAGAGGCATCAGTGAGCTGGGAGTGGTGATGCACACTTATAATCCCAAAACTTGAGAGGCTGCAGTAGAAAGATCACAAGTTCAAGATTAGCCTCAGCAAGTTAGTGAGACCCTCAGGAACTTAATAAGACTGTCTCAAAATAAATCATAAAAAAGAACAGGGATGTAGTTCAATCCCCAGTACAACATCAACAATAATATCATCATCATCATCTCAATAAGAGTTATCATTGTCCTTGACCAGAGTAATTTCACTAAAGTAGTTGGGGCACAAACCTGACTGAAATGGGCTTGAGAAAGACTAGGAAGAGAGAATGAAGACAAAATATAGAAAATAAGGAATATAAACAGAGATCAGCTAGATTGCTAATCTAAGACAATAGTTTTGGCCTGGGAGAGTAGTAGAGAAGACTTTTTTAGGAGGAAGAAAGAGATGACAGAGAACCTATTAAGAAAGATAGCTAGGTCTCTGGCTTATGTAGCAGGCATATGGTGAATGGTACTATTCTTTTTTATAAATACTTAATTGATTTTATTTTTTAAATATATGATAGAATGCACTACAATTCTTGTTACACATACAGAAAACAGTTTTTCATATCTCTGGTGTATACTTAGTATATTCACACCAATTCGTGCCTTCATACATGTACTTTGGATAATGATGACCATCATATTCTACTATCATTACTAACCCCCTGCCCCCTTCCCTTCCCACCCTTCTTCCCTATCTAGAGTTCCTCTATTTCTCCCATGCTCCCCCTTCCTACCCCATTATGGGTCAGTCACCTTATATCAGAGGAAAACATTCAGCATTTGTTTTTTTGAGATTGGCTTATTTCACTTGGCATTATTTTCTCCAGTGCCATCCATTTACCTCAGTAGATAATGGATTAAAAAATGTGGCATATATACACAATGGAATATTAGTTAGCAATAAAAGAGTATAAAATCATGGCATTTTCAGGTTAATGGATGGTACTATTCATTAGAAAGGTATTTCTCAAAGAGCCAGAGGGAAAAGCATGAATTCAGTTAAGATTATATATGGTCTGGGATTGTGGCTCAATGGCAGAATGTTTGCCTAGCATGTGTGAGGCACTGGGTTTCATCTCTGGCACCACATACAAATAAAACAAAATAAAATAAAAGTCACTGTATTCATCTACAACTAAAAAATTATTTTTAGTTCTCGGCGGACACAACATCTTTGTTGGTATGCGGTGCCGAGGATCGAACCCGGGCCGCACACATGCCAGGCAAGCGCGCTACCGCTTGAGCCACATCCCCAGCCCCTAAAAAATTATTTTTAAAAAAGATTATTATGATGACTGATATCTGACAAGAAAACAGGTCAAAAAAGAAGTCTAAGCTGGAGATATAAATATGGGCATCATGGAATGCTGATGGCTACTGAAACCTTGAGTTTAGAAGAGTGCTTAAGAGAAAACATAGAATGAAGCCAAAAGGCTTTGGGCTGAATCACACTGAAGATGTCAGTTTGATATCTATGAATCACACAGAAGAGAATGAATCTACAGAGGGACAGAAGAAACAGTAAGGGGATGAAAACAAAACAAAATAAAGAAGGATTAGAAAGAAAATGCAGAGATCCAACATGGCGGCAGGTGCTGAGAGATCAAGTCTCTGACCTCTTCAGCTGCGCAGGCATAGGGAGTCCTAAACTGGATAAAGGCTGTTTGCTCAGGATCACTAGGCAATGCTGAGCTGACGTGGATCTGGGGCGAACAGTTTGGGCCTCTCAAAACATACACCGAGCCCGGATCGGCTGCATTCAAGCTCCGGTTCGCCTGCTTCTCGTGACTCAGCACTAACGATCCCGCTGAAATAATTGGTCGGCCCTTCTGAACTTACAGAGGTAAAAGCCAACCCAGCCTTCATAGGCAGTGGCCACAGGATTGAAACGGGGCTTGGGAGACAGTCAGGACCCACCCGTTGCATTGGTCACCTGGCAAAGGGAATGAACAGTCACCATTTGCATGGGATACCACCATGGCAGAGAACTGACATCACGGGCAGAGGAGATAACTTCATTGAAACCAGCAGCGAAAGGTGTGTAATCCCCTAGCCATCCCTCTCCACACATCGGGGGAAAACTTAAGGGCCCCTCCCAGGTCTCCCGTGAGCGCGATAGCCAGACTGAGGGAATCAGGAGTGGCGCGGGACTCGAGGCGCAGAACTCCCGGCTACCATTCCCACCAGTGCTGACAACTGAGGTCTCTTGCACCAGCTACTGGGGGCGTGGCTACCGGAGGGCAAGCAAATTCGCTGGGGGTACTCAGCCCCAAGCTCTACAAACTTAGGGTCTGAGGGAGGCAAACAGGGAGAGTGTTCCCAGGTGCTCATGAAAACAGGGCTCCCAGGAGCAGCAGACCTGGCGTGTAGCCAGTATTGTGATGAGCGTCACAGGTGAGCGGGGCCTGGCTTGAGGAAACACAAGAGAAGGCCCTAGACACTCAGGATTGGAGACCCGCCCAGTCTGGGAGGAAGAGCTGCTGCACAGTGATTGGTTCCCACCTATTGAGAGGAGAAGCTTGGCCCAGTGGGCACAGCTCCACCTACTGGAAGAGAAGTTAAGCGAACTCTATGACTGCATTTATTATTATTATTATTTTTTAATTTGGGTTTTTTTCCTTTAATTTTCATTTTTTTGTTGTTGTTCTTTAACTTTTTTTAAATGTTTTTAAAATTTTTTTATTTTATTATTATTTTTTAAAATTTTAATTTTCTTTTTTTTATTATCATTATTATTTTTAAAAAAAATTTTTTTCTTTCTTTATTTTCTATTTTTTTCTTTTGTCTTTTCATTTCTTTTCAATTTTCTTATTCTCCCTTCCTTGAATTCGACCTGCCTACTCTCATTCTCCTTAGTGACTTCTTCCCTTCCCTTACAATATCTTTCCTCCCAAGCATCAAATAAATTTATAAGAGGAAAAAGTAACTCAGCAGTCAAACAGAACAAGAAGTAACATGAGCAGCATAAAAAAGCAAGGAAGAAAAGGAGTACAAACAACGAAGGACAGCCTAAATATTCAGGAGGACCTAGAATCATCAGAAAAATGGTCTATAAAGAACTCAA
The DNA here is from genome assembly GCF_045843805.1 of Urocitellus parryii. NCBI lineage: Eukaryota > Metazoa > Chordata > Mammalia > Rodentia > Sciuridae > Urocitellus > Urocitellus parryii. The sequence goes on from NC_135532.1 coordinate 69,225,671, forward strand.
GGAATACCTTAGACAGATGGAATGGAACCTTAAAGAGAATACGAGACAGCAAATCCAAACAGTGAAAGAACACATTGAAAAGGAATTACATAAACGGATAAAAGAAGAAGTTAAGCATCTTTATTAGGAGACAGAGATTATAAAAAAAATCAAACAATAATTCTAGAAATGAAGGAAACGATAAACCAAATTAAAAACTCAATTGAGAGTATTACTAACAGAGTGGAGCAAGTAGAAGCCAGAACGTCAGATAATGAAGACAGAATATATCATCTTGAAAAGAGTCTAGCCAACTCAGAAAGGCAGGTAAAAAATCACGAGAAAAACCTCCAAGAGATATGGGATAACATAAAAAAACCAAACTTACGAGTCATCGGATAGAGGAAGGTACAGAGATTCAAACCAAGGGAATGAGTAACCTGCTGAATGAAATAATTACAGAAAACTTTCCAGAAATAAAAAAGGAAATCGATATATACATTGTAGATGCACATAGGTCACTGAGCACACAAAATCACAGTAGACCAACGCCAAGACACATTGTTATGAAGATATCCAATATACAGAACAAAGAGAAAATATTAAAAGCTACAAGAGAAAGGAGGCAGATTACATTCAGGGGTAAACCAATAAGGTTAACAACAGAGTTTTTATCACAGATGCTGAAAGCGAGAAGATCCTGGAACAACATATTTAAAACACTGAAAGACAATGGATGCCAACCAAGAATTCTGTATCCAGCAAAATTAAGCTTCAGGTACGACAACGAAATAAAAATCTTTCATGATAAACAAAAGCTAAAAGAATTTGCAGCCAGAAAACCAGCATTGCAAAGTGTCTTGAGCAAAACACTACACGAGGAAGAAATGAAAAACAACAACCAAAACCATCAGTGGGAAGTGCCTCGGTAATGACAGAGGGCGGGTGGGAAAGCTAATCATGGAGAAACAAACTAAATTAAAAAAAAAAGATAAATAATCAAACATGGCTGGCAGTACAAACCATATATCAATAGTAAATCTAAACATTAATGGCTTAAACTCTCCAATAAAGCGACATAGGCTGGTAACATGGATTAAAAAAACAAATCCAACAATATGTTGCCTCCAGGAGACACATCTGATTGGAAAAGATATACACAGGATGAATGTGAAAGGTTGGGAAAAATATACCACGCACACGGTCCTCGTAAGCAAGCAGGGGTGGCCATCCTCATATCGAATAAAATGGACTTCAAGACTAAGTCAATCAAAAGGGATAAGGAAGGACATTATATACTGTAAAAAGGAATCACTCACCAAGAAGACATAACAATTATCAATATTTATGCACCAAATAATGGTGCTGTGGCATTCATAAAACAAATTCTCCTCAAGTTCAAGAATCAAATAGACCACAACACGATAATTATGGGTGACTTCAACACACCTTTCTCACCATTGGACAGATCCTCCAAACAAAAGTTGAATAAAGAAACTATAGAACTCAATATCACAATCAATAACCTAGACTTAACTGACATATATAGAATATATCAACCATCATCAAGTGGATATACTTTTTTCTCAGCAGCACATGGATCCTTCTCAAAAATAGACCATATATTATGCCATAGGGCAACCCTCAGTAAATATAAAGGGGTGGAGATAATACCATGCATTTTATCTGATCATAATGGAATGAAACTGGAAATCAATGATAAAAGAAGGAAGGAAAAATCCTACATCACATGGAAAATGAACAATATGTTACTGAATGGGTTACAGAAGACATAAAGGAAGAAATCAAAAAATTATTAGAGATAAATGAAAATACAGACACAACATATAGGAATCTATGGGACACAATGAAATCAGTTTTAAGAGGGAAATTCATCGCCTGGACGTCATTCCTCAAAAAAAGGAAAAAACAACAAATAAATGAGCTCACACTTCATCTCAAAGCCCTAGAAAAGGAAGAGCAAAACAACAGCAAATGTAGCAGAAGGCAAGAAATAATTAAAATCAGAGTGGAAATCAATGAAATTGAAACAAAAGAAACTATTGAAAAAATTAACAAAACTAAAAGTTGGTTCTTCGAAAAAATAAAATCGACAGACCCTTAGCCATGCTAACGAAGAGGAGAGAGAGAACTCAAATTACTAACATACGGGATGAAAAAGGCAATATCACAACAGATGCTACAGAAATACAGAAGACAATAAGAAATTATTTTGAAAACCTATATTCCAATAAAATAGAAGATAGTGTAGACATCGATAAATTCCTTAAGTCATATGATTTGAGTCAGGAGGATCACACAATTTAAACAGACCAATATCAATGGATGAAATAGAAGAAGCAATCAAAAGACTACCAACCAAGAAAAGCCCAGGACCAAATGGGTATACAGCAGAGTTTTACAAAACCTTCAAAGAAGAATTAATACCAATACTTTTCAAGTTATTTCAGGAAATAGAAAAAGAGGGAGCTCTGCCAATTTCATTCTATGAGGCCAACATCACCCTGATTCCGAAACCAGACAAAGACACCTCAAAGAAAGAAAAATATGTCAAGAGCTTTGTAATGTTGTAAACAACCAATAAAAAAAAGAAAGACCAATAGAGAAGAGAAAGGGGCTCAGAGGCAGGGAGGAGAAGGCAGAGGGAAGTACTAGGGACTAAAATGGAATAAATAATATTATATATATTTATGAATATGTCAAAATGAACCCCACTATTATGTATAACTACAATGCACTAATAAAAATATTTTTAAAATAAAAAAAAAAGAAAACTACAGACCAATATCTCTGATGAACCTAGATGCAAAAATCCTCAATAAAATTCTGGCAAATCAGATACAAAGGCACATCAAAAAAATTGTGCACCATGATCAAGTAGGATTCATCCCTGGGATGCAAGGATGGTTCAATATACAGAAATCAATAAATGTTATACACCACATCAATAGACTTAAAGATAAGAATATATGATCATCTCCATAGACGCAGAAAAAGCATTCGACAAAGTACAGCATCCCTTTATGTTCAAAACATTAGAAAAACTAGGGATAACAGGAACTTTCCTCGACATTGTAAAAGCTATCTATGCTAAGCCTCAGGCTAGCAGCATTCTGAATGGAGAAAAATTGAAGGTATTCCCTCTAAAATCTGGAACAAGACAGGGATGCCCTCTATCACCAATTCTATTCAATATAGTTCTCGAAACACTGGCCAGAGCAATTAGACAGACGAAAGAAATTAAAGGCATAAAAATAGGAAAAGAAGAACTTAAATTATCACTATTTGCAGATGACAGGTTCTATACCTAGAAGACCCAAAAGGGTCTACAAAAAAACTACTAGAACTAATAAATGAATTCAGCAAAGTGGGGGGATATAAAATCAACACGCATAAATCAAAGGCATTTCTGTATATCAGCGACAAAACTTCTGAAACGGAAATGAGGAAAAACACTCAAAAAAAATAAAATACATGGAAATCAACCTAACAAAAGAGGTGAAAGATTTATACAATGAAAACTACAGAAACTTAAAAAGAGAAGTAGAAGAAGATCTTAGAAGATGGAAAAATATACCCTGTTCATGGATAGGCAGAACTAACATCATCAAAATGGCGATATTACCAAAAGCTCTCTATAGGTTTAATGCAATGCCAATCAAAATCCCAATGGCATTTCTTGTAGAAATAGATAAAGCAATCATGAAATTCATATGGAAAAATAAAAGACCCAGAATAGCAAAAGCAATTTTAAGCAGTAAGTGTGAATCAGGCGGTATAGCGATACCAGATTTCAAACTATATTACAGAGCAATAGTAACAAAAACAGCATGGTACTGGTACCAAAACAGGCGGGTGGACCAATGGTACAGAATAGAGGACACAGAGACTAATCCACAAAGCTACAACTATCTTATATTTGATAAAGGAGCTAAAAGCATGCAATGGAGGAAGGATAGCATCTTCAACAAATGGTGTTGGGAAAAATGGAAATCCATATGCAACAAAATGAAACTGAATCCCCTCCTCTCACCATGCACAAAAGTTAACTCAAAGTGGATCAAGGAGCTTGATATCAAATCAGAGACTCTGCGTCTGATAGAAGAAAAAGTTGGCTCCGATCTACATATTGTGGGGTTGGGCTCCAAATTCCTTAGTAGGACACCCAAAGCACAAGAGTTAATAACAAGAATCAACAAATGGGACTTACTTAAACTGAAAAGTTTTTTCTCAGCAAGAGAAACAATAAGAGAGGTAAACAGGGAGCCTACATCATGGGAACAAATTTTTACTCCTCACACTTCAGACACAGCCCTAATATCCAGAGTATACAAAGAACTCAAAAAATTAGACAATAAGATAACAAATAACCCAATCAACAAATGGGCCAAGGACCTGAACAGACACTTCTCAGAGGAGGACATACAATCAATCAACAAGTACATGAAAAAATGCTCACCATCTCTAGCAGTCAGAGAAATGCAAATCAAAACCACCCTAAAATACCATCTCACTCCAGTAAGATTGGCAGCCATTATGAAGTCAAACAACAAGTGCTGGCGAGGATGTGGGGAAAAGGGTACTCTTGTACATTGCTAGTGGGACTGCAAACTGGTGCGGCCAATTTGGAAAGCAGTATGGAGATTCCTGGGAAAGCTGGGAATGGAACCACCATTTGACCCAGCTATTGCCCTTCTTGGGCTATTCCTTGAAGACCTTAAAAGAGCGTACTACAGGGATATTGCCACATCGATGTTCATAGCAGCACAATTCACAATTGTTAGACTGTGGAACCAACCCAGATGCCCTTCAATAGATGAATGGATAAAAAAAAATGTGGCATTTATATACCATGGAGTATTACGCAGCACTAAAAACTGACAAAATCATGGAATTTGCAGGGAAATGGATGGCACTAGAGCAGATTATGCTTAGTGAAGCTAGCCAATCCCTAAAAAACAAAGACCAAATGTCTTCTTTGATATAATCAGAGCAACTAAGAACAGAGCAGAGAGGAAGAGCAGGAAGAAAAGATTAACATTAAACAGAGACATGAGGTGGGAGGGAAAGGGAGAGAAAAGGGAAATTGCATGGAAATGGAGGGAGACCCTCATTGTTATACAAAATTACATATAAGAGGTTGTGAGGGGAATGGGAAAATAAACAAGGAGAGAAATGAATTACAGTAGATGGGGTAGAGAGAGAAGATTGGAGGGGAGGGGAGGGAGGATAGTAAAGGATAGGAAAGGTAGCAGAATACAACAGTTACTAATAGGGCATTATGTAAAAATGTGTATGTGTAACCGAAGTGATTCTGCAATCTGTATTTGGGGTAAAAATGGGAGTTCATAACCCACTTGAATCTAATGTATGAAATATGATATGTCAAGAGCTTTGTAATGTTTTGAACAACCAATAAAAAAAAGAAAAGAAAAAAAGAAGAAAAGAAAGAAAATGCCTACCTTAGTGACATAAAGGGAAGTAAATTTAAAAGGTGCGGGGCCTAAATTCTAATAGAAGGTCACAGTCCACTTGTTGAATACTACAAAGGCAAGATTACTTCTAAAGAAGAGAGCAGTGAGACAGAATTTGAGTTGTAAAAAGAAAGTAGGACCAATCGAAAACAACTTGTATACAAGGTCACTACTGAAGATATAACGTCCACTATGGTGTTCAATACTAGAAAAACAAACAAACAAAATCTCCCATGGCCAGGAAAAGGAAAAAGATTTATATCCTTTTGATGATCTTATTACATAGTGTCAAACAGAAGTATATAACTCACTCAGTTTGCTTCTCTATCTTGATAATGAATTAAACCATCCTAAAATAACCATTGTGACAGAGCTGCACTGAAATGATACAAACACTAAACTACTGGTTTTATTAGTGTCAATGTATGTGTTACAGGTACCCTTAACCATTATTCTATTTCTATAATTCTTGCAAGTATAGGGTATTTTTAATATTTACTTAGTCTGTTCTTATATTATCTGCATTTTTAGCATATTTATTATAATTGTAAACAGAAGTAAGCAAACATCTTTAAAAGTTTAACAGTTCTGGATGGCCTCTAAGGAAAGTATCCTCAAAGAACATTTATATAATTTTTAGATAATATTGAGAAAACTAAGAAAACACCTCCTGAACAGAAGAGATCTACTAATATTTTTTTGTGAAGTCTGACAGTAAAATCAAGGTGCAAACTATTAAGGTTTTATTTTATTTTAAAAGCAAAATCAGATAATTTGAGAAGCAGAATGTTCAAGCTAGTGGTGAATTATTCAAAGAATAGACATATTTTACTTAGGAGAATTGTACGCCCTTTTGGAGATGAAAAGGTGTGATAAACTAATAATTCTAAATTATTTTTAGTTCACTTAACAGATAGAATTCATCCATTCTGTTCTATCTCTTATTTTATCCCTGATCCCTACCCCTGGGATGATCATGTCTTTTACACATTTTTGGCACTAAAAATGCTAAAGACTTTTTCGTTACATCAAAATAATTATGGCTCCTGTTATTAAAACAGCTACAAAAGGCAGCCACATAGAAAAGGTGCTGTTATTCCTAGACCACTAAGAAGTTCTAGGCAGCCACATAAACAAGTCTGCTACACTGGTACAAAGGGCTGAGACTGACTGCCAGTCTCTTTTTGAGTCTTAAAGTATGAAAAAATCATTTTCCTTTCCTTCCTTATTTTTGAGTTTTTATTCTTTAATGAGTTACTGAGGTTAGCAAAGTTCCTCTATCTCTTTCTAAAAAGAGGCATTAATAAAAACACCAAATAAACCAAGTTAGGATAATTGCTTTAGATTTTAGCAATGTTTCCTCTACCTTTTTATAAAAAGAGACACTAACAAAAACAAACTAAGTAAAAAAGAAAAATAAGAGGAAGCATCGAATAATAAACTAAGTCAAATCGACATCTTCAAACAAAACAGGGCTTGGTATCTATGAACTTTACCTTAATTTTAGCAGTATATTCTCCTCTACCTCCAAACAGACCAAGACCACCAAGTAAAATATCAGTGTCAGCACTAAAACGTATAGCTTCTACTGAATGGGCAGAGTAACCCCAGCCACCTCCATGACCTAAAAGATAGAAATCTTGTATTTTAGAACATCCATATGTATTTCACTTACAAGGTAATATTTTCTAAATCTAAGTATACATACTTTCAAACCTGTTTACTACACTATAATCTTCTTTGGAATAAACCTTCATGACTGCCTGAGTTTCCTCCTCTGTATTTGCGATGCCCATTTTTAAGTCCTGCATAGTAGCCAAGGTATCAAGACAACCTAAAACAACAAACAAATAAAATTCAACTTCTTGAAATTAAAATTTCCTATAACATTGATGATATTAAATACTATAGGGGCTACATTAAAATAAATAAGTAAACTCTAAATGTTTAAATTTCAATAAATTTATTCTAAGCCTTAAATACTGCTTCATAGAATATTTACAACAAATAAAAAGTCTCCTTTGTGTGAATAATTATCATATTTAAACATATGTTTGATGACAAAATTTTGTACAAAACTGAAGCTCTGAAAAAATCTTCACCAAGGTTCTTTCTTTTATGAAACTCTCTGAATTACTTTGATTCCTAAAGTACTATTTGAGGAAAACACATTAGCCTGAAATAATGTTAACTGATGCTAGTTTTAAATGTTTACAATGGTTCCCAATGAAATCTGAGAAAAAAGAAACAAAGAATTATGATTTCAAAACTGCAAAAGCTAGGTCAACATAAATGAGTTCTTTTTAAGGATCATTTTTAAAAAGCAACAAAACATGTAAGTATGTGGATTGACATACATTTTTAGCAACAGCACACATATATTGCAAAAGTACTATACCTCAAAGTTATTAAACAGATGTCAAGTTGATGTTCTGTGGAAAACTGGGTTATGTAAGAGACAGAACTATACACTATAACATTTTTGTAGACTGTTATTTAAAAATAAGTTAAATAGTATAATTTACATTTGAGTATTTTATCTCTCTAAAAGTTTTGCACTCAAGTTAAACTAAAATACTACTTTTTAGGATTTACCTACTATGAAAAATTATGTTCAGGACTGCTTATGCACATACATGAAACTTTCATAATAAGGTTGGTACAGGGATGGGTTTGTAGCTCAGTGTTAGAGTGCTTGCCTAGCACATGTGAGGCACTGAGTTTGATCCTCTGCACCACATAAAAACAAATAAGTAAAATAAAGGTATTGTACCCATCAACAACTAAGAAATATATTTTTAAAAAAAGAAAGTTGGTACAGGTCTTATGCATTGATTTGCACAGGATAAGCTTCTTAGAGGATTTAAATTAATTTGTACCTAACATATTGTTACATTTAACAAACTATGAAAGAATGATATACAAATTTAAATACTCTGAAAGAAGCCCCAATCCTCAGAACAGCACACATTAATGAAAATTAGCTACACATCAAATAGTAACCCTACCTAGAATGTGCAAAGCTGCATGAGACCGAGTAGTAAGAGCCCTCGATCCTGTTGGTAGGGCAAGTTCAGGGCTTAGGATACTACATCTGGACTGCATATCCGTTCCAGAGGGAAGTCTGGCATCAGCAACCACTGCATTATAACACCACAATTCTCTGGTATTCGGACGAAACCTTTCAAGAAAACATATCACAGCACCTCAACATGTAGTTTTCTTTGAAAATTTTCTAAAATATAATTAAAGATACAAATAAATAATAGTTGGCTTAAATAGTAAAAAATAAACTCATTATTTTTCTTAACAAAGCTAAATATTTAAAGCAATTTATATCACAACATAAAATGATCAGAGAAGTAGATCACAATGCTTCACAAAAATACATCTATATACTTAAAAATTTATGCACATATGTAAAGATAAATTCTTTGTACAAAAAAAAAACCCATTAAGAAGTTTAAAGATGAGAAGGTGAAAGAAAATATGTGAAGCATACATAAGATAAAATTACAATTACTTTTCATTTTCCTACTACCCACTCTAGTTCAAGCTAATTAATCTAGTTCAAGCTAGTTAACCATCATCTTTTCCCCTTGCACTACTGCAACAGCTACTACCTTACTTTTTTCCATTACTTTTCCACACTAAGTATAATCTCAATATCACTTCTAAACTCACATTCCTAGAAAGGCTTCTTTCCTATTTTGAAGAAAATGCTAATTCCTTAATCTAGCTTACAAAGTTCTACAAATCCTTACCCTACCAATCTTTTTGCTATTTATGTATTTATTTTACTATACTGGGGACTAAACCCAGGAGTGCTCTATCACCTAGATATATCCACAGCCCTTTTTCATTTTGAGACAGGGTCTAGCTAAGTTACTGAGGTTGAACCTAGAACTTTCAATCCTAATGCCTTAGCCTCCCAAATAGCTGAGATTACAGACCTATGCTACCACACCTGGTTTCTGATTTTATTTCATGCCATTCAATATACTTTAGCTATAATGACTCTCTTCAAATTTAAAATACTGCCAATCTTGTTTACATAAAAGCATTTAGGCCTACTAATCTCTCCCTGCCTACAAAACTTCTGACTCTCAATGCTTATTTCTCATACATAAAGGTCTGAACTTATATTTTCTCCATTGTATGGAAGAGAGGAGAATGTTGTATTCTCATAGCATCCTCTTTTTCCTGGGCAGTATCTACAAAGTATATTATTTATTAGCCTTCACATAGTTTCTGTCTTCACTAAGAAAATAAGTTCTATAAGAGCAGGACATTTACTATCTTCTATATTTCATATCAATCTTTACTTACCATATAGTAGAAACTTAATATACATTTATTAAATAATAAAACTAAAATAGCAAAAGATGAAAATGATAACTAATTATTGATGCTGACAATATAGGGACATATGAATTCTATTACAAAGTGACACTGCTGAAGGTCGGTTTAGCAGTCTACCTCCACATTCTATGAGCTTATCTCTTAACAATTCTGATTCCTGAAAGCTATGTCATAGAAATACTCTCACATATTAAAAAAAAAAAAATGAGTGGATATGTGTGCATATATGTTGCTGTAGCATTGTAGGTAAAACCAAAACTTTTCTAGAAAACAATCTAAAATGTTCACTGATGGGAAAACAGGTATATTTGCTATGTACTGAGTATAGAATTTTAATGGTTTTAATAATGACATTGTTTTTTACTGACTAGGACAAAGGGCAAAATTATTGCTGAGAAAAAAATACAACTTTCTGAATTGTTATATTCTTAAGGAGGAAGCAAAGTACATGCAATTGAAATGGCATCAAATAATAGAAACCATACAAAAGGAAGCAGGTGGAGACGAGAAGAAAGGTTAAAGTAAGCTAATACTGGATCTGCAATACCTGTGATAGCTGTAAAATAAAAGGGCCCTACTGAAATACACAAAGTGGCTAGAAGTCAGGATAATGAAAGAAATTGTAATCTTGACTGGAGGGGAAAATATCTCCCACCTTTTTTTACTGAGAAACACAGGAGATTGCCCTTCATCTTTTAATCTGTTTTGCAACAATGAAGAAAATGAAGTAGAAGGTGGCAAGCACTTAAGATCATCTGTCCTATTCATTCTACTAGCATATATGAAAAAGATAAGGTTTAACTAGATGGATATTATATTTCAGAGTTCTGTTAAGAACCCAGGGAAAGGGATCTAGTTCAAGTGTTTATCTGAACTCCCAGCATTTATACTTTTATCCCTAACTTAAGGAATGTATCCAGAAATAAATTTCATGTTGTCAATTTTTTTGTCATGCTAATATGAATTTATTTACAAATAAATCATTTAAGAAGGAAGGAAGCAAGCAAATCAACTTACATTTAAGTCCAAATCAGAGTCTATTCCTTGGTAACTAAATCTCTCTACATTGATTTCTATTCAGTAAGTAACTATAAAGAATTCTATCTTAACACTTAACTCTTTCTTTATCCTCTCCATTCTATCTGACTGCACCACTTTAATTAACTTTGGTTCTCAGTATTTCATTCTCTTCCTAAGAATGACCACAAAAGACTACTCACTTGAAGTCTCTCCTTGTTTAATCTACCTTGCACAATGCTGCCACAGATACCTAAAAGAATTCAATTCTTATTTCCATATCTTGTCACAAAATGCCCAGACAGTAAGCAAGTCAACAAGCTGGGAAGCACTACAATTCCTTCCAAAAGAAACTATGACCTCTTCAGAAATGGGAGCTGATGAAAATGCAAGCAGGACTGAGCTGCTGGAAGAAGAAAGAAAAAGTCTCTCTCTTCTCACATATGCTACTTCAAACTTGCAACTTATTGGAATTACTGACTACTACAACCAGCCAAATAAACACAGTAAGAGAAAAGAAAAAAGTGCTTAGAGTGATAAGCCACTCTTGTAATGGTAGGGTACATCTCTGTCCCACCAGTATGCAAAGCTAGAAACACTGAGAATAAGAACTGGAATGTGATGGACATCATTATCCAAAGTACATGTATGAAGACATGAATTGGGTATCAACCTACTTTATATACAAACAGAGATATGAAAAATTGTGGTATATATGTGTAATAAGAATTGTACTGCAAAAAAAAAACAAAGTACATGTATAAAGACATGAACTGGCATGAACATACTTCATATACAAAGATATGAAAAACTGTGCTCTAATGTGTAATAAGAATTGTAATGCATTCCACTATCATGTAATTTAAAAAATCAATTAAATTAAAAAAGAGAGAATAAGAACTCTTTACTTTATTCATTATGTACATAAATCATATTTCAAACAAGTACAATATAATTTCTTTCTTAATACTCTTATGTAACTTTTTTGCTACATTTTAATATTTTACCAAGTTTATATAATCCTATAGATTCCTCTGCCAAAACGGGTATTTTATTATGTACACTGCTAAAGGGCAGGCTTAATTATTTTTTATTTTGTATTGTTTTTGGCATAATTTCTTCTATATAGATGTTAATAGTTACATGTTTATGGAAACAAGAATAGAATGAATTCTATGTAATAAGACAGCATTGCAGACAGACTAAAAATTATTAACAATAGAACTCTTAAAAGTAAAACTAATAATTATATAACATAGCAGCAAATATTTCTACACTACCTTTTTGCCAGTAATATTGTTAACTATAATTTATTCATTATAAATTGAGACTAATCAACATTTACACAATCAGTATTCTGGACTTAGAAATCAAATGATAAGCTCCTGAATTTTGTGCTTTCTCCAAAGCCCTGACCTGAACCCTGTTTAATACCTATGGTGGATTTTGTTCTTAAATATACTTTTACAATATCATCACTGTTAACAAGCTTTACATTTATATCACTCACTAAAGAAGAAGCCTTTGCTTTAAAAATCAGTTTCCATTTTCTTTTTTTATTAATTAATTAAAATTGGGTATATATGACAGCAGAATACATTTTGATTCATTGTACACGATTACAGCGCAACTTTTCATTTCTCTGGTTGTACATGATGCAGCATCACACCTCTACACTATCTTTATGAGTTTCTATACTATAATACCTATTTTTATAAATGAGAAAAATGAGGCACACAAAGTAAGGTAACAGAGAAGACTATGAAGCTGGGATAAAACTAGGTAGCAAGGCTCAAAACATGTGCTCTTAACCATTACATTGTACTATGAAGTACATAAAAACACAGCCACTTAGAAGTTTTATTTAAATTTCTTTAAACAGAAAGAAAAATACAAAAAGTTCTAAGATTGTATTTCATTATATAGGGAACAACAAACCATTTACTATATTAAGTATAGTAATACAGTAAATGGGTTTGGGGGAGGACATTTGTATGTTGTTGGTATTACCTATTATGTGTTTACTGGCAAAAATTTCTGATGTAGCAAGTACATGAGAATTAATAAGTGCTTCATTAATTAATAAGTATATCACCATGATAAAACTCTAATTACTAAACAGGAGTGTTCTCATGTGTGGAAATCTGCCTACAAATGAATTTTATGTTATGAAAAAAGTATAATTTAATTAAAACTTGTTTATTATATGCTTACCTCCAAATTACATCATACACAGGATCAAGACACACACCAAATCCTTGAAGATCCTCTTGCTCAGAGTCATTAAAAGTTTTACAGCTCCCATCTACTTTATTTATTAAAAGACATTTAAATGGAGGAGGTTCTGATATAGAAGCAGGTACCAGGCCTTAGGGGAAAAAATATATATGTAATTTTAATATGCATTACCTTTTTGTATTCTCCCAAACCCACCAAGTAAGTAGATTATCACCAGTTTACAGGTGAAAAGCTGAAACATACATAACCTTAAGTAGTAAATCTTTATGTGGCAGAATTAGAATTACAACTTTCAGCTATATAAATCCACAACACATGCTCCTAATTTCTATGCTATACCATTCTATTATGGAATTATTCATGGTATCATGGACAAGTATGAAGTGATATCTTGGTTTTAATGAAACTTCAAAATTTGATCATTACAACCACCCATAAAATTAATACTTATTATTTACTAACAAGAAACCATGCAGAAAGTTTCTCACTTTACAATTTACCATATATTTATACAACTGCCTAACTTATGAATATTCTGAATTGTAATTCTCCCAATTATTCCAGCATAGAGACACATATAAACACAGCCACTTAGAGGTTTTATTTAAATTTCTTTAAACAGAAAGAAAGAAAAATACAAAAAGTTCTAAGACTGTATTTCATTATGATAGGGAACAACAAACCATTTACTATATTAACCCACACAAGGGTTTGGGGGAGGACATTTATATGTTGTTGGTATTACCTATTATGTGTTTACTGGCAAAAATTTCTGATGTAGCAAGTACATGAGAATTAATAAGTGCTTCATCAATTCGTAAAAAAGTCTGGTCCCCACTGGCCCCTATCCAAGTGGCTTTTCTTCCATATTTTGATCCAATGTTAGGCATGGGAGCTGGCTTTGCATTCCAGTATGGCACATCCAAAATTGGCCTTCCCAGTTGTCCTTTCTAAAAAATTAAATAAACCATATTAATAACATTGTTAGATGAATGAACTAGACTTTTTGTAAAGTTAAAGAGACATTAGATTTAAAAATACCACTATGAGAACTTATTCTTCATTAACTGTTTGTCTTAATAGATGAAATACATATGAAATTTGGACCAAATACAAAATTATTTTTTGAGATACTTTCCCATGCAAGAAATGTTCACCAATAGTACCAGAAGATAGCAGAAATGACTATCTCCCAAATTAACAAGTGAATTATAACTCCAACAGAGAACACATGGAATATAGCCTTTGAATCACTTCATTAAAAGCCCTTGTTCCTGCTGAAGAGCAGGAACAGCTTCTGAGACAGGAGTCCCTTGTGTTTCTCCTTTGCTGGAAAAGCAATAAGCCTTTTTCCTTTTTATTGAAAGAAAGAAAAGGAAAAAAGAAAATGTTCCCAAAATACATTGTCTTTATCTACATTAAAAAAACATAAATATGTTTAATTATTTTTAACACAAGTATGTTTACAACAGTATTATAAATGGTTCATTTAAAAAATATCTTTGACATATTAAGTTCAAAATACAAAAGAACATGACTATTGAACCCACAAGAGAGAATATTTGGGTAAAATATCAAATAATAAATACTGGAATTGTTAATACAATTAGAAAAATCCATGATGTAGCAAGTACATGAGAATTAATAAGTGCTTCATCAATTCACAAAAAAGTTTGGTAATTTTTACATGATATAGTAGTAAATTATTTCATTCCTGGCTTTATCTTTGAGGGGGGAAGGGTAAGGTAATACCAGAGATTGCACCCAGGGGCCCTCAACCACTAAGACACATCCCCAGCCCCTTGTTAAAATATATTTTATTTAGAGACAGGGTCTTGCTAAGTTGCTTAGGGCCTCACTAAGTTGCTGAGGCTGGCTTTGAACTCGCAATCCTCCTGCCTCAGCCTCCCAAGCTACTGGGATTCCTGGCATGTGCCACTGCACCTTGTGTTTATTTCTGTTTTAAAATAAACAGGATCATCAATGATAAGATGTGATGTCTCAAATAAATATTAAATATTTAATATTATTTCAATATGGATGTCTATAGGTACCTGTTTAGGTAAGAGTTTAAAAAGTAACAAAGTTTTTCACTACTATGCAAGTACCTGAAAAAGAATAGAAGAATGTTGATGTTGGATCAGACTATATCATTCATTCATATAGGATGAGGACCTCTCCTTCCCCACAGCATTCCCTTCCTAAAACGGCTGGAAGGCAGAAAATGCTGTATGTGGCCTTCAGAATATTTACAAGCATTTCCACAACAGGAATGATCAACCAACCATGACAAAAACTTGAAGAACAAGGGAGCCTAAAGTAATTCAAACACTCTGGTCAAATTCTTCTTCTGAGTTCCCTTAGTCCTTTAACATAATAGAAAGTAAATAGCTACAACTGCAGAAGCAACTGAGCTTCAATGCAGAAGTATAAGGAAAAGGGAAAGTTAAATACATGACTAGAGAAGCAGCCAAATCATTCAATGTTTATTCTCATCTTTTTCAATGTCTATCATTTTTGGACAAAAGTAAAGGAGCATAAAATTGTGAACAGTGAGGGAATTACATCTTTTTAAAAAATATTTTTTTAGTTATACATGAACACATATCTTTATTTTGTTTATTTATTTTTATGTGGTGCTGAGGATAGAACCCAGTGCCTCACATGTGTAAGACAAGCGCTCTGCCACTGAGCCACAACCCCACCCCTAGGAATTATATCTTATACAGGGAAATATTCTGCTTTGAAAGGAAGAAGAAATTACACTGACTGCTGAACTAAACATGCACTCCTTTCTACCAATGAACTCATGTGAAAGCAACCAAAAAATAAAAGATGCCGCAATATCCCCCAAAAGGGACTCAGAATGTCGTTATAAATAAGACACTTGAGTTCATAAAAGTCTGCAACTAGAACTTCTGGGGCTGGAGAATAATAACAATTAACTGATTTCACATCTTGTTACATTTCTCCTCCCAAACAACACAAAGTCAACATGAATCACAAATGGCTTAAATGCTTACTAAAATACGACAACAGATATTAGAGTCTTTAAGTTACCAGTAACCAGAGAAAGAAACCAAATTCCAATAGAGTTCTCTCTGCCTGCCTCACCCTGCAACCCCAACTACTCAAAGAGCATGAAAGAGGATTACAAAGGGGAACAAAAAAGCACTGACAAAACAATCCTCCAAAAGTGAGTTCAACGCTTAATTTCAAAACATAAGGTCAGGACTTGATGGTTCTCACCTATGAACCCTGCACAAACTAAAACAGCATGACAATATATTGTGTGGTAAGGCTGAAGAGAAATAGGGACTTTCATCCATTGCTGATGTGAAAGCAAAACAGAACTGCTAATATCCCACAAACCTACATAGGCACTAACCTCACTTCTTAGAATTTACCTCAAAGATACACTTCTGAACAGTATTTATTATTATTATTATCATTGCAAAATATTACAAGGTCTTAAACTTTGTAATAATCATAAGAAATTTCTAAGCTAAGAAATTGACAAGTTGGCTAGGTATGGTGGTACATGCCTATAATCCAAGCTCCTTGGGAGGCTTAGCTTAGGCAGGAGGATGGCAAATTCAAGGCCAGCCTGGGCAACTTAGCAAGACCTTATCTCAAATTTTTAAAAAATTTTTTAAAAGGGGGTGGGCTGGGTGGGATGGAGGATTTCTGGTGATGTATCTCAATGGCAGAGTACTTGCCTAGTAATGTGTGGGGCTCTGAGTTAGAACCCCAGCACCATAAAAGAACACACACACAAAAATTAACTAAATGAACTACAATATATACATACAATAAAGAACTATGCAGAAGTTTAAAAAAAGAAAAAGAAAGATCTCTGTGAACTGACATAGAGTTATTTCTAGAAGGTATATTAAGTGAAAGGAGCAAAATATAAAAGAGCATATATAGAAAAAAAAACACCTTTTGAAAAAGAGAGATGGAGGGGCTGGGGTTGTAGCTCAATGGTAGAATGCTTACCTAGCATGTACAAGGCCCTGGGTTTGATCTTCAGCACCACATAAAAATAAATAAAATAAAGGTATTGTGTCCAACTACAACTGAAAAATAAATACTTCAAAAAACATTAAAAAAAGAGATGGAAATAATTATATATGTGTGTGTGTATATATATCTGAGTGGTGTGTTTGTGTATGTATGCACTTATTTAACTTATTGATAAAAATAAAAGAAAGATTAATTAGAAAACAATGGCATTCTTTACCTACAGAGGTAGAGTAAAGGGGGAGGGGAAGCAGGGATGCAGGGAAATGAAATAGAGTAACATCTGTTTGAGCTTACCACTTTTGTACATATCAGAGAAACAAAAATGAGAAACATTTTATTAAACAAGAAAAAAGTACATTATTATTCAAAAATTTCACAGCAAGTGAAAAATAAAAATAAAAAACCTATGGGAATGTTATAGACTAAAGAGAAAAGCAAATGCAATGCCTGATCCTGGAATGGAGAGGGAAAAAAAATACCAAAAAATGTATATGTATTAACTAAATCCACTGACCAAATATGAACTAAAATATTTATGAGTAAAGGGCTAGAGTACACATAAATTATTGTTAAAATATTCAGATGAAAATTTTATAAAATACATACACAACATACAAACACATCTAAGCACACACAGTTAATAGTGTGCCCATTTGCGAACTAAACTGATTGAAATAATACCAATAGGTAAATCTATTCACCTCTTAAATATATAAGAATAGCATGTAAAATGCCATACACTCTTTAGCCAATAAGGGTATCTGATTAAAGGATGTATGGCACTTTATATTTTATTCTTATTTTTGCAGACTTTCTGTAAGTTTTTGAAATCATTTCCAAACAACATATTTTTAAAGTTCACATGTTGTTGATGTTGTTGTTTTTAATTAAGAGTTGTAAATTACACCCTGAAGACTTAAGTTTTACAGTTCTTTCTGAACAGTTACTCATGTCAGAGATGGTACAGATTTATCAGCACAGTCTTAGGAAGATTTTATTTAATATCTACTATTCCCAAACTTTATAAAACTCTCAGAGCATGTTCACTCTTCAAGCTTTGGTAGCGAGAAAGAGAGAAACAGATAGGCAGACAAACACATAAAAGGAGATGAAAAAGAGAAGCATAATTTTAAGCAAATTAATTTTTAAAAAATAGGCTTTTAAAAAGTTCTAAAATAGAAACAGTTCTATATATTAAGAAAAAGAATCTTTTAAAATTGAGAAATAACTTTCAAAATGACAGAATTAGCTCTACTGAATGATTAAAGGGTTCTGATATGGAATACCCATGTCCAATCTTAATACATCTGTTAAATTAATAAATTCTAGTGCTGAGCTAGAGGTGAAAATCCTTTCAAAGAATGCCATTCAGGTTTTGTGAGTATTGGAGGCAGAGGTAAGAAATATGTATATGCAATTATTATAAAATAAGAATTTCACCAGAACCATAAAAAGATAAGGTAGATAAATTATAAGTCAATGGTGTGATGCAATATTATCAATATTTTAAAAAATTCCTTACAGAAAAACTTCCAAATGTGAAGACCTGTCCATCCATTAAAAGGACTGCCGT
This sequence comes from Urocitellus parryii, assembly GCF_045843805.1. NCBI lineage: Eukaryota > Metazoa > Chordata > Mammalia > Rodentia > Sciuridae > Urocitellus > Urocitellus parryii. Next base: position 69,244,361 of record NC_135532.1, read on the forward strand.
GTGGTTGCTGCCTGCAGTGACTTGTGTGCTAGGGCCTGGCAAGGCTTGAACAAGTGTGGGACATCCCCTAGGTTAAAAAAAAAAAAAAAAAAATTTAAGTCAATTTCTTACGTGACACATCTGATATTAAAGACAACAGCAACAACAACAAAAAACAATAAACAGTGCAATAGGAGTAGAAAAAGGTACTAAAAAAGATACTCAGTTAATACTTAATTAGGTGCTATACCTGTCTCCATGCTATATGCTACGTAAATAAAGATGAAAATGCTAGCTTTAAGGAGATTATTTAGAAACTACTTCCATATAATGTTTATGTGTTCATAATTAGATATTCAGAAATTACTACCCTAATTATGAACACATAATGTTTAATTTTTCTAAAATGTTAATGCTGCTTTTATTTTAAAAGGAAAAAAATCTGATACCTTATAGTCTGGATGGCATGTCAAAGATCTTTGTTGAACAAAATAAAAATTATGTGATACTTTAACAGGAATTCAACATTCAACCTAGGAACTAGATTAAACAGTTTTATAATCCTCTTTTCTAACTTTTATCACTATAATCTTAGATTTTAACACAGTAGTTACTGAGTCAGTTATTACAGTATCATGAGAGGTATCAATCACAGCAGTGGCTAGGACTCAGGCTCTACAGCCCAAGTGCTCACTGTAAATCCTGCTCTGCCACTCAACAATGAGACCAAGACTTTAAACAAGTCACTCATACTTCTTGTGTTTCAGTTTTGTCCTATATAACACAGAGAACAATAATAAACAGTATCTAGTCCACATCATTTTTGTAAATAATAAAGAAGTTCATACATATCAAGTGCTTAAATCAGTGTTTGGCAGCACACAATAAACATTTAATAAATGGTAACTATAATAAATGGCATCCTAATATTCTTTCCTACTTCTAGTAACTATTTTATTAACTATTATCTATAATTAAAATAACCAATATCTGTCAATAGAAACAGTTCACACATAACAGGATAGCTTTGCTTTGAGATAATGTAATTTTGACACTTCAAGTTTCTTAAAATCACCTAAAAATAATGTTTATTCACACTACAATGAAAAACAGATTGGAAAGGGGCAAGATTAGCAGCTGGAAGCCTAAGTAAGAAAATTTTACTAGAGTCTGAGTGAGTTATGATGAAGGCCTGAACTAGGAACAGTGTGGAGTGAAAAGAATGGATGAATTTGACAGCTAAGTAAGGATGAGGACCAGCCAAACTTGATAAATATGAGGCAAGGAAGGTTTTCTACTTAAGCAACAAGGTAGGTGGTGGTAACATTCACTTGTGCCATGAGAAGAAATGAGGCTACTAGAAAGAGGAAAGAGATCCTAGGTTTCTAAAGAGTCTCTGCTAACACTTCAGGTATAGATAAGAGAAAGGAAAGCTCACAGATGTTCAGTACATACCAGGCAGGGAGAGCCACTGAAAGAAAGTTTCAAAAAGGGGAAATAAAATACATGTTCAATACTCTGGAGAGACATAGAAGTGGCTACTTGACTTAGCAGAAGACTCTTTGGTGGAAGCAGGAGCCACACCATAGCCAACAAGAGTAAACAGAGCACAGGCAAAGGCCCTAGAAGTAACCCATTAGTAAAGAGAAAAGGAAAGGAGAACCAGCAAATAAAAATGAAAATGAGACTGAAGAAGTTGTTTGTTCAGGGAACGGGGGGTGGGGGACAGCTACCAAGAGCACTTAGCCACTGAGCTACATCCCAACCCCTTTTTAAAAAAATTTTTAAATTTTGAGACAGGGTCTCATTAAGTTGCCGAGGCTGGCTTTGAATCTGGCAATGCTTCTGTCTCAGCCTCCCAAGATGCTGGGATTGGAGGCTGGGATTATAGACATGTGTCACAAGGTCTGGCAGAAGTTTGTTCTTTTTGAGATAATAGAAATTTAAGGAAGTTTCAAAGTGTGAGTGAAGGCCAGGAGCTTGGTGATGCATGCCTATGATCCCAGCAGCTTGGGAGGCTGCCTCAGCAAAAATGAGGTGCTAAGGAACTCTGTGAGACATTGTCTCTAATTAAAATACAAAATAGGGCTGGGGATGTGGCTCAGTGGCTGAGTGCCAGAGAGTTCAATCCCCAATCTCACACACCCCCAGCAAAAAAGTGTGAGTGAAGATAGAGACTGGATAGACAGAGATAAGAAAGAAGAAAGGAAACAGAACCACATGCCTAAAGAAAAGCCACACAGGTTTTACAGCATGAACAAGGCAAGTTCCTCTTTCACTGTAAATTAAGGATAGGAGTAGAGAAATGATATAGAAGTAGCCAAGTGTGTACATTTGATGGGCTGAAGAATTTCTAACAATTTTATTTTTTTTTATGTGATATGAGTGGACATTCTATGATGAAAGAAAGAAGGTGGGTGAACAGGGAACTTCAAGATAGAGAAAATCTGCTTACTTGGTGGTGATCAAGAACTTTAAAAACTTTAAAAGATCAAGAGCTTTTAAAATTTGATTGACAAGACTTTTAGGAAGACCATGAGTGAGCCTCAAGAGATCTGGGAACCCCCTAAATTGGTAAGCAAACTGTCATGTGTATATTCTTCTAATCTACTTAAGAGAGAGCCCATACATTTCATCAAATTCTCTCAAAAGATCTTAAAACAAACAGTTCAAAACAGCAGAGTTACAATTCCACTTCAAAGGAATTGGTTAAATCTGAAAATCATGTAATAATCTTCAGAGTTATAGGGATTCTTTCTTTCCTGAAACCTGAGGGTAGGCATGGAAATTATAGACATATTGATTCATGCAAAGTTTTGCCAGGTTCTAATAACAGGACCAGAAAGGTGAAAAATTGAGGATACTATTATACTATTATTAAGCAGATTTTCTCTATCTTGAATGAAGAGATGATAAAAATCTCTAAGTTGGCTAGGAAGTAGAGTGAAAAGGATGAAAGAGTAAAAAAGTAGAGTAGTAGGGAATAAAGTACTGATAAAGGCAACCACAATGGAGCTACGTAATGGAAGAAGAAAATGGCTTCAGATTATAAGTGTTTAAACTTAGTAAGAATTAATTTATAACTGTGCTAGATTCAGCCAGGGGCCATAGGAAATACTTCCATGAAGGTAGAAATGAATTTCACCTATATAAGAGAGTCAAAATAAGAATATTGCATGGGACCATTCATATGATGCTGAAGTCACAACTATCATAAGACCAAGTTTTCTCTAAATAGTTCTTTGCTATTTGAAGGATAAGTCAAAATAGTTAATTATTAAGACGAAAAGGTTTTGTTGAAAATTATTCATAAGTTTAATAACTTTATGATGACATTTCAAAACACACAACATTAAGGAACATGATTAAATCAATCTACAGTTGATTTTATGTTTTATTTATTTACATATGTCTTTTCTTTTCTTTTTTTTTTTTTTTTTTTTTTTTGCAGTGCCAGGGATGGAACTCAGGACCTCACACATGCTATATTACCATTGAGCTACAGCGCCAACCCCATTGCTGCTATTTAAAAAAATGCAATGAGGATATTCACTGTCTTTTCTATCACATATTCAAAATTTTAAAAAGAGACTCTAAGAACATGGTTGAATTTTGTGATAAACATAATCTTTTATATCTAAAATGCATAAATGTAAATCAACTTTTTCCTTATAATACATGATTACCTACCACACAAAAAAGCACTCAACCACAAAATCAGGAACCACAATAATTCAAGGTCCATATTTTGCAATAGCATATGACTATTTAAATTCTGGGAATGCATATTTAAGAAGAGAGATGAAAAGAAACACTAAGGATTAAAAAGAAAAGAGGGCCATGGGAAAGAATCCAGCATCTTCAAACAAAAAGTCAGTGAATACCTGGAATTGACATCTCCATGTCCTAGCTGCCCATGCTGCCCATATCCGAAAGTATACACATCTCCATTTTCCATTAAAACCACTGAAATCAAAATATACAACTTTATTTTTTCATTACATACATTTTATATTTCTATCATAACTATATGGAAAACAGTGTAATTTTCATTTTCTAAAATTTATAGTCATTAAAAACAGATAATGGAAAGCTAATCCAAATTTGTACTTAATGAGAATCTATAAATTTTAGTTTTGAAAAACACTTTTGTAGGTCATTAAAATGCATGCTTTTCATAATACATATTTTAAAATTCTTAGAAATGCCATTTAAAATATTAATGCTAAATAACATCGGTTCTTATTAACTATAAAATCTGGAATAATTCCATATAAAATCCTGCTTCTAACATCTAGGGTAATTATAGGAAGCAGATGGTTGGCATGCTACAAATTATGTACAACATCAATGAAATGATAGAGTTTTAATGATTATCAATACCTGATCAAATAAGAAAATACATTTCATTTAAAAGAAGAAAATTAACATTTTTAATTTTTATAAAGGTTGAATATACAACCTGAGCTATCTAACCCAAATGTCAATAATTTACTAAGAATCTGATTATTCTGTACATTTTAAGATAATACATTTGATGATAAACTCTTCTTATCAAACATTAAGAAAATATAGGACTATATCATAAAAACTACAGTGCTTTATAAGAACTAAAATGGATTAGGGAGATAAATTCATCTTTGGTGATTTCATGAATGATAAAATAAGTCCCTCAAAAGACAGACTAGAAGACAGATCTCTGAACATGTACAGTACCTGTTCATCATGTTATAGTTTTTAAAAGGGATTCTGTAATCAATACAAAAGTCTTGTAGAATTAAGAGACACTGTCACACTTTTACACAATTAACAGGCTACTTCATCAAAATTAAACAAGTTATTGAGCACAATTGTAAAAAGGCAGTTATACCCTAACGTTCCAGCTGCTACCTGAGTGGTGAAATCCACAGCTAACTTGTACTGCTCGGAGCTCACAGTCAAATCGCACAGAGCCTGGAGGATACGTTGTGATTTTGCTTGCGTCCTTTTCTCCTCTTTCCCCACTTCCATCTGTAAGTGTTATAATTTGTAATTAAGCAATTATTTATCTTCACAATAAAATTTACTATCAGTTTACTATGGAAGAATGATAAAAATGTTAAAAGGGACAAGCAAGAAGAATCTGCAGCTGTTAGAAGTGATAGATCAAGAATCTACCTGCAAAGAAGCAAATTTGAAAAGATTCCTTGTATACTTCTGTTTGCAAATATCACTAAATCAATAAAAACAAAGATAAGATCTAGTTATGGATAAAACCTATTAAGCTAGCCAGTTATGTCATGAAAATAGGTAATTAAGTTATAGAAATAAATTTTTAAATGTAAAACTTAAATTTTATACTGGAAAATTTAGTTTGCATTAAAAAATTGCATGCGAAGTCATTTAACAATTATTTTTCTTAGTGATATTGTTAGTACTTGTCATCTTAAATTGAGTCCCAAGTGACTTAGCTTTCCCAAACAGATCTCAAAAAGGCTACATTGTCCAGTATTGCTAAACTAAACTGCACTTTGAAAACTCTATGATGATCAAAAAGCTTTATTCAATGCACTATATTTCATGAAATACTCTCACCATACCTCTTGTCCCACCTAAGCCCCCTAGCCATTCTGCTTTGTAGTCTTTTTTCTGCCCCCAATCAGTACCCTCAACCAAACCTTTCTGTTTTCATTGCATTTTTCCTCCACTATCCTTTTCACAATTTCATCTACTAAGCTTGCTTTAGGCCTTTTCTCCACTACTAGAATCTACTCTGACTTTAAATTTTCTAGGATTTTAACCACAGCATCAAAAACCACATTCCAGAATATAAAAACCCTAGTTTGGAATGTATAAATACAAGCTACAACTTGCTTTTCCTAATTGAAAAAAAACTATATGTTAATACTATTAAAATATGACCTTTATGTCATGGAGACTCAAATTCCTTGCACACAGAATAAATAAAAATCTGGAAGGAATTTCAAAAGGTCAACTAGTCTAAACCACTCTCTTATGGCACAGCAATTCTAAACAACTATATATAATATGCAGATACATATGTGAAACTACAGACACACACTTTTAATTCATTACCCATTTCAGAATGCTAAACAGAACAACACCAAATCAATGTATTTTCATTTCATCCTTTCTTTTAACCTTATTTTCAGTAATATTCAGGTAAGGCAAACTTTACCTAAATTATGACTTAACTTTCTATAACTGATTATCATTTCAAAAAGCTTTAAACTCTTTATAACACTAGGACAGTAAAACCTCACTAATTCGGAATGACATAATTGGTAGGCCCATATGACTTACCAAAAAATATTAATTGTAGAATATTTAAGTAAATTTAGTTTTGTTACATTCACGCAGAACAGATCACAGATTACACTAAAAGCTACAATAAATGTGTTCACCTATACCATACTTCAAAATAGGCCAATATTACATTAAAATGTACCATAAACATAAAAGTCCTTTAACATACAAGAATTAACTGCTGGACCCAGAGGTTGAAGGCACGTTGAAGGAATCCTTCATTTCTTGAGCCCTTGGTTTGAAAAGCTAGTGATTTTAGACAGGTTTCCCCTTAAAAGTATGACCCTGAAAATTCAGAGGAAGAAATTACTTTGAATTTTTTACTCAAATAAAGATCACAAATACTGCATCTGAAGTATCATAAATTCAGAATTAGTGAGAGGTTTTACTATAATAGGATAAAGAATATGCTTCCTCTTCTGCTAAATTATCTAATGTGGGTTTGCCAAATTAAATCAAAGAATCAGCAACAACAAAAAAAATCACATTTAGTTTCATTTCAAATGAAATATACTTAAAATATACTTAGTTCAAAGCTTCCTCATTTTGAAAAGACAGTGGAATGGTTACGACTGGTAACATCTTACACAAAAAGAAATACATACCTTCTAAAACTATTTAAATCAGATATAAAGAAAGTTCACAACTTTCTCTGAATTGATAAAAATATCTAATTATTAAAACCAAATATGATGAAAATGAAAAACAAGTTGTATTCACATGATTTGGCAGACTTAACTAAATTAAAAATTTCAAGTATCATCCCACTTTATAACATGAACTGATGTCTGGTTAGAAGCTTTTAACTTTTACCTTTGCATTTAGCGTTTGTCCCCATTTTTGATTTGGAGCCTAAATATAGACACAAATCCCACAATAGAGGCATAGCATCAAGGAAGGAAAGGGGAAAAAAGGGAAACCTAGCAATTTACTGAATAAAACTATAATGACTAAAAAAGTAATTGCTATTATTTAGAGGTTAAAACTCAACAAGAACTATTTTGTTAAAGCTCATCTAAACAAAACTGTATCTATATAAAATAACTTCTCAATTATTATAGATGATGAAATATTATAAGTAAAAAAAGGGGTGATGAGATTCTTGATTAGCAGCAGTAGTAGTGGCAGAATTTAAATATATATATATATATTTTTATATATGTGTGTGTGTATATATACACACACATATAGCATTTGATGTCAAAAATCATATATAATTTTAATAATTGAGAAATATATAAAAGTTGAACAAAGAAAAAAGGTACTTAATAAGTAACCAAAAATTGAGTGCAAATTTAAGAATCAACAATGAAATGCAGCAAGATTAGTTTTGTCCAAGCTCATTATTCAGAAAAGTGTTAATGAGCAGCAAGAAGACTTAATCTCAACTTTGCAGAAAAAACAATCTATTTAATAGTCATGTAACTGTCCATTTAAGTATGAACATTATCTGTATTTTCCTTAATATATGTTCACAGGTATACATCATATGATATTAGTACTAAAACAGCTATAACATTTTAGCAGATATGTATCTAAAATATTGTGTATATATTGTTTAGACATAGTTTTGTACACAGAAGAAGAAAAAAAGTCAGTTTCTAAAGCACTTTAAATTTTAATTTTTACATAAAGCTACATGATGGGGGGGGGTACTCCCAGTCACCAAAACTATCAGAGAATATAGTGAGTAAGAATATAGTAAGAATATAGTAAGAGCAGAAGCAGCTGCAATTCACTAAGCACTTGCTCTGTGTAAAAATTTAAAAACCACAGTGGATATGTCCTTGTGGGTTCTAGAGCCTTAGGACTTAGATTAGAATCCTGGCTCCACCATTTGCTAGTGGTATGACACTGGACACTAGACTGTTTAAGTCTTAGTTTTTCTACCTATAAAACAGCAACAATGGTACATACCTACAAGGTTCTTATGAGAATTAAATTAATAAAGTATGAAAAGTAATCAATGTTGTCTATTGTTGCTTTCTTTAATCAATACAGCAATTCAATAATGCAGGTATTGTTTAACTATTTTACAAATAAGAAAACTAACCTATAGGGGTTGTGACTAAATTAAGTTGTTTAAGGGGTTAAGTAACCAGCCCAAAGTTCATAAACGGTAGAGTAGGAACATATATAAGGCTCATACACCAAATTGTTGACATCTTAAATCTTTAATAAATATAAAATACCTATAAATTTAATGAAATTGTGAATTTTGTACCCTTGGTAGAATTTTAAAAGAGAAAGCAAAGAACTCATTTTAATGAATTAAAGCTAGAATTCATAGAGGATTTCCATATGCAAAGACTAAGTTTAAGCATGTATATATGTGTATGTATATGTAGATTAATTTTCATAGAAAGTTATGCATTATCATTCTTATTTTCATAAAGAAACTAAAGTCAAAGAGACTAAAAGATTTATGAAACAGCCATGTAGTTCTTATAAATGACAAATTTAGGATTAAAGTGGAATTCTAATTCCAAATGCTAGAAGATTTCAATTACACTGTACTGCTTCCAAACAGAAAATAGGTATAACATAACCCAGGTGTTTAGCAGCATGCCTTCAGAATTAAACATCAGTCACTTGAAACATCAGATTTCAAGATTAAATATGGAAACAGATGTTCATAATTAGATATACTATACTGAAATCTTTCTATGTAAAGCACTAAATCACTGAAACAAATGTTTACCCAGGTCTCTGTTTGAAATATCATTTATTTTCACATTTTCGAATAATTTATATGTTAAATACATTCTACTCATTGATTCAGCTTTTTATAGTTTATTTTGCCTCTAGTCAAAATTTGCCATTCCATGACCTTCTGAGATCTCCAATTGGCCAGAAGTTCTCCAATTTCCAAGTTATAGATCACTCCTGTTAACAATAAATCCAAAGCTCTTACCCCACAAAAAAGTTATAGTCTAGAAAATTTTAATCCTTATCACCCTACAATTTGTATCAACAACATTAGTAAGACAGAGTATAACAATTAGTATAGTAAACTTCTCAGTGCATAAACTCGAAAAGGTGATTAAAATAAAGAGAGATACAGGGAAAAATAGTAAAAGACAATGAAAATATCTAAGGAAAGCAGTTGATGAATAAATAACAGGACAATGAAGGTAAAGGGTTAGTGTGTGGATGGGAACTAGTAAGTGGTAAATTAATACTCTATGTAAATAAGGTATCATATGATGATGTTATTTGTATTCTGTATTCATTTTAAGGAGTAAAGAGATGAAACAGTCTCATTCTGTAAAACCAGAAAAATAAGACAAAAACAAAAATCCTTGTCCTATATTGTAGAACTGCAAAGAGGTCCTGCCAAAGAGGTTTTTAAAACTATACAAAAAAGTAGCCCTGTGGCAGACAAAATTAATATAAGGCTAGCTATCATTTAATAGTTTCTATAGCTAATAATTATATGACCTTGGAAAAAGTCTTCTTTAAATTTGTAACATTGGTCTTCATTTGGCATTTAATTAAAATATCTAGAAAAATTAAAGATTCTTATCTCTGAGATATTAACATTTTAAACTATTTCACGGAATATGAGTATTAGCTTTAGATAAAGTCTTGGAAAAATTCCACTTTCATACAATTGAGGAGACAACACAAATGAAACAATCCTGTTCTAACAGTGGCATGAGAGATCAAAGTTCTGGCAATAATTAAAATAATTCACACTCCAAATATTATTCCTTAGATTTAAGTATTAATGGCATTGTTGAGCACTCAATAAAAAGAGTGATCACAAATCTTACTATGGTTAATTACATAAACACTCAATGTTTATTTCTGCAGACTATATATATCTTAAGTTTTGAGCTCTCTATTTGTGCTTTCCTAAAAACAGAAGTTTTGTCTGTTTTGTTTTCTACTTTTGCTGAGTGGCAAACAGACTGAGAAAGGTAAATGAAAATAAAGATGATAATACTAAAATATATGTATTTTTATTCAACTCTAAGATTTGCAGCAAGAGAAAAAATAAGACACAAACATTAATCAAACTATTAGAATATGTGGTTTTAAAACTTCCTATTTTATTTTTCAGGACTTGGGAGTTTAAGATAGCAACTGTAATAAGTTGGACTAACCAGTGAAGAGCCCCCCTGATTTATATGCCAGGATTCAAGGCATAATTTATAAATTTTAAAATTCTCTGCATTAAATTCATTCCTGATATTAACTGATCCATTGTTTATTGTTTAAAACAAAAACAAGCATACCTTCAAAATATTTTTAATTAACCCAGAACTCTGAGATCTCAAAGAATAATTCAGAAATAAATTCCTACTCCCTTTCAGACTTGGTTAATCTAATTAAAGCCCACTCACTATTTACATCTATCTCTACATAAACCTCAAATATCCTTATTTGTATATTCATGTGTATTATAAATTTTAATATTAAAACAGAAAAATATAATGGCAGTCTTAACTTACCACTTCATTACATTTAATAATTTTGTTAGTTCTAAGTCATATAAACAGCAATCAAAAAAAAAGGACTATAAAATGCTACATCATGGTCATCTGAAAACAGATAATAAAGACCAAAATTAGAAAGAAACAAAATTTTTCCACCTTTTTAAAAATGAAATTTGAAAAGAAATGAAGATACACTGTAAGACGTCTTTATTAAAGTTAACAACAACAACAGAAAACTGAGAAGCCTAACAGTCACTTTCATGTACCACTTTCAGCATGTTCTTTCTCCTCAGGCTACAAAACACGATAGAAGAAAGTAAAAGAAATCAGATTTGTGCATTTTCCCAGAGACAATATTCAAATGAGTGGAAGAAATTGGGAGAGTGTCCCGCCTAGTTGATAATGAAGACCAAATACCTTTGTGCTTGTCCCGTTTATGCTTTAGCTGTGCTGGATGGGATCTGAGTCTGGCTAGAGCCTGTTCTCGGTGGTTCATAAAAATAGGACCAGCAAATACAAGGGGGCCTGAGGAGAAACATTTTGTATGTGCATAGAAAAGCTCACAAAATGAAAACACTATAACGAACAAAAATAAGTCAAACTAAAATCATGAAAATTTATTCTTAACCATCTTTGGACATTATACTTTTCTCCCAGTTTCCCTACTCCAACCCCCTACCCCCAACCATAAACTAGTCACCATTTCACACACATTAATATCTTAAATATAGTTTATAAAGTACAAATCCCATCTATTATCTTATGAAATAATTGGTATAGTTACTAGGTCTCAGATAATCAGTAAGTTCTATTAAAATACATAATCTTACAAATATTTTTCAACATCATATATTAAAACCTAATAAACCATTCATTTATTTAAAACAAATATCTTTCCTGAAGAAATACCAGAAACCAACTTTTAATTTAATTCTTTAGTTTTAACTAGGTCTTTGAGATTTAATGTCTGCAACAGTCTTGGGACAAAACCAAGATAAAAATGTTACTGACTTTTCTACGTGTTGTGATAGAGGTTAAGGAAACCAGATGATCAAAAAGAAAACCAAAAAATTTCTATAATCTTGTGTGTATGTGTGTGTGTGTGTGTGTGTGTGTGTGTGCGCGCGCGCACGCGCACATGTAACAAAGGATAACCTGAGCTTTACATTGATGGTGAAAAGGAATGTCTAACTCAATAAACATTTTAGGACTATTAACCATGTTTCATTAAATTGTTTCTTTTTGAAGTGATTACTATGTACATACATATATACATATATATATATATGTATATATATATAGACATATATATAAAACAAACCCACACAAATTATAGTTGTTGCTACTTTCATGATTTTTAAGGGAAAAAAATCGATAGATTAATTTCAATAAAATTTAAAACAAATTTTTCCCTATTAACATTTTGCTTGAAAAGAAAAATCCGAGCTACACTTTGTTTTCTTATAGAACAGTACTATAGAGTTTTAGCAACTTCAAAAATGCCTTCAAGTTTCAAAACATTCTAAATTTGACAGTTAAACAGTATTTGAAAAAGAAATTATGACAGTACATAAACACTGGACATTTTTAATCAAACAAGCTTTTTTCATGACCATTGATCTTTATACTTCTATTAAATTTTCTATTGATGAAACAAACTGAAACTGCCATCCTATAATAAATTTGGAATGCAGTCTAAATACAAATTATCCTTCATTAGACAGGTATAGAAAAGATGGATAAAGGAAAAAAATTTCAATTATATTTCTAGATACTGACAAAAACAAAGCAGTAGCCAGGCAGGGTGGCTCACGCCTATAATCCCAGCAGCTCAGGAGGCAGCAGCACAGGGATCATGAGTTTAAAGTCAGCCTCAGCAAAAGCGAAGTGTTAAGCAACTCAGTGAGATCCTGTCTCCAAATAAAATATAAAATAGGACTGGGGATGTGGCTCAGTAGTTGAGTGCCCCTAAGTTCAATCTCCACTACCCACCCCCCAAAAAAGGAGTACTGACCCTATGAAAAAACAAGAATAACATGTTCTATGATTAACTGTTATTCTACAGATGGAAACATGACAATTTAATGTTAGCAGAAGAATTAAATATTTTCCAGTAACACAACACCAATTATTTTTAAGCTAAGATTATATAAATTGAGTTCCATAACTAAAACAAAACAAAGTTGATGTATTTAAAATGTAAACAAAATGTCTTATTTGCTCAACATGAATTATATTTCAATTTACTACAGAAAATATTAATTACTCTGAAAAGTACTTTCCAACTACAGAAAATATTAAATATTAGATATGTAAATATTAAAATAAAAACAATAAGTTGTATTTCCCTTTTCTGATTTCTATGGTCTGACTGGAATATTATTTCTCCCCATAAAAATATATTAGACCTACTGTATTCAATAATTAGCTTCTCACTAAATTCAATGTTTTTAGAATCTTTTGATGTATATATCTAGAAGGCCCATAGGCAATCATGCCTACAAATTAACACGATCAGTCTTTAGAATACTTTGTATTCCAGTGGACTAAAATAAATTTTCTTATAAACATAATTCAATAATTCATTTTTTGACCAACATTTTTTATTATCTTTACACAGTACACATTTGATGTCATGGCTATAACAACAAAGACACAGATCTCACTGGAACTCAATCCACTAAGAAAAACAGAAATAAAAACAAAGAACCACAACATATTGTGAATAATTAAAGAAATTTGTGGCTGTACATTAAAGGAAGAAGTGATCAAATCAACTTGGATGAATCAGAGAGGTTTCAAAGAATGTGAAAAGTTTAATAGGAGAGGGCATTCCTGTTAAAAGAAATAGGACTTATAAAAGCATAAAAATATTAAACAATATTGTATAGTCTTTAAAAACAGCTGAAATGAATGGAGAATAGATTATGGAATAGAAAGTGATAGAAAATAAGCATGGAGAAGTACAAAAAACAGATAACTAAAATGTTTTGATACCATGAAAACTGACCTAGAACTGATAAGAAGTCAGTCCCTAAATTGCTTTCAAGTCAACAAACACATACTCAGATTCAGGCAGCATGCTTTGTCTTAAAAACACTTGGTGAACAAAATATGGCACCTGCTTCAAGAAGCATACAGTCTAACTGGGGGAGGGAAGATGTGCACACAATTAAACAAGAAATTATGAGCCAGACTTCACAAAAGGAAGCACACTGGGAGGGCACCTACCACAACTGAGGGTGGCAAAGTAAGGAGATTAAAGGTACTAGGAAGAGAACACCACAGAAACTGAGACCTAATCAAAAAAGATAACAGTACTACAAAGGTTCCATGATGAAAAAATGGGAAGGGCTGTAGGAAACAGGAATAAGAAGATAGAAAGATGAGGTTATAGAAAGAAGAATGTTGAATTCATTCTAAGGACTATGAATAGCCTTTTGGTTTTAAACAGAAAAGTGCTGTCAATTAGACTTGCATTGCACAAAGATCATTCTGGATAAAGGGTAGCTAAAAGCTCAGAAAGAGATAAGATTAGACAGTAAGACCAGTTTGAAATGGTCTTTTGTATAAAATGCAGGCAAAAAAAGAGGATGGCCTGTGCTAAGGAAAGAGAAGTGGAATTTTGAAAAGTGAATATATTCCAAAACTATTGAAGATTTAAGAAGCCTGAGTTAATAGAACTTGTTGGTTTATTTCTTTCACTGGAACTAGACTGAACAAAATGGACATGAAATGATCAGATTTAGATATATACCACTCATGTGTAGACAAAAAGGGTTATTCGGAGACCAGCCCAAAGGTAAGTGTGAAGAAAGTGTGCAATAAGGGCTTTCAGAAAGCTATTGGTGATGTGTTTCAAGACCTTAAAAATTAATATCCTTTGAATCAGTAAGTGTACCTATACAAATCTATCCTAAGGAAAACTAAAATATTTTTTAAAGTATTTCTGCTCCAAAGGTATTTACTATTAATTGTATAAAAAAATTTTTAAACCCAAATAAGAGAAAAATTAATGAAAAACTATGGTATATCCACTCAATGGAACAGTAGTCAGCCATTACTTTATAAAGCATTTTTACAAAGAAAATTCTTTTGTGCTATTTAAGTTAATGAGAAAACACAGTTCACCACCATTTTCTAAAAATTAAAAAGAATAATACAGGTACTCCAAAATAAAACACCACTATTATTCTTTGGTCTTGAGAATATAAATTCTTATAATATTTTAAAACAAATGTGAAATGTCTATTAAATTAAAAATAACCTGAATGCCTATCAATAAAAAAAGGTTGCATAAACTGTGGTATAATCATACTATGAAATGTTATATAGCTACTAAGTAGAATGTGGTAGATCCTATTTATTGACCTAGCTTAGATTCATATACCGTAAAATGGGAAAAGCATGCTGAAAATGTATATATCATACTATGCCACTTTTGTAAATAAACATGCCTAAACTTTAACATACACGTATATATATATATATATATATATATATATATATATATATATATCTACATATGATTACATCAGAATAGAATACGACATGAAAGTATATCTATTATACTATTAACCTTATTAGCCTGGTAGAGAAAATGGAAAGGTCATTATCCCCCAAACAACAAATAAAAACCCTAACAAAATATAAAAACGTGTATGTCATAGCAATAAGCAAATACATAAAACAAAATTAAGTCAGTGATATAAACAGAAATATATAAAACTTGCTTAGAAGATGAAAATCAAATAAAAGTAGTGATTTAATTAAAAGATAAGTTCGTGAAAAGCCTTAATCTAAATTCCTGTTATTACTTTACTTACCATACCTGTAATAAAGCACATAAAAAATTTATGATTTAATATTATGGGGGAAAGAGAACAATATATATTACAGTGTGAAATTATATAAAATAACAAAAAGGCACACATAAAAATTATAAGAAATTACACCAACTGTATCTTTCCATGAATAATTACAGTGACTTTTACTCATATTTTCTAAATGTTTCACATAATAATTCCAAGATTTTTGTGCCACGTTAGAATAGCAGTTCATAGTGTATTTGATGTGTCAAATCAAGAAAACTCAATGGTTATCAGACGCTTAAAAATGATTTAGCAACATCAACTTGACAATGACTCTGGAATTAGACAATAATAAATTCATTAATTTATAATAGAAAACTAATTTTGTATCAAATGAAATCTGTTTTGTTCTAGAGAAGTTGTTGTGAACTTTTCTTAGTAACAATCAGTTTTGTGATTCCTAACAATGTTGTTAAAGCAATTATGTCAAGGACAAAGCTGGAAAAGAGTCAAGCTCAAAGAGAAAAGAAGTCTATTAACTAGCCCACACCATCATCATCATCAAACATTTACTTAGGGCTTAGTACAGCCAGGCATTGTCATACATATCACTAATTCTCATTAACATTACCAGTTAGGCAGTTGTCATCCCCATTTTAAAGCTAAGGAAACCGAGTCTGGTAAGCCTTAGCCTTGATTTGAACCGATGTTCTTAGCCACCAAGTTCTATAGCTAGGCTAGCCATGTTACTTATCCAATTGAGACTCCACTGAGAGTAAGAGGGCACTATTAAGAAATCTGCCTGGACAATAGGCATAAATGGGACTGTCCCCAACAAGCCAGAACACAGGCTCACCCCACCTACATATCATATTTATAAAACTTCAATTTGACACTAATGGAAAAAAGATTAGTTTTCCTTTCAACAGAATGCTGAAAAGGAATATACAGATAAGACCATTTATACAATCTTCCATTAGTTCTAATAGCTTAGAGAATTCTACTTAAGAATTCCTAGGAAGAAGCACTATAATTACAGAGTTACCAGAGAAATGATATACCAATCAACTCCATGTAATCTAAAAAACCGAAAATTATCACGAACACCAAAGAACTAAAATGTGTAAATGAATCCTAATGATACCTAAAAAGACTTTTAGTTGTTGTTGGACATGGACACAATACCTTTACTTTATTTATTTATATATGTATGTGGTGCTGAGGTTTGAACCCAGTGCCTCATGTGCTAGGCAAGCGCTCTACCACTGAGCTACAACTCCAGCCCCCTAAAAGATTTCAGAAAATGTCATCTAGAAGATTAATAGTGCCAAAAATTTAAATTAAAGACAAAGTTCTAAATGTATCAAAGAGTAGTAATAACATTGTTGTTTGGGTTTCAATAGCACATCCTGTTACAATAGAAACAGTAGCTAAATTATATCAATAGACCTGAGGCAGACTAAGCAAGGCTTTCATTGAAGAGCTAGGGGTCCTAAAATGCTGATCAACTTTAAAACAGCACACAGACTTGATAAACACAATGAAACAAATAAGTAAATGTAATCAAATTATGATTACATTACAATGGTAACAGAAATGTTAACACAGGTAAGAGCCAATTTACTAATAAACACAATTACTAATATTTTACTAAACTGTTAATCTCAGAACCCAGGAATACAAAAAATAATTATGTGTGGCAGCTGGAACCTTAAAAATTTGACATTACTGTTTTTTATAATGACAAACTAAGACTAACAACCTTCTACAGCACATGCCAGAGAAGAGCCTAGAACACTGTGTGTATATCTGAAATCTGTTTCCAGGACCACAGACTTAGAATTTGATCTATTAGGCCCAAGGATTTTGATACAGAAGGTCAAAGGGACAAACTGAGAACAACACTGACCTTGAATCCTAGTTTTCATACTTTTGGAACCATGAGAGTCACCTGATTAAAGTACAATTTTCTGGGCCCTATTTTCCAAGTTTTAGACTCAGTAGGTCTAGGGTGGAGCTTGAGAACTGATATTTCTAACAAGTGCCCAAGTGATCCTGATCCCTGTTAAACCACTTTGAGAACTACTGCCCTAAATTAGTGAAAATAGTACTTGGAAGGGATTCCTGCATCCAATTAAAATAAAGACATTTTTTTTAAAGTGTGAATGCCTTAAAACTGATCTGTATTTTACAAGAAGGAAAGGCTTACATTTTAAAACATAACTTTTAATCTGTTTATAAAGTAATATGCTTGTGGGAGAATATTCAGAAAAAGAAATTTTAGGTATCGTTTTGTGTGTGTGTGTTTGGTCCTAGGGATTGAACCCAGGGTCTTGTGCATGAAAGCACTCCACAAATTGAGCTATATCCCCAGCCTTCAAATCTTAGAATAAAATAAAAATCACTCATAAACTCACTTCTCAGGAAAAAACACACACACGTGTGTGTGTGTGTGTGTAGATATATATGTAATCTGTGAACATTTGAATTTTTCTTACAAAAATTGTTTTCTTATAAAATTAAGGGAATGCTAAAAGGAATATGAAGATTTTTTAAACTGCTGTATCTGAACACATTTTTATTTACTTCACATATAACATAGCATGTCCAAAATCATTGAGTACCAGTTCTTGAAGTCTGATGTTTTAAAAATAGATATACAGTTGGAATTCTTACATAAAAGTATTTTTATAAAATAAACAAAATATATAAGCAAGTGTCACCCTGCATAGTGCTGTGTTAAGTGAAACACACACATTGGACTGCCTTTGAATGATTCTGTGATGACTCTGGTGACTATGCAACAGGAGGGTATGGTTCCAAATAAATGAATTTAAGGTCCCAAATCCATGCAGCTAAGGCAGAACTGCCATAACTGAGGTACATAATGAAGATTTCAACTCATCAAGAAAAGATATTTACGGGCTGGGGATGTGGCTCAAGCAGCACGCCTGGCATGCATGCGGCCCGGGTTCAATCCTCAGCACCACATACAAACAAAGATGTTGTGTCCACCGAAAACTAAAAAATAAATATTAAAATTCTCTCTCTCTCTCTCTCTCTCTCTCTCAAAAAAAAAAGACATTTACAATATATTCTGTTTTAATGATCATAAGAGGGTGGTATGTGTAAATATAAAGATATGAAAAAATATAAAGATATGAAAAAATTTTTGTGCACCAATAATCTGAATGAAGTATTTATATTTAAGTGTTTTCATATAATAGGACTGCAGAGAAAAATCAATTTGTTACCAAATATACACCTACGCCTGTATTTGTAGACTCATATACAAAAAATTAATCTGTTTAAATATTTAATGAGTGGAACAGTTTTTGAAAGTGCACAGAGTTCATAAATAACGTTTTAAAGGTCTATGATACCTTTTAAAATAAATATCTGCAATCACTAAATTTTGTTGATATACCAATGTATAATTCAATATTTCTTTACTTCTAATATTGAAATTTACTATAACTAGAGAAGACTACCTTTTTAAAAGGGAGGAAAAAAGAGTAACAAGATGTATAGCATCTACCAAATAATTTAATACCATCATAAGGATTTACTATATTTTTGTTGAAATGTAAGAAATTGCTGAGTTTTGTAGGTCAATTGATATGATTCAACCTAATATTCCCAAAGAAAAGGAAAAACTGGTAGTAAATAGATTTATTGATAGCCTTATGCAAACAGTATCATAAAAGGAATGATCTCATAATTATCATATGTGGTAAAGACTCAAAATGTAAATTATGTGCTATTTTCTAAGTAATATTTAAGGTGCAATTTTCCCACATACTTACATATTATAAGTAATAACAGCATATATATTAATCTCATAAAAATATTTTAAAGGAAATTACTATGTAAACACAGCCAAACTTAATGGCAAATATTCACTGTAATGATTAAGCAATGTGATTTATCAAATGCTATAAAGAACAATCTGCATGTTCCAAGCATGTTGCACAATTTAAATTTATTAAAAATAGAATTCATAAGGTATACTATATATTTTATTACTTATTCCATTTTTCATTTAAAAACAGCTAGAAAAAAATGTTTAATGATGGCTAAATGGTAACAGCTTTATTTCATGTATCAAATACCATGCCACTTCTAATAAGAATTTAACATGCACTATCAATAAATATTTCTAATTTTTACCCAACAGAGGAATAAAATAACAGTTCTCTGAAACAATTTCTCTTAATCCTACAAAAAAAAATCTATATACAACAAAACTTTTAAAAATATTTTTACCTCTTAGTTTTGGAGGATGTATATTTAAATACCAAATATGTATAAATAGTATTAAATGTATTTTGGGGTCAAGAAATGGTTATAAACAATGAAGAAAAAAAAGAAAAAACATATCTTCATACATAAAACCTGAAGATTTTTCAACTTATTCTTTTTTGCATGTATATAAAGTACGTTTTTTCTAAAAAGACACAAAAGCACAATTTTGAACTGGACTAATATGAAGCATGGTGCAATTATGCCCAAATGGCAAAGATCATGAATGACTAAAAGAACAGAAAGGAAAAGACTAGATCAATATGAATTTTGTATCATGGTCAAATATGTAAGTCCAAAGTCTGGGTCAAAGACATATTCTCAGAATTTGTTCTTTATAAAAAATTATCATCAGTGGTAGTTACTGATACACAGCAGATGGTAAAATTTCTTAATTGTTGACTTATTCCATAAAACGCCCTACTAAATTAATCTATGTTATTAACACAATTATAAATACCCTGAATATTTTCATGAGTTATCAGAATGTTACTAATTTTAGTGATTTCTTACCAAACCATACAATTTTCTAAATTTCTCAGTGGTCTTAGTGTAGTACAATAAAGTTTTCCTACTTTTTTTTTCTCTGTGGCAACATCTTACCTCTTCCTTCTTCTAATCTATGTCTTCTGATTACACGCTGCCGTTTTTCTTCTTGTCGTAACTGTAGGTGTTCTTCAATGTTAACCCCAGGTACTGGGACAGCTAGATGATTGATCAAAACAATAATAATAATAATAATAATAATAACAACAACAACAATACATGTTATATAACAGCTAAAACAGACTACACAAAACTCAAGAAAGTAAAAGCTAACAAAAACATGATCTAAAACAAGTTAGTTTTACTGTAAGAATTCTTAGCAAAAAAGGGAAAAAGAATCTCATCACTTAATTTCATAATGTCAGTTACCAAAAGAGCAATATTGCATTTATTAACTATTACTCTAATTTTTAAGCATGTACCTAATAGAATTTATTTAAAATATTTGAATTATCGAGTAGAGAAAAAGATGTTCAGTATAATAAATCAAGTTACCTAAAAGAAGATCTAAAGGTATCATTTCTTTTACTGCATCAAGAATCCCTCTTTGTCTTGCCTCTTGACCATCCAACTCTCTTGCACAAGCCTTGCAACATCCACACACAGCACAGCCAGATTCTCCAGAACCACAACCACAGATCCTATTTAAAAATAGACAAAGAACAATAAAACAGGGTTAACTGAAATCCTTTAATCTTTCCTTAAAATTCTTTTCTTTCTTTTGTTTGTTTTTTTGATACCAGGGATTGAACTCAGGGGCATTCAACCCAGTTCTATTTTGCATTTTATTTAGAATCTCAGGGTCTCACTGAGTCGCTTAGTATCTCACCCTTGCTGAAGTTGGTTTTGAACTCAAGATCCTCCTGTCTCAGCCTCCGAAGCCACTGGGATTACAGGCATGGTGGCTCCTTAAAATTCTTTTCTAACTTATTTTCCATGTTTCTGAGATGAAGTTAATTTTAAAGAAAAGGAATGAACAAGCAAATAATTTAAAATAAGAGTTTAGCCAGGTGCAGTGGTGCATGACTATAATCCCAAAGACTCAATAAGATTGCAATAAGGCCTGTCTCAGCAACTTAGCAAGGTCCTGTCTAAAAATAAATAAATAAAAAAAAATAAAAGAGCTGGGGATGATGTAGCTTGGTGGTAAGATACCTCTGAGTTCAATCCTCAATATCCCTCAAAATTAATAATACATTTTTTAAATTAAAAACTATAAATAAGAGTTTATTAAACTCCTAACAGGCATTTTTATTTTCAAAATAAGAAAAAAAGAGTCTGCCATTGTTAAAGTCACTATTCAAAAAAACATTCTTTTACAAGTTTTCTCAGTAAAACAGTAGCAGCTTTTGTATTAAGTGGCCTGGGTGGGTCATTGGCTAGTAAGCAAATAACACTGCTACCTACCAGGTAAGTTAAGGGAGGTGATGGCAGCTATCAATGAGTAAGCCCAGCTTGTCAGCTTCATACGTAAGTGTTCCCCCTCTTCTTTATATGCCATCATCTGCCATTCTCTCTGCTTACTGTGCCCAATTATCTATTCTTTTTCTACTTTTTGTTTCATATTAATACTGTGAATTCTAAGACCTTCTTGGAGGTCTTGTGAACTATATGATATGTGTTTATAACAAAATAAGGCAAGAATACTCCCAGAAGATGGCTAACCAGCAAATGAAGAACTAACTTCTTAGTCACATGTTTTGTAGATATACAAGTCATATCTTTATTATTATTTGTTGGATCAGCCTTAAAAACTTTTGACAGCTTTATTGAGACCATAATTAATCAGATTTGTAGAGGTACAAGAACAAGGATCTACCTGACAGCAGTTTGAAAGACACAGCGAGGTACTCTGCAAAACTCTTTTAGCTTTTAAAAGCAAGTTATTACTGACAATTTGGAGGATCACTAACACACACTATAAAAATTGTGATAGGGCAGGGGCTATGGCTCAGCGGTAGAGTGCTTGCCTAGCATGTGCAAAGCCCTAGGTTGGATCCTCAGCACCACATAAAAATAAAATAAAATAAAGGTATAGTGTCCAACTACAACTAAAATATAAATATTTTTTTAAAAAATTGTTATAAAATAATATGCCCTACTGAATTGTCCAAGGACATTATTTTTAAAATAGTGTTTATAAAACTAATCCTTTTCAAACTTTTCCAAAAAAACTCAAGAGGAAAGAACACTTACTCATTCTATCAGGCCAGGAGTACCCTGATACCAAATTCAAAGACACAACAAGGAAATTAAAATAAAAACACAAACCAATATACTTCATAAACACTAATGCAAAAATACTCAACAATATACTAACAAACCAAATTCAGCATCATATTAAAAGGAACATTATATGACAAAGACAATTCATTCCCGAAATACAACATAAGAAAATCAATGTAGACAGAGCTGCCCCACGCGCCTGCAGGGTAGGCGGACCTGCGACCCACCAGCAGAGCAGGTCCAGCGGCCTGCTGAGGGGCAGGCCCGCTCCCTCCTCCCTTGCCTGCAAGGTAGGCGGAACTGTGACCACCAGCAGATCAGGTCCAACAGCCTGCTGAGGGGCAGGCCCGCCCCCTCCCCCAGTGCCTGCAAGGTAGGCGGAGCTGTGACCACCGGCAGATCAGGCCCAGCGGCCTGCTGAGGGGCGGAGCCGCCCCCTCCCCCCGCACCTGCGAGGTAGTTGGACCTGCGACCCACCAGCAGGTCAGGCCCAGCAACCTGCGGAGTGACAGAGCTGCCCCACGCGCCTGCAGGATAGGCGGACCTGAGACCCACCAGCAGAACAGGTCCAGCGGCCTGCTGAGGGGCAGGCCCGCCCCCTCCCCCAGTGCCTGCAAGGTAGGCGGAGCTGTGACCACCGGCAGATCAGGCCCAGCGGCCTGCTGAGGGGCGGAGCCGCCCCCTCCAACCGCACCTGCAAGGTAGGCGGACCTGCGACCCACCGGCAGGTCAGGCCCAGCAACCTGCAGAGTGACAGAGCTGCCCCACGCGCCTGCAGGGTAGGCGGACCTGCGACCGACCGGCAGAGCAGACCTAGCAGCCTGCCAGCGAGGTAGACAGATCACCCCAATTGGAGGATGATCACAGCCACCACCTGCCCTGCAAGGGAGTTTTTTCAACTATACAAGAGCAATATAAATAAATAGAAGGAAAATTTCAAAAACACAACAGTTTCACCAAGCAGAAAGAAACTCGAGCACTATGAAAAGACAAGGAAAGAAAGGACCACAAGCAATGCAGGTCAACTCAACTCTAGAAGAGGCAATAGCTGCAACAGATGGAATGTCAGACAAAGAATTCAGGATATACATGCTTCAGATGATCTGGAGTCATAAAGAAGACATGAGACAGCAAAATGAGACAATGAAAGATCACTTTGACAATGAATTACATAAACAAATCCAAGAAGCAAAAGATCAATTACACAGGGAGATAGAGGCAATAAAAAACAAACAAATGGAAATCCTAGAAATGCAGGAAGCAATAAACCAACTTAAAAACTCAATTGAGAATACTACCAGCAGAGTAGAACACTTAGAAGATAGAACATCGGACAATGAAGTAAAATTATTTCAACTTGAAAAGAACATAGACAGCTCAGGAAGACTGTTAAGAAACCATGAGCAGAACATCCAAGAAATATAGGATAACATAAAGAGACCAAACTTAAGAGTCATTGGGATACAGGAAGGCATAGAGGTCCAAACCAAAGGAATAAACAATCTATTCAATGAAATAATACGAGAAAACTTCCCAGACTTGAAGAATGAGAAAGAATCCCAAATCCTAGAAGCCAACAGGAAGCCGAACGTGCAAAACCATAAGAGATCCACACCTAGACACATTATAATGAAGATGCCCAACATACAGAATAAGGAGAGAATTTTAAAAGCTACAAGAGAATGGAAGCAGATTACATTTAGGGGTAAACCAATCAGGATAACAGCTGATCTTTCAACACAGACTCTGAAAGCTAGAAGATCCTGGAATAACATATTTCAAACACTGAAAGAAAATGGGTTCCAACCAAGAATCGTGTATCCGGCGAAATTAAGCTTCAGGATGGAAGATGAAATTAAAACCTTCCACGATAAACAAAAGTTAAAAGAATTTGCAGCTAGAAAACCATCTCTTCAAAAAATCCTTGACAAAACATTACAGGAAGAGGAAATGGAAAATAACAATGAAAACCAACAGTGGGAGGTAGGACAGTAAAGGGGGGAAAATAATCAAAGAGGAAAACAAATCAGGTTTAGTAACATTAATAAACAAATATGGCTGGAAGAACAAACCATATCTCAATAATAACCCAAAATGTTAATGGCTTAAACTCACCAATTAAGAGACACAGGCTAGTTGAATGGATCACAAAACAAGACCCAACAAAATGCTGCCTACAGGAGACGCATCTGATAGGAAAAGATATACATAGACTGAAGGTGAAAGGTTGGGAAAAATCATATCACTCATATGGACTGCGGAAACAAGCAGGAGTGTCCATACTCATATCAAATAAAATAGATTTCAAGCCAAAGTTAATCAAAAGGGATAAAGAGGGACACTACATACTGCTCAAGGGAACCATACACCAACAAGACATAACAATCATAAATATATATGCCCCAAACAATGGTGCTGCTATATTCATCAAGCAAACTCTTCTCAAGTTCAAGAGTCTAATAGACCACCATACAATAATCATGGGAGACATCAACACACCTCTCTCACTACTGGACAGATCTTCCAAACAAAAGTTGAATAAGGAAACTATTGAACTCAATAACATAATTAACAACCTAGACGTAATTGACATATGTAGAATATACCACCCAACATCAAGCAGTTACACTTCTTTCTCAGCAGCACATGGATCCTTCTCAAAAATAGATCATATATTATGTCACAGGGCAACTCTTAGACAATGTAAAGGAGTAGAGATAATACCATGCATCTTATCTGATCATAATGGAATGAAACTGAAAATCAACGATAAAAGAAGGAAGGAAAAATCATGCATCACTTGGAGAATGAACAATAGGTTACTGAATGATCAATGGGTTTTAGAAGACATCAAGGAGGAAATTAAAAACTTCTTAGAGTTAAATGAAAACACAGACACAACATATCGGAATCTATGGGACACATTGAAAGCAGTTCTAAGAGGAAAATTCACTGCTTGGAGTTCATTCCTGAAAAAAAGAAAAAACCAACAAATAAATGATCTCATACTTCATCTCAAAATCCTAGAAAAAGAAGAGCAAAACAACAGCAAAAGAAGTAGAAGGCAAGAAATAATTAAAATCAGAGCTGAAATTAATGAAATTGAAACAAAAGAAACAATTGAAAAAATTGACAAAACTAAAAGTTGGTTCTTTGAAAAAATAAATAAAATCGACAGACCCTTAGCCATGCTAAAGAAGAGAAGAAGAGAGAGAACTCAAATTACTAACATACAGGATGAAAAAGGCAATATCACAACAGACACTTCACAAATACAGAAGATAATCAGAAATTATTTTGAAGCCTTATACTCCAATAAAATAGAAGATAGTGAAGGCATCAATAAATTTCTTAAGTCATATAATCTGCCCAGATTGAGTCAGGAGGATATAGACAACCTAAACAGACCAATATCAATTGAGGAAACAGAAGAAACCATCAAAAGATTACCATCTAAGAAAATCCCAGGACCAGATGGGTATACAGCAGAGTTTTCAAAACCTTTAAAGAGGAACTAATACCAATACTTTTCAAGCTATTTCAGGAAATAGAAAAAGAGGGAGAACTTCCAAATTCATTCTACGAGGCCAACATCACCCTGATCCCGAAACCAGACAAAGACACTTCAAAGAAAGAAAACTACAGACCAATATCTCTAATGAACCTAGATGCAAAAATCCTCAATAAAATTCTGGCGAATCGGATACAAAAACATATCAAAAAAATTGTGCACCATGATCAAGTAGGATTCATCCCTGGGATGCAAGGCTGGTTCAATATATGGAAATCAATAAATGTTATTCACCACATCAATAGACTTAAAAATAAGAACCATATGATCATCTCCATAGATGCGGAAAAAGCATTCGACAAAGTACAGCATCCCTTTATGTTCAAAACTCTCGAAAAACTAGGGATAACAGGAACACACCTCAACACTGTAAAAGCAATCTATGCTAAGCCTCAGGCTAGCATCATTCTGAATGGAGAAAAATCTGGAACAAGACAGGGATGCCCTCTCTCACCACTTCTGTTCAATATACTTCTCGAAACACTGGCCAGAGCAATTAGACAGATGAAAGAAATTAAAGGCATAAAAATAGGAAAAGAAGAACTTAAATTATCACTATTTTCAGATGACATGATTCTATACCTAGCAGACCCAGAAGGGTCTACAAAGAAACTATTAGAGCTAATAAATGAATTCAGCAAAGTGGCAGGATATAAAATCAACACGCATAAATCAAAGGCATTCCTGTATATCAGCGACAAATCCTCTGAAATGGAAATAAGGACAACCACTCCATTCACAATATCCTCAAAAATAATAAAATACTTGGGAATCAACCTAACAAAAGAGGTGAAAGACGTATACAATGAAAACTACAGAACCCTAAAGAGAGAAATTGAAGAAGATCTTAGAAGATGGAAAAATATACCCTGTTCATGGATAGGCAGAGCTAACATCATCAAAATGGTGATATTACCAAAAGTTCTCTATAGGTTTAATGCAATGCCAATCAAAATCCCAACGGCATTTCTTGTAGAAATAGAGAAAGCAATCATGAAATTCATATGGAAGAATAAAAGTCCCAGAATAGCAAAAACAATACTAAGCAGGAAGTGTGAATCAGGTGGTATAGCGATACCAGACTTCAAACAGAGCAATAGTAACAAAAACAGCATGGTACTGGTACCAAAACAGGCGGGTGGACCAATGGTACAGAATAGAGGACACAGAAACCAACCCACAAAACTACAACTTTCTTATATTTGATAAAGGGGCTAAAAGCATGCAATGGAGGAAGGATAGCATCTTCAACAAATGGTGCTTGGAAAACTGGAAATCCATATGCAACAAAATGAAACTGAATCCCTTTCTCTCGCCATGCACAAAAGTTAACTCAAAATGGATCAAGGAGCTTGATATCAAATCAGAGACTATGCGTCTGATAGAAGAAAAAGTTGGCTACGACCTACATACTGTGGGGTCGGGCTCCAAATTCCTCAATAGGACACCCATAGCACAAGAGTTAACATCTAGAATCAACAAATGGGACTTACTCAAACTAAAAAGTTTTTTCTCAGTAAAAGAAACAATAAGAGAGGTAAATAGGGAGCCTACATCATGGGAACACATCTTTACTCCTCACACTTCAGATAGAGCCCTAATATCCAGAGTATATAAAGAACTCAAAAAATTAGACAATAAGATAACAAACAACCCAATCAACAAATGGGCCAAGGACCTGAACAGACACTTCTCAGAGGAGGACATACAATCAATCAACAAGTATATGGAAAAATGCTCACCATCTCTAGCAGTCAGAGAAATGCAAATCAAAACCACCCTAAGATACCATCTCACTCCAGTAAGATTGGCAGCCATTATGAAGTCAAACAACAACAAGTGCTGGAGAGGATGTGGGGAAAAGGGTACACTTCTACATTGTTGGTGGGAGTGCAAATTGGTGCAGCCAATTTGGAAAGCAGTATGGAGATTTCTTGGAAAGCTGGGAATGGAACCACCATTTGACCCAGCTATTCCCCTTCTCGGTCTATTCCCTAAAGACCTAAAAAGAGCATGCTACAGGGACACTGCTACATCGATGTTCATAGCAGCACAATTCACAATAGCAAGACTGGAACCAACCTAGATGCCCTTCAATAGACGAATGGATAAAAAAAATGTGGCATTTATACACAATGGAGTATTACTCTGCATTAAAAAATGACAAAATCATAGAATTTGGAGGGAAATGGATGGCATTAGAGCAGATTATGCTAAGTGAAGCTAGCCAAGCCCTAAAAAACAAAGACCAAATGTCTTCTTTGATATAAGGAGAGTAACTAAGAACAGACTAGGGAAGAAGAGCACGAGAAGAAGACGAACATTAAACAAGGAGGAGAGGTGGGAGGGAAAGGGAGAGAGAAGGGAAATTGCATGGAAATGGAAGGAGACCCTCAGGGTTATACAAAATTACACACAAGAGGAAGTGAGGGGAAAGGGAAAAATAATACAAGGGGGAGGAATGAATTACAGTAGAGGGGGTAGAGAGAGAAGAGGGGAGGGGAGGGGAGGGGAGGGGAGGGGGATAGTAGAGGATAGGAAAGGCAGCAGAATACAACAGACTTGAGTATGTCAATATGTAAATCAATGGAAGTGTAACTGATGTGATTCTGCAATCTGTATACGGGGTAAAAATGGGAGTTCATAACCCACTTGAATCAAAGTGTGAAATATGATATATCAAGAACTATGTAATGTTTTGAACAACCAACAATAAAAAATAAATCAATAATAAAAAAAAGAAAATCAATGTAATATTTCACATTAACAGAATAAAGGGGGAAAAACCCACGATTATCTCAATCAATACAGAAAAAGTATTAGATAAATCTAATTCGATATTTTATAATTTAAAAAAATATTCAAAATACTAGGAATAGGTGGAACTACCTCAACAAAATAAAAGCCATATGTGAAAAACATATAATGAGCATCATACTCAATGGTGAAAAACTGCTTTTCCTCTAAGATCTCAAACAGACACGGACGCTCAGTTTCACCACTTCCATTCAATGTAGTATTGGAAAGTCTAGCCAGGACAACTAGGTAAGAATAAAAAATAAAAGGCATCCAAATTTGGAAGAAGTAAAATTACCTCTGTTCAAAAATAGTATGATCTCATACATAGAAAGCTCTAAAGAACAAAATCAGCAGTCGACACACAAAACTCTCTTATACTTTTTTTTAATATTTATTTTTTAGTTGTAGTTGGACACAATACCTCTATTTATTTATTTTTATGTGGTGCTAAGAATCGAACCCAGAGCCCTGCATGTGCTAGGCGAGCACTCTTACAGCTGAGCACAACCCCAGGCCTCACCTGCACTTCTGAATACTGACAATGAACAATTTGTAAAGAAAATTACAACAAAAATTCCAATTACAATAACATCAAAAAGAATAAAATACTTTGTAATGAACTTAAAGAAGTGAAAGATTTGTACAATAAAAACTACAAAACACAGCTGAAAGACATTAAAGACAGAAACAAATGGAAACACATCCCATGTTCAAGTACTAAAAAACTTTAATATTGCTAAAGTAGAGATACTACCCAAATCCACCTGCAGATTCAATGTAATTCCTATCATCATCAAAAGATAATAGAGAAAAATATATCCTAAAATTCATACAGAATTCCTAGGGACCCTATATGGTCAAAAAATCTTGACAAAGAACAACAAATTACTCATACATCCTAATTTCAAAACTTACTACAAGGCAACAGTAATCAATCAAAAGTGTGATGCTGGCATAACAAAACTTCACTGACCAAAGGAAGAACAGAGAGCCCAAAAATAAACCCTCACATATACCCTCAAATTTTGAATTTTTAACAAGGTTGAAAAGTTATTAAATGGAGAAAGGACAGTCTTTTCAAAAATGGTGTGGGAAAACTATATATCTACATACATAAAAATGAAACTGGATCTTTAAACCTAACACCATATGAAAAATGAACACAAAAAGTATCAAAGACCTAAATGGAAGACCTAAACATATAAAAACTCTTAGAAGAAATTATCAGGCAAACATTTACAGCATGGATTTGATAATGATTTCTTAGCTATAATGCCAAAGATATAGGCAACAACAAAATAGACAAACTGAACTTCATGAAAATTAAAACTTTTGTGAAACAAAAAGCAATATCAACAGAGTAAAAAGGCAACCTACAGACACAATTTATTTGTAAATTGTATCTCTGACAAGGAATTACTATGCAGAATATATGGTGAACTTTTAAAACTCAACACAAAATAAGCAACTGAATTCAAAAACAGGCAAAAGAGTTGAATATATTTCTCTAAAGATCTATAAATAGCCAAGAAGCAAGTGAAAGATGTTTAATATCAGTAATTATTAGAAAAGGTCAAATTAAAACTATAATAAGGAACCAATGCATACCCATTCAGGATGGCTACTAATCAAAAAAAGAAAAATTAGAAAATAACAAGTGTTGGTAAGGATGTGGAGAAACTAGAGTACTTGTGTACTATTAGGAATGTAAATTGGTACAAGCTGTGGAAAACAAAACGGTGGTCCCTCAAAAGATCAAAAATAAACTGATAATATAATCCAGAAATCCCACTAAATCTAAAGAGTACTGGGGCTTAAACTAGAGCAAATTATATCCCATGCTTGTGTAATTATGTCAAAATGAATCCCAATATTATATGACTATAATGTATTAATTAAAAATGGTTTAAATGAATCAAATGAAAGACAAAATTAAAGACAACACCAAATTATAAATTGTCATAATAAAAAACAAGTATGAGAATCATAATTATATATTAATGTGCCTTTAAGAAACAACACAGTAAATATACTCTACAGTCATTTGAAAGAAATGTTTTCTGCAGTAGGAATCCTCATCTTACCCTCCAGGAACTCTGTCTGGACGCCCACTGCTAACACAGCTGGCTCCATAACCTGTGCAGTCTCCACACACAGTGCATACCATGCACTGCTCCAGCTTCCACTTATGCATGCCTGGAGGGCACATCATGGATTTCTCATCTTTTTCATCTAGTTCTTCTTCCAGGTCTTCATCCATTGCTGTTGCCATATTTTCAACTCCAAACCCTATTTGACAGATCAATTTAGAATTTTTGTATGGATTATGACCATCTCTAAAAAACTGAATATTTCCCAATTTAAAAACTATATAACACAATGCTAGTCCAAGTGATTATACAAAGGATTGCTAAAATATAAGTATAATAAAAATAAATTTTAATTTAGAATTTGCTAATTCTCTGCCCATTTCCTTTCTGCAAAAGGAGGCAGGGAAGACTATTGTCAAATACATCTCTTCACTATCAATCATACTTTTAAATCTTCTGTGACTTTGTCTCTCTTTTCTGTCCTCACTATCAACACCTTCATTCAACAGATCTAAGAAAACCTAATTGCACTAAGCCAAGATCACCCCACTCTAGAATACCCTCCCACTATCATAAAATACATATTTAAATATGTCTGACTTCCCAATGTACAAAATTTCAATGTCCTTCAAGGTCTTCAAATGAACAAAATTCCTCAGCAAGAAACAATCACAATATGGCTCCCAATTTTCTTCGACCTCATTTCTCCCATGTGAATTACATTCCAATTGCTTTTCAAATATCTTGAGTCTTTTCACATGCCGAGGGCTTCATTCTTGCTCCTTCTACCTTGCACAAATACTTTCTCTCCCTCCTTCCAAAAATATCTAGTGCCTCTGATTCCTGAGTTCATAAGATGCTTCTCCCTATCTTACCTAGCAGAGAATTTTTTAGTCTTCAAGAATTCTGCTAAGGGGCTGGGGTTGTAGCTCAGCGGTAGAGTGCTTGCCTAGCACATGCGAGGTCCTGGGTTCAATCCTCAGCACCACATAAAAATAAATAAATAAAATAAAGGTATTGTGTCCAACTACAACTAAAAAATAAATATTAAAAAAAAGAATTCTGCTCAGAAGTCATTTCCTAAGAAAGCATTTACTACCTTGTCCAGGGAGTTAGTCACTATTCTCAAAGCCCATTCATACCTCAACTGCAACTTTTTAAATTGTGTTATAATTTATTCAACTATATTTTTTTAAATTGTCAAATACGCTCCAAGGATTCCATATGGAAGTGTTAGCAAACTTTTTATAAAGGGCTGGATAATAAATAATCTAGATTCTGTGGGCAATATTAATATATGCTACATTTTTTATAACCCTTTACAATTATAAAATCCATTTTTAGCTTGGAGAGCTATATAAAAAATGGTAGTGAGCAAATAAGACATCAGAATATAGTTCACTATATTTCTACTAGAGGCACTACAGACTATGATATTTAACATCTAGTGAGAAAGATAGATATTTTCAAATAACCAAACAAGTGTAAAAACACAACTCTGATAAGGTTATGAAGGAACACATAGTACAGAAGAGCAAGTCTGTGCAAATCAAGTAATTATATTTATGTTTCTCTTTCCCACTGGATTTAGACCTTCAAAGGCAAGGGTTTTTTTTACTTACTTGAACTTCTTTATTCTTAGTCAATATTATTATCTTGTTTCTTTTTGTACTGGGAATTGAACCCAAAGTGCTTAACCACTGAGATACATCCTCAGCTCTTTTCTGTATTTTATTTAGAGACAGGGTTGAGTTGCTTAGGGCCTGACTAAATTATGGAGGCTGGCCTTGAACTTGAGATTCTCCTGCCCTATTCTCCTGAGCCACTGGGATTATAGGCATGTGTCACGGCTCTTATATTTCTTATACCAGTAATAAGCATCTAACAGAACTACCACTCAATACAGGTTTACAATCAAGAAATAAACTCATAATATACTTAGCTGGTTTTGACTTTGCCACATCTAAGCTATGAACAGGCTAAGAAATGAGATAATGTCTGAAAGCCTACTTATCAATATCATAACAGTGGTGAGTTCTAGAGAGAAACAGAATATAATAATAAGCCTTGAAAGGGAACACAGAGCATTTGAATTTTATCTGTAATTTTCCACTAAAAAATGACAATATGGTCATAGGTAAAATTTTTTTTAAATTTCAATATTATTTTCTGTACTTTCCCTATTTTAAAATTTAAAAAATCTCTATATGTTCTTTTTGATTTTGCAATCCATATTTATTTTATGTGTCATAGTTTACTCATCTGCTTTCTAATTCACTAAGACAGTGGGTGGGATTCCTATTGAGGAAAAATATTTTAATTTCATTTTGATTATTATAGAACTTCCCCTATGAATCCAGAACATCAATGATAATTTATGCCAATGTTCACAAGTTTCAGAAAATAATTGTTCAGCTCAGCAACTCTCATAAAACAATTTGTGTATATATTTATATCATATATAGAAAACTAAACTGATTCTCTTCTTTGACATAGAAGTATTATCCAAAACCATGGTTCACCAGTTTAGCAAAAAGATAAAATATTTCCATTGTGAAATAACCCATTTTTTTAAAATTAGTATACTTCTAACAGACCGTCCTTTAAAAAAAAAAAAAAACTGCTGTATTTTAAACACAAGCATACACACACACACACACACACACACACACACACACACACACACACTTTCACAAAGACCATAACAGCAGGACAACCAAAGGGAAAATTCCTCCTTTCCTTAAGAAGTCTAAGGGTGATACAAAGAATACTGTGATCAAGTTGCCATCTACAAGTTAGACTTATCTTGACAAAAGATCAAATATTCATAAAAATCATTCTTAGTTGTCAAGAAAAGATTAAATTACAGATCACACATGCTGTTAAATAGGAGAAATTTGCCAGAGAAACTGCTGCCAAAAAATAGTTAAAACTGAAGACATGATATAAAAGAAGCTAATAACAAAGAGTTTAGGAAATTCACTTTTCCAAAACAATTTCATCATCAAAATGCCAAATTAAAGATAGACAATCAAATTTATGTAGAATTTTAGAAACCATTTAGTAAGCCAGTTCATTTGCCCAGAAATTACATATTGATTCAACTTTTCAGTGATATACTTCTTTGCAATAACTTATCAAATAAATAAGAAATTCAGAAGTTTTCCTAATTCATAGTAAGAAATCAAAATCATTCTGAATAAGAGT
The DNA here is from genome assembly GCF_045843805.1 of Urocitellus parryii. NCBI lineage: Eukaryota > Metazoa > Chordata > Mammalia > Rodentia > Sciuridae > Urocitellus > Urocitellus parryii. Next base: position 69,278,640 of record NC_135532.1, read on the forward strand.
GAGTTTCTTCAGTATGTCCTGAAAAACTGACAAAAAGGCAACACAAATTTTAATATTCAAAAATTAAATACCTACCTTTGCCTCCTTGGCTCATGGCACCAGTGTCTCGTCCACATTGTCCTTTATTATTTACACCAAATGTCCAAACTTCTCCATTCTTCATTAAAACACATGTGTGAGCTTTGCCCATAGCTACCTGAATTACAAAATGGCCCTTCAAATCCGTCACCAAACCTATAAAAAAGATACAAATTTGGTAAAAACAACTTAAAAAAAAAAACCCTTCTATTCCTAGTAAAATAACTACTTCAATGTAGAACTCTTTATCTCTGGGCAAAATAATTCACAACAATGGGAAATGATTGACCAAGAGAGTAGGAGGGTATCATTAAATTAATTTATTTTGTAATGGCGTTTCAATGTATCTTAAAACTCAGACTTGGGACAAATCTTTATGTTATCTAACTTTATCTCAACTTTCCTCCTGAATGCCTGCTCCACATACCAATACCTCAACAGTACTTGGAAGAGTCAACAGTTCTCAAACTTTCCTGGTACAGGCACTAAGAAACCTGTAAATCAGTCACCTTGCCTGTTTTGTTCTGCCTCCACAAAACAAAGTAAAACCCTTGCCACTGTAATGACATTGATTTTATAGAAACCTGTAAGATTTTCTAAAGCAGTAGTTTTCAGTTCTTTTCCATCTATAATACTTTCTTCTACAATCTATTTCTTAAATTTCTACAAGCTATTTCTTAAATTTCCCTTATTCACATATTAGTTTTATTATATTTGTCACATCCAAGTGCCACCCACATTATCTATTTAGTATTTTTATATCACCTTTGACAGAAGTATGTCTAACTTTATAAAGTAGTAATATCAATAAAATTCAGACTATTAAATATTTTTCTAATGTACTTTAAAATAAAAACAATGTTTAAAAATTATTTATTTAAATTGCAAATATTACCTATCTTTTACAACATGCTAGGAAAATTATTCTACATTAGGAACTCTGATATAAGCTTCCACAAGTTGGCCTTCCTTTTCTCTTACACTAGTTTTGCATTTTAATGAAGTTCACCTCAAAAAATTCCTACTTTCAGTATTTATTATACTTGAAAAAGATACGTGTCATATAGATTTAACAGAAGTACTTCTTTTAACAGTACTAGCTGACATATTTTGAGACCTTACGTGTTTTAGGCTCTGTGAAAAGCACTTCAATTCCTACAATTTTCAAGTATCAACGCCTACATTTTTGGTAACAACTATATGAAGCAGGTACTATCACTAGTCCCTTTTAAAGGCCAGAAGAAAAGGGAAAAGAAAAACGAAAACCCTGAAATTTTAAGTAAACTGTTAAACAATAAACAAGTTGGTACCGGCATCAGAGCCCATGTCCATAACCATTAAACCATATCCCTTGATTATCTTACCCAACTGTTTCTCAGATTCTCAGAGGGCAGGAAGGGACCACATCAGTGGTCTATGCTGACTAAATGAATATTTTCCACCAGTCCTAGCCAAGAAGATTTTAGCAAGTAACAACAGTTGCTTGAACATTATTTTTAAACTTCACACGTACTAAACTAAAAGTCTGATTCACTAACAGTTGAAGCCAACTTTAAATCTACACATTACCATATTAAGCCAGCTCACACCACCTAAGTACAACTCAACCTAATAATTGCTATAATTGTTCTATGTGTACCATTTTCCCAGCATAAAATAATCACTTAAACTTCTAATAATATACTTATTAATTCCAGTTTCCTTATTACAAAAAAAAATTCAAAGGCTTTACACATATATCTTGCATAAAATCCTCTTAAGTGGATAACTCATTCTTTATACTAATTCTTGATTGCTAGGAAGAACAATCAAATACAAAGAGTTTTAGAGACTAGAGTTTACAATTATAAAACTATTTAGCTAATTCTCTTCTTCCCGCCCACTTTTTAATGTTTTGTTTATCAATTACCCAGTCACTTGGCAAGTAATTCTTGAGACCCTACCATGTGCCAGACACTGTACTGGGTTAGGAATATAATACTAGAGGAACAGAGAAAAAAAGAATCTCACCTTCATGACCTAGTTGAGAGAGAAATAATTCACTCACCAATTTGCTTTGTTATGAAAATCATTTCCTTCAGGGTACTACCATTCCCCAAGGGTCGTGGCACATGAGCAACTGAGTCTGGGAAAGCTTTGCTTTGCTCACTAAAGTAAAGTGTCACTCACAAGCTCTATGACTACCTCTTCATGAAACTGAAAGGGACAGTTTCTAGTGACAAAGGAAAATTTCTTTCCAAATGAAACACTTAAAATAAAATGTAAAAATGTAGAGAAAGCACGCTATAAATGTAAATTTTCTAAACATATCTTTATAACACTTAATGATTAGGATTGGACCTTCTTTGTATAAAAGTTAAATGATTTTTAAGTTCTTTTATTACTTACTTGAACTATCAGAATAAATGGCATCTTTTCCAAACATGTACAGTTCTCCATCTTTAGATATAACAGAACTACTTCCATTATTGCAAGCTGTATACACCACAATCTTTCCTTCCATTTTAATTATCTTTTTAGGTTTATAAGGTTTTGATTGCCGTCTGCTCTTAGCTTAAAATATAGTAATAAAATTATTTAAGGCATCTATATAGAAACAATAATAACAGCAGTTTATACCCAACGCCCCCAAAACAGAGCATATTATATGCAGTTATGATATACTTTATTTATTTTCAAAAACGTCTGGGTTCTCCAGCATGTTAATTAAAATGAGTCAACTTGCCAGCTTCATCTGGTCAATTAATATTTAAGCTATCACTGTCAGATCTTCCTTCTTTGTAACACATGGAAATTCCCAATGAGTAATACCAATTTTCCACCAAATTTCAGGGGTGCCCAATTTCTGCTTTAGCTTTTACATTATCAACTCCATTCTATAATAATCTATAAATATCATTACATTTTTATATGACATAATCCATCTACATATGTACAGTAACTACTTAACCTCAAGAAAAGAAAGAAAATGTTCTCCAAATATTAAAAGAAAAACTGGCTATGCTGAAGTTTCTATGAGACAGTAATATATTTTATAGCTATATTAAGCAATTTTTCCAATGTAACTTTTATTTTCACATGATTTTTACATATGTGTTGACTTCAAAACCTAATCCTTTTAAGTTGTAACTCCAATGTACAAAAGAGAAGTCACAAAAAAAATAACACCTTTCCTCAAGACTCTAAATAGAAGAATAGAAAATGTAAGAGATTATACATTTTTTCCTTGCTGAGTGATAGCTATCAGAGAAAGAACACTAAAAAGAGTAATCCCTGGTCAACAGATGAATGGATAAAGAAAATATGGTGTACACACAATGAAATTTTACTCAGCTACAAAGAGAAATGAAACTATGTCATTTGCTGGTAAATGGATAGAACTGTGAAACACTGTGCTAAGTGAAATAAGCCAGACTCAAAAAGTCAAAGAGTTGAATATTCTCTCTCATATGCAGACACTAGAGAAAAATATTTTTTTTTAAAGGGGGAATCTCATGAAAATAGAAGAGAGGAAAGTTGAACTGAGGAAAGGGACTGTGGGACTGGGGGAAGGAAGGGAAGGGGAAAGCACAGAAATGCAGAATGAAAATGAACCAATTATGCTATGTGCATGTATTGATACATTACAACCAGTTTCACTTTTACGTATAACTATAATGTGCCAATTTAAAAAAATAATGAATTAACACAAGACCAGGGACTGGGCTACGGCTCGGCAGTACAGTTCTGCCTGGCATGTATCGGGCACTAGGTTCAATCCTCAGCACCACATAAAAATAAATAAAATAAAGGTATTGTGTCTACTTACAATTAAAAAAGAAACATTAAAAAAAATAGAAGACCTGTAGAGAAAAGGGATGAGGGAGAAAGAGGGGGAAAGGACGGGGGGAAGTATTAGGGACTGGAATAGAGCAAATTATGTCATACAAATTTATAAATATTTCAAAATAAACCTATTTGATATAGTTATAATGCACTAATAAAAACATCAGTAATCCATAATCAACAATATTATATGAGCTTGCATAAGATTTACCTTCATTCTGAATATATATTCCTTCCAAAGTTTTCAGCTTTCTAAAAATGTTCTATTGGAATAAATAAGTTTTAAAAATAACACCAACTGATGCAACAGAATTAGCATATACTGCAGGGAACAGTCATGTATCCATAAAGCATAAAAATTTATCGATATCAGCACTAGACTGAAATCAGCAATCATGTTTTTTAATGTACAGTACACTATTTACTGAATATGCTTCAATGTAAAATTATCTATAACTTGGTGAGGTGTTACTCAAATTGATAAATTTTATGTTAATAAATTCCACATTATGTTTACTAAATGCTCAGTTGATCTGTCAACTTACTTGACTCTCCATCTTCTCCTTTACTAGCAGATCCTGTAAAGAATATGCTTCCGTCTTCTGCAACTAAAAGGGCATGAGAGCCATCGTGTCCAACTGAGAAGTGCACAATCTTTGGAGATTTTGTAATTGGTAATTCAACCCATTTTCCTGCTGAAGGACCACCTTGTTTGATTCCAAGACTCTGGTATTTGCCAGTGTAATATATCTTGTATATTAGAAGAAGAAAAAAACAGGGAATTATAGTGCCTTTTGGAATAGCACACCAGGTTTCACATGAGAAAATAAAAAAGCTTCAGTATTTTATTGAAAAATAAAAATACTAATGACCCAAACTATTTTTTCTATTACTCAACTTCCCCCCAACTTATACTCAGTACATTTACAGAAACTTACATGAGTTTCTCAATCATCAAAATAAACACAAAATAGGAATTCACCACAACTCAAAAGTTACACCGTTTCATAATTAAAATTAAATAGTTGTAACAATTTAACATTTTATGAGGTTAATATTTTTAGGGTCTTAAATATCACCATTGCTTCACAATGCTATTTTCAACATGAATTAAATTTTTAGCACATAAAAAACAAAATTGATTTTGTTAAAAAAAAAAAGTTATATACACTAATCAACAAATTGTATACATTCTCGTAAAGTAGAGAAAGTTAATTTTTACTAAAAAGAGTACTTTACCTTTCCATTTGCTGTTTTCATTAGTGCAAACTCTCGTCCTGCACCAAGGACTGCTGACTCCTCATCAAATCCTGTACCTACAATATCACAAGACTAATAAATACTACTGCATTTTTAATATGAATAATTTCAAGTACACCATGTACTCTTTAGAGTAATTTAGGTCAATTCAATTAACACCATTCAAAGGAAAGATGAGAAAACATGACATGCCTTAATTTTTAAAAAATTTAATGGTAATAGATAATACCACTCCCAGAAAAGATAAATTTATCATAATCTTAACATATTCTAAACTGTTGTCAAATTTTTTAATACACATAAAAAAATAAAATAAAAATTTCAATGTCAATAATATTCCTTGAATTAAGGTATAAATGAATAAATTTTAATTAAGTATCATTTAGGTACTAGGCATTTGGGAGCTTATGAAACTTACCTAGTTTAATTCTTAAAATTATACTGCCCAGTTTTTATTTTATTTTTTTTCCTCCTTTTTTAACTAGATTGTGTGGTGTTTTTTTTTTTTATTAGTTGCTCAAGACAATACAATGATCTTGACATATCATACATTTGATTCAAATGGGGTATTAATTCTCATTTTACTGCCCAGTTTCTAAATAAACAATTATAAAATGTGGGGAGATTCATCTAGATAGTCATTTGAGCTTTAGTGACACCTTGAAAATATTTGAATTTAGTATTTCAGATTCTCTGACCCATGCTTTTTTCTACAGCACATTTTATGTAGCTTCTCCAAAAATTTGAATGTGTATCCTTATGCACATTTCAAATTTTAAAACTAAGAATATTTAATTATAGCTTCATATACAGCACTTTATGATTTTATCTAGTCATAAAAACTCTTGTATGGGCTTTTTAAACTCCAATTCAATATATTTTCCTATGGAAGAATTACAAAAACACCACATAATTAGGATATGAAAGGTAAAGCACTAATGTCAAGTTTATTAAGTTTGGGGAGGCAACAATTAAAAAAGGTAAGTCTTACAGAGAATCCCATAAGTTAAAGAACATCACTATTAAAACTCAAATGGCATGGAAAACAAAAATCAAGACCCTGGTAGGAGCTAGTGATTCCAATTATTTCCACATTCCAAGAGCAAGTATATTAAGTCAAAGAAATAAACTCTGGTTATATTTCTGTATCCAGATGAAGCTTACTGATTAATTTGGCAAATTAGTATTTTTAATGATCTATAGGATCATTCTATGGATATCTTGAAAATCTGCTCAAATAAAAATCACAAGTTCAAATGAGAGAGCTATGTATGCTACTATAATATCATTTACAAAAAAAGTTCTCAAAATAATTGAAAAATAGTATACAAACTACCACTGATGTCCACCAGTGTCCATCCATAATTCTTATTACATGTTAAGTTTATTTTCTTTTGCTCCATTCAAAATAGTAATGGAAAAGTATTAGTAGTAGTCACTTCCTTAACATAGTCTTCCAATATTACACTCTATTTAAAGGTTATATTTCCAGGTTACTTCTACATATTAACTCAAAACTGTGTTTTACAGTAATAGACATAAAATAGCTATTAAATATGGGGGGAAACTTAATTTTTCCATCTTACTTATAATATGCAAGTCCTTTTCCAGATCAAATAATGAAATACCACAGGCATGCAAGCATTTTCTAGCCAGTTTAAGTTGCAATTCTTGTTGGAGAACAGGTTCAGTGCTTGTGGCAAATATTCTGACAACAAAGCCATCCTAAAAGAAATAAAACACCCAGAATATTACATTGCATAAATCTGTCTTTAAGGCCCTGTATTTATCTAATAAAAAACAAATAATTTAATAAAAGAAAGGTATTCCATCTATACCAGCTACTCATGATTCAAAACACTTACATCTCTTGAGGCAGCTATCTGATTAATATATTCTCCATCAGTGAATAAAATATTTTGACCTTCAGTGTGGCAATCTGTGCAAAAGGAAGAAAAATTAATTATATTACAACATAAATATAAATAAACAACTCACAAAATGACTTTACTCTTCTGTTGAAGATAGAATGAGAGTTTTCCACGCAATAAGGACAGGCTTAAACTCAAAAGGAGACTGCTTTTTAATAAAGAATTACAAATTAGCAGAAACTAAATAATTTGCTAATAATACTTATTACATTTTGTGCCTACATCTATAAATCTTCCATAATCAAGGACCTGAGAGCCCACCAAATTTCAAAATGAATTAGTATTAGATATAGTCTGACAGCAAACATGCAACACAATGAACAAACTACAATGTTGGTTACAATCATTTCAATAAAATCACATGCAATGTAGGCAATACTCTACCCTCAGACATACATCAGAGTCATTAGTGTCACAAAGAAATACAGACAGACCTAAAGCTTCTGTATTTGAGGTCTATGGTGTCCAACTACAGATATCACTTGCTTTATAAAACATATGATATTCATAACTAGTTGAATATTTCCCACTTAATAATTCATTCCCAGCATATTTAGGTTTTAGAATGCTCTAAACTTTTTAACATTCTTCGTTATTTTTTAATTTTTGTGGGGGAGGGTACCAGGGGTTGAACTCGGGGGCATTCAACCACTGAGCCACATCCCTAGTCCTATTTTGTATTTTATTTAGAGACAGGTCTCACTGAGTTGTTTAGAGCCTCGCTTTTGCTGAGGCTGGCTTTGAACTCATGATACTCCTGTCTTATCCTCTCAAGCCAGTGGGATTAGAAGTGCAAACGGCAACATTCATTTTTCAGAGACAAGTTCATGCTCATTTATTTCTTTTTGTCATAAATGGTCAAATCTTTTAACTAGCATACCATATTTTGTCAATACTGTATAGATATCTGTAGAGCAGTACACCACATACTTTGATCCAAACAAAGCACAAACTCAAAGGTAACAAGGGATACCAGTATTACAGAAGGACCACTGGAACAAGTGTTAGTGATTGCCTCTAAATAACACAAATCTACAAGCAAAATCAGTATCTTAAGTATAAATTGTATCCTTTTGGGAAAACAAATGTTCAGCAAGCAAGTATAAAAGCACACACATTTTCCAAAATAATTGCACAGAACTAGGATGAATCTCTCCATAAATCACAATGCCAAAAAAGTAATATTTCATTTCTAGTTCCACCTGAATCAACAAAACATAAAATTCTGATTTTTGGAATTCAGTAATGAAGCCCACTCAAATAAACTGGATTACTCTATATCTTTGCCCAGGAGCTTCATACTAGCATACTTCCTTATTATAAATATGCAAAACACAGGCAGACCCTTACCAAATAGAGAATTCAGTGATCACAAACTGGAAATAGAAACTGGGAGACAAGGCCCACTGGTAGCCCAAGAGACTTGGTAATCAAAGAGAGGAGAAATCGAAAGAAAGAGTTCCTAGTCCACTGTACAGAATACAAAGAGGCGCAAGAAAGATGCTTCTCAAGCTTTAAGCAGTAAGATTTTTAAACTAAAAAGCAAAGAAGAAAAACTCATTATAATTTCAGATAAATGCAGGCTTGAGGAGTGAAGCGGCGCAAGAAGTGTAGCAAAAAGCCTCATGATCTGAGGCAACCTGTCACCAGACACAGAAAACATATGACATGAGGACATAATCTGAAAGGTAAGGCAAGATATAAAGAACAAAATGACAATCTGGGGGGAATGTAAGTTTGAAGTTCATCAATAACTGTTTGAAATATTTTTTTTCTATAAATTAGGCTGTAAGACAAGTTGCAACATAAAGATCAAGGAATTACTTCAATTTTAAACATGGTATTCATTACTACCTAAAACCCAGCAATTCACTTCTGCTCTTCTTGAGAAAGCTACAGAGCAGAGTTGTCCCTACATAAATAAGCAAAAGGTACTATTGAAGAACATGCAGTCCAGCTCAAAGAAATGAGAAAAATGACAAACAATGGCTTCTTCAGGCTTGAAAGCTGAGTCTTCCTGCAATGTGATTCCAAGATTTTCTCTTTATCCTTTCTTCATGCATCGTGTAATATAATAAGACAGAATCTTCAGGAATATATCAAGGAACATCTGTAAGCTCGGAAGACACACAATATTGGGACTATCCTCCCAACGTTTGATTCATTCTTCATCATGAATACAGCACATATTTATGAAACACAGAAAGCCACGCTTGTATTGTTAAAAGTTGCATTTTTTTATGTTAAATGATGCAGAGAAATTTAAACCAAATAAAGACATTAACAAGTCATTTTGTATTATGTCTGAATAAACAAAACAGGTCTAGGTAAATAATTTCAAATTGTCCTCTTAGTTACAATTTCCTAAGTAAGCACAGTAAAACTAAGTCCATTATACATGTATCCATCTGTTTGGGGGAGCAGCATTTGTCAGTTGAGAATTTTTCTTCTATGACCATTATCCTAAAAATGCCTTGTCAGAGTGACAGGGATGCTCATTACAGTGTAATTTATATAGAAAAAAAAAATGGAAAGCTCCCATTCTAACACATTTATCAACAGAATATATTTTGCAATATTAAAATGATATTGTAAAGACTACTTAATGGCTGGAAATATATTCAGAATATTAAGTGAAAGTGATAATTAAAAAGTAACATGTAGCATATGATCACATTTTTATAAGTATATATCATGCTAATATGATTTTTATACCATAAATATGATTATTTTAATATATGTAGGGTGAATATGCATGTCATTATTAAAAATATTTTTTGGAATTACTGTTATTACTATTAGTAAGTCAAAAGATGTGGTCCAGGACTTATAATGAAAAGGGATGGGGTTGCCTCTGTAAACCTATTGTTAAGTCTTCTGTTTTCCAAAGCTGTCCTAACTATGAAATGGACATGAAATGTTTCCTTTGCTTTAACACTATATATACTGTACACTAATTTGGAAATGCACAGTTAGCAAATTTCAAATAAATGTCTAATGAAAATGTAAGAATATTTTAAAAATTAACAAAAAGTCTGGGAGCAATTATCCTTCTTAATGTTTTCTTTAGAAGTAGGTCTCATTTTCAGATGGTCAAGTGCCCAGAAGTAATACTGCTGCTTGCCATAAAATTACAGACAAATTAAATACATTAAAAACACATTAAATCTTAAATTTTAAGATTTTAATGTAAACAATTTTAGAAAGTATAAAAGGTATAAGCAAATTCAAAGACCTTACAATGAAAACTACTTTATGCATTTACCCAATGTTTCCCAAAACCTGACACCTACTGCCACAGAATTTAGACAGCAATGATTTGATAAAAATATATATATATACACACACACACACACACACACACACACACACACATACAAAAATAAGATAAATTATATCCAAATTGCCTCATCAGAGCACTCTGAAAAGTAACAATATTAGTTGGGTGTGATGGTGCACACCTGTAATCCCAGCAACTCAGAAGACTGAGACAGGAGGATCATAAATTCCAAAGTAGCCTCAGCAACTTAGCAAGGCCCTAAGCACCTTAATGAGACTCTGTCTCAAAATAAAAATATACTGGGGATGGGGTTCAGTAGTAAAGTACCCCTGAGTTCAATTCCTGGTAAAAAAGAAAACAATAATTAAAATAATAATATTGGAGTTGTGGCTCAGTGGTAAAGCACTTGCCTGGCATGTGTGAGGCCTAGGTTTGATCCTCAGCAACACATATAAATAAATAAATAAGACTGATTGAAAACTAAAAAAAAATTCTAAAAAAAGAATGTTAAAAGATATATTTAAAGAAATTTAAAGAAAAACCCAAATGCACTATTATTAAAGCAAAAATAAGTAAAATGTTCTTAGTACTGGGCCATGTGAAAAAGTTGCAGTTTTATTAAGAGTGATAAAATAATATCATCCCACTAATTCAGCAGCTGAAAAAATCTTGGTGGGGTAAGGATAAAGGATTAAACAACACAGATAGGCAAAAAATTGAAAACAAATGTTGGGCCTCATTATTACTATATTTCTGATATGTACTGTCCTCATATGCATTAACTTTGTAGACTATAAAACATTTTTCATGTCAAAAAATTTTAAACCTATTTGTAAGCAAACAATTCCTTGCTAATCAACCTTTACCTATCTAAACAGCCTAACATGCATATTTCTTAAAGTCATTTGTGAAGAAAAAAATGACTAGTTAAAGCATACCTGGTAACATCACAGTGCCATCTTGTTCCAGTGTTTCAGGGCTTATTCTTATGGCTGTCATGCTGTGGTTATTCACATCTCTATATAATAAATAACCCTGGTAACAGAAAATGTTCCTGTGTTAAAATATTTTTCATTACCAACTTCAGCACAAAAAGGCAGCCATCTCAATATTACAATTTTTAAGGCAGAATCAACCAGTATTGTTTTATAAGTACCGCGCACTAACCGATTGCGCCACTGGAGCTCCAAGAATCAACCAGTATTGTTTTATAAAATATATTAAATATTAAAAATAAAAGAACATGAGTATATTTAACTAGAGGAGGAATCGTATACTCTAAGGAATCAATTTTAAGACATGCTATATTTTCAGATAAATAGAAAAGGCATACTAAACAGGAACCATACAGCACATTTGTTCAAAATGATTATATCACTCACTGGTCATGGAAATAACAGAAATTGATCACTGTTTCCTTTTTTCTTTTTTTAATGTTTTTTTAATTGTTGATGGACCTTTATTTTATTTGTATGTGGTGCTGACAATCGAACCCAGTACCTCACACATGCTAGGCAAGCACTCCACTGAGCTACAACCCCAGCCCCTGATCACTGTTTCTTTGATAAATATTTTAAGGAAAAATAACTAAAATATATAAGCTGCTATTTCAAAAATATTTGGATGCAGTGGTGTGCCATTGAGCACAGTGCCATAATAATATACTTTCCATGGCTTTATTTCCTAGATAAAACATAGAAGGCTGGCAAATAAAAAATCTGAAGAGACAATATGAACCAGGTTGTTTTTAAAAGACAATCAAATTAATGGTTAATTTGATATGTAAAATTTAATTTCAAAATATTCCCAATAGTTGCTATGGCAGGATGTTTCATAATATAACAACAATAATAATTTCTTTAGTTTTCAAACACTTTCAAGTATCTTTTATCTTTTCATGCTGGTAATAGAACTTGTGAGCTCAGCGAGGCAGGAGTTACAGAGAAATTTTTATTCTTCATCCTTCTATAAGGGAACATGTCTCTTAAGAGGGTACAGTCGGGAAATAAATATTTCTGATCCCTTTTGTCCATCTTTCAATTTGCTTTTCTCTATGGTAGGAAAAGAATATATCTGACTGCTGATCTAATGAGACATAACCATCTGTCTCTGTCAGGGAATGGGGTCATAGCATTAGGAAAGGATGATTCTTTGCATGATCCTTATGCAGTTGGTTGTTCACTGGGCAGACCAAACACTGGTTCCTAGCATAGTGGATCTAGACTTAGAATGGAAAAGTTTTTGACAAGAAGCCTTAATCTGACCTCAGGTCACATATGTATTCTCAATTCAGATTTGCTAATGATAAAAAAGGCCTTGATTTTTACTCAGATTCTCACTTAAGCAAGAACTCCAATGAAGATATTTTATTACCTTTTAACAGCTAAACAGCACAGGACCAAATGAGTTAACTGCCCCCAGTTGCACAATTATTAAGAAGCAGGACATAACCTAAAATTAAACCTCTTATGAATTCTGAGCCAATATTCTTTACATTACACTATACCACTGTTATAGCCAGATTATTAAAAATACACCATTTCTGTTTAAACAGAGGATTTTTAAAAATTGATTTAACAAGTATGAACTCCATGTTTTAAAAGATAAGGACAGTTTGGTTCATAGAGGATATTCTCCTACCTGAGCATACCCTAACCAAGACTTTTTTTCTCTCCTGTTTCTGATGCGGGATGTAGAATTATATATATGGCCCTGCAAAATAACAAAAGTTAGTTATTTACAGTTTCATAATCAATAGTCAATGGAATGAATGAATACAAGTGAATGAATGCAATTTAAGGCATATGTTTTAGTTATAGCTATCAAAGAAAAATTGTAACATTAAAATCAGAACAGTACTCTACAAATGAAGCCAGAAACAAACAGAATCCAATTCAGTACAGTTACAACTCTATGATCAAGAACTGTAGAAAATTGCATTACCCTAACTGTTCCACTGTATCCAGAGCCTATTTTGTATAATCCATCCTTGCATAAGAGATAAAGAAAAAATCCATCATTCTGAAGTAGACACTGGTCATCCTCATCAACAGATATTTCTTTTAATGGCCACTTGTGCATTAAAGCTGCTTTCTTAATGCCATTACTGAACCAGTCCTGAATTTGAATTTTTCCCACCAAAACAGCCTGTACACTTCTCTGTAGTGAATTTAGTATAGTTGGCACCTATTCAAAAGAAAAAGAAAAAAGAAAAACACATTTTAAAATGTTCCAAACACAAAAAAGACAAAATAAAAGATATTTTCTATACATATTATTTCTAAGAAAATGAATTGGTCAGAATGATCATGTATGGCATGTTAATAGAAAGTACAAACAAAAAGGTCATCAACAAGAAGCAAATTTCAAGCAAAGCAGACTTCTTTAATCTAGGATTCTACGTCTTTTACCAATTCTGTAAATGCTGACCATTATTTCAAGTTCTTTATCTCCATAAACTTATCATTGCCTTATGGAGCTCAGATTGTATTAATACAGTAAACTGTCTCATTCTTTTCACATTTCTTATTTCATCTTTCATATTTTCTCTATATTTCTGTTCTGCATTCTGGACAATTTCTTTCTCTTTAATCTTTCAATTTGCTATTTCTATCTTCAACTGTATTATCTACTAGTTAACCCATCCCTTAATTATCTACTTGTAATTATTTTTCATTTCCAAAAGTTCAACCTGACTACTCTTTATATTCTCATTCCTTAGTCATAATTTAAATATTTTCTCTTAAATATAAAATAATTTCAACATTTAAAAACTTGGAAGGATTGATTCTACTGTATTTGTTTCCTCTCTCAATGGTGGTGTTCTTTTTCCTTTTTTCCCTTTTTTTTTTATTTATAAACTCAAGTGCAATAGTGTTTCCTCTGTAGGAGGTCTCTGATATCTGCAGTTCATATCTCAAATAAAGGATTTCTTAGAGGCCTTTAATAAGGCAATTTGCAGTACATTACCACCTTACCCTACTTTAAACACTCTGTTAAGTTTTTTGGAATAGGTAATATACATTTGGGTGTACAAACAATTTGAGATGTTACTGAGTTACACATTCCAATGAAAGACTTTTCTTGATCAACACACAGGCCAAGAAAGATTTGTGAATGGAGGTGGCAGAAGGAAAGGGGTGAAATAATAAAGAACAATGCTAAGAGTTTTGAGGGGGCTCTTCTGCCCATCGTGGCAGTTGTCCAAGGGGCCTGAGAAAAGCAGATAACTGGGTCTTAAAATTACAACTTATTTCTCAATTTTAAGAACCATCTTAAGGAATTCAATCAAGTTTGCCTATAGAGAGGACTGTTTTTCCCCCTACTAACAATGATGAAAAGTTTACTTATTTATCCTAGATATTAAAAGTTCAAAATGTTAGAGGCATAGCTGAAGTAAATCAGAAACAAATCAACTTATGACAAATCATAATCAATAAAAATATAGCAGATTGATGGCACATCTTTTTCTTTCAATATAAAGAAGATATTTAAAACTATGAAAGAATTCTATGCTTGAAAATTCAGGGCCAAATGAAATATAAGGGGAAGGCAGAGACAATGCAAAGAAAGATAAGGTCATAGTGCTTATACAAAACTAAGTTCTAGATTCAAGAATTTTGCCAAAACTCATTTTATTATCTTTAATGCTACAGAGTCAACACACATGTAGTTTCACTCAAATACTATAGATTGTTTATATATCAACCTTGGAAAGATCAAACTCTTATATAATGAATGAGAAAAATCATAAAATTCCCATTGACAGGAACAGAGATAAAACTGCAATGTAGCATCTTATAAAATGTCTAAGCAGCTATAAACATAAAATACCTGAATAGTTTGGCAAGCATGACTACCATTGTTAGTGAGGATAGCAGAGATGGCCTGAAGTGTCCTTCCTGTTTCTCCCCAAGAAGCCACTAGACTAAAGAGGCAAGCACAGGAAAGTGCTGTCAGGGACTGTCCTGTGCTGTCATTCATCCCAGTACTCCGAACAGTGATTTCCAAAAGGAGCTGGAAAAGAGACTCTGCGGATAAAATAATTGGATTCAATTACATTCATCTGACATATAAAACATTATATGGTATATTTATTTATTTATACCTTGTCTCTCTAAACACAAAATTTAAGGTAGCTAGAATACTTACTTTGCATTAGTTTCTTTCTATTTACTCCCTTTTCCCCATAAGTTAAGACATTTATGTAACAAGGGTCTTAGAGAACATTTTTGGTTCACTGCCTCATTTTCACAAATGAAGAAATGAAATCTGTCTCTAAGATCATAAAAAACAAACTTGTCTGCAGGCATTCACATATTTAAGAAACTCATCCAATCAAGTAATAGACTACTCACTGCATTTATTTTTACCTTTTATATTGGGAGGAGTATGGGTTTCTTAAATTGTTAAGTGTCTAGAAAATTACGTCAATACTTGCAAAACAACAACAGAATCCACAAAATATATACTATAAATTTTAATATAAAAATGCTTTATTATTAATATAACAGCAGGTTACACTAATAGAAGGGGTATATAATTCACTTATATCCTAGAAAAACCTCCAAGGAAATGAAACTGAGACACAAAGAGGTTAAAAGACTTTCCTAAATCATAAAGCTACGCAGTAACAAAGATGGACAACTAACACAAGAATGTTCTTATGATAAGCAGAGGTCTCTTCACAAAACTCCCTGAACAACTCCATCTAAGATTAAATCAAGACATCTGGGTACTTCCTCAGTAAGAAGGACTGAAAGGCCACCTGTGGTTTACTTGGTAACTCACAGAAATTTAAGTGTCCTCTACCAATCATTTTTCATATCAAATCTCAAATAAGGCCCTATTTATTTATTTTCTAATTAATTCCTCTATCTCTCTCTATCTTGATCCATCAATTCAATCAATGCTATCACCATCTCTTAACTAGGCTACCAAAAAACATTCACAAATTCTCTTCTACCATTCACTTTTCCCACTTACAGCTGGAGAGATTTTTCAAACCAAAAATCTGTCAGCCTAAAATCCACTCACTCCTTTGTTAATTATTTTCCCTTTTCTTCCCTTCTCCCCATTCCTCCCCCTCCCTTCACTTGTCTGTTTCCAACCTATCCATCTTTCCCCTCAAGTATACTTCCTTCTCTCTAGCCTTTAATATATATCTCTTCTATTTCCCCATCCTTTCTCCTACCATTATCCTCAGCTATTCCGTCTTTTAATTATTCAGCAAAAATTTAATGAACTCTTTCTGCTGTCTAAGAACTACTCTAGGTCAGAATAGTACACTAGCAAATAAGACAAAGAACATCTCTACCCTCAAAAAAGTTAAGATTCACATAGAAGAAAATCATCAATAATTTAGGCAAATAAGTGCTATAAAATAAACAGATTTTTTTAAATGTAATGAGATGGACAATGACTCTCCATACCTCCTAGCACCATAATCAATCTTCTTAACATGGCCTGTAAAGCTCCACATGTCCTTGCCTCCTCCACCACAGGACCTTTCCTATTTTAACTGGGTGTGGTGTGGATGCCTGTCATCCCGGTGACTCAGGATTGGAAGATTCTAAGTTGAAAGACAGCCTCAGAAACCTGGTGAGGCCCTAAGCAACTTAGGGAGACTCTATCTCAAAATAAAAAGATAAAAAGACCCTCCCTCCTTTTACTTTCCAAATTCTAGTCATATTGGTATTTCTTCATTCTTTCTGTCTCAGCCTGACTACATACTGTCCTTTCTGTCTGGTATATTTATAACCTGGTTTGTCCCTTCCTATTCATTCTCCAAATCTCAAATGTCATACCTTCTGGAAAAATGAATCTCAGAACTCCCTCTACTCTCCTCTATTCTATTTAGCCTCATTTCTAATTATACATGTGTCAAAATCTCTAATGCTAAACTCCATAGTAACAGCAGTGGTATCAAACACTCTTAGTCAGATTGAAAGTACTATTACACATTTAAGTGAATACTTCAGAACATATATCCTGACCTTGAACAAAAAGATAGATAACAATAAAAATTTGTTTGCAAAGAATCTTAGTATACACTGAATTCTCAAGATATTCAAGATACTCTAACATTATTACCTTATATACAAACAGAGATAGGAAAAATTGTGGTATATATGTGTATTAAGAATTGCAATGCAAAAAAAAGTACATGTATAATGGCATAAATATACTATATAGAAAGAGATACAAAAAATTGTGCTCTATATGTGTAATAAGGATTGTAATGCATTCCACTGTTGTCGTGTATTTAAAAAAAATAATAAAATCAAAAAGAGTATTATAAATGTACACATATTTTCATGAACAATGAAAATAACCAAATAAGGGGTGGGGGTCTAGGTAATTAATGTGATTGTGGTATGAGATCAAATAAAAAAAGCAGAGGCAAGTTTTTAATAGAAGTTTAGTAGTAAAAAAACCAAATTACTACTTATATCTTGGAGCTGGTTAAATAAAATTAATATGAAGTGGTGAGATCAGAAGCAAGCACAGAAAAGAGAGAAGACCAAAGATAGTATAGCACCATTTGAAACTGCTAACAAGGAGATAAAAATGAAAAAATAAATAGGGTGAAAGTCTTAATAGACAGAAGATGATTAGTATGTGTTATAATTTCAAAAACTAGTATTAAGAACATGATCTACTTTAAAAAGAATTAAAAAAAGAAAGTATTTAGGTAAAGAAAAAAAAAAGTGTATGGGAGACAACAGAATGGTAGAAGACCCAAGAGGAAAGAAATGATTAGCGGGGTGTTCAAAGTACAAAAGATGATTTCATGGGTTTAGTGGTTATTTTAAATACTTCAATTATTTAATGACTGACAGAGTTAAGAAAAATCAGTGCAAGGCCAGGCTCAGTAGGCAAGCCTGTAGTACCAGTGATGCAGGAAGCTAAGTGAGGAGGATCACAAGTTTGAAGAGCCAGCCTTAGCAACTTAGCAAGATTAAGTGCTAGGGAGGAATGTAGCTCAGTGATAGGGTACTTCTGGGTTCAAGAGAAAAAGAACAGACCAGACTAGAATAGCACATTATTCTTAAAATAAATCAAATCTTCAGTAAAATGCTGTTACGTCAAATAGCACAATATTATTATGATCACTGATGCTACTGAAACAATCACCAACCTATCAAAGGATAAGAACATTTTAATAACTGCATGTGTGGGAAGATGGAGTGGTGGTATTTTTAAAAATCCTCAGTTTGTTTTCATGGTGAGCATTCCCCTTCCCCACCAACACAAAACAACAAAATCAACACAAAAACTAAAATATCCCAAGTGAACAAAAAACAAGAGAAAAATATGACATGTAATTAAGTTCATGCAATTAGGTTCTCAACATGTGTGTCTAATAAAAATCTAAATAGCCATGTAGAGAAAAAAAGAACCAAATTCTACTCCAAACTAATAGTGTAGTCCCCAGACCAACATCATAAACTTACTCCAAATACAAATTCTTGGGGCCCGTTCCAATTCTACTGAGTGAGAAACTCCACAGGTAGGGCCCTGATGACTCAGACGCATGCTAATAATTGAGAATTGCAGCTTTAGTAATTGTGACAACTTTCCTATACTACCTGAAGGATCTAGAAATTCTAGACTGGGACCCATAGTTAGTATTAAAGAAATAAGCCCATTAAAAATTATGCTTCCATCCATATTTCTATTCCTTAACACTCTTGTGTGAAGACAGTCAAAGTTCCTATCTTGCTTATAGGATTATATGTTGAGCCTAGGTCTCTGGCAAGCATCCATAAAATTTAAACTCACTTTAAGGAAAAACCAATATTTTTACTCAATGAAAACTAGTAATAAGTCACAAGCTTTCTCCACAACACAAATATATTTTTATTTATAATGAATACAAAAGAAATGCCCATTTTTTTTAGAAACTGTTTTATTTTCTTTTTCTTTACTTTTTTAGTAACAAGTAAAGTTATAGAAGGTGAAATGTTAGCCATTTTGGCCAAAGGTTTAATAAAACTAATTTAAGTTAATGGTGATTTTAAGATTTGTAAAGTACTTCTAGTTTTCAGGAATTTTTGTTTTGCTTTTACCCCATCATTACTATAATTAGGAAATATTTGTGCATGAACTATAACTCTTAAACCATAATTTCAGTGAAACATAGCAAAACCTGAAAATTTATATCCGAGCTATTTCAGTACACAATCAGATAGAGGCCAAGTTACAGGAGCACACTGCATGTACTTCCTAAGAGAACTAATTCATCATAAACGTTTCAAATCAAAGTTGTGCCAATTAACCATTTTGTTTTAATTGATTAATCTTTTAGAATATATTTTTTAGTTGTAGATGGAGACAATATCTTTATTTATTTTTATGTGGTGCTAAGGATCAAACTCAGTGCCCCACACTTTCAAGGTAAGCACTCCATCACTGAGCTACAGCCCCAGCCCTGTTTAATCTTTTGATTGGAGTCTTAAATTGGAACAACTATTACAGAATGAAAATTGTTCCAGTTCTAAAACCAGTTAACCCTGTGCTCTCTGATTTGTGAATCTACATTTCAAAACAGGATGTGGGAAACATAGTTTGGTAATAGTAAGCATATTTTAGAGAGGATAATTTACCATTTTACTATTATAAAATGAGTTGATGTCAGATGATCATTTTATTTTAGGGCGGAATTTTGTTGTTGGGAAGAAAAAAATGAATGAAAGAAAAATTATTTTGCTTTTATTTGAATACTGGAGTACTAACAACTTATAATAAAACCACATTACAGAAAGTAAATAAATATTTGAAATTTAGCAAAATAGCCATAGTATTCAAGTTCTGAAATTTTAATATGGAGAGTCATTTTCCTATAAGTGAGTGTATCTAAGTTATTAATAGTCACACCTGATAATTCTGCTGACCATAAACAGCTAACCTAAAATTGAAGATATTTATGTGGAATGAACACTCTGTTTTAAAAATTAAATATTTTATATAAAAGTAGGAAAAAAATAGTTGAATTGGCTCTTACCCAGGACTTCAGGTGGCTCTGACTGCAGGCCCTCTGGCTGCTGTCCCTGAAGCACATTCAGCAGGGCTTGGAGGCTCCTCAGACACAGGGATGGGTGAGAAAATCGTGTCTCCTTGATCAATTCAAAAACTTCACAAAGTCCAACTTCAATAATCTATTTAAGATAAAAAGAAATTACATTTTATAACATGTAAGCTAATGCCACTTTCCACACAGTCTAGTTGGTACAAGTTACTTCTACACCCAATGAAAAACTGTTATGATATTTAAAAGGCAAAGCAACAACACATTTAGAGAAAAAAAACCTAGTGTATTTAATGTGAAGATTTTGAAAAACCATCTGGTTATGAGATGGCTAAAAACAAGTGGCACTGTTTAAAAAACAGTTTTAGTATTATGAAGCCATAATATCACAGCATGAAAACAACTTGTAACAGTGAACTGGAGAGTAGAATATGTCACTCAGAAGAAATAAACTTTATTAATTTACAAAGTTCATTTGGTTGTACTCAAATAAAACTCAGGGCTTTTTTTTGTTAAGTCAGGTTAACTGTTACTTATAACCATAAATATAAACAACATGCAGCCAAAAAATTTTTAATCTTTCATCTTAGCCCTTCCATAATAATATAATGACATATTATTATTTATAGGTAGCATCCCTTATTCTTGAAAATTATCATCAAAAAAACTGAAAACTGCTTAGCCAAAAATATCCCTGATACTTTTATTTAATTATAATAGTCCTCTTTGGGACCAAGAAAAATATGACTCTATTTAGCAAAACAGATAAATCTATAACTAAAGAGTAAGAGAAAATTGTAATTTAGTAGTATAAGGATATACCTTCAGAGGACTGATGAAACAATAGACAATGAAATTCTATTTCTCAATCAATGTCAACATTTTGAGAATAATACTTATTTACAGAAGCAAGAAACAAAAATAGTTAAAATGAGAGTAATTTGTATAAATGCCCCAAAGATAAAGTCTGTTGGACATAATGGTGGAAGAATATTTTCTCTGTTGAGATTTTTACACTAGTTCATATATACAAGCACTTATTTTCTGCAGCTCACTATAGAAGATATGAAGCTATATTTGGGCTCTTGTCTTCTAAGAGTTTATAATCTAATAGGATAAATAAAACATGTACATAATTCTTACCTATCCCAGACTTCTATTAAAGCACTTTTTATATTAAAGTGTTACTATTTGTTTCCATTGCTCAATTAAAACTGGCACATGGTGGGCACAACATAAATAGTGATTTATTTAATTACCCACTCATTTTGTGTGTTAAAAAGCACTGCAAGTCAGAAATATATTTTCCAGATAAAATCAAATCAGTTCTAGGCATGTCAACTGTTCTAATTATCATTTGCAAGGTTTCTGAAGAAGATAAACCCAACTAGTAGAATTGTTTTAGAGAAGTTATCTAAAATCCTAGCAGGCTTGATTACAACTAAGATTCCACAAGTGTTTGCATACAATTTCAATTGATTAAATCCATTAACTGGGAAAAATTCCACTTGATACAGTTTATTTTCCTAGAATGGACTAAAAAATGAAAACACACTAAGATTTCCATCTGCTTTTGTAATACAGGAAATACAGGAGAAAAAAAAAACTCTAAAGTATAAAACATGGGGGCTCTATTACCAAGCTAGTGTGAGACTCTACATTCTATCATTCTTTAAGATTGCTTATTTTACTACTATGACTTTTCATAAATCTAAGAAGATTCTTAATTGATCACACTTTTTACTAAGTTTTATCTGTATAAATAAGTTTCCCATGGTAACAGAAATTATTGAAATTTGCCAAAAACAGTTAAGACTGCTCATCAAACAGGTTCCTGATTTGTCCCTCTCATAAATTTAAGTATTGATAACAAATGCATGATGATAGGTAACTCACATAGGAAAGAGAAAGATAGTGAGCAATACCCACAAGACTTCAGGCACAAGGACCATGGCAGAGAATTCTCCATCTGTCTAGATTAAACACTATCACTAATTATCCATACCTTGGTTCACTGCAGGCTTATTATAAACAGGAAAACAAATACCGATAGGTATCTGATATATGGCAATATAAAAAAAAAAAACAACCTCAAGTTTTCCAATCATTAAAAATTAATATTTAGCTCTGAATTATTGAATAGAGTTGGTCTTTAAAGTATTTATCTGCAGCAGTATGACTGAGTATAGAGTATTTTATTTTAAAAGTAAAAATTCTGAAATTGAACTTCACACTTCGAAGTCCATCTAAATGGCTGAAATCAAATTATACTTCCTCCTCCCTCAATTCTAGGAAGAATATACAGAACAAAAATATTGCAGATACAGAATGAGTTCATCTGGTAGAAATAAATGCATTTAAAATTTTTTCTTTTATTTATTTTTATGTGGTGCTGAGAATGGAACTCAATTTCTCACAAATGCTAGGCAAGTGCTCTACCACTGAGCTACAACCCCAGCCCCAAAATAAATGCATTTCAACTGTGCACAGAAAAAAAGAGGCCAAAAAAAAAAAATGTTTCCTTTGAGTATTTTGGGGTTAATAACATTTCAGAAATTATTTGTAATTTCCATGTCTTTTCATTAAAAAAAGTTCTGCATTTTCCACACTGTCTAGAATGATTACACAATGACTTTATAATTAGCAAAACATATGTAACTTTTAAAAAGAATAATTAAGTATAATGATAAGATACACTAAGCTTTTATATTTTCGATGATAAACCATCACTCACCACCTAAAACATGGGTTTCCACTTCTCTTAGAAAAATAGCCTTTGGGAAATTTACTGAATTTTGCCTTTACTGTTGTTTTCAAATAATTAAATTTTGAAGGCTATCTCTTATACTTGAAAGATGAAGGAACAAAGCTTAAATAACTACCTAATATAGCCAATTTAACACCAATGCTAGGAAAAGTGGGATCAAAATATACTCAGCCAAAGAAAAATGCCATAATGAGCTTTCAACATTCTACTGTGCTCTCCACAAATTATGTATTTCCAAAGGTGACCTTTCATTCTCAGGTAAGTGAAATCATAAAAGCTTGGTTACATCACTTTTCGATTTAATAATAATTCTTTGCCACTATAAACCACACATTATTCTATTATTGAAAAGCCCTAGAGTCAGTTCTAACATTTATAGAATATTTTTATAAGGCTTAAAACAGAGTCAAAAGTAGGTTTATATATCACAATAGAGTAAGCAGGGCTGGGGTTGTGGCTCAGTGGCAGAGTACTTGCCTATCAAGTGCGAGGTGCTGGGTTCAATCTTCAGCACCACATAAAAATAAATTAAGAAAAATAAAGGTATTGTGTCCAACTACAACTTATATATGTATATTTAAATATTATAAGCATAATGCCTCTTGAAATTGTTCATTTAAAGCAATATTTAGTAGAAATAATATTTATAAACAATAAAAAATAGAATCTACAAGGGAAGAGGAAAAGAGGAGAAGGAAAAAACAAAGAGAGGAAGAGGAAGAAGGAAGGTGAAAGAGAAGGAGAAGAAGAATTCTGCTTCTCGGGATTATGAAATGTTTAAGTTCTTATCCTCTAACACAAATTTATCTACAAGTACTATCATCTTCTTCTCTTCATACCTGGAGGAAAACTCATTGTTTCCACTTTTCAAACCTAATTTTTTTTTTCTAAAATATTCTTGGGGGGCTGGGGTTGTGGCTCAGTGGTAGAGCATTTGTATGGCATGTATAAATCACCGGGTTCAATCCTCAGCACTGCATATAAGCAAATAAATAAATATCCATCAATAACTAATAAAATAAAAAATAAATAAATAAAATATTCTTGACCCTACACCTCCCACCTCACAGAATTGCTTCTACTTGTGCTCACACAGAGATAACTCCCAAATTGATATCTCTAGCTGGCAACTTTCCTTTGAGCTTGAGTCCCACATAGTACACACTGAACACCTAACATCCACCTTAAAATCTGAATACTCAGACCTAAACTGCATCATTATCCCAGCCAAGTGCATATGCCTTGCTAGCACCTGAATAACACTGCTGAAATACAAGTCTAATAAGACTCCTTGGCTTACGATCTTCAATGCTTTCTATTCATAAGATAACTAAACTGGTCATGTGACACCTAAGGCCCTGCATGATCTAGCTTCTGCTCTCAGCCTCTATCCCTATCTTAGCCAGTGCTGCATCCTCATTCCCATGTGTTCCGCTATACCTATCAATCATTAAAGGTCGAAAGCACAGTTATTGATTTGCTTATTATACCTACTAGAGAACACTTTCTTGAGAGCAGAGATTGTGTTTGATCCATTTGTTCTCAAGGCCTAATATAATGCTAGCTACAAACACACATATATACACACATAAAACTTACTGAAGTACAAACTAAATAAATAAGTATATGTGAATCTACATCTTTTTAAAAAATATGTAGTAGGACTACCTTCAAATCTGTTCAGTGTTAGAAGTATGACTCTTAAATATTACTATCAAAATATTATGCAGCCATAAAATTTAGAAAGCTTTAGAGGATCTGATTTATCAGTGAAAGTTTGAGCTAGATAAAAAACTCAACATAGAAGGAATATGGCAAAGGTAAAAAATCTCTTTTTAGAACATCAATGAGCACTGACTCATAAAATGCAAAAATAAATGACAAAATCTAATAACAGTCAAATTCAGTTTAACTTTTAAAAGAAAGGGGGAGCTGCTATAAAAATTGATACGGCTGTGTCACTGTAGTATTTCTATTCATAAGACAACTAAACTGGTCATGTGACACCTAAGGCCCTGCATGATCTAGCTTCTTTTAAGTACTTTGGGTATAAACCAAGAAGTGGGATAACTGGGGCAAATGATGGTTCCACTCCAAGTTTTCTAAGGAATCTCCATATTGCTTTCCATAATGGTTGCACCAATTTGCAGTTCTACCAGCAATGTACGAGTGTATACTTTTCCCCACATCCTTGTCAACAATTATTATTGCTTGTACTCTTGATAATTGTCACTATTCCTGGAGTGACATGAAATCTTAGAGTAGTTATTATTTGCATTTCTCTAATTACTAGTGATGCTGAATGGAAAAAGAAAATGTGGCATATATACACAATGGAATATTACTCAGTCTTAAAGAAGAATGGAATTATGGCATTTTCAGTCAAATGGATAGAGTTGGAGAATATCATACCAAGCAAAATAAGCCAATCCCCCCCCAAAAAAAGGCCGAATATTTTCTCTGATATGCAGATGCTAATTCACAAGGGGAGAGGTGGGGTGCTCTAGGGAAAAATAGAGGTACTTTGGATTAGACGGAAGTTAGTAAAAGGAGAGGAGCGGGTATGCAGGTAGGAAGGATAGTATAATGAATCAGACATTATCACCCTCTGTGCATATATGATTACATGACCTGTGTGATTCTACATCATGTACAACCAGAAGAATGAGAAGTTATACTCCATTTATGTATGATGTGTCAGAATACATTCTGTCATGCATAACTAATTAAAACAAATAAAAATTAAGGGGAAAAATAAAACTGTATTATAATGACATTTCAACAACAAATAAAACCTGCATTTAACCACGTGAGGAAAAAAAGGGAGGAGGAAGAAAAATCTCAGGAGAGAAGGAAAAGAAAAGAATGGAAGAGGAAAAACCTGAGATAAGCAGCATTTGGAGTGAAAGAAATAGTCAAAAGGAAAAGAAAAATGCTAGTATTTCTTGCCTGCCCTCAATTTCCTATTAATTTAAACCATAATCCCTCAAGTGATGTAAAGGGCTGCCAAAAAACATCACCTCAAAGTTTCACTCCTTATCCAGGCAGCATGCTGGCTGCCACCGCAGAGAGAGCTCGTTTCTCTCTTTGTATCTCATTGATTATATGAACACATTGATTCTCTCCAAGCTTAATTTCTTGAAATAGTATATTTCTTAATATATTACAGGGTTCATTGGGAAGCAACTGAAAATCATTTGTCCCAACCTGACATCTTTAACTATAGTTGTTATTTATTAAGCACTTACTATTTGCAAGGTACTTATTCTCTCAAGCACTCAACATTCATTAATTCATGTAATCTTCACTACAACCCTATGAGTAAATAATAGTCATATTTTATACATGACAAAGTTGAGGCACAGATATGTCAAACCACTTTCCTAGTACTTTAGTACTACAAACCACATAACTCGTACTTTAATATGGAGTGTTTGAACACAAACAGTTTGGCTCCATAACCCATTTTCCTAAGCAATACACTGTGTTTCCCAACAGGTCAGTACATGGTGGAAAAACTTAGTTATCAAAAACTTGGGCTTTGGGGGCTATGATTGCAGCTCAGTGGTAGAGACTTGTCCAGCACGTGTGAAGCACTGGGTTAGATTCTCAGCACTACATAAAAAATAAATAAATAAAATAAAGATATTGTGTCCAGGGGCTGGGGATGTGACTCAAGCGGTAGCGTGCTCGCCTGGCATGCGTGCGGCCCGGGTTCGATTCTCAGCACCACATACAAACAAAGATGTTGTGTCCACCGAAAACTAAAAAATAAATATTGAAAGAAAAATTCTCTCTCTCTCTCTCTCTCTCTCTCTCTCTAAAAAAAAAAAAAAGAAGAAGAAGAAGATATTGTGTCCATATTAAAAAAAAAAATTAAGAACTTGGGCTTTTAATTTTCTTTTAAAGATACCCTTTTGGCTCTGTTATCATGCTGAAAATTTTTTGAGAATGCCTGATACTTTACTTCTTTAATATTCATTTATCCTGATGATCTAAAACTAAGAATCAGTTGCACTTAGTTATACAGTATTTTTTAATATGTACCACAGTTTATTTTCAACATCTGCATTTCTATTGCAAAAGATTTCTCTGTACTTCACCCCATCCAATACTGTAGTGAACTTAAACACTGATTACCATAGTACAGTGTGACCTGCCCACACACAGAATCATATTCTTATAAAAGAATACCATACAAGTCCTGCAGTCTTACATCCTAACATTTTTTTTCCTAAACCTCTCCTAAATAAGCATAAGAAATAATAATTAGAGACCATGATCTGTACCTGGAAAGACTTAAAGGGATTAAAGAAAGAAGCTAGAATTGGTGCAGATGACACACTAGAGACAGGTAAAAAGTAAAGGATCATGAAACAGAAGATATGGACATTGGAAGATGGCTGATTAAGAAGTCAAGAATGTTCACAAAATCTTACTATTATGTGAAACAGAAAGCAAGTCATCTGCTGAAAATTAGGTTAGAAGAATCTGACAGAATCATTGAGGACAGTGGCATACTCAGGAATATCTATCATGAAATGGGCAAGAGAAATCAGATCAGAAGCACAGATTCCATCTGTGCTGCTAGTGCCAAGGAATAAAAAACACTTGCATTGTATCTCATGTATATAGACACATCAGGAAGTAAGTTTTCAAGACATACTTTTAGAATATCATTTTGGTAAAAAAGACAAAATATGAACATTTTTGACAGAAATCATTTTTAAATGTCTCTATTTAGAAAATAGCAATATGCATGAATCACATAATCTACCATTTTTAAGTGTTTATATTTTCATCTATTCTTTTGTTATAAATATTAATTGCACTTACTATATTGAAAAACTATTTTATGAATAAAATAATATTAGTTTTAAAATATACAAATACTTAATCAGAATTCATTAAGAATAATTTATCTATTAAATACATGTTTTTGTAACACCAAGTACCTTATATGCATCTAGTAATAGGGAACAGTATCAAAATGGTATTGATACTGATTATTTTCCTAGACAAGGGGAGCCAGAATAGCAAGAGTACAATTATAAACTTAGGTGGAAAAGGAAAAAGCTTTCAGCTCAGCTGCTGCTCAACCAGGAAAAAATAAAATAAAATATATACCTGCACTAGAGATCACTCCCTGCTGGGGCACTCTCTCAGCTTTCTATGGCTCTTGGCTTATAGCAGTTTGTGCTTATTCTTGTGTTCACCTTACTGGCAGCCCACCACCTCAGAGCTCCACTTCCACCTGCAGTGGCTCACTACCTCCATGCCAGCATCTCCACTCAGTACTGCTTCTGTACTTTATAATTGTCCCTGTAACATCCACCAGCCCACTGGTCTCCCTGCCTAGGCTTTCCAAGTACCAACTATTAACTTTCTTGGAGCTCTAGTTAGAAAGTTGTAGTTTTCCTGGTTTGTTCCAAACCTACTCTTATCCATAAGTCAGGTTATTTTTAAATCACCATTTTAGACAATTACCAAGAATACAAGCAACAATAAGTGTTGATGAGGATGTGGAGAAAAGGGTACCCTCATACATTGCTAGTGGCATTGCAAATTGGCACAACCACTATGGAAAGCAGTATGGAGATTCCTTAGAAAACCTGGAATGGAACCACCATTTGATCCAGCTATCTTACTCCTCAGTCTATACCCAAAGGACTTAAAATCAGAATACTGTAGTGATGCAGCCACATCAATGTTCATAGCAGCTCAATTCATAATAGCTAAACTGTGGAACCAACTTAGATGCCCTTCAACAGATAAATTGATAAAGAAACTGTGATACTTATACACAATGGAATATTACTCAGCATTAAAAGAGAATAAAATTATGGCATTTGCAGGTAAATGGATAGAGCTGGAGAATATCATGCTAAGTAAGCCAATCCCCCAAAACCAGAGACAGAATGTTCTGATAAATGGATATTGACCCATTTGGGGGGGGTGCGTAATGAAGTAACTTTGGGCAAAGGGGAGGGGAAGGGATATGGGGTAGGAAAGATGGTGGAATGAGATGAACATCATTACCCTAGGTACATATATGACTGCACATGTGGTACAACTCTACATTTCGTACAATCAGAGAAATGAAACGTTGTGCTCCATTTGTGTACAATGCATTGAAATGCATTCTACTATAATGTATAATTAATTAGAACAAATTTTAAAAATTAATTAATTTTATAAAAAGCTGAATCTCTTAACCATACAATATATGTGTATTATAGCCAGAACCCCTCAAGTAATGCATCTAAATAGAATGCAGTGGCTTACCTTTGGAAGCTTGATAGGGGGTTCTTTGGATTCCTCCTCTTCATCACTATCTGATTCTCCACTCTGCACAGAGTTCTTAGATGCAGCTGCCAATGATGTTTCCTTTTTTTGCCATTCCAGAACGCAATGGCGTACATTACAGTAAATATTAAAAGCAGAAGGATTGCTATGTAGTTTGATATCTGGTATGATTACTGTATTCTCCAAGTTTTCAGACTGAAATACAAGATAGAACATTTCAATATCACATTCTTTTCTATAATCATTAATTTCCATTTTAAATAAAAATGTAAAGAATAGACAAACTAAACTGACATGCAAAAGTCATATAAGTGACATAACAAAGACATTTTAAGTCTATTCACTCAACTTCTAGTACTCTTTCCACTACCTTCACTACTTTTCGAGTAATAAAACAATTAACAAAACTGACAAGGCTGGAAAAGGTCAAAGAACTTAACAAAAATATCCTTTGGTCCCCATGATTGAATAAAGTCAACAAAGTTTAACTGCTGGAATAACATATAAAAGAACATCAATTTAATGCCTTTTTAAGGGACACCAAACATGCTATAGCATCTCAATGAACTACTAAAAATGCTGCATTACATTTTGAATTCTGTCAAAAGTATAGGGATTTATGTAGAAATTAGGATTCAACAAGATATAATTTTCATCAACTCATTAATTTCATTCTCATTCAAATAACACTAATGTCAAGAAAACTGCAATTATGTTTCTCAAACTCTCTCTTAGCTATCAGTTTGTATAAAGGCTAAAAAACCACGTGGTTGGTAATCTGTTAAAATAAAACAATTTACTTGTTTAAATATGTAAACAAAAATGCCCAGCGTTTCACTCATCAGATAGATAGCACTACACTTTTGATATCAATATGTACATTACAAATATAGAAAAGTGTTATATTTTGCAAATTCAAGTTCTAACAATTAGAGTATGTCCAGGAAGTATATGTAAGGTAAATAAAATGTAAACTCAAGTAAAAATACACTTGGTCCCCAAATTTTGCTCTTCTTCCATAAAGAATTTGGGGAAAAGGAAATAAGAAATATTCCAAGAAAACTGCCAAGAAAAAGTTAAACTGGCATGTAACCTGTGAGCATATCTTTGAGAGATTAAAAGAAAGCAAATATCAACAACCCAAATTTAACAATATATAAAAAAGTAATACATCATAACCAACTGGTATTTATAACACAGGAACAATGCTGATACAACAATGGAAAAGAAATTAGTGTAATTTCTCATCAAACAAAATAGAGTAAAAAAACATAAAATTCTACAAATAAACATGGAAAAATATTTGACAAAAAATATAATACCAATTCAAAATAAATTATCTAAACACATTAGGAGTAGAAGGGAATTTCTTCAAATTAATAAAGGGTAACGGAAAAACCCACACCTAGCATAACAGATTGAATGACGCCTTTTTCTAAGACTGTGAACAAAGCAAACAAAACTACTCTCAGTAACTCAATTCAGTCGTGTATGAGATACACTATCCAATAAACTAAGAAAACAAAAACAAACAAAAAAGATAATCAGAAAAAAATATCTTCCAGAAAAAAAAAGTCTTCATTTCTGGAAGGCTTGTAGAAAATCTTAAGGAATCTTCAAAAAGAAAAATAAAATAAAAATAACAGCTTCTAGAAGTAATATGTGGATTAGGCAAAGTCACAGGATGCAAGATCAGTACATAAAAACATGTAATATAACCATATACAATGAATGAACAATTTTAAATGTCATTTTAAAATAATAGCATTAAGTCACAGACAAGAAAAAAATATTTGCAAATACATATCCAATAAAGAATTAGTACTCAGAATACATAATGCCTGGAACTCAACAGTAAAAACAAACAATCCAGTTAGAAAGTGGACAAAACACTTGAATCATTACCAAAGATACAGAGAACAAAAATAAGCTCATAAAAAGAGATTAGCATCATTAATCATTACGAAAATTAAATTAAAATAAAATACAGTACACATATAATTTTTCTTTCATTTTAATTGCTTTTTTCTTCATGTGTTTATTATTTAGCCTTGGTTTAACTTTTGGAAGGGTAAAATTTTACATGGGCTTGAGTTATTTGCTTGTTAATACTTTGGGTTTTGTTCTTATTTCCCCTTTCTCTTTCTACATCTATTAACAGCCAAATTTTCCCATCCCATCTTCCTCTCTTTGTTTACTTTTAGCTATTTGTCATTCCTCCTCCTTTATAGCCATCATACCACCTTCTCTCCTGTTTCCATCTTGTTCACTTTTTCAATATTTTAAACCTTCTCTTGCCTTTCCACTCTATTTTCTCTTCTCTTCACTTAAGGATCAGTAATTTTCACTAACTGAAAGAATTATATAGTTTATATAATTCCTACCCCATTCATGTTGCTGTGACTACACGATACATTGTAGATACCTGCTGTTCAACGTCTTCTCTAGTTCATAGTTATTTATTGCCAGTGCTAATGTCAAATACTGACCACAATACCTCTCCAAGTGGTAATTAGTGTTATAGATGTTAAAGTAGATAGCAGACACTTATTTTAAGGCTAGAAATCAGTTGCTAACACTACTGCTATTCCTTGCTCCCTCTTTCTCTAAAATAAGTGGGAAGTGATCGGGACACTACAAGTTCACAGAGTAGAGATCCTGCTGCTGTACCATACTTCCAAGTAACAGAAAACTTCACTCCGTGGAAATGGAGGTGAAAGTGGTTAATACACCAGGTTTATTCAGAAATCTTACCCTGAGTTTTTAAAGAATGAGAAGAACCAGGACCAGAAACCAAGTACTATACTAGGACTTGGGAAGCATGTATAAAAAATAAAAGTACAGAAAACACATAAACACATGAGGATTCTTGCAAATCCTCAAAAGAAATTCCATCTAAATATTCCACTCCTGGTAATCATCTAAAAAAAAATAAAAACACATATCTACACTAAGACTAGTTCATAAAGGTTCATAGCAACTTTGCAATAGCCAAAAACTAGAAAAACCACCAAAATGTCCAACAATAGGTGACTGGATAAACAAAATGTGATATAACCACACAATGAGATACTGGTAAGCAAAACAAAAAGGAATGAACCACTGACATAGGCAATAATGTAAACACAAATACTGTATTTATGGAAAGAAGTCATATAAAAAAGGGAACAATTGTATAATCACATTAATATTAAATTCTCGAAAATGGGAACTAATCTACAGTGACAGAAAATGTATCTGTGGTTGTTAGAGCCAGGGTTGCATGAAGGAATGGAATGCAGCAGAGCATGAGAAAATCCTTGAAGATGATGGAAATGTTCTGAAGCTTGACTGGTATAGTATTTGCATTTATGTTAATTTTCAAAAGTATGTACTTTAAATCCCTGTCTCAAGCTCTGCTGTTAAGAAACCTAACCTAACATATAAATACATTTGTTATCAGGATGGTGAGGAAGCTTCCTGTGTTATTCATTTCATTTCTCTTGTAAGAAAGTGAAGACAGACAGCTGCGCTGACCCTCTGGGAGCCCAGGCAGGCCCAGGCCAGCCCTGCCAACCCCACAGAGCCCACATTGAGTCCAGGGACAGCCCACAGCCACAATGCTACATGCCACATAGCTGCATTTCTGAAAACATTGCCCAACACCACCGCCTAGGCCCCCCCTCAACCCAAAACTTCATCACTGAAAGCAGCCATCGTGGGGCACCTTCATTGCCATTTTTAGTTGAGGCAACTCAGCTTGGAACACTGGCTAGGCAGGTACAATAGTCCCCAACTCCTTCCTTCCCCTACAGTCAGTAACTCAGCACAGTGACTGCCCAATACAAAACAACTCTCCAAGACAGGTACACAGCACCCAGAGCACAACCCACAAGAACTCCAGAGAGAAAGATTCCCGATTAGGAAGTAGAAAGGGAGAGGGTGAGTGAGATATAATTTAGAGACTAAATTAGAGACCAGGAACTGTGAGGCCTACAGATGATAAAAAAAAAAAATTAAAAAAAAAAAAAAAAAACAGGCACCTACATCACACGAGCAGGCCCCAAAGGAAATCCTTGGGATATATGATGCAGAATGTTCAAAGACGCAGCTCTGTGGCATGCAGCATTGTGGCTGTAGGCTGTCTCTGGACCCAGTGGGGTCTCCCATCAGGGGCCAATGGTGTCATAACCCACTTCCAGGTGCCCTGTACCCAAGACCAATCTTCCCACCCTGGTAACCTTCACCATCCTGAGGGTGGAGATATCAGCAAACAACAAACAACCCAACCTGTTGGATGAGAAGAGAAGGAAAGATACTGATCTCTGAACAAAACAATCCTGGTTTCTTCCTTCAACATTTTTTTTTTGTTTGTTTTTTTCTCGCTCTCTCTTCTCCCGCCCTCACATCCCCAACATTTGTGAAACCAAGTACTTTGTATGAATTAGGATACTAAGGACTGGGATGTGTGAATGGGATATTACAATTGTTTTGTTTATTCTTTTATCTCCTATTTTTACATTTTTTTATTTTTCTTAATATTTATGTGTTTCTTTTATGTACTCTAATGTCTTCCCACTTACTTGTCTCCCCAAAATCACCTCCTCTCTCTTCTCCTGCTACTAACCATCTTCTTTAGATTCCTCTTTCACACTTCCTAAGATCTAATAACTCTATATCCTCACCTCCTACCCTCTCAACATCTCATCCTACAGATCACCCTCTGTTCTTTGACCACCATCAGAAACTATAAAACCTTTTGCAAACCTATTGTTTATACTGTAGATAATAACTGAACTCACCATTTCCGTATATTGTGACAAAATTGTAAATGTCTTAATAGCAACTATTTGGTTTAAGGTTGTATATTGTTAGTACTGGGATCTGTTAACATTATTCTTCCCCTCAAAGGAGAAGTATTAGAACACTGCAAGGGCTATAAGCCTATAGGGTAAAAACAGTAACATCTTGGATTCACAGTGCTAGAAGGGAAGACACTGGAACAACATGAATAAAAACAAGGAAAAAAAGTATCCCAAACAAATCAAGACACTACATTACTAGAATCCATGGCTAGCACAATACAAGAAATGACAGAGAAGGAGTTCAGGAGGTGCATAATTAAAATATTCTGTGAATTAAAGGATGATATAAGAGAACAAATATAGGCAGCAAAAGATCATTTCGATAAAGAGGTACATAAGCAAACACAGGAAGCAAAAGATTACTTCAATAAGGAGATAGAGGTTCTAAAAAAAAAAATAGAAATCAAAGAAACAATACACCAAATTAATGGCTTAATAGAAAGTATCACCAACAGATTAGACCACTCGGAAGACAGGATCCCAGACAATAAACACAAAATATATAATCTTGAAAAGAATGTAGAACACACAGTGAAGATGATAAGAAATCATGAGTAGAACATTCAAGAAATATGGGATAACATAAAAGGAACAAATGGGATAGAGGAAGGCATAGAGTTCCAAACCAAAGGAATAAACAATGAAATAATATAAAAAATGTTTCCTCCAAACATAAAGAATAAATTGGAAAACCAAGAGGCTTACAGGACACCAAATGTACAAAATCACAACAAATCCACACCAAGGCACATTATAATGAAAATGCCTAGCATACAGAATAAGGAGAGAATCTTAAAGGCCACAGGAGAAAGGAAACAAATTACATATAGGGGGCAACCAATTAGGATACCTGCAGATTTTCAACCCAGACCCTGAAAGCTAAAAAAAGATCCTGAAACAACATATATCAAGCTCTAAAAGAAAATAGATGTCAACCAAGAATCTTATATCCATCAAACTAAGCTTTAGACTCAATAATGAAATAGAAACCTTCCATGATTAAAAAAAAAAAAAAAGTTAAAAGAATATACAGCTAGAAAGCCTGCACTACAGACCATCCTCGGCCTAATATTCCATGAGGAGGAAATGAAAAACAATAATGAAAATCAGCAGAGGGAGGTATTACACTAGATGAAAAACTAATCAAAGGAGAAACCAAGTCAAGTTAAATACTAAAAATTAACAAATATGAAGGCTGGGAATAAAAATCATGTCTCAAATAATAACCCTGAATGTTAATGGCTAAACTCACCAATCAAAAGACATAGACTGTCAGATTGGATTAATTTTTTTAAAAAAAATGACAATATGCTGCCTTTAAGACTCATCTCATAGGAAAAGACATCCATCGACGGAAGGGGAAAGGTTGGGGAAAAACATACCACTCATTTGGACTGCAGAAACAAGAAGGAGTTTCCATCCTTATATCAAATAAAGTAAACTTTAAGCCAAAGTTAACAAAACTGGATAAAGAAGGACATTTCATATTGCTCAAGGGAACCACACACATCAACAAGACATAACAATTTCAAAAATATGTGCCCAAACAATAGAACTTCTATGTTCATCAATCAAACTCTTCTCAAGTTCAAGAGTCAAATAGACCACAACACAATAATTTTGGGTGACTTTAACACACCTCTTTCACCACTGGATAGATCTTCTAGACAAAAGCTGAACAAAGAAACTATAGAATTCAATAATATAATCAATAACTTAAGACTTAACTGACATATATAGAATATTTCGTCCATCAACCAGCAAATACACTTTCTTCTCAGCAGCACATGGATCCTTCTCTAAAATAGACGATAATATTATGCCACAAAGCAACTCTTAGCAAATACAAAAAAGCAGAGATACTACCCAGCATCTTATGAGATCATAATGGAATGAAATTAGAAATCAATGATAAAATAAAAAATAAAAGCTACTCCAACACCTGGAGACCAAATAATATGCTATTGAATGAAGAGTAAGTTGCAGAAGAGGAGATTTAAAAATTCTTAGAGATAAATTAGACACTGATACAACATATTAAAAATCTCTGGGCCACTATGAAGGCAGTACTAAGAGGAAAGTTCATTGCATGGAATTCATTCCTTAACAGAAGAAAAAGTCAACAACTAAATGACCTAACATTACATTTCAAAGTCCTAGAAAAAGAAAAGCAAATTAACACCAAAATCAGTAGAAAACAGAAAATTATTAAAATCAGAGCTGAAATCAATGAAACTGAAACAAAAGAAACAATTGAAGAAATTGACAAAACAAAAAGTTAGTTCTTTGAAAAAATAAATAAAATTGATAAACCTTTAGTCATGCTAGCAAAGATAAGGAGAGAGAAAACTCAAATTACTAACTTCCATGATGAAAAAGGAAATATCACAACAGACACAACAGAAATACAGAAGATAATTCGAAATTATTTTGAAAACTTGTACTCCAATAAAATACAAAATTTCAAAGGCATCGACAAATTTCTAGAGTCATATGATTTGCCCAAATTGAATCAGGATGATATGCAGAATTTAAACAGATCAATTTCAAGCAACAAAATAGAAGACACCATCAGAAGCCTACCAACCAAGAAAAGCAGAGGACCGAATAGATACACATGAGAGTTCTACAAGACCTTTAAAGAAGAACTAATACCAATACTCTTCAATTTCTTTCAGGAAATAGAAAAAGAGGCAGCACTACCAAACTCATTTTATGGGACCAATATCATACTGATTCCAAAACCAGGCAAAGACACATCAAAAAAAGAAAACTCCACACCAATGTCTCCAATGAACATGGATGCAAAACTTCTAAATAAAATTCTGGCAAATTGAATACAAAAACATATCAAAAAAATAATACACCACTATCAAGTGGGGTTCATTCCAGGGATGCATGGTTGGTTCAACATACAGAAATCAATAAATGTAACTCATCACATCAATAGACTTAAAGGAAAGAACCATATGATCATCAATAGATACAGAAAAAGATTTTGACAAAATATAGCACCCCTTCATGTTCAAAACACTAGAAAAACCAGGGAAACAGGAATATATCTCATCATCGTAAAAGCTATCTATGTTAAGCCCCAGGCCAACATCATTCTTTTTTTTTTTTTTTTTTTTTTTTTTTTTTTTTTTTTTTTTTTTATTGGTCGTTCATAACATTACATAGTTCTTAATACATCATATTACACGGTTTGATTCAAGTGGATTATGAACTCCCGCTTTTACCCCGTATACAAATTGCTGTATCACATCAGTTACCCTTCCATTGATTGACATATTGCCTTTCTAGTGTCTGATGTATTCTGCTGTCTGTCCTATTGTCTACTATCCCCCCTCCCCTCCCCTCCCCTCCCCTCCCCTTTTCTCTCTCTACCCTTTCTACTGTAAATCATGTCTTCCATTTGTATTCTCTTGACTTACCCCTCCTTACCTCTTATATGACATTTTGTATAACCCTGAGGATCGCCTTCCATTTCCATGCAATTTCCCTTCTCACTCCCTTTCCCTCCCACCTCTCATCCCTGTTTACTGTAAATATTCTTCTCAAGCTCTTCGTCCCTACCCTGTCCTTGTTTACACCACTTATATCAAAGGAGTCATTTGGTATTTGTTTTTTAAAGATTGACTAGCTTCACTTAGCATAATCTGCTCTAATGCCATCCATTTCCCTCCAAATTCTATAATTTTGTCATTTTTTAATGCAGAGTAATACTCCATAGTGTATAAATGCCACATTTTTTTTATCCATTCATCTATTGAAGGGCATCTAGGCTGGTTCCACAGTCTTGCTATCGTGAATTGAGCTGCTATGAACATCGATGTAGCAGTGTCCCTGTAGCATGCTCTTGTTAGGGCTTTAGGGAATAGACCGAGAAGGGGAATAGCTGGGTCAAATGGTGGTTCCATTCCCAGCTTTCCGAGAAATCTCCATACTGCTTTCCAAATTGGCTGCACCAATTTGCAGTCCCACCAGCAATGAACAAGAGTGCCCTTTTCCCCGCATCCTCTCCAGCACTTATTGTTGTTTGACTTCCTAAAGGCTGCCAGTCTTACTGGAGTGAGATGGTATCTTAGGGTAGTTTTGATTTGCATTTCTCTGACTGCTAGCGATGGTGAGCATTTTTTCATGTACTTGTTGATTGATTGTATGTCCTCCTCTGAGAAGTGTCTGTTCAGGTCCTTGGCCCATTTATTGATTGGGTTATTTGTTATCTTATTGTCTAATTTTTTGAGTTCTTTGTATATTCTGGTTATTAGGGCTCTATCTGAAGTGTGTGGAGTAAAGATTTGTTCCCAGGATGTAGGCTCCCTATTTATCTCTCTTATTGTTTCTTTTGCTGAGAAAAAACTTTTTAGTTTGAGTAAGTCCCATTTGTTGATTCTATTTGTTAACTCTAGCGCTATGGGTGTCCTATTGAGGAATTTGGAGCCCGATCCCACAGCGTGTAGATCATAACCAACTTTTTCTTCTATCAGATGCCGTGTCTCAGATTTAATATCAAGCTCCTTGATCCATTTTGAGTTAACTTTTGTGCAAGGCGAGAGATAGGGATTCAGATTCATTTTGGTGCAAATGGATTTCCAATTTTCCCAGCACCATTTGTTGAAGATGCTATCCTTCCTCCATTGCATGCTTTTAGCCCCTTTATCAAAAATAAGATAGTTGTAGTTTTGTGGATTGGTTGCTGTGTCCTCTATTCTGTACCATTGGTCCACCCGCCTGTTTTGGTACCAGTACCATGCTGTTTTTGTTACTATTGCTCTGTAGTATAGTTTGAAGTCTGGTATAGCTATACCGCCTGATTCACACTTCCTGCTTA
The DNA here is from genome assembly GCF_045843805.1 of Urocitellus parryii. Taxonomy (NCBI): domain Eukaryota; kingdom Metazoa; phylum Chordata; class Mammalia; order Rodentia; family Sciuridae; genus Urocitellus; species Urocitellus parryii. The sequence continues at coordinate 69,317,795 of NC_135532.1, forward strand.
GTATTGTTTTTGCTATTCTGGGTCTTTTATTATTCCATATGAATTTCATGATTCTTTTATCTATTTCTACAAGATATGCTGTTGGGATTTTGATTGGCATTGCATTGAACTTATAGAGAACTTTTGGTAATATCGCCATTTTGATGATGTTAGTTCTGCCTATCCATGAGCAGGGTATGTTTTTCCATCTTCTAAGGTCTTCTTCTATGTCTTTCTTTAGGGTTCTGTAATTTTCATTGTATAAATCTTTCACCTCTTTTGTTAGGTTGATTCCCAAGTATTTTATTTTTTGGGGGGATATTGTGAATGGAGTAGTTGTCCTCATTTCCGTTTCAGAGGATTTGTCGCTCATATACAGGAACGCCTTTGATTTATGCGTGTTGATCTTATATCCTGCCACTTTGCTGAATTCATTTATTAGCTCTAATAGCTTCTTTGTAGACCCTTTTGGGTCTGCTAGGTATAGAATCATATCATCTGCAAATAGTGATAATTTAAGTTCTTCTTTTCCTATTTTTATGCCTTTAATTTCTTTTGACTGTCTAATTGCTCTGGCCAGTGTTTCGAGGACTATGTTGAACAGAAGTGGTGAGAGAGGGCATCCCTGTCTTGTACCAGATCTTAGAGGGAATGCCTTCAATTTTTCTCCATTCAGAATGATGCTGGCCTGTGGCTTATCATATATTGCTTTTACAATGTTGAGGTATGATCCTGTTATCCCTAATTTTTCTAGCGTTTTGAACATAAAGGGATGCTGAACTTTGTCAAATGCTTTTTCTGCATCTATTGAGATGATCATATGGTTCTTATTTTTAAGTCTATTGATGTGGTGAATAACATTTATTGATTTCCGTATATTAAACCAGCCTTGCATCCCAGGGATGAATCCTACTTGATCATGATGTATAATTTTTTTGATATGTATTTGAATCCGATTCGCCAGAATCTTATTGAGGATTTTTGCGTCAAGGTTCATTAGAGATATTGGTCTGTAGTTTTCCTTCTTTGATGTGTCTTTGTCTGGTTTCGGAATCAGGGTGATGTTGGCCTCGTAGAATGAATTTGGAAGTTCTCCCTCTTTTTCTATTTCCTGAAATAGCTTGAAAAGTATTGGTGTTAGTTCCTCTTTAAAGGTTTTGTAAAACTCTGCTGTATACCCATCCGGTCCTGGGCTTTTCTTAGTTGGTAGTCTTTTGATGGTTTCTTCTATTTCCTCTATTGTTATTGGTCTGTTTAGGTTGTCTATATCCTCCTGGCTCAATCTGGGCAGATCATAGGACTCAAGGAATTTATCTATGCCTTCACTATCTTCTATTTTATTGGAGTATAAGGATTCAAAGTAATTTCTGATTATCTTCTGTATTTCTGAAGTGTCTGTTGTGATATTGTCTTTTTCATCCCGTATGCTAGTAATTTGGGTTCTCTCTCTTCTTCTCTTCGTTAGCATGGCTAAGGGTCTGTCAATTTTATTTATTTTTTCAAAGAACCAGCTTTTAGTTTTGTCAATTTTTTCAATTGTTTCTTTTGTTTCAATTTCATTAATTTCAGCTCTGATTTTAATTATTTCTTGCCTTCTACTTCTTTTGCTGTTGTTTTGCTCTTCTTTTTCTAGGATTTTGAGATGAAGTATGAGATCATTTATTTGTTGGTTTTTTCTTTTTTTGAGGAATGAACTCCAAGCAATGAATTTTCCTCTTAGAACTGCTTTCAATGTGTCCCATAGATTCCGATATGTTGTGTCTGTGTTTTCATTTAACTCTAGGAATTTTTTAATTTCCTCCTTGATGTCTTCTAAAACCCATTGATCACTCAGCAACCTATTGTTCATTCTCCAGGTGATGCTTGCTTTTTCCTTTCTTCTTTTATCATTGATTTTCAGTTTCATTCCATTATGATCAGATAAGATGCATGGTATTATCTCTACCCCTTTGTATTGTCTAAGAGTTGCCCTGTGACATAGTATATGGTCTATTTTTGAGAAGGTTCCATGTGCTGCTGAGAAAAAAGTGTAGCTACTTGATGTTGGGTGGTATAGTCTGTATATGTCAATTAAGTCTAGGTTGTTAATTGTGTTATTGAGTTCTATAGTTTCCTTATTTAACTTTTGTTTGGAAGATCTGTCCAGTGGTGAGAGAGGTGTGTTGAAGTCTCCCATGATTATTGTATGTTGGTCTATTAGACTCTTGAACTTGAGAAGAGTTTGCTTGATGAATACAGCTGCACCATTATTTGGGGCATATATATTTATGATTGTTATGTCTTGTTGGTGTATGGTTCCCTTGAGCAGTATGAAGTGTCCTTCTATATCCCTTTTGATTAGCTTTGGCTTGAAATCTATTTTATTAGATATGAGTATGGACACTCCTGCTTGTTTCCGCGGTCCATATGCGTGATATGATTTTTCCCAACCTTTCACCTTCAGTCTATGTATATCTTTTCCTATCAAATGCGTCTCCTGTAGACAGCATATTGTTGGGTCTTGTTTTTTGATCCATTCTACTAGCCTGTGTCTCTTAATTGGTGAGTTTAAGCCATTAACATTTAGGGTTATTATTGAGATATGGTTTGTTCTTCTATGCATATTTGTTTATTGATGTTACTAAACCTGATTTGTTATCCTCTTTGACTACTTTCCCCCCTTTACTGTCCTACCTCCCATTGTTGGTTTTCAATGTTGTTTTCCATTTCCTCTTCCTGTAATGTTTTGCCAAGGATTTTTTGAAGAGATGGTTTTCTAGCTGCGAATTCTTTTAACTTTTGTTTATTGTGGAAGGTTTTAATTTCATCTTCTAACCTGAAGCTTAATTTCGCTGGATACACGATTCTTGGTTGGAGCCCATTGTCTTTCAGTGTTTGAAATATGTTATTCCAGGATCTTCTAGCTTTCAGAGTCTGTGTTGAGAGATCAGCTGTTATCCTGATTGGTTTACCCCTAAATGTAATCTGCTTTCTTTCTCTTGCAGCTTTTAAAATTCTCTCCTTATTCTGTATGTTGGACATCTTCATTATAATGTGTCTAGGTGTGGATCTCTTATGATTTTGCACATTCGGCGTCCTGTAGGCTTCTAGGATTTGGGATTCTGTCTCAATCTTCAATTCTGGGAAGTTTTCTCGTATTATTTCACTGAATAGACTGTTTATTCCTTTGGAATGGAGCTCTGTGCCTTCCTGTATCCCAATGACTCTTAAATTTGGTCTTTTGATATTGTCCCATAATTCTTGGATGTTCTGCTCATGGTTTCTTAGCAGACTTGCTGAGCTGTCTATGTTCTTTTCCAGTTGAAATACTTTGTCTTCATTGTCTGATGTTCTCTCTTCTAAGTGATCTACTCTGCTGGTAGTATTCTCAATTGAGTTTTTAAGTTGGTTTATTGTTTCCTGCATTTCTAGAATTTCAATTTGTTTGTTTTTTATTACCTCTATCTCCCTGTGAAATTGATCTTTTACTTCCTGGATTTGTTTGTCAATGTGATCTTTCATTGTCTGATTTTGCTGTCTCATGTCTTCCTTGAGACTCCAGATCATCTGAAGCATATATATCCTGAACTCTTTATCTGATATTCCATCTGTTGCAGCTATTACCTCTTCTAAAGTTGAGTTGACCTGCATTGCTTGTGGACCTTTCTTTCCTTGTCTTTTCATACTGCTCGCGTTTCTTTCTGCTTGGTGCAACTGTTGTGTTTTGAAATTTACCCCCTATTTATTTATGTTGCTCTTGTATACTTGAAAAGTCTCCCTTGCAGGTGCGGGCAGCGGCTGTGCCCCTACTCCAATTGGGGTGACGTGTCTACCACGCTGGCGGCTCTCTGGGCCTGTTCCGGGAGTGGAAGGCGGCTCTGCTCTGTCCCTATTCCAATTGGGGTATCGTGACTACAATGCTGGCAGATCGCTGGGCCTGTTCCGGGCGTGGGCGGTGGGCTTGGCTGGCGGGATTCCACCTAATGGCAGTCCCTAACCTCCCTGCTTGCTAATTAATGGCTTCTCTGAGGCGCCACGCCTTCTGTAGCTGCAGGGCAGGCCGCGCGAATCAGTTGGCCTGGATCTCCGGGGTCCTGCTGCTGGCTGTTTTGATGTTGCAAGCTGTTGGAGAGTGGTGGTGTATTCTTCAGCTTTCCCGGATGGTGTCCACTGACTGCCTGGATGGAGTGTCCGCTGTTTTGATGTTGCACTCTGAAGGAGAGTGGCGGTGTATCCTTCAGCTTTCCCGGATGCTGGCCGCTGACTGCCTCGGTGGAGTGTCCGCTGTGGGGGATGGGACTGTACCGCTTCCTTCCCCTTCTGAGAACCCGTGCTCGGCCCAAGGGTCCGTGTGGGCTTGGCTGGTGGGATTCCACCTAATGGCCTTCCCTACCCTCCCTGCTTGCCAATTAATGGCTTCACTGAGGCGCCACGCCTTCTGTAGCCGCAGGGCAGGCCACGCGAATCAGTTGGCCTGGCTCTCCGGGCCCTGCTGCAGGCTGCTGGGATCCCTGGCACTCTATCACTTTGATTTTTTCTGCTTGCCCCTCCCCCAGCGCTGGCTAGCCAGGTTTCCTTTTGGCTGCTACTGGGAGGAGGGGTTGGAGGTCAGGTGTCTCTGGATTCCCCCTGGCCTGTATGGAGGCTCAGCTTGATACTCCCTCTCCCGGCAAGCCTAGGAGAGATTTTATGCGAATTCCCGCTGTCTGTGGGGTGAGCTGAATGACACCGACCTGTTTTGATGTCGCACTCTGAAGGAGAGTGGCGGTGTATCCTTCAGCTTTCCCGGATGCTGGCCGCTGACTGTCTCGGCGGGGTGTCCGCTGTGGGGGATGGGACTGTACCGCTTCCTTCCCCTTCTGAGAACCCGTGCTCGGCCCAAGGGTCCGTGTGGGCTTGGCTGGTGGGATTCCACCTAATGGCCTTCCCTACCCTCCCTGCTTGCCAATTAATGGCTTCACTGAGGCGCCACGCCTTCTGTAGCCGCAGGGCAGGCCACGCGAATCAGTTGGCCTGGCTCTCCGGGCCCTGCTGCAGGCTGCTGGGATCCCTGGCACTCTATCACTTTGATTTTTTCTGCTTGCCCCTCCCCCAGCGCTGGCTAGCCAGGTTTCCTTTTGGCTGCTACTGGGAGGAGGGGTTGGAGGTCAGGTGACTCTGGATTCCCCCTGGCCTGTATGGAGGCTCAGCTTGATACTCCCTCTCCCGGCAAGCCTAGGAGAGATTTTATGCGAATTCCCGCTGTCTGTGGGGTGAGCTGAATGACACCGACCTGTTTTGATGTCGCACTCTGAAGGAGAGTGGCGGTGTATCCTTCAGCTGTCCCGGATGCTGGCCGCTGACTGTCTCGGCGGGGTGTCCGCTGTGGGGGATGGGACTGTACCGCTTCCTTCCCCTTCTGAGAACCCGTGCTCGGCCCAAGGGTCCGTGTGGGCTTGGCTGGTGGGATTCCACCTAATGGCCTTCCCTACCCTCCCTGCTTGCCAATTAATGGCTTCACTGAGGCGCCACGCCTTCTGTAGCCGCAGGGCAGGCCACGCGAATCAGTTGGCCTGGCTCTCCGGGCCCTGCTGCAGGCTGCTGGGATCCCTGGCACTCTATCACTTTGATTTTTTCTGCTTGCCCCTCCCCCAGCGCTGGCTAGCCAGGTTTCCTTTTGGCTGCTACTGGGAGGAGGGGTTGGAGGTCAGGTGTCTCTGGTTTCCCCCTGGCCTGTATGGAGGCTCAGCTTGATACTCCCTCTCCCGGCAAGCCTAGGAGAGATTTTATGCGAATTCCCGCTGTCTGTGGGGTGAGCTGAATGACACCGACCTGTTTTGATGTCGCACTCTGAAGGAGAGTGGCGGTGTATCCTTCAGCTTTCCCGGATGCTGGCCGCTGACTCCAACATCATTCTTAATGGAGAAAAATTGAAATCATTCCCTCTAAAAAACTGGAACAAGACAAGGATGCCCTCTTTCACCACTTCTATTTAACACAGTTCTTGAAACACTGACCAGAGCAATTAGATGAAAGAAATTAAAGGGATACGGATAGGTAAAGAAGAACTCAAATTTACACTATTTACCAACGATATGATTCTATACCTAGAAGACCCAAAAAAATTCCCCAGTAAACTTCTAGAACTAGTAAATAAATTCAGCAAAGTAACAGGATACAAAATCAACACCCACAGAAAAGCATTTCTGCATATCAGTGACAAATCCTCTGAAAGGGAAAGAAGGAAAACTACCCCATTTACAACAGCATAAAGAAAATAAACTACTTGGGAATCAACTTAACGAAAGAGGTGAAAGACCTCTACAATGAAATCTACAGAATGCTAAAAAAAGAAATTAAAGACCTTAGAAGATGGAAAGATCTACCTTGTTCTTAGATAGGCAGAATTAATATTGTCAAAATGACCATTCTACCAAAAGCACTATACAGATTTAATGCAATCCCAACCAAAGTCTAATGACATTCCTCACAGAAATACAAAAAAGCAGGCATGAAAGTCATCTGGAAAAATAAGAGACCCAGAATACCTAAAGCAATCCTTAGCAAGAAGAGTGAAGCAGGTGGCATCACTATACCAGACCTTAATCTATACTACAAAGCAATAAAAACAGCATGGTATTGGCACCAAAACACACCAGTAAACCAATGGTACAGAATAGAGGACATAGAAACAAATCTACATAAATGAATCTCATATTAGACAAAGGAGCCAAAAACATATATTAAAGAAGAGATATCCTCTTTAACAAATGGTGCTGGGAAAACTGAAAATCCATATACAACAAAATGAAATTAGTCCCCTAACTTTCACCACACACAAAACTCAAAAAGTGTATCAAGGACCTAGGAATTAAACCAGAGACCTTGCACCTAATACAAGTAGGCCCAAATCTTCATCATGATTAGCCCCTGATTTCCTTAATAAGACTCCTATAGCACAAGAATTAAAATCAAGAATCAATAAATGGGATGAGTTCAAACAGAAAAACTTCTTCTCCGCAAAAGAAACAATCAGTGAAGTGAATAGAGAGCCTACAGAATGGGAGCAGATTTTTACCACAGGCACATCAGAAAGAACACAAAGAACTCAAAAATCTTAGCACAAAATAAATACATGAATGAATGAATAAATAAATAGCCCAATCAATAAATGGGCCAAGGAACTGAACAGACACTTCTCAGGAAATACCATCAATCAACAAATACCTGAAAAAATGTTCAACATCTCTATCAATTAACGAAATTCAAATCAAAACCACTCTACGATTTCATCTCACTCCAGTCAGAATGGCAGCTATTAAGAATACAAACAATAAGTGTTGGCGAGGATGTGGAGAAAAAGACACACACATTGGTGGTGGGACTGCAAATTGGTGCAGTATGAAGATTCCTTGGAAAATTAGAAATGCAACCACCATCTGATGCAGCTATCACACTCTTTGGTTTATACCCAAAGAACTTAAAAACAGAATACTACAGGGACACAGCCACATCAATGTTTATAGCAGCATGATACATGATATCTAAATTGTGGAACCAACCTAGATATCTTTCAGTAGATGAATGGATAAAGAAAATGTAGTATATATACACAATGGAATATTACTCAGAATTAAAAGAGAATAAAATCAAGATAAATGAATATCATGGTAAGTGAAGTAAGCCAAATCCAAAAAACAAAATGCCAAATGTTTTCTCTGATATAAGGATGCTGATTCGTATTAGAGATGGGGGGGGTGGCAACATGTGAGGAATAGATGAACTTTAGATAGGGCAAAGGGGAGGAAGGGGAAGGGAGGAGGCATGGGGGCAGGAAAGACGGTGGCATGAGACGGACACTATTACCCTAAGTACATGTATGAAAACACAAATGGTGTGACTCTACTTTGTGTACAACCAGAGACATGAAAAACTGTGCTCTATTTGTGTAAGATAAATTGAACTGCATTCTGCTGTCGTATATAACAAATTAGAACAAATAAAATAAAATAACTTAAAAAATAAAGAAAGTGAAGACATACTGGAACATAGAATTTACCAGAGGTTTAAGGAAATTGGGAAACATACCAATCACAGTAAAAAATGGAAGAACTATTTTATAAAAAGCAATAAAATAGTCTGGACATGAAAGATCCATTTGAGATTGGTGATCATCAATGTCTAATATTATCTATTTAGTCTTGAATTCCCTTCAGCAGAACATGGATCTTCAGTGAAAGAGAAAATATTGGATTTGTATAGGATTGAATTTTGTCAGCTAAGTGCAAGAAATATACAAGAGGGGTGTGGTGGGTAAAATAATGGCCTTCAAAAATATCAACACCCTAATATCCAGAACCTGTGAATATGACACCTTACATAGAAAAAGGAACTCTGCAGATATGACTAAAGAGCTTGTGATTAAGGATCTCTCTTGTAAGGAGATTATTCTAATTTTACATATGCTTATAGTGATCAGGAAATGCTTCTTAGCATTTTTGTATCAAAATACCTAGCCCAATGTTTGCACATAGTGCACAATTAATGTTTGAAGAATAAATGAATGAATTTATTTACATCACTCTTATTAAAAGCTACTCTTAAAAAAGATCCAACACTGAGGACAAGAAAAGCAACTTGAATTACAACAGGCACAAAAGTAGTTAGAGGAGATAAAACACCTTGATTTCCCATCTCTTCCTGCCCACTTTAGGAAAATTACCAAATGAAACCTTGAAAGAAAAAAATTTTAAAGATTGCCACTCTCTGACTTTGCACACAATAAAAAGTGGAAAAGGTATAGAAGCTGGAATCTGAATGATGTGTTTTTGTTAGAATTTTTATATATTAAGAAAGCTCTTTACCTCCCTCTTCTATTCCAAAACCAGAGGTAATGAGAGGTAATACAACTGAACACCTATTACATATCTGCCTGCCCAACACCTATTACATATCTGCCTTCCCCCATTCCACATGGTATACTCACTATGGTTGTCACTGGCTTACAAACTTAACTTAGTCTAACCAAAGTACCCCATCTCCCTGATCAAAATGAGTGATGGGTTCAATCAAAACTCCTACCAGACTTTCTGCTAGCAGTAAAAGAAATGCTTCTTAATAAAAGAAAATTAAGTTGGAGCTGCGAGCAGCTTTAGCCTCCAGCCACCAGCATAGGCACACATCAGAGGAAAGCATAGACAAGAGAAGGCACAGATTTGATGACATTATTTTCTGCATCCAGATTGTTTTCAAACAGAGAAACCAAATAGATCCCATCCCCCACTCTTATTTTATTTGATTTACTACTTCAAAGTAGACTTTGTTTAATTATAATAGCAAGAACACTAATTTTAAAAAGCAGGAAACACTTGCCTCCAGAACTTAAATACACTATGCAGACCCAGCTAAACTACTATTTATCTAACTCAATATGAACTGTTCAGTAAACCATAGTTACAACTCTTCTTTTCCTCTTGTCTAGGTTTCTTAGTAGAACTATTTAATAGAAAACACTCTAAAAAATAGAAAGTTGGCTCTAGACAGACTTTATAGACAAGATTTCTCTATCAGATGGGAAAAAAAAAGTAGATTTCTAGTCTCTAAGGTTCCCCCTAAAACAAATATCCACATTGCCTTTTCTTTTGCACAACTATCACCAGTCAAAAGCCAGAACAATATAGACACACCCAGAGTCGTCTTAATTCATGTCAAGAAGGGCATAATATAATGAATCCAAATCCAAGGCCCAACTCACAAACCAAAATTTACTATTTAAAATACATGTAGTCAAAGTGAAAAATAGAGAAGAACTACGAATATGTTCCCCAAAGAACGGATTAAGTAATGAGAATAGGCTGGGCATGGTGGGCGCACTCCTGTAATCCCAGTGGCTAGGGAGGCTGAGATAGGAGGATCACAGGTTCAAAGCCAGCTTCAGCAACAGTGAGGTGCTAAGCAACTCAGTGAGATCCTGTCTTTAAATAAAATACAAAATATTGCTGGGGATGTGGTTCAGTGGTCGAGTGACCCTGAGTTCAATCCCCAGTATCGTAAAAAAAAAAAAAAAAAATGAGAATAAATAATAAATATTTTTCCATACCCAGATATTAATAACTTTCAGTAAAGAAACAGCCTAAACTAAAGATGAAGGTAAAAGCAGAACCAAATTATAAAAAGTTTTTACAAAATTATTTCAGCACATAGAAGCAGAATGTTTTGCTAATTATACTCATATTTTTAAAATCCTGTCATTTTTATTAAAATTATTATATGAAAAAAGTCCTCATTTCCCATAAATTACCAGCAACTTTACCTTGCTTCTTGTTTTCACTTTTGATTTGCTTTTCTGTTTTCTTTTCAATTTCTTCTTATTTAAAATTTTCTTATTCCTAAAAATTTAAAAAGTGGACAAAATAATTATGAACATTCATATAAGGATATACAAAGCTATTAAAAATAGGTATCACCAAAACAGACATTTGAATATTTCTCTTACAAACTTTCCATGAAACAGGATACTCTGCATACACATTAAGATACTATCAAATAAATAGCTATTGAGCTGTCTGCAATACTGGACAGCTAGGAAATACATTAAATAATAAATAATTATAAAATTTGAATTCTGCAAAAACAAATTTTACAAAAAGTAAAACATGAAAAAGGTATCAAATCAAGCTTTTTAGAACTTTATTAAACAGTGGGGATTGCTAATAAACATCAGTCACGTCCCCCCCCCCAAAAAAAAAAAAAAAACTGCTTTCTCTGGGAATGAGTTACACTGCAGCAAAAAGAAAAGAAGAAAAAAAAACTCAAGTCACTTTTTACTGAATTAATATACGAAAAATCCTGAACACATACACTTGTATATCCAGCAATGAGTTTTTCATTACCTCACATCCTTAAGACTAAAATATTTTTTGAGAAAAAGGAAGTCTCTGAGTGACTCTAAGAAAGCAGGGGGGAAAGGTGGTAAGAATAGGATTATAGTGGAAGAAACAAGAGGCAAGGCAAAACATTTTTATTTTCACCACACTTAGATGCTCACTACTAAGTAGTGAAGATACTAAATGAAAAAGACAGTTCTTGCCCTGGAGGAGCTCAGAGACTTGAATAGAAAGCACAGTATAATAATCTAGCAAGAGGATACAATAGCCATTAGATAAAAAGAGAAGGGGTTAAGAGCGGTGAAGGGGTAATGATAGGACAACTACAAGAAGACAGGGAGATGGGGAGGAAAGGAAAATTCTAGATGACTACAGGGAGATGGGGAGGAGAGGAAAATTCTAGAGGACTAAAGAAGTCCAGTCCTTAGACCTGAAAACTGGTAGAAGCAATGACAGAAAAACAGTTTTAAGCCTAGGTCATTTGTGGGTAGGGAACGTCCATTTTGAAGACATTTGAATTTAATATACTAAAATGTCAAGACAGACAAGAGCAACCAGCATAAGAAAATTTTATCCTTAACAATTCCTCAGGCTTCTCTCCTCCAATCAAAATAATCACAAAATCTTGTCAATTATATCTTTTAATAGTTCTTGATTCTGTCCACAGCATCTCTACTGTGGTAACTAATAATATAGTTATCACCATCTTTTGCCTGGACCACTGACAAACCTTCTTAACTTACTTCTGCACATATATATTTATCCCACTTCAATCCATTCTTCACCTAGGAACTAGGTCACCTTTTAAAATCACAAATCTAAGTGGGAACTTTCCTCCATTTAAAACTCAGTATCTTCTCAATTCTCTTAACATAAAATCTAAAAGCACTGGCACTGATTAAAGTATCTTCCAGTAACCAATCTTGGCCCACCTCTCCAGTTTCACTCCACATTCCTCTCTAACTTGTTCAACATCCTCCAGCTACAATGACATTTCTTCAGTTGTCTGAACCTATTGAGCTCCTTTGGTACTTTCACAAAAGCTTCCCCTTTGCCTGAAATTTTCTTCCATATCTCCTGTTACCCACTACTCATCTTTGAATCCCCAGCCTAAGTGTCACTTACTCAGGAAAGTATTTCTAACTCTATAGACTGGGTAACGTCCCCTAACATGCACATTCAATTCATTTTTCATTTTTGATTCAAAATTTTTTAGACTTTATCTCATAACCTATAATTGTAATTTTATTTGAGATTATGATTTAATGCATCATACCCTCACCAAACCATGAGCTCCAACAATACAGAGGCCATGTTCATCTTGTTCACTGCCTATCCTCTTTGTCCAGAAAGGCACCTGGAACAGAGTACTCAATGGTATTTTGAGAGAAAGAGAAAATAAAAGGGAAGGAAAAAGAAGAGGGTTAAAATGAGAAAATTCAGAGAAATAGAATAAACCTTACTTCTAGACAAGCATTAGTCAGAGAGCAAAATAAGAAGAGGATTAAGATTAGATTCGTAGATAACAACAAATCATTTAAAGGATATCTAGCCAGAAATATCCACTGAAGAGTTATTTTACATACATGGGGTTATTTTACACAAATTTTGGTGGAAAGGATGTAATATAAACAACATATATGGCTGACATTTCTCCAGAATATTATGAAACAAATTAAAGAAAAAAAGGTGGCTGACAGTGCTGAATGCTAAAAATGAATAGATACATCTAATTATAAAATCTATCCAACTTCCAAACAATGTGGTAGCATTTAATTGATTAAACAATTCTGATGAGTCTGAACCAACCAACTCTTGCATATAGGCCATCTGAAGAACCAGCTTTCCTAAAATTACTTACAAAATAACTTTAACTTATTTTAATGTGTTTATTGACTTGATTTTTTTTATAAGCACAGAATTATAAAAAAAGATTCAGCCAGGCACAGTGGCATACCTGTAATCCCAGCAGCTTGGGAAGCTGAGGCAGGAGGATCACAAGGTCAAAGCCAGCCTCATCAACTTAGTGAGAACCTGTCTCTAAATAAAATATTAAAAGGGCTATGGACGTTGCTTAGTGGTTAAGTGCCCCTGGGTTCAATCCCTGGTTACACGCCCCCACACACAAAAAGAAGGAAGGAAGCAAGGTAGGAAGAAAAAAAATCCAGAAATAAACAGAAAATTATATAAAGAAAATCTATTCATCATTGGAAAATAATACTATTTGCTAGTAACGTTAACATTCCATTATACGATTATATCTAAATATGAGTAAATTTTTCATATGTGAGGATGAACAGAGAAAACTCTAGGAATCATCCTTACACACTAACAATTGACTTTTGAATCTCTAATTTTATTATTTAGAATTTTATATTTTAAGTCAATAAGAAGCTTAATGAAGAGTATATGGAATTGTTCCTGAGACTTTTAGTCTTCTCAAAAAAAAAAAAACAAAAAAACCTCTACCCACTAGATCTAAAAGAATTATAGCTAAAAATAAAAAGTAAAAGGTAAAATGCCATATTTACCATTAAATATTTACTTCAAAAATTCAAAGGAAGAATTTATCTTAACAGCTACACTGTTGAAAGAAAACCAAATTCTTCTGCAATGTAAGAACAAATGGATTTTACAAGTTATTCAGTGATATAGATCATTAGTTTCTCTATCAGAGTCTGTTTTCTAACAAAAAGTCAGTCATAATATAACTTTAAAATTTCTCTCATTCAGATCTATTTGTTCATTTGTCAAATAAAGATATAAAAGAGATTATCTCTGAGGTTTCCTCTAACTCTAAAATACTAAGATTTTGATAAATTCAAATTTACACAATTTCTGGAATAAAGTTTTCAATCTTTATCTTAATTTTACTTAGTAATGAAAACTAAAAAATTCCTGTGCCAATGGTCTAAAGCAGGAATAGGTGAAACTGTTCTCCAAGTAAACTATTCTTACACTTTGTGAGCCACAGGCTCTCTACAGCAACTACTCAACCACTATAGCATGAAAGCAGCCACAGAAAGCACATAAACAGATTGAGTGTGGCAATAAAGCTTTGTTTCTGAATGCTGAAATTTGTAACTCATTTAATTTCCATGTGTTAAAAATTTTCTTTGTCTTTTCTCCTCTTTTCAACTTTATAAAAATGTTTTTAAAAATTCTTAGCTCTAGGCCACTCAAAAGGAGGAAGAACATGTCAGGATTTAGTCCATGGGTCACTGTTTGATGACCTCCCTGGTCCAAGTTACACTTTGATAATACTGAATCAGAAAGATTCATATCATTCATTACATATATATATATATATATATATATATATATATATATATATATATATATATATATATCAGAGAAGACTACTCAATACATCACTATGCTTATACAAATAATCACTCTTAAAATTATGTACCTTTCCTTTTTGTAAAGAAACATTCCTGACCTCCACTTCCCTAGTGTAAGATACTAATGAGAAACAGAACACTGATCTTCCTTCAAGGACTAGACTAACATAACAGAGATATGGAAGCAATGAGGACTAGACAAACTAAAGATCCACAGATAGAAGAGTACTTCCAAAATGAGCTGAGACCTCCGTTGGGGGCATTTAAAGAGTTTGAGCATGAGTAAGAACTGAGCTTCATGTAGGCAAAGGAACTCTACTAAGCAAACAAAAACGATGGTGCTTTGGATGTCCACTTATCTGGAATGAAAATTAGAATTTAGGGCTGGGGTTGTGGCTCAGTGGTAGAGCACTCGCCTAGCACATGCGAGGCCCTGTGTTCAATCCTCAGCACCACATATAAATAAATAAAATAAAGGTATGGTGTCCAACTACAACTAAAAAATAAATATAAAAAAAAAGAAAATTAGAATTTAGAAAAAGCCTAGAAACACGACTAGTTTTGTCAGAAACACATCTCCTCAGTCAGGGGAAGGAAGATATGGAGCCTGCTCAAAAGGAAAGTAAATTTTCCATTGTCTTCTTGCATTTAGAAGACTGAATCCCAGCAGAGAAAGAGGTCTACTTAATTCCTGAATGGACTGAAATGATACCTCATGCTATCTGTCTAACCTTTCTGGGAGAAAAAGAGAAACTTTTCTGGAAGAAAATATTATCTGAAAGAAAATAACTGATTTTTGCATATAACATTAGTCTTGTTTGGGGCACAATATAAACATATTAAGGGACAACCAGAAAAACAAAATAATGTGGTAGATAATTAAAGAGAAAACCAGAAAATTGGGCAGACTCACAGACAATCCAGATATCAAAGTTAGAGGACAATGACTTGACATTGTAGATGTCATTGACATGGTAGATGTAGAGATGAACAAAATGAATCAAATAAGGCAATCTTCAATGTATTCTATTTAAAAAGAAATAAGCAGACATTCCAGAACTATAAATTTGAGTAGTCCACCCTTATGGGGTATGTGTAAGGGGGTTAATTCCAAGACTTCCAGTGGAGGCCTGAAACCCTGATAGTACCAAATCTTACATGTTACCTGAACACAAGCCCTGCAATACCAGTCCATCTCCTAATTGAGACAGCTAAGAGACAGTATGGATATGTTGGACAAAGGAATGATTCACATCTCAGGCAGGATGGAGTTGGACAATGTAAGAGTTTATCATGTTATTTGGAACAGGATGCAATTTAAAACTCATAAGTTGTTTATTTCTGTAATGTTCCATTTGGGGGGTTCTAGGGATTTAACACCCCACTTACTGACTGTAATTGACCACAGGTAGCTGTATCCACAGAAAGTAAAGTTGCAGAGAATGGAGTACCACTATATTTAAAATTATAAAATGTTAGGCAATTTTAAGAGCAGAATATGACACAAGAAGATATATTTCATGGATTTGCAAACAGGCCAAGAGAAAAATATCCAAATTTAGTCACAGGGAAAAAAGAACAACGTAAATGAAACATTATAAGACGTGGTTCACAATCAAATAGTCTTCTCATATTCATATAGTTAGAATCACAAGAGAAAGAAAGATTAATGGGACAAAAGCAATATATGAAGAGATGATTAATGATAATTTTCCAAAAGTTAAAAAATTAACTCAGAGATTTAGGAAACTCAGGGAACTTCCAGCACAAAAATGCAAAAGAAAATCACATCTCAGCACACAATAATCAAACTGCTAAAACAAAAGATACAGGGGAAATCTCAAAAGCAGTCAGAGAAAAGAGATACACTTAAAAACAATACAATTTAAAATGTTCATTTTAAGGGGCTGGGGTTGTGGCTCAGTGGTAGAGCATTTGCCTAATACGTGTGAGGCACTGGGTTTGATTCTCAGCACCACATATAAGTTAATGAACAAATTAAAGGTCCATCAACATCTAAAAAAACAAATTTTTTAAATAAATAAATAAATATAAATAAAAATGTTCATTTTAGGGGCTGGGGTGTAGCTCAGTGGTAGAATGCCTGCCTCGCAGGTGTTGAAACACTGGGTTCGATCCTCAGCACCACATAAAAATATATTGTGTCCATCTACAACTAAAAAAAATTTTTTTAAATAAAATGTTCATTTTTGTACTAAAAAGTATGGTGAAGAGATGCACTTAGGAACTTAGAATTGTATAGGCTACCAAAAATATAATTTTAAAATGAAGATAAAAAAGATGCTTTTAGACCCATAAAAGCTAAAAAAAAAATAACTCTCAAATGACCATTATTATATGAAATATTAAAATAAAGGTCTTTCTTTAATAACTGGTATGACATAATTTTCAATAAAAGGACAAATTTTAAGAAAAGCAATAGAAAAAGATGGAGTTCCAATATACTCCCCAAGATCCCAACAGAGCTAGTGTGGCTGTATTAATATTTGGCAAAATAACTTTTAGGGCTACAGTATCCAAATAAATGAGAAGAGCATTTCATAATGCTGAAAGGATTTATTCAACAGAAAACATAACATTATCAAATGTGCATACATATAATAACATACAGCTTCAAAACAATATGAAGCAAACTGACAAAAGTAAAAAGAGAAAATACAAATCCACAACTGAATAGAGTATATTATAAAATATCTTCCTCTTTAATTGATAGAATAAGTACAAAACAAAATAAATACAGGAAAAATTTAAAACAAGACTAATAAACTCAACCTAACTGACTATACCTAGAAAACTAAATCCAACAACTGCAGAAGGCATCTTCTCTTAAAATGCCCATAGAACATTTATTGAAATAAATGATTTGCTGGACCACAGATCAAGTCTCAACAAATTTCCAAGGACTGCGTCAGAGAACTAGTCATAATGGAAATAAGAAAATATTTTCACTTAAATGAAAATTAAATATGACATCTAAACTTGTGGAATGCAAGTGCTTAGACAAAATGCATAACTTTATTTTTTTAGTTTTAGTTTTAGGTGGACACAATATCTTTATTTTATTTTTTTTATGTGGTGCTGAGGATCAAACCCAGTGCCCCACACATGCCAGGCAAGCGCGCTACCACTTGAGCCACATCTCCAGCCCCAAAATGCATAATTTTTTGAACATACCCAAATGTAAATGCTAAAAACAAAAGAGACTGAAAGTAAATTACTTAGGCTTACAATACAAGAAGATAGAAACAGAACAGCAAATTAAATGCAAAGAATATAAAAAGAAAAAAAATAAAAACAGATACCTATGAAACAGAAAGCAAAAATTCAACAGAGAAAACCAAAGAAAAGTAATAACTGTAATAAATCTCTAGCAACACTTATAGGAAAAAATTTAAAAGCATAAATTATCAATGTGAGAAATAAGAGAAGATACATCACTACAAATATTGCCTATAAATTTGACAATATTAAACAAACAAACAAATTGCTTGAAAACAGTTCTCAACACTAAACAAGTAAAAAACAACATAATACAAGAACAGAATTAATAAATCTTTTTAAAAAATTAAATCTCTATCAAAATCTTATTCACAAAGTAAATTCCCACACTCATGGCTTCAACTGATAAATTCTTCCAAACATGTAAAAGAATTTACTGGCATGTTCTTTCAAACAATATCAACCTCAGGCTAATTCTTCCAGTGACTATACAAAGAAAAAAAAACACTTCCCAACTCATTTTATGAGACTAGCATAACTCTGACACCACAATTTGAAAAGGAGATTTTCAAAATGTGAAAATTTTAGCCAATGGCTCTAATTAACACAGAAGCAAAAATTCTACATAGCCAAAAGAGGAACCAACCCAAATATTTACTGAATAGTAAATGGATAATCAAATTATCTATAACAGAATATGATTCAGACATAAAAATGAAGTAGTGATTTTTGCTGCAATATGGAAGATGCTTAAAAACATTATGCAAAATGAAAGAAACAACGGTTACAAAAGGTCAAAATTATAAATTTCCATTTATGTAAAATGTTTATATAGGTAAATCTATAAAATCAAGAAGAAAATTAGTAATTGCCAGAAGCTAAAAGGAGAATAGGGAGTGACTGCCAATATCTACAGAAATTTTGGGGGGGGGGGTAACAAAAATGTTCTAGTTGCACAACTTTGTTAATATATTAAAAATTACTGAGTTGTATATACATTTTAAAGGTTGAATTTTATGGTAAGTAAATTATCTCTTTATAAAAAAGTACAAGAAAAAAAATCATTTAATAATTTTATTATCTAGTAATATAAAAAAGATAACATATAAGATACAAATTTCAAATAAACAATAACAGAATAAGCACCAATCATTTAAACAAAAGCAGAAAAAGTTAGTTAATAAAACTCAAAAGCCACTGATGATGAAACACCTCAGTAAACTAGGAACAGAAGAGAATTTACTTAATCAAAGATTATCTACAGAAACTGGGATTGTGGCTCAGCGGTAGAGTGCTCGCCTAGCACAGGCGGGACCCGGGTTCAATCATAAAAATAAAGGCATTGTGTTGTGTCCATCTACACCTAAAAAATAAATATAAAAAAAAAGATTATCTACAAAATATCCCTACATTTAACACTATACTTAGTTATATTCAATTATGAAAATTAAATACTCCCACAAAGTATAAGGAAAATGCAAGTATTTATACTGTCATCACTTCTACTTAACACTGTACTGAAGGTCAGTAAATGAAGCAAAAGAAACAAAAGTCTTAATGGTTGAAAGGTAAAAAGTAAGCAAGGCACAGTGGCGCACATCTATAATTCCAGACTCAGGAGACAGAGGCAGGAGAATTATAAATTCAAAGCCAGTCTCCACAACTTAGGGAGGCCCTGAGCAACTTGGTGAGACCCTGTCTCAAAATAAGAACAAAAAGACTCAAGATGTGGTTCAGTGGTAAAGCACCTCTGGGTCCAATCCCCAGTACAAAAATAAAAAGAAGAAGAAGAAGAAGGAAAAGTAAAGTATTTTCATTTCATTTGTGCATAATTATATTTATAGAAAATGCAAAATAATTCACTAATAAAGAATTTATAAGAGAATTATAAAGGTCACTGATATCAAAAATCAATTTTTAAAAATCAACCATTTTATTTACTAAAGTTTTTCTATAGAAGCCAGACTTATTCTCCCATGTAATTAATGTAATGATACTTCATCACTATGTTCAGGAATCACTGAATAAATAAGAGGGAACAGTAGTCTGGTTTTCATCCAGAAAACTTTTACATACTTAACCTAGCATGCTAATTTGTTGGAAGAAAAGAGATTTTAACAGTTCAAATTGATTTGGGAAACAGATGCAAACAGACTTCCTATATATATATAGCTCAGTCTCTGCTATGATTTAGATATGAGGTGTCTCCCAAAAGCTTATGTGAGGCAATTCAAGAACATTCAGAGGTGAAATGATTGGGTTAGGAGAGCCTTACTCTAATCAGTAGTCAATCCATTGATAAGGATTAACTGAGAGGTAACCATAGGCAGGTAGAGTGTGGCTGCAAAAGGTAGGTCACTGGGGGTTTATATTTTGTTCATGGTAGGGAGCTCTCTTTGCTCCCCAGTGACCTGTCCTGAGCTGCTTTCTTCCTACTTCCACCATGATGTTCTTCCTCATCTTGGGCCCAAAGCAATGGACTTAGATCTCTAAAATCTTGAGTGCCAAATAAACTTTTCCTCCTCTAAAACTTTTCTTGTTAAGTCTAGCAGCTAAAAAGCTGACTAAAACACTCTCCACCTTGTCTGAAAGTTTTCACATGGGGAAAAGATATAAATAAAGATACCTTGGCAGTGGCAGAGCAGCAGATGAAAAATGAGAGAGGGGGAATGGGGACAGGATAGAAAACGAGGGGAGAAGTCTCTGAAAAGTTGTGACTATAGACTATGCTCCATGCAGATTATACTCAAAATACAAATAGCCTAGACAAGCCACAAAAACACAAACTATGAAGCAACTGTAAAACATTCTGAAGACAACATTTCATCCCAGGTCTCAGAAAAAAACCCAGATTATAAGAGCTAACAAATAACTAGGGACAAACTCACAAAAGGTACCATGACTGAGAACAGAAGAAACAAAAAATAGACACAAACAAGACCTCAGATGGTAGAATTTTCAGATGGTTTAAAAGACCACTATGTTTACCAAATTTAAAGAAATAAAATACTAAAATATCTTCAATGAAGAGATTCCATTTGAAAAAGAATCAAACTTCTGGAAGTGAAAATAACTGAAACTAAAAATTCAATAGATGTATTTTAAAGCATACCAGACACAGCTGAGTGGAGAATTTAAAATGTAGGGGGAAAATTATTTTTTAATCTATAATTCTGCCCAGAAAGAAAAAAAGGCTGAAAATATGACTCTAGACTTTTTCAAAGTATGAAACCTCCTACTACTCATCATTCCCCCACCCCAGAAGACAGAGCCCTTACCCTAACCAACTACAACTTACCTCTCATTCACTAGACTCCATATCTCAATCACCAACCATCAGATTTGCCTAACTACTTATATTCCCTTTCTTTACACTGTATTGCAGTCCATATCCATCATCAGAATACTGATCTAGAACTATTTATGTTCTCTAACTATAAAAGCATGCCCACACCATAAAAAAGTTACACGTTTCTAGCCACTTCAATTCCTACTCATCAACTCAGAACAGATTTAACTATGAACTTGATAAAATGTAGACACCATTATGAATGTTTTCTTTCCTTTCATCCATCTTGGCATAATCTCTACTAGGACTTCATTAATTATCCCCCATTTCATTCTTATTCATTCAGTGATTCATTCATAATCTCTCCCTCTCTCCAATTTCTCACCTCTTTCAGCCTACTGGGCAAAAGAATACAGAATTTACAAATGGCCTGGTTCAGATGTAGGCTCTGTCATTTACCAGCTTTGTGATCTCGGGAAAGTTACTTAAACTTTCTGTGTCTCAGTTCTTTCATATGTAAAATAGGATGAAATAGTATTTCTTTCATTGGATGATAAAGCACTTAAAAATTGTACCTAGGAGTGCTTTAAGCCAAATTATATTGTTATATTGTGTATTATGTACTTGTACAAATATGTAACACCAATTTCATCAGTAGGTACAACTACAATGCACCAATCAAAAAAAAAAAAAAAGGTGGGAAAAAATCCAAAACAAAAAGACTTATAGTATAAGTATTTTTAGTAAGTGTTAAATAAATTTTATTTATTATTAGTCCCCAAAAAGAAGACTTTGAGTCAATGATTCATGTGCAGTAGCTGTTCTGAGAGATAATTCTTCAGGAAAGGAAAATAACAAGTAAAAGAGCAATGAGAAGGAAGTCAAGAAAGGTTACATTATAAAACCTTTTACCCAGATGTAAAAGAGCTTGACCCTACTGGACAACTCTCATAAATGGTACAGAAAATGGCTCAGAGTTATCCCAACTGTAGGTAAGAAATATGAAGTATTTACCTATCAATTTTCCATCCATTATTTGTTGAAATCTTCTCTGAAAACACAAACTCTCCAGCATTTCTGGACTGCCCTGCACAGAGATCAAGCATGGCACTTCTCTGACAGAAAGTCACAGATATTTACAGTAAACAGTATAAAGATAAATAAATACCAAAGGGATATAACTATGACTCTAAGAACATG
This sequence comes from Urocitellus parryii, assembly GCF_045843805.1. Classification (NCBI taxonomy): domain Eukaryota; kingdom Metazoa; phylum Chordata; class Mammalia; order Rodentia; family Sciuridae; genus Urocitellus; species Urocitellus parryii. The sequence goes on from NC_135532.1 coordinate 69,339,691, forward strand.
TGCTATAGTATCTCTAATCCAAAAGATAATTCTTTATCCCCTTCCCTAAGCTACCACTCTCCTTTCCTTTCCAACATGATTTCTAAATACCCTACTCCCTTCTTCATCTAACCTTACTATAGCACTGAAATGTGACTTCTTCAGCATTTTGAAAAAAGAAGGTGAGGGTGAATGGATGTTAGTTCATAAATGATCTCTTAATGCCAACTTTGTGATCAGGCCTCAAACCTCTGTTTAACTGACCTGAAGGAAAAGAGAGTGTGTAAGTAACAGTATGTTCATAAAGAACCCTTGAGCACAATGAACATAACGTAGCTGAGACAAGATTGGGAGAACCTAAGCAGAATACTTTTCAAAATACCATCTAGAGGAAATTTAGCAACAAACTACAGACTGCGATACCAAATGCAATTTAGGTAATATTTGAAACCACAAGACTGAACTAAACAATGAAGAAAATTTAGGACACTGTCAGTTCATTTGTTGTCACTGTGACCAAAGTACTTGACAAGAACAACTTAGAGGAAGAAAAGTTTATTTTAGGTCTTGATTTCAGGTCTCAGTCCATCATCAGTTTACTTCACAGCTCTGGGCATTAGGTTGAGGCAAAAAACATGGCAGAAGAGTGTGGCAATGGAAAGCTGCTCAGTACATGGCAGCCATGAAGCAGAGAGAGAGAGAAAGCATGGATTCAGGGACAAGATATAATTCAAGGCCATGCCTCCAATGACTTCTTCTCGTCACACCCCATCTTGTCACATCTGCCTACAGTAACCACCCCGTAATCCATTCAAATTATTAATCCATCATATGGATCAATCTACTGATTAAGTTACAGTTCTCATAACCTAATCATTGCACCTCTGAACATTCCTGCTTTGTCTCATATATATAAGCTTTTGGGGGATACCTCATATCTAAACTACAAAATACCAAGAATGTACTCCTAAAAAACAAGTTCCTCATTCCTTTGCATCTACAAGAAAGGCATTTTCCTTTCTATATTTGAAATCTAATTATCTACTTACATCAATATTCCTTCTTCATTTTCTAACACCAAAATATGTCTAAATCCACTCTATTCCATCAGTATCTAATGCCTTTTTCTGAGTTTATTTTTACTGCAATTGCTTCTTTGAAAGTGCCCTGCTTTGGGGATCTGCTCCTTTTGATTCCTCTTCTACAACGCTACTAGGGATCTGTTCAAACTGAAAGTTTAATTATATCACTACATTACCTAAAAACCTATGATGGTTCCACACTGTTGTCATATAAAGCAATACCTGGAACAAAATAATCTGGTCCTAACATATCATTCTAGTCTCATCTCCTACCCACTTAATTCTCATTCACTAGCTCCCCAAAACTTCAGTTATTGCCAATATTTGTGTTGATTTTACCTGAATCTACAATGTACCTACACTGAAGTACCTACCTCCATTTATCTCAAGGGCCAGCAAATTATAGTTCAAAGTCCAAATCTAATCTGTGACCTCTTTTTGTAAACAAAGTTATACACAGCCATGTTCACCTGTTTACATATCGTCTACCAATGCTTTCAAACAAAAACAGGGTGAAATAGTTAAAACAGAGACTGCATGGCCACAAGGCGTAAGTATATGATTATATACATATATCACTGCATATATGCCATATGTATACACCATAAAGAGTACTTATGTGCCATTAATGTATGATTTTATATACATAAGATAGCAAACAGTATCAGGTGTGATAAGTAGATCCTCAGAGGAAAATAAGAGACTGGGTCTCAAATAACATGAAGAAATAAAGACCCAAACTTGCCAAATTAAATAATGATCATCACACAGATTTCAATAGCTCGATGAATACCAAGTAGGATAGGATAAGCACACACCAAAAAAAAAAAAAATTCCCAATTTTGCCAATGTGATCAAATTGCTAAAAATGAAAGAGAAAATAAAAAAATCACAAAAGGAGCTAGAAAAGAGTATTCTGATTCCAGCAAGATGGCATAAACAAAAGACAGCTTATCTTCCCCACTGTTTATAACAATACTTTGGGCAAAGTACAAAAAGAGAGGAAGAGAGAAAGGAGAAAAAAACTTATTTGGGGACTCTGAAAAACAAAAAACAGATTGTGGAAAGGAATCAAACTTGAAAAAGCAACCCATAGGAGCATGAATTTCCCAATTTTATTTTTTTTCTCCTTTCTCTAAAGTTTTGCCTACAGGCCAGAAAGTAATCACTGCCCTACAAGGCAACACTCCAGTAGCTAAAAATCCAAGAGAAATCTCTTTCTGGCCAGGGGCTCCTGCATGCTGGAGAATGTGAAGAAGCCCCTTTTCCCACTTCCTCTGGCCAAAAAATAAGATTTCTCTTGGAAATTTCTGAAGGAATTTCAGAAGGAAATTCTGAAAAGAGAAAGACAGGGAAAGAGACAAATTAATCCTGTCCATAAACACACATATACATTTTGGACTTACACTGGAGTTGCACAAGTATGAGTCAAACCATATCAACTGCAAATTAATATTTGAACCACCATTGCAGAAGGCAAGACCAAATTTGTTGTCAGAACCTAAATGAGCTGATGATCTGCTAACTGAAACAACAAAAACCAATATTCTCCAGGGAATTATAATAAGCCCAGAAGACTGCAAAACATTTAACATCTAAGATACAACCCAAAATTCTTACAATAAAAAGAGAAAACTGTGGTTGATTTCAAAAGAAGAGACAATCAAAAGATGCCAACTTTAAGATAATCCACGTTATAGCTAAAAATAACTTTAGAGCAACAACTATAAATATGCCCCATCAAGTAAAGGCAAAGACAACTAAAGTGCATCAAAAGAAGTTTTCAATTAAGAAAATTATTTTTAATTAGATTGAATATAACAAGTAAAATAAAAAATTTACGTCATGATTCAATAAGAAAATGAAAATGACAATTCAATAAGAAAATTTTTTAAATTTTTAAAATTCAATAAGAAAATGGATCAATAAAAATATCTAATCTAGCTGGATGCAGTGGTGCATGCTTGTAATTCAATGACTCAGAAGGCTGAGCAGGAAGATTACAATTTCAAGGTCAGCCTCAGACTCTTAGAAAATTTAAAATTTTATGGTAATTGTACTGGAGTTGCTTTTTATAGTCCCCAAGTAATTTTTTCTTTTCCTCTGTGTGTGTGTGTGTGTGTGTGTGTGTGTGTATGTGCGCGCACTAAGTATCTAGTTGTAAACAATGGATAACAGATAAAAATTAGAGCAGAACATCTTTTAAAAATGGCAGAAAAAAATCCTAAAACAGATGAAAGACACACATGTACATATTCAAGAATTTCCGCATTCTTCAAAGAGGACAAACACAAAGAAAACAATGGCTAGACACATTAAATCAAACTGCTAAACAGGAAACAAATTCTGAAAACAGATAGAGAAAAATAACAAAATGTACAGGAGAACAGTTCAAGTTGCCAAAAATTTCTTGTCAGAAACCATAGAAATGAAAAGCCTAACAGTTTACTATAGTGCTAAGAGGAAAAAAGCACCTACTCAGAATTCTATGTCCACCTAAAATATCCATTGGGAATGAAAGCAAAGACATTCTCATAAAAACAAAGAAAGTTTATCCCCATCTGACTACTGTACAAGAAATGCTATTGTAAACATTAAGCTGAAATGAAATGTATCTTCAGGATTAAAGGAAGAACCACAGAAATAATAAATACACAGGTAAACAAAATAAAAAACATTTTTCTTTCAGTTCTTTAAAATACATGACTGTTACCAGCAAAAATGATAATATCATATGGTGAAGTTTTCAAAGCATGTAGCCACAATATATGACCACACACATCAGTTGGGGAGGGAAAATAAAAAGATGTATATGGTAGAAAGATTTCTCTGTTTTCAGTGAAGCAAAACAACAATAACTCTAGGCTATGAAGGGTTCGGTACGTATATTATAATTCCTAGAGCATAAAAAATTAACATAGGAGATATAATCAAAAAGACTGTTAATAAAATGTGAAAAAAAAATCCAAAAATCACCATGTGACCCAGCTATCCCACATTTTGGTTTATACCCAAAGGAATCAGCATACTACAGTGACACAGCCACATCAATGTTTATTATAGCAGCTCAATTCACAACAGCTAAACTATGGAACCAACCTACATGCTCTTCAACAGAAAAATGGATAAAGAAAATGTGGTTTATATGCACAATGGAATATTACTCAGATTTAAAGAAGAATCAAATTATGGCATTTGCAAGGTGAATGGATGGAGCTGGAGAATATCATGCTAAAAAAACTAAAGGCCAAATGTTTTCTATGATGTGTGAATGCTAATTTACAATAAGGGTGGGAGGGCTAGGGAAGATCAGAGGTAGTTTGGATTGGGCAGAGAGAGAGCAGTAACAGGGAGGGAAGGGTATAGGGAAAGGAAGGATAGTAGAATGAATCAGATATTATTATCTTATGTGCATACATGATTACATGACTGGCGTGATTCTATATTAGGTACAACCAGAAGAATGAGAAGTTATACTTCATTTATATATGATATGTCAAAATGCATTCTACTATTACTCAGCATTACAGAGAATAAAATCATGGCATTTGTAGATAAATGGATGAAGCTGGAGAATATCATGTTAAGTGACATAAGCCAATCCCAAAAAACCAAAGGCCAATATTTTCTCTGATAAGTGGGTGCTGATCCATAATGGGGGTGGAGGGAGGAAGAATGGAGGAACTTTGGATAGGGCAAAGGGGAGGCAGGGAAAGGGATGGGACATGGGGTAGGAAAGATGGTGAAATGAGATGGACATCATTACCCTAGGTACATGTATGAAGACACAAATGGTGTGGCTCTACTTTTATACAACCAGAGAAATGAAAAATTGTGCTCCATTTGTGTACTATGAATTGAAATGCACTCTGCTGTCACATATAACAAATTAGAACAAATAAATAAATAAATAATGAAAACTTTAAAGTGGGGCTGAGGTTGTGGCTCAGCAGTAGCATACTCGCCTAACATGCATGAGGCACTGGGTTCCATCCTCGGCACCAAAAAAATAAATAAATAAAGGTTATTGTGTCCACTTACAAGTAAAATACAAATATTTTTTTAAAATAAAATAAATAAAAAATAAAAATAAAAAATGCATTCTACTGTTATGTATAACTTTTAGAACAAAATTTTTAAAATAATCCAAAAGAAGACAGAAAAGGAGAAAAAAAACAAAGGACAAAGAGTTAAATAAACATTAGACAAACAAAATGGCAGACCTAATACCAATCATATCACTAACTTAATTACATTAAATATAAATAATCTAAATGCTTCAATTAAAGGACAAAGTCCCACAGAGTACTTCTGTTTTATAATACTTTGCAGAGTACTTTTGCTTTATGAGAGGATGGGCAAGGTACTATACATACTGCCCATTTGAGAGAAATTATAAATATAAAAATACAGACCAGTAAAAATTAAATGAACAGAGAAACATAAACATACAAAAAGTAAACATAAGAAATCCTGAAGGGCTATTTTATATTAGAAAAATAAATTGATCCCATAGAGTATTACTGGAGAAAAACAGAGATATCACAATGAAAAAAATACATTAGTAATTTTTAACAATTATCAATGTATACAAAGATAATAACAGAGACAAAAGCAAAAATTGACAAAATTAAAAGGCCACAAATTGGTAGTTTTTAATATTTTTCTCTATTTTATACAACTTGACAAAGAAAATACAGACAAAATATCCAAACAACACTATCATCCAACTTTGTATAATTGATATTCATAGAATTCTAAATACAAATGTGGCAGAATATACATTCTTTTCAAGCGCCTACAGTACAATCTCCAAGACAAACATATACCTGGGAACCAACATTTTGTAATGTTAAAAGATCAAAATGTGCATTAGAAAGTTACATATATACACAACACACAAATATATATAAGAAAACACCAAATATCTGAAAATTAAATAACTCTAAATAATGTATAAATCAATTAAGATCACAAAGAAAAATAGACAATTTTGTATGTGTGCGTATGTGTGTGTGTGGTGCTAGGGATCAAACCCAGTGCCTCATGCGTGCTATGCAAGAGCTCTACTTCAGAGCCACAACCCCAGCCCAAAAATATTTTGAACTAAATTAAAAATACACATCAAGTAAAATGTTTGGTATGCTTCTCAAGCAGAGCTTTGATAAAAAATTAATAGCTTTAAATATTTATATTAAGAAAGAAAAATCTAAAATATAAGTGACTCTAACTAATGAAACTAGGAAGGGGAAAAAAAGCTAAGCAAACTCAAAGCAGAAAGAAGTAAATTTAATGATAAGAAAGTCAACAAAAAAAAAGAAAACAATCAATAAAATACAAAAGATAAAGTCAAAAGCTGGTTCTTTGTAGTTATAAATAAAATTGACTAACTGCCAGCTAGAATGATAAAGTGGCGGAAAAAAACAATGACGAAAATATTATCACAAAAGAAAAAGGAGCCATCACTACAGATCCCATGGACATTAAAAGAAAAATAAAGGAACACTATAAATGACTCTGAGCTCACAAATATGATAATCTAGATAAAATAGAATAATTCCTTGAAAGAGACAATCTGTCAAAACTCACAAAGAAATAGGTAAGCTTAACTGTCTATACTATTTGAAGAAAGTGAATCAATCATTAATAATCTTCCAAAATAAAAAGCCCCACAAGTTCATTAGTGAATCCTATCAAACTTTTAAGGAAGAAATCATATAAATTATCTACAATATCTTTCAAAGGACAGAATCAGAAGGAATACTTCCCAAATTATTTTACAAGGATAATATAACTCTACTATTAAAATCAAAGACATTACAACATCTAAAGACTATAAATCAGTCTCTCTCATGGGAACAGTTCCAAAAAATCCTCAGCAAAATGTTGGCAAATCAAATCTTTCAATATATTTAAAAAAAGTTAGATGCAACCAAATCAGATTTATCCAGGTATACAATGTCTGAAAAAAATTAATGTAATCTATCACATCAACAGGCTAAAAATGATAAGTTGCAGGCTCATATCAATAGATGCAGAAAAAGGATTTGACAGTAGAGGATAGGAAAGGTAGCAGAATACAACAGTTACTAATAGGGCATTATGTAAAAATGTGGATGTGTAACCGATGTGATTCTGCAATCTGTATTTGGGGTAGAATTGGGAGTTCATAACCAACTTGAATCTAATGTATAAAATATGATATGTCAAGAGCTTTGTAATGTTTTTAACAACCAATAAAAAAAAAGGATTTGACAAAAGCCAACCTCTCACTAGTGATAAACATAGCTCAGTGGTAGAGCACTTGCCTAGCATGTGTGAGGTATTGGGTTCGATTCTCAGCACCACAAATAAATAAATAAAGATCCCCCAACTAAAAAATATTAAAAAAAAAAAAACTCTCAGCATCTGGAAATCAAGGGGCAATGCCTCAATGTAATAAAGAATAACTACCAATAACCCTACTGCTAGCTGGGCACAGTGGCACATGCCTGTAATTCCAGCTTCTTGAAGACTGATGCAGGAGGCTCTCCTGTTCCAGGCCAGCCTGACAACTATTGAGACCTTGCTGCAAAATAAAAAAAATAAAAGGGCTGGAGATGTAGTTCAGTGGTAGAGCAACCCAGGGTTCAATCCCCACTACCACTACAACAAAAACAGCCCTACTGCTACATCACACTTCATGGTGAAAAATTAGAAACTTTCTCAATAAGATAAGGAACAATGTAGGCATGGATGTATTCCCTCTCCATTCTTTATCAACATCAGACTAACAGTCTAAGCTAATAAAAATAAAAATAGAAATAAAAAAAGAAAAGGAAAGGAAAAATATACAGATTGAGAAGGAAAAAATAAGCTGTTTGAAAATAACACGATTGACTACAGAAAATCCAAAAGAAGAGATAAAAACTCGAGTAATAAGAGATTATAGTCTAGTTGCATGATACAAGGTTAATATACAAAAGTCAATTATTTTCCTATTCTAGCAATAGAGTTTGAAAATACAAAAGTCAATTATTTTCCTATTCTAGCAATAGAGTTTAAATATATATATATATATATATATATATATATATATATATCCATCCAGCCCAAACAATGAAATACACAGGCATAAATCTAACAAACTATGTACAAAAGGTATACGAAGAAAATGACAAAACTCTGATGAAAGAAATCAACAACAACTAAATAAATGGAGAAATATCTATAACTGTAGATAGGAGGGCTCAATATTATTAAACTGTCAGTTTTTCTCAATCTGATCTGTAGATCCAATGCAATCCTAATAAATACTCCCCAAACATAGTTTCAAGAGCAAACTAACACTGACAATTTCTCTGACAATTTTTCCAACGTTATGGAAGATTCTCTTTATCTCTGGCTAGCATTCCTGCTAGTCCAAACCATTTGACTGACCTCATGTAGTCGTCATCAGGACTTTCTCATGTCCCTTTACCATCATCATTGGACAAGGAGGTATCAAGAGATATTCCTCAGATCACCTACATACCAAACATCTGTGCTCTACTGTGTAACAGCAGTCCTTCCTAATCCAGATAAACAGGTATATCATCCCTACCCAGAGACTTCTTTCTGTAGAAAAGAAGACCCACATCTTTGCAGCAGCTGTAGCTTCAATTATAATAGGATTCTTGCAGCATCTTCTATTGGAAATGTTTCTCATCTGATAACAGTATCCTTTATTTCCCTAGCAGTCAGAGCTATGGAAATGAGAAGCATAGATTTCCCAGGTGTATCATGGAGAGTGATGCTAAGTAGAGCCACTCCTATTTTTCATGTGTTCTTAAGATTGGAAGCATGGGAGGATAGCACCCCATCCTTGCAGGATATTAGATCCAAGCTCCAGGATATCATTATCAGTTCTTCCATCAAAAGAGATTTTAATAATCTATTAAGTCAGCAGCTTCTGGCTGGTATGGTACATGATGAGATAAATGGATCTCATGGATCCTTCTTTGCTATAAAGTGGATCCCTCGTCTCAAATGATCCATGTGCTTAGCTAGTAGTGTTGGATGAGCTCCTGCAAGCTGGAAAAGTACACTCATACTCAGAAAATAAGTCAAATCCAGTCAAAATGAACTATAGTCCTTTCCAAGGTATAAGAAGTGGTTGATCTCCTTGAAGGTTATTCCCTGCGGCTGTTAGGCTAGACATTCAATAGCAGCAGCAGTTGCTACACCAACACTGACAAACAGAAACCCTCTATTGAACTCATGCACAGCCATCATCAGTAATTTTTCCACATACTCACAGACCAAAAAAAATTACCTAACAGTAATATTTATAAAATAATTAGATACAAATAATTAATAATAATTTATGTGATATCACTTTAGTGGTTCTTTGAAAAAGGACACACATAATTTGAAACAAAATACACTTTTTATTCTTAGACAATGACAACTACTTAATTATAGGACATTTATACCTGTTGGGCACCATAAAAACTTCTCAAACTTAGAATCTGAGATTGAACATGCCACCCTCTTTTGATGTTCCACATTTCTGTACATGATTTATATCACAACAACCAACTTCACAAAAATATGACAATATTGAAAGGAATGCAGTATGATCGAATGTCAAAAACATTTACTACCTCAAGCTAATAGTTTATGACAGATTTTACCATGTTTCTTTTGAAATTCTGAAATAGTAGATGGCATACCAGTGCATTTGCTGTGGTACACTGAGGTGCCTTGGTGCAGTTGGAAATCAGTGTACATGTGTGTCTGTGTGTGTATACAGTTCCTTCCTCCCTGGGTCCAGCACCTACAAGTAGATTTGTTGAAAATTAACTCTAGTTATTGGTTAATCTTCATGCAAGCACCTTTTAGCCAGCAGAAGTAGGCCAATTTGAAAGCCCCCAGGGTTCAAGCAAATTTGGGGGTTCATAGTTTTCAAGTGCATCAATTTAGATATCTCAACCTAAGGGCGAGGGGTGCATCCTTTCCTAATCAGAATAGTGACCCTGGCATTAACAGAGGGTCGGTGTTGTGAATTAAACATACCCTGGACCTTTGCTATCCTTACAATTTAACCTCTTTCCTCCTACTGGAGGTTTTCCTTTATATGCTGCTAATAAAAATGTTTCTTTTTACATTTTTCCCCAAATTATCTTCAGCTTTTCATCATCTTTCTCCAACCCATCAATGTTGCTCACCAATACCCCTCTCATTACATTGTTCTAATAATAAATAACTTCCCTGACTCTCTCAAAAGCCCAAGATAGTGTTCCACTTCCACAGAAACTGCATTCCAATTCACACCAGTGAAAATTCTAACAGTGGAACAGCCACAGTACTTGCCAAGGATTAACAGCATCAGGTCTCCACTGATACTTCAGAATGGGGTTCTCATTGCCAGCCAGTACATAAATCTAGCTCCAAAGTCTGTATGTATGTATGTATGTATCTCTCTCTCTCTCTCTCTCTCTCTCTCTCTCTCTCTCTCTCTCTCGTAGGACTAGGGATTGAACCCAGAGATACCTCTGAGTTACATCCTAGCCCTTTTTATTTTCTTCCTTCAAGGTCTTGCTAAGTTGCCCAGGCTAGCTGCGAACTTGCAATCCTTCTGCCTCAGCCTTCCCAACTGCTGGAATGACAGGTCCACTGCAAAGTGTCATTTTGAAATCTACTTCCTCAGAATATTCCTGGTACCACCTGGGTAGAGTCCCTCAGGAAAGACTAAAATGAAGATGTGCACACTCAGAAATATATTGTGGAGTGCTCTCAGAATCTACAGCTGTGAGGCAATGAATGGAGTAGGACTGAGCAGTCAAATGAGCTGACCTATGATGTAGTCACAGGAAGAGCTTGACAAGTCCCAAGAGGAACTAAGGTGAAGGGATGGGCTTTCAAAGTTACCTTGCCTTAGGGCAAAAGAGCCAGGCATTTATACACCTACACAGAAAAGACACTGGCTTCACAAGAAGGGAAGGCTTGCCTTTGGGAGAGGAAGCTCTGTTAGCTCAAGGCAATGCCTGGGGAAAAAACTCAGCTATAATTAGCTTTAGCTACTAATACTCCCATAAAGCTAGAGGAAAATGTGCTAAACTGGGTATGGAGAGAGATCTGGGGCCTAGTAGCACCTGCCACACCACCACTGGACTATGACAGCAATTGGGTTAGTGAGGGAAGGCAGTTAAGCATTTGCTCTGCTTTCTTAGGAGAAACTACAGTTAATAAGAGTAAATTTTTCTTTACAAAAAAGCTCTAGCTAACAAACATAGAAGGAATAATAAAATTATAGGGAAAAATTATCATTTTTAAATCCCTAATAAAATTACTGACTCAGGCAAGGATTATTAAAGGATGCTAAAACCATTAGGTAAAAGATATTCAGTGTGCTGAAGTCATTAGCACATGATTATGTGCTCCTTACAAATGGAAAAAGTAATGTCTAGTGGGTACCATGTTACCCAAGTAATCAGACTCAGCACCATTTTATAGTGAAATAAACTGACAACCTCTGATGGAAGCAACACACAGTATTCAACATTATATACAAAATATCCTTGCTAAAAATGTCTAAACAAAATCTAATGAAACCTTAAGAGATAAACAGTAGCTGGGGCCCTGCCCTTAAGGAGCTAAATTTATATGACATTATAGAAAAGGTTAAATATTAGTGACAAAAAGTGGTCATGATAGCCAGGGGTTAGAAGGAAGGACTAAAAAAACATTCCGAAGTGATGAAGATGTTCTATACTTGACTATGATGATGGTTCCAAGATTCTTCAAATGAATATTTAAAGAGAGTGTACTTTATGCATACTTTAGTATACATAAATTAAACCTCAATTAACCTTACTAACCCCTCCCCGAAAATCCTGCAAATTTAGTGTTTTTGAGAAAAACATGAGACCATTCTGTTGTTTTGTTTTTTGGTGTCAGGAATTAAATCCAAGGGCCCTTAAGCACTGAGCCACATCCCCAGTACTTTTTATTTTTAATTTTGAGGCAGGGTCTCACTAAGTTGCTTAGGGCCTCACTAAATTACTGAGACTAGCTTTGGACTTGTGATCCTCCTGTCTCAGCCTCCAAAGTCGCTGGGATTATAGGCGTGTGCCACCACACTGGGCTTATTCTGTTGATTTTTAAACAAATATTGTACAATGTGAAAGTATTTTTAAATTATCATTTTTATTTTCTTTTCAAGACCCCAAACAAGATTGTTCTCTTTTTTGAACTGAGAAACTAATTCATTTCACACTTCTACCTTCCATATGCCAACAGAGCAGTCTTTGAATTAACATTGAATTATACATTGTATAGGACTCCATAGATGTAATAACTATATCAAGAAAATTACTACCTATTCATAAATACATCCTACATCACTTCTTAATACACTACTATACTCCACATCATTTACAACCACAAGAATGGTGAGTTATACACCATGTCAGTATGATGTCAAAATACATTCTTCTGTCGTGTATAACTAAAAAGACAAATTAAAAAAATAAAATAAAGGGCTGGGGATGTGGCTCAAGTGGTAACACGCTCGCCTAGCATGTGTGAGGCACTGGGTTCGATTCTCAGCACCACATAAAAATAAAATAAAGATACTGTGTCCACCTAAAACTAAAAAAATAAAATAAAATACACTCCAATTTTCCTACCTCTAAACCATCAGGGTTAGCCAGGCTTGGTGGCACATGCCTATAATACCAATGGCTCAGAAGGCTAAGGCTGAGGATCTCAAGTTCAAAGCCAGCCTCAGCAAAAGTGAGGTGCTCCTAAGCAACTCAGTGAGACCGTGTCTCCAAATAAAATATAAAACAGGTCTGGGGATGCGGCTCAGCCATGAGTGCTCCCACTACCAAAAAAAAAAAAAAAAAAAGTCATCTAATTCTTTTTTTTTTTTTTAGTTGTTGACAGACCTTGTTTTATTTATTTATATGTGTTGCTGAGAATTGAACCCAGTGTCTCACACTTGCCAGGCAAGCGTGCTACCGCTGAGCCACAGCCACAGCCCTAAAATCTAATTCTTAACTTGCTCTTCAAGATATCCTGTACTCCTGCACTTTTAGCCAAAGCCTCCATTTTCAGAATGAATTCCCACTCCTCTCCCTCTTGATACCTACAGCATTAACAAAAATCTCACCATTACCTACCCACAAACTGTTTTTCGTCTCTACTCATACATTTGAGCAGGCCTAGTGCCACCCTTTTCATAATAGGTCATGCTTTCTTAGCTACATCATTTAACACTTTCACAAAAGTATCTGCTTCTGTGTCTTTCACTCCTAGATAGAAAATACACTCAAATCTAGGAACAGGAATGTATAAATCTTTATAAGACCAACAATTAGGGCTAAGTAGTAATCCCTGAATATTTGTTAGATTAACTGACTGTTTAACCTCTTTCAACTAGAATCCCTTGTGCCTGTAGGATGGGCTCAAATACCATTTCTAACAAGAAAAAAAAAAAAAGATGAAGGAACTATGCTGGTTTAAATAGCTTACACAAGAAAAGCAATTCCCCATTTTGGTCACAATCTCCTTTATTGTTTCCACTAACTTTGTTCTACCACTGCAAAACCCAGATATCCTGACTCCTCTTTATCCCGTAGACTATCAGCTCCTTCCTGGCATTACTGCTCTTTTCACCAAATAGTCAAACACAGTTACCAAAAACCTTCAATGTCTATTTTTCTTTGACTTCCAGTCACACTTTAACCTTGAAACAAGCAATTAGAAGTTATTCCATGTCTCCTTTGAGTGTAAAAGCTTATGATTGAAATTTTAACATTTTATAGGCACTTACCATGTGTGGGCACAATGTCCTTTGCAAAACCCTATGTTACATGTAAAGAAACAGACCAAGAAAACCTCTTAACTTGCCCAATTCAACACATTAAAAAAAAGTAAAACTGGCATTTGAACTAAGGCAGTCAGCCTCCATAGCTCTAACATCCAGCCACTGAGCTATGATGCTTCCGAAATGTAAGGCTTATCCCACTTACACTCAGAACTGATCAAACAATCATTTCCTGTCAACCCTTTCCCCAAAAGAATGTTCCAATTTTGATAAGTCTCATTCATTCAAAAACATATTTACTCAGTCACCGAATGAGTTATTTCCACATTCAACGCTGTCATTGAGACCAAAAGCAAGAGTAAAAGACAAGATCCTTGTCTTCAAGTCCTCAAAGCCCTCACTCTCAGCAAACAAATCAAAACAGGAATTTGCATTTTACATGGAAGTTACACAATGTACTCAAAGTTTCATAACTAGCAAATAATAGAGCCAGGATTTAAAAACCAGTCAGCATCAGAGTCCAAGTTTGTTAGTATGTCATCAAGGTCACAGATATTCCATTAGGCTTTAATCATTCAGTTTCTCAACCCCATACTACTAAAATACAATCTATACTGATTAATTCATTCAACTGTGGTTGGAAATCACTCCCAATGTTTTTGTTCCTTGTACACAACATGCTTGTTCCCATCTCAGAACTTTATAATTTCCTAAACACTCTTCCTCTAGATCTGCCTCCTCATGACTATATTTCAACTTAAACACCAGCTACCAAAGATCTTTCACAATCATGTCCCTTAAAACAACCCAACTACAAATGCTCTATCACATGAAATTGGCTGCATTTCCTACATAGTTACCTATCACTAACTGAAATTACCAGTTGTCTATTTCTCCCACTAAAGTGGAAGTTCTAAGACAGTAGAGACCTTATTTATTGAGCTCACTGCTACATCTTCAGCCCCTACGATGGTGCCAGGCACACAGTAGGCCCTTTATATTTACAGGATGAATGTCACAAAAACGTGCTAGACATTCAGATTACCAAAATGAATGAATATTATCCTCCACAAACTCCCAGTCTGTATATTTCCTCCCTGTCTAAATAAAGACCAGCCCCTATTCTTCTCAACAAACTAACTTTCCGCCTATCAGCTTAAACTTGCTCCTGAGATAATCCACTGATATGTTTCTATCAATTATCCCCCCCTCAATTCTTTAATCTCTCCCTCTCCACTTACCCTCCCATATTTTAATACCCTACCAGCCTCCAACACTTCCTGATTCTTTCTTCAATCCTGATCTCCCCCAGGCTATTCCCATTCACTCCTCACCCCATCCCTCTACTATAATCTTTTCCTAAAACTTCTCAGTGACCTAGAACATGTGATTAACTTTCTTCAGCACTTAACCCTTCTGAAAAACACTTTCCATCTATTTTCCTAGGGCCAGAGATGTTATCCTCTCTTGATTCTCTTTTTAATTTTCTGATCTCTTTTTTAGTTTCCTTATCTCCTTTCTCTCACACCTTCAAACTTTTTGATCACTAAAACTCCATCTATTCTCAATCCATTCTCTAACTAAAGCTTTAAACAAATAATTATATCACGCATTAAGCTCTTCTTTTCCATTCACCTTTAATAAGAAATGTGATCGAATCCTTAATCAAACTTCAATAAAGAGTAGCTGCAAGCTAAAACTTAGAAAAAAATAAGGCAAACTATCATAAACAATAATGTTATAAACAAGCATTAGTAGATAATATCAATATCATAAGTCTGGCTTCAGTATTTCTTGAAATACCTAAACCAAAGTGATTTCTCATCACTTTGTACCAAAATAAACCAAAGACTAAAGATCATTCACAAATTTTATGTGCATGATTAACCAATATTAATTTTGTCTAATAACTGTTAATAATTTCTAGATCCACAGAAATCACATTATTGTACAAATAAAGTAGTTGAAAGTCAAAACAGGAATATACCAGTCACAAATTATTGTATGTCTGGGAAAAAACATAAAATAATTTTAAACCTTTGAGAGAGATAATAATTTTTGAGTGTCACAATTCAGAGACTTGAAGCTCAAAACTATACCTAATTATCAGAGCAAACTCTCTCTGTGGTTTTGTGTTATTTTCAAAAACATTAGCAAGAAACAGACTTGCACCATTCTGGCTTTCAGTCTAGATAGCAAAGGGCAGTTACACATCTTTACATATCCATATGATAAAATTATTCATGTGCTCAATTCCATAAACAATCATACACATGAGAAAAGAAGGGTGTGAACAAAGCTCCATCTTCACAACTGTCTCAATGGAAAAAGCACAATGCATACTGATAAACTACAAATACCTGACTTACAGCCTAACCACTCAGGAATGGAAGAAAAAAGAGATCTGGTTATTACCTAATAAACTGCACATTCAGTAATACTGTATACTCATTTGACAAAACCCTACTATGCTTTCCTAATGCACTGCAAGAAGCTGTGGGAAGAAATGAAGGCAACTCCCAATTATCACTGTCAAAGCTGCTGAAACAAGTCAGTCACCATCCTTCAGGGTGTGTGGCAAGTAAGGGCATGGGAAAGAAAACAATGGGAGAGCCCTTGGCAAAAAAAGGTACCCACATTTAAAGAAAAAGAAAATGAAAGTGAATGAGCATCTACATGGAGGAAGCTAAAGGTGCAGGCTTTAAATGAACAAGATCTAGGAGCTAATCAAATTTTCTAACTGATAGCAGTTGTACATCATACCAGTTGTCATATTTTGAAGTTTTTCAGCTTTCCTTTTTCCCACAAAATCCCCTCTACTCTATAAGTACCGGAGGAAATAGAACAGAAAATGAAGGGAAATGGCCGATGGGATATGAGAACACAAGAGCAGCTACAAACATTTCTAGAAGGCCAAAAGGCCCAGTTATCTAAATACAGCTCTGAAAATCTTTATTAGACACTTTCTCATCTACATATCTACATAAATCTCCATCTGCAACTCTTATTCATAAATCTCTTAAAACGAAACGTCTAGCCTGATAATCTAAAACTCATTCTACAAATAATGACACTAACCTTAACCTATACCATTGCTCCCCTTAGAAAAAGGCAGACTTCTTCCATAGAGGGTAGCAAAGAGAGAAAAGAATGTCATCTGGGGGTGGGGGGGCGTGCAAAATAACATTGCCGCAGAGACACTAGAAACGCCACTTTCCTCACCACTCTCGCAATTTCTATTCGTGTTACCTTTTTATCCCCTACCTATGCCTCCTCCTTCCTCAACAATACACATACGTGTCACAAATGACCAGCACCATCACCTTTTCTAGCATCACAGGCTACGCTCCCACCCTCCATAAATCCCCACATAGACAGACATACACACACATGCGCGCGCGCGCGCGCGCGCACACACACACACACACACACACACACACACGGAGGTGACACTACAGCCACCGCACCCTCTTATCTCGATAAGTGCTCTACCACCAGCATCAAGCGCCCACTGAAAGACAGCTCAGTATACACATACATGGATACACACGGGTGCACACGCGACATGTGGCACAAGTAAAGAAACGCACCTGGAGGCCGGGTGTCCAGCACTGCTACCCCCCAGGTCCCTGTCACTGAGCGCAGCTGTGTAAATCCTCCGGTAGCGGTCGGCCAGGGCCCGTCCTGACAGCAGCAGCTGGTAGTGGCCCCGAGAGTCCAAGGTGGGCAGCCCCAGCCCCAGCCCCGCAGCAGCCACGGAGCCCTCGGGAACCGACATGAAGAGCGCCCCCGGCGCCGGGGAGGAAGAGATTGTGGCGGCTGGGAAGAAACCCTCCCCGCCGGGCCCCGAGGAGGAGGCGACGGGGGAGGCAGTCGCTGCGCACATCATCATCCTCGCCGCCGCCGTCGCCGCCTCGTCCCCGCGGGCCGGGAGGGCAGACACGCGCGCGCACTTACACCCCTTGCCAACGACGACGGCTCTGGCGGCGGCCTCTGGCTCCCGCAGCAGGGAGACTACAAAGACAGCGACCTCCTCCTCCTTCTCCTCCTCCCCCCCGCGCCGCCCTCGCCGCTACTGGGGCCGCTCATCTAACCCCGCCACCCCGGGTGTGTAAGGAGGAGGCGGTGCCGCCGCTGCCGCCGCCACCGCTGCCACCACCGGGGGTACCCGCAATGGGAAGCTGCCGGTCTCACTGAGCATGCGCCAGGCCTTGCACATGCTCAGTAACTCGAGTCCGTCTCCTCCCACCCCGCCCCTCCTCTACCACTGCTCCCTCCGCCTCTGGGCTTGGGGTGTGGGGGCAGTCTGGCGGTGCAGAATCTACAGAAAAATCCACTTCTCCGTGTTTTACTAGCAGCATGAGCAACTAAAAGGAGACAGTGCTTGGAAGGCTGTCAGATAAGGGCGCCTGCCTTCAGGTACTGTTCCATCCAGTTGGAAGAACAAGAACCTGAAAGAGGGAACTTGCCCATCACCAGAGGATTATGCTCTCCTGCTTCCTTTTCCCTGAGTCGTTGCTGCCAACAGGAAGATTCCTTGTGAATGGTGCTAATTAATTCAGAATTCAAGATAGAAACGACCATCCGAATCCCGTCCGCCTTTGTATTTTGGATTTTTTATCATTAGGATTTAAGTCTCTTGAAACAGCATCACTTACAAAGAGGTAGTAATCAGATATATTCTTTCTTTCTGTGAAGATATAATTAATACACTGACATTCCCAATAGGGAGTCATTCTCAAATTCTTGTTCTCGTCATTTATATCAGAGTTAAATAAACCTTAATGCAATAATGTTTTTCCTAAATATTATTTTGTTCATTCCTCACTCACCCCGAGGGTGCACTTTTATCTCTTGACAGTGGTCACCATATTTCTCTGCCTGTACTTACATTATTAAAGATAATTCTTGAATATGACTTGAAACTATAATTGTAACTAAGACTGTATAACATCTGTAAATCTCAGAGCTACCAATGATCTTATCCTTGTTATTTATAAAAATGTATCATTTGCAGAGTGCTCTGTTCCAAGTTATTCTACTAACCTCATCTACATAAATGCTCTAAAAACATGTGCCAATGCCCAGTGTTTTTTTTTTCTTTTTGACTCTCAATTTCAAGAGTTTGCCTGATTAATTTACAATTCTGACAAAATAATTTCCAAGTGCTATCATCACAGTATCTTTCATCTGCTTACTAGTTCTTATCTGTTCCTCTTCTTTAAATGGCTTTATCTCTAAGAAAAAAAAGAAGTCTTGCTTAGTTTTTGAAAGTACAAAAAAGAGTGGAGAAGTAAATTAATTCTTACTTTGGAGAAGTAAGGTGCTAAAAAGAGTGAATGTTATCTGGAGTTTTAAATGATAGATGTAATGTCATTTAGAATGTTTTTTAAAAAGATATCTAGAAATGAGATAATGAAAATACAGGAACAAAAGGCAGACATGGAGAATCAATATTTTAATACCTATTCAACAAATTTTGCACTTTTTGTTTCCTCAGCTCTAAGTACCCTCAGAGCTTATGTTTATTTTTGTCTTCCTTAGTCCCTGTCTGGAACTTCACACATAATAAGTATGCAATATATACTTTGTTAAGCTAAATTTCTATCCAAATTCTTCAGCACAGTTACAAACCCTACTGTAGAACAGGAAGTTCCCACACCCTACCACCACCTTGGAGGAGAATCAAGACACTGGCTCTACACTCTTAAGGGTGGAGTTCAAGTCCAGACAAGTAGGCTCTGCAAAGGTGCATTAGTATTGCAAAAGTCATCAGGATAGCTAAAAGACTCTAAAATCAGACAACCTTGGATTTGGACCTGGACTTGGTGCTACTTACTATTTTATATCTTTGGACAAGTTTTCTACTTTGAATAATGGTCAAAAATAATAACTACTACATAAGAGAGGATTTAAAGCTTCTTGGATGTCCACCTTGACACATGGCTTTTTGAAAACTATAATATACATTAAACCACACACACTAGACTCTTCCATAAACGTAGGAATGAGGTCTGTGTCTATTCACCCTTCCATTCCCTGCTCCTAGCACGGAATGGGTTGAGTGAATGAATGAATGAATATTGCCTACACAGAGAAGCATTTCCAGGGCAGGCTTAGGTGGTGGCATATGCATTCATTGCCCATTTAGAATTTCTAAAGAACTGTGACCCCTGTAGAGTTTCTAGTGGAAAAAGACCCCGTGTGGCTTCACTGGTCTCCGGGTTCCTCCCACCTTTTCATTTCACTTCAGACTTTATAACTACTTTTCAGTCCCAAACAAGCCCCTTCCTAAGCCTAAGGTACATGCAAAACCTGGTAACTGGATAATTTCCTAAGAAATCCGATAACATTGAGCAACCCCACTAGGCGTGCGCAAAGTCCACACATGCTCACTTAGGTATCCGAGGGTGGTGTTTCTGTTGCGGTTGGCAGCGTTTCCTTCCACGGCAGCGGCAGTGGTCGCTCTACTCTAAATTGATAGCCAATGCTGCGGGATTTTTTTTTCTCCGCCCCCACTCTCACCCTACTCTTTCTTCCTCCTCGCTGTGTCCTCCTTGGTTCCTGCAACTGCCACAGCTACTGCTGGCTACCTCAGAAGGCTGCCCTCGGATTCCGGGGAATGGGGCGCGTATCTGGCAGAAAATGGTGTTTGGAGTGACCCTTAATTCCATGGTCAAGGGGACGTGAAAGGGAGGGTGGACCCCAAGGCAAGCCCAAGCCATCGCTGCAGATGCATTAGCCTGTGTCCTCTCCCGCCACTTCTGCAAGCTCTACTACTATATTGCCTTATGCAGGCCAAGTGTGTGTGTGTGTGTGTGTGTGTGTGTGTGTGTGTTGGGGAGAGGGGTGTCGTGTTATTTAAGGAACTATGCAAAATAAAAGAATACAGAGGGCTTTGCTTTTATTTTTCCAGCCCCACCGAGCACAGCTCCTGCACTTTCCGCGCTGCCATCTTAGCTTTATCCTGATGTGGCTGGGCGCCAATGGGTTCGCTTTAGGAGCCTGGCTGCTGGAGCACAGCCCTGGGGGCCGCACTTGCAGCGTTGGGTGTCAACATGGGCTAGACCAGAGTGCCTGAAGCAGTCGCTCTGAAAGAATAGCATGGAACCAAGGCAAATCCTGCCTTTACCCGTTTCATTACGGGCGTAGCAATTTTTCAGTCTTTGTGGTTGATCGGCTCATTTCCTCAAAGGACTCTTGCATCCTTCACTCTTAGGATCATAGATTTTTGTCGTTCTTTTCCATTTGACATTGCCAATATGCACCACAATTTTTTGAAATTTTATCACAATATTTCTACTCTATAAAAAAAAAAAGGAAGCCAGAGCTGCAGAGCTGGTGTAATAAATAACGTGTCAGGGGCCCATAAAGTGTAGTTACACATCAGTGTTAATAAATTTCATTTAGAAGGTTAATATACGAATGCTACACTCTGACAAAGACAGGAAGCATGTATATTGTCAGACACACAAAGACTGCTAAAACCGTGTTCAAAAGTCTGAGTTTGTTTCCCTGGTTTGTACAATAATATGCTGGAACATTTAAAAACAAAATAGGGAGCTGAGAGCATTTTAAAACAAGTGTGGTAGCTGAGGGTTAGAGCTCAGGATTGAAAAGTAAAGAAATGCTCACTCTTCAGTGACCTTTACTTTTTTAAGGTCATTTAGGATGATAATGAATTTTAAAATAAAGTAATTTTTATATAATATATTGAATACTCCACAGTGAATATGAGAATTGATCATGGCAACTGAAATTCTCCTATTTGTAATTAATTATTTGTTTCTTAAGAGGGTCTCTTTTACTCAGCCTGGCCCGAACTCCCTGGCTCAAGCAATTCTCCTGTCTCAGCCTCCACTACACCCAAATTGGAAATTCTTTAAAATATAAATTACAATTTGCATCCCTCCGCTATTTTGTCCAGTAGCCATGAAGAATTAATTATTTTTCTTTTTTATTCATGTTAGTTTTAAAAGATGCAAATTACATGTCCAAATTTTTCTACAAATAAAAAATTTAAGTTCCCAGGGGCCTGAGTTATATATGAATATTTTCACCCCTGAATTTTCATTTGAAAATATTCTTAGTGAATACATGCCCGGAAATGTGTGAATTCCATAATATATATGTAGACATAAAACACAACATTTTTAAAAAATCTTATTTACAATGGATTTAAAGCATAGCATGCTTTCACAACTGAGAAAGTCATAGAAAGTATAACTCTCCCAAGGAAAGAAGTTAAAGAATCACAGAACTTCAACTTTGAAAGCTTCAATATAGTTTATAAATAATTACTAGATTGGTGTTTATTATGAAGATTAGATAATTTAAATTATATACCTTCAAACACTAAAGGATCATTAGAATTCATATATAAAACAGCAATTTTATCATATCAGAGTTTTTAAAAATATATTTAATAAGGTTGTTGGTAAATTCATTTATCAGATTATATTTAAATGGATTTAAATTGATTTTACTAGGCATGAATTTTCTTTTCTGTTTCTGTATAAAGACATTTAACCTTTCTCAAATTACATGTTCTCATTAATAAAGAGAATAATAACAGTGCGTACTTCATTAGATTATTTAAAAATTAAGTAATATGTATGAAGTACTTACTTGGCACACTCAGGCAGCAATAATTATTATTATTAATATTGTTCAAATATATTAATGGTCCTTTATTTGAGGTATTTCACAATCCTGTGATAGGGGAAGTAAAAAAAAAACAGTTATACAGTTTGAGTTATATAGACTTAAATTTGAAAATTGGGGTTCTTTTTTGAGGGGTGTAAGTGAATTTATTTTAATAGAGTCCTGTCAACAAATACAGATTTACTGTATCTTGACATGACAAGAAGAGTAGAATTCAAAGACAACACTTGTTTCCCTGAAATACCTCCTCTTGGGTAACATTAATTTACAAAACACATTACTTCCTTCCATCAGTTCAGTGAATTTTTAGAATTTTAACTGATGATTACATTTTGACACGTAATAATTAAAACAGATGATAGTTTCTTCTCACATTTTGAGTGGCTATACTATATGTAAAGACTCATATATAAATTGCAAATCATTCATAGTTCATAGCTCTGTTACTTTATCTATAATTAACATGAAAATCTTACCTCTGCTTAGTTTGACTATTTTGATAATTGTTTTTATTTTTATATTTTGAAAGTAAAAAAGAGTCACCTTACTCTGTATGTAGTCTCTTAAAAATATGTGGCTTTTTTTTTTTTTTTTATGCTACATTAGGTTTGTCTTCAAAGTAGGCCAGACGCTACTGAAAAAAGTTCTTAAGAATATATGATTCCTGGGCTGGGGCTGGGGCTAGGGCTCAGCAGTAGAGCGCTCGCCTAGCACATGCCAGGCGCTGGGTTGGATCCTCAGCACCACATAAAAATAAATAAAGATATTGTGTCAAAATACAACTAAAAAAGTATCTTAAAATAAAGGATATATGATTCCTGAAAAATATTATATATTCTTCCTAAATTAATCTGTGGTTAATGACAGTGTTTTCTTAGTTTATACAAAATAATATTATTTATGTGATATCAAATGTTAAGAACTGAATTAATTATTACTTAAATCATTAATTAACTAATTAGTAATTAATTAATTTTTTTATTGGTTGTTCAGAACATTACAAAGCTCTTGACATATCATATTTCATACATTAGATTCAAGTGGGTTATGAACTCCCAATTTTACCCCAAATGCAGATTGCAGAATCACGTTGGTTACACATCCACAATTTTACATAATGCCCTATTAGTAACTGTTGTATTCTGCTACCTTTCCTATCCCCTACTATCCCCCCTCCCCTTCCCTCACATCTTCTCTCTCTATCCAGTCTACTGTAATTCATTCCTCTCCTTGTTTATTTTCCCATTCCCCTCACAACCTCTTATATGTAATTTTGTATAGCAATGAGGGTCTCCCTTCATTTCCATGCAATTTCCCTTTTCTCTCCCTTTCCCTCCCATCTCATGTCTCTGTTTAATGTTAATCTTTTCTTCCTGCTCTTCCTCCCTGCTCTGTTCATAGTTGCTCTCGTTAATTATATCAAAGAAGACATTTGGTAGTTGTTTTTTAGGGATTGGCTAGCTTCACTAAGCATAATCTGCTCTAGTGCCATCCATTTCCCTGCAAATTCCATGATTTTGTCATTTTTTAGTGCTGCATAATATTCCATGGTGTATAAATGCCACTTTTTTTTTATCCATTCATCTATTGAAGGGCATCTGGGTTGGTTCCACAGTCTAGCTATTGTGAATTGTGCTGCTATGAACATCGATGTGGCAGTATCCCTGTAGCATGCTCTTTTAAGGTCTTCAGGGAATAGTCCGAGAAGGGCAATAGCAGGGTCAAATGGTGGTTCCATTCCCAGCTTTCCCAGGAATCTCCATACTGCTTTCCAAATTGGCCGCACCAATTTGCAGTCCCACCAGCAATGTACAAGTGTACCCTTTTCTCCACATCTTCACCAGCACTTGTTGTTGTTTGACTTCATAGTGGCTGCCAATCTTACTGGAGTGAGATGGTATCTTAGGGTGGTTTTGATTTGCATTTCTTTGACTGCTAGAGATGGTGAGCATTTTTTCATGTACTTGTTGATTGATTGTATGTCCTCCTCTGAGAAGTGTCTGTTCAGGTCCTTGGCCCTTAGTAATTAATTTACTTCTTGAAGAGAAAAAACTGTGGCTTCCCTATAGATACTTCTGCTCTGTACAGTAGGAGAATGACCTCTGCATATTATATTTTCCAGGTCTCTTGCCAGCTAGGTTCAAATTAGGTAAGACTGTGGAATGAAATGGGTGATTGGAAAGTGGGTAGAGGAAAGAATTAATCTCTCTTCTCTCCTTTCTCCCAGATCCTTCTCTCCCACTCTCTCCCTCCCCCACCTTTTTTTCTCTCTCTTTCTCCTCCTTCCCTCCCTTTGCCCCTCACTGCTTTGGACAACATTTTGTGGTTCCAGCTCCTGTTTAACAGTTTCTCCTCCATAGTTCAGGGGCAACCAGGAAACTTATTGCTACAGAATCAGCATTTCTTCCTTGGATTGTAAAGCTTCGTGATAAAATTAATCCCTGAGATGTCCCTTGTTTGTCTTTTTAATTCCTTCAGTGCCATTACAGTTCGTTTCCATATTCCATTCTCCACCTTTATGACCTGGCATGCACTTGCTTGTTTTCCTGATTGGACCCTGAATGATACAAATGCTCTTCCATCCAAATAGTAAACAATATGTGGCTTCTCAGCCCAAATGATGGGAACTGGACTTTAAAACTTGTTGGATCTGACTTCAATTAGCCAGACAAAAACCTGCTTTGAAAACAGTATTGGTTGATTTGCCATATCCATTCTATTTTAAATTCCCTTCTTCTTTGGTCTTCTTCCATGTTAGATACTGGAAAAAGTGAAATAGTCTGTCTGGAAGTCTCTGCTAAGTTGGCTTTGTGACATAATTCAGGCCAGCAAGGAGGGAAAAATCTGTTGGTACTACTTTTCTCTCTCTCTCTTCCTTTTCACCTCAAAGATAGACAGAATGGCTGATATTTTTAGCCCTGAGATAAGGGCCAAGAATATCACTGATATTGATGTGACATTGCAGAGCCATTAAACAACTTATTTTTACGCAAGCAAAATCAACTTCTAATGGTCTCGGGTGGGTTAACGAACTATTCTGTTCCTTGGGGTTAAAATGTTAAACTCCAGCATCTTATCAGCGTGCACTTCTTATCTGGAGAACACCAGTAGTCTAAAACAAAAATTATAGAAAGTAATTAAAAGCATAAACATCCACTCATCCACCTGGGTCCTAAATTTTCTTCATTTCATTGAGTCAGAAGATCAGAAAGTTCACTGGACAGTATTTTATATTATGCCTTTGGATTTTATTCATTATTATTACAGTATTGTTCCTCCCAGATAACCCCTTCCAGGTCTAAGGTAAGTCCCCAGTGGCTGAAAATTTGACTGCTGGCCGCTCATGAATAAACCCCTATTATGAATTGCTCTTGACCTTAGGAAGCTGTTTTACTCAAGGTTACAACCCCTCTCTAGCGGAGCTGCCTCAGACAACTCCCGAATATGGTATACAAAGACCTGGCACTCTGACTTTGACTCAGGATGATTCTGAAGAGCCATTGCAGCTTCCAGAACTAGAATTAGCCAAAGCTTTTGCATTGCTTTTCAGTTTCTCTCTGTCTCCCTGCCCTATGTCCCCACTACTCATGTTTTCATTGCTCTTTCACATGTAATGTTGAAAACTCTTTATAATAAACTTTCTACATGTAAGTCTCTATCTCTGAGTCTGTCTCTAGGGGAGTCCAATTTGAGTCAGTTGGTTTGGGGAGTTAATCTGAAGAAATGGATTCTCAAATGGGATTTGGGAGCTGGATTATTTATTGATCATTATAGATGAGGACCCTATCTATAATGGACAGTATCTAAGATAACACACATGATCTTCATTTCAAAATATCTCTAACCTGTATAAACCCTCCCCCTTGTATATGGGAAGGATCTAAAAATCCTTCCCAACCAATAGAATATGCCAAGGTGTCAGAATGTGCATGATTATACTTGATTAAGTCATATGCTGTTATATAATATGATTAAGTTTAAACTATTATAAATCCTGTCTGACTGAGACCCTCTCTTTCTTTCTGGCTTTGAAGAAGCAAGCCGCTCCAACAGCTGATAAGGAACTGAGTCCTTCAGTCCCATAGTCTGCAAAGAAATGAATTCTATCAAAAACAAGAGTAGTCTGGAAGTGGTTACTTTCTGCATGAGTCTCAGATGAGATTGTAGCCCTAGATGACATCTTTTATTCTTTTCTTTTTGTTTTGTTTGTTTGTTTGTTGTTCAGGGATTGAACCTAGAGATGCTTAACTACTAAGCTACATCTCCAGCCCCTATTTATTTATTTATTATTTTTTGGAGACAGGGCCTCACTATGTTGCTGAGGCTGGCTTTGAACTTGGTGATCCTCCTGTCTCAGCTTCCCAAGCTGCTTGGGTTACAGGCGTGTACCACCACACCCACCCTAAAACATCATCTTGACTACAGCCTTACAGACGACAGAGCCAAAGTCATACCCAGACTCCTAATGTACAGAAACTGTGAGATAATAATGTATCATTTTAAGGCCCTAAGTTTGTGATGCTACTGTTATGCAGAAATAGAACACTCATTAGAGGGCATCCTTCCTGGAAAACACAGTATCATCAGAGATGATAGAAAGAGCTTTGATAGTCCTGACCTATGGTAAATGTAGCTGTATAGTTGCTGAACTTTTCACTGGAGGTAAACTACAATGTGTTTCCTGTAGATGGGACTGCACTTGCAGGTACAAGATAACCCAAGATATAGATGCACTGGAGAAATGAAGGGCTGAGAGTTAGGTCCTATTAGGTCCAGTGGTCTGAGGCCTGTCAGGTGTCTCCTACAAAGACAAGGGTAAATTATCACATCTCACACTTCCTACAGCAAAGTATGGACAACACTTGCTGAACTTCTTTGGGTTCTGAAGGCATAATACTTGGGAATGTAGCTCTGACAATTTACTTAATGAGGGATGGTGCCAGCTTTAAGTTGTGTCCAGAGTGGGAAATGGCTCCATATTATCTCTGGGCTGTGGCATCGTCAGTCTTGTTTTTTTGGACCACAATGTGTCACAGCCTAGGAAATTAGTTGTATTCATGGCAGGAAAAAAAAATGCTGTGAAATAAATGGAGAGTTTCATGGGACAATCATAAAAAAGAGCCCAGAGCTCTGGAGCAAGACCATGTGAGCTTTAGGGGAAAAAAACTCATCCGCTATTTTTTAAAATGGCCTTGGCACACTACTGGGGCCCTGATAAAGGCAGAGCACCTCACCATGACATGTCAAGTCATCACCATGAGAAGCAAAATGGCTAGGATATTTACATTACATTTACATTTACATCAGGAGCTGGATTTTGTCAGACCCACCAACTATGAAATTTCAACTGGCATCAATCTATGGCAAAAATGGAGGACTTGGCATAAACAGGGTCAGAACTAGACATGCACAGAGTCAGAATAAAAGTAAGTAACATGTTTTTGTGGCAAGACTCACATGTCATCCACCACTGTTGCCCTAGTGCCTGTCCCCTACGCTCAAACATATGGTTGCACCGAGTGACTTATGACTAACTGGTGGAAGAAGAAAAAGGCTGAGACTGGTTCATGCATAAGTTGACTTAGTAAGTGGGTGCAAGCTGAAAATGGACTGCTATTAGACTATGATCTTGATACATGATGATGAGACAAAATCTTCCAGTAGTTCAAATCCTTCAGTGCACATCATCACCCATTTTGCAGATAAAGAGATGTGGCCTGAAGAAAGAGTATGTAAGATTTGTGGGTCATAGCACATGTTTTGACTGGTTAGAGGCCTGGATGAAGAAAGGAAGATTGGGAAGAAGTCTATGAAACAGATATGTGAATGGACCTATGGGAGTGGGTATGAAGTGTGAATATCTTTGGATGACAGAGTGATACTCATTAGAGGGCATCCTTCCTGGAAAACACAGTAAGAGTCACACAGGAAGTTTCCATCAGTTGATGTCAGTTAGCCTCAGTTTTATCCACCCAACAGTGGCACAAAGGCACATGGATAGAGTAGCCACGGTGTAGTGATGAGAGTTATGCTTGGTAGTAAGGACAGAGGTTATGCATGGAATTTATAGCCAGGATTTTCACTGAACAGCAATGGTATGATTTATTGCCAAATGTACAAAAATGCCAACAAAAGAGAATAACAGTAAGTCCTTAAGATAGCATGATCTCTTAGGGAGATCAACCAGCCACTTGCTGGACAGCTGATTACATTACACTCTAAAAGTGTCAATGATTCAACTTGGCTGAGGTTGATATATACTCTGGTTTGGGGTTGCCTTCCCGCCTAGAAGGCATTCATTGGCTTGCACCATTATCTGAAGACTTTCACAAATCCAGGATCCTGAAAAACATTACCCACTTTGTAGTAAACAATGTGTGAGAGTGGATATGTGACTGTGGTAGGCTAAATCACACCTCACCAAAGATGTCCATATTAACCTGTAAATATGTTGCCTTAACACGGCTCCCTGACTGCCAAGCTTACTGGCCTATGAGGAGAAGGAACAGTAGAGCGGTAGAGCAGTGGAGCAATGGAGTGGCAGCTCAGGTGGGCCGAAGCATGGGCATCACGCATGCCCTGCAGTGGTGTGGAGCCCACCATGCAGACACAGTGAGCCAGTGCCTAGTTGAGCCAATGCATGCTGACCTGTCATCCTGTAGCAGCCAGGCCAGGGTATGGGTCAGTCACAGGGGCAGAAGCTGGCTCTACACAGTGCTGCAGCCTCATCTAACCATCTCAGCTTCTGGGTTTCTGAGCTGCCATGAGAAAATGGAAGTGGGACAGACTTAAATGAAAGTTGGGATCAAGAATAAATAAAATGTGGTACATATACACAGTGTAATATTTCTGAGCCTTAAAGAAGAATGAAATTATGGCATTTGCTGGTAAATGGATGAACTAGAGAATATCATGCTAAGTAAAATAAGCCAATTTCCAAAAAACCAAAGGCCAAATGTTTTCTCTGATAATTGTATGCTGATCTGTAGTGAAGAGGGAGATGGAGAAGGAATAATAAAAAAATTTTGGATTGTGCAGAGGGAAGTGAAGGAAGGGGTAGGGATGTAGGATGGGAAGGAAGGTAGAATGAGATAGACATTATTACCCTGTACACATATGATTACTCTTACTGGTGTGACTCTGCACCATGTACAGCCAGAGGAATTAGAAGTTGTGTTCCATTTGTGTATAATGTATCAAAATGCATTCTACTGTCAAGTATAACTAATTAGAACAATTTTTTTAAAAAATTTCTTAAAAGAATAATAGTATTAGTACATTCCCAGATCCTAATTGGCATAAATTTGGACCAATAGCAGTGAACCAAATCCTACATAAACCCCCAGACAAGCACACTTGGTTGGAGAAAATCTGCTGTGTGGTCCCCTCTTGCACTCTAAGAGTTCCATTCCTATTCTTTTATAAATCCTGTGGTTACACTCACTCATTCTGGTCTGTGGATTTCATTATTGGAATTCACAAGACAAGAACTCTGAAAGAAGAAGAAAATGACAGGGAAATGTTGGGGTCTGCTGCAACGCTGGAAGGCATGGCCCGCTGTTAAGAGCTACAGCACTTTTAGGATGCAGAAGCCTGCCGCTTGTGTAGACCCCACCTGCCAGCAGAAGCAGTGACTCGAGTTTCATCCCAAAACTCTGGTGTCAACATCACTTGGCAAAAAGGACCTTCAAATGAGGAGACTATCCTGGATTACCCAGGTGATGAGCCTAGTGTAATTTCACTAGTTCTTAACAAGAGGAAGGCAGGAGGGTAAGAGGGAGGGAAGGCTATGTGACTACAGAATCAGAGGCAAGAGAGAAAGAAAAAGATTTGAAGATGCTATGCTTCTGGCTTTAAAGCCAGAGGAAAAAAACAAGAGTTAAGAAGTGCAAATGGCCTCTAAATATCGAAAAAGTTTTTCATTTAAGTCTTCTTTCTAGTCTCTAGAAAAAAATGTGCCTGATAACCCCTTGATTTTAGGACCACCAAACATGTAAGATAGTAAATCTGTTTTAAGTAAATTTGTTTCAGCAGCAACAGGAAACTAATAAAACATCCTTTGGATCCAGTATTCTATCACATCAAACACCACCCAGAACCTGCTGTTTATAGAATGATGCTGTGGCCTTTTGAAGGTGAAATTGGGGCACAGCTACATGTAGTACAGTTTAACAAGTATAATATAAAGCTGTGTCTTTTAACAGAATATTTAACTTCAGGAACCCAGAGCACAAATAGTGGTATGGGTGACCCCCTTAGAGAATTTTTGTTTTCTGCCTTCTTGGGGACCTGGGTCCCAAAGGTTTAATGCTTCTACTGGAAGACCCATAAGAGCCACACTATACTTTAAATTATGGTTGCTTTCCATCACTTTTTAGTCTGAGAGACCAGCAGACAAAGAAAGGAGTCCCTATTCTGGTAAAAATAACTGACCTCTATCTTGAGGAATAAATGGGGCTGCTATTAAATATGGAAACAGAGAAAATATGTATAGCACTTAGGTGATACATAGCTGTGTCTGTTCATGCTTCTTACTGAATTTTGTTAAATGAACAAGTTAAGTCTTCATGGCCTGAGGGTGGGTTCAGGTCTCTCAGGGCTCATGGTGTGTGTGATCCTAATAGGGAGGCCACCCAGACTAGCAAATTTTCTCGCTGAATGTGAAGGTGATCTAATCCAGACATGTAAGAGAGGCATTATGAGTTTCAGCTGTAGAATTGGAATCATACACAGCAACAAAGGTGGTGGTAGATCACCCTAATTACCTTCCTATTTTATGTTTCTATAGTTAAAAAAAACTCTCCAGAATCCTGGACATGTAGTAAACTCTTTAGAGAAGAAAAATGGATCTTAGTTATCAATGCTAAGTGTGAACTGCAATTGATTCTGTAGTGTATTATCAGATTCCCCCTTCCAGACTGGATGGCTCATCTCCCACATGTCAAAAGTATTGGCGGCTGATAGTTCACAGCTGAGCCCTTCTCTGAGAACTGTCCTTGGCGGATGGTTGCTGCTTGGCCCATGTAGATGTCCCTCCATAAGGCATAGTTCACTTCAAGTTACTAACTTAACATTGCAGGGGTACAAACACTTCATCCCAGTGTTTAATTTGGGAACGACTCCAAGGACCATCCCAAATCCAGAGCTCCATGGAGGTTTAGCTGATGTCTCTTGTTTTGATTGATCCTTCAACTTGTCCTGCCAACTAATTCAACTTTCCTCACTTCTTTACCAGTTTTAATACTAGCAATAAATCTAATAGGTTTTTTGTTTCACAACTGGTTTTCCAGAAAACTTAATCTAAGATGGTTATTCTGTTTAAAGTATTTTAATTAAAATGTAATGTTTGTCATTAAATTTGCTTAAAAATATTGATGACATTATTCAAATTTCCTGCCTGAAATTTTCATTTTATAATCGGTACTCAGAAAGACTTTGCTTTCCCTAAAACCTGTTCTTTTTTTTTTTTTAAATGTGATTGATATTTTTATTATAAAAGTTTCAACCCAGGTTAAATAGATGTACGTTTCAGTTATTTCTGTTTGTGCTGTAAAATGAGTTATCTAGTACCATATCTATTGCCAAATATTTTCATGGGGTTTAAATATATTGTGATTTTACTTTATATTAGTTTTTTATTGATACATAATGTTGTAAATCTTTACAGGATAGATGTATTATGGCAATTGGAAATATGTATAATACACTATGTAATAATTAAATCAGGGTAAAAAGCATTTTCATTTCTTCAAATGTTAATCATTTTATGATGGGAATTCATATTCTAGTCATTTTGAAATATACCATAGATCATTTTAGCCAATAGTTTCCCTACTGTTGAAAACAGAACTAAAATCCTTCCTTTCTGTGTTTTTGTGCCCTTATTTAACTTCTTTACATTCTCTCTACTCTTCCCACATCCTAGTGACCATTGTTACCCTCCATTCTATGAGACAGACTTTTAATTTCCACAAATGAGCAAAACGTGTGTTATTTGTCTTTCTGTGCCTGGTTTATTTCACTTAATGTAATGGATGATCTTCTGTTCCATCCATATTACTGCAAATAACAGGACTTAATTCTTTTCAAACTTGAATAATATTTTGTTGTGTATATGTACCACTTTTTAATCCATTCATCCACTAATGAGCATCTAGGCTGATTCCCTGTTTTAGCTATTGGGAATAGTGCTGCCATTAACACGGAAGGGCAACTACCTCTTTGCTATAATGATTTCATCTCCATTGGATGGATATAGACACAGTAGGATCACTGGCTCATATGCAAGTTGTATTTTTAATTTCTAAAGGAATCTTCATACTGTTTTCCATAATGGCCCTACTCCCACCAGTAGTGCACAAAGAGTTCCTTTTTCTCTGAACCAGAACTTAATTAATTGTTTTTTATTTTTTTAAGATAGCCATTCTGAGATAAGATGATATCTCATTGTGGTTTTGATTTTCCTAATGATTAACTATATTAAGCATTTTTTCATATACTTGTTGGCCATCTGTATGTCTTTTGAGAAGTGTCTCTTCAATTCTTTAGCCCATTTTAAAATTGGATTGTTTATATTTTTGGTGGGTCTGTTTTTTGAGTTAGTTTAGACATTATGGATATTAAGCCCTTTTCAGATGAAGAGTTTGCAAATATTTTCTCTCGTTCTGAAGGTTATAGGTTGTTTCTTCACTTTGTTTCCATTGCTATACAGATCTTCTTAGTTTGATATAATCCCATTTGTCTGTTTTTACTTTAATTGCCTGTGCTTTTGGGGTCTTAGCTAAAAATCATTACCTACACCAATGTTGTCAAGTGTTTCCCTTGTGTTTTCTCATAGCAATTCATGGTTTCAGGTTTACAGTTAGGTCTTTTATCCATTTTGAGATGATTTTTGTGATTTTAAAAGTTTGGGGTTTATTTTTTCATGAAATAGATTTTCAGTGCCTTTCCTCTTTTTTCCTTTTGGAATTTGTAGAATGTGATTTTTTTTAACCTAATGGTTTCTTATGTCTCATAGTCTTTCTTCCTTGTTCTTAATTCTTATTCTTTTTTCTTTCTTTTGATATGACTGGGCTAATTTTAAAAACCTGTCCTTGAGTTCAGAAATTCTTCTTTCTGTTGTGGAAGCTCTCCATTGTATTTATTTCATTGATTGAAGTTAGTTCCAAGATTTCTCTTTGATTCTTTTTTATGATTTCTATGTCTTTGGTGTATTACCATCTATTCTAGCGGGTGACCTAATGCTGGGCTCACAAATTATGACTATTCCAATAATTTAAGAAAGCATGCAACCACACAGAAGTACCTTTTCAATAATCCGGGGATGGCTCTGCTTTAAGGGACCGTGGAAAGAGAGAGCCACTGGAATTCTTTATTCTTATGTAGGGGACACAGAAGGGGAGGTTCCATGGAGCATTCTATCCCAAAAAGGGCAAAGGGGTAGGATTACAAAGGAACAGATGAGTATAACTCAACCTCAGCTGGTAACGCATATACCTGGAGCCTTGCCTCATTGCCCAAGCGGAGGAGGTAAATCCCAAGTTACTGTAATAATCGTTGAGTGCCCCTGGGGCATCAGGACTTAAAGGCAGGATCATGGGGCAGCTCCCGACATTGGTGAATTTCTCATTCATATTCTGAATTGTTTTTGTTATTTCTTTGTATTGTCTATCTGTATTCTCTTGCATCTCACTGAGTTTCCTTAGGATCATTATTTTTTTCAGGCATTTCATAGTTTTCCTTCAAATTAGAATCTATTTCTCTAGAATTATTATTTTCCTTTGGAAGTGTTGTGTTTGCATTTATGTCCCTACATTGACATCTGTGCATCTGGATTAACAGGTGCTTTTTCCGATTTTATGAAGTAGCTTTTTTTTTTTTTTTGGTAAGAAAAGCCTTGTTTATTTAGAGGATGTGAGGTCTCAGTTGAGTAGGTACTCTAACTTTGATGACATGTGAGCTCAAAAGTATAGCTTCTGTGTGACTTCGTTGGCTGTGATTGATGTCACCAGGTCTTTGAGGGTCAAAACTGTCTACAACCATAGCAATTCATGAAGTAGTTGTATGACTCTGCAGTGGATGTAGGCTTCCAAAGGTGCATGTTCCCAGGCCACAAGGAGTCAAGCACTGATGGTGCTAGGGAAGCTGCTGTGGTCTTTGTGGTACGAAACGTGGAAAGGATTGTCCCCAGGTTCCATTAGGCAAGCACACATGACATTAAAGGTCGTGGTGCTAGCATCCATGATCCCAGAGTCATAGGACCCATCAGGATGAAAGTGAGAAATGCCTGTATCCATGGCAGCAGCAGCCAAAGTTCTAGAGCTTTAGGATGGGATGAGCCTTCCCTAGATTCTATAGAATAAGTACAGGTGGTACTGGTATCTATGGTACTGGTAACTACTGACTTGTAAAGTGAGATGCAAAAAGGACCTTCCCTAGGTCCTTTGAGTCACTTATAGTGGTACTGAGGCTTGTGGCTCTAGCATCTACATTCCTGGAGGTTCAGGACATGGATGGGAACTTCTCCAGGTCCCAAGGTGATGCCAAGGCTTTTGGCACCAGCAGCCCCAGTCCTGTTGCTGGGAGAGGAGCAAATGACATTGGTTGAATGCAGATGACATTGGAATCTATGGGTCTGGCAGCCACATTTCTGGCTTTTATTCCCACTCCACCCACCCCCACCCCCAACTTGTCCCATGCCAGAGGTAGAACCCAGGGCCTTGCACATGGCACATACTAGGCAAGTGCCCCACCACTGATCTATCTCCCTAGCCATTTACATTTTATTTTGGGACAGAGTCTTTCTATGTTACCCAGGCTGACCTCAAATTTGTGATAATACTGCCTCAAAATTCTAAGTAGCTTGAATTGTAGGCATACACCATCATACCTGGTTTTTTTTTAATCAATAAATACATATTTTTTGTGATTCTCGTTAATCTTTGGTTAGTGAAAAATAGTAAATTTGATATTTGTTAGAATCCTTTTCCAAGTTCTGAAAAACAAATTATAATGTGGGAAACAGAAACAAAATATCACATATTACAATAATAAATAAACTAGAAGACCCTTAAGTTCTTTCCTTAGAACCCCAAATATTAACACTTTTATTCATTCACTCACTTTAGGTCTGGCAAGACAGTCTTCTCCCTAAGCTTTAAAGAGATTGCATGCTCCTCAAAGGTACCTAATGCCTAGTTGGATGAAAGAAGGACATGCCCTAATTCGAGATGATGAAGATTTGGGCCTAATTTTTCTTCTACTTTGTTAGGTGTAGGGGATTTCCACTCTTGATGTGAGAAGAAGCTTGCTTTATAGGGAGGAGAAGATAGTTCTTGATTTATCTACTATATTATCATATTTTTAATAAAACTAGAATCATACCTATTTTAGATTTCTGACATTTCCAATGGTTTCACCTCATTTTAAGACGTGCTAAAGAAATAAAATAACCATTAGACCTTTTAGGAAAGCCAGCCTATATGCAATTGTTTTTCCTATAACCTTCCTTAAAATATCAAGTTCAATAAGTACTGTACTTGAAATATAATTAACATCTAAAACTAAATTCTATAGAGCCATACCTACTGATAATCTGTTTCTGTGCTCTATTGCTTATGCAGGTATGATGTATTACTCTATATTCAGGGGGTCAGTTTTTAATATTTATACTTCCATAGAAAAATACATAAATGTGTCTATGATTATTAAATCATCAGCATTTCCCATAATTATTTTTAAAGCAAATAAACAAATACAGAAACCAAATAAGTTCACTTAATATCCTTTGAAAAATGTTTTTCTCCTGTTTCTAGTAAACAGAGGATACCTTGAAGGTTGGTAGACAGATGGACCTTGGTTTCTATTGGACAGGTACTGACTGCACTCCTCATCTAGTAGACAGGTGGCTTTCCTGCTCTGGATGGTAAATGCTGCCTCCTGGTCTGGTCGACACTTACTGATCTCCTTGTCTACTAGATAAATTATACTTTCCTGGTCTAGTTAGACAGCTGTTGCCCTTCTGCTCTGGTGGAATAATAGAAAAGCAAGATCTTAAAACTAAAACAGTCTTATAAATCATCCTCAAGTAAATTATTCTCTGTCAGTTACCCCTTTGAAAAGAATATTATAGAAAGGATGTAAGAAGTGTGATTACTTAACTACTGTTGCTACAGTAGCCTCAGATAAACATCTATTTGCCTTTCTAGCCTACTAGAAGGGCATGAGAAACCCAATTTCACAGCAAACTTTATCTGCATGCTTTACAAAACTGTTCACTGGTGTGAGAACCTTGAATACTTATAGAGAGAAAATCCCTACTTAAGTCAGTCACCATGTCTACTTCAGTTTTAGTTTGGGAAACTAGGTCAGTCTCAATTCTGTGTGGTAAGAGAAAAGTTGGTTTTGCTTCTTGAAAGTGAAAGTAGTTACTTAATTTAATCACTAATATTTAAGACATTAGAAATATACAATAATAAATGCTATTGTAATCTTTTTGACATACTAATCTTTGTCACTCCTCCCTCCCATACAAATCATAAAGTCTTTCTTCAACTGGTTAAAGAGTTCACTTAATTTTGGACCAAGAAAAAGGTAGTAATAAAACCAAATGATAACAAATACTAAGTTTCTCTCAAAATAAAAAACAAAAAAAAGGCCTGAGGATGTGGCTCCGTCAGTGATGAAACATTTGCCTAGCAAGTGCAAGGCTCTGGGTTCAATTCCCTGTACTGCAAACGAAAAGTACTCCAGGACCATTGTTCTGTTTATCTGATCATTTTAATACAGCTGATATTAAGAGAGAAAGCAGCCCTACTTCATAAAGTAAAATAATTGGACTGGAAAGAGAAAATGTGAGAATGGGGTAGTAATTAACTAGAAGAGTTGCATAATTTTGCAGAATCAATAAAGGCATCTCATTCTTGTTCTCCCCATTATGTTCTACATAGAAATCATCACTGTGGCATCTTATGATTTATGATTATAAATTATTTGTCTAAAAGAATCTCAATAAGCTAATTCATTGTTACTCTTCCTTTCCTAAAAGAATAAACTTGAAATGCAGTGACATTTAAAAATTATTACTTATTACCAGCTTTAGGAAAATACATGACTACTTACAAATCTTCAGAAATACACACATATGCATGCATAAATAATAGCCAAGGAAGAAGTTAAAATTGTCTAAAATAAAAGAAACTGATATTTGTCTTTACTATACATCTTCAACTTTAGGATTTTATAAACTGTATAAATATTTTTAAAAATTCAGTCTGTTTAGCATATCAACTAATATTATCTCATGTGTATGTAGAATGCTGCAGTTTTAAACATCATTTTCAGAATATAACTGAAAACATTAAACTACTATCCTTATATTCTAGATAAAGGCAACTAAGTCCAGAAAGGTTTAAGATGTGTTCAAGGGCACAAAATTAAAGTTTGCCTGAGTGCTGTATTTTATTCTCATCATAATTTAAAATGGTATTTAGAAGAGTCTCCAAGCTATGTGCATATACAGAACTTGAGTGAATTCCTTTTATTTAATTTTTATGTTTTGCTGTACTGAAGATCGAGGTCAAGAGTGCTCAACCACTGGGCTACATCCCCAGCCCTTTTTTGTTTTTTTTTTTAATTTTGAGGCAGAGCCTCACTAAATTGCCTAGGCTGGCCTAGAACTGGCTATCCTCCTGCCTCAGCCTCCAAGTAGCTGGGATCACAAATGTGTGCTACTATGTCCAGCTGACTGAATTCTTCTTCACAATTTGGGCGTATTACTTAATCTCCCTGTCCTTCATAGTACACATCTCTGAGATGAAGATAGTAGTCCTGCCTGACAGGATTATGAATGAGTTAATTCTTGGAAACTCTTAGCACCATGCTTAGTGGACATCACAGCTCTGCAAATGCTGACTGCTGGGATTCTGAGAGCACTGATCTTTTATGGTCTTTTCCTTAGTCCATAAATAATCCCACTTGTTTTGAGGGAGACTTCTAAATTCTAATTCAATTTCCTTTCCCCCAGCACTTTGAGTTTCAGGTCTTTGAGATAGATTGTTTAACATTTACTTCCCATACTTTTATTTATGCATGTGTATTGTGTGCATGTGTGTACATACACACACCTAATTTGAGCGTCTTTTAATTTTTTTGAAAGCAACATGAGTTTATTTTCTTACAGTTGTATAGATCAGAAATCTGATATGGGTGTTATTGGTCTAAAAATCAAGGTGTTGATAGGCTTATGTTCCTTTCTTCTTGTGGTTCCACAGAAGAATCCAGTTCCTTGCCTCTTCCAGCTCCAGTGACTGCCCACAATTCTTGGCTAGTGGTCCCCTTTGTCTGTCTTCAAAGCCAGCAACATTGAGGGAATTTTCATGCTGCCATCTTTCTAGTTCTCCTTTTTTATTTCTCTCTTTCACATTGAAGGACCTTGTGATTATACTGGGTCCACCTGGATTATGCAGAATAATCTACTTTAAGATCAGTTGATCAGTTACCCTTTTTTTTTTTAATTTTAGAGTTAGATTTATTGACGTATGTTATGTAAGCAGTAAAATCCATCCTTTTCAAATATACAGTTCAGGGACAAAAATATATAGTTAGGCAACCTCCACCACTACCTGTCAATATATAGGCTATTTCCATTGCTTCATAAAATATAAAACTACCCCAGAAAAATGCTAATATGACCTCTGTAAAGAATGGCATATAAATAAGATATTATAAATTGTGTAGCCTTTTATATCTTTTTAAATATTCAGCCTACTGGTTTTGAAATTTATCCACATTCTCATGGGAATCCTTTATTTTCTGAGATAAATGAATTTGTTCTTCATATATTTGCTGCATTAATTTTTGCAGTGTTTAGATCAAAATGTATTCATTCATCTTTGTGAGTCTAACTAGTAATTTTTGTCCTTTTTTATTGGTTCTCTTTAGTTATATATGATAGTAGAATACATTTGGATACAATTATAAAAGCATGGAATATATCTTGTTCTAATTCAGTCCCCAGTACCTCCGCTTTCCCTCCCCTTCCCCTGTCCCCTGCTCCCTTCCCTCTGTTTTATTGATCTTTCTGCCATTTACTCATAGTTATTTTTTTTAAATTAATTTCTTGTGGAGGGACACGATAGTGAGATTCACTGTGGTATATTTATATATGGACATAGGAAAGTTATGTCAGATTCATTCTGTTGTCTTTCTTTATCCCACCTCTCCTCCCTTCCCTTCATTCTCCTTTGTGTATTCCACTAATCTTTCTTCTATTCTTTCTTTTATCCCATCCCCCTTATTATGGTTTAGCTTCCACATATCAGATAAACGTTAGACTTTTGGCTTTTGGGGACTGGCTTATTTTACTTAGCATGATAATCTCCAGATCCATTCGATTACTGGTGAATGTCCTAAGTTATTCTTATTTATAGCTGAGTAATACTCCATTGTGTTTGTAGAGCACATTTTCTTTATCCATTCATCTGTTGAAGAGCACTTGGGTTGGCTCTATAGCTTAGCTATTGTGAATTGAGCTGCTATAAACATTGATATGGCTGCATCACTATAGTACACTGATTTTAAATCCTTTGGATAAATACTGAGGAACAGGATAATTGGGTCAAATTGTGGTTCCATTTCTAGTTTTTTGAGAATCTCCATATTGCCTTCCAATTTGCAATCCCACCAGCAATATCTGAGTGTACCTTTTCCCCATGTTCTTGCCAACATTTCTTGTTGCTTATATTCTTGATAATTGACATTATGACTGGAGTGAGATGAAATCTCAGTGTAGTTTTAATTTGCATTTCTCTGTTAGAGATGTTGAACATTTATTTTCATTTTTGTTGACCATTCATATTTCTTCTTTTGAGAAGTTTCTGTTTAGTTCCTTTGCCCATTCATTGATTGGGTTATTTGACTTTTTGTGTGTGTGTGTGTTTAGTTTTTTAAAGTTCTTTGTATATCCTCAATATTAATACCCTATTTGAGGAGGCGTTAGCAAAGACTTTATCCCATTCTATATGCTCTCTCTTCACACTCTTGATTGTGTTTCCTTTGTTGTAAAGAAGTTTTTTAGTTTGATACCATTCCATTTATTGATATTTTATTTTACCTCCTGTGCTTGTCTTATTAGGAAAATCAGTTTCTGAGCTGACAGTTGGAGTGTTGGAGCTATATTTTCTTCTGGCAGGTGTACTGTTTATGGAGTTTTTTTTTGGGTGTTCTAACTATAGGATCATGTCATCAGCAAACAGGGATGATTTGAGGTCTTCTTTTCCTATTCGTATCCCTTTTATTTCACTATCTTGCCTAATTTCTTTGATCAGAGTTTCAAGGACTGTGTTGATGAAGAGTGGTGAAAGTGGTCATCTCTGTCTTGTTCCTGTTTTTAAAGGGAGTGCTTCCAGTTTTTCTCCACTCAGAATTATGTTGGTCTTGTCCTTGTCATATATAGCCTTTATGATCTTGATTTATGTTTCTTCTATCCCTAGTTTTTCTAGTGTTTTAAACATGAATGGGGGCTATAATTTGTCAAATGCTTTTTCAGCATCTATTGAGATCACCATGTGATTCTTATCTTTAAGTCTATTTATGTAGTGAATTATATTTATTGATTTCCATATGTTGAATCAATCTTGCATCCCTGGGATGAAACCCACTAGATCATGGTGCACTATCTTTTTAATATGTTTTTGTATGTGGCTTGCCAATATTTTATTACAAAATTTAATGGATCAGCTTGCATGACTATG
This sequence comes from Urocitellus parryii, assembly GCF_045843805.1. Lineage (NCBI taxonomy): Eukaryota > Metazoa > Chordata > Mammalia > Rodentia > Sciuridae > Urocitellus > Urocitellus parryii. Next base: position 69,380,961 of record NC_135532.1, read on the forward strand.
AATGAACTGGGTACACAAGTTGACTATCACCACAATAATGTAATGTAATAACCAATAATGAAATTTCAGTGACTATAACAAGCATTTATTTCACTCAAATATCTGAGAGTTTCAGCTGATCTGGGTGGGGTTCACTGATTTTTCTGGGTTTAGGTGGCTGTTGAATGGCATAGCGTGTCTTTTATTAGGATAGCTTTGGCATTTCTGACCTTGGAGACAGTGGGTCAACAAAAACAAGCCCTTCTCATGGTAATGCCAGTGAACAAGTGCATACAAGCCCAATTGTACCACTTCCCAAGTTTTTGCTTGGGTAACAGTTGTTCGTAATCCACAGACCAAAGAAATCCCCAACCCAGAACTGGCATTGATTAAAGAAAATAAAACCATCTTGGGATAAAGAAATTCTCTGACAAGTCCAGACATGAAGAATTGGGAAATAAACTCCACATTTTTAGTTAAAGAGTCTACAAAGTCATGTTAAAGGATGTGGATACAAAGAATCAGTCTCCCAACAGGACAATGATATGAATTTCTGTGGCTCCAGTGAGCAAGAGGGAATAGAGTTGGATTTGAGCGTTCTATTCAGAATAACACTTAGAATCATGTCCTGCCAGAAAACGGGACTGCAATACCTGGAGACTGTGGGTATTCCACAGATGGAGGGAGACTGTGAGTAGAGGAAAGGTAAAAGAGGTTGAACTGACCTAGGTCGTCCACAGGCTAGGGAACTGTCTAGAGGGGAAATTCTTTACAATTGCAAAGGACCTTACACATGCACCCCACGAGAAAGCCAGTGTTCTGGATGGCTGGGGCAGAGGGTGGCCAGTTCAGAAATGAGAAGGAGTGTAGAGAGGACCACCTCCTCACCTGGTAAAGTTCCCTTAACTGCATTTCCTTTCCCTAACCCCACTGAACCTGTACATTGAAGAGGAAAAGAGAAATGAATGCACAGGGGGCATCACTCTTCACATTTGAGATTAGCTACTTGGTCTAACCTGTACTGGGGGAAGGAGGGAGAGGAGGTAAAAAAAAAAGTGAGTTTACCTTACAGAATCTGGAATCTGCTTAAGATGTTGTTAACAGAGTATAATTGATTAAAGAAAATAAAACCATCTTCTATTTATACTTCTGAGTTGCAACTTCTTTTTTTATTACATAATTTTATTTTTAAAAACTTTTTTAGTTAACAAATCATTTATAAAGGAACAATCCATAGACTGTGAAAAAGAACATTTGCAATAACTTGTTTACAAAATATACAAAGATTGGAAAACTCAACAATCAGCAAATAAGGAAGTTAAACATTAACAAAATACATAATCATATATTCCACTGAAGAGGATAATCAAATGGCAAATAAGCATATGAAAAAAAATACCCAGCATTATTTGTTGTTAGAGAATTTCATATTAAAACCATAATGTACCAACCTAAGAGATGGTACTATATATATATATATATATATATATATATGTATGTGCATACATATGTATATATTATTGTGCATATATATGTATATATTCTTTTTAATTTGCAAAATAAAAAGTATTAACAAACAACAAAATAGATCTGTTGCAGTGTACCATATGATAAACATTTCATAACCATAATAGGGTAACTTCTTCAAGAAAGTGTAACAATCTCAAATTTTGCATATGTTCCTTATAACAAAATTTCAAAATACATGAAGTAAAAATTAATGAACAATTACAACAAAGGCATTCCAACAATCTTCTCTCTGAGTCTGACAGCAGGACTAGTCAACCTGTTTTCCAAAATATTACAACATCCAACCTATCATTTTCCCAATTTTCCACTGACTGTCACAGCAGGTGTTCTTTTTTTTCAATAATATCAATAATTAAATATAAATGATCAAGATATTATAATTAAAAGGTATAACTGTTCAACATGCATAAAAAGCAAACAATAACTAAATACTATATACATATATCACAGTTTAAATACCAATACACCAATAGGTTAAAAGTAAAAGAAGGGGAAAATAAACATGAAAAATCTAAAGGAGAGGTATTAATATAAAATAAAGTTCAAGAAAGAGTATTTTTCAGAGATTAATGGGAACATTTCATAACCACAATAGGGTAATTTCTTCACAAAAGTTTAACAATCCTAAATATGTATGTTCGTTATAACAAAGTTTTAAATACATGAAGTAAAAATAAGTAAAACTAGAAAGGCAAATCCACAACTGTATTTGGAGGTTTTAAGCCCCCTCACTTTGCTGGAAAGTCTAATGATAGAAGGCTTAACAACATTATCAGCCACCTTGACCTATTTGTTACAGAGAACTATACCTAAAAAATGACAAGTAGAAAATTAATAAGGAGAAACTATATCCTCTCATAAAATAAGCTTTGAGGAGTTTTAAAAATTTGAAATAATGCAGACTGTTTCCTGCGTGATTTATTACATTAGAAATCAATCACCTTAAGATATGTAGAACTCTGTCCCCATGTCTCAATACTTTAAAATTAAATGGCATACTTATAAATATCTCACAGATCAAAGAAGAAAGTACAAGAAAAGTAAACAAAAAGTGCTTTGAACTAAGTGATAATAGAAGCTTAAAATATCAGAATCTCTGGGACAAAATAGACGTGCCCTTATAACTTAAAGTATTTGTATCAGAAAGAAGCTAGATTAACGATAAATCATTTCCAAGTTAGGTAGTAGGAAGAAAAAATAGGAATAGCAGCAGAACTATGTGAAATAGAAAAGAAATAATACAGCTAAAAGTTGATAAAAATCGAACAAGTCTAATCAAGAAAAAATATCAGTGGAAAGGGAGCTCTCAAAACAACCCTACAGATGCTAAAAATGTATTAAGGTCATATTACAATTGAATAATTACAATTATATGGCTTACATAACTTGGACTATTTTAGAGGATTGAAATTCTGTCTTGTTTATGCAACCCACGTGAGTAGTATGTTTTTTCCCCCATTCTTTCACCTTTAGTCTGTGGATATCTTTGCCTATGAGGTGAGTCTCTTGGAGATAGCATATTGTTCGGTTTTGTTTTTTCATCCAATCTGCCAGTCTGTGTCTTTTGATTGATGGGTTTTGGCTATTAACGTTTAAGGTTATTATTGAGACATAATTTGTGTTCCTGGTCATTTTGGTTTATTTCTAGTTTTTAATTTGAATTGGTTTCTCCTTTGATTGACTATTCCTTTAGTGTACTTCTGCCCTTCACTGGTTTTCACTTTTTGTTTTTATTTCATCTTCATGGAATATTTTGTTGATAATATTCTGAAGTACAGGTTTTCTGGTTGAAAATTCTTTTAATTTTTGTTTATCATGGAAAGTTTTTGTTGTTGTTTATTTGTTTTTTGTTTTGTTTTGTGTTGTTTTGTTTTTGGTGGTGATGGGGATTGAACCCAGGGCCCTGTACATGTGAGGCAAGCACTCTACCAACTGAGCTATATCCCAAAGCTCCTCTATAATGAAAGGTTTTTATTTCACCTTCAAATCTAAAGCTTAATTTTGCTAGCTATATGATTCTTGGTTGGCAACCATTTTCTTTTAGAGCTTGGTATATGTTATTCCAGGACCTCCTAGCTTTGAGGGTCTGGGTTGAGAAATCAGTTGAGATCCGAATTGGTTTCCCCCTATATGTAATCTGATATTATTCTCTCACAGTCTTTAAAATTTTATCCATATTATTTTTTTTAATATTTATTTTTTAGTTTTCAGTAGACACAACATCTTTATTTTATTTTTATGTGGTGCTGAGGATCGAACCCAGCGCCCCGCACAAGCCAGGCGATTGTGCTACCGCTTGAGCCACATCCCCAGCCCCTTATCCATATTCTTTGCTAAGGATTTTCATTACAATGTTCCTTGATGTGAGTCTGTTGCAAGTTTGCACATTTGGGGTCCTGTAAGACTCTCATATTTGATTTTCCATTACATTCTTTAGTTTTGGGAAATTTTCTGATATTATTTCATTGAAAAGATTTTGCATTACTTTGGTTTGTATCTCTGTGCCTTCATCTATCCCGATAAATCTTAAATTTGGTCTTTTCCTGTTATCCCCTAATTCTTGGAAGTTCTGTTCATGTTTTCTTAACATCTTCTCTCTGTGGTCAACTCTGTTTTCAAGATTATATATTTTGTCTTCATTGTCTGAAGTTCGGTCCTCCAAGTAGTCTAATCTGTTGGTAATACTTTCTATTGAATTTTTAATTTGGTTTATTGTTTCTGTCATTTCAAGGATTTCTGTTTTTTTTTTTTTTTCCAGAATCCCTATCTCTTCATTGAGTGATCTTTTGCTACCTGTATTTGGTCTCTTACATCATCCTTTACTTTGAAGATAAAGTTTAACTATGTAAATTCTAAATTCCTTCTCTAACATTTCTTCCACTGTGGTATCAATGGATTCTGTTATTGGAGTATCTTGGTTTGCTTGGGGCAATTTGTTTCCTTGCTTTTTCATGACCTTTGTGTGTCTACCCATCTAACAGTATGGATCTGAGGCAGAAGAGTTTCTACCCTGTGGACTTAGAGTGTCCCTGAAAGTTTCCAGTACTTCACTTGTAGAGAAGCTGCCTTTCTGATTTCTTGGTTTCATACCACAGAGCAGCCAGGAATGTGCCCTTCTCTGTTCTGCTATCTGGGATCTCTTAACAAACCAAGTACATAATAAAATAGACCAATTGTTTCATCTTAGTTGACCAGTCAGTATTGTAGGAATGTAATTCTTGTTTGTACCAGAATTTAGACCTACAAAAAACGCAAAATGTTGTCTGTAGGCAAATAAAATTTTAATCTAAATGAATCCAAGGATTGATACTGTATTCTTTTGTAGGAAATATTACCATATGTCATTAAACTATAACAAGACTTTGCAATTTAAAAACCAGATTTATAGCCTTTTTATTATAAAATTGATATGCACTCATTTATAGAAACACTTGGAAAGGTGTTGTAAAAACATCATTGATAATCTCACAACCCAGAAGTAACATCTGTTAATATGTTGGTGTATTTTCATTTAATAGTTCTTCTTTATGTATGCATGTTTCTAAAGATATTTTAAGATTATACTGTTACATCCAGCATTGTATCTTCATCCTCTTCTTCTTCTTTCTTTTTTTGGGGAGAGGGTACTAGGTATTTTACTCAGGGGCACTTAACCACCAAACCATATCCTTAGTCCTTTTTTGTGTTTTATTTAGAGACAGAGTCTCACTCCGTTGCTTAGTGCCTTGCCAAATTACTGAGGTTGGCTTTGAGCTTGCGATCTTCCTGCCTCAGCCTCCTGAGCTAGTGGGATTACATGAGTGAGCTACTGTGCCTGGCTATATCTTGCTTCTTTAACTCAAAGTTATATTTTGATCATTTTATGTAATTAATATTTTATGAGAAACTAATTTTAATAACTATATAATGAACAACATATGAATGTTCCATATTTTGTTCAACAATTCCCCTTTTGTTGTTCAACTGTTTCCCTTCTTTCACCCTTATAAATGATGTCAAGATGTACATTGTTCTCCATAAAATTTTGATATGACCTCCAATTTTATTTCAGTTGAGCTACATTCCTAGAAGGGGAAATGCTGGATGAACAGGTTTTCTTTTAAGGCTTTACATACTATACATTGTTTTCAAGATAGATGATGCTCATTATAACTCCCAGGAATAATTATGGAAGCATCTGTGTCATAGTACTCTTGTAACATGAAAATAATTAGGCAAATTGAAAGGTGAAATAGTCATATCATTGTTTTTCTTGCTGTTGTTTTGTTTTCTAGATAGGTGTTTTAAAGTATATATATATATATATATTTTTTTTTTTAAAGAGAGAGTGAGAGAGGAGAGAGAGAGAGAGAGAGAGAATTTTTAATATTTATTTATTTATTTATTTATTTTTAGTTCTCGGCGGACACAACATCTTTGTTGGTATGTGGTGCTGAGGATCGAACCCGGGCCGCATGCATGCCAGGCGAGCGCGCTACCGCTGAGCCACATCATATTTATAGTATAAGTGTGTATGCCAGTGTGTATGTAAGTTTAGTATCTTATCTCTGGGAACTGTCCTTTCTTTTTCTAATCACTACTAACAATTTTTTTAAAAGCTCATTCTATTAAGTTCTATTTTTCAGGTTGATTAATAATCAAATTGTCTAATCTTACATTAATAGCTCAGAAATCCCATGAGCCACTTTATTTATAAATTTATACTCTTTAGCCTAGCAAATGGAAAGCATTAATTTAGATCCAAAGAAACCAGAGTTCAAAATTATTTTTATCACTTACTAGTTGTGTGTTATGAATCCATACTTAACTTCTTTGAGTCCCAGTTAACTCAGTCATAAAGTGGAGAGGACAATTCTCATCTTCCAGAGTGTTTGTTAGAATTAAGTTAGAATAAGATAATCCAGCACCTAATAGCTACACATTTTATAATTCTTTAAAATCAGATCATGAGACAGCATCTAGATGCACAACAGAGAACTGATTGATTTGAAAAACATAATTACTTTATGCTTTTTACAGTTTCTTCTCATAATGTATTAACTATTTTATGGTGGCTATTACGTTTCCTGTCAATAGAGGTTAAAAACTCAAGATAATATATAAAAATCTTTACTCTGTAAACCACTTCCTCTTTTTATTTCCTCTTTAACGTTATGCTAAACTTTGACTAAAGTCTTTCTTTCCCTTTATTTCCTGCTTGCTTGCTTTTGTTCTTAATCACTCAATGTTCTGCTCAGTTCTAGAATCCTTTCTTTATTCTTGACTAAGTGCTACTTTATTAATTGAACTCCTGTAATATCAGTTTCCTGATTAGCATACTTCCTTCCACTCATCTAGTTCTCAGGATGGAGAACCAATTTTCACTTCTGTTTTACAAGCAAATTTCAAAATAGCAATGAATTAATTGAATGAAACACCAGAAGAGGTTCTTCAGGTGATTGTAATTATTATATATTCTAAATTTCTTATGAAAAATATATTTATTTTTTATATAGAAAGAAACATTGTCTCCAAAACAATGCTGCTTTTTAGAACTGATTCCAAGTGAAATAAGATTGTGTGTGCATCCACAGAAAGGATAAGCATTGCACTAAAGTTTTCACTTCTGACATTAGTTGGACTAAATATCTTCCTTTACAGAATATTAAATTCCTGGACAAGATACATTTTAAAGGCACTGCTGGTTTTACAAGTAATGGGGGAATTCTCTAAGGATAATCTCTGATATTTGAAAACAAAGCTGCAAAGCCTGGAGTAGACTTTCTTGTGTGTTCTTGAAATTTTCCATAATAAATATTAAAATATCAAGGTAGTTGGGGAGGAGACCGGGGGATACAATAGGGAAGAGGATAAATATTAATTTAATAATGTTATTATAGATCTCAGGTTGGATGACATTAAGGATACTTAATTCATCTTTATTACATGAATTACTAGTCTTATTTATTTTTAAATAAAAATATCAAATTTCTGTTTCTGACTTTTTCAATTAAAAATAAATGAATTTATTTAAGAAATAAATAAAACATAAACATCAAAGTGAAGTAATATGCAATGATTCAATTTGCAGCACATGTGCAATAAAACATGTACACAAAATATATGTTTTTGAAGAACATATGTCAACAACAGTGGATATCATGTCAAAATGGACAAGAATAATTAGTGGGTACTGGACATTATGGAAAATAAGAAATAGGTTAATACTACAAAAGAGAAGTCCTAAGCAGATGAATGGTGACAAGTCAGTATAAAATGAGAATTAAAATTATGAGTAATTAATTTACCTCCCTTTGTATGCACATACATCCACAAGTATATGTATGTTGATGGCATGTGTGTATATGCACACAGACATATGTATAATTTTAAGGGAATTACTTATGCTTCATGAGCGTAGTATGGCATAAACCCCATGGGGCTGGCTGACAGATTGGAAATTCAAACCAAAAATTGATGCTGGAGTGTTTCTGACTTTTTATTCTAAAACTTCAAATATGGAGAAAAATTTAAAATTTAAATAATGATATAAAAGGCATTCATGTACCCTCCACTAAATTAAACAATTATTAACTTGTTGCCAAATTTTAAAATATTGCTAAGTACATGTATAAATTTATTTTTTGGCTAAAATATTTGAAAGTCAATTACATACATATGGATTTTTGTTCCTAAATATTTTATCATACAATTTCTAAGAGTAAGAATGTTCTGCTTATTAACATACCATTATTACACCTAATAAACTTAGCAATCATTTTACATTATTTAATATTCAGTGTGTGGTAAAGTCATCCTATTTTCTCCAAATTCCTTTTATAGATGCATATGTGAATGTATTGAATTTGACAAATGAATTTTATAACAGTTTTCTGTTTTAATCCAGGATAATCATCAACCAGAATTCCTTTTTCCTAACTGAATTTTTTTGCAGAGTTCAACCAGTCATCTTACACAGTGTATCCTATATCCTGATTGTTTCCACTTGATGTCATTTAACTTGTTCTTATGCCCTTGGTGTCTGGTAAACTAAAATTTAGCCTTAACTTGATTAAATTGAGGTTAAATCTATTTGTTAAGAATACTTCGTTCATGGTAAAGTTAATGTTTGACTTCACATATCAGGAGACTAATCATGTTGCATTGTGTTTCTCAGTGTGATTGCATTGATTTTGATGGTGACTGCCAGACTTCTGTGTTGTAAAGGTGCATTTTGTTCTTTAGAATATCCTATTCTCCAACCCACCTACTAAAAAATTTTAGCAGCTCTTTACTAGGTTGTTGAGAGCCACAGTCGAGTTGGAATGGCCCCTGGCATTTTGCCAGAAGTAATGGTTGAGAGGCAAGCCATTAAGATGATGCTGGATTGATTCAATTGTATATAGACCCCTGCTGTCCGGCTTGGATGGTGACAAGTCAGCATAAAATGAGAATTAAAATTATGAGTAATTAATTTACCTCCCTTTGTATGCACATACTTTGGAGTTCTCTCGGGGATTTCCTGGGGAGTTCACGTTGGTTGGTGAAGTTCCGGTGGAGGGAGTTCTGGTTGGTGAGGTGTGCTGGAGAGGGGCCGCGTGGGGGGCGTTCGGGAGTTCCCGGGGAGTGCGTGGAGTGCTGTTGGAGTTTCCTGTTTGAACATACAAGTGCTTTGTGGCGGCTCGGGTGATTTGTGCCCAGCCAGACTGCGGCACTAGGTATTGCAGAATCATGATTTTCTAATCCAGTCATACTAAACAGGAATTTTTTCAGTAACTTCTTTTGCTTTTAAAAGAATTACATCAGGGTGCTAGAGCTCTAGTTCATATGAATGAGTTAAATTTTACCATGTTGTTATTCTATAGGTAGGCTTACCTAGAAAAATTATTCTTTAATATACTACTAATGTAAGAGTCCGGCGAAAAGTCGGAGGAAGAGACCACCAAGAGACTGACTCATGCAATTGCAGAAGGGGATTTATTGAGGATCCAATTCAGCGCACTGAGGCTCCAGGCTCACTCAAGAAGAGAGAGCAGCCCAGAGCCCCAGGGAGGGATCGAGCAGTGCTTAAGTACACTTTTTGGGGAGGGCGGGGTCTTTGCAGACATCAGAACAAATCAGCATGAGGCACGGGAAAATTGAACAACAACTCTCATACATAATTAGCACATTCATTGGCCGGAACAGGTCGGGTGGGGGTGATTGGCCACTCCTAAGCGGGGTACACATTCAAACTGATTGGTTCGGGCCCTGTATGCCTAGTGACAAGCTGCACAGGGCCCTAGGCTAAATGGTCAGTAGGGCGTTGTCTTAACTGCCTCAGGAATTTCAGGTTCTGGGTGTAGCAGAGGAACTTAACAATACCTGGTCTTTCACTTTTTAATTCAGGCTTTGCACTATGGACTGAATTTACCCCCAATCTTCATATAATGAAGCTCTAACCTCCAACATGGTGGCCTTTGGGAGATAATTGGGTTTAGATGAGATCATGAGATTAGTGCTCTTACAAAAAGGGACACCAGAAATCTTGGACTTTCTCTTTCTTCTATTTTATCTCTCTCTCTCTCTCTTTTCTCTCTCTCACATTTGACACAACATGAAAGCAGCTATCTGAAATGCAGAAAGAGGAAGAGGGTCTTTCCTAGAATCTGCCCATGCTAGCACCCTGATCTCAGATATTCAGTCTTCAGAACTGTTGTTTGGAGTCTATACAGCATATTGTTACGGCAACCCCAGTTGATTTACACATACAGTTGTCTAAGTATTCTAGAACCCCTTGTCCCACCTCCCCTTCTCATTGCCCAACATTTTGTTAGGAAATCGGCCTCCACTCTGAATTCTATTCTCCTAGTGTATGAAGTAGCTGAGAAGTACTAGGCAGCCTGTTTATGGTTCTTTCTGTATAGTCATTACAGTGCAAAGGTGATCCCAAGCATGGGTTCCCAGGGTTGCCTTCCCCATGGAGCCTGACAGGGCTAACTTGTCACTATTGTAATTAGTGAACATCATTGAAGCTAGGTCTTTCTTCAAGCTTTTGGGAAAAATTAAATTTATTTTTTAGCTGACAGGTATGAATAAAAATTGCAAATATCAGTGGAGGAACATGTAATGTTTCAATATGTGAATACACTATGTGATATTTAACACATACTCAGCTTCTCAAACATTTATTATTTATTTATGATGAAAGTTTTGAAATCCTTCTAACTTTTTGAAATCATTTCTTCTAGTACATCAGTGTCATTTATAGTCACCATACTGTGCAGTAGCATGCCAGAACCTCTTGCGCCTATCTAACTATAACTTACTACCTATTGATCAACATTTCCTCATACTTCTCTTCCCTCTCCAAGATTTTTGTTCCTTAGGATAGATTTTTACAGGTGGAAAAACTTGGCCACAGTTATAAACCTTTTTAAAGCTTATGGTATGAATTGTTGCTGGCTTTCCAGAATGATTATACTAAATTGCTTATACCAATTGTTTACAAGCATTCATTTAAATGATAAACTCTTCATTGCTAATCATTATAATTAAAAATCATTTATGAATATAGTAGAAAAATACTTATTTGTATTTCATTTTTTTAATTTGTATTTTTCCTAGAAATTGTTTTGGTCATGCCATTGCCAGTTTTTCTATGGCAATTAAAACATTTTCCTAATTGTAAATGTTCAGTGACTACAAACTAAGTTATATTTTATTACAAATTATTTGAAATTTACAGAATAACTTTTGAAGAAGACTGTTTTACTAGTGATACCATGGTCCTGCCAACATTTGAGGGATGCTAAGAAATGTGGAAAATAATGTTGTTTTCAAAAAGCTTTTTTTTCTCCATACTTAACAGAATCAAATAGTCTAAGTGTGTTTTAAAGCAATGCCATTTCTAAATTGCTATATGATTTAGAAAATATTTTAGCAATGGATATGAATATATTTTCTAAGTATCCAAAGCATGGTAATATATGGGGAACAAGGTTTAAAACTATTCTTCCAAGGCTATTTGGTTCCTTCATAGAGGTTTACAGATGATATTTTTGAAATGGTCAGAAATTGATTGCCAGAATCACAAATACCTGGGTATGCATAGAAATTTTTAAAGTATAACACTTTTAGACTTTTTTTAAAACTTTAAAGATTCTTCCTTAAAGATTACCTCTAGATAGGGAATAGGAGTGGGTGGAAAGAGAGGGAGAAGGGGAATAGCATGGATGGTGAAAGGAGACCCTCATCATTATACAAAATACATGTATGAAGATGTGAATTTGGTGTCAACATACCTTATATATAACCAGAGATATGATAACTTGTGGTATAAAGATGTAATAAGAATTGTAATGCAAAAATAAATAAATAAATTTTTAAAAAAGATTCTTCCTTAAGCACATTTTTTTTTGCATTTCTTCTTTGCAGATTTCAAGCAACCTCTGCTAACTTAGAAGATCTTCCTTCTTTATATACTTCCTCAAAGATGAGAAAAGCATATAATGTTCAATCCTAGTTACCAACTTGTTAAATTAAATTACTATACAGCTCAGCCAAATAGCAGCTTCTTTTTATATTCTGTGGTGCGTCCATCCCGTATGCGTCCTGCCAGTGCGCGGCTTCACTTTGAGGAGCAATCATGGCTCTCAGGGCTGAGACATCTGAGTTGTAGTTTTTGTTACTAGTGTCGTAACCTGATGTATATGTGGCCATGACTGTGACACAACTTGTAGAAATATAGGTTGCTTTTATTACTTATCAGTTATGCTTTCTTTTATTAAGTAGTTATCTTTGTACTTGGCAACTCTATTCACCTTCTTTCTAACATGGTAACTTGACAGAGGGCAGAAATGGGTTTTACTTTACTGCATTCCTATAAAGAGTCTTGATGTGAATATTTCTTAGGAAATTGAGTTGAGTTGTCCCATTTTTAGCTTGTGTTAAAATTATTTAAAAATCACTACTAACTCTGACCCATTTTTAAAAACCAAACCAACTGCATAATACAGCAGCCTTCTATACCCGTGTTTTACAATCCTCAGAGTTCCTCTAATAGCTAGTTTAAATCTTCCCTACTGCAATTTCTGTCTACCACATGAGACTGACAGTAATTGTTTTCTATCATTAATATGGAAATCTTTTTTTAAAAAAAAAGTTGTATTTCTTCCTTCTCAATTTTTTTATAACTTTATATTGTTTATTTATTTTTTATGTGGTGCTGAGGATTGAACCCAGTGCTTCACATGTGCAAGGCAAGCGCTCTACCACAGAATCACAACCTCAGCCCTGGAAATCTTTTTTATACTCAAAAAAGGAGACTCAGTCCCTCTTTAAGCCCTCTTTTTTACAGATCATATAAATTCAATACCTTTATTCATGTTCTTACTACTTAACTTTAAATTTTATCTGTCATTTTGTTATGAACTTCCTCGAAGTTGCCATGTAGAATTTTATGAAAGTTTTGGGCTAGGGATGTGGCTCAAGCGGTAGCGCGCTCGCTTGGCATGCGTGCGGCCAGGGTTCGATCCTCAGCACCACATACAAACAAAGATGTTGTGTCTGCCGAAAACTAAAAAATAAATAAATACTAAAAATTTTAAAAAAAAGAAAGTTTTGACTAATGCACAGTTGTTTGTATAGTGTTAAGTCATTTGTGTACTTGTGAAATCCAGAAATCAATGGAATCATGAAAATAGAACCAAATTTAAGACATGAAAGAAATTAACAAAGGCCTAATAACCACCTCCACTGATCCGGTGGCACAAAAATCAGTAGAGGGTTTAATGTGATCTTTTTTTCTGTTAAGTCATTTTTTAAACCTAATAGAGGGCAATGCTTCTATTCTCCTTGTGTATGAAGTAGCAGTAATGTAAATGCCAATCCAAATTTCAAAAAATAAATGGGATTTTCTGCCACTTAGTCACTAGGTTCTGCTTAAGGTATATAAAGACACTGAAATTGAGCCACTGCATGCACTTAGAATGTGGTCTTAATACTGACATTGATCCAAATATACCTTTACACTATAGTAAGTTATAAATTATAGTATGACCACTTACAACCTTTGCACTCTCATCAGTGGTGTGTGATCAAACAACAGAATAGTTGAGACAGTAACTCAACTACACCAGTTCCAACTACACCAGTAAACTACCACAAAATAACTGACAGAGGATAAGATCTTTTATTTTACCTTCTAATGTTTTCTCTTTTATGAAATAAGAGATTCCATTAAAAAAAATGGTTAAATTTTTATTTTGTGTCTGTTGATTTTGCCAGTTGACTTTATTGTAAAGTCAACAAAAAATAGCAACACTATTTCTTCTTAATATGGGTCACTCCACCCAGCTTTATACAGAGGATATGAAGAGCCCCAAATCCTCCAATGTCAATCTGGCCAAATTGTATTCATAATCACAGTGGGAGACTTCAGTGAATAGAAAACTCAACTCACAGAGGCTTACACATGCAGGGATTGAAGTGTCTCATCAAAATGGTGTCCACAGGAGAGTAATGACTTGGTGTTGCAGCTCAGCATTTCCTTTTTATCTTTCTGTCTGCCATTCTTATGTTATTTTTCATCCCCATACTGTGTTTGACTTGCAGCAGCCTGAAGGTGACTGCAACGTAAGCTCCATGGTCACATACCATTCATGAAGAAGGAGAAACAAGGAAGAGGAGGCAACATTAGCAGTTGTCATCATTTTCTTCTTTTCCCCTATTCCTTCTCCTTTTCCAGTTCTTTATTTTGGAAAATATTAAACATACACAAAAATAGGGATAATGCTAGTATGAATCCCATGCACCTTTTCCCCATTTTCCACAACTATCAACATTTTGCCAATCTAGTTTCATGGATTCCCTTCTTGCTTTAACAGGAATATTTTAAAGCAAATCCTAGACAAAGTATAATTTCATTCACAAATATTTTAAAATGGATCACTAACATAGTACCAATATATCACATACAAATAACAAAAACTTCTGTAATATGGCCTTACATGCCTCTGGTAGCCTCTAGGCAGGCACTGTATGTATAGGACAAGCTTCTATACAAACTCAGGGATAAGCTGTTGACCCTATAGAAGAATCAATATGTCTGCAAAGTTTTCTTGCTATTGTTGTGGTTTCAGCTAAATTCCTTCAGAGAAATTTACAAGTGACCATCCAAAAGGCCAAGTCACTTTGATTAAATCATAACATTAAATCATAACATTCATCATAACATTAAGTTCTCCCTCCAGAAGCATTTTTATTCATCATTTTTTAAAGAAACATGTGACATATGATTGTGAACTGAGCAAACTGAGGAGTATGTCCATCTCTACATGTGATGATAAGTTTTTCCTATATGGATGTGCATACATTTTCCAATAAAAGCTCCTTATTGTCTTTGTTCAGGGAGAATACTGCTTTGAGAGCTATCTCTAGTGGTGTTCTTCCATTCCATAAGTAATAAACCTCTCTCCACTTTCTCATCTCCTGGTTGTGCTTATCGGCTTTGCACTCACCAGAAGGTTAACCTATTGTGTTTGGTTACACATGGGACATAATTATATTTCTCTGATTTTCTCAAATGTTTGAATCAGGAGCCAAATTAGTTTGTTTATTTGGTTGCTAAGTCTCTTATAATTTATTATTATTATTCAATCCCTTCAATATTTATTATATAGATTCCTTATATTTTTGATTTTCAAAATTATTTTTTAAATTATTATGTCATTGTTGAAAAAAGTTGAGTCATGCTTAAAAAGGATTTCATACCTTCTGGATTTGGCTGATTGACTGTTCGTGGTTCACTCTATATGCTCTGTTAGGGCATTGACTTGACTAAATTGAGATTTAAGATAAGCTCAGTTTTATTTTTTGGGGCTGAAAATATTTCACAGGTGGTGACTACCTTGTTGCCTATTAGATTCATACTGGCTGATGGTTTTATTTTTTTTCAGTGTCAGGACTGATCGGTATGTTCATGTGTGGTCAATTATGTCTAATGATAGACAATGAAATTATTTTCTTCTAGCATCATCATGAAAGATTTTTTTATGTATCTGTTGTATTTTAATAATTGAAAACAATTTTGACACTTACTCTATTCCATCTTGGACCTTTAAGAGAATATTCAAGTTGGCTCCTGTGTTCTTTGTGCACTCCATTAGTCTCTGATAAACTCCTTGCTTCCTAGCACAAGGAAGAAGGCACTTTTTGTATATTTCCTGACCCAGATCCAGTGTTGGCCATTTTCTGAGTTACCCTTATTCATTTTAATAGGTGTTAGGGAGTTCATTGCTACTAGATTGGCCATAGTTTTGGGGTCTTTTTTTGTAGAAAGAATTAGGAAATGTATAATTTAATAAAGAGAAAAATACACCATGATTTCCCAGTGCACAGTTGCTGGGTAAATGACCATCTGTCCACTTGAGAATGGCTAATAAAAAAGATTTATGCGCTTATAATATTGTATTAACAGGGATTAGTTTTGGCTTAATAAGAGCGATATATTTGTAAAGTTTACTCAAATAATCCAAATAAGCCCAAAGATTTTTCTTCCCCATACAAAAGAAGCCTGGTGATGTGCTGTCCAAAGGCTAGTGTGGCAGCTGCATGCTGTCACAAGTGACTCAGGCTCCTATCTTTGCTGACATCTTTGGCATTTCAGACTCATTTTGCATAGACCACCATTCAATCTAGGTATTAGTTAAGCAGTGAATCACTTTGGAGAACAGTTTGATAGTTCTTGAAATGTTGAACATAGAGTTACCTACCATATGACATATAAATTCTAATCCTAACTCAATGCCTAAAAAAAATAAAAAATAAAAAACATAAACGAATGCACACACACAAAAAAATTCTTGTACACAAATGTTATAACACCATTCTTATTTACAATATCTCCAAAATGGAAATAACCTAGCTATCTATTGATTGGTAGGTGGATAAACAAAGATGGCATATCCACACAATGGAATATTATTCAGTCATATGATGAATGAAGTACTGATAAAGGGTACAACATGGATGGATCTTAAAAACATTATAATAAATGAACGAAGTTAAACTTAAAAGGCCATATTGTATGATTCCATTTATATGAAATGTCTAGAATGCAAAATGCAAGAAGTTAGACTGATTAGTGATTGCCAGAGGTTGAGAGAAGAAAAAATGGAGAATAGCTACTAGTGGGTAATATAGGAAATGAGCAAAGAAAATGTTTGTCATTAGTGGTTATGGCTACATAACCCTGTGGAAATACTGAAAAACACTGAATTGTACACTTTAAAGCAGAAGTAGGTGAGTTATAATTCAATAAAAAAATTGTATCTCAGAAAAAAGTGTATCATTAGTACTTAGCCGTTAAGAATAAAGTCATTTTCATTGCAAAATTTAGATTTAAATTTAAATTTCCATTGCATCATTTAGAATGATAGTCTTTGAAGGGTTGAATATTTTGCGTGGGTCATTAAAAGATACAAATGTTGGTGATTTTAGAAGGGACATTTCCATTTTTGCTTCTGTGCACCTTTTCCTTATTTAGACTCTAATGATCATTAACACAAAACAAAAACCCAATATTTCTCACTGTTTAGTGAAAAATAAAAAGAGTACACAGTGACCAGTCATCTGATTTTATGACACTTGCTGCAGTTTCAGGGTAATTGCCATTAGATAGAGAAAGAAGCCAGATGAAGAGTGGTTGGAAGTCAGAAGAGGGCTGCAGGTGGGAAATGGGCTCTTTTATGAGCGCATTGAAGCTGGATTTTCTGCTGTCAGTATCGCAGAGGGCAGTGCCCTCTTTCAGCTTTACAGCAGACCGTGCCTGCTAGTAATATTGCTCAGCAGCAGAGCACCAGTGATCCCTTTGCACTTTCTTATCTCATGATCTTAAAGAATAAAATCTACAGACAACCAAGAGTTAGTGTGAAAGAAAAATATTTATTCAAGAGAAAGAGAAGAAATAGAGCTCTTGCTGAAGAAGCGGGGTCCTGATAGAGGGTTGCCAAGGAGAGGTTTGGCCTAGAAGTCTTTATCAACATGGCTCAGGGTGTGGCCTAACTTTATGATTATTAGATCTGGTTGGTTGTGCTCTTTTAACTGTTGGGTTCGAAATTATTTGTACCTTCCACCTCAGGTCCATCCTACATTCCCTTTTTCCACTTTTCAGAGTCAGAGGGTTTTGGTGGTTGGGATGTTTGGAATGTTTCTACAGATATCCATTTGGGGTCTGTTGCCCTAACTGCCTGCTACGTCTTACTATCTGACTGTCCTACCTATTCAACAGCAGTAGGATTATCGTGGCAATAAGGATACTCAAACAATCTGGCTAGAAACAGCATTCGTGATTTGGACAGGCTTACTGAGTGTGTGGGAGAACTCTCCCAGCAATTCTATTCCCTTTGAAGAGGGACCAGGAAGAATACCATAGTCCCAGTTCTAGCAGGAAGGGGTTCAGGGGCCCCTGTCCCAGTTGGTCATACCAATGTCCAGTGGGACACAAGCCCAGCCATAGAGGCTAGATAATATTGTTGAGCACAAGGAGATTGCTTTAGTTTTAGGGGTACCAGATTGCAACTCTTTATAAAGTACCCAGATCCCCTATTTCTTTGGGTCTTCCTTTCTGAAGGCTCTGTTGTCACTTAGAATTTATATTAAATATATTTGTGGACTTCACTCTTCTAATCTGTCTTTTGTTATAGGGGCTTCAGTCAAGAACCTGGTGATGGGTAAGAAAAGATTTTCTCCTCCCTACAACAAAGTAATTATATTATTCCTTTTCCTAAGTACCAAGTTTAGGTATTTAGGATTAAGGCTAGATTAAATTAGCCAAGAGTTTTTTTTTTTTTTGGGGGGGGGGTTGTTTGTTTGTTTTTAATATCAGACTTACGTGTCAGGTTGGGAGGAATTTTTAATAGTGCTAAATGCCTATTCATTTTGATTTTAGAGTTCATTTGGTTTTGTACACATTTTAACCAATGATGAGATATTTACTATTTACTGAAAGTCAAAATTGCTGAATTGCCTAATATTATTGAATGGCAAAAAGAAGAAATACAAATTATGGAAACAGTGTATATTGGAAATATAGAAAACAGGGTCACTGAAATATGTTAATTACAGGAAAACACATTTTGCTATTCTGTTGAGTCTTATTGTGTATTTTAAATCAGTTAAATTTCCATTGTCAAAGATGAAAACTTTTCTCCACTGAGAAAAAGCTCTAATTAACAGAAACAGGGACATCAATTTGCATAACAATAACTCTTGGCATTACAAAAGCTTGGCATTTGGTTTTCTCTTAAAAAAAAAATTTTGGTCTCTGTAGGACATATCAGGAATCTGAACAAACTTTGCTCAGTTCCCCTCAGTTTATTAGCTTTATATGACATCATTTGTCTTCCCATCATTTCTCCATCCACTCTTTAAAAAATACACAGATTCCCTATTTCTTTGGGTCTTCCTTTCTAAAGGCTCTGTTATTACCTAGAATTTATATTAAATATATTTGTGGACTTCACTCTTCTAATTTGTCTTTTGTTATAGGGGCTTCAGTCAAGAACCTGGTGATGGGTAAGAAAAGGTTTTCTACCCCTACAACAAAGTAACTTTATTATTATTTTTCTATGCATGGTTTCCATGGAAAGCCATTGTTTCAATAACAATTTCATGTTGGTTTGTGTGTGAGTATGCAAGCAAAAACTTCTTGAGTAGAAAGAAGATAATGAACTCTAGAGTCAGATATCCCCAATACTCATTAGAGTAGGGTAAACTTGGTGACTTGAGTGTCTCTTATCTTAAGTTCCCATTTCTAATATTGATTGAATAGTACTTAGGTGATAGGATCATTGTGAAGACGGTTCTCTGTGTGATGTGTATGGCCTATCACTAAATGTTAATTTTTTTGCTTCCCTTTTAGCATATAACATGTATAATGTTAACAATGTGTTTATTATCCCCAATTAGAATATACAGGCAGGGAAAGAAACAGCCAAAATGCCTATTCACAACCAGGTACTCAGTAAACATTTGCTGAACATTTCTGATTTCTTTCCAAATTGTTTAGAAATTCATGGCTTTTTACCTGATTTAAATGGATAATTCCCACGCACCACCCCATGCTGAGAATGGAACCCAGGGCTTCCAGCAGGCTAGGCGTGTGCTCTACCACTGAACTAATCGCCAGCCCAATTTAAACAATTAATTCTCTATTCAAACCAGCTATAAACCTGATTCAAATAGAAAATTGGGTGAGGCTGCAGCTATTTTACCTCCTCTCTCCTCCCTATTTTTCCATTATAAATGGTCACGTTTTCTAAAAATCTAAGTGGATATTTGAGGTAAAAGTATTGTTTCTTCATATTCTTCACAGAGCAAAATTCCAGAATACATTCTCTCCTGTTTTATCATGATTACTTTTCAAATAAAAAGGTATTTTTTAGAGCATTTCTCCCTCTCTTCACTTCTTCACCTTTTGACTGAGATCAAGTATAGACTATTTCTCTATAGGTACTCCTGTTCCCTCTCTCAAAATTAACCAAGCTCAGTGGTGATTTGACAAGTTAGGAAATCACTAGATCCCATAGGAATGGTTAGAAAACAGAAAAATCATGATTTTAATTATCACTATGGAAAAATCCATAAAAGATAAATCAATGTTGGTTGGATAATAGCTTTTTATTCAACAAAGGATGATATATTTAATGGGAGAAGAGGAGTTTTCCATTAGCTTGAACGTTTTTATTTTTATTTATTTATTTATTTATTTATTTATTTATTTATTTTTAAAGAGAGAGTGAGAGAGGAGAGAGAGAGAGAGAGAGAGAGAGAGAGAGAGAGAGAGAGAATTTTTTTTTTAATATTTATTTTTTAGTTCTCGGCGGACACAACATCTTTGTTGGTATGTGGTGCTGAGGATCGAACCCGGGCCGCACGCATGCCAGGCGAGCGCGCTACCTCTGAGCCACATCCCCAGACCTTGAAAGTTTTTATATGTTCATATTTAGAGTTATTGTCACAGAAGGTACAATAATAATTGTAAGTTTTTGGTTTCCTCTTTTAGAGAATTTGCCCTGAAAAGATCTCTCTGGGTCATACTTTTGAACCTGAACAAAGTTATTTGTGTGTATCATTTATGAAATTTTTACACTGAAATAAAGAAATAAAAGAAGATAATCATGTAACTTCTTCAAACATAATTATGTGAACCAGGGTATGATTTTGAAATAACCCTTTTAAATCCTTTTGGAGATTAAAGTTCAGAGAAGGGTCTGGATTTGCCTAGAATGCTCAGTAATATAGGTCTTATGTTTAAAAGTGGAGTCCTGAAGAATTAATAGACATTTGCATGATGAGGAAGTATCTTAACCATTTCAGGGTGGTAGACTAGCCTCTACCAACTGATGTTGGGTTAGGCTTTGATGTGATTGCCTTACAATGTTGAAAATGGCTTTTATGATGACTAATTCTTTGCTCCTCTTGGAAATGACTGTGTGAAAAGAGTGAAAAGAATAAGCGACTTCTCCTTCCTTAACTTCCTTAACTTCCTTAACTATTCATTTCTGGAAGAGGTTACTTAGCCACCTAGGCCGGGCAAAGTTTCAGGGTGCTACCAGAATATTTCTAAGGATGTTAGTTTACTGTTACTCTCAAATAACATCTTTACTCTTCCATTTCCTTTTCCTGTATTCTCTTTAACATTTGCAAAAACTTCCACTTACACCCAAGACCTTCTAAAAAATGCTTTAGAGGCAATACTTAGTCCTGCCTGAGGCCAGATTTTCAACCCTCTCTATATTCTATAAATTGTTGTGTATTCTCTCATATTTATTCCACATGTATTTATCATAGCTTTCAACTAATATAAACATCTTGGGGGCAGAATTCATGTCTTTCTATGAGAACTTAATTGAGTCCTACAATCTGTTAGATTGCTTCTTTTTGGTTCAGCCACCATGGGAATAAGAGAAACTGCTGGAAAATATGTAATCTGGTCAAACTTGAATTACAATGGTAGAAGCATACATGTTGGGGATTTCCCATTGGCTTTCCAGACCCACTCTCCATTCATCTCTTGCTTGCTTGCTCTGGCTGACCTTTGTGGGCTGTGTATCGACTCACCCCATTTCGCTCTGGCTTTCACTTGAGTTCTGCCAACAGGAGGAAGTGGAAGGAAATCTGAGTGGCAGAAGTGGTGCTCTCTCTTTGCAGCAACTCATGACTACATCCATGGATCCTTCTGATCATTCTTTTCCTATACTCACAGGTATAACCCTCTTCAGTTTCCAGTTGACTGCACAACATCCCCCTTCAGATTTAGAGATGGTGATGACTCCCAATTATTTTGTCCTTGGGCTGTTTTACCAACATGTGTTGATTTCCTTACCTTTGCCCATACGGGTCTCTCCCTTAAACTCTCTCTTTACTCAACTCTATCCATCTGGGATTCTGAATAACACTGGAGGTGGCCATGACCCTGGAAAGAATAATTGGTATTTTATTTTTGTTATTGTAGAGCAAAAATGTACTCCAATTTAATGTGAATGTTTACTTCTCAGAAAAAAAATAGAGGTACAAACTTCTGAGATTGCCTGAGGAAACTACATATAATTTTAAATTATGACTATCAGTGATCTGTGAACCAAACCAAATGTCTTAGTCAGCACTATACTTCTATAAGCTTGTTTATATAACAACGAAGTTTTCTGCCCAATGAGTTGATGATCTGTTATTAACCAGCCCTATTCATTCTAGCACAAAGGGCTTAATTGACTCAGCGCTCCCATACAAGCTAAAACTTGCTCAGGAACTTTTTGAACTATCTTAGTCTTTATGTAAATGAGTGTGAATTAACTATGTGACTATCAAATGATAGTTACACTGACTGCACATTTTCCAAAGTGATAAAGTAATAGAAAAGATTCCTGTACTATTAGAAGTATCAGGAATGTATGATTTCTAGGTAATTCTTGTTTTATAGAATAAGAAGATAATCTTAAAATATTACTGCTTTTATGGTATTTGAAAAGATTCTTTTTCAGTTAGGGAATTTATCCATTGGATATTTTTTGTTAAGATATAGGATTTTATACTCATGCCCCTTCAAATAAGAGAAATATCTAAATTGACAATAAGGATAATTTGGCAATAATTATACAGTTCTCTTTTAAAGTATTCTCTAAATATTAGTGGAAAGTATACACTTTTTGAGGCATACTGAGAATATGTCTTGGAAATTTTCTAATTTTTCTCTTAGAGTCAGTTTAGATTGGATTAACGAGAAAATGTATCATCCTAGCTGGAAGCTATCATAATAGGATTCTCTGAAAACAGAAGGTAATTGAATGAATGGGGGAGATTGGTCTATAGAGCTTTAGAGATAGCTTAATAACGTGTCTGCACAATTATATAAAATCCATGCACCCATCTGTTCTATCAGAGTATGTTTGAGTGTCTCCTCTCATTATCCCATGGCACTTCATCTCTGCTTTCTTTATGTGTTTTGTTTCTTGTAGTTATTTAAATAAATGTCTTATCATTCCTTCTAAATTCTAAGCTTTTTGGTAACGGAAAACAAGTCTTATGCACCTGGATATATACCAATGATCACAAATATTAAGGAATTATTGTTACTTAGTATGATAACAATATTGTAGTTATAATTTTAAAGTTACTTATTTAATATACTGGAGTATTTATAAGGTTAAAAGATATGATATCTGGCATTTATTATAACATACTCTAGAAACAAATTTTGGAAGAAATTATTATATATTATATTATAGAGAAAATAAAATAAGGATTTAAAAATGCTGACAATTATTAAAGCTGGTTGATGGGTACATTGTGGCCATTGTTCTTTTTTCTCTAATTTTCTGTGTTTTCATAATGTAAATTAAATTTTATAGATAGTATATTATATAAAACAATAAATATAGAAAATAATAAATGTAAATAAAACTTGTGTTAGAATACTTGTTAACAGAAGCTTCCACTCACCTTGCTCTGGCACATTTGCTGGGCAATGTAAATGTCTACCTTGTCCTTATCTAGAGAAGATGTCATCTTGGGTCCCTCTTTGTTCTTCTGGGAATGGATCAAAACACAGAGTAACCTTGTCTCTACTGTGTAATGGCCAAAGCTGATCAGTCTAGGTGCAAGCTGACAGTTGATCTAATTGGGGCCAATCATACTCTTTCTGACAATTTTGAAACTTGTAAGAGAGAAGCACTTAAGGGCATTGGAGACCTGTTGCATTTATACAAATGCCCAGAAATGAGGCTTATGAATTCTTGCCATAGTCCCTGCTGCCCTGAGCTTTGGTTGATTGTTTCTCTCCTTGACTTTGTGAAATGCTGTAACATTTATCCAGTAAATCCTCTTCTCTGTATTACTTAATGCAGAATTGGTTTCTGATGCTTATAATAATAATAAAACACAGATGACAGCATTTGCCTAATGTACCACCTGGAGAAAATGAATTCATTCACCATATGAAGAATCAAAAGTCTGAATGCAACCCCATTCTGCATGTGAAATATTTTCACATCTTAATGCAGTATACAGAAAGCCTCCTTTCTTTTTTGTCAGCTTCCCTGTCTTCAATAAATAATTACTGAGTACCTCCTATGAGAGTGATTGATAGAAGTCAAGAGAGAACTTGAGAGCTAAAAGGCAACCATTTATAATTACATGGGAGGTTGGTAGAATGAGGGTAGAAGGATGAAAATATTCCAAGGACTTTGCCCCATCAACAAAGTGGATGGAAGCAGAATCCCTATGTTCAATAAAATATTTGTCACTGTCTGATAAATGATTGATACTAAATTGGAATCAATTTAACAATTCATTATCAGGGAAATAATATTTCACTTTATTATAAGAGCAAAAGCTCCCTGAGATTTGATGACTCACATCAGTCCTTCCTAAGCTAGTGGGGCAACAAGGGTAGTGGTGGTAGCATGAATATCTAGTTAAGAGACTAATCATGATTTCCAACTTTTGTGAAGGAGAAGTCCCAGTCCCCTAAAGCACATAGCTGTTTTACGAGCAAAGAAGTTGGTCTGGATAAGCCACAGTATTGCTGTAGATGGGTCAAGTAACCTGAATAAGAGGCATTCTATGGGAGAAGTAGGGGTGGAAACTTGATTGGAGAAAGTTCAGGAGAGAGTGGAAAGAGGGCAATTGAAGCAATAATTATAGACAAGTACTTTGAGAAGTCTTGCTATAAAATCTAAAAGAGAAATGGCATGGTATCTGGAGAGGGATGTAGGGGCCAAGAGAGGTTTTATGTATAGGTGTAAGGAAATTACTATATATTTAATGTTGATGGGTACAAACCTGTAGGAAGGTAAAAGTTGAGATAAGGAAGAGAGAGGAAAGAATAGTCAGAAGGATGTTGTTAAGAAAGAGATGATAAAAAAAAAAAAAAAAAAAAAAAAAAAAAAAGAAAGAGATGATAGGCATGAATGCACATATGGAGGGGTTGTCTCAGGGAAGACAGTTCATCCACAGTAACAGCAGACGAGGAGGGGTCCACGGGCCCAGATATAGTAGGTGTGAAGATGTGGCTTGTGTGAATTCCCTTCTGATTGCTTATGTAGAAGCTCAGTATGTAAACCATATTAAGGAATAGTTTTCTCTATAATAAGCTCTTGTTTGCTAAAAAATAATGACAGTTTATAAGATGTAGTATTGTACCTCAAATAAAATTCAAACTCCTTACTAAAGCTTATAGATTTCTATATCATCCAGTCTATTCTAAACCCATCCAGTACTATTGTCTCCCTTGCTGCTTCTTGCAACAGCCAAATTGTCCTTTCCTTCCCCAATATGTCATGTTTGTTTCAGTTGAAGGACATTTGAACTTATTTCCCTATGACACTACTTCATCAGGTATGTAATAGGGCAGTCTCATTGTCACCATTGAGGCTCAGTGAATCCACGAGTCCTCCTTAGATTGTGCTATGAGTTATAAAGTCCTTTATAAAGTTCTTTGTCTCTGGAAAAAAAGTTCTTTGATCCAGGAATCTTATGTCCTCTGCCAATATTCAATAAACTAGGGCAGGATAATTCGTCAGCTTGCAAACTTTTGGCAAATGTATTTACAGTTCTTTACCTGAGGATTTTCCCGAGTATCAAGACCCCTAATGTGGGGGCTGGGGATGTGGCTCAAGCGGTAGCGCGCTCGCCTGGCATGCGTGCGGCCCGGGGTCGATCCTCAGCACCACATACCAACAAAGATGTTGTGTCCGCCGAGAACTAACTAACTAACTAAATATTTTTTTTAAAAAAAAAAAAAGACCCCTAATGTGGGTCATTGCTGAATGATCACGGTGAGGTAGAGGTTGAATCTGAAAAGCAGTAATAGCCTGAGGCAAGTAAGAAATATCAAAGAATGATCAGGTTGATCTGATATTACCTAAGAAAAGCTAAAACCATGCTCAAAGCAGCCATGAAAGAATGGAAGGACCAAGAAGTGGGCAGGCATTTGAGGTTAGGATAGCTTATGTTCCTGAAACAGGTTAGCAGGAAGTAACCCTTGATTCCTTGTTTCTCTAGGGTATGACTTTTCATAAAGATAGCACTTTTTCCCTTCCTCTAAAAGTGACTTTTAGGTGAGTCTTTGAGTTGTTGAGGTGCTAAATTCTTGGGCTGCTCTCCTTCAGTGGCTGTTCATATTGTTTTTCACTCTTAGTGTTTAAGGAAAAGTGATATTCTTGACCTGTTGGGGACCGTTGGCTGAGCCCTGAGACTTTCCTTTTTGGGGTCTGTTGGTTGTTGATGTCTGGTTGTCTGGGCTTTTCTTCAGGATAGTTTTTCACTCCTGGAGCCAGTCACCCTTGGGAATAGGAGTGGGAATATGGAACTTGGGTCCTCTAAGAGGTTACTCAAAACAAACAAACAACAAAACCCCCACCAGTTGATATGTCTCAAATTGCAAATTTCCAAATATATCATTCCATTTTCTTGGTAGAAACAGATCTTGGTCCCTCAGGAATTTGGAATCGTTGGCTATGCTCTTTCTACAGGGGCCGTGGGGTTAAAATAGCAGCAGTCAGTCCAAGCTGGCAAGGCAAAGCAGTGGTGGCTACCTCTTTGTACTCATAAATAGACTTATAAAAATGGATATGTCATAAAATGTAGTGGTCACAATGTGATCACATGAAAGTTTATAGAGAAAACTCCTCAGCTATTTCAGACCATTCATTTTGGCTGCATTCAGTGCCCTTCTAAATGGTTGATCAGCTCCTCTATCAATGTTATTGCCAGTGACTGGGGGTAAGGAGTGCAGAGGGAGAGTAGAAATTACCTTTCTTGTATGTAGACCTTCATGCTAAGATCCTGGCTCTCTTTCCATTTGAGTCTTTGAAATGTGGGTCACGAACTGGCATGTTCTGATTAACTCTTGATGACTCTTTCCTTAAGCCCTCCCCTTAACAAAAGCATACAGACTCATGGCTGCTCAATAAATGGCAGACTCTGGGCCATGCACTTGTAACAATCTCTTGCAACAATATTTGGTTTATGTCCTTTAGGTTCTCTGGTCCTTGGGCTAAATTTATATTTAGCATCTTACTTTCTAGTTTAAAGATGTTATAGGAAATGAAAAAAAATTGCAGCACAATTCACAAAAGCTAAACTGTGGAACCAACCTAGATGCCCTTCAGTAAGTGAATGGATAAAAAAAAAGTGGCATATAGACACAATGGAATATTACTCAGCAATAAAAGAGAATAAAATCATGGCATTTGTAGGTAAATGGATGGTGTTGGAGAAGATAATGCTAAGTGAAGTTAGCCAATCCCCCCCCCCAAAAAAAATTGCTGAATGTTTTCTCTGGTATAAGGTGACTGACACATAGTGGGGTAGAGAGAGGGAGCATGGGAGGAATAGATGAACTCTAGATAGGGGTGGAAGGGGAAGGGAGAGGGCGGGGGTTAGCAAGGATGGTAGAATGCGATGGACATTATTATCCAAAGTACATGTATGAGGACACGAATTGGTGTGAACATACTTTATATACAAACAGAAATATGAAAAGTTGTACTCTATATGTATAATAAACTCTTGATGACTCTTTCCTTAAGCCCTCTCCTTAACAAAAGCATACAGATTCATGCCTGCCCAATAAATGGCAGACTCTGGGCCATGCACTTGTAATAATCTTTTGCAACAATCTTTGGGAAGACATGTCCTTTAGGTTATCTGACGTAATAAGTATTGTAAGGCATCCCGTTGTCATTTATTTAAATAAAAAAAATAAAGAAAAAAATGAAATAAAATTTAGTACCTCTTAGATATTATTTATGGTGACGGATTGTTGCTAGGCAAATTTGAGTTGCTATGAATGCTTCAAAAGGCAAAATGTGCTTATAGTCAAAGTACAAGAGTACTGTGTCAGATCACATGATTTGTATGATTCTGGTTCTCAAATGCAAGTCATGAGGCTTGTCTTGCCTACCTATGTGGTTATTTGAAAGATTAAATTACAGGCAATCTATGCAAATGAAGTATCACTAGGATGTTATCCAAATATAAAATATTGTTGTTTGAATTACTCCTTGTCTAGATTTGGGAATGAAAGTATTTATTTTCCTTCTGAAGTATACCTTTTCACTGGGAATGAGTTACCATGGTATTAGAGACACTTCAATGGAAAAAAAAGACAAATAAATGAGAAAAATGCTAAACTATTATTTAGGATTGTTTTTCATAGTGTCTCAATGCACTAAATAATATTTAGGGCCCTTTTCCCTATCCATATTCATGGGCTGTAGTTGCAAGTTGATAGATGTTTAATCACATATAATCCAACACATTTTGATCAAACTAGCATTTTTTTGTTTTAAATTATTCTAAAAGGGAGGTTTTGTTTGGAGGGAGATTTATTGATGATTTCCAAGGGTACTTTAGAAAATGAGAATTCAGGCAGAAAGAGGTCAGAATCAGGGTTAGTGAAAGCAGTACCTGTGGGAAGGGTGCCTTACTTTGAGTTCCTGTGAGAAGGAGAAGAGAATGAGGAAATAGGTTGGGGTGGAGAGAGATGCAGGATGCTAATTAGTTTCGAACAAAGGGTGGTGCCTGGTACACACTTACAGCTAAAAAAAAAAAAAAAAAAAAAAAAAAAAAAGGCACAGATACTCTCCTTGGTAGTTGCCAATTTCTCAGATTAAATATCAGCTCTAAGCTCTTCCTTTCCAGTCATCTCCCTGCTTGTGAGACTGTTGCAAACTTCTGGAGAAAATTCCTTTTGTGTATTTTTAAGAAGAAGGAGTATCTTCCTTGTAAAATCAGTCACAGGGCAGTGGGTAATTGATTTGGGCTTTGGGGGTGTCCAATAAGAAATTGCTAGAGCAGTGCTTGTTTTTATCTTGTGATTTTCCTGTCCAACTAGAGGAGAGGTGATTTTATTGACAGTCGAAGCTATCTGTTCCCACAGAAAGCTGCCAGACCTGGTGGCACATGTCTGTAATCCCAGCTGCTCAGGAGGCTGAGGCAGGAGGATTGCAAGTTTAAAGCCAGTCGCCAGTCTCAGCAAAAGTGAGGCACTAAGGAACTCAGTGAGACCCTGTCTTTAAATAAAGTACAAAAAGGCTGGGAATATGGCTAAGTGGTCGAGTGCCCCTAAATTCAATCCTAATACCCACCCACACCCCCCAAAAATAAATAAATAAAAAGAAAAGAAACCTAAGTACAGGGAAGGGTGAGGTTTCTTTGGCCTTTTAGGCTTAAGGAAATGCATTGCCTGAATTCAATGGGGCGCATTGAACTCTTGGTTTCTCAAGAGTATTATTTTCAATACTCTGTATTAGGAGAATATTAGAAATGAATTTAGTAATTTCAATGAAAGAGTAGTTTTCTATGTTTATTTAATAAAATTATATAGTCTCATATTAATGTTGTAAAAGAAAATAAAGAACATTTCAAAACTCTTGATCATTTCATGTGATTGGGAATTCTATTGATAGTATATTAATCTGACGTTTCACATTAAATCTTTCTAATTCATGCTTGCAGATAATTTCATTTACTGGGGGAATAATACTAATACATACATACCACAGCTCAAATACTTTTTCAAATGAAAATTCATAAGTACATCATGAAAACTTTTTGGGGGATACATTGATTTTTAGGCTCTAATATTAAGATAATGAATTCTTTGCTTTCTCAAAACAACATTTAATTTCATGAGTAAGGTATAGTAGTAGGGTTAATTGTGGTAGATTGCTGTGATGAAATACTGTTTGCTTAGATAATCTAAAACATACCACTAATCAATTATTATGTTACAAAAGAAGGGGAGAAACGTTTTTAGGCTAGTGTGATAATGCATATGCTGCACTGGTATTTC
Source organism: Urocitellus parryii (assembly GCF_045843805.1). Classification (NCBI taxonomy): domain Eukaryota; kingdom Metazoa; phylum Chordata; class Mammalia; order Rodentia; family Sciuridae; genus Urocitellus; species Urocitellus parryii. Next base: position 69,410,788 of record NC_135532.1, read on the forward strand.
CTACTGGCGGGGTGTGGTGAGATGAACGCCTGAAGAGTAACTGGTTTTTTCTGTTGATCCAGAGGCTTGTGTCCGCCTGTTTCTGGAAGGATGTGTCTGAACCACTGCATGTTTGAGTATCTTCTGCTACAAAGTGGTTCTGAAAAGGCAATTCTGGCTTCCAAATATATATAAAATAGAAAGAAAAAAAAAACCCATTCCCAGATTAGGGTATGCACAAGATTGTAAAAGCATTTTAAGGAGGAATGAGAGCTATTCGCTTGTCAAACACATATACAGACTTTGAGATCCATTCAATACTTGTAGAACCTAAGACTGAATCTTATGGAGTTCCATTTTCTTAAAAAAATTCTTTTAAAAACAGTACAATTAGGTGCGAAGCAACTCCGTGGGACCCGGTCTCTAAATAAAATACAGAATAGGGCTGGGGATGTGGCTCAGTGGTTGAGTGCCCCTGAGTTCAATTCGAGGTACCAAAAAAAAAAAGAAGATAAAAAATAAACAACCAAAAACCAAAAACAACAAAACAACACTAGAATATATTGAAAACCAAAAATCTGAGCTCATTACTGAGATGGATACTTACTTAGATCATTTGATTGTGGCCCTTTTTGTTTTCCTAATATCAGCATTTCAGGCTTTAAATTTTACTCTGAGTAGTTTTATTTACATCTCAAACTTAAAAAAAAATATTTTCTAGTTGTACATGGACGCAGTATCTATTTTGTTTATTTACTTTTATGTGGTCCTGAGAATTGAACCCAGTGCCTCAAATGTGGGAGGCAAGCGCTTTACCACTGAGCCACACCCTAGGCACCTCAAACTTTTTGACATACTGTGTTTTCTTTCATAAATCAGTCCAAATTTCATCGTGAGTGAATCTTTGCCCATTGGGTTATTAAGTATACTGTTTTTGTTCAAACATTTGGGCCTTTTCTAATTACTTTTCATTATTGATTTCTACCCTAACTTTATAAGATTAATGTTCACAGTGCTTTGAAATCTGTTGAGACTTGATTTATGACACAATACTTCATCAGTTTTGGCAAGTGGATGTTGCACACTTGAAAAAAAAATGTTATAATATTACATACAGCAGTTAAATGTAGCTCATTAATCATGTTAAGATCTAAATACTACGGTTTCCATCCCCCCAATCTTTACTGAAATAGATGTATTAAAATCTTCTAATCTAATTCTGATGACCCATTTCTTCTTGGAGTCTGTCAATTTTTGTTTGAAGCATCTTAAGGCTACATTGTAAGAAGCATGCAAATTTCTAGTTATTAAATCAACTTGGTGGATTGACATTTTAATTGTTATAAACATTTGCTATATTTAATAATGTCCCCCTTTTCCCCGATATTAATGTAGTTATAGCAACTTTCTTTTGCTTTTGCCTTGTATTTTTCCAATATGTTGTTTCTGTGCCCTTTTGTTTAAGGTGTGTCTCTTGTAAGAAGAAGAGTTTCATTTTTTAACGCTTTTTTGTTTGTTAACAGGGATTGGATCCTAGGGGCACTTTACCACTGAGCTACATCCCCAGCCCTTTTTTATATTTTATTTAAAGACAAGATCTCACTAAGTTGCTTAGGGACTCGCTAAATTGCTGAGGCTGGCTTTGAACTCAGGAGACTTCTGCTTCAGCCTTCAGAGCCCCTGGGAATAGAGATGTGTGCTGCAGTTCCTGGCTGACTTTTTGTAATTGGAGAATTTTATCTAAATTGCTGATATATTTGTGTTCCTAAATAGCATCTTATTATTTCTTTCCTATTTGTCATTTCTGTTGTTTAAATTTCTTCCCTTTCTTGGTGCTTAAATTGTTGCATTATTTTTAGAAATTTATTCTCTCTTCTATTAATAACTGAATATAAATTACTTGGTATATTTCCTAGTGGTTATCATCACTATTATGAAAGACTTTCTTGACTTCATAGAGTCTATGAAACTTAATACATCTATTACTTCCTGAACAGTAGTAGGAGATAAGGGCAGTCTGACTCCATGTACTGTGTTCTTGCCTTTTTTTTAAAAAAAATTATTCTTTAGTTTTAGGTGGACATGATATCTTTATTTTACATTTATGTGGTGCTGAGGATTGAACCCAGTGCCTTATGCATGCTAAGTGAGTGCTCTACCAGTGAGCCACAACCCCAGCCCTTGTTCTTGCCTTTTTTTCCTTCTATGTTCATATGTATAAATGAAGATGCTTGTTAAGATGTATAAATAAATGCATTTATTTATATTTATAAATATGCATATTTTTAGTACCTCTCCCTTAAGAGTATTATTATTTTCTGCAGTTAAAATTATTTATAGTTATTCTTTCTGTTCCTTTTCGATCTGTCTTGAATTTCTATATTTCTACCTGTATTACTTTCCTTCTGTCTGAAGAACTACTTTAAATATTCCTTTTTTGGACTCTTTTGCTAATAGTGAATTCTCTAAGTTTTTGTTTGCTTTAAAATTTATTTTTTATTCACTATTTTTAAAACAGATTTATAATTTGTGTACACAAAAGTCACTTTTTCTTCCACATTATTTTTTTTCTGTCTCTTTCACTTAAAAAATTGTGGTAAAAAAGAATAAATAACCCAATCAATAAATGGGCTAACGAAATGAACAGACACTTCACAGAAGAAGAAATACAGTCGAACAACAAATACATGAAAAAATGTTCAACTTAACTGATAATTAGAGAAATGAAAATCAAAACTACTCTAAGATTTCATCTCACTCCAGTCAGAATGGCAGTTATTAAGAATACAAGCAATGGGCTGGGGTTGAGGCTCAGAGGTAGAGGGCGTGACTGGCATGGCATGAGGCACTGGGTTTTATCCTCAGCACCACATAAAGTAAAATAAAGACATTGTTCCATCTATAACTAAAAAATAAATATTTTAAAAAAAAGAATACAAGCAACAATAAGTGTTGGCGAGGATGTGGGGGGAAAAGTTACACTCATACATTGCTGATGCACTGCAAATTGGTGCAACAAATCTGGAAAACAGTATAGAGATTCCTTAGAAAACTTGGAATGAAACCACAATTTGACCCAGCTACCCACTCCTCAGTCTATACCCAAAGGACTTAAAATCAGCCTACTACAGTGACACAGCCACATCAATGTTTATAGCAGCTGAATTTACAATAGCTAAATCATGGAACCAACCTAGATGCCCTTCAGTAGATGAATGGATAAAGAAACTGTGATATATATATATATATATATATATATATATATATATATATATATATACATACAATGGAACATTACTCAGCCTTGAAAGAGAATAAATCTATGGCATTTGCAGGTAAATTGATAGAGTTAGAGAATATCATGCTAAGCAAAGTAAGCCAATCCAGAAAAACCAAAGGCCGAATATTCTCTCCAATAAGTGCATGCTGATCCTTAACTGGGGTAGGGGTTGGAGGCTGGGAAGAATAGAGGAACTTTGATTGGGCAAAGGGGAGAGGAGGGAGGGGAGGGGACATGGGAGAGAAAGATGGTAGAATGAGACTGACATCATTACCCTAGGTACAAATATGACTGCACATATAGTGTGACTCTACATCGCGTACTACCAGAGAAATGAAAAGCTGTGCTCCATTTGTGTATGATGAACGGAAATGCATTCCACTGTCATGTGTAGCTAATTAGAACAAATAGAAATAAATAAATAAAATAAGAAAAAAATTGTGGTAAAATACACAACATAAAATTTACTATGTCAATAATTTTAAAGTATATAATTCTGCAGTGTTAAGTACATCCATGTTGTTGTGGAATCAATCTCCAGATCATTTTTATTTTGTGAAACTTTTTCACTTTTTCTGGAGGGTGGAAGAGGTGCTGGGGATTTAACCCAGTGATACTCTACAAAGATACCTTCCCAGATTTGCCCCTCTTTTTTGTTTCTTTTCTTTTTTTTTAAACAGTTTTGCAGAGTTGCCAAGGCTGGCCTTCAACTTGCAATTCTCCCACCTCAGCCTCCCCAGTTGCAAAATTATAGGTGCATTCCACTGTGCCAGCTTCTTCACATTTGATGACTATTTTTTCTGAGTATCGAAATATGACTTGACAATGACTTCTCTCATAATTTATGATGCGAAGTCAGCTTTTAGTATTGTTATTTCTGACTTGGATAAAATGTTTCCCTTTTTTTTTTTTTTTGCTATAAGTGCTAACTCTACCATTTGATATTCTGTTCTTCCATTTTTATCTGACTTCTTTTCTTTGTTGTTTTGACTTTTGGTAATTTGGTTCTGTCCCTTGTATGATTAATAATTTTTATTGAATACTAGATATTATATATAAAGAATTATTGACATTTGGAACATTATATTTTTTTTCTAGGGAGGATTTACTTTTCTTTTGTTAGGCAGTTAGTGTAAGGATAGATCACTTGATTTATTTAATGATTAAGTTAATTTGTGATGGAATTTCAGTCCGTGTAAGATCTGGTGTATTTTGGTGTTCTCAGTCCCAGGACATAGACTTTTTGTGTTCTAAGTCAAAGCCAAGCTATTTATCTTGACGGTTCTTGATGGTTTTTATTTTCTTATCCCTGTGAACTTGCTGAAAGCACTGAGCTTGAAGTCGAAAGCTTGGCCAATAGCCCCTGTGGTGTTTCAGAATTGGCAAATTTATCAAGGGGCAATGTGAAGGAGGATGTTGAACTCACATTTATGTGCTTTTCTTCTTTCTTCATTCATGGCCCTTTAAGTTTTACTCTCTAGGTTGTTCCCTAGTGCCTTAGAATAACTGACTTTTAAAAATAGAATTTCATCCAGCTTCTTAGTGAGAGCGTTGGTTGGACATACAGCAGGAAGTAGAGGTCCTCTGCAATTTCCTCTACCATTATTAAAAGAATCCATCTTACTATAGGTGGGAATGTAAACCAAAACAATTTATATTAGCAACAATGAATGAATCATCACTGACATTTATTGAGCACCCATTCTGTGTGTTATGAGTCACTTTCCATACTTTCTATGTATTATGTTATTTATTCTCATCATAATGTTTTGAAGTAGATATGATTATTGTTAACACTGCTCTCGAAACAGGACAGACTGAAACTAAGTTTTTCAGAATCTCTGGTAATTCAGGTCTGACCAGAACTTGTAGGTTGCTGTTCCTCTTTCTGGAATCTGCCATCACTCATTTTATATTCCAGTGGGTATATTTTGGCGTTCTCAGTCCTAGGACATAGACTTTCTGTCACTATAACCAATACTTAAGATCATCAGTGTATAAAGAGAAAAGGTTTATTTTGACTTATAATTTGAGAGATTCAGTCCATCATCATCATTGTGTCCAGTGCTTTGCACATCATGGCAGCAGCGTCTGGCAGAAGAAAACTGCTTACCTCATGACTGGGAAGAGGAAAAGAAAGACACAGAGACCAGGGTCCCACGATTCACTTCAAGAGTGCACCCCTCATAACCCAAGACCCCTTTCTAGGCTCTGCCTCCTACAGTTTTTGCCACCTCCAGTAGTACCAGGCTGTGGAGCAAACCTCTAACATGAATCTTTGGGAGACATTTCAGATCCAAACTGTAGCAGTGGGAAAATGGACATCAGAGCAATTAATATTTTGCAGAAATCATGTTCAAGTGGCTATGAAATCTATAAACATGAGTCCAACATTGTTAAACAGTAAGAAAACTGATTGCCTAACATGTGTGAGGCCCTGGGTTCAATTTCTAGTACCGAAAAAACAACAACAACAACATGAAAACTGAAACAAATTTTCCTTCACCACATTAAAAGAGTTGAATTTCTTAATATTGGTAGGAATATAAATCAACCAAATCTATATTAGCAGTAATGACTGAAGGATCACTGACATTTAGTGAGCCTCATTCGAAGTGTCATGAGCCATTTTCAATACTTTATATGTATTATGTTATTTATTTTTGTAATAATGTCATGAACTAGATATAATTGTCAATCTTACTTTCAGTAAGATGAAACTGAGAATGTTAAACGATATGCCCAAGGTCACTCAAGACTATAATAGCTGCACTGGGGTTGGATCTCAAGGATCTTGACTGTAGGGGCCCCATGCTTATTCATTATCTTAGAGTGCCTCTCAATTCTACTTTCAAAGCTTCATCTTACAAATGTGCAAAGAAGCATGTACAAAAATGTCCCTGTAATATTGCTTGTAAAATAGCTAAAAACTGGGAGCAGATTAAATACTTATCCATATGGGATTGTAAAAATAAAATCATCCTTGGAAAATACCCAAACAACAGAATATACTGTGTTAGTTACTAAGAATAAGGCAGATCTAAATTTATTGACATGAAAAAATACCCAAGATATAACCTTTACAAAGAAAATTTTAGAAATATTTTGGTAAAAATTTAAATATATACATAATAGATAGAAATGACCATACTGACATACACACCAAATTGTTCCTAGTGGTTTCCTCCTGAGAGATGGATTTGGTAGTGATGGTAAAGGAGGACTTTTGTATTTTAACTTATATGTATTTTATTTTATTTTTATTTCAATGTATTGAATATGGATTACTTTTGTTTTATTTGAAAAACCTTTTTACCTGGGCACAATGGTGCACACCTGTAATTACAGTTACTTGGGATATTGAGGCAGGAGGAGTACAAGTTCTGGGTCATCCTCAGATGACCCTGCCTTGAAATAAAAAATTTTAACAGATTAGGTATGTGGCTCGGTGTCAGAGTGCTTGCTTAGCATGTATGAGGTCCTGTGTTCAATCCCCAATACTACAAATAATTAAACAAAAAAAACACACCATTTTATTTAATAGTTTTAAACATTCATCAAAGAAGAGAATAACGTATTGAATCTCCACATATGCATTATCTATTACAGCCAACAATGTCAGGAATTCCAGACAGCATTCTATTACACTCATAACTGGCTCAGTGTATATCAATGAGAGTTACAGAAATTTTATTACATAACTATAGTGCCATTATCATACCTTAAAAATTGACAATAATTATAATGATCCTTAATACCCAGTCCATACTTTCATTAGCCAGCTTTCCATCACTGTAACAAAATACCTAAGATAATTAACTTATAAATTAAAAAGATTTATTTTGGCTCACAGTTTTGGAGCTTCCAGCTCAAGACTGGATGCACACATTACATTGAGCTTCTGGTAAGCGTGCCAGTAACAATGGTGGGGAGCAATGACAGAGCAAACTGCGCACCTCATGGTCAGGAAGCAAAAGAGAGAAAGAAGAAGGAACTAGGGTCCCACAATCCCATTTGGTGGCATAAACTCAATGACCTAAGGACTTCCTAGAAGGTCTCTTTCTAAAAGTTCCACCATCTCCTAATTGTACCATTCTGGAAACCAATCCTGTAATCCATTGGTCTTTGGGGACATTCAAGATCCAAGTTATAGCAATAATCACACTGTCTCAACAAATGCCTCTTTTATTGCTGTTTTAAAACAGAATTCAAACAAGAATCTTATATTCAATCGCTTTCACCTCTTTTCTTTTTAAAATCTCCTTCACTAATTTTTTCCATACTATTGACTAGTTGTAATTTAGTAATTACTAAAAGAAGTAATTCAAGCATGGATTCCCATAGCTAATTAAATTATTTGTCAACCCAGTGTCACATATTGCATCTTTTGGAAGTAAGACATTTTAATCCTATTTGAAAGTATTTCTGCACTTTGTATCATTCACCAACATTGTACTTGTTGATTAACTAGTGTTTATTGAATGCCTAAGATGTTTTGAACAAAATACATTTTCAGAGACTATCAGAACATGAGAGTAGGAATACAAAAGGAAAAAAAAGTGTAACCAAGCTTTTAAGCTCATTAAATATAAAAACTGAACTACTTTTAAAGTTATATTTTTAAATTAGAAATTGAATCAATCTTATAGTTTACATCCTTATAAATGTACCTTATGTGAAATTCTGCACATCACATTTTTTGATAAACCACATTTCCCTTCTCTCTCCCTCTGACACTCTCTTCCTTCCTTCCTCCCCTCCCCTCTCCCTCCCAGTCTCTCTCTCCCTGCTCCTTGCCTTGTATCTGGATACAATTAGAAGTCATTGGTTCAGAAGCCAACATGTTTTCTTCTAATATTGCATATTATAATGAATTTAAAATATTTTATCTTTGAAAAGATCAGACAATTTAAAAACTTTGAAAGGGCAAGTTGACATAATTACAGTCTCACACAGAATTATTCAGGGCGATATATAAGTATTCAATGCATAATAAATAAAGCTGTGCATCATGTCTACAGAATCAAGAATGAATGCCAAAATGGAACAGCATTCTTCTCCCTGATTCAAGGGGACCTAATTATCACTAATAGTGGGGAGGAAAGTAGAAAATGAGAGCAGGAGCTCAATATGATGTTAGGGAAAATATCCTAATGAACAGACTGATCAGTTAATGGAAAATTCCCAAGAGAAGTAATGTTAATGTAATTGAAGTATGTAATCATCAGGCAAAGAATACTGGAAAAGAAATAAATGTAACCCTTGCTCCACAAAAAGTAGTTCCTGTTTAGAATGTTTCACCTTTATTCTAAAAATAGACAAAAGCAAACATTAACAAACAGTATATTCTTAGTGAAAAAATATGTAGAAAGAGAATGGAATCATTAAAACAAGATTTTGTTTTAATTTCTCTTGCTGATGTTAAATTGTACATTCTAGAAACTTCCAAGGAGGCTCATTTTGGATATCCTCATTCATTCACTTCAATATCATGAAATTTGCTAAATTGCAATATTATAATGATACTACAATAAATTATCAGTTATATCAGTTTATTAGCAAGTTGGAAATAGTATAGCAATTAGAAAACTGTAGCAGAATCAATACATTCATACAAAGAAAGTTCTCCTGTAAGCTGGGTCAGTTTGTATCAACTGAACTTTGGTTCTTGGTGATAGAAATGTACAGCATCATTGTGCTTGCTCTGACTGATGTTGACTGAGAAGAGTGAGAAAACTAAAACAAACTCCTGAAGAGACTTCTATTAGCATTGTATCCTGTTTGCTTGTCCAGACAATCCTAATCTGCAAAACAATAGGTTCTCTAATATTACTCAACTCAGAGTGTAATTTTTCTATTGTACTTTCTTCTGACATTACTTTTTGGAAAATTCAAAGCTTTAGATTCAGGCAGAACACCTCAAAAACATCACTAATTAAGCGTGGGCATGCCAAATGGGGATATAATGCCTAGTTATTTCTAGTCTGTATTAGCTATGTCTGAATGACATTTTTTTCTCTTTTTTATTAATTTTTTAATTTGTTTTAATTAGTTACGCATGACAGTAGGATGAATTTATGCATTTTGATATATCACAGATGGGATATAATTTCTCATTTTTCTGAGTGTACACATGTTGTACAATCATACTGGTCATGTAGTCACATATATACATACAGAAATAATGTCTGTTTCATGCTACTATCTTTCCTATCCCCACTTCCCCTCCACTCCCCTCCCATCACTTCTCTCTACCTAATCTAAGGTAATGCTATTCTTCTCTACTGCCCCCCCCACCCCGTGTGCTTTATTGTGAATTAGCGTCCGCATATTAGAGAAATCATTTGGCCTTTGGTTTAGTGGGATTGGCTTATTTCACTTGATATTCTCCAACTCCATCCTTTTACTAGTGAATGCTATAATTTCACTCTTCTTTAAAGCTGAGTAATCTTCCTTTGAGTATATACACCCCATTTTCTTTATCCACTCATCTATTGAAGGATACCTAGGTTGGTTCTGTAGTTTAGTTATTGTAAATTGAGCTACTATAAACATTGACAACATTTTTTACTTTTAGTAAAAGGGACAAATTTTGGACTGTTATAGGTGAGTATTATAGCTTTGAATCATTCAGATTTACTAAGTGCAGATTAACTTCCCCAAATCTTCATTTTGCTCTGCGTTGTGTAGACATGGCCAGTGCATTTAGAACTTCAAACAAGTTTCCCAAGCAGAGTTAAGTGCTAAAATTATAATGATTTCTTAATAGGAGTGAAGGTTATTGTGAAAAGTCACAAATAATTACAGGGAAGGGCCTACCTAAGTACACTCATTATCCTGCGCTACACCCATTAGATGTACTTGTTATTTAAACTTGCTGACCGCAATAGAGGGCACATCTATGTGAATCATGCAACATACTTGCTTCTTTGAGAAATGAGCAAATGGGCAGATGATCTTAGTCCTGGAGTTTGCAAAGAAAGCCTAGAACTAGGATTTGAAACCTATCACCAAGGTAATGAAAAATACCCAACAGATGTAAAAACAGTCTAATGGAAACAGCAACCCTCATATTTGACAAAAATAAATTCTAAAAAATGAGCAGTAACTTAAGCCTTGCTATGGTTTGGATATGGTTTATTGGCTCCTGAAGGTTTAAGCAATTAAAGGCTTGGTCTCTAGCAGGGCAGTGTTGGGAAGTGGAGGAAACTTAAAGAGATGGATTATAATGGATTCTAAGTTCTTAGGTCCCTGGGGGAGTGAGGTAGTTCTTCTGGGACCCTTTGCTAGCTCTTGTGGGATCCCGTTGAGTTCTTGTGGGAGGGTCATTATAAAAGGAGCAGGCCTGCTTCCTGGAGATGTGACCACTGGCTCTGACCCATGTTCCTGCCATTGTTATCTACAACAAGGAGACAGCCGAAGGGCAGCAAGGTTTCCACACAGAGACCATGCTATGCTGTTCAGATTTTGAAACTTCAAACCTGTAGCTAAAAAAATACCCAAACAAATAAAAAACCTTTATTGTCATAAGTAGTTTGTATCAGATATGTCATTATAGTGATGAAAAGCTGACTAATGCAGGATTAGTGAAAAGACAAGTTGCTACATAGTGCTTGCTATATCTTTCTTTTTCATTTGCACTGTTCATGCATTGTACTTGACCTGTTTTGTGTCAGAATGTCTGATTCACAGGGTGTTCACAAATCAAAACCATAAACCATAGTGTCATCTAATAAACTTTATTTTTCCCTAGATATGAATGAAGCAATGTTTCTTATAGATTCGATGCAATCATTTCTGCATTTAAACAATTATGTCTTTTTCTTTAGCAATATGTCTGCTAAATTATCTTCATGACACAATATCACTGTCTGCTGACGTGACGATAATATTAAACTATGAGTTCCTTAGAACAGAAACCTAATTAATCACTTTCATGTGTCTGGCATATATTTTTTGGGCCTGGTACAAAGTAGAGTGGATACCCTATGGTAGAGACAAGATTAAAGTGTTGTATCCTGTTGTTAGGTCAATGGACTTCTTGACACACTGACGGGCTAGAATGCTGGGCACCTAATATCTGTTAATAATTTCAAAGGTTGCAGTTGCTAGCACAGGCCACTGTAATACACTGTTTTCCATGCATTTTAGCTAAAACTTCAGGAAAGAGTAGATTTCTACTCCAAGGATTCCTTTTCAGATTAAGTATCCCATATCCAAAATTCTTGGGATAAGAAGTATTTGGATTTGGATATTTCTTTTTTCAGATTTTGGAGTATTTGAATATACATAATGAAATATCTTGGGATTTACCGTAGTCTAAACACAAAATTCATTTGTGTTTCATCTTATACATGTAGCCGAAAGCTAATTTTACATATTTTTAGTGCACCTGTGTTTTGACTTCAACTGATCACAGTGCTGAAATTCCCATTTGTGATGTCATATTAATGCTCAAAAAATTTCAGATTTTGTGCAAGTCAAAACTACACTGAGAAGAGCTGGGAATGAAGCTCAGTGGTAGAGCACTTGTCTAGGAGGCACAAGGCTTTGGGTTCAATCCCCAGTGCCACAGAAAGAAAAAAATAAATAAAAATGAAAGAAAGAAGAAAAATGTTCACTGACATTTTACTTGCTCTAGTTAGAAAGGCAGTGATCAAGAATACAAATAAAATTATGTCTTTTACAGGTAAATGGATGAAACTGGAGAATATCATGCTAAGTGAAATAAGCCAATCCCTACAACCCAAAGGCTGAATGTTTTCTCTGATAAGTGGATGGTAATCTATAATGGGGGTGCATGAGAAAAATGAAGGAATTTTGGGAAAAGGGGAGGGGGAAGAGGAGGGAACATGGGGGCAGGAAAGATGGTGGAATGAGTTGGGCATCATTACCCTAGATACATGTATGACTGCACATATGGTGTGACTCTACATTGTGTACAATCAGAGAAATAAAAAGTTGTGCTCCATTTATGTAGAATGAATCAAAATGCATTCTTCTGTCATGTATAACTAATTAGAACAAATTTTAAAAAGGAATTCACTTTCAATTAATTTTGGGGTTTTTTTGGTATAAATAAAATGTAACCTTACTGACTTAAAAAAAAGGAATATAAATACTAATAAATGCTGAGAGGGAAGGAACACTTATATGTTGTTGGCAGGATTGTAAATTATAGTATAACCATTATGGAAATAAGAGTGAAGATTCCCCAAAGGAATAGGAATGAAACCACCAAATGACCCTGCTATTCCACTCCTCAGTAGTTATCCAAAGTCATCATGCTATAGCAAAACATGCATACCCATGTTTATAGCTGCACAATTTACAATTGCCAAATTAGAAAACCAGCCTAGGTGGCCATCAATAGATAAATGAATAAAGCAAATGTGATATATATAAAATGGAGATTTATTTAGCCACGAAGAATGAAATTGTGTCATTAGAAGGAAGATGGTGGAAGTTGAGAGCATCATGTTAAGCAAAATAAGCCAAATTCAGAGAGTTAAGAATCAAGTGTTTTCTTTCAGACATGGACGATAGAGAGGAGAAGGGGGAAAAAGTAGGGAATATCTCATGAAAATAGAAGGGAGATCAATAGAGTAAAGGAAGTAGACCAGGAGAAGGGATGATGGGAGGGAATGAAATTGACCAAATTATGTTATATGCATTTATGAACATGTAACAGTGAATCCCACTATTTTGTATAATTATAATGCACCATTGTATAGAGAAAGAGAAAGAGAGAGAGAGAGAGAGAGGTTTTAGATTTTGGATAATTTCAGATTTCAGATTTTTGGAGTAGGGATGCTTAACTTCTCAAATTGATTGAAGCCTTTCATGTTAAAGACTAGCAATTTAAGGTTTTACTAGAGTATAATGTTATTATACTGTTATATGATGTTAAATGTTAATGTTTTCTCTTTTGTTTTTTCTGGTGCATTATAATTATACATAATAGTGAAATTCAGTTGTAATTTAACATTATACTATTTTACTAAGTTGCAAAATAAGACTATTAATGACTTTAAAATGTTACAATTCTAAATCTCCATTTATTTCAGATTTTGCAGACTGTTTAGAAATAAGAAAGTTGATATGAGTGTTTGTAATTCTTATTTATGCCAAATTTGAAGTTTTAAGTGATATTTGACATTTGATATTCTAGGGAAGTATTTTTATGTGTTTTGGTAAGAATTAATGAATTACAATAGGTATACAATAAGCTGCACAAACTTAAAGTGTACAATTCAATATGTTTTGGCTTATTCATATACCTGTGTAAACACACCACAGTCATGATAGTGAATATACCCATCATATTTTATGTTTTGTCCTACATCTTTATAATCCCTCTTTGCTCTCCTCTCCTAAATATCACCAAGAAATAACTGACCTATTTTCTGTGACTTTGTATTAGTTTGTATGTTGTAGAATTTAAGATAAAGGTGTTATCTATACACTCTCTTTTGTTTGGCTTCTTTTACTTAACATAATGTTGGCATCATCTACGTTGTCATCTGTACCAAGAATTGATACTGTAGAACCAACCTAGATACCCTTCAATAAATGAAAGGAAAAAAATGTGGCATATATACATAATGGAATATTACTCAGCAATAAAAGAGAGTAAAATCATGGCATATGCAGGTAAGTGGATGGAGTTAGAGAAGATAATGCTAAGTGAAGTTAGCCAATCCCAAAAAACCAAATGCCAAATGTTTTCTCTGATATCAGGAGGCTGATTCATATGAGTAGGGAGGGGAGTGTGGGAGGAATAGACAAACACTTTTTTATTGCTAAGTACTCCATTGTGTAAGCATATCTCATTTTTGTTTATCCATTTACTTAAATTCAGACATTTGGGTATTTGAGGTTTGGACTATTACAATAAAGCTGCTGTGAACATTCTTACATAAATCTTTGTATGTATAACGGTGAGATCCTAACATGATGTTTCACTTTTCAAATCTGAATATGTATTTTCCAATGTGATTGGACTATTTTTTTATTAATTTTTTAAATTTACATATGACAGCAGAATGCATTACAATTCTTATTATACATATAGAGCACAATTTTTCATATCTCTGGTTGTGTACAAAGTATATTCACGCCAATTCATGTCTTTATACATGTACTTTGGATAATCATGTTCATCACATTCCACCATCATTTCTAACCCATATCTCCTCCCTTCTTCTCCCACCCTTCTGCCTTATCCAGAGTTTGTCTATTTCTCCACAGTCCTCTCCCTACTTAATATGAATCAGTCTCCTGATATCAGAGAAATCACTTGGCATTTGGTTTTTTGGGATTGGTTAATTTCACTTAGCATTATCTTCTCTAACTCCATCCATTTACCTGCATATGCCATGATTTTACTCTCTTTTATTGCTGAGTCATTTTCCATTTTGTATATATACCACTTTTTTATCCATTCATTTATTGAAGGGCATCTAGTTTGGTTGCACAGTTTAGCTATTGTGAATTGTGCTGCCATAAACTTTGGTGTGGCTGTACCCTGTGACTGGACTATTTTATGCTCCTACTCGCAGTGAAGGAGAGTTCTCAGTGCTTCATGTCCTCACTGAAGTCTGGTATAGTCAATCATTTTAGTTTTAAGCATTCTAATGGTGAAGTTGTAGTAACTCTTTGTTTTAATCTACATTTCCCTAAGGGACTAAAGGTGTTAAGTGAATTTTCATGTGCTTATTTACCATTCACATAATCCTCTTTGGCAAAATGTTTGTTCACATATTCTGACCATTTAAAAATAATTTTTGTTTGGTTTTCTTTTAACTGTGGAGTTTTGAAAGGTTTTTTTAAAATATATATTCTTCATGTTTTTTCCCAAGTTATATGACTTTTCTTCTTAAGAATAGCATATTTAAAATTTTACAAAACCCATGGCCTTAGTTTATTCAGGCTGCTATAACAAAATACCATAAATTGGTAGCTTATAAATAACAAAAATTTATTTCCCATAGTTTTGGGGGGTGGAAAGTGCAAGATTAGTCACAGGCAGATCTGGAGAGTCAGATTTTTGATTCCTAGATTGTGACCTGTTACTGTATTCTCACATGATGTAAAAGTCAAGCTAACTCTCTGGGGCCTTTTATATATGGACACTAACCCTATTTATGAGGGCTCTGTCCTCATGACCTAATTACCAAAGGCCCCACCTCCTAATGTCATCACTTCATTGGTTAGAATTTCAGTATATAAATTTTGGGAGGACACAAACATTTAGACCAGAGCACCAATTTATCATTTTTTAAGTTTTTTTTAAAAATTGTGTTGTTGGTGGCATAGTTAAGAATTTCTTACCTAGTTCAAGGTCACAAATAATATCCCCTATGTTTTTGTCCTGAAAATTTAGTTTTATTGTTCATTTAAGTCCTTAGTGTATATAAGATAAATTTATATATATATGATATGAGATATGAATTAAAGTTCCTTTGTGCATATTGATATACAATTATTTCAGCACCATGGATTGATAAGACTATTTTTGCTTAACACATGTTTTTTTGTTGTTGTTGTTGTTCATCCTCACATCAATTTCACTGTCTTGATGGTTGTGAAAAATTCACTCTGTTTTATACTCTCAGTTTACCAGAATTTTTCTTTAAAAACTTTTTGTCACTGGGTATGTAAGTAATTACAGATGATTGCCAACTTTTACATTTTTTTTCTTTCTTTTTTTTTTTTTAATTTAAACAGCTTGAACATCCTAGGGACTCCATTGGAATCTAAGCTGTATTTCCTGCTAGGATTCAACCATGTCTGTGTGGCTGGGGGCTGGGGTGGGCCTGCCAGTGGTCTCTTTGCAGGACTAAAGGAAAAGAATTGGGAAAAGAATTCATGCCTAGAAAGAGAGGGGCAGGCAGGGAACTCTTGCCTTAACAGACGTTTCTGACATCCAAGAGAGCCTTGACTTTGTATAGTACCTTGTCAGCCTCTTAGCCCTATCTCTGGACCAGCACAATGCAGGTCTTACATGGAACAGATGTTGAGAATAGGAATGTCTAAAGTCTCTAAGAAGGGAGGACACCAGCCATCTCTAAAACACCAGCCATCTCTACTTTGGTCTCTGGACACAAAGCCAAGGAGGAAGAGATACACTCTCCTCTTTCTCCCCTTTCAGGAGTGATCACAGCATGCTTTGGCACACTGAATTTCCAGAGAGCTCTTCACATTTAGCATTGTAGGAATTTATCATTGTGAAGGCTGGTTCTTGCTGATGCAATCTCTGTTATTGCTCCTTTATGGTTAGTAGAAACACAATAGATTTGCTTCTGGGAACTCCCAGATAGAACTAGAGATTTTGAAATCTGGAGATTCCAAAATTGTGACTGGGGTTGAGGGGCAGGGACAAAGAAGAAGTTGTGTTGTTACTATTATTGTGCCTTAACTCTATTCTCTAAATGTTATATGAGAAAATAAAGGCAAACATATTCTGGTTATGTTAATTTAAAATATTGTTATTTATTCCAGTTAAATGAGACACAAAAAAAAGATGAAATCAATTACTCATGAACATATCTTTATAAAACAGATATCTTGTTTTGTACAATAATTATTTCCTGGCACTCTTGATTATTTTTAAATGATGAGACTTTTCTGTGTTGTAAGTGCTAATTAATTCTGAAGCTCTTGCAAGTCTGTAAATGTTAGAGAATGCAGTGAATGTAACTTAGAAATAAAAATATTTTCTATGTTTAAATTCTATTGGTGTATAATGGATTATCTTCTATTGCTATGCGTTCCTTACTCTTTTTTTTTTCCTTTTGTAAATACAACACAGCCATGGACTTGAATGTTTAAGAGATTTTATGTCAGAATATACTATAAAGGGATGGTAGCTTGTAAATGCTGCTATCCATTTCATATTGAATAGGTGCAATTTAATTGTCATGACTTTGATGGCAATGCTCCAAGCATGTGCCTGAATCAGGCAGTACTTTATTGATGATAGAGAAGTTGGCTTTTATATATCTTCATTCTGGTGACTCTCACAATGGCCTCTAGTTCCTAGAGCCTGTCCTAATTAATGGCAAGATAAGTTCATAGATCCTCAAGTTGGCTATGTGGGGTAAAACCTCTAGACACCATGATCCCCTCCCCAAATAAGATTTTGTGTTAAGGTATGAATATTTCTCAAATGGGTAAAGTATTACATTAAAATGATAATAAAAAGAAATGTATTAAAGTCTTCATAGGACCTTCAGGCACGGCTTTCCCAGAACACAGCATTTATTACTCTTACGTCAACTGTTATTTCCTAAAATAACAGTTGTTTCATTATTTTTCTAGCAGTCTTTGCATGTTTAAACTTGTTACTGGTATCTTAAGCTTAATTTTCATTGTTGAAAATGAAAGATAACTTCCTTCCCTTTAAGCTATTACTTCCATTGCCTCTATCTTGTTATTTCTCCTTTTCTTGACAATAGATTTTTTGTTGTTGTTGCATATAAAAGACAAACAGAAGAGACCTAGCCTACAATTGAGGGCATACAAAGATTTGGGCAGGCAGAAAAGGATCTAGGTAAGTATTTAAGTTTTAGCAACTAAAATTCTCCCACCAACATTTAGGAAAATCACCATATTAAAAATAAGTCTAAGGGTTGAAATTGTAGCTCAGTGGTACTGCACATGCCTAGTATGTGTGAGGCACTGGCTTCAATCCTCAGCACCACATAAAAGTAAATAAATAAAATAAAGGTATTGTGTCTATCTACAACTAAAAAAATATATCTAGAAATAATTTTTAGCCACTCCAGCTTTATAATAGGTTATACTAAAATATTAGATTATTCTTTTTAGAAAAGGATTATCAAGAATTATGATGGGTCTGAGATTTTACCCTATTTGCAAACTAATAAGTGAGCCTGCCACAGTTTGATGGAGGCTGATGAAATTCTGGGGTGGAGAGTATCACAAATATAGCATAGCAAGATGTATGAATACTGGCATATTTGGGATTGTTTCCTTTGCCCCCAAATTCCACACAGTTGTCCATATGAATTCCTCCAGAGGCAGTGGGTTGAGTTCAAGAAGAGGAATCTGAAACTTAGGGAACCTGAGTCTTTTATAATGGGCACAAGCATGAGGGCTTTTGCTCTGCAGGGAGTCCCCGTAATTTTTAAGTCTATGAACTACTACAAAAATCCTTGAAAAGATGGTTCATAATGATTGACAGTCATTGCCCTGTTTTGCAAGAGATGTGAAAACATGGGAGACTCGTGAAGAATCATTTCTAACCAACCAGAAAATAGTTAGAATTTATAAACTTTAAGAAGCAAATAGGATACTATCAGTGGTATGCTGACAGATATTTAACAATTAGCTCTGTGTGGGGGAATTCCTGATTTGCAGCATTTATTAATTTCCATAATGTCTATATGGTAATACTGTTGATTTTGAGCCACCAATAGAACACCAATGAATGCAAAGTTTTGAAGAGATGCACAGTAGCACACTATTGTATATTTGTATCACACAGACAGAATAGACATAAATAATTTTTAAAAATAGATAATACTAAAATTTAGTAAAGTAAGTAGGAAATGATGAGTTTTGAATGCTTATTACCTTTTAATATGACTTATTTCATTGTAAGTTTATATAATGAAACTTTTAATAATAGCCATTTTAACAATTGGCTCCACAATTCCTGGTAATTTAACTGGCTCTTGCAGGCCAGTCTGAACCATCTCTAGTACCCACTGTCAATTCTCTTCCCTATCCAGTTATGGAATTCCCTTAGTCTCATTCTTCAAGACCAAGTACTTTCTGTAGCAATATTTTTGTTATTCTACTGATTAATTTTTTTTCTCATTTTATTTAAGGCTAATGTGATATTCATATAACTTATTTATTTCTCAATACCATCTGGTTAACATATATAAATCAAATCCACTGTGTCTAAATTTATACTATGTTATAAATAACATAAAATAAGATCCTTTTGGAGGGTCCGCTTTCTATCAAATGTCTTCAGTACTAGGTGTGAGTTTGAATAGAAAACCCACTTGATTTTTTTTCTGTGAATTTGATACCCCCCAATATGTTTCTGGGGATTTTACAAATAGAACTCCCGGATAAAGTCTGTCAATATTTTTGGGAGATTTCACAGGTATCAAGTTGGATCAAAAGCAGTGTTCAGTTTTCCTAAGAGTGGCTGATTCAGATTCAAAGACAACAAACACTTATGACATATCACATTGTAGGCTAACTGAATGCTTCACATATATACCTTATTAATCCCTAAATCAGTGAAGTAGCTGTTAATCCCATTTTATAGATGTGGAAGCTAAGATTAATTTTGTGTTTTACATTTTGAGAAGAGAATATCAGTATTATGAGGCTCTCCCTCCTCATGATAGGATTAGTTATCAAATACTTCCACAGTATTTCTCAATAGGAGACAATTGATAAGTATCTTACTGTCTTAACATAAGACAATAGGACCAGGAAAATAAAATTAATAACGCAAGGCAATATAGTGGTTGGGGGTCAAACGGGCAACCTGAAAATTCTGAGTTGTGAGAAATCCTTTCAAGTTGGGCTGAATAACCACTTCATACGTGATTGGAATTTGAATTGGTCTTAGATGGGGAATGCTTGGGTAAATGTATAATAGAGGGCATTATTTACTAGAGGGAACAGGTAACAAAACAGAAGACGTGGCTAAATCTGTTTAGGGATGGTGGAGAAGACTGGGGTGGTAAACAGACACAAAACTTTACCGAACACTTTTCTAAGTATGCTTTCACAAAATGCTCTGAAACTAGGTATTTTAGGTTTTAAGTTTTTGTAATCTAAAAAATGGAATGTTGTATCTAATACAGTTGGGAAGTTGTCTATTGTCCTAAGTCTATCTCTCAACTCTTTTGTCCATGAACCTTGATTTTTCAGACTCCTCTGTAATCAATGAGAGCCTAATGGCCTCTTTCATCTAAAATTGGCTTTCTTATGTTGTCTTGGCTTTCTGATCTAGAAACTATGTTATCTTGGAACTTCCTTTGGACTTTTGCTCCATGTTGGGCTCTGAACCTAGTTTCACTGCTCTGGTGTTTCCCACATTGCTTGCTCCTCTCTTTGCTGGCTCTCTTGACTCCTATTATGGCCTTGACTTGGGGTGTTATACTCTGACACAATTTTTTTCTTCCCAATTCCATGGTGTTTGTCCCAGATCCCAGTTCATAGTACTCAGTTATGATCCTTGATAGAAGGAAATTTGGCATAAAATGAAATTCTCTTTGTACTGTCTCAGAACATTTATAAAAAGTAATGTATATATGTTTAAATAAATTTGCTCATAGAAAAGTAATTTCATAGCATAAACCCCAAGGACAGTGTTTAATGATGCACATTTCATAGGCTTGTTTATAAATTTAACATACATTTTATTATAGTAGCCATTAAATCCCCAAATCTGTTTTGCAAATGTTTTAAGTCTTTTCTCAATTTCACCTACTATTCTTGTTTAGTCTCAAATTCTATCTTCAAAACATCAAGAAAGTAAATTTATAATTAATAAAGCAAGGCAATATAGTGGTTGGGGGGTCAAATGGGCAACCTGAAAATTCTTTTTTAAAAGCAGCATACTTGAACTGTGTTCATGTGACTAAATTATCTGATAAGATGGTCACTGGGTATGAGTGGGATGGTGTGGAGGACATTGTCCTTATTGAATGTGGTGGTTGGTCTGTTTCTACCTTTTCCAGCCCCCTCAGCTGCAGACACTGAAATCATCTTTCCTGCTGCAGGCTCACTCCTCTTCTGCGAAGACTCAGAACCAATCTTATCCAAGAAAATAGTATATCAATGGACTAAAAAGTAGCTGGTGCAGGGTTGGGGAGCTGGGGGCAGTGGAGGAAGTTCTGGATTGAGTCCAAGAGGAATATCCCTATCAATCACTCTTAACAGCACCCTCTTCCTCTGCACTCCTTGTCACATTTGCCCAAGACTTATGACAAAACTCTTCCTGTGATTTGCATTTCTATACTCCACTTTCATCTTCAGAACAGATATTCATCTAACTTCAACTTTCTTGCCGAACACTATATTCTTCCTAAACTTTATCAACCCCTTTCCTGAGAACTCTTGGAAAAGAGCAAAGGAGTGGCTCAAAAGCCACCCAAACAGACATGGCTGTGGATCTAAGGAGGTCCACCTGAGTATTCATCATTAGATCAATTGACTTGGAGTTTGTTCCCTCTTTTGGGGGTGTTGGAAGTACTTCCTCTGGCTTAGCTCTGAAGGGCATATAAAAAAATTAGCATGAGAACACATTTAATATAGTAACTACTTACTGAATTGTTTTTATCATATTGCTTATTTATTCTGTCAAGGCAGTGCATATAAATATATAAGCACACATATAAATACATATGTAGTTATGACATCTTTACACAAATATCTACATTCTGTGCATGTTGTTCTGTTTCTTGCTTTTTTTAACAATGTCTTTTGGAGATAATTCTATAACTTATTGAATTCTTAATGTGTAAAGAAACAAGCAAGGTAAATATTTGAGTTAGACATGCCTTGCCTTCTTTTGGTATGTAACATAAGAACTGCTATTCATCTGAAAGAATATGAGACAACAGATTCTCAGTTAATACAAATTCTATGAAATATTTTTTCTGTATAAGGGCTTTTAAATATCTAAATATTACATCTTCAAATGAGTATGACTTATGCATATGAATAATACTGAGTCACATATCCACCCAGAGGATGCTATTCTAGACAATATCTGATGCTTCATATAATTCTATTATGTTTACTGAATACTTACTATGTGCAAGGTACTATGCTCTATACTGTAAGGAATGCAAACCTGAGAATGGGACATGTAAAGGATATAAAAATGAGTAAAGCACAGTCCTGTATTTCTAGTGTGGAGGGATTAAGACAAATTGCACACAAATGTGGGCTCTGAGCATTGCAGTCTATACAATATTTAAAGGACAAGACAGCAGTTTTAATGATAATGATGTGATCTTAGCTCATGGCTATGATAAAGAAGAATTATATATTCAAGATGCAAATTATGTCTGGTTTAATTGTCTCTGTCAGTTTGAAGAAGCAGACACTCAGGTGTGCAAACAGATGCTAATACTCCTTTGGGAGAACTTGTGTCTTTTTAGGGGGTTGGGGGATGCCCACTGATTTCAAGTGACATGATATTCATTAAGAACAATGTGGCAGACTTTTTCTCAGTCTGTATTCAGTTATGTTTGACCTCTGCCTGAATGATCTTCAGCAGCCACAAAGATGGCCTAATGGATAACAAAATCCACATCTTCATGTCAAGCTAAATTGGGGAACATTTCATCATTTAGCTTCCCAGTGTGAAGGACATGAATAATTCAGTGGTTTGTATACATTTCCATTCATTCCCCTGGGGAAGATGTTTGCACTGAATAAGAATGCTACAGGATGGAGGGGTTGGCAAGACCTGAGTCCAGGGTTAGGATCATGTTTGTGGGGGTGTTCCTTTGGAACCCTGTCCCTGTGTCCCCTCTCCTTCCAGAACGTCTATGGCCATAGTAGCAATGGGGTAAACATCTTGTGGAAGAAGTGGTGAGCTTGTTAATATCTATGCCTCTTACTGATAACATCCCTCATGCTAGCTTCATCTGGGTCATTAAATAATCTTTTGTAAAAAAGCTTCTTTTCTATAATTTGGTGTTGGTAAGAATACAGCTTAGTGAAAATTTATTTCTTCTGGATTGAAACAAAGATTTTTAAAAATGCAGATTATCTGAGGGAAGATCCCAGGGATTAGGTCTCTTGGGAACTACCATCTGTGAAAAAAAAATTTCTGTTGGGCTATAGTCCTGGCAATTGCAAAATGGACTGCCACTGTAAGCCATTTATTCTGTCTCACTGGATAGAATAAATTGTTTCCTAATTGGAGTTATGTCTTGACATGGACTGTAAAATGTGGTAGCAATAATTTACTGTCAGCTTAAAGAAATGACAGAAAATTGTTTGCTTTTCCAAAACAAAAACAAAAACAAAGCATTACTTTTTTCAACTGGACCAGGAGATAATGTTTAAAAATATTATCTGTATAATATAATACTATTTTTAACACTAATACATATTTGGTAATATTTTAGAAGAACAATTTTTTTTGTGTGTGTGTGTGTCTGTGCTTTCGGAGAACATCATTTTTAATAAGTAAACCAGAGTTTCTTGAACAATCTCATTTATATTTTATGTCCTATAGACTTAGACATTATTTATTGCTGCCTTTGGGATGAATTCTTTTGTTATAGGAAGCTTGCCTACCAGATATTAAAATATATGTAGTAAATACATAAACATGTAATATCTCAATATTAAAAAATCCATCAATAAATTTGATAATTTAGTAACTGACAGTTGTAGTATTTCATAAATGATAGGACAAAAAAAGAATTATTCCAAATGATGTTATAATAATTGATAATCTAGCCTATACTTTTATTTATTTATCTATTTTGGTACCAGGGATAGAACTAAGCAGCACTTAACCACTGAGTCTCATCCCCAGCCCTTTTTATTTTTTGTTTAGAGACAGGGTTTCTCAAAGTTGCTTATAGCCTTGCTAAATTGCTGAGGCTGGCTTTCAATCTGTGGTCCTCCTGCCTCAGCTGCCTGAGCTGCTGGGATTACAGGTGTGTGCCACTGGGCCCTGCTATACTTTTATTTTTTTAAACTTAAAAACTATAAAAATGCTAGAAAAAAAAAGGAATGAAACAAAATTTTATAATTTGGGGATGAGGACAGATTTTCTCAGTGTAATAGAAAACCTAGAAGCCATAGAGAGAAGTGTAATATAGCAAAAATTATAAAAACTGATTCATTTGAAAGGATAAAAATAAAGTTAAAAGATAAGTGAGAATCTGGGAAAAATGTATGCAGCATATGTGAAAAAAAAGGCTAATACTGGAATGTTTTACTAATCATTTAGAAAAAATACAATCAGCCAGATAGAAAATTGACAAAGAAGGGGGCTGGGGTTGTGGCTCAGCAGAGAGCACTTGCCTAGCACATGGGAGGTGCTGGGTTCAATCCTCAGCACCACATAAGAATAAGTAAGTAAATAAAATTAAGGTATTGTGGAAGAAGTGGTGGGCTTGTTAATATCTATGCCTCATATATAAGTTCATATATATATGAAAATTGACAAAGAATACAAATGAAAAAAATTCAAGGAAACGGGGCTATAAATGTCCAATAAGCTTCAGATAAAAGAATTCATTTAAATAATAAATAAATGAAAATTAAACAATAAAAATTATCAGTTGGCAACATTTTGGAGGACTGATAACATCCTCAGTCTTTGTAAAGGGAAAATGGGCACTTTCATATGGTATTGGTGGGAGTGAATATAGGTGTAATTTTAATGAGGCAAATTGACATTATCTATCAAAATAAAAACAATACATATGGCCTTTGACCCAGCAATTTCACTTCCAGTATCCAAAAGAAGTACTACTTAAATATATAAAATATTTATGCCTCAGGCTGCCTTGCAGTGTTGCTTACTAGTCAAAAAGTGAGGGAAAATTCAATTGAGAGAAAAATGGTTGAATCAATTACAGAATATCATTGAAGGAAATTCATGAAGCAGCTAAGTAGAAAAAAAGCCGATTCATTCACAGTGGTTTGGAAAAACCAGATGTTGTAAATACAACAAAAAGCCCTCTGCAAAACCATATTCACAGCCTGATTCTATTTTCATTTGGGAAAATAAAAACAACGAAATGTTTATTACTATAAACCTAGAATAAAGGCTAGAAGAATACAAAATGATCTCCTAATCATGGGGGCCAGAGTGGGGGCCAAAGAGTCAGGAGAGAAGGAAAGGAAGAGTTTCTCATTTCATATCCATAAGAAAAAGTGAGATTAGGAGTGATGCAGGCTTTTTTGTCTTTTCGATGTAACATCTTGTTAGACATGCATTACTTTTTATTTGAAGAGCAAATGTCATCTTGACAAGATGATTCTTGAAGGAGGGATTAAAAAGACAGAAGGACTGGAGTCAGGAAGACAAGTTAGAAAACTTGAAATGATCTTGGAAAGGGCCTTGAGGGATGAACCCAGAGCTGAGACAGAAGAATGGAGGAGAGGGACTGAGGTGAGTAGCTGGGAAGTGGAATTCAGAAGGGAGGCCAGCTCTGGTACCAGCTGATGACTAATCTGAAGTTGGAGCCCCAACTCCCAGGCCACTGCTCTTTCACAGTTCTTTCCAAAGGCCCACCCAGGAGAGGTATTTATCCCCTCTCACAGCTGGGTACCAAGCCTCAAGACCTGGGACTGGGTGTGCGCACACACACAGCACATTTGTGGAGATGGAACCCATGTTGACTCCTCCTGTGCAGACGAGGGCTTCAGTTTTGATTTCCCATTACATGTTTCCACATGGGACCCCGTAAAAGCAACATCATTTTGCCAAGGGCCCCTTGGGCCATTCTCTGCAGCTTGGTGACCTGAAGGTTATAATGTCATTACATCAGCCCCCTCCTCTGGGACAGGCAAGCACTTCTCCAGCTCTCTCTACAGAAGCCAGAATCTCTTCCTTCCATCTGCTTAAAGCCTGGCTGTTGTATGCAGTCTGCACAGCCCTTATAAATCTTTTGGTTCCTGTTTATAAATATGAGACTTAACCCACATGAAATCTGCTGTAAGCCCAGTATCCTTGTCACCCTAAAGGGTCAACCTGATCATGATTGCCTCACTCACTCCTGAGCTCCCTCCAAGCCCCCGGCACACCCTCTAATTTGTAATCAAATGCTCAATATTGGTAGGCAAGGGCACATGATGGATGCTCATTTCACCAGGAACACCTCTGTCAAGGGCCTGCTCCCTTTGTATTTGTTTACTCAGAAACAGATGTGTAAACATCTGCTTAAGTACTGTGAAATCTTTTCTAAAATTGAACCTTTAGTTCTAGCAGTTTAACTGAGAGAGCTTGTGTTTACTAAAGTGGAGGCAAATTGTATGGTGGAAAGGGGAAATGAGTGGATCTTTTGTAGTATTTCTAAGATCAAGTACAATGTCAAAAAAAAAAAAGCTTTCATGTATTTAATAGGAAATAACTTTTGCCTATTTGAAGCTTTCAGATTCTTTAGTATGCCATTACCTTGAATCTCTTTTTCATTTTATGGATCTAGTATATACTTGGATACATATAAAACATGGAAAAAATTTTTGAGTATACTTATAGTTCTATCAGAGAGCACTGGTATGGTAGAGAATAGTCTTTTTTCTTCTCTAGCAAAAAATTGGATAACTGTTCTGATTTTAAAGTTATTATACACCCACATCAACAACATCTCCAGGGAGATGCTTGCTGACCTATGAACATGCAAAGGAACAGTCCTGATGTTTTGCTTCTGTAATGCAATAGAAAAGCATTTGGCTTATACAATTAAGATAACCCAGTTATATCACAGACCTGCCCTATTTTGAATTTGAGTGATTTCTGTCTAGTCACATGGCTGAAAATAAAATTTTGCCTGTCTTTTAGCAGCAGATAATTTGTAAGTTTTGACTCTTAGAAGGGATTTTGAAATTGAAACGTAAGACTCCTGTCATTTTGCATATGATAATTGATAAGATTTACTGGAAGCTTTTTTTTTTTTCAAGCAGAAGCATGTGACTAGTTGAAAGTAGAAATCCAGTTAGTGGTTGTCCCTTATTGTTCTCAATCACTGGTTTTGACCAAATTTTCTAATTGTTTAGGCATTTTGTGGAACACTATGGTAACGAAGAAACTATATCTAATTCAATCTGTTATTTTGCTGGTCCGGACACTTGATTTTACTGGGCTCAGTTTGCTTTAGTATCTCTCTCTCTCTCTCTCTCTCTCTCTCTCTCTCTCTCTCTCTCTCACACACACACACACACACACTGCTACACTCACAATCAGAATGAAATAACATTGTAGTCTATTTTAGTGAAAAATAAAAAGTCATCATAAAATGTTATTAGAACCCTCTCTTTTGTTTTAGTGAGATGAGAGGCCAATATCATGGTGCTTAACTGGTAGCTTGAGGGGCGACTTCTACAATAAAAATGCTTTATTACTCTTTCCATGCATATATCCAGTGACCATGAGTCCTAGTTTAACTCTTCAGCAGCCACACACACAAAAAAAATCATCAGATGCAGTTGACTTGAGAGGCCTACTCATCTACTATTAGGTAAAAGCATAGTGTAGACATTAGTTTCCTGACCAAAATTTTAACCTTAAAGATCTTGCTACTTACTATTTTTCAAAAGCTTTACTTAGAGGAACAAAATGAAAAAATGTTAAAATCTAATATTTAAATTAAGCCTTAAGGAGTAATATTGACACCTTGCAAGTATCTAATATTTATAGATATGTATACAGCATCCTCACTCCTAGAGAGGGCCAGAGTGCGAGAGAGCTACACCCTGCACATCAGTCAGTCTTTTGCTTTGACTGCTTCAGTCTTGGGTGCTACAACATTGACCTACCATTCCGGATATAATGTTCTCTGATATTGCAAAATTTAGTGTTTGAGCAACCTGGACCTCTTCCTCTCCTAGGGCCTGCTTTCAGAAGATTCCTAGGAGAAGCTGCATTCCAGAGAAATTCTCTACATTCTTTTGGTTTTAGGTCACTCTTGTAATAGGCTCTGAAATCCAAGTAAGGACACCTGCCTATTAGTAAATGTGCCTACCTTGTCCCTGAGGTCAGCAATGAAGTGTTGAGTCACAAACCGGGGATGAGGAGTGGAGGAATCATGAAGGACATTTTCTTACATGGACTTCACTGGAGAATGTGGTTTTTCTTGAAAAATGAAATAGTTCCTATTATGTCTTTAGGGAAATTACACAGATTTTCTTCTGTACATACCTAATTTAGACCAGGAGCTAGGGAGTAAACACTGGTGCTGTAAGCAGCTCAGATTATACCTTTGATAAAAATAACTAGATAATTACTTATATTTCTTTTGTCTCTAAAACCATTGTCTTCCTCATGGGTCAAATTTTGTTTAGTGGTCAGGGAAAATTTTTGTTGAAAGGCTTTTAGTTGCATCCCTGACCAGTTTGTTTAACTTTTAAACATTCTTTGGAAAAACAAAATACCTTCTCCTACCCCAACCCCCAATAACCCAGTTCATTAACTGACATAAAATGAAAGTCATTCTTATCTGGTCCCAGAAAATGACTCTGTTTATTTCCTGGCTTTTCATAATCAACAGAACTAACGTGTGTAGCTTTCAGTTATCCATACAGTTTCTCAGTTATGCATGCAAAGGGGGAAGTAGTGATGTTTTGCTTTGTCTGAACCGAGTGGTTCCTTTGGTTCATTTTCTAAATTCTTCTGCCAGAACAAGCTGGTAATTCTGGGAAGACTGAACTGCCTACAGCCATATGCACCCATCTGTTCTCTGCAGACACCTTGGTCTTTTCCATTCACAGCCAATGGTCCTGGGGACATCAGTGCAGGTGGACAGGCCAGGTGGGCCACAGTCAGGTAGCAGAGCATTTAGACTTAAATGTGTAATGATAAGAAAGGCATGAAATGAAGAGTTTGCTGTGGCAGAGTTACCTTCTATCCCTGCCAAGGGTTCACAGTCCTCTGCTGGATCTCTACTCTCAATGCTTTTTATACAAATTGTTTTCTTGTCTTGGGTGGATGTCAAAACAGCTTGTGTGTACGCTCTTTGCATTGCACATCTAAGGTCGCATCTGTATGTAGTTGTCTATTTTTTTTGCCATGGACATCAGCTAACTATTACCCTTCTGTTTTTGTTTTCTCATCTTACTTATATTTCAAAAACTCTTACTGGAAAACACACCTGAATTCCTAGAGTACCTACTACAGCTGGATCACACAGATAGAGTCTAGAGACATGTGGAAAGACACAGTGGTATATAAGGAAATTATGTTTTTTCCTTTTTAACAATAGGTCCCCATACTTCTTTTCACTTAATTTCTCTCCTTGGTTGTTTTATCTGCAGGTCTTATAGAAACTATATGTGGATTCTAACATTGATTTCCTTTCTACATTTTGACTCAAAGTTATAAATCTTGTATGAAATTCACCATAATAGGGGTTTATTATACAAGTAATGAGGACTCAGGCTTAAAAATCATAGAATCTGAGAATGGGAAGCAAGTTATACAATCCCTTAATTTAATTCCTTCTTGCTTCAGAGGAGGAAACTGAGGCTCAGAAAAGTTGTGTGATTTACCTTAATGTGCAGCTAATAGAGAACTAAAACCTGGAGAAGAATTCATCACTCTACTCAGTGATGTAGGATATTGTATTTGTCTGTTTGCTCAAATATATAAATGACAGTGACTATTTAAAAACAGTTCTGGTGATGTTTGCTATATATGTTATATTTTAAGGGTTTCAAATTTATTCAGATGCCTTTGTATGTCTTGAATGTTTTTATGGCATGAAAAAATGTGTGTGTGGGTATGTGGGTGTGAAATTTTTCACAATTTTTAGTGGGTTTAACATTCCCTGGGTCATAAAAATATGACTTAGTTTTATAGTTGAGAAGAATCTTGCATTCTATTGTCATGTATAACTAATTAGAACAAACTTAAAAAACTGAACAAAAGAAAAGAAGAATCTTAAAAATCTAGGTTTGGTAAATAGATATGGGTATAAAGATTAAAGATATTCACAAAGTGTGTTCATTTCATATGGCTATAAGGTTGGGTCTAATTAAGAAAAGTAGATAATAGATCTGGAAAATTCTGGCAAAAAAAAAAAAACTATATCAAATTTACCATTTATTTCCAAAACTGAAATTGTTTTGGTTTTTGCTCATTTGTAGATTTGTTTTGTAAAATTTCCCCCCACAATACCTAATTGATCATAATCTCTGAATAAATTATTAAACTCTGTATTCTGCACTTCCTCTAGAGATATAGTCATTATACACAGATCTCTGAAATTTAATGGTGTCACTTTCTCAGCAGTTCTATTAAAGTGATTAAGCTATATCAAATTATGTTTTAATACGCTATTGTAAGGTTTAAGTACTTTATAGGACACGGGCCTGTAACGATTACCAAGATTCATGGTCTGAATGGAATTAATATTTTTCTATCTCTGCATTCTACTACATAAGTTCAAAGTTAATTTAATGTAGTAGAAGGCTTGATAGAAACTGGGAACAACCTTTTCTTCCATATATTTGTATGACTCCTGATGTGTCTTTGAGCACTGGCCCTCTGCCTGCCCACTGCTTTTACTAGGAATGTGCTCCATGCAGGACTTTTCCCATTTCCTTCTCTGTGCCTCAGCCTCTTTGCCATGACTAGCCCAAGAACCCGCCCAAGTTCATGTTCAAATGACCCCCCAAAGATGTCTATATCCTCATGCCTGAGGCCTGTGAATACATGATCTGAAATGGTAAAAGGGACAGCACAGACGTCCTTAAAGATTTTGAGATGGGGGCCCCAGGTCATTGTTCTTTCTAAGAGGGAAGCCCAAGAATCAAAGTCAGAAAAAGGAGACATGATGATGGAACCAGAGGTTGAAAAGATGCCTTCTGAAGATGGAGAAAAGAGTCAGAAACTAAGGAATGTAGGCAACTTCTAGAAACTGGGAAAGAAAGAGAAGGAAACATTTTTCCTTGAAAGCTCCAGAAAGAACCATCTCTGCAAACACCTTGTTTTAAGATTTCTGACTTCAAGAACCGTAAGAGAATGATTTGTATGGTTTCAGGCCATTCAATTGTTATAGGAGCAATAGAGAACTAATACAATCACTCATGAATATAAATATATGTGTGTGTGTGTGTGTGTGTGTGTGTGTGTATATATATATATTTATCTCAAGATTATAATATATTAGTATTCATAGTAGAACATCATAATACATTTTATATCTTTTTCCTTAATACTGTGTTTAAAAATTAAATGTCTTTCTAAAAGTATATTTTCAAGTTTGTTTTAAATATTTCTTAAAAATATTGTACCATTTCTGTATTTTAAAATTAACAACCTTATTCATTCAGTTTATATTTATTAAACATTTACTATGTGCAAAGGAGTGTTTGTTGAGGACACAGGAATGTTTAGTACATGAACTTTGATTCCAAAGAACACATAAGGTGAGGCCCTAGGAGTTAAAATACCATATATGCATACATAACTATTGCCCAATGTGGCATACTGTATTAGTTTGGTGAGGCTGCTAAAACAAAGAACCTGACTATAAGTGACTAAAACAAGACAAATATATTTTCTTACACTTCTGCAGACGGAGGTATCCAAGATCAAGGTGTCCATGGTGTTGGTTTCTTCTGGGGCCTCTCTCTTTTGCTCGTGGATGGCATTCTCTTCCTGTGTCTATATGGTCTCCTCTCTGTGTCTTACTCCCCTCATGTTACAAGGATACCAGTCATATTGAATTAGAGCCTACCCTACTGACCTTATTTTAACTTAATTATCCCTTTCAAGAGCCTATCCCCAAGTAAATACACATTCTGGAGATTTTGAGGGGGGATTAGAATTCAACCTATGAATTTTGAGGCAATACAATTCAACCCATAATACATACTAAGGGAAATACATAATACATAATACATACTTTGGGAAAATTCAGAGAAAAGTGAAATACTCCAGTTAATTGCTAAAGGT
The DNA here is from genome assembly GCF_045843805.1 of Urocitellus parryii. Classification (NCBI taxonomy): domain Eukaryota; kingdom Metazoa; phylum Chordata; class Mammalia; order Rodentia; family Sciuridae; genus Urocitellus; species Urocitellus parryii. The sequence goes on from NC_135532.1 coordinate 69,442,701, forward strand.
AGAACTCACTTAAAAACCAATCAATTAACAAGAACCTCTTTGCCATATGTAGTTATTTATATCAAAACATGCTATCCTTTCCATTACACCCAGAGACGAAATGGAGCAATCCTGAAGAGACATAAGAATTGTAAATAGAACACATTATGTCCTTTCAAGAAAAGCACTCCAAACTGAGTAAAGAAATCTTTTGGCATGATTCCTCCATTCCATTCCCAGGTGACAAACAAACCCAGAAGCTAATGAGTCTTCTGATGAATCTGACCTTTCAAAGTGACCAAATTCACTGTAGGAAACTTCATTGTGCTTCTAGGAATGGTCTCTCCCAGGCTTACAGATGGTGCTGTATTTCAGTTGAGACAAATAAAAAAAAAAAGAGAGAGAGAGATTGAAAATTTATTGTTCCCATAAAAGAGCCTATTCTAATAGAAAAAGCATGATATATATATTTAACATGTTAGGTAGGCAAAAGATGCTAAATTCCTTAGGGTCCTAATTAATATATTTACTCTGGAATAAAGCACCTCACCCCCGCTCACCCAAGTAAGCTAAAATATAATCCTGTTACAAAAGCAGACAACGCTTACATCGATCCTTTCATTTCCTTATCAAGATGAAAATGCTCAGATTGGTGGGAACTCATCGAAGCTGGTATTTTTATCAACCTAATTTGGCCTATCATTGTTAGAGTTCTCTAGATGGAAATATGTGGACAAGGGGCTGATAAATTCCCCAATAGGAAATATAAGATATACATATAACTCACCCATTATAAGGCAGTATATGCAAATAAAACATCATGTAAGAGTCTGAGGATGGATATGAGCTCCTTTGAAATTCTAAGCACAAAAGAGAATGAAGAAATTCTAATTTAAGGCGATTCATCTGCTTGTACAAATATCTTAAGCATTTTTCACTCACCTCTATCATTTCAAACCAATAACTTAGTTTTCAAACCTCCACACTACTAGAATTACAAAACAAATGTTTTCACACAAAGAAATAAAATGGGAGAATGGGAGGATGCTTAGTCATGACAGCTAAAGTGCTGTTTATTCCAACATAGTATTGTTTTACTCCTAGAGTAATTGAATTCGATTGTCTAAAAAGTATTTATTTGCTAGCAACATGTGAATTTATTTAATGATAGTGTACAATTTTTAGTAGGAGTTACTGGAATTTTTCTTAGAATGTGGATTTGCCTCAAATCACATTGTTTTCTGGATGCAGTCTGTTAGGTTTTAACAAAAACCTCACAGTTAATCACTGATAGGAAGCCATTGTGCCACACAACTGTTTTCATTGATGGTGTTGGGTTTTGTCTGAGATCAAGCACAACAATGTGCTTCTTAGCAACACACTTCCTGTAGTCAAGGAGACATTGTCACACGCTTAGAAGAAGAGATGGAATTCTCCCTAGGGTACCGAGGGTACTCGCAGAGAAGTAACTGGCCTCTATTTTAATCAGATTCAAAGCAGTTTTAATCCAACTTAAATGATTGAGGTTGGAAAAATTTTGTTTTGGAAAAAAATTGTTTTCTGTTGGTGAAGATGCCTAAAGTCAATTAGAGGACATGTTACAGATGGAGAATGAGTCACCCTGAAGCCCGAGACCCAAATATGTATTCTTTAGAGGAATAGAACCTATTCCAGGACTCTATGCCAGAGTGATGGAGCAGCTTTCTAAATGGGATCTTAAGTGAATCAAGGAATGCAGAAAAAATTAAAAAAAGAAGAAGGAAGGAGGAAACTGAAGGATAGAGTTTTGCATTTCCTTACTTATGGGGATCACATGAAGGCCCTCTACAAATGTGTGTAGACCTGTCCTGCTCTGCCAAAGCAGTAGAAAAGCCTTTAAAACAAAAACAACTCTCTCCTTATGTGTTCACCTAAATGCAGGGAAGCTTCAAGAAAATCTAGTCTATTTACATTTTTTATATTGCAGCACATTCAGTGCAGGGGTTACAAACTAACCTGTGGCTCCTTCTGGCCTGTTACCTATTTTTGTATGGTCTATGAGCTTAGAATGGTTTTTGTAGATGAACACTTTCAATTTATTTGATATAGGGCATGTTCATTTTGAAACTTAATTAAAATAAATGCTATTATAACCATTACATTCTTCTCAGTAGGTATGTATTAAAATATATAAATATATTATATATAATCATTGTATATGTTTATATATAAATTGTATATGACCATTATGTTTGAATGTTTTTAAGAAAAATTTTGTGAAGTTTGTTTTCTCCCTTGCTATAGAAGGACATTAACTACATACTATTTCTCTTTTTTTTCTTGCCTGTTGGTCTGAAAAGCCTAAAATATTTGCTGTTTAGGACTCTGCAGAAAATGTTTGCCAACTTCTTTTCTAGAGAAGTAAAAGGAGATTATGTATGTCATTCCTGCATTTCCTGATGTCTCAGATCTTCCTTAGCTAGTCAGAAAATAATTGGTAACATTTGTTATCCCATCCCATTTAAGTATGAGATGTCCTTGATTTTTCAATAGCTACGTTAATAATGAGCACAGCCCGGGGAAAAAAATTTCATTTTCAAATGGTATTGACAGAGGTCATTTGGGGGTACTCAGGTGAAGGGTGGCTTCTCTCACGTGTGTCCCTTTGGTGGGAGTGATTGGAAGGCTGGCTCAGCTGGAACTATTCACCATGGTGCTTATATAGGGCCTCCCCAGCATGATGGTCTCTGGATAGTTGGATTTCTACATGGCAGGTCAAGACTACCAGAGATGGTGTTGAAAAAAACTTGAGTGGAAACTCGGAGAATTTTTATGGCCAACTCTGGGAGTCCCAGAATATCCCTTTCTTGTATTCTACTCTTAAGAATGTCACTAAGATAAACCCAGATCCAAGGAGAGAACTAGATTCCACTTCTCAGTGGGAGGAGTAGCAAAGAATGTGCGACCATCTTTAGTCTGTGATGCCCTCTATTCTAGTTTTTTGAAAAAAAAATTTTTTAATCACAAATAAGTTTTAAAAAATATTAAATATTTTTCTGCATCTCTTTTATTATATTATTTTTTTATTTGTAAATCTAACAAATTGTGTTCATTGCTTTTCAAATGGGAAACTACCTTTGAATCCTAGAAAAAAATCCAACTTGATCATGATGGACAATACTTTTTATACACTGGTAAATATTTGGTAGTATTTTGTTTAAGACTTTTTTACACCTGTGTTTTTGAGAGAGATTAGCTTTTAATTTTCTTTCTTATAATGTCTGTTTGGCATAAAAACTAGGCTAGACTCATAAGTAAGTTGCAGCGTCCCATCTCCTTTATTCTTTGGAAGAGTTCATGTAAGATTGACAGTATTCTTTTTTACCCTCACTATTGAGCCCATTTGTACCTGGAGGGTTTTTTTTTTTTTTTTTTTTTGTCTTTTTGGAGAGAAAATACTTAGTTTTAGATTCAATTTACTTAATACATATAGGATAATATTTTTTAAAATTTCTTCTTGAATAAGTTTCAGTATACTGGTTTTTTCCTAGGATCTGACTGCTTTATTTAAACTTTCAGGTTAGTTGGGAAAATATTATTAATAATGTTCTCATTATTTTATTAATGACTGTGCTTTGTATTGATGTCTCCCTTTTCATTTCTGTATTGATCAATGTGACTTTTTTCTTTTTTCTTAGACTAGAAGTTTATAAATTTTATTATTACTTTTCTAAGAACTGATGTTGGATACCTGTGTAGGATGACATTTCTGGTTATATACTATACTCACTTTTTTTGGCTTCTGCCTAGAATTTTTTCTTTAGCAACAGGGAAATATATTTTTCCCCCTATTAGTAAGTTCAGGTAAAACTTAAGCACTGGGTTCTATATCACCCTAAGACAGAAAAGATTCTACTTGGACCTTTTCTAATCACTTGCCTCCATTTTTTATAATCATATGTCTTTTCTTCCTCCTTTGAGCCAAACCCACTATGCCCTATTTCTATTACCATTTTTTAAATTTTCTGAACCTCATTGCTTTCTGGAACTGCAATGTCTTGCCTTGCTTCCTCCTCTGCAGGTCACTTCCTCCTGGTTAGACTTCACTGTACATCTTCAGAACATTGTCCTCTCAGGGCTCTCACCCTAGTATTATGGAAAATAAAAAAAGGATCCACATTCCAAGTTTGCTTTTATTGGTTCTAATGAAGTGAATGTCTTTATTTCCAAAATGAATTGATAGGTTCAGACTTTTAATATTTTTACAATCTACTTGTATTTATTTTAAACAGAGTCAAATTATTAATATAGTGCTGGGGTACAATGGGATCCTGAGATGCTAAGGAGCCCATGTGTGTAGGAAGTTTCAATAATTTTGATAGTTGCTATTGTATCTTTTGAAAATAAAATTTCATTTCTTGAATAGAATCAAATTTTCCTGATTTTCTTACTGATCTGGCCATTGGCATTCATATTCTAATTTATCACTAGCATTCATAATAGAGTAGGTAAGTTCAAATTTTTTAAACAAATCTATATTTTATTAAGATAATCTTAAAATTAAGATACTATTCTGTGAATTGCTTGAGACATTGCGAACTTAAGTGGCTACACAGTTACAAGACCAAATTATATATTATCAAATGAAATTCAAACATTCCTTTCTAAAAAATATCACTGAGAAGGTCAAATATGTCTTTTGTAGTCAGACTTTTCAAAAAGTTTAAAATGAAAGAAATGTGTTTATTATTCAGGTCTTTGGAAAAACTGTGTTATGTTTGTATTACTTTAACATATAAAAAAAGCATAGAAAAAACTCTAAGAAAATAAACAAAGAAAGTACAGGTATATTTTAATGGGAATTCTGGACCTTTTTTTGAAAGGGTTTTGAACATTATCAGGTTTGTAGGATAGAAAAGTCTGTTGAAGACCCTGCACCTAATAGAAGAAAAAGTAGGCTCAAATCTTCATCATGTCGAATTAGGCCCCTACTTCCTTAACAAGACCCCTAAAGCGCAAGAAATAAAATCAAGAATCAATAAATGGAATGATTTCAAACTGAAAAGGACTCAGAAAAAGAAACAATCAGTGAGGTGAATAGAGAGCCTGCAGAATAGGAAGCAAATTTTTATCACAAGCACATAAGGTGGAGCAGTAATTTCCAGGATATATAAAGAACTTGAAAAACTTAACACTAGAAAAACAGATAACCCAGTTAATAAATGGGCCAAGGAACTGAACAGACATTTCTCAAAAGATATATGATGGATCAATATATATATATATATATATATATATATATATATATATATATATATATATGAAAAATGTTTAACATCTCTAGCAATTAGAGAAATGCAGATTAAAACTACTCTAAGATTTCATCTCACTCCAATCAGAATGGCAGTTATTAAGAATACAAGCAACATTAAGTATTGGTGAGGATGTGGGGAAAAGGCACAATCATATATTGCTGGTGGGACTTCAAATTGGTGCAACAAATCTGGAAAGCAGTTAGGAGATTCCCTAGAAAACTTAGAATGGAACCACCATTTGACCCAGCTATCCCACTCCTTGGCCTACACCCAAAGGGCTTAAAAACAGCATACTATAGTGATGCAGCCACCTCAATGTTTATAGCAGCTCAATTCACAATAGCTAAATTGTGGAACCAACCTAGATGTCCTCCAATAGATGAAAGAAACTGAGATATATATATATATATATATATATATATATATATATATATATATACACACACACACACACACACAATGGAATATTACTCAGCATTAAAAGATAATAAAATCATGGCATTTGCAGGTAAATGGATGGAGTTGGAGAATATCATGCTAAGTGAAGTATGCCCATTCCATAAAACCAAAGGCTGATGGAATGTGATGGACATCATTATACAAAATACATGTATGAAGACCTGAGTTGGATGTCAACATATTCTATATACAGAGATACAAAAATTGTAGTGTATATGCGTATTAAGAATTGTAATGCAAAAAAAAAAAAATAGCAGCGTTACCTTAGATTAGGTAGAGGGAAGTGAAAGGAGGGGAAGGCAGGGATGTAGGGATAAGAAAGATAGTAGAATGAAACAGACATTATTACTTTATGTATGTATGTGACTATATGACCAATGTGATTCTACAATATGTATACTCAGAAAAATGAGAAATTATAGCCCATCTATGTATGATATACCAAAGTATATAAGTGCATTCTACTGTCATGTATAACTAATTAAAACAAATAAAAAATTTAATAAAACCCAAAGGCTGAATGTTTTCTCTGAGAAGTGGATACTGATCCATAATGGGAGTGAGGGGGAGCATGGGAGGAATGGAGGAACTTTGGATAGGGCAAAGAGGAGGGAAGGGAAGGGAGAGGGCATGGGGGTAAGATGGTGGAAGGAGATGTACAGCATTACCCGAGGTACATGTATGAAGACATGAATGGTGTGGCTGTACTTTGTGTACAACCAGAGAAATGAAAAATTGTATTCCATTTGTGTACTATGAACTGAAATGCATTCTGCTGTCATATGTAACAAATTAGAACAAATAAATAAATTTTTAAAAAGTTTCTGTTGACAGTGACAAGGGCTAAAACCTGTCTTGGCAGCAGATAACTCTCAGCTATATGTTAGTTATAAGAAAGAAGAAATCTTTGTTAGAATTGTATATTAATGTATTTGTTAACAATGCCTATCTCTCATAAAGCCTAGGTAGCAATTGTCCTTTTAAGATTTATTATGTTTTCTAATTCAAAAAGTTCCTATAGCCAAAATGTCACAGATCTAAAATATCATGCTTTTGCATTCTTTGCTTTTTCCAATTTGCCAAGTACTCTTTGAACCTTGCCAGACTTCAACAGCTATGTCAAGATGATGACCTGCTGCTTCTAGTTCTGATTCTGTTAATTCTAGCGCATCAAAAGTTCATTGTGAAGATGTAAAAAGTATTCTCAGTAGATATACGCAAGTTTTTACTAGTTATTGTTCTGTGTAATTTTATTAAAAGTAAAATTGAAAAAAATGAAGCTAAGAATTTTCTGGTATGTCATAAATTTCATGAGCACTGATCTTTCCTAAAGTGCACTCATTATTAATTTTACTTTTGGGCATTCACATCATCCTATCTGTAGCATAGTATCCTTTCTCTAGATTAAAAAAACTAATTTCAAAAGCTATTCAAGGATTACTGTGGGGAAAAAATTAACAATATATAATTATTCATCCTAGAAGCTCAAGTGGTTGAAAAAAATGGAAGTTTTAAAATATTGAAGATCTTTTGAATGGCAAGACTTAATTAAAGTCTTCAGAGTTTATTCTACAATTTATACTTTAAGATGATACAAAATGGTGTATTATCAATGAAGTCAAGTTTTTTTCTAGTGTTTTAGTTAACTCTTTTTTTCCTTTCTGGTAAAATTCACTTATGTCTTTTTTTTTGTGTGTGTGTGAGGGAGGGGTGGGTACTGGGGATGGAACTCAGGGGCACTCAATCACTGAGCCATATCCCCAGCCATATTTTTTGTATTTTATTTACAGACAGGGTCTCACTGAGTTACTTAGCACCTCACTGTTGCTGAGGCTGGCTTTGAACTCATGATACTCCTGCCTCAGCTTCCCGAGCCGCTGGCATTACAGGTATGCACCATTGCACCTGGCCACATCTTTAACTGTAAGAAGATATTTCTGTACTATATTTCTCCCCTGGGTTGTCTAATGCCAACCAAACCTACTATTATCCCCCTCATTGCATTCATGCCTGGTGTTTTTATTTGTTCGTTTGTTTTTGTGTGTTTTTGTTTGTTTGTTTGTTTGGTACCAGGAATTGAATTCAGAGGCTCTCGACCACTGAACCACATCCCCATCCCTATTTTGTATTTTATTTGGAGACAGGGTCTCACTGTTTTGCTTAGCACCTTGCTTTTGCTGAGACTGGCTTTGAACTCGCAATCCTCCTGCCTCAGCCTCCCAAGCTGCTGGGATTACAGGTGTGCACCACCGAACCTGGCTTTGCCTGATATTTTTATTTACTCTGTCACCCTGGCTTCTCTATCTGTGTTTCTATCAGTTTAAAAAAATTTCTTTTTATTGCTATCAGGACCCAGGGGAACTTAACCACTGAGCCACATATCTAGCCCTTTTTATTTTATTTTGATGCAGGATCTTGCTAAGTTGCTTAGGTTTATCATCTTTTTTACAACAGTAAGCAGTCATATACTGATTCAGTCAACATTTATTGAGCAGCTATTAAACCCCTTTGAATTCTTTGAGGTTGGTGTTGTGTTTTCCTCATAGCACTTAACACATGCCTGAACTTTTAGATCTTCCATAAATAGGTATTAAAAGTATCCCCCCAACCCCACCTGCCCAGCAAAGCAACTTATCGTTATTGACTATTTCCTCTTCATTCTAATGTTTGTATGCAAAGTTCTGGGACTATTCCATGTGTCAATCAGGAAAATATGGGACAACAAATATTGTTCTTAGATTTTCAAATGAAATTTACTACTATGGCAACAAATTTGCCTGAGCACAAGGAACACATAATGTGCAAAAATTGCTTTAAGGCTTTCCTTGCTGTGTTGAGCCAGGTTGTACCTGCAGCCTTTGGTTGAACTGCTGGTTTTTTGGTTAGGGTGCAGGTTGAAGATAAGTGACAGATAAATCAATCTAGCTTAGGAGACTGAACCTGAAATATGCCTTTTATTTTGTAATCTAGAGACCAAAAAATTAAAAAATATAGAATGTACAACAAAATTACGTTGTGTATCCAAAAGCCCCGCAGTATAATTATATGTATTCATATTGCAAATGAAATAAGATGTAAGATATGTAAAATACATTTGTAAAATTAATTTTCATCTCTGAATAAAGTAATACATAAATATTTTAAGGCTTCAGAAATACGTATCAGAAAAAAAATCTTATAAATATTCCCCAATATTTCTTCTGTGAATAATCAAAGTTAAATTGAACTGAGATGACATGTACACATTCAATTTTTTTCAATTACTTCCTGACCTTACAAACTTAACTTAATATACTTTTCGTTTTGGTCAGACTAGCTCATGTAAGTCTGACCAAACTATCTCCTTTGTACTTTGTTGTTGTTTTGTTTTTGGTGGTGCTGGGGATTGAACCCAGAGCCTTTGTACATGCAAGGCAAGTACTCTACCAACTGAGCTATTTCTCCAGCCCTCTCATTTGTACTTTGACATAGTGAGTTTATGTATTGTATGGCTTTGGTTCAGTTCCTTTGAAATCCCTAAAGTCTCATTCATTTTTTTTAATGTTTTTATTCTTTTTAATTATTTTATTTAATTATTTTTATGTGGTACTAAGGATCGAACCCAGTGTCTCACACATGCTAGACAAGTGCTCTGCCTCTGAGCTACAGCCCCAGCCCAAGTTTCATTCTCTGTTTTGCCTAATTTTCATGTGAAGAGTGAAGATCCATGCTGATTTTAATAAGCCTGCATTTTTTCTTCGAGATAATATATGATTTAGTCTTCATGCCCTGCACAATTTTGGCTTTTTTAAGATCAGACTAGCTCAATGCCATTTACTTCCTTCCATTTGTTTCTTTTGTGAGGAGATTGCCCTTTTCAGGAGCAAAAGAATTGATAAAAGAAAACTCTCCAAGTCAAGTATATTTTCATTTGTTTACTCAAGGTGGATAGGTTTAAGAGACTAGGAAGAGAAAGAAATAAGAGGGAACTGGGACAATCTAAAGAACAAAGACTTGCAACCTGAAATTAAAATATGTCTAAACTATCTTTACATTTTTGACATAATTATCATTATTTTGACCAAAGTTTGTGATCCACAGAAATAAAAATAAATTAAAAATATCATTCAGTTCAGACTTCCACTGAAAAAAAATTTTGTCAACCATCTTCTTATTAAAATGTTTTAGAACTAAATCCACAGCAAAATTACATTTCCAAAAATGCGATTAAGTTTTCTAAAAGAGCATCAGTCTACTCAGAAAATGAGCTCAGCATTTTTATGCACGTGTTCACATAGACGCTTTTTTCCTCTGGGCACATGAAGTAGTGAAAAGAAAATGAGATTCTGGAATTAGAATTGGGCATGATTCCCAGACTCTACTAACAGTCGTGTGACCTTGGATAAGTCATTTAATCTGTCTGAGGCTTGTTTTTCTTGCTACCAAATGAAAAATAAATTATATCCAGCTTTCAGGTCATTGTGCATATCATATAAATAATATATATGAAAATGCTTTGTCAATTGGGAAGTATCGTGCAAGGAGTAGTTATTTTATTTCAGATTAACTCAAATATTGCTCTAAAGTGACATATGCCCACACAAAGCAGATGACTGCCAACGCCCACAGTAGCCTTAGTTTTGAGTTTAAAAACATTTTAAAGAGTCATTAGTTATTTGAAATAATTCCATAAAAATATATAAACCTCCTTTAAAGAACATTCTTGATGTTGAATTGTATGATCTTTCTTTCAAATTTGTCTCATCACCAGATTTTAGAACTAAGTCTTTCCTCCCTCGGAGAAGCCCCTCTCAGCTGTAGGTTGTATAAGTGAGAAAAATGTAGATGTGAGCACATGTGTACTCAGGGACAATGTTCTCATCAGACACCGTGGGCACAGTGCCAAGTGCCCATTATATTTAGGTGTCCACAAAATGTTTTAATTTCTGTTGAAATAGGACATAAAAGCCCTTTTAGGTCCATGTAAACATTTTTAATATAACTATCAACATACTCCCTTATTCCAACAAGTTTTAAAATATAAGTTCTAATATTTATGGTAGTCCTGGGTAATTCAAGATGAATTACTTGAGAAGTCCAATCACCTGCAGTTCAAATCACAACCAGGCACTATTCCAAAGCAGCAGTGCTGCCAGGAATCACAGATGTGGGATGATTAGTTCTATCTCTGAAAGTAGAGAAGACTTGGAAATACCCGAATCAGCAGCAGGTCATTCTAAGAGCTAGTGACGTGTCCAGAACAAAGCAACGTATCCTCTGTATCTGCCACAGGGTAATTCAGACAGAAAAGAAAGAAAAGGAGGAAAGAAGAATGGAAGATGGGCCTGCCAACACATTTGTTATTCTTTTCAAGTTCAGAAAAGAATATCCTTACAGCTAAATCAGATAATCTGGATCAACTTAAAGGTTTGATATAACCCCCCAAAATCACTGGACTGATTCCTTCATTTGTCAGGACCTCTGGCTGAATATTCAGATTATCCAGCACCAAATATGCAAGCTTTCTGTAGTTCTGCAGTTTTAGTTCTGCAGTAACTTCTGTGCCTTGCTACAAGATTGTTCTTAATAGTGTGTTTCAGGTCTAGAAACTATACTTTATTGTGTTTCTAAAAGCAAATCCATACATTATAGCTTAGTTCCATGGCTCTCCTCCCTCTCATTAACTTTCCTTTACTCTTCAACCTACTTTTCTCCTTATCTCTAAGCACCTGTGAGTAGGGCTGAAGATTCTGTCCCATACAAAGCATCAGACATGTGATCTACACTGGCATCTACCCTGATGTTTTGAGGCCTGCTTCCACTGGGCTGGGTTATCCACTGTGAATGGTTGGTGCCTGCATGTACCAGTGGCTACATATTGTCTATATCATTCCCGCACATAATCAACATTTGGTTTGATGTCTGGTAGCATCTTTAGGATTTCAGTATGAAGACAGTAAATGATGATTCTTCATGTGGTAAACCATTAGCCCTCTTCATCCTCTAAGGAAGGATAAGACTGGAATTATTTGTTCAGCAGGAAATGTTATTTTCAACATTGGACTTAATTTTCTGTCATTTAAAGAGCCAGCCATGCATGACTTTAATCAGAACTGTTGACTGATTAGACTCTCAGTATAGGCATGCTAAATGTGTTCAGAGGACAAATATTAAGGACAAATTATCCATGGTCTGTGCCTGCAAGGAACTTATACTGTGGGCAGAACCAGGAGGTTCTATCACTTATAACTTTATTCAGAGTCATTCCTCTTTATATGTTTTACTTAAAATTGTGGTAGAATTTGTTGAAATTTTGAAATGTAAGTGATTAATTAGATTTAAATCTGCGAGTATCACAATACTCTTGAAAGGTTCTTGGATAGACCCTCAGAAAAATCCATTCAATTAATCTCTCAAATATTTGTTCATTCATCCACCCATTCATTCATCCCCTATCTCACTGGATTCATCCATCAGACAGGAAATGGGCCTGCAAGTAAAAAAAAAAAAAAAAAAACAAACAAACAAACAAAAAAAAACACCCAGAAGTTTTTAGGCTAGTGAAGGAATAAATACACAAATTAGTAATTTCAGTGCTGTTGTGGGTGAACCAGTACAAATTCCAAGTGATATAGTGAAAATGGTCCTAGATTTTGAAGGATTGTATATTTGGGTTTGAATCCTGGCTCTATTGTCACTAAAGTTGAGGCCTTGAGCGAGCAATTTGACATTTCTATGCCTCCTCATCTATTCCATGTGTATAATGTCTTTTGCTTGACACATAATAGGTGCCCATGTCATCTACCTTCACACCATCTCTCTCTCTGTCTGCCCTTTCCTTCATCTCCAGACTTAGATGTCCTTATCTCAAAAATAAAAGTTTAATTTGATTGCTAAATTATCTGAAGTTCTGTGATTTAAGAATGATTCCTCTAAGCCAGAAAGAAGAATATTTATCACTTATGTTCAAATGTGCAGCATGATCTGTCAATATAGTAAACCTTAATTAATAACACTTGTTAGTCTCTTACACAGGGAGCTCTTTCTCAATGTCAGGACTTGGCACATCTTGCATCCGTGCCTGCAGGTCTCTCTCCCTTGTGCTTACCTGGCTCACTCCTGCTGATCCTCCAGATGTCAATCTAGAAGTCACTTCCTTAAGGACTGTTTCCACAGATGATTTCCAGGAATTCACCTCTGAATTCTTTTTTTTTTTTTTGGGGGGGGTGGTGAGGTGGGATACTGGGTCAACAAGCATGGTAGGTATAGTTGGTTGAGTGGGAGAGTTGTTAGTATTTTTTAATAGTTTTTGTCTAATATGGTCCATTAGTTCTCATGCTTGATCAGCAAAATGCTTTAATTTTATGTACAGAATATGTGACTTAATTGCATTTTATTTTAAGAAAAATTAATGCAGGATTAGGGGACTCTGATACAGGCCTTATGCCTGATGTCAGTCATAATGACCTCTAATTTTTTATTTTTTGTTCCAGGCAAACTGACAGAAGAAATATGTGCCACCAGAATAACTTCCCTGGCTGCAGAAAGCAGACTGTCAGCCCACTTGGAGTGCCAACTGCTTCCTGGCACTTTTTAAATGGCCTTGGCTTTGGTAATGCTGATCCCATCATTTCAGGTGGGGAAATAAAGATTTTATTCAAAACTGTTAGGCAATAGTGGATTTTTCTTTGCCCCCCACCGCCCCCACTTTCCTCTTTTGACTTTTACTTTTAAATCTTAAATGTTAATACTGCAGGCCACAGGCATGACAGCAATGAACAGGTGAAGTACCAATGGGAAAGTAGTCAAAAACTCCTGTGTTAGCTAACAGGCTTCTGAATGTGCTGCTGTGGTCCACAGAGAAGGCTGGAGAAGGTAGAAACGAGATGCTTCTACAACCTTAAAACAAAGTTGGTGTCTCTTTGGACTTAAAATTGTTTCTTTGCAACTTGTTTTATTTTTGTTTAACCAAATAAACAAGTGAGTTTTTCCATGGGGTGGGAGCAATAAATAGGTGTATAAAAAAAGTAATTTATAAATGATGAAACAATGATTTAAGGAATTTAAGTAAATCGTTTTCACTTACATATATTACTATGTTTTCTAAATATTAAGACATTATAGATTATAAAAATAAAATTAAACAAGGCAAAAAAAAAAAGGAAAGAAAAAGCAACCAACCAAAGCCTCAAAAAACAACCACCAAAATGTTATTGGCTTAGTAGTAACTTTTTAGGGAGAGAAAGAAACATAACCTTCTGAGATGGATCTGAGTGTCAGATGTATTAGAATTGAGGGGTGGTTGGGGCAAGTTGAACTCAGGACTGAGTTCAAAATTTTAAGCATTACTCTATACATTCAGAAAATCAGCGCTCAATTACATAGTGTTTGTCTCATGAAGTGAAGACATTTTTGAGAATTATGAAAATAAACCCAAGGAAAATATAAATGCAAAAACAAAACAAAACAACAAAAACCAAACTTCAAACAACTCGAAACTACTAAATTCAAACTTACCAGCAACATTACATTTGTAAACTTTAAAAACAGTGCAAATTATATAGAATATTTATTAATGTATTAGTCACTTTACTAAATAATGCATTTTATTTAGTCCTCATACCAGTTTGTATAATGTAATCCATGTTTTAAAAAAATATTTTTAGTTGTAGATGGACACAATAAATTTATTTTATTTAGTTTTTTTATGTAGTGCTTGGGATCAAACCCAGTGCCTCACTCATGCTAGGCAAGTGCTCTACCACTGAGCTACAACCCTAGCCCTATAATCTGTACTTAACAAATGAGAAACTGAGGCACAGAACATATCTTGCATCAGATACTAATAAAAGGTGGAGTTTGTATTAGACCTAGAGAGACAGATTCAAGAGTCCACATATTATGTAATTGGTAGGAAATTCTAATTTCCTAGATACCCAGTATGCAACAACATTTTCTGAATACTTACTAAAGTTCCTAGAGAACACATACACACATATGTACTCATGTATAACTTGGATACACACACACACACACACACATATATATATATAATACAAATGTATATATATATATATATATAATACATATGTGTATTATATATATATATATATATATATATATATATACTTATACATACACACAGAAATATGCACAATTCCATACACAACCATACATACATGTTCACAAATATGTGTGCACAGACACTTTCACATATGGTTTGGATGTGAGGTGTCCTCTAAAAGCTCCTGTGTTAATGCAGAAATGTTCATAGATGAAATGACTGGATTGTAAGAACTGTGTTCTCATGAGTCCATCCTAGTTTGATTGGCTGGGTAGTGTCTATATGCTAAGAGCCACAGCCAAGTAATATGATGCATGGCATTTTTGGTTGAAAGGTGACACCAGCTAGCCATTGAGATGATATGATTATGTTAAGATTTACATTCATATGGATATTGGACTCCTGCTGTCCACTTCTGCCTGCTACGGGACTCCTGGAGAGTTCCCATTGGTTGAGGAAGTGCGGTAGGAGGGATTTCCGGAGGAGGAACTTCCTCTTAGGATCGGGGAGAACCCCGTGTGGGTCGATCGGGCTTCTTCCCGGGGGGATATGGGGCATTGGCGGCAGTTTCAAACAATAAAGTTTGTTCCTGCTTGAGTGGCTCGTGATTTTGTGCCTAGCCAGACTGCAGCATCTATAGGCAGGTGGGGCATGGCTGGAGGAGGAGGGTCACTGAAAGTATGCACTCATGAACCCAGCCTAATTCCGTCTCAAGATTGGGAGCCACCTCGTCACAAAATCATGAAAAGTTAATTTCTGTTGTAATATAAATGACTGTGATTTCTAAACTTGTTTGGAATTCCTGCCCATGCCTTGAACTCACCCATGCCTGGCTTCCCCTGACCAGATAACAACCCTCTCTAAAACCTTAGTGCTGCCCCATAAATTATGGTGTTAAGATCTAAATTTATTCCCTACCTTGAAATGTTAAGCCATGTAGATCATCAACCTACTATTTGCCTTTGTATTATGCTTGTAAAAATCCTGTTATCTGTAAATTCTTAAGACACTCCCTTTGCAACTTTTTGTGCTATAAAACCTTGTTCCTGGAAAGCTGGAGTGCTGGTCTCTAGCCCGTGTTAGGGGAGACAGTCGCTGATCAGCTCTCTTTGTGTATACAAATACAAGCTGGCTTTAATTTGATTTAAAGTTGGAGTTGGTGACCCCTTTTCTTTGCATTGGGGTTCAACATACTCTGGAGGGGTTCATCTTCCCTGTGGCCCCTTTCTCTCTGTTCTCCCTCTGTCTTTTTCCATCATGCCCTTGCATCATGTTGTTCTGCCTCACTTGGGCCCAGAGTAATGGACTTGGCTGACCATTAACTAAACCTTTGAAACCATTAGCCAAAATAAACTTTCCTTCTCTAAGTTGTTTTTGTCAGGAGTTTTGGTCACAGTATTGAAAAGGTGACTAACAGAAATTGGTATCCGGGAGTGGGGTTGTTGCTATGACTAATCTCACCATGTGGTTCTGGAGCCTTTGGAAATGGATTGTGGGAGGAGTTTGGAAAAGTTTGGAGATGCAAGCTGGAGAAGTCTGAAAATGTTGTAAGCAGAGAATAATGGGTGATTTTGGTGGACGCTCAGAAGATCAGAATACAATCAATGAAGGTCGTGCTCATGAGGCTTCAGAGGTGAATAAGAATTCTATTTGGAATTGAACTAGAGGCCACTCATGTTATCTTCTGGCAAAGAACTTGTGTACATTTTGCTAATGTGCTGAGACTTTGTGTGAGGCAGAATTTAGGACTAATTATTCTGGCAGAGGAAATTTCAAGGCAGCACCACATTCAGCCAGTGGCATGGATTTGCCAGCAGCTATTATCCAGGTGCACTGTGAGAATTGGGAGCAGAAAGCAGAGCTGAAGAATTTTAAAAACTTGCAATTTGACCTGAAATGTGCAGGGCCAACAGAGGTGTGATTGTTAAAGAGATTAGAGTCACTAAAGACAGGCTGGCTACTTCAAACAGAGACAATGGGATGCATGGTTTGAGGGCATGTCAGAAATTTGCAAGACCACACCAGAACAGAATGGTATGGTTTGGATATATTGTAGGCTTAAGGATATAGGAAGAAATTTTCCTGTTAGAAGAGATTGTGGCACCTTGTTTGACCAGGGGCTGCCTAGGAAGTTGTTTCACGAACCTTAGCTGCCTAGGCATCCAGAGGGTACTTGCAGCCGTGATTCCATGGGTCTCAGCTACTGCACAAGCTGGAGAAAGATCTTGGCCTCAACTATGTGATGATGGTTCTGCAGGAATTCCAGTATGCTGGAGTTAGGGTGTTATGGAGGCTTCCAATGAAATGGAAGGCCTGGGAAGTCAGACAAAGCATAGCAGCATCAGAATCTCTTCTGGCTGCACCTGAGAAGTTGATGTGTGAAGTTGTGAAGGTAAAGCCAAAGCTGGAATGGAGCCTCCAGAAATTTAGAGATGTCAGTAACATGGACTGTCTCTGTAAAAAGCTGCTAGCAGCCTATGGAGAAAGCAAGGCTAAAAGAGAGCCCATGTGCACTAGAACTGGCAAGGCCAAATGGGTAAGACTGCCCAACCACCTGGGGAGAACGTCTCAGCACCATGTGTCCTAGATGCTGTACACAGAGTTATAGGACCTATTTTCACAGCTGGGTTTTGGTCTTGTTTTGACCCCATTTCTTCTTTCTTTCTTTTTAAAATTTATATATTTATATATTCTAATCAGCTATACATGACAGCAGGATGTTCTTCAATTCATTGTACACAAATGGGGCAAAATTTTTCACTTCTCTGGTTGTACCCAAAGTAGGGTCACACCATTCATGCAATCATACATGTACCTAGGGTAATGATGACCATCTCATTCTACCATCTTTTCTACCCTCATGCCCCCTCCCTGCCTCCCCTTTTCCCTATCCAAAATTCCTCCACTCATCCCATGCCCCCCCCTCCATTGTGGACTAGCATCACTTATCAGAGAAAACATTCACCCTTTGTTTGGGGGACTAGCTTATTTCATTTAGCATTATATTCTCCAACTCCATTTACCTGCAAACACCATAATTTCGTTCTCTTTTGTTGCTGAGTGATACTCAATTGTGAATATATACCACAGTTTCTTTATCCATTCATCTATTGAAGGGCATCTGGGTTGGTTCCACAGTTTAGCTATTGTGAATTTTGCTGCTATGAACATTGATGTGGCTGTGTCCCTGTAGTATGCTGTTTTTAAGTCCTTTGGGTATATACCAAGGAGTGGGATAGCTGGGTCAAATGGTGGTTCCATTCCAAGTTTTCTAAGGAATCACCATATTGCTTTCCAGGTTGGCTGCACCAATTTCTAGCGCCACCATCCATTTCTTCTTTCTATACCCCCATTCCTCCCTTTTGGAATGGAACTGTTCACTCTTTGACACTGTGTGTGTGTGTGTGTGTGTGCACGCGTGTGTATCAAATATATTGTTCTTGATCTTTATAGGTACTCACAGCCAAGAATCTCAGGTGAAGATTTCGATCTGAACATTTGGGCAGTGCTGAGACTGTTAAGACTGTGGGTCTCTTGGAGTAAATGTATTTTGCATTGTGAAATGGACATGAGCTTTTGGGGGCCAGAACAGAATATCATGGTTTGGATATAAAGTGTCCCCAAAAGTTTCTGTGTTGCATAATGTTTGGAGGTGAAGTGATTACATTGTGAAAACTGTATCCTAATCAGTCCATGCCCATTTGAATGAACTAAGTGGGTGGTAATGGGAAACAGATGGGGGATGATTGGAGGAGGTAGGTCACTGGAGGTGTGCCCTGCAAAGATTCATCTTTCTCCTGAACCTTGCTTCCTGACTGCCATGAATGAAGTAGCACTCTTCCACCAAATGCTTCTGCCATGATGTTCTGCCTCATCTTGGGCCCAGAGCAATGTACTTGGCCAATCATGGGCCAGACCTCTGAAACATGAGCCAAAATAAACTTTTCTTCCTCTAAGTTGTTCTTGGTGGGTATTTTGGTCACAGCAACACAGATTTGACTAACACACATGGACACATATACATAAACGCACATATGCACACATAATTATACAGGCCCCCCCATATATATATACACATACATAAACACATGCATTTATGTATACACACATGCGTATGCATACAAATTGATAGATATTCATATGTACACATACACATGCATACACACGTACACATGCATGCATACATACACATACATAAACACACAGGTACATATAGATATATATGCACAAAAATATTGCTTCTGTGCTATTTAGGATTTTAGGGGCAATTTGATTTATAACAAGAGATGTAGGAATTCTGTTAGAATTACTGACTCTCCAATATGCTTGACTAATTGCAAATGATCATTTTCCAGGAAAAGTACTAATTTCTGAGGAAAGGTTATTAAAGCTTGAATCTTAAAACTCCATCTCAAAAATTTAGGAATTAAATCAACATAACTTTCTTGACCAATAAAGCACAGTTGGAACATTTTTGTTTTGATAGTTCTGTTACCACATGTCTTTTAGAAGTGATATTTGTACTTATCTTTAATAAAGACCACAGACCAATGTTTTCATTCAGTTCAGAAGTCCTCAGATTAGAATGCTGATTCCTTGTTCCAAAAACATTCAAAACTGTGATCTGTGGTGAGGTGTGTACACCTGTAAGCTTGGTGGCCCAGGAGGCTGTGGCAGGAGGACTGCAAGCTCATAGCTAGCATCAGCAATTTAGCAAGGCTTTCAGCACCTTAACAGCTTAGCAAGACCCTGTTTTTGAATAAAAAATAAAAAGAACTGTGAACAGGGCTCAGAGATTAAGTACCCCTGGGTTCAATTCCTGGTACAAAAAAAAAAAAAGTGATCTCTGTGATGGATATCAATACCGAATGTTCTTCACTTTAATCCTGATGTTTCTCATTCATTAAGCCCAAGCAAATAAATGGAATTCTGATGAATAAACAGAGAACATGTTCCCTTAGTAGCTCTGAGGATGATTTGCTCTTTGTGGGGATGAGGTCTGTGGATAGAAGCTGGCTCTAGTCTCTTCAATGGTTAAAAAGAGGCAGGGAACACTGGTCAGAACTATATCGTGAGTGTTACTGAGGACCCCAGCAAGTGTTTGGAAATGCAAACCTAGTTAAACCTAGTTCCTGGATTGTGAATGTCTACCAACATTGAGTGTTCCCTGTTTGTTAGAAACTTTAGCCAGGCACAGTATTGAATCATTTCGTCCCAGGTACTTGGGAGGCTGAGGTGGGAGGATTATTAGTGAATACGATCTCTATCTCAGTGTTGGCAACACAGTGAGATCCTCATTCCCTCTCCCCTACTTAGAAAAGGAAAGAAAGAAAAGAAACCTTAACTTTCAGCACCTTTAAAATGGCATGGCTTCCAAATGTCAAGATACTTTTCTCCCCAGGCCACATTAACTTGGCTTTAGCAGGTACAAACACTGAATTAGCCCCCAAGTGAGGTAGTGGGAGGACCAGAGAACAACAGAGGATTTGGATATCTGGGAAACCATACTGAGGTGGAAAAAAAGGGCTAGGGCTCCAAAGATGTGCTTGTGAGTCCTAGCTTTGCTGTATGGGTTTAGGTGTGTTGTTTAGTCTCTCAGAGGCTTTGTTTTCTTCATTGGCAATAGCCCCTGCCTTAAAAAGGCTGTCATAAAGATTACATAAGTCAATGCATGGAGAGTACTTAGCACAGAGTGCCCAAATCATGCTCAGTGCTTAGTAAATTACACCCTTTTCTCTTGTGGCAATATGGTTCTGGAAAATTTTTATTGGTCGGAAATTACCTTCCTATATGTTGATTTATAAGTCCTAGGATTAGACAGAATAAATAAAACTTTGGAAACTTTTGAATTTGGGCAATATTGTCAAGGACAGCCACCAAATCAACCTTAATATATATTAAATTATCTCCAGTGAACTTCACTAGAGGTATGCTAAAATAAAAATACTAAGGATAATACTTATTTAATGGGTTTTGCTTATTCAATGCAAAATTTATTTGCCAAGTGCTGTTAGTAGTGTATGATTTTAAGTACTTATAACAATGGCACAAATTAAATATCATTCATGTTTTGTGAATAAAGTAGCAGCAAAGAGATTAAGGACTATCTTCAAAGCCACATGGCTAGTCAGCAGAAGACCTGAGTTTCAAACCCAGGTCTGTTTTACTTCACAGCCTGTATTCTATTACATCAAATGGGGTAGGAAATTTGTCCCAGGAACAAGTGAAGTAAGTATCAACAGTTTGGTTTTTTAAAAATTAATTAATTAATTAAAATTAGGTATATATGACAGCAGAATGCATTTTGACTCATTGTCAATTGGTTGTTTTGTCATTCTAGTGAACACCCGAATACTTTGCTGCCAATTTTGCAATCTCTCAGGGAGAACCATCAATTCTTCTGTGCTGGAATTCAGAATCCCTTTAGCTGATGAAATTATTTCCGTTGATGTGGATTTCAATTCCATCTAATAGCAACAAGGCACTGGCTTGACAAAGGATGTGCTGTTGTTAGGGGTTTTCCTGGAGGGGTTTCTTTTGGAACTTTTCAGTTAGATGAATTTGGAGAATACAATTATTAACATCTGTCCAGTTACTCCAGGAACTGATTTTACTTCTAATGGATCTTGTCATGAGATTGAAAAAAAAAAAATCCCAAAGAAAAGAATCAATCACAGTAATAGGAGAACAGATCACAGCATTAGGAGAAGAGATTAAAGATAAATAAGTCATAAGCAATTAGGAGGAAGAAACAGGGCTAGAACATAATAAAGAGGTTAGAGGTACCAAGAGAAATAAATACATAAATATAGTAGGAGCAATGAGAGAAATAGAAAGTCCAGCGGTAGTCCATTTTCAAAATGTAGTATTTAATTTTGAAAGTAAAATTCTTCTTGTGTCTCTTAGTCTACTCTTTGGATTTGGACAGGTGAGCATGCTTCGTACAGGGAGCGAAAAGAAATGATAAGTCTATTCAGGGAATTCAGGAAATTCTTTGCAGAGTTGAAACTTGCTGAATTAGTCCTTGAAAGGTGAATAATATGCTTGAAATGATGGGGGAGAGGAATGGTATGTGCAGTGAAGTTAGATCTCATTTTTTTAATATTTATTATTTTTCATTGTAATTGGACACAATACCTTTATTTTATTTATTTATTTTTATGTGGTGCTGAGGATCGAACTCAGGGCCTTGCACATGCTAGTCCAGTGATCTACTGCTGAGCCACAACCCCTGCCCTTAGAACTCAAAATATTGGACCACGTGGAGATAGATCAATAGAAATCATTCTCGTGGGGCACAAAACAGAAAATAATCAAAAGAATAGATCTGTTGTGTTGTCTTTTCCAACAGCTACCAATTTTGCATTCTTCTATATTACCGAGGCACAGCAATTCGTTCCTACATTAACTATGTGAGTTAGTGCCAGATCCCATAAATTAAAGGGCTTAGTCCCACAAGTCTGCCCCCATTTTGTTTACCAGTTGCAAGTAGGGTCCCCATGCTGCCTACACTTCTCAACCATTTCAAAATTCAGGGGTTCCCATGATCCCCCTCCTCAGGTTCAATAATTTGCTGGAATGACTTGCAGAACTCAAGAAAGCACACACACACAACTGCTGGTTTATTGCAAATGATACAACTCAGCATCTTCCAAATGGGAAGAATGCAAATGACAAGGTAGAGTGGGTGGGCTGTGGGAGTGTGGTTATAGCACATCCATGTGTTCATCAACCTGAAGCTCTCTTGAATGCTATTGTTCAGGAATTTTCATAATAGTTTAATTACATAGTCATGATTGATTATGTTGTTGGCCATTGATAACTGAGCTCACGCTCCAGCTTCTCTCTGTTTACTGGAGACCAAAGGAGGCTGGATGAAGCTGAAATTTCCAAACCTCTAATCAAATGGCTGATTTTCCGGGTGACCAGCCCCCATCCTGAAGCTATCTGGAGCCTCCTCCTCACCTGAAGTCATCTTAGCACACAGAGAAAACGTTTACCATTTAGAAGAGTTCCCAAATTTTGGAACTCTGTGTCAGGAATCAGGAACAATGACCAAATACATATTTGTTATTATATTCTACCTATATCCAGCCATATTAACAATTACATTAAGTGTTAATGAACTAAACTCATGTAACCTAATATGGCTGCAATGGCCACAGGTAGCTACTTGAATTTAAATTAATTTAATTTAAATCTGATTTAAAACACAGTTCCTTGCTTGTACGACACAGTTCAGGTACTCAATGGTCATGTGTGAATGGTGGCTATCATATTGGATAGTGAAGACAGAGAATATTTCATCTCTGAAAGTTCTGCCAGACAATGTGGCAAACACAGAAAGTGCAAAAGGATTTTAAAAAGCAAGACCCAATATGTATTGTCCACGAGTTACCTATAAAAATAAAGATACAGAAAGATATACCATGCAAATAGTAAACATAAAAGGAATGCTAGAGAAACTATATTAATGTTTGATAAAATATGCTTCAAAACAAAGAACATTATTAGAGATAAAAAGAGGTATTTCATCATGATAAAAGGATTCATTCAACAGGAAGTCATAATAATAATAAGAGCTCATTTGCCCAACAACAGAGCATCCAAATGCATGAAGCAAAATTGAGAGGATTTAAGGTTAAATAAATAATTCCACTATCATATTTGGAGATTTAAATATCTCTGTGTTACTAATCAACAGAGTAAACAGACAAGAGAATCAGTAAGGACACAGGATTTGAGCAACACTCTCAGCTATCATGACCTGACTGGTATTCATAGAAAGCTACATCCTACAGTAAAATGCATGTTCTTTGAAAATGTGCTTGGTACTTTTTGTGCTAGGCTATAAAACAAACCTCAATAAATTTGAGAAGATTAAATTCATAGTTTTTTTTTCTCCTAACCACAAGGAATTAAATTATGTATCAATAACAGTGACATGTCTAGGGAAGCCTGTTTTGGGAATGAAACAGATTTATAAATAACCCATGAATCAAAGAAGTAGTGGAAAAAGTAGAAAATATTTCAAATGGAATGATAACAAAATAGTAATCAACATTTATGGGAATGCAGCAAAAGCAGCATTTAATAGGGAAATTTAAATCTTTAAATGATTATGTGAGGAAAGAAGGAAAATCTATAAACAGCGATCTAAGGTTCCATCTTAAGAATCAAGGAAATGCAATGCAAACTGAAAATAACTAGAAGGAAGGAAATGAAGCTAAGAGCAGAAGTCAACAAAATTGAAGAACAGTAACAGAGAAATGTAACAAAGCCAAGGGTCAGGAAAGAAGCTGAGTATCAACTGTGAGGATTATGGGTCTGAGGGGCAGAATACCCCACAAGGTCATCATGTCTTTTTAGCAAGCACCTGGTCATGTGAGGGAACTTGCTGATATTATTTTTCTTTTGTGTACAAATGGTGTTGTGAGGCTTGTATTATTTTTAACAGTATTTTGAAATTTAAAATATTAGCATAAACTGACTTGTTCAAGGCAGGGAAGTGGCTCACCACTTTCTTATGCTTCCTTTTTTTCCTCCACATATTTTTATTGGTGCACTATAGTTGCATATAATGTTTTTACATATTAGTACATGCACACAATATAACAATACAGTTTGGACAATAACACTCCACAGCACTTTCCTGCAACCTCACCTGACCCCTGGGTTTTCCTATGCTTCTGATTTATCTTTTGCCCTTATACCACTGTTAACAAGAACCTCTGCCTGATTTCTCACTGCTGTTAGGTCTGCTGGTTCTCTGCAAAATGAAAACCCACATATATTCCATCTAAGATGTGGGATCTTTAGTTCTGGGTTTGCCCTTGGTACCAGGTATCCAGGAGTGTTCTACTGTTCTTGTTTCAGTTTAACATGCTGCTAGAATTTGCAAGTGGCATGCACATTGTAGAATGTTGGTTAAGGGTACATAGATTGAATAAGCTCTGGAGATCTAATTATACCATAGCAATCATAGTTCCTATTACCATACGTATATTTGAAACTTGCTAATAGTGGAGATTTTTAAATAAACGATTTCTATTTGTCAACTATACCTCAATAAAGCTAGAAGAAAGAGGAAAGTTATAATTAATATATAGAAAATGGCAATTTGATCAATGAACTTTGGTTGTTAGTTCTCATTTGAATTTTTTGTTTAGTTCCTTTTCTTAAGTGGCATTTGTAAGACTAAATAAAAGTTTAGATAAGGTATACAGAAGCAATAAAATTTTATTTTTATACAATTTGATCATGACTCTTTTGGGGGGCACTGGGAATTGAACCTGGGGTACTCAACCACTGAGCCACGTCCTCAGTCCTTTTTTTAATATTTTATTTAGAGACAGGGTCTCGTTGAGTTACTTAGGGCCTTGCTAAGTGCTGAGGCTGGCTTTGAACTCTCAATCCTCCTCCTGCCTCAGCCTTCCCAGCTGCTGGGATTACAGGTGTGCGCCACCGCACATTGTTTTGTTCATTGTGCATTATCTTTTTTTTTCACACAATTAGAAGACAAAACATTTATTTTAGTGGAGAATCTTGGTCTCCAGTGAAAACTAGAAATACTGGAAAACTTTGCTACCTAGTAATTTTTGAGGTATACAGATTTGACCATACCATATGTTAAATGTAATTCTCTGAAACCTAACCACATTTAATAAGAAAGTTTCACCAAAGATGATCTTTGTTCAGTCCACCAGTACCAGCATCACCTTAAGACTCTGTAAGAGGTGGGATGGGAGAGCAGAGTGAACATGTGTTTGAGTCAGAAAGATCTGGATTTAAATACCAACCTTGCCACCTAGTATTTTTGTAATTTTGATTGAAGTCCCTTAATGGGTTTAAATGTCAATATTCTAAGTACATACTTCACAAGGTTACAGTGTGCTTTTGGAGAAATTATGTAAAGTGCCTAGCACATAGGAGGCCCTCTTTGGCCTTAGAATGCAAGATACTATAAATACCAGGGTTTTTGCATATTCAGAGGACTAGTATGACAGGATGAAAAGAGGAAGGTCTTTAAAGTTGCACAAACCAAGCTTCACACTCTGTTGTCATGCATTGGGGTCTGACTTTGGGCCAAATTCTTAACACAGTTGAGTTTCCTTTTCCCCAAAGAGGAGAGAAAAGAAAAAAGATTAATCCTCAATCATATCTATAGACACATGAGGACTGAATAGGTCAAGATATTCAAACATTTAAAACACTGCCTGACACAGTAATTGTTTCAGTTATATCATTATTGTGGTATTAAGATTTTTTCTATTGAGGTTTGGTTTTTTACCAGGTTCCCTTTATTTTCACTATGTTCAAACAATCAAAGCCTCCAGGAATATGATTAACATTGTTGAGCTTAGATCAATTTCTGGTTGAAATGCTAGATCTTTAATTTCACCAATGCCTCTGTTTATGGGATCTAGAGAAGTGAATCTCACTGTTCCACATGCTTCAGAGTAGAAAGAGGCTCATGAGCTCAATAGAGGTTATTTTTTATAGCTCCAACAACCATATCTTTATGATTGATGACTGTTGTTTTAAGATTTTTTTAAAAGTTTTATCTGTAAAATTCATATTTCAGATTATTGATTTCTATTGAACTTGCCTACTTTTCAATGCACCAGAAGCTATGACCAGTAGGTACAATGCAGTATTTATTTGATTAAAATTCCTTTAGCTTAATTTTCTTGTTGCTAGTGGCAACCAACGAAAGAATAGATCTAAAATGACAAGCAACAGCCACAGTGATTGCAGTCCATGTTTTTATCTTTCCCCAGTTGTGGTTTTAAAATAGCCTCTTCAGAGCTGGTAGCCATAAAACCAATTGCTGTATGTACCACTTTAGACATATTGACAAACCATCCACCTAAATAACCCTGTCTTTCTAATGAACCTCTTCCCAAGGTTTGGAGAATCAACCTGGGTCTCCTACACTATTCCCATACTAATAGTTACAAGGAAGATAATACTGTTCATATTATAGAAATTGTTTCCTAAATTGAATTTAACTTGTAAGTCTTGATCAGCATAATCTCATGTGTAGCAGTAGTAGAATTTATGTGGTTTGCATCTTTTTAAAAACCAGATTTTTTTCCTTTAAAAAAACGTATGTAATTTGTATAAAAAAACTGGTAGTTCTGGTATAGAGATTACTGAAGTCTCTAAAGGAGACTAAAAATATACCCTTGGCAGAGCTGTTAGACTGCATTCCAAGGGCAAAAGAAGAACATCTTTGTAAGCAAGAAAATATTAACTTTACAGAAGCATGATGCACCTTCAGTGTGCTGGTGGAGTCTTCCAAAAATTGAACCTGATGTGCAGAAAAAAGAAATCAACAAAACCCCACTAGAGTAGCATGCGGCATAATACAATTTCACTCTTCTTCCAACACCTTGTTCATTTGCAAGTCAATAGAGAATCTTCTAGTACTCATCTAATGTCTGCTTGTTCTGATGCCATCTGATTCTTGGAATTTTATATTTACACGAACAGGACTTCCAGGGAGGTGCCCATTATCAAATTTCAAATAACTCCTGCTGGTTGAAAATCCCCTTTGGTGAGAATTTAGTGCACTAAGCTGTGTTTCTCCAGGCTTAGGAAAAGATCCCACACACTGCAGGGTAAGGGTCTGGCTCCTTAGGAGGGGCACCTTAGGCTGCACAGTTGTTGGTCAGAGCATTTCTGAGTCAGCTGGAGTTAATGGAGCCCACTCTGACTTAGGGATACCCTTGGAAGCAAGACATGACACAGGAGTATGATACAGAGAGCCTTCAGGCTGGGCAAGGGAGGACAGGGGAGCCAGCCAAGAAGAGGCATGGGGACCTTCAAAAACATTGTGTCCACTTCATAATATTTCCTCAGGCTGAAATTCCAGACTATTTCTAATTTAAGAAATTCCTCTGAATGTAGTCTAGCCAAAATCACTAGATACTATAAGCAACTTCATTTCTCCCCAGGCAGTGAAGATCTGCAATTGCCAGCCCTGAATATTGGCCAAACAGTGCTGCCAGGGCAAAGAAAGAATGAGTAAACCATCAACCAGATCCCAGTTTCTGTTTGTCTCTTTACAAATTGCAAAGACCAGAAGTAAATTAGAGCCTTTGTGTCTCTAGGGCTCATATTGGGTACAGTATTTATTAAAGCAGGGAATAAGTTAATCTCTGGGACTCTTGGCCAAGGCCTGGATCATCAGGGTTCACCCACTGAGCGTGTGTCCTCGGCAGCTACTCACTCTGCTGGGGGTTCCTTGGGCGTATGACTAGGTCTCTGCTTTATTGGGGGCCTATGGGAATAAGTCTTCCAGCTCAGCTATTCCCATCCATGATGGTCAATAAAGCTCAGTCACACTTCTTTCATCGGTTTGAAGTACTTTCAGTTTTCTCTTTGTACTTGGAGCAACCACTCTCAGTATTCCTGGGACTTTTTCAACTAGAATCATTCTCTTGGGATTAAGGGAAACACCGGAGCTAAAGGTGGGGGGGATTTCCTTAGGGAATTAACTGCTTCTAGACAGGGGACCTTGTTTTTTTCTTTTATTTCCTGGTACTGGGGATTATACCCAGGAGCACTCTACCACTGTACTAACTACTCTCCAACACCTTTGGTTTTGTATTTTGAGACAGGGTCTTGCTAAGTTGTCCAAGTTGGTTTTGTTTATGCAATGCTCCTGTTTTAGCTTCCCAAGTAGCTGGGATTACAGGCATGTGCTACCAAACCTACTTTCCTTTTCCTTTTTTTCTTTTAAATAGAGTTTGAAAAAAATACTATTCAAAACAGTTTAGCTCCATTGTCAAAGGTGAGAAAGAAGAAAATCTTGGCCTGAAATAATTCATTTTCTTGAAAAAGTAGAACCTTACACAATGAAATGGTAATAGAAATAGAATAGGGATGTTCAAAGATGCCTAAAGATCAGACAGCACTTCAGGGCTAAATAAATTTATGGAACCTTATAACATGGCCTATATTTTTTTCTTAACCACTGTTAAGAAAATCACATGACAAAAAAAAAAAACCACTTGGTAAATATTTGTTGGGTGAATGAATGAATAAATAAATGAACTTTTGTAGTAACATCTCCTTCTCTAGAACCTTCTTATCCAGAGCCTACATTTATTTATGCAAAAATTCTTATTTAATGCCTACTTTATGTTACTTACTGTCCTGGGTCATGGGTGTGGAAAAATGAATAAAACTTGAAATATTCCCCTAAAGAGATCATGGTTCACTATTTGCAATGCTCAGATCTAAAGAGCAAGGCTATTTGTCTGTACCCTTCATTCATTTCTGGTACATTTTTAGAAACCTTTTTATTTAAATTTAAAATGTATGACATTTCTCCTATCAGTGACCCATTTCTACAAAATCTTTATAAGCCTTGAATATTGAGAAACCTGAGTATTTGTGTGAACCTGCCAAATTAGATTGCCACTTCCTTTCTTTCTCCTTCCTTCCACATTGACCTTTTCAGACATGAATGGTGCATTAGATCTGTGGGCATGGGGGAAGTAATTCTTGACTGTGATGAGCCTGATGAGATTGTATCATTTTTGGACCTCCGTTTTAAAAGCTCAGTGATCTTGTACTAGATTTTTATTGCTGATTAACAAATTACCACAAATATAATGACTTAAGACAATGCAAATTTATTATCTTCCAGCCCTGGAGGTCAGAAGTTTGGAATAGATCTCACTGGGCTAAGATCAGGGTGAGTCAGGGCTGTGTTCCATTGAAGAATGAAACTCTAGGGCGGAATCCACTCCTTGCATTTTCCCACTTCTGGAGACTGCTCTCATTTCTTCAGTGGTGTCTTCTTGCATCTTCAAAGCCAGCAATGGCCAGTCAAGTCTTTCTCTCTCTGTGTCACTCTGTTTCTACTATTGCATCTCCTTCTTAGACTCTTACGTTGTTTGTCTTCCTCTTTGATTCGCAGGACTATTGTGATTACATTGGACCCACCTGGGTGATCCAGGATAATCTCCTCACCTCAAGACTCCTGATTTAATCACATCTTCAACAATGTCTTTTGCCATGTGAAATAATACACACACGGATTCCAGTGAATGGGGTGTGAGACCTATTTGGTGATAGTCAGAGGGAGGTCATTATTCTGTTGATCATAGATCTAATTGGGCTCTTAGAGAAAAGGATTCTTACATTTCCTTCTGGTTGAAAGGTGAACTACAACTGACTACATTGAAAGGTGAACTACACTTTGACTCTCTTTTTCTCTAAATTTTGGTCTAAATGATTGATTGATCTCCCCTGCCTTATGTAATACTTTTATGGAAAAGTAATTTACATTGTACACCAGAATGAATTCTTTATGTATACAATTAGGCAGTTAATACCCATTTTGGGGATTTAAAAATAAACTTGGCATTGCAAAATGTCACCTTAAATTTGGGAACTTTTACTATTAGTTTCACACAAGTGGATGACCTTAGTAATGCTGTGTGAGTGCTGTTTCATATGCTGTAATATTTGTCCTCAAAATTTTTTTTTAGTATTTTTTATACCAGGAATTGAACCCAGAGGTACTTAATCATTGAGCCACATGCCTAGCCTTTTAAAAAATATTTTATTTAGAGACAGGGTCTGGCTGAGTTGCTTAGAGCCTTGTTAAATTGCTGAGGCTGGATATGAACTTGTGATCCTCCTGCCTCAGCCTCCCAAGCTGCTGGGATGACAGGTGTGATTACTGGCTATCCTCAAATTTTTATGCTACCTCTTCTGTTAATTTTTTTTCCAGAGAAGATAGAGCAACATTTTACCACCTTGTTTTTGATGTAGGTTATAATCACTGAGCTGATCTAATTACCATTATTTTATTGAGGTTAGTTTTAAACCAGGATGGTTTATAAGATATAGCAAATCAACAACATACATTTAATATGTCAGTCTTGTGAGACTCTAAGAATGAAATGTTACCCCTGACCTTGAGGAATCCAGTGTTTACTAGGAGGAAGAGGACATGCACAGAAGAGATAATTAGCAACTGTGGGGGCAGCACTCCTGGTGGGAAATTAAATAATGGGTATTCAAATCTTATTAGTAAATGACATTTCAGACCTTAAATATTCAAGCAAAGATATTTCCTTGAGAACTGGAGGTAAATGTCACTTGCTTAAGTTCATATTTGGAACAAAGGAGGTTAACAATTATGATACATGTTGAAGTAAAATTTCTAAATTAAAAAATCTTTAAACTTACTTAACGTATTTCTTCTTGATGCCATATTAGGGAATATGTTGGCATTAATGAATAGGAAACAATATTCAGAGCATTAAAATGCGCATTTCAGATGTTAGAAAATAAGCCATTAAAATATATATTTTCATTTGTTGAGATTTTTGCTTATAAGATACATTGAGTAACTATAACTAGGGATTGTGGACATATTTCTGTAATGGAAGAAAAAGGACAAGATAGTTCTTGTTCTTGATGCATAATGATGATGAGTAGATCCACAACAATTATGGTACAGAAATAGTATGCTGTTAAATCTCAGAGATCCATACAGTTACTTATAGTTATGTGGAGATATTTACATTAGGGCTGAGTCATTGAGAAAGTTCAGAATAGGAGACTAAGACTGATTCTTTAATGACTTCCAATAATGTAATTTTAAGGCAAATTCTTTTTTTTTAAACATATATCATAGTCATTGACCCCTTTGATGGAGTTGATTTGGTCCTTAAGTACAGTTGTTCAGTAAACAGTATTGATAGATTGGCGACAAGGTCAGATATTGCTGTTGCTGGCCCATCCTAGGTTGACTTAGATCCTAGCAGTGGGAAGAATCAAGTCAGTTGATGGACACAGAGTTGCTATTTCCTCAGCTCAAAAGATGAAACGTTTGCCCTCTGAGGTCAGAATGGAGTTTGGGTCACACTGAATACAGTTATAATGACTGGAGCTAGGGCAGGAACCAAGACCTTTGAGGATCACTTCCCAGGGCAGTGAGATCTGCAGCCAAACCACATTTTATTCTACTTTAAAGCATGGTTGGTGGGTTCAGGTAGACAATAAAATTCAATATGAGTAATTTTTATATTCAGCTCTTAAAATTGTATCTATGTGACACCAAATTAACTTACCTCATTTCTCTTTTTTCTTGTTTGAATGTTTTATTTTGGATACATAAAGTTTTAGTAGTCAAACTCATGTTTAAAATTAGCTAACGAGTCCTGAAAAGGACTTTTAAAAATTTAGATCAACCTTTCATTTTTAGAAATAGAAATTATTGTGATGGACTAAAGGACAATGAACTACCACCATCCTGTAGCTGCTGAAGCCCTGTGGTGACATATAAATGCAGGTAGAGTGAGGGACTAGCATAAATAGGTCAACAACAGTTATATTGGTGGTAGAGTTTTTCAAGGTATTTAATTTTCTTCCTTTCCTCCTTTTTTTAGTAAAATATGGATAATATCATTGCATATTTTTAAATGATATCCATGTATGTAAAGTTTCTCTTGCTTAATAAGTACTCAGGAAACAGACTAAGATGTATGTTCACCAGGGATGTGACTGTGGTTTCTCTTTGTTTCCCTTTAGGTTGAATAATCAAGAAATGTTGCCAAATAACAGACGACTCGGCTGCAAACACAAGAGCACACGCTGGAACTGGCTTAGGAAATGCCAGCCAGCTGGCTGCTCTCGAAAAAGTCTTAGGAAAAGAGCCTTCTTCATCTAATAAATGAGAAATTGAATCTCCAGGCTTAACTGGCTCAGTTTTATCTTTGTTTGTTTGTTTGTTTGAACTATGCTTTGCTGAATAACTGAGAGGGTTGATGAAGAAAGCCAGGGGTGACCTTTTACAAAACAGCATCAAGACCATTTCTAGGGAAGATGGCGTGGCCTCAGACTGTGCAGTTGATAAGCAGCACAAGGACAACCTCGGCTTATCTTATCAGGTGTGTGGGGGATGAGATGGGGTGAATACATTAAACATTAATATATATATATATATATATATGACTATTTGTATATACAATATATATGCATAAATAAACAATCAGCATTTATTTCCTCCTTTTATACTCTGTCCAGTATCACAGGGCTGGAAGCCTGAGAAGCTCATTTCCCAACTCCTTTACTTTCAGTATTCTGGGTATAATTTACAACTGTCCATAACATGTGTACATGTGAGATTCCAAAGGCAGAACAGAGGTTCAGTGAACACATGCATTTAAAAAATAGGAATCCCTTAGAAATACCCAAAATTAATTTCTTTATTGATTTTGTAAGTTTGGAATTGCAAAGAGAGTCCCCTCCACCAACTAATGAATGCCTGTTTGTCTAGCATTTGTTACAATGATTAACTCTTATTAGATAAACAGACAAATGGATTCTCTCTCCTCCTTTGACTTACTTTTTAAATGTGACATTGTTTGAGAGAATTAGTACAGTGATTCAAAACAGAAGACAAGGTTGTCACCTTTGAGTGGCACGAATTTAGTAGCAACAGCAGGGTGTTTTATTACAATTTCTTTGCAGCATGAAAACCAAAAGCTACTCCTCTGTACCTTCATGATGAAATCACATTGAGAGTCAGCATTTAAGAAGAAGATTGGGCAGGGCAGGTGAGAGTGAGGAGGGCAGCCTAATTTTCATCAGATGAAACAGTGCTAGGTTTGCAAAAAGGTAATTGTATTACTGAACAATGTGATGATTCTCCCACATGAATAGTTCACTTCCAAGAAGTATTCAATCAGGCAAGCTGTCAACAAGCTCTGCCCTTTGATAAACATATCCACTTTAATAGCAGTTCCTGAGATGACAGGTGTGGAATTGTGGCACCCAATCTCTGTAGCCTGAAAACATGAAATAACTTCTCAGTCAGCTGCCTTGAAAACCATTAAATTATACAGGATGTTACTAAATGATTAATCTCCCTCTTGTTCCTAAAAATGATGTAAGGGGGCTAGCTACATAGTGCAATGGGAAAATACCGCATCTTGGCCTGATATAAAATGAGGAATTGCCCAAAATGAACTCTGAGGTACCTTCCATATCACATCATTTGTAATAAAATTTTAAAACTTAACTACAATAAGCCATATTAGGATGAAACTTAATAATAAGCCTCTATATGGGGTTTCAATAGACCTTGATTCACCCTAAAATTTAACTGATATTTGAACTGCAGTGATTCTGGAAAAAAAATTATATATATATATATATATATATATATATATATATATATATCCACAGAGTTGATATCAATTTAGTTCCTTGGAAAATTAATGAGACAAGGATTTGTTCTCTTGTTACTAACTTGAGAAATTTGGCAAATGGCTATCTTTTTTGGTACCAGAGATTAAAACCAGGGGTGCTTAACCACTGAGCCATATCCACAGCCCTTGCTTTAAATTATATTTTATTTAGAAACAGGGTCTCACTAAATTATTCAGGACCTCACTAAGTTACTGAGGCTGGCTTTGAACTTTCAATCTTCCTGCCTCAGCCTCTTGAGCAGCTGGGATTATATTCATGTGCCTCTGTGCCTAAGCTGCAAAAGTTTATCTTTAAATAACATAAATTTAGATAGGAGGATGTTTAACTATAGGAGGATGTTTACTACAACTTCTAAATTGTATTCTAAAATTTCATGGTATTTGGAAGAAAAATGGTTAAAAGGACAGCAAACTTTTCAGCTAATAACATTTGACTTGTGAGAAGGTAGGGTGGTATTACTGAACAATGTAGTCTTTCTTCCCTGACTGAATGGATTTTCTTTTGAAAGCTAAGGATGTCAGTTTTATTTTGATAGGAAATTTTTCTGACCAATGTATTACAAGACATGTTTTTAAAAAGAGTTTAAGGGCAAAATTCACAATAGCCAAAAGGTGGGACCAGCTCAAGTATCCATAAACAGATGAATGGATAAAGGAAAAGTGGTATTTCTATACAATAGAATACTATTTAGCTTTAAAAGGGAGGAAATTCTGACATGTGCTACAGCGTGGATGAAACTGGAAGACATTATGTTAAGTTAAAAAAAGCCAGTCACAAAAGGACATCTGTTGTTGGGTTGCTTTTATATGAAGTACCAAGAAGAGTTAATTCACAGAGACAGAAAGTAGAATGGAAGTTGCTGGGTACTGAGGAAATAGAAAAGGGGGAGTTAGTTATTATTTAATGGGCAGAATTTCCACTTGGGAAGATGGAAAAGTTCTGGCGATGGAGGAAGGTGATGGTTGTATAACAATACAGATGAACTTAAAGCCATATAACTATATCCTTAAGACTGGTTAAAACGGCAAGTTATGTGGCACATGTATTTTGTCACAATTGAAAATGATAAAAGGGCAAAAAGTTTAAGATGATTTCAATCCATGGTTATCCCTTTTTCTAATTTAAGAAGGGATAACTTTTATAGATATAGTGATTTAAGATAAACTAATTACTACAAAAATAAAAAATAAAAAAAAACCCTGTCAATACCTTGTAACATTCCGTTGACTTTAAAGTGAAAGCATTTATACTGCAAACACAAATGCACTTGCAAGTTTCAGGAAGGTTATTAACAGAGAAGTCCTATGAGTCATGAGTAAGTACAGTGGGGGTGGGGATGGGTGGGGCTGAACTCTTAGGATTTAAATACATCTTGGGCAGCAGTGACCATGGATTGAAACAAGATTCCTTAATTTTTTTTTTTCTTCCCAAATCTGTTGTGAAATGGAGAGTTTCAAGTGCTCCCAGGAGGTGATTATTACAGTGAAGATGAATTCCATGGTGGAAAGGTCACGTGACTGGAGTCCATCAGGAGTCAGCCATTTCCTGTGAGTAGTTTGAATTTCCTCTGGGCCAGTCTGAGGAAATATCAAGTGCTTTTTCACATGGTGAAAAAGGCTATTCTGTAGGTATGTCCTATGACAGTCAACCTGCATGTGGTGGGTGAAGGGGCTGCTCTTTGATCCCAACTCCTGAAAGCTTGTGGACTTTGTTTTCATAGCTTCATTGGTAGCAATAATGGACCTGGCCTTATGTGAGGCTATTTGTCATTTTAATTGGAAATAGTCTTTGGTTACAAGTGCACCCTAGACCTTGCCAGGAATGTTCCATATGTGGAATTTTTACCATATTGCTAAATTCAGAATTCTTTGGAATTTCCAAATACCTCTAGCTCTCAGGGTTTCAGAAAAGGAATTATATGTCTATACTATTATAAACCTTGATATTTTGACTACTAAGTAATGATAGTTAT
The DNA here is from genome assembly GCF_045843805.1 of Urocitellus parryii. Taxonomy (NCBI): domain Eukaryota; kingdom Metazoa; phylum Chordata; class Mammalia; order Rodentia; family Sciuridae; genus Urocitellus; species Urocitellus parryii. The sequence goes on from NC_135532.1 coordinate 69,478,690, forward strand.
TCATTAAGCAAGAACTTCTTGTGTGCATATTATGTGCCAAGTACTGCACTAGGTGCTGGCTATATAACAGTGAGGAAAGCATTCACACTTTTTACTATCTAGTTGGGGAGACAGATATCAAATAGCGCATGTGCAGCTATATAATTATAATTTGCATTAAACAGTGTGAACGAAAAGAAACAAGTACAGGAAAAAATGGAAGAGGATCTGGTTTAGATTAGTGAATCAGAAAAATATTTGAATGGGGACCTGCAGAATTACTAGGAATTGGCAGATAAAGAGGAAGAGGTAAACATTCTATAAAAAGATCTTGGCAAATATGGTAGGTGGAAGAAGACCATGCCTGGTACAAGGCAAAGAATAAGGATCTGAGTTTCACAGTAGGCAGAGGCTAGATTATGCTGAGTAGGCCAATGGAAAAGACAAATTTCGTTTTATTTGCTGGGTATTGCTATGTTCAAATTTAAGTTTAAAGTTTTCATTCCAGGATGATAGGAATTATAAGAACAAAATAGAGTTGGGCAAAACTGGGAGGAAATCAGCTATTTCAGATGAGAGACGAAGGAGGTGTAAAACCATAATGAAGGAAGTAGACCTGGAGATAAGAGATTGATTCAAAATATAATCTGAAGAAAAGATTAGCAGGGTTTAGTAATGGGTTGGTCACAAGAGATGAGGAAGAGACTTCTTATTTTCTAGGAAAATAACACTTATGAAGATGGAAATGAATGAAAGAGGAACATGGTTTGGGCCGGGGTTAGGAGAGAGCAATAGTTTGGTTTTGGACATTATAAAGCTTGTGATATCTGTAGGATATACAAGTGGACATGTCCAGTCGACATTTAGGTAGATAGATCCAGAGCTGTATTTGTATATTAATATTTGGAGAATATTAATTAGGGAGTTTTCATATAGATGGATTTAAAACATAGGGATGGATGAGAATATTTTTTAAAGGAATAAAAAGGTCAGAGGTTAACTCTTGAAGAATTGCAACATTGAAAAATCAAGTAGAGGAGGGAGAGCTAGCATTGCAGAATAAGTAGTGGCCAGACCAGTAGGAGGGGGAACTTGATGAATAGGGTGTCAGAAAAGTCAGGGGAAAGAGATTTTTGAGAAGTGAGTGCTCAAGAAAGTTGGACGCTACAAAGGGGTAAGAGGGAAGGGGCTGATTGTGCTCCTTGTTTTTGACAACAGGAGGTCATTGGTAGACTTGGCATAAGCAGCCTCTGTGACTGGCTATGGTTGGTAGGCCTCTCAGCAAGGGAGGAGGCTTGTTTTTGGGATCTTTGTTGTGAAGGGGAGCAGAGAAGCAGGATGGTAAATAAAACAAAGATGCAGAAACAGAGATTATTTCAGATAGGAGCGATGAACTCAGCTAAATTTTGTCAGGAATGATAAGTATAGAAGGAGATACTGAAGATGCCTGGGAGGGAAGTCAAGGAGCCATGGGTATTACACACCAGGGAGTATAATTATGTATCAGGGTGCTACTGGTATTATACTCTTTAATCACTTATAATCCCCACAATATCACTGTGATAAGCAGTGATAAGCATCACAGTTGAAACATCTTACATTCCAAATGGCTTAGGAAGCCCAATAAGGATGGCTCCAGGCTTACGTGTCTATTAAGAATATCTTTGAAGTACAACAGAAAAAATGCAGATGTTTGTCCACTGTACCCCTTGGTGGCCTTGTAGTTATTGCCAAGTTTATTCTCAGCAGACCCACAAACATTCCCATTCCCTCGGCTTCCTTATATCCTCATTTCCACTTCACTTCTGCCCTCTTCCTCAGACCTGCTTTATGTTAGGAAACTCCTCTCATCTGCACTGATGAGTTCTCATTGTGCTGTATCTGCCCATTCCTGGGAAGCTTCTCATAAGACCAACAAAGTCTAGTATTGACACTTCTTATAGTACATCTTGGATTTATTCACTTTCCTGTTCATTTAATTGACTCTGATGTGCTAAGGTACTGTATATGCAGTGGTGAAAAAGCAGACAAGGTTAACAGCTCATGGAACTTATAGTCCAGTGGGTATGTATGCATGGAGGGGGTGCAGATGGTTGACAAGCGAACTAATGATTTTTTTTAAAGATAATCTCAGGGGATGGGATTACAGCTCAGCGGTTGAGTACTTACCTTGCACGTGTGAGGCATTGCATCCAGCCCTCAGCACCACATAAAAATAAATCAATCAATAAAAGATATTGTGTCCATCTGCCATTAAATATTTTTAAAAAGATAATTTCAGGTAATATACATTCTATGACGAAAGTAAACCAGGGAAACATGATAGAGAATTATTGAATATTTAGATTGGGAGGTCAGGAAGAATTTCAGTTATTATGCTGAAAGATCCCTCCCCCATTCAAGGTGAAGATAAAAACAGAATTTGTTTTGATCCAATAAATAGGATGAGTCAAGGTCGTGGAGAAGGGTTTTTTTTCCTTCAGCCACTCTCCTCTTGTTTTATAGATAAATAGCAGGGTCACTGAGCTTGCCCATTTTTCTGTGACTCAAAAAGGATAAAACAAAGATTCTGATCTCCATCTGTTTATCCTCTAACAGAAGGACCAGTTCTAGGCCTGCAATGGTCTCTGGAAGAACTTGGACAAGGCGATTTACCTGACTTTTCAAGTGAGGCTATTAGCAAACTCGTATCTCAGGGCTAAATGATGGCTGTGCAAGAGTGTGGTGAATCTTTTGGGGACAGTGGCAATATCAAATCAGAATTTTTACTGCCATAACATCTCATCATTGCGAAGCTCATTTTCTTAGCCCGTTAGATCTGAAAATTCTGCCAGACGCCACTTAGTCTTTCCCTTCTCTTCTAGGAAGGAATGTGCCTAAATTTTCCCAGAATAATGGGTGTTCCCTTCAGAGAAATTGCTCAACCTTGTTTGGTGGCAGCCAATTCCAGAGAATCACAAAAATGAGGGAAAAATTTACTTATTTATTTTCATATCTGGCCAAAGTACTGCATAGAAATCCAAGCTATTGCCTGTTGGTCTATGTTAAACGGAGACAGAAAAAGATCCAGAAGTTTCCATTGCTTGGTTGGTGTGCCAGTGGCCTCCTGACTCTGATGGGATGCCTTGAGGTTATACAGTGGGTCCTATCTATGGAGCCCAGCCTGGAGAAGGATGGCAAATGCTCCCCTGGTCAGTCTTTTGACTTTTATTCAGTTCAGGAGACTGTAGTTCAAACAGTCTATGCAAAACCAGGAACTAATCTAGTTGGTTTAAAAGAGAGTGAAGGTAATAAAATGATAATTCAATGATTAGAAAGTAGGATTTATGAGGAAAAAGTGAAAAAGATGCAGAAGGATGAAAAGAAGGTTGAAAGGGTCAGATCCAAGATGGGTGTTTGCTTCCATTTCCTCCTCATCACTTTGCAGGATTTCTGGGGCCTGTGGAAAGCCCCAGCCTCACCTCTGGGTACCTCAGGTGTTATCTCCAAGCCCTACTTTCTACTTCCCTTCTATACTTTCTTTTCATGTTCATTCTCCACTTCTTCATACCTGGTTTATTTGTCCCTACTCACCCCCTTAGTTAATTGTTTCATTAAGTTGTGTTATTTTCTGGGTCTCTATACTTTTGATGAATCTCTCCCATCTACTGACCTACTGGAGGAAGACTTTGTTGGTATCTGGCACATAGTTTTTGCTTAATAAATGTTTTTTGAATTGAACACTCATAGTGTCTTTGCTTGGTGCTTTGTGGATGAATGACAGAAAAAGCTGCAGATCCCTATATTCACCTGAACTGCCAGAAGTTGGTTTTAGTTTTCCCCATGCTAGTTAGAGTCTGTGAAGATCTTTAGAATAACCTTGGTTTTCTCAGGCTGGTGCATTTTTCTGGTTTGGTTGGTCCAGACCAGAATTAGTTAGGATTTCCTCATTTTTCTGGGAAAATTTAAGAACATTTCTTCCTAGAAGAGAAGGTAAAGTCTAAGCTGTCTTTGGTAGAATTTTTTAAAATTTAAAACAGAACTTCAAAACCTCAAAGTTGAAAATTTGTATCAAAAATCCAAAATAAGGGGTTGAAGATGTCCTTAGTGGCAAAAGACTTGCCTAGGATGCATAGGGCCCTGGATTTGATCCCCAGCACTATAAAACAAAATGGAAAATCCAAAGTAAAGTTTTTCACTTATATTATAGTTTTATCCTGGTTGGTTGAGTCTACTGGGCAGCTCTCTTCCATGTAATAATTTAAGCTCTAGAAAGTTATCTTAATTCTTAGACTTCTCCATTCAGTGGGTACAAGGTGAAGGAAGAATTATGGATAGGAACCTTTCATGTTACAGGCCTGGAAGTATTATATACATCTTTCTAGCCACATTTCATTGACCATTACCCAGCCACAGACTACATCCAACTGAATAGACCACTATGACATCTTGTTTAGTAGTGTACTTGGGAAGAAAGAAAAAATAGTTTGGTGAAAAATTAATTAGTTACTGGCACAGATGTCATGAGTAAATCTGTTTTTATTAATCAAATGATCCTAGCTAATGCATCAAGAAAAAACATGGCAGTCTCAAGTAATGTATACAATGTCCTCAAAGATTTTTACAATTGGAAAACTATTGCATTTTGATATACTGAGTTATAGAGATTAAGTCAAATACACAAAAGTATATTGTTTAAGTGCCCTGGGTTCTATCCCCAGTACCAAAAAAAAAAAAAAAAGAGAGAGAGAGAGAGAGAGATACATGATTGATATAACAGAATTATGACTCCACCAGTTTTTTTCATGGCAAAACAATAGTATTGCAGTATATATTATAGACAGCTCCATTAAACTTTTCCTACTTTTGTAGGATATTTGGGCCCTTCACATTTCTCTTACTTTTCAAAGGAAGAAAAACTTCCTGATTTTATTTGCTTACATATATAATCACGAAAAAATGAATGAGTAAATGAAAGAAAAGGAAGGAGGAAGGAAGCAAGGAGAGAAATGAGGGGGTAAAATCTTATTTAGGACACGAGCAACCCCATGTTTATTTTTCATGATCATTTTAGCTGTTTTATAGTAATTGATCACATGAAATTTTGATGTTCTCTTCCCAACTGTGAAAAAAGTAAACACAGAGATGCAGAAGGATGCATCTGTATTTCTGTTTGTTTTTGCATTCTCTTCTTTTAGTTGTAGCAAGTTATACCTCTGTCTGTCACCTTTCACTCTACACAGGCTTCATTCCTAACATAGGAGCATCATGTGCTTCTGATGAAGTGCACATTAAAAATAATTATGGCTGGGCTGGGGATGTGGCTCAAATGGTAACGTGCTCACCTGCCATACTCGGGACGCTGGTTTGATCCTCAGCACCACATATAAATAAAATAAAGATGTTGTGTCCACCAAAAACTGAAAAATAAATATTAAAAAATTCTCTCTCTCTCTCTCTCTCTCTCTTTAAAAAAATAATTATGGTTCAAGTAACTTCATAAATTCTATAGCATGGAGGAGTTTTAAAAGAGAAGAATGGAGAGAATAAATAGAGCAGATGCAAACCAGGTAAGAAATCAAAGAACCCAACTTCTTAAAACATCTAACTTTACAAAATTTTTATCATGGAAGCTATGTGGACCATTCAAATGGCATTATTGAGAAAGAAGTTAGCAGAGATAATCAGGGCTCAGTGTTGAACAACAGTGGCTTACATTAACAGTCTGCATACTTGTTTTTAAAAATTCAAGAAATGAGGCTTAATGTCTTTCTAATTGGCCTGTCTGTCCTTCCTCCTTCCTCCCTTCCTTCTTCCTTATATGGGGTACCTCCAGTATGAAAGATGCTATGTTATGCATGATGTTATGTATGATGCAGTCAATGCCTCCTGTTGAGGACTATCAGTTAACTTTGTCCAGCAGTATTCAAGAACCTCAAGGTGGACTGTCATTGGTAAAAAGGCCAAACAGCTGGCACATCTGATAGGGGCAGCCTGTGGAAGTACAGACACCTGTGAATAAGAAGAATCACACATAGAGGCTCTAAATCTTGCTTCTGAATGGAGGGTGGAATTGCCATGGAAGGGAAGTGCACTCAGGGAAGTGTGTTCGTGAACCCCATCCCTTGCTTATCTTCTACATTGCAATCTCATCAATTTAGTCAACATCTGGTGAATCACAAGTGAACAAGACAGTCCTGGGCAATTAAGGAATGTGTGAGACATGACCATGCTTTTTAAGTGTGTACAAAAATTATAGTATAAAATGGTCAGGCCATTCAAAAGGCACAATTAAGAAGCATGGGGGTGCATATCTCTTCTCTGGCAAGACCAGGAAGCTTCAGAGAGGAATCACTAAAATTTTAATTGGGTTTCAAAGCATCTCTAATTTGCAGGCACTTTAGGATCTGAGATTTCACCCTTGAATATGACTAATTTATTTTACAACTTGTCCTGAAAGTCACAGGAGTGGGTTCTTAACCTACAGTAGAACCAAGTATTCAAAAAAGCTTTGTTGTTCAGAACCACTGTACCTTGTGAAGGCCTCTTCAGAAGTCTTAGGAATTGTCTCCTCTATTAAGTAGAATGACCCCAGTGAATCTAAGTGGCCAGATATTTTAGACTTGCCTGATTCTCCCACAGAAATCTTTTATTGAGGAAAAAGGAAAAGTAAATCTGAGGTCACTTAGATTCTTCGAAAAAAAGGTTCGAATAAACTATTGTTGGAAGACTCATTATAGGATATTTTTCCTTAGATAACAATTTGCGTTTCTATGTGGTCATATAAAAATGTGTATTTCCTGACAAAAAATGATAATGTGAGTAGATATGTTCAATAAATTAATGCAGCTATGTTTCAGACAGATGGTTGGAGAAACTGTCATGGACCTAAGTATCACTCTTATTCCCTTTTATTGTCATCAAGTTGGGACTGGTCATTATGCTCTGAAGGAACAAGGGCATTGGTGTTTTTCATTAATATCTAAGCTTAAAGTGTCTAAGACCTTTTCCTTCAAAGAGCCAGGATGGCATCTAAGGAAGTCACAACACTGGCCATCAGAGATCAGCTTCAGGGAATCAAAAGTGTTGGTACTGACTCCTGCCTTATCTACTACAGGTTTACCTAGAATCCCCAAAGATCTTTAGTTGTTTATAACATTAGTAAACTCCTATCTATAGTCACATTTCCATGATCAATTTAGCAGTGGCTGATGTGGAAAATGTATCTTCATGTACTATCACAGTTTACAGAGTTTTTTTTTACTTAAAATGGCTGAGAGCAAAATTATAGGCTGGAAATGATGGAAAATATTATATGCACAGGACCTTAAGATACTTCCACCTTTAAGGTCTGTTGTTCTGCATAGTCCTTAGAATTAATGCTTGATTGTGCCCTCCCCATCCCCAGCCCAGTCCTCTGTATGGCAAGATTTTTAAACAATCACAGCTGAGTGCTTCAATGTCTGTCACCATTTTATCTGCATTTTCACATGCATTTTAGCAATCATGTGAATCATTTCTCCCTCACCTCCCACAAATAGCGTGGGTTAAAGAGAGCTGTGGGAATTTAAAAAAAAAAAAGCAATAATTTTGACTTCATAATCCTAAAAGACAGAATTTACATTAAAAGTGTGTGTGCGCGCACACACACACGTAGTCACAGAACAACCTACCAATGCAGCTGCCTTGGAATGTTCCAGAAGGTCATCTGCCAGTGATTTGTGTTTTGTTGTGTTGTGGTTGCTCAGCCTCTTTGATCTTGTGCCGTTTTGGAGGCAGGGTTAAATCACAGAGTGGATCGGGGGACTGACCTCATTACATCATATGTGCTGAATCACGGTCCTACAACTGTCATCCCAAAGGCACGGGACAGAAGTCGGCTGTCGTGGAAATGTGTGTCAGTGCAAATGCTCACATGCTTGTGTGATATTGTTTCTGCCATTTCCCATTAATGTCACATGAGTGTGATCAAGAAAATACTTTCTTCTCTTTCCACCCCCTCACCCCACCCTATTTGTTAAACAATCCATCAAATGCTTTTAAAACCTGACAAAACAGCTTTCATTTTGAGGTTCTGATCTAAGCACTTGCCTTGAAACATCATCAGTGTCACCACTGTCCTCTAGTGGCTGTTTTGAATCACATTCGGTTTCAGAAAGAGAATTTTATCTTTTTGTTTCTTGACCATGCTGTTTCTCAAATAAAAACCCGTGTGCCTAAGAATCATCCTTTTAAGGATGTGAAGCTTTGGGTGTTTGAAAAAAAAAAAAAACAAGAGAAAGATGATGAATTTTAATTTCCAGGGTGCCTCATCTTTGCTGAATATGAAACCTTCAAGCCTCTGAAGAGCTGAATAAATTAACCCACGTCTGTCCGGGCTTCATCCGTGAGTACAATAGTTAAGAGTACTTATTTTTTGAAGATCCAACTGCTTTTGTCTGCACCACTCAGTTTGAGGGAAAACAACTTCTGGAATCCTGTCCAACCTCTTGATATTCTGAGTGATGTCTACTGCCACTCTAATGATCAGCCAGGAGGCTTATTTGTAATCACCAGCTTTCAGTAATTTAAATAGGTAGTGGCTCAGCCAACCATTTTTATTCAAAATGCAACAAAAGCTAAAATTGCTGGTTGAATTTTATCCAGATGCTAGCTTCTTTTAGGACAGGCCAGATGATGCAGAGCAGTTGTTCATTTTCCTATAATGTGTCAGAAGCACATTTTTCCTTCACAAATCTAACTGGCAAGCTACAATGAAGTCTACAATTTATCTATCAGTTCAGTTGCTTACCAGAGCCAGCAGAGGGGACATGTGAAGAATTAATCCTTTGTGCATGTATCATCACATGGACCACACCCAAACCATGTTATCTTCAAAGACTTAGAGATGGGCTTCCATTGTTTATTCAACTTCAAAGAAACTCACCCCTACCTCACTTTTGTGTGTGTGTGTGTGTGTGTGTGTGGTACTGAGAATCAAACCCAGGGCCTTCTGCATTCTAGGCAAGTACTCTACAACTGAGTTGCACCTTCAGACCAAACAACATTTATTTATTTTGGTGGTTATCAATAATAATAAAGACTGCTGTAAACAAAAATTGTTTATCACTCCTTAATACTTCTATGAGACCCCTGAAAGCCTTTTGTCTAATTTTTCCTTCATACTTTTGTGTACAAAGTTGACTAACTTCTTAATTTCAAAAAAGAAAAAAAAAAGTGGTATCAAACAAAATCTGGATTCCTTGAGAACAAATTTCTATTGTCTCAAACTTTCTGTAGTCCCCAATAATGATCTCCTCCTGGGCCATCAAAGGAGCTCACTCTAAGTAGCTCTAAAGCTATAAAATTGCAAAATTAAAAAAAAAAAACTAAGTTAAAGATATTTTTTTCTCTCCTGTGAAATTTGCTTGAGTTTGCAAATCCTTGATTTTGCATTGAAAAAGTCTCAGGGAAGGTTGGTGTGTCCTTTGTCTGAGTCTTTGTTTAAAAAGTGTCCACAGAGTGGTTAATTGCTATTAGCCAATGCAGATAGAAAGAGTTGCCCCTGTGCAGTTTAAGGTCCTTTTGCCAATTCCCAGCAGGCTCCCTCTCTTATTTCTCACTGTGGCTTTTCCAAGTCTTCACTCATCTCTGCAAATCCTCCCCCAATTTCCCTACACTCACTGTCAGCAGATGACCTTGGCTCTTATATCACACAGGGGACAGATCTATTTACAATAGATCTTTCAAGTCCTTTCCACTTACTAAATGTACTTACCTCTACAATTCCACCCTTTTCTCCCCTTGCCCGAGTGGGGAGAGGTGACTCCCCTTGTTTTCCAAGACCAGTGCTTTCACCTCCCACCCATTTCTTCAGAGCCCTTGCTTCATCTCTTCTTTCTCATGTTTCTTTAATCCTCCACTGTCACTGTCTCAATCCCCTTAGCATATAAACACATAACAAACTCCCCTAGAATCTTGACTTAGGGTTTGTAACTAAGCATCAAGTGACAGCTTCCTCCTAACACAGAGGCTATAAAAGGCTCTTAGTACAGAAGTTGCCGTGATTTGGGTTATGTGTTCTCAGCAAATCGGGTTGTGGATAGGGGCCATAGACCAGGGTAGTGATACTGCTGGTCATAGGTAACAAGTTCTGCTTCCTCACATGTTGAAGTATAACATTAGAGAAGCATGCCAAGGCAAACATATAAAGCAGGGTTTATTTAAAAAGGGCAACACAGACTTTTCCCAGGAGAGAGAAGGGGGTCATAGCTGGTACACTGGTATCCCAAGAAATGAGCCTTTTTATGTGTCCTAGGCTTTGTTCTCCTGCTCTCTTCCCTTTATCTCTCTCCTTCCTGCATAAGTGACTAGGCCCAGGAGATGCTCTTTGGGATGACCCAAAGGTGAGAAGCAGATGGACTGAAGGGATCAAGGTGAAGTGATCTGGCCAGCAAGGGGGTGTAATTAGCAACCTTTATAACTCCTTCTAGGGAGAGACAATCCCTGGACAGGTTACCTTAGTAACAGATTGGAGCAGGGAAGGTTATCTTGATAAGGGTGGAGGAAGAATTAACATTTTAATCCCTCCATTCTATGGATTGGACCCTTGCCTATCTGCCTGTCTAGTTCTGGCTTCAGTAGCTCAGATAATTGGGCTAAAACTACCTGCTGCCTGAGTTCTGTATGAGCTCCTGTCTGCAAGCAATAGAAAAGGATTCTGGCTAATTTTTTTCTCAGCAGGAAATTTACTGGGTGGTGGTCTGTGGCTCACAGATCTACAGGATTTTGGAGGATGCTTAGAAAAGAGATAGAAATCAAAGTCCTCTGGGGGTTTTGCAGGCAGGTGAGCAGCAAAAGTTCCGCAGGTGAGAGACAGGTTCAGCTTGCCAAGCTCACTGCTGCTCCTTCCATGCAGTGGTCCCTGTACTGGTCTGGCTGTCCTAGGCCAAGTGACTTGTTATCCCATAGCCAGGCTGGGGAGGGAGAGAAGGCACTGGCTCATGACTACTGCGTGGATCATGGTTCCGTCACTATACTGACATACAGACATACAGCAGGGCATTTCCTATAAAAGAGATTGAACAGTTGATGGGAGTTGGATGCTGGACACCTTAAACCAACATAGGGTGACCACAGATGTTTACTCTAACCCAGAGAGCTACTCTAACAATGTAAGAAGAGGGGTGAAAACAGAGGAGGGGTGGGAATCAGTAGGAACAGAATAACAATAGCAGAGAGAAGCAAAGATGAGGTAGATTCCAAGAGTAGTTGTCAGGAAAGTTATATCATGAAAATATTAGTGACCCAAGAGTGAAGCCACAGATGGACTCCCACTCCGGAGAGTGGTGAGACAATGGGTGACCATAGGTACTGGGTTGGCAGGACACTGGAGTTGGCTCAGTTCCACAAGAGTGTGAAATGTTACCTCATTTACGGGCTTTGGAGTCAGAGAATCACGGATGTCCCTGGGGTACAAATGCACCCACCACAAATGGGTGGCATTGGATATGCTTTTTAACCACTATGAGCCTCAGTTTCTTCATCTGTAAAAAATAAACCCCTGTATGGTTGGTGTAAGAATTAAATGATAATGCATACTAGTACTTAGCAGAGTTTCTGGCATATTGTTATCTATTATTATTGCTATTATTATATCACATTTTCCGTGGTCTTACAAATCCTATTCTATTTTTTTATCTTCATGGAAAATTCCAACTTATCTTTTAAGATCTAGTTCAGATGTTACCTCCTCTGAAAATCCATTCACAAATCTTCCTCCTGCCTTAAGCATAACTAACAATGCAGCTCATTTCAGTTCAGGACAACACTTATAGAGTGATTATGGTATGCAAGGCATAGTATTTTTCTAGGTGCTAGATATATCAAAGATATCAAAGACATAGTTTGATTTTTCAAAAGCCTATAATTTATAGTGACAGACATAAACACTATTTTAATGTTTTCAGTAAATACCATCATAGCTCTATGACAAAGCAATATGTTGCTTTGCATTTTCCTCTACCTAAATCACACCTCTACTGCAGTGACTATGTCATTATTATTTAGTTGTTTGCTCATCTACCTCTTTTAGTAGGCTGTTATGCATTTTGAGTTCAAGAACATCTTTTTCATCTTTTCATCTCCAGATCATAGAAAGCATTCAATATCTTTGTTGAGTAAAGTATGACTCCAATCTATTTTCGTTGAAAAAAATAATTATTAATTTTTAGAGATGTCATTCTTAATTGGTTATTATTATTATCTAAGAGGAAAAGTTTTATTCTGAAATTTCACAAATCATTTCCTTACCCATAATTAAAGTTTGGTCATTGCTCAATGTTGGTACCACTAATCTGATTGAAATTTGAGTAAAGGGAGGGAGATGGGGCTGAGGAATGCCAGGCCAAAGCTGTTGGGTTGCAGCAAAATTCCAAGGGAGTCCCTCACATCCAAGATTGAGCACCAAGTTTAGGCGAGGTCCATCCATGATGGGAAAACCTAAGACCAGAGAGCAGGTGGAGATGGAGGTGGAAATGGACAGGCCCTTGAGGAGTGGGCATAGTCAGAGGAGGAGAAGAGGAGAGAAAGGAGGCCACTCTGAGCCATTCCCATGTGTGAGGAGGAAGAGAGGCTGGTGTGGGAGGCAGAACAAAAGAGAGAGCAGAGGCTAGGTAAGCGGAGGGGGGTGCGGAGTGTAGAGGAGCAGGGTCTGATTTCAATTATTAATTTGTTTGAGGATTCTGGAACACTGGCATGCAAAACATATGCTCAGGGAAGGTTGAATAAAATGTCTAATTTTAAGAAGAAAGGAGGCGTGGGAGGGTGGGTGAGACCAGGCCACCTGGGTGGTCATCAACCCAGCTCCAGGTGAGCCACACAGCAAGTAGAATAGAGTGAGGAGTGGATCCAAGAAGAAGGGTTTAGTCCAGACTTTGGTGTTCTTTTCCCACCTGAGTATCATGTGATACAATCCCACTAAAAGTCATGTGGCTCACATGAGATAATCATTCTTCCAGAATTTTAAAATGTCATTTTTTTTTTCTGCTTTTGATCTGTTGGGTAAATCTTGCCAATGTCAACTTCCTATGTCTCTTGTTTATGGTTTGTGTTGATTAATGGCCATATATATTTTGAAAGCACAATACAGCATTATGTAAATGCTGAGTAACCAGATTATTTTTTGCTTATGTGACTCAGAATTGGCAGGCTTACAATTTGTGTTTTACTTCTTTGACCAATTACCTTGATCAATCAAGCCAAATGGAAGTGGAGCCCACTTTAGGTGGGGGTGGAACATGGGCAATCTGGAAAGTATTTTGTCCAATTTTTTCATTTAAAATGAACTTAGAAGCCAGGTAGCTTGCCAGGGCCATACTGTGGGAGGAGGACTAGGAGGTCATGCTTCCTCCTTTCGTTTGAGGAAAGAATCTTCCATATTTGATGAAGACAATAGGAAAACCACTGTTCTCTAGCATTGGGTAAGTGGAGATGGGATTTCTTGGAAGTTGAAATCAGGTTTTATTTACCTGTTCTTCCTGCATAATTGCCATTTCCAAAGGTCTAAGGTCTATTTTGAGAATCAGTAGGGAGTTTGAGGGAGACAGTCAATGATCAGATTATACTGGAGGAAGTTAATCTCATGGAAGTTTCCTCATTATTGTGAATGAGTTAAAAATATATGTTTTAGGGGCTGGGGATGTGGCTCAAGCGGTAACGCGATCCCCTGGCATGCGTACCGCCCGGGTTCGATCCTCAGCACCACATACAAAGAAAGATGTTGTGTCCGCCGAAAACTAAAAAATAAATATTAAAAATTCTCTCTTTCTTTCTATCTATCTATCTATCTATCTATCTATCTATCTATCTATCTATCTATCTACTTTGAAACATTTGCCAAGTATGATGACCCATGCCTGTAATCCCAACAGCTGGGAAGGCTAAGGCAGGAGGATCAAGAGTTCAAAGTCAGCCTCAGCATAATAGAGGAGTTAAGCAACTCAGTGAGACCCTGTCTCTAAATAAAACACAAAATAAGGCCAGTGCTGTTATTCAGTGATCCCATGAGTTCAATTCCTGGTACCCGCCTCCCTGCAAAAAAAAATTATTACTCCATTATTAACTCAAGCTAGTTTAGTGGAATGATTTATTTTTTTACTTGAGTAAGAAATATATCACCCTTTAGTTACTATCCTATTCTTTCCAGATGCTGCTATTCATTTTTTCCTTGGAAAGTCTTAGTTTGGAGAGATGGCACTTTTGTTTGTGTTGCTTATAATAGTGATGACCTATACAGTGTCACTTAGGGTTGGTGGTGGCCTTTCAGAGACCAATGCAATGAAAAATAATGCACTTGTCACTTTGTGGTTGTCCTAGTATATTCAAGCTATGAGGTCTACGTTAGACAGGGTGGCTCATAAACAACAGAAATTTGTTTCTTTCTGGAGGCTGAGAAGTGTAAGACTAAGGCCAACAGCAGATTTGATGTGTGGTAAGCACTGCTTCCTGGTTCATCTACAGCCATATTCTTGCTGAATCCTCCCCTGGTAAAAGGGGCAAGGGATATTTAGGGGTCTCTTCTAAAGGAACTGTTAAAGTAAATTAGAATTAAGAGCAAGCCTGAAGACTCCCCGAACAAAGTTGGCAAGTCCTCATAAGTGACCTTAACTTTGCTCAATATGCAAATATAAGCAAAACTTAAACTTGGGCTATTTCTTGTAAATGCCTACACTCAAGAAAAATGAAACTTACAACTAAGCAGTCAGAAGCCACAAACTACCTTATATAACTAAGTACTCTTCAACAGAATGAACCAAATAAGGCAACTTTAAACTGTAGCCAAAGAGTTTCTTTGTTTTACATTTGCATTTAACCTATAGCACCCTATTTCTAGTGTTTCTTTCCCAAACTGCCCCCCTCCCACAACCCAACCACTTGTGGTTTGGAGCTGTTGGATTCACAAATTGCTCTTAGTTCACATAAACTCTGAAATTTGTTGTGCCTTGGCTTATCTTTTAACAGCACTAATAGCATTCACAATGCATTTGTGACATAGTCACTTCCAAAGTTCCCCCCTCCAAATCCCATCACATTAGTGATTAGGTTTCAATATATGTAACATACTATGTTCAACTGGGTGGCTCATAAACTGGTAGCAAAAGTCATCAGTGGGGCCCTCCGGAAACTGTTTCAAAGTTGCAGTGGGACATGGCCTGTACTCATATAACCTTTGATTTGCTGCTATAAGAATGAAAATTGCTACCTATCATTTTTATTTATAATCTGGAATATTTGTTCATTTAGTGTGTATGTGTGCATGTATACATACGTACTGCTGTGAGAGAAATAAACATAGTATAAAACATGAACACTGATTTGAAATAACACTTTGATTAGGGAGAATAAATATAAGTATACAAGTTTTTTCATAAAGTTTAGCAAGAGGAAGCCTTGCAAAATACTGTACATTTTGATGAATTTGTTTCAAAACTGATTTTCAAAGTTTTAGCATCTAAAGCACACACCTTATTTTAAAGCCCTGCATGGCAGCTTTATATCCATTTTGTTTATGAGTAAAAATGAAACTCAGAGGGGTTAACTAACCCAAAGTGAAATAGAATGTGAAAGAAATACCCGAATTGAAACCTGGCTTTGTCTGTATACACAGCACCTGACATTTCTCGTAAAGACAGTGGAGTGGAGATGTGTCAATTTTATTTGATTTTATTCTTTTGTTACCTGAGCCTCAGAGCCCACTTTCTATGTTTGGTAAATGCTTTTCCTAGGGTGCTTTGCCAGCTACTTGCCTTTCCAGGGCGTCGCCATGAGAGTGAGGGGCTAGGCTCTGCCCGTCAGATCCATCTGCTCTGCACATTGTGCATCAGTAATTAGGACACAAAGAAGTGGGAACAACCCAGAATCTATTTGGACATTTGGGGGTGGAGGTGACAACTCTTTCCTAAAGGCAGCAGTGTCCATGGTTCCTGCAGCAGGGTTCAGTCCCTGAGGCTGCCTGAATGTGCTGTGGTATCTGGGACCAGCAGGAGCTGATGTCTTGGCAAGTTCCATAGTTTGATTTTGGGACTTGTTAATGGTTGTGAAATTCTTAAGTTTGCTTCTCCAGCCCTACCAGTGTATGGGAGCTATCCTACATCTTTTAAATAATTCCCACTTTCTTTAATTATTTGCCTGAGACTGAAGGTTGTAACAGGAGGGATCAAAGGCAATAGACCTGCAGGAAAATAAGGGGGAAATTGAAATTGATTGAGTCCTGGTGGGGACTAAAGGGGAGTAAAGAATCAAGTTAATATAAAGAAAATAGATTTGAGCAGCCTTTGAAGTTGGTGAACAAACATCTAACCAAATCATCTCACCTGGGATTCCAGGCAGTGGTGATCCCATTGAAGATTTGGTTTGGCAGGTGAAATTGTAGTTGCAAGATGGTGATTGAAAGGTGTGAAGAATTCAAGAACCATGGAGTAGAGCGGATGATAGTGTAATGGCAGAAAACAGCAAACTTAAAGTCCCAGCTCAAATCATCCACTGAAAACTCATCATTTTCTCAAACAGTTCTATAAGAATCTGTCACCTCTTTCAGCCAGAAAAGCCTCAAGGAATCCAGACTCAAATAATTTATATCCCAAGTTGCTTCCTTACAGCAATGTATAACCTTCTCTGGTCTCTTAGGTGAAAATTTGAGCTGTATGTTACATGCAGTATTAAGTAGGTCCCAACACACGATGTAGAGCCATGGGAAGATTTGTGTTGCTCAAACCTCCCAACACACACTCGTGCATCCCCACCCCTGTCAATGTAAGAATGTCCCAGCATCCATGACAAAGTCAACCCAAAAGAATTTCAGGATTTTACTAACCCATATTTACAAAAATATGGCTGATATTTGTGACAGTAAATGCTGAGAATGTTAGTCCAGGAGGGAGGAATGCGATGTGATTCAGCAGAATGTATCAATATATGTATCTGCACCTATATACAATCCTAAATTCAACTGGGGGTGATTTTAGTTACTCTAAAATCAAAATTGAGTGAATCATTCACATTGGCTTAAACCCTTCTGTTGTAGTTTAAGAAAAGTTATCAAAAGATTTAGAGACAGAAGGAGGTAGGAATGAGGGTGTGTGTGTGTATGTGTGTGTGTGTGTGTGTGTGTGTGTGTGTTTGTGTGTGTTCAATTCAGTGCCTTAACTACTAACCATGGCCCTTCACTGATTCTTGCATTCAGAAATTCATTAGTGAAGAGAATATTAGCATTAAAAAAATCCCTTGAGGCTTTTCTTTGTGGACCTGGGAGAGGAGTGAGTTAAAATAAACTGATCTCACTGGGATACTAGAATCCCAGCAGGGTTGAAGCCATATAGCAGCATTTAAAACACAGGCAACAATTTGAGGCGTGGGTGAGTGACAGGCTTGAAAGGGCAGAGTCAGTCAAAATGGTCCTTGTCTCAGAGATCTTTGATATTTGTTTATTAGTGATGAGTATTTGAGTTATTCAGCTTTGCATTGCTGTGACAAATACCTGAGATAAATCAACTCGTAAGGAGGAAAGGTTTATTTTGGCTCGTGATTTCAGAGTTTTCAGTCCATGGTTGCTTGGCCATGTTGCCAGAGAGTGGATGGCGAGGAAACTGCTCACCTCATGCCATCTTGGGCTGCTTGTGGAGGGGGGGCATGGATAAGCTAGAGTCCCAATAGCACCTTTGAGGCAACCCCCCATCACCTAATTAGGTCTCACCTCCTAAAGGTTACACTACCTCCCAGTAGCACCATGGGCTGGGGGTCAAGCCTTTAATCCATAGGCTTTTGGGGGACATTCAAGATCAAACTATAAGGGCCTTAAAAATGAGCTACATATACAGCCAATCAAGAGAATATTTTATTTATAAAACAATATTTACATTAACCATATGCCCAAAACAATAGGTATGGGGCTCAATTTGAGCCTCCACATAATAAAGCACTGGTCTACCCAGTTTCCAAATTTAAATGTCAGATGCTAAAAAGGAAGACTAGGTGTTCTTGAAAAAGAATTCTGAAATCTTACTGCAAGGGTGTATTTCTTCTAGCCTTTTGCAAAGGGACCTTCAGCTACTGAACTGACTGTATTGAGAAAGAAAAATGTGATGGCCCTTATCACATGATAGGATCGATCTAATAGTTGTTCTGAGTTGACACTAGTTCCTGGGGTCCAGGAAACTACCAAGATCTGTCAGTCACAATGAGGGATTATGGGGTTCAGGTAATGATTGGGGTTTTGACCTGTCTACCTTGGCAAAAC
This sequence comes from Urocitellus parryii, assembly GCF_045843805.1. Lineage (NCBI taxonomy): Eukaryota > Metazoa > Chordata > Mammalia > Rodentia > Sciuridae > Urocitellus > Urocitellus parryii. The sequence goes on from NC_135532.1 coordinate 69,496,922, forward strand.
CTAGACCCATATCTTTGTTTAAAATTCAGTTTGATTTTATGACTGAATGGAAACCCTCAGAAACTGTAAAACCTTCTGGGTAGCTTCCTGACACACTAATGATTATTATGATAGAGCTGGCGGAAGTCCTAGAATCTTTCCTCCAAATGGTCTTGAAATAATAATACTATTCATTCATTCAAGCAATTTTTATTGATTGCCTACTATGTGTTAGACACTGTGGGCTTTTTATTAGGGAACAAAACAAAAATTCCTATTTTAGCAGAGTGAAAATTTTAGAGGAAGAAGACAATTTAATAAATGAAGCGTACAGTTTGTCAAATAGTGATTAGTGCCATGGGGGGGTATAAATCAGGGGAGGAGTGAGCAGGGGGATGGTCTTCATTTCTCATGGAGCCAACTGGGATTAAAATTGAGGTGAGGGGCCGGGGTTATGGATCAGCGGTAGAGCGCTCGCCTCGCACATGCAAGGTCCTGGGTTCGATCCTCAGCACCACATAAAAATAAATAAATAAAAGTTATTGTGTACAACTACAAAAAAATAGTAAAAAAAATTGAGGTGAGAGGGCTGACGTGGGGGTCCTGGGGTTCTTGTGGTGACCCATGTAAACACAGACCTGGGAAATAATGAAATCACACCACATACGTAAGCTAATAAACAAAAATGATTTCACATGGTTAAAAAACTCAAAAAGTCATCAGAAGGGACTTGAAAAATCTGGGGTGAGGATTTTCTATCTGCTCTCCACTTATTTAACTTGCCGGTGTAGCAGGTGCAGTAGGCAGATGGGTGTTAGAGAAAGACATGTTTGTGTTCCTGCCTGAGGATTGAAGCTAAGCACACATTTGTAGCATCTAACTTGTTGTGGGAGATCAGTAAATACCACATTGTATCTTTGAGTCCTCCTAATTGATACTGTGAACCTTTGCACTGGTAATTTTGATATTACTCTTAAAGGGTTTAGCTGCTCACTGGGTCTCCATGGAGTGGTGCTAGAGAGTCAAGTACTTTGATAATATTCAAGGATTTGAATATTATCAGCAGCAGGCTTGATTGATGGTTATATTGTTTGTTTCATGAATAGCTTCCCCTTTCACTCAGTTTTACCATCATTAATCAGTGAAGTAGCCTGATGGGTGTTGGTGTCTAAACTGAAATTAAAATCTGTTTGTTGGAGATGGTTTCAATGAATCAGTACAGGGAGAGAAGAATGATTTATGCAAGGGGTTATCTTTCAGCACATTTGTTTTAGAACCCATCAGTTCAATTATATAGAGTGTATTAGCTTTTGTCCTTGAGCAGGGTGACTCTGGATTTGATCCAGAGCATTAAAGTACAAAGAAATTTCTTCCTATTTGATGTAGTTCTTTTTTCATGACATTAAGAAAAATGACATCAGTTCACTTTCCTGGAAAATATAGCCAGAATTATCCACATTAACTTTCCTTATTTTTTTGTTTTAAATAGCCTTGTCTCTTGTTACAAAATAATTATTTATTCCAAAAAACTCTGGGAAATCCAGATTGATGCATGACAAACTGTTGCAGATTTAGTAGCTTAAAAAGAACATGCATTCATTATCTCTCAGCTGCTCTGGGTCAGGAGTCTTGTCGTGACTTGACTCAGAGTCTCAACGGCTGCACTTGAAGAGATGGCTGGACTGAGGTGTTATCTAAGGCTCCGGTCCAATTCCAAACGAAATTCGCTGCTGACAGAGTTCTTTTCCTGCTGTCATAGAGCTCTCATTGTCTTGCTTTTTCAAGGCCACAGGAGTCTCTTCTTCTGAGAGATCCCAGGTGCCCTCTTCCAAAGAGCTCACCTGATCAGGCAAGACCCACCCAGGATAATGTCCTTAGAGGCATAACTGAGCAAAATACCTTCACTATGGCATATAATATAACATAATTATGGGAGCAATATTCTATCATATTCACAGGTCCAGCCAACACTCAAGGGGAGGAAATTATATTGAGAGTCATCTTAGAATTCTGTAGACCACAAGAAAAATAGTCAAATCATGTGTAAACTACCATGACCTCAAATTTTTTTCTTTGTTTTCTCCTATGTAGAATGTTCTTAACACAAGTGACACTGAATTTTGCAAACTATTTCTTATTTTAAAAACTTACTATTATAAAAAGTATCAAATATTTTACAAAAGTCGAGAGAAAACTAAATTCTTATGAACTTACCATCCAGCTTCAACCATAATTATCCTTCTGCAGTATATCATATCGTGATATCTACCCTTTTATTATGATCACATTTACTATATCATAGCAATTTCTTCAATTTTTACAAATCTTCAAATCATTACTCATTCATTCATCTAGCTATGCAGCTAGCATAATTATCAATAGGTGTGGTAGTGAACAAAAAAATCAATATCTGTTTTCAAAGAGCTTATTGTCCAAAGATGTCTTTTTAGTAAAAAGGTAATTTTAATATAGTGGGATGTATGTTACTTGAGAAGGGAAGGGGGAGTTCTGTGGGGAGAATGCATATAAACCAAGTTTCTGAGAATCTTGGAAGTTTCCCTAAAACAGGTGCCACCTTAACTCAGGTCCTCTTAGCTTTCCAGCTCTTCCTCTAGTGCCTAGCTGGGACCTAGAACTATTTTTCCCATCAGTTTTACTACCATGTTCACACCCTTCCCATCATTTCCTCTTTTACTCAGCATAGCTTCCACGGAACATCAGTATGTAGTAGTTACAGAACGAGGAAAACTTCAGATAAAATAATGGAGTATAGAAAAAAATGATAAGAAAATGTGATAAAATAGAAATTGTCTTTCTATTAAGAAGCAAATCATAGAGAAATTCATATTATATCAAAAGCAATAATTCCTTGGAAAGGATAACTTTCCCATGAAAATAATGAGTTGACTCTTAGATTATTTAATGGACCCTATGAGCACATTGAAAGAAAAGTTTCTTGTAGATATCAAGTATTGACAGTGATGGACAGGAATGGATAAATTATAACACAACATAGGATTTATGCTTGTCCTGAATTTTACAGTTCATATGTAAAGAAATATTGACGGCGCTTTTCCTAAGTTTGATGTTACCCCAAATTTGTACGACATTAACCACATTGAGATGTGAAAATTTGAAAATAAAAATTTCAAATTTTCTAAACTATCAGAAAATTTTTAAAAATTTAATAATAGTAATTACTTCATAGGGTAAACAAACTATGAAGTAAATGCTGATGACTGAGCTATCTTTATATTTTTCTGTCAAGACAGTGACATTATATTGTCATATATAAGAGGTGATCAGAGTATGGAGACAAAAACATGTATAGAGTTGGTCCTCTTTATTCATAGTTTCCATAGCCATGGCTTTGACAAACTGGATTAGAATACTCAGAAAAAAATTGTGTGTGTATTGAACATGCACATATTTTTCTTGCCTCATAGCAGTGACATGGTATTAGGGATTGCAAGTACTCTAGATTATTTAAAATACGTGGGAAGATGTACAGAGGCAAAATGTCATTTTATATAGGACACTAGAGCATCTGTAGAGTTTGGCATCCCAGAGGCCAAGGCGGGTGTCCCAGAACCTATCTATTATGAACTGTGTGATGCCGGACAAGTTTCTTAACTCCCAGATATGTGGGAATGTAGATATATTAAAGATGGGTCAAGCAACTGAAATTCATAAAAACACTGGACTATTTTTCCAAATCTTTGTAGGTTTTTTTTTGTACTGCTTGACAGAGTTTAAAAATGTTAAACTTTGGTTTGGTTTTTGTTCTAAACAAAATACATTTTATTTACTACATTCACTCCTGTATCTAACCTTATATTTTACTTTTGTATTTTGTTCTTCAAGAGGACATGTGGGTTCCAGTTACTGTTTTCTCTCATGTAGGTCACAATGACAGTCTCCGGCAGGTCTTCCGGGTTGGTCTCTGCCCTCTGGGAGTGTGGCACAGCAGCCAGGGGAATGATTTTAAAAGCATGTTAGAAAATAATCACTCCTTTTTCCTAACCTGACAGTGATTTTCATTCTCCTTTACAGTAAAAGCACAAATACTTCTGTTGCCTGTTGGCTCTGATCTGCCATTTTCTAAGTTCTCCCCAACTCCTGCTTCAGCCTCCCGAGTCTCTGGGATTACAAATGTGCACCACCATGCCTGGCTGGAGTTTTTCTCAGTTTTCTTTAACTCCAACCTACATTATAATCTTGTTGTACTCTTCTAATTATAAATATTTATCTTGTGTGTATATTTGTCTATCTTACCCATCCTATTGGTTCATCAGTCTTTAAGATATTCAATCATTACCTCAGACATAAAATATACAGTAATATAACTAAATTCAGCATTTGGAGTGTTATATTTACAGAGTATCAAAAGGGAGCATATAATTTGATTTCAGGATCTCTCATTTACAAGGAAAGAGGCATAAGCTGTGCTGTGTAGGAACATAGTCATGGATTTCATGGGAATCTAAGAAAAGGAGTTACAGTATAGCTGAGACCTGGAGGCCTCTTGCATTCTCTCTCTCTGACTCTCTCTCCTTTTCTCCCACTCCCTGTTTCATGCTGTGCCTTTTCTCATTCCTTTGTGCTTCTCTTTTACACATTTTGTTTGCTGTCTTCTCTACATCTATACACCACACTACCTTTATGTGAAATCAAATTTGACAGCAAAGCCTCCCGTCTTGGCTTCCAGTCATGGTCTCCTTCTTAGGAACTGTGTGCAGCTGGACAAGTTTCTTCATTCCTCAACATTCCCATCGGTAGAATGGTGGAGGTGGGAGTTGTTACTAATAGTAATTTCTTCATACAGTAAATAAACTAAAAATGGAAAGTACATGTACTCTGTAAATGGTGGCTCCTATTACTTGTGCATTTGATTTTCCTTTTCTTACACCTTTAACTTTACGGTTGTTTTAGTCAGCTTTTTTTCCTGATGTGACTTAAAGACCCTACAAGATCAATTTCAGGGGAGGTAGAGTTTGAGGGCTCTCAGTTTCAGAGGTCTCAGTCTATTGATAGCTGGTTCCATTCCTCGGGGCTTTAGGTGAGGCAGAACATCTTGGCAGAAGTGGGTGGCGGAGGGAAACAGCTCACACAGTGATCAAGGAGCAGGGAGAGAAAGACTCCACTTGCACCCCACACAAAACAATCCCCTAAAGCCACACCCCCAATGACCCAGCTCCTCTAGCCACGCCCTACAGGCCTTCAATTACCACTCAGTTAATCCCTGATTGGAGTAAGGCTCTTATAACCCAGTCATTTCTCTTCTAAACCTTCTTGCATTGTCTCACACCTCACATTCAAACTATAACAACCACGGACCATCATGGTAGTCCTGATACTTTCTAAAAGATGGTGGGCACCCTGCTGGTAACTCAGTCCTACATTCTCAGGAAAGGAGTCTCTTAATCTACTGGAGCTGGGCCACATTGAATCGGTTTTTGCAAATCCAGTGGATTGGCTGCCCTTAAGGGAAGGTCCTTCTGGTCCAGTCCTCCATGTCCAGCAGGAGGTGGAATCTCATGCACACCATATGCTGCTGTCTCTCACTGATGGACAGTTAGTTTCCCCGTTTCCTACTGACCAGGGGAGAGAGAAGCTGGCAGAAAAACAATATACTGGCTAAAGATATCAGAGAATATATGTTTGATAAACATTGTTTTCAGTGAATTTTTTATACATGAAATCATGATTTTCATGGTCTTTGTAAGCTCAAGGATATAATTCAAGTTTGTCTTTTTACGATTAGTACCTTGGACCTAATTAAATCTGGCGAAGAGATGACACCACAGCGTGATGGAAAGAGCATGAAGTTGGAGTCTGGAGATTTGGTAAATTCTAGTTCCTGCTCTCACCCACTGGTTTATCCTGAGCAATATGTGAAACCTGTAAGCATCACTTTCTTCATCTTTAAACAGAGACAAAAAGATTGGCTGTTATTATAAATACACTGCTTGGCAAATAGCCTCTTTGGACAGTATTTTTGCTAAAAAAAATTAGTATCTGAGCTCAGAAACAGTCTGTGATGATCATAACAGAAAAGAAGTCTCTTAATATTTATATTTGCCAGATTCAAAGGTCTAGTTATATAGAGAAAAAAAATCAATGGCAGAATGAAAATGACAATGAAGTATCAGTGGTATTGAAGAATAATAGCTCAATACTAAGTTGGAAATGATAAAACACCAGCAGTTTCCTCAGATTAAGGACTTGGGCTTCACAGAGGAGGAAATGGAATTCATTTAAAAGTTGGAATAACTTGTGCTCCGATGTAGCATGGCTCACCCTTACTAATCTCAGTTTTAAAGACTCAAAATTCTCTTGATTTTTAATGTTCACATTATGTTCTAATCACTTGTGCATCTTCCCTAGTACTTCTAGTTCCCCTTCCCTAGTACTTCTCCGTTAACCTGTTCAGATCTGTATTATTGCTGATTCTTCATGAAAAGACAAATCTCAGCTAGACTTTGGAGTTGCGTTTGGTGGCAGATATGATTATCTAGTAAATAATGCCAACTGATTTTATTTCACAACTATTCCTGAGGGAATGAGATGCCTTTGTAGGTTAATCTCGCTTTGAACCAGACTCCCTGCATTTCCAGTCTAGCTCTCAATCGACTGGCTCTTTGACTCACACACTCCTCTTTAAAATGGTAATAATAAGGGTACTTTACAGTCAGGTACCTCACAGGGTTGAATGAGCTAATATGTGAAGACTGTGTTAGCTCCTCTTATGCTCCAGAGATAAGAAGAAAGGTCTGGAGAATGGAACCATCTTAAGGAGGTGTGGGGGAAGCAGACAAGGAATGTCAGTACAGACACTAGGGTTGAGAACAGTTGGGTGTGCTAGAAATAATATGAGGAGGCCATCCAGAATCATGGTGGGTATCCTTTATTGGTTAATATTTCTTTATTCACAATTTTGCAGATAATCCATCCAACTACTGATTAAAGCACTGTCAGTGTGGCTACCAGAGAATGATTAGTGTCCATCTTCCATCTCATGGTCCACTAATGATTTCCTTTGTCAGCGAGAGGGTTTTCTTATTTTCACCCATTCAATTCCATTAATTTAATACAACTTTTTGTACTAAGCAATAGAATATCAAGTTTTCTCTATTTTATGTCCATGTAAGAAAATTTGGTGAGTTTGAAAAAAAAAATCTCTCAAAGAAACAATGATGAAAGTAGGCAGGTTTCATTCTAAAAATATTAATGTCTCTGCTCAACTTGAATATTGTATTAAATGAATTGTTAAGTGGCTGAAGCTGATTGTCTGAAAACTGATTTCCTGCAGATTCGCCCTCATTGCAATCACTTTATACACTGATAGCCACCGTGACCATTTTTCACTTGTCAATGAAGCAAGTGAAATAGTATTTTTTTTCAATTGTAACTTTTGCAAAAGTGATAGCTCAGTGAACTGCTTAGAATTGGGTTTGGTTGTGACTATTGATGCAATTCAAATCAGCTGTTTAACCAAGAAAGAACCTCATTTCTACCTTCCACTAATGCCTGGATGTAGGCATTCAATGCCTCTGATGGCAGGCAGGTCTGCTTTTTGAGGTGCTGAAGGGCCTAATGCCTGCCAAAGGCTCATGTGTGGAAGGATTGGACTACAGCTGGTGGGGAAGTGATGGAAACCCTAGGAGGAAAGGCCTAATTGGAAGAAGTAGATCCCTGGGGGCATGTTCTTGAAGGCTATATCTTGTCCCTGAACCCTTCCTCTCGTTTTCTCTCTCTGCTTCCTGATCACTATGAGGTGAGCAACACTGCTCCACTGTGCACTCTCTGCCATGAGGTTGTCTCTTGCCAAAGGCCCAAAGCAATGGGGACAAGTGACCATAGACTGAAACCTCTGAAACTGGAGCCAAAACAAAAATTTCCACTTTTAAAGAATTGATTTTCTCAGGTATTTTACCACAGTGGCTGAACGCTGACTAACACACCAGGCTTCTGTCTTGGTGTTCCTTCATCCAGGATCTCTGTTCCCTAAGTAAAGCCATCACATCCCCACGGCAGATGCCAAGAATGAGGAAAGGGAGAGTGTCCCTAGCACTTAAGGACTCTTCTGGTCCTTCATACGCTACTCTGGTCACATCCCGTCAGCCAGAATTTCATCACAGGGCTGTGTTGAGAACTTCACTCTTTCGGTACAGCCATCTGCTCAGAAAGAAGAGAGACAAGAGATTTGAGAACAAATAACAGCCTTTGCCATCCTGGGTGTGGGGTGATTATGAGTCAACCTGAAATCTTTCATTGCTCAGTTTCTTAAAATATAGTACTTAATTAATTCTCACAAAAGGAGCTCATTTATTTCCATCAGCCAAGTGGAAGCAAAAAAGATGCAATTTTAGCAATCTGCTTGGTTTCCTAAACACCTAATTGGTAAATTCCCTTAGTGAATTCCCTACAGGGTCAGATGCATGCCTGACTGGAAGATTAACTCTTTTCTGAGGTAGGAAGATATGTAGGGAAGTCTAGGTCTAGAGTCTGAAGGCTCAGTGCCAGTTCAAATCAGAGTTTTCCTCTCAGATTCTTTACTTGATTTTTTTTTTTTAAAAACAAGCCTTGCTTCGAACTTCACTAAATAGGTTTTTCAGAACCAAAGTGAACATCATTCCTCTAGGGGAGAGATGCCTTAACCCTTTCTCTGAGGTTCTGTCACCATCTGTCTCTAATGTCAACCATATCCTGCTTCATGTCTCTGAGTTTCAGAGGTTTATTTGGTACCCACTGCTAAAAAAACTCAACTGCTCTGGGTTTCTGGGCACTGCCTGGCCTTGGAGGCTACTTGTTTCCCTGGGTTATCTTTATCATCTAGGCTTCCACATCTTTATTCCAGTCACTTTAGAAAGCCTCAAATGTTAGGGCTCTGTCTTTCTAATGCCTAATGATCCAGATGAGAAACAAGAGGTTCTGTGACACATTCTAAATGTAAACAACCACCAAAAAACTAGGTACTGACAGAATTAGAGCAAATTATATTCTATGTTTTTATATGTCAAAAGGAATCCTAATAATATGTGTAACTAAAAATAACTAATAAAAAAGATTTAAAGAAACTATGCACTTATCTTATGTGCGCTTGTCACAGAGACAGTCTTTGATGGAAGTATCTGCAGCAGGGCAACACTGGTCATGGTAGCTGCAGCTACAAATTAGATTTGGAACTGACAGATGAACAGAGTAAAAGGATTCTCCGCAGGAACAAACATGCATGTGGTCAGAATTCACTGCCGTGTAAAATAAACTCAGAAATGCTTATAATTACTGGTAACTCAGTCCAAGCCTGGTAACACCACTTCCCCTAGCAAGCCAGAAATGCTTTATTGGCTCAGAAAAATCTTATCGAAGGATCCTCAAATTTGCTCTTTACAAAGAGTCAAAATGAAATTTAAGGGCTTGGGGCTGTGGCTCAGTGGTACAGCACTTGCCTTGAACGTATGAGGCACTGGGTTGGAGTCTCAGCACCGCATGTTAATAAACAAAATAAAAGCCATTGACAGCTAAAAAATTTTTTTAAAAGAAATTTAAGAATTCTTTCCTTTCAGAAAAAGAATATTGGGGCACAACGACTAGGATCCCAGGCTTTGGATTTAAGCAGACCTCAAGGAACCCTGACTTATCAGCTCTGTTACCTTGTTTGGGAAGCTGCTTCATGTCCTTAAAGCTCTGTTTTGTCAACTTTGAATAGAGATAATGTTATACTTCATCTCATATAGTTATTGTGAAGAGTAAGCAAAGAATTCATTTAAAAATTTAGTATAACATCTGACATTATATGCCTTTAATAAATACCACCTGAAAAAAATATGGAAGTAACTACGACTTTATTGCTGTCTTTAAAATCAAACAAGTAGGGATTGACACATCAGATAAACAATATAGCATGATCCTCCCTAGTACCCAAAATGAAATGGAAAAAAATAATAATCCTTTACATAGTCTACCATTTTACTGTAATAAATTCCTCACTGCAATGTTTATACTTTAGTTTTGTGAGTGGTGAGAAGCTGAGGAAATATGCCAGGTTCAATAAGAATATGAAAAGGGAGGTGTACTGGAATATTTGCATAATTATTCCTCCACCTAAATCTCTAATCTCCAAAGTCTCCCTTTAAGCCTGTTGTGATGAATTTAATATCTGGTACAACTGCCTATTACCATACCTGGTTCAAGCTGGTGAAACCGGAAATCTTTGGGTGTCACAACTTCTTTTGACAAAGCAGAGAGTTGCAAGCCTTCCCTGGTATTTCAAACAGGAATCAGCTCAAGCTTAGCCACTTACAGATTAGTTTGTGGACCAGGTGATTGGCACCATCCAGGAGCCTGTTAGAAATGTAGAAATGAGGGTCCCACCTCAATTCTAACCAATCACTCTGCTTCATGACAAGATCCTCAGAGATGCACTGAAGTGCAGAACATCATGTACTTCTTTTGCATTTTGGAAATAATTATGAAGGATGATGCATCTCACTATCGGTTTCAACCAACTTTTTAAAAATTGCATGCTTCCTAATCCTAACTTCCCTCCCATCCCTTGACTGTGGCCTTTGGTTTTGACTTTTGTGAGAAAGTCAAATGGGCATCACAGGTTAGGTTAACTGTAGTCTAAGTCTTGCTTCTCACCTTGACTTAAATGCTTTTTTGTTTGTTTGTTTGTTTGTTTTTTATTTAGAGACAGGGTCTCACCAAGTTGCTTAGCACCTCACTTTTGCTGAGGCTGGCTTTGAACTCCTGATCCTCTTGCCTCAGACTCCCTTGCTGCTGGAATTACAGGCATACACCATTTCACCCAGCAACTTTTAAACTAGGAGAGTGGTCAAGTCCACAAGATCTGGGTTCAGAGAGATGGAAGACAAATTTTATCTCTTCCAGTTACTTCTGTGAAAATTAGAGAAAATCAGTTTTCTTACTTATAAAACAGTAATAATATTAATGGTATTTCCTCCACATAATCTTTCACTGGCTCCCATAGTTTTTAGGGTAAGATATGAGCATTTTTGTGATCAGTTCATTTTCTAGGGTATCCCAGGTGATTAGCTCAGACTAGCCTGTAAATGAATCAGAATATTCAGGATTAATGTGATTTGAACTCTCCTGTTGATTTTACTTAGTTATTAGTAGCAATTTCCATTTTAAAAACAAGAACAAATATTTCATTTTATATTGTTCAAATCTTACATTTATTCAGCTAAGATTGAGGGCCCTCTATGGTTGTGCTTGGGAGGAAGAAGTTAGACCCATAGAGTTGATATTCTATAACAACTATCATACTGTAAATGTATTCACAATATCTTATCACAACATTTTCTTTCTTTTTATGTTTAAGACAAATATTTGTAGGACATGGCTTGCTCCATTCTATAACTTTTAGTTGAGTATCAAATATGAAATCTGATGACAAGTGAAATAAAAGGTATGATATGGCATTTTCAGTCATTACTATAACTCAATACTATATTTTCAGTCTATTACTGTATGGAGAAGTCTAAAGGTACCAAACAACACTGAATTTCTAAATTCCCAGATTAAAAAGGACTAAGAACTAAGTTTATACTTCATTATTGCAAATAGGTACGAGATTCATAACAGCACTAAAGATACAAAAATTTTGGTATTACAAAGATAATTCAAATAAATAAAATAAGCATTGATCACTTTGTTTTTCCCACTCTAACAATAGCTGACTCTTTTTTTCTCACCATTTTTTTTTGTTGGTGATTATAGTTGTACATAGTGATGGGGTTTGTTGTTACATGTCCATACATACATACAATATAATCTCCTCTCTCCCCACCTCCTACCCTGGTCCCTTTCCTCTACTGATCTCCCTTTGATTTTCATGAGATTCACCCCTACCTTTCTTTTCCTTTTTCTTCTCTAGCTTCAAATCTGAAAGAAAACATACAGTCACTGATCTTCTGAGTTGGACTTATTTTGCTTAACATAATGGTCTCAATTCCATCCATTTTCCTGCAAATGACATAATTTCATTTATTTATGGCTGAATGAAACTTCATTGTGTGTATATACCATATTTTTGTTATCCATTCATTCACTGATGGCACCTAGGCTGGCTCCATAGTTTGGCTGTTGTGAATTGTGCTGCTGTAAACATGGGTATGCATGCATCATGAAAGTATGATGACTTTAATTCTTTAGGATAAACATGGAGGAGTGGTTCAGTTGGGTCATATGGTAGTTCTATGTCTAGTCTTTTGAGGAACATGCCATACTGATTTCCATAGTGGTTGCACTAGTTTATGATCCCACCAACAGTGCAAAATGTCCCCTTTTTCCAACATCCTCTCTAGCATTTATTATTGTTTATATTCTTGATGACTGCTAACAATGGCTGACTCTTGAAAAATATGACACACACACATATTTCATGCATACATTTTAAAATCAGGTTTTACCTTACCAAATATTTTGAATAAATTTACCAGAATCCAGTGGAGTTTTTTCCTTTCAGCAAGAACAACCCCTTAGTTTGAAGATTGTATGAAGCCAATTACAGGTTCAAGTTCAAATATTACCATTATCATCTTGATATAAAAAAATCCTAAAATTGTTAGGTATAAAAAACATGATTAAGAAAAATCACTAGGGTACCAGCTAGGAGAAGAGACTTCCTTCACTTGAAATTTTGCTCAATTTTTTTTTTTTTTTAATTTTCCGATTTTTTCAAGAAGGGAAACTGGATAGCAGCTGGCGGGCAGCTGGGATAAAGACTGGGAACTCTCAAGAGAACTTGGTAACACTGTTATTATCAGTAACAAAATTCCCAGAACACATTTTCTTGATGGGGGAATGGCAGTGAAGTGTGAATTCTAATACTCTCTTTTTCCATTTCTGAAAGCAGTGACTTTGCTGCTGGCGCACTCCGAAAGGAAGCTGAAGTCAGACATCGGTTGCTGCCTCCTGATCTTGGTAGCACTGAAACGTGCTCCCCCCACGTGCAATTGGGACAGTAATTTCCTAAGAGAATATAAATAAGCCTTCCACAAGCAGATCGTGTCTAAACCCTACTCACTCTTGGACTTAACTTCTTCACCATCTTTTTTTTTCCCCCTGAATCTACCAAAGATAATGGATCTTCTGAGGTTCAGTTGTGCATTTGTTCCTGAGGAGTGGGTTTGAAGTATTGCAAAATCAAATCCAAACTTGCATCTGTTGAAACCACTCTCTCATTTAAATGCTTTCCCCTCAACAAAGTAACATAAAAAATGCATTAAAGTGAAGAGAATAGTGTTCTTTTAATGTTTTAATATGCTAGTCTTCATTATTTTTCCTACTTTGTTTCCCTCTAGTGCTCTGAAGTGAAAAATGCATGGATGTTTTATGTGGGGACATACCCAACTCAATGAATTGGTTCACTAGAGGGAAATTGGAAAGATTCTGTCTTATTGTCCTTTTCAGAACTTGGATACTACTGCCCCTTTGAGGACAAAAAGTCTCTCTAACCCACCAGCACCACTGAACATCTCGTCCTGAGAATATTCCGATTTCCAGGAACCAAGTACATGATGATTGTATTTGTCTCAGTATCTTATGTCCGTCTCTGTTTTGTTAGTTTGGTTATTGTTTCCTTTTTCTGAATTTAATACTCTAAAGCATAGGTCTGTGCAGGCATTAAGCTCACATTGGAACAACTTTTACAGGTAAATGGCTGAATGCAATTAAGTATCCACTTTATTATTCCATAACAGTGATTTTTAAAAGGGGGAAATGGACTAGTGCTTCAATTTCAGGTATTAAGCACTCTGTTTTGTCCTGGAGATAGCATCCTCATTAGATTTCTGGCTATTTGGGGGACATCTGTCTTTTCCTTGTCTTAAAAAAGAGAACAATGAGCAGGGCTTGCTACCACAGCAGGAGTTATTCCCAGAAGGAGAATTATTACATTATTCACACTCTGAATGAGACTGAATATGTTTTGTGGTCACTATGGGCTGGTGCTCTGGAACTGTGATTCAGAACCACTTAAATTTTTTTTTTTTTTTTTTTTGGCAAGAGGCAGAGTATATATAACCGAACAATAGTTTGATGGCTTTTCCAGGGCTCGATGATCTCACATTTTGGGCTGGGCGACTTCCCAAGGTGAAAGATCTATTAATCTGAAAATCTAGGTGTGGTTACCAGTAAGGGATGCTTTTGTCCTCAGAGCGGAAGGTACTCGATAATCCCGCAAGGAACCATATGGATGCACAATCATCTACGGCCTCCAATACATGGCTGGACACCTCATAGGCCACCTCTTGGCCTATTCATCAGATAATAATCAAGGACACAATAAGTCAGTCTCACTCTGATTTCAGTCCATCAGTTTTATCGTTTTAAAACTCAAGGTAGAATTGGGCTGCAAATGAGTCCCAAGTATTTAGAAGTAAAACAGGCAAGGTAGAGACAAAGTGAACCTGGATGAGACACTATCTTTGGCACTGTTTTAAAGACACTTGGCAGTAATCTTCAAAGGAGCCTATATGTTGATCTTTCTTGGCATGACTTTTGTTTTACTTATTCTTCAGTTCCATTTTTTATTTTGGGGTAATATTTTCTCCAATATGCCTGGCAGCTGTGCTGAGTGTCCATACCGCCGATTTCTGATCATTGTAGGGAAAGGCTTGAATTTTTTCCATCAGAAAGAAAAATAATATCCAAATTATTGCTTTGTATCTCAGTGTTGCTTATTGTAATAAGACAAACATACAGCAATCTGAGCACTTCAAAATTTTGGCAATTCATTTATATAGAACTTGGTTAAGTGGATCTATAAAAGTAAAGATGAGATAATAATGAATATTTTGTTTTACTTAAAAAAATTTCAGATTTTTTAACCCATTACCAGCAACTTTATTTATTTTTGGGGTGCTGGGGATTGAACCCAGGGCCTTGTGCATGTGAGGTAAGCACTCTACCAATTGAGCTATATCCCCAGTCCCAGCAACTTCATTTTTTTATAGAAATCACAAGTACTAAAGGCATCAATATAGGATTTCAACTATTAATTGATTGTGGACCTAAAATTTCAGATGGAAATGTTCAAGAAGACCTGATTCTTCATGTAAAAATACAGCAGTCAATTGCATGGGTTTTGGAGGTAAATAACCTCAAGGCTGAAAGCATGCTCTTACTTATTGGGAGAACTTCCTGAGGCTTAAGATTCCATGAAATTATGCGTCTTTTCTTTGTTTTATGCCATTCTGCTTCAAGAACAGAGCAAACTGATTGACACCTAGTCAAAGCTCCACTATAGAAACGGTACTTTTTCTTCCTGTGCATGAAAATTCTTTTTCAGCAATTTTTTCATTTAAGAAGCCCATCGCTTTGCTCTTTCCTGAAGAACATTTGGGTTCTGCAATGAAATACATGCTTGAGAAGATGAAGCATCACTGCGAGCTGGGATGGCCTTTGCTTCCCATTTCCATTTTGCTGTTCCTGTTGAAATTTCCTTATTGACTGGGTAAATGAAGTCAGAAATATACTTACTGTTAAATGTCTTAATGTTGAAATAAGGAAATTCTAAGCATTTTGGGTTGAAAACGGGAAGAGTCATTGAGGCTGAGGAAAAAAAGGATAACTGTTATACTTTTCAGTTGAATATCTTCTATATTCTATTATTACCACAATCGCCAGCAAATTTCATAATCTCCAAAATTAACTTGGATTTTATAATCAAATTACACTGAGAAGTTGGTTCTTAAGGTCTTTCCATAGTTGAAACAGTGCTTGTTACTTGTGTGGAATGTACATTATACTTACCTGTACTATGCAGGTGAGTGCCTATCTATTCACCCAATTTCATAAAACTTCATAAACAGTTACTGAGTGACTGGTACTGAGCCAGTATAAGGGAACTCAGAAATAAATACAGATATTTCATGTCCCCAAATTGTATAATTTATGATACTGATATCAAAACAAATAAAGTGTGATATAATAATGGAATAGAACGTCAAATACCACAATGGGAGGTATTCAGAGACATATAATTGCTTACCCAGTATTAATTCTTCCTCTTTTCCTTATAATAGAAATTTATACCAGGCAACAAATACCCAGCTCAAGACGCCATATTACTTTCCTGCTAGATGTAACCATGGAATTAAGTTTTGGCTTGTGAAATGTAAGCAGAAGTTTTAGGTTGGATTTGAGGGACATCCCCTTGGTAGAGGGACAAAATGATTGGCACTTGCTGGCTAAGATGTGGATGTGATGGCTGACACTCTGGCAGTGGTCCTGGAACAATAGAATTCTGGAACCCTATGACCCTGAGAACAGAAGCCAGGTGCAAAAGATGGCAGAGCACAAAGATAGAAGGATCCAGGACACACTAATGAACCCTGGGATGACTCTCCCTTGGTTTGGGGGTAGAAATGTGTTTCTGTCTTGCATTACTACTAATTTTATTCTGTTACTAGAGTCTAAGGCAATTTCAGATGACATGAAAATATAGTTCTTTTTAAGAAGAAAATATCGGGGAAAGTATCAGAGAAAGTGATGCCTTGACAGATTATTTTAAAGGATATATGGGGGGGGGGGAACTGTCCAGGTTATAGAAGATGAAGGATCCATTGAAAGATATTTGTTGTTGCCACATATTTCATTAGGTATTGTTTTTTTAATTTGAACTTTTTGTTTGGCAATAATTTTATACATACACAAAAACTGCAAGAATAAAAATAATGCTAAGAACACTCTTCTGCTTTTTCTTCAGATTCAGCTATCATTAATTTGTCCCATTAGTTTTGCAATTAACTGTCTTGACTATGTATTTGTCATTGTGGTGCCATAGTTCAGTTGTGTATGTCATAGCCCTTTCTTTACCCCCTAAATATTTCACTGTGTATTTCCTAAAAACAGAAATATTTTCTTGCACCTTCACAGTTTAGTCATCAACTCTAGTAAATTTAACATTTATCCACTAATTTTATCCATGTTATTATCCTTACACAATTGCCCTGACAAGGAGTTGTGTAGTGTTTCCTCCAATTTAGAACTCAACCAATGATCATTTATTACATTTGTTTATCATGTTTTTTAACCTCCTTTCCTCTGGAGCATTTCCATAGCTTTAATTTTTGTATCAATAATATTTGTGAAGGTTAGAACCTTTCCCCATCCTTTTATTGGCTTTCTGTTTTCTCATGATTAGGGAGTACATTGTCAACTAGATACTACAGATGACGTGATGCTGTAGCCTTACCAAGGTATCCCATCTGGTGGCACACAATGGCCACCTGCCCCTGGTCAGTGATGTTAGTTTTAATAACCTGGTAAAAGTGTTGCCTAGGGCTGGGGATATAGCTCAGTTGGTAGAGTGCTTGCCTCACGTGCACAAGGACCTGGGTTCAATCCCCAGTACCATAACACACACACACACACACACACACACACACACACAAGTGTTGCCTAACTTTCCTCCTATATAATATTTATTATTATTTTTAACTTGAAACTAATTAACAACTGTGGTAAGACACTTTTAAGTCCACACGAAGTTTCTAGTCTTCAACAAAATTACTCCCTTGACTTAGTATCCATTGATGCTCATTTGTCTGATCCAATCTTTACTGTGTGTTGTAAAATGATGTTTTTCTTACCCCAGTACCCCTCCACATTAAGCAAGATATCTCCCTTCTCTCCTATGTATGTACATACGTATGTATCTATCTGTCTATCTATCCATCTTCTTCATCATCATCATTGTTGGTACCACTCCTTAGTTCTTATCTTTCAGTGGCTTATAATTCATTACTGTACTTAACATTTTGGTGCTCAAATTATCCCTGATTTTGCCATGGGGGCTTCTTTAAGTTGATCCTTGTCCTTGTTACAAGCCCCCCCACACTTTTTAAAACCACTTCTTTACTTTCAGAAGTACATTTAAGACTCATCTCTCTCTAGAATAAAATTCATTGGATCCACATTATGTCTTTGAATCTTCACTAATTGATATTGTAAATCTTTACACAAATATAATTTTAAAATATTTTGGCTATGTTAGCAGTTTAGCATGTCTCCATAGAGAGGAGCCCTTGTTCTTCTTAGTGGGGAATGTTATTAGAGGACAAACTGGGTTTTAGGTCTGCTTGTGGCTACTGAGATGTCATTGCTTCTTGGTCCTTTCAGTGGATAGAACTAGAAAATTTGTGTGTGACACATATACACAGGCACACACACACACAGAGATATACACAGACACAAAGTACATATGTATACATATATGCACACATATATTTACAAATGCAAATATATATGCTTACACAGGTGCACATACATATCCATATACACATGCCAACATATTTTAGAAATTGTGAATCCGCGTCAATATCTCTATTTCCAATCCATTCCCTTGGGGCTTTTTCTTTCCATCCTTAATTGTATATGTGTGGCCCTTCTTGCATAGTGAGAAGTCTGACTCTCAACAATATAAGCACAAATTATTCACTGTTCAATTCTACAATACAGGATTGAGTGAAGCAATTCAATTACAACTGCAAGAAGTAAACCTGTTAAAAAGACTTTAGCATTTGTTTGCCATTCTACATCACCATCCCCCTTCATACTCCATAAATACTTGTTTAATGGTAAGACAAGTTTGAAAGTCACCAGTGTGGTTATCCATCTACTATATCTACGATTGGTCCAGGAGTATACCTATTTTTTACTCTAAACTTCAATGTTTTCTATATTTGGCATATTCACATTGTTGAGTGTAAATCCAAAAGTCATGCACATGTGCATGCATGTGTGTGTGAGAGATAGTGTCTGGTGAAACCAAGAACATGCTATCTATACTTTCCCCCTTTTCATAGCTCAACAAAAAAATAGCAAATTTCACCCTAAATGCATATTACTAAGTGAAAGAAGCCAGTCTGAAAGTTTTACACACTTTGACTATAACTACATAACATTTCAGAAGAGGCAAAACTATAGAGATAGTTAAAAAAATTCAGTAGTTGCCAGGGGTTAGGGAGGGAGTGGAGAGAAATGAATAGGTGGAGTAACAGTGGGTGTCTGATGTTATGCGTCTGTCAAAATTCAGTGTTACACAACATGGAGAGTGAATGCCAACATAAACTAAGAACTTTCATTAGTAATAATGCATTAATATTGGCTTTCAATTCTAACAAATGCACCCCACCTCAGCAAGATGTTAATAATAAGAAAAACTTAAGTCTAGAGAAAAGTTGGTACTCAAAAACCTCTGTGCTTTCTAATTTTTCTATAAACTTAATACTGCTTTAAAAATTAAAGACTATTAATAAAAACAAAATAGGAAGTTGCAATTCTAGAAAAACTCAACAGGAGAAACAGCCTGTATCATATTGGGGATATCTAAAACTAACCCAGTCCATCTAATATACCATCTATGAGCTGATTTGAAGATTGGGAAAGTTTTGTGTGTGTGTCTCTCTCTCTATGTGTGATTGTTGCTTAGTTGATAGGTTGATTTTTAGAAGTTATGAAAATTTGGAGATTTTTAAGGACCACAGACAAATATAATTTATTCACCTCTCAATGAACCTTCTTTAAAAACTCTTCTTACCATCCACTTCCATAGGGTAGCTAAGCAGACCCTACTGGAATTACCTCCTGTTTCTGCATCATGCATCCCTTGATAGTTCAGTGCTGATATGATTTTCTGGGCTGTGCTCAGTGGCCAGCCCAAGGAAGCTGAGTTCAGGGCATACATTCTTAAGTTATGCTTGCACTGCAGTGGATGCTTTTCCTTGAGCCTCCTGGTTCCCTAGCTCTGGAAAAGCAGCTATGTTCCCAGGGCTGATTTTGGCAAGAGTCCTCTTAGCTTGCATGACAACAAAACACACCACTCCAGGAACAAACTCATGCATCTGTGACAATTGGGTCATGTTTTCTGACAGGCCCCTTATTAGTAAGGGCAAAGGATTTCTTTCTTTGCATCTTCAGATGGTCCTGAGTTAGGATGATCCAACTTCTAAGATTTTTCTAGTTGATGATGGTACAAAAGCACTTTGCATTCAATAGAAATCATACTTTGAATTTTGATCATTTCCTGGGTCAGCACTATGCCTTAAGAATATTCTCTTGTAGTGCTGGGAAGCAGCAGCAAAGCACAACTCCCAATCATCCATGCTATCTATGGCAGAGAGAAAAACCTGGTACTCGGTGTACTGCGTTACTCAACTATGGTGTTCAGTAGGCTGGGTGTAATAAGTGCATTCTCAACATAATATTTTCAGCTTCCAGTTGGTTTATCAGGACGTAACCCTGTCACGAGTCAAGGAGCAGCTGTACAGTGATTTTCATTCAAGTGAAGTCCATTGCTTCCCAGTTCCTCAGCAAAATTCTTGCGCCTGAATTGCTACTTGGGGGTTTGCTGTCCTCATCTGCAGTGCAGCTGTGTTCTGTCTGTGTGTCCTTGTGGCTTAGCTGCTTCTATTATCTGCTCTGTTAATTTCCCTTGGCTTCGAGTAGAGCAGAGAATAGCAGGCTGGAGGGTGTTTTTTTCCAATCTATTTAATGGGAAGCATGGAGCTCAGGGTGATTTCCCCACCTCACATAGTTGTGTGATTTATGTTCTTCCTTAGTAGCCATTTCTGGTAACTGCAGTGTGACCTTATAATACCAGTTATTTTATGAATGCAAAGAAATATTATTTAGCTTTTATGTGGACTATCCTCAATGTAACCATGCAATCACCAGAAAGGAGCAAAATTCAGGATTAATATATACATCTTATGAATTTATGAGAAAATTTAATTTTATATTCGTGAGATCAGAAGAGAACTTGGTGAGAGAATTTAGAATCTAACGTTTGCCCATTTCCTTTTCCTCTGTAATGATGACAAGGAACTACACAGAAATTCTGTAGAAGGCTTGGTGTGTTTCAGCCTCGGCTATATCTTCACGTAAACCTGGAAATATGGAGAAGGTGTGGCTTTTTTTTTTTTTTAGTGGTTTTAAACAACACAGCTTTATTGTCTTGTAGTTCTGGAGGTCAAAAATCAAAAATACATTTCACTAACCTAATATCAAAGTTTCAAGCCTCCTGGAACCTCTAGAGAAGAATCAGTCTCCTTTCCTTTGGCAGCTCAGACCCTGCGGGCATTCCTTGGTTTGTGACTTCTTTCCAATGATCACATCACTCTGATTGACCTCAGCTTCTCTCATCACATCCCTTTCTCTGAGTCTGACCCTCTTCTTTCCCTCCTGTAAGTACTCTTCTGATTCTATTTGGCAAACTGGATGATCCAGACAACTCTCTCCAAAACACACTCATAGGTTTTGAGAGATCTGGAATCTTTTAGGAGGCCTTTATTCTGCCTATCTCGTGGTCTCTTACTTATTATTCCATATCTGTGTAAACTAAACATGATCATGCTTTAAGAGCTCTATCTTCAGGTTATTTTCTTTTGTTTTTGCATTTATTTCTTGTGTTAATTGATACAGTGACTTACACGACTAAGGGTTGACTTTCCCTTTATCCAAAATCCCTGGGATCAGAAGTATATCAAGTTTCTGACTTTTTGGATTTTGGAATATGTATATATAGCAAGACATGTTGGGATGAGACCCAAATCTAAATATGAAACTCATTTATGTTTCATAATACCTTATTTACATAATCTAAAAGTAATTTTATTTATTTATTATTTGTAGTGTGCCTGCATTTTAACTACAATTCATCACATGAGATCAGGTGTGGAATTTTCCACTTGTGGCACTCAAATATTTTGGTGTTCAGGACATTCTAAAACATTTCAGATTTCTGAATTAACAATGTTGATCCTGTATATGATATCATGGTTTATAAATTTCAAAATATATGCTGATGACGTTCACATGAATGTATCCAACTTGGACTGCAATGAATTCTTTTTTTTTTTATTGTTGGTCGTTCAAAACATTACATAGTTCTTAATACATCATATTTCACAGTTTGATTCAAGTGGGTTATGAACTCCCAATTTTACCCCGTATACAGATTGCTGTATCACATCAGTTACACTTCCATTGATTTACAAATTGCCTTTCTAGTGTCTGATGTATTCTGCTGTCTGTCCTATTCTCTACTATCCCCCCTCCCCTCCCCTCCCCTCCCCTTTTCTCTCTCTACCCCTTCTACTGTAAATCATTTCTTCGATTTGTATTATCTTGTCTTACCCCTCCTTTCCTCTTATATGTCATTTTGTATAACCCTGAGGATCGCCTTCCATTTCCATGCGGTTTCCCTTCTCCCTCCCTTTCCCTCCCACCTCTCATCCCTGTTTAATGTAAATCTTCTTCTCAAACTTTCGTCCCTACCCTGTCCTTGTTTACTCCCCTTATATCAAAGGGGTCATTTGGTATTTACTTTTTAAAGATTGACTAGCTTCACTTAGCATAATCTGCTCTAATGCCATCCATTTCCCTCCAAATTCTATGATTTTGTCATTTCTTAATGCAGAGTAATACTCCATTGTGTATAAATGCCACATTTTTTTTATCCATTCATCTATTGAAGGGCATCTAGGCTGATTCCACAATCTTGCTATCGTGAATTGTGCTGCTATGAACATCGATGTAGCAGTGTCCCTGTAGCATGCTCTTATTAGGTCTTTGGGGAATAGACCGAGAAGGGGAATAGCTGGGTCAAATGGTGGTTCCATTCCCAGCTTTCCAAGAAATCTCCATACTGCTTTCCAAATTGGCTGCACCAATTTGCAGTCCCACCAGCAATGAACAAGAGTGCCCTTTTCCCCGCATCCTCTCCAGCACTTATTGTTGTTTGACTTTCTAATGGCTGCCAATCTTACTGGGGTGAGATGGTATCTTAGGGTAGTTTTGATTTGCATTTCTCTGACTGCTAGTGATGGTGAGCATTTTTTCATGTACTTATTGATTGATTGTATGTCCTCCTCTGAGAAGTGTCTGTTCAGGTCCTTGGCCCATTTATTGATTGGGTTATTTGTTATCTTATTGTCTAATTTTTTGAGTTCTTTGTATATTCTGGTTATTAGGGCTCTATCTGAAGTGTGTGGAGTAAAGATTTGTTCCCAGGATGTAGGCTCCCTGTTTATCTCTCTTATTGTTTCATTTGCTGAGAAAAAACTTTTTAGTTTGAGTAAGTCCCATTTGTTGATTCTAGTTGTTAACTTTTGCGCTATGGGTGTCCTATTGAGGAATTTGGAGCCCGATCCCACAGTATGTAGATCATACCCTACTTTTTCTTCTATCAGATGCCGTGTCTCTGATTTAATATCAAGCTCCTTGATCCATTTTGAGTTAACTTTTGTGCATGGCGAGAGATAGGGATTCAGATTCATTTTGATGCAAATGGATTTCCAGTTTTCCCAGCACCATTTGTTGAAGATGCTATCCTTCCTCCATTGCATGCTTTTAGCCCCTTTATCAAATATAAGATAGTCGTAGTTTTGTGGGTTGGTTACTGTGTCCTCTATTCTGTACCATTGGTCCACCCGCCTGTTTTGGTACCAGTACCATGCTGTTTTAGTTACTATTGCTCTGTAGTATAGTTTGAAGTTTGGTATCGCTATACCGCCCTGCAATGAATTCTAACTGCATTATGTGCCAGTCTCACTAGGTACATAGTAGATGTTTATTTTAAGTTCAGTATACAGTGAATTGAACTTTTTATGTATTTTATATCCAAAAACATTCTAAGAAACATTTCTTATCTCATTAATTTAAAATTCCATATTTATATACTCAGAATGAAACCCATAGACTCTCATGGACATCTTTTTTTTTCTACAATCTATGTCCACTTTACCATAAAATCTCTTGTATCTTCAAAATATATTCAGAAACAAATCACATTCCTTCATCCTCACCAGCTGGCTAGTACAAGTGACCATGATCACTTGCTTAGATTGTTGCAATATCCTTTTAATCCATCTCCTTCTTTGCATTTTTTTATTCCTATGGTTTATTCTTAGTTTAGCCGCTTGAGTGAAAGGATAAGTGAACATTTCACCTCTAGTGAAGTCCTTTCCCTCTCAGAGAAAGAAGCTAAGAGCGTTTACAGGGGCCTTCGAGGTCCTACATCACCTGCCCCTCCTCCCCACTCTCTCTCTCTTTAGGTTTTGTAACTCATCTTTTATTATATTCTCCTTGGCTCCCTCTGTTTCTGCCTACCAGCCCCCTTTTCACTCCTTGAACACAATAGGCATGGTCTCCCTATAGCGATTCTATACTTTCTATTTTCTTTTCCTGGCATGTTATTCCCCAGCTATGATCCCTTTCCTCCTCTGAGTCTTTGTTTATATTTGATCTTCTCAGTGAGGCTTCTCTGAAGATGCTGTGATCCCCACCTTCACCCTGGGGCTTTTTATCTTTCTTCACCATTTTATTTGTCTCCACAGCATTCCCTTCCATATAATGTACTCAGAAGCCCTTGGGCCTGCCCAGGCTTGTAACTATTTTATATTCTTTTCTAAAAAATTTAATTTGCTGTATATGACAACAGGATGCATTACAATTCGTCTTACATATATAGAACACAATTTTTCATAACTCTGGTTGTACCCAAAGTAGAGTCACATCCTTCATGTCTTCATACATGTACTTAGGGTAATGATGACCATTGCATTCCACGGTCTTTCTTACCCCTATAACCCCTCTCTTCCACTCCTTCCCCTTTTTCCCTCTGCCTTATCCAGAGTTCATTTAATCTCCCCATCCCATATTATGGATCAGCATCCTTAAATCAGAGAAATCATTCAGTGTTTGTTTTTTGGGGGGGATTAGCTAATTTCACTTAGCATTATATTCTCCAGCTCCATCCATTTACCTGCAAATGCCATGATTTTATTCTCTTTTAATATTGAGTAATATTCCATTGTGTATATATACACCACATTTTCTTTATTCATTTATCTACTGAAGGGTATCTAGGTTGGTTCCACAGATTAACTATTGTGAATTATACTGCTATAAACATTGATGTGGCTGTGTCCCTGTAGTATGCTGGGGTTTTTTAAATATTTACTTTTTAGTTTTGGTGGACACAATATCTTTATTTTATTTTTATGTGGTGCTGAGAATCAAACCCAGTGCCTCACACATGTCAGGCAAGAGAGCTAACACTTGAATCACATCCCCAGTCCCTAGTATGCTGTTTTTAAGTACTTCGGGTATAGACTGAGGAGTGGGATAGCTGGGTCAAATGGTGCTTCCATTCCCAGTTTTTCAAGAATTCTCCATACTGCCTTCCATATTGGCTGCTCCAATTTGCAGTCCCACCAACAATGTATGAGCGTGCCTTTTTCTCCACATCCTCGCCAACACTTATTGTTGTTTGTCTTCATAATAACTGCCATTCTGACTGGAGTGAGATGATATCTTAGAGTAGTTTTGATTTGCATTTCTCTAAATGCTAGAGATATTGAACATTTTTCATATATTTGTTGACTGATTATATATCTTCTTCTGAAAAGTGTCTGTTCAGTTCCTTGGCCCATTTATTGACTGGGTTATTTGTGTTTTTTTGGTGTTAAGATTGTTGAGTTCTTTATATATGCTAGAGATTAGTGCTCTATCTGATGTGCATGTGGTCAAAATTTGTTCTCAATTAGTAGGCTCTCTACTCACCTCACTGGTTGTTTCTTTTGCTGAGAAGAAACTTTTTAGTTTGAATCCATCCTATTTATTGATTCTTGATATTAATTCTTATACTATAGGAGTCTTATTAAGGAAGTTAATAAGACTAATCCAACATGATGGAGATTTGGGCCAACTTTTTCTTCTAATAGACACAATGTTTCTGGTTTAATTCCTAGGTCCTTGATCCACTTTGAGTTGAGTTTTGTGCATGGTGAGAGATAGGGGTTTAATTTCATTTTGTTGCATATGGATTTCCAATTTTCCCAGCACCAATTGTTGAAGAGGCTATCTTTTCTCCAATGTATGTTTTTGGCAGCTTTGTCAAATATACGATAACTGTAATTATGTAGGTTAGTCTCTGTGTTCTCTATTCTTTAGTATTGGTCTATCAGTCTATTTTGGTGCCAATACCATGCTGTTTTTGTTACTGCTCTGTAGTATAGTTTAAGATCTGGTATAGTGATGCCACCTGCTTCACTCTTCTTGCTAAGGATTGCTTTAGCTATTCTGGGTTTCTTCTTTTTCCAGATGAATTTCATGACTGCTTTTTCTATTTCTATGAGGAATGTCATTGTGATTTTGATTGGAATTGCATTAAATCTGCATAGTGTTCTTGGTAGTATAGTCATTTTGACAATATTAATTCTGCCTATCCAAGAACAAGATAGATCTTTCCATCTTCTAAGGTCTTCTTTTTATTTCTTTATTGTTCTGTATTTTTCATTGTAGAGGTCTTTCACCACTTTCATTAAGTTGATTCCCAAGCATTTTTTAAATGATATTGTAAATGTGGTAGTTTTCCTCATTTCCTTTTCAGAGGGTTTGCCACTGATACACAGAAATGCCTCTGATTTATGGGTGTTAATTTTGTATCCTGCTACTTTGCTGAATTCATTTACTAGAAGTTTTTTGGTGGAATTTTTTTTTTTTTGTCTTCCATGTATAGAAACATATCGTCAGCAAATAGTGCTAATTTGAGTTCTTCTTTACCTTTTTGTATCCCTTTAATTTCTTTAGTCTAATTGTTCTGGTTAGTATTTTAAGAACTATGTTGAATAGAAGTGAAAGAGGGCATCCCTGTCTTGTTTCAGTTCTAAGAGGAAATGCCTTCAATTTTTCTCCATTTAGAATGATGTTGCTCTGGGGCTTAGTATAGATGGCTTTTACCATGTTGAGATATATATATATATCTGTTATCCCTAATTTTTCTAGGGTTTTGAACATAAAGGGGTTCTGTATTTTGTTGAAAGCTTTTTCTGCATCTATTGAGATGATCATATGGTTCTTATCTTTAAGTCTATTGATGTAATGAATTGCATTTATTGATTTCTGTATGTTGAACCAACCATGCATCCCTGGAAAGAACCCCACTTGATAGTGGTGTACTATCTTTTTGATATGTTTTTGTATTCGATTTTCCAGAATTTTATTGAGAATTTTTGCATCCATGTTCATTGGAGACGTTGGTGTGAAGTTTTCTTTTTTGCTGTGTCTTTGCCTGGTTTTGGAATCAGGGTGATATTGGCTTCATAGAATGAGTTTGGAAGTGCTCCCTCTATTTCTTAAAATAAATTGAAGAGTATTGGTATTAGTTCTTCTTTAAATGTCTTGTAGAACTTGCCTGGGTATCCATCTGGTCCTGGGCTTTCCTTGGATGGTAGGCTTCTAATGGTGTCTATTTTGTTGCTTGAAATTGATCTGTTTAAATTCTGCATATCATCCTGATTCAATTTGGGCAAATCATATGTCTCTAGAAATTTTGTTGATGCCTTTGATATTTTCTATTTTATTGGAGTACGAGTTTTCAAAATAATTTCTAATTATCTTCTGTATTTCTGTAGTGTTGTTGTGATATTTCCTTTTTCATCATTTATTTTAGTGATTTGTTTTCTTTCTCCTTCTCTTCATTAGCATGGCTAAGGGTCTGTCAATATTATTTATTTTTTCAAAGAAGCAACTTTTTGTTTTGTCAATTTCTTCAATTGTTTCTTTTGTTTCAATTTCATTGATTTCAGCTCCTGAATTGTGCCCAGCCAGACTGCGGCATTTGGTGCTGATAATGCCAAGGTCGTGGGTTCGATCCCCGTACGGGCCACCAAATGCCGCAGTCTGGCTGGGCACAATTCAGGAGCCACTTGTCAAAAGAAACTAACTTTATTTTTAGAACTACAAACGCCAAGCAAAACAGCTCCTCAGGAAAAACCCTCAGAGCCCAACTGCCACCACCGGCTTCCACAAGCCTCTCCCCACACAAACCACTCCACCTCCCACAATCCTCCTTCTCTTGAGGCCGATTGGCTGGGTCGCGTGGGCGGAGCCAAAGAAGTCCCCCAATGAGCAGTTCTGTAGTCTGAAGGGCAGGGAAACAGCCCAATGAACATCACCGCAGAGGAGCCAATCAGCTAGATGTTGCTGGGGCCGCTGTGAGCCAATCATCAGCTGGCAGTCTGAAGGGCAGGGAAACAGCCCAATGAACATCACCGCAGAGGAGCCAATCAGCTAGATGTTGCTGGGGCCACTGTGAGCATCAGCCGGCAGCTGGAAGTTTGCTGGCAGCTGGAAGTTTGCTGGGGCCCCTTTGGCTGTGGCTCTCAACAGATTTTAATTATTTCCTGTCTTATACTGATTTTGGTATAGATTTGTTCTTATTTTTCCAGGGCTTTGAGTTGTAATGTTAAGTCATGTATTTGTTGACATTTTCTTTTTTTAAGGAATGAACTACATGCAATGAGCTTTCCTCTTATAACTGCCTTCATAGTATCCCAGAGATTTCGATATGTTGTATTTGTGTTCTCATTCACCTCTAAAATTTTTTTAAATCTCCTCCTGATGTCTTCTGCAACCCATTGTTCATTCAGTAGCATATTATTTAGTCTCAGGTATTGGAGTGGATTTTATTTTTTATTTTATCATTGGTTTCTAATTTCATTCCATCATGATCTGATAGAATGCAGGGTAGTATCTCTACTTTTTTATATTTGCTAAGAGTTGTTTGTGGCATAATATATGGTCTATTTTAGAGAAGGATCCATGTTCTGCTGAGAAGAAAGTGTATTCACTCATTGAAGGATGAAATAGTCTATATATGTCAGTTAAGTCTAAGTTATTGATTGTGTTATTGAATTCTATAGTTTCTTTGTTCAGCTTTTGTTTGGAAGATCTATCCAGTGGCGAAAGAGGTGTGTAAAAATCACCCAAAATTATTGTGTTGTGGTCTATTTGACTCTAGAACTTGAGAAGAGCTTGTTTGATGAACGTAGATGCTCCATTGTTTGGGGCATATATATTTATCGTTAAGTATTGTTGGTGTATGGTTCCCTTGAGTAGTATGTAATGTCCTTCTTTATCCTTTTTGATTGACTTTAATTTGAAGTCTACTTTATTTGATATGAGGATGGAAACCCCTGCTTGGTTCCACAGTCCATGTGAGTGGTATGATTTTTCCCAACCTTTCACCTTCAGTCTGTGGATGTCTTTTCTTACAAGATGAGTCTCTTAGAGGCAGCATATTGTTGGGTATTTTTTTTTATCCAATATGCCAGTCTATGTCTTTTGATTGGTGAGTTTAGGCCATTAATATTCAGAGTTATTATTGAGATATGATTTGTATTCCCAGCCATTTTTGTTTATTTTGGTATTTAATTCAACTTGTTTTCTCCTCTAAATAGATTTTTCTTTAGTGTAATACCTCCACCTGCTGATTGTTTTTCAGTTCCTCTTTGTGGAATAGTTTGCCAAGGATGTTCTGTAGTGCAGGCTTTCTAGTTGTAAATTCTTTTAACTTTTGTTCATCATGAAAGGTTTTTATTTCATCATCAAATCTAAAGTTTAATTTTGCTGGATATAAGATTGATTGGCATCTATTTTCGTTCAGAGCTTGGTTTATGTTATTCCATAATCTCCTGGCTTTGAGGGTCTGGGTTGAAAAATCTGCTGCGATACGAATTGGTCTCCCCCTATATGTGATCTATTCCTCTCTCTTGTGGGTTTTAAGATTCTATCCTTATTCTGTATGCTAGGTTTTTTCATTATAATGTGCCTTGGTTAGATCTGTTATAATTTTGTACATTTAGTGTCCTCTTGAATTTGGTTTTCCAATTCATTCTTCATGTTTGGGAAATTTTCATTGATATTATCTCATTGAAGAGACTGTATATTCATTCCTTTGGTTTGAAACTCTGTGCCTTCTTCTATCCCAATAACTCTTATATTTGGTCTTTTGATGTTGTCCATAATTCTTGGATGTTCTATTCATGGTTTCTTACTATCTTCACTATGTGGTCAACTTTATTTCCCAGATTGTATACTTTTTTTTTATTGATTGTTCAAAACCTTACAGAGCTCATGATAAATCATCTTTCATACATTTGACTCAATTGGGTTTTGAACTCCCATTTCTACCCCAAATACAGATTGCAGAATCACATCTGTTACATACTCACATTTTTACATAATGGCATATTAGTGACTGTTGTATTCTGCTACCTTTCCTATCCCCTACTATCCTCCTTCCCCTCCCCTCCCATCTTCCCTCTCTGCCTCCTCTGCTGTTGTTCAATTCTCTCCCTTTTCCCCCCTCCCCCTTGCCCCTCATAACCTCTTATAATTTTGTGTATCATTGAAGGTCTCCTACCATTTCCACCAGATTGTATACTTTGTCTTCATTATCTGACATTCTTTCCTCAAAGTGATCTAGTCTATTGGTTATGCATTCTATTGAGTTTTTTATTTGGCTTACTTTTTCCTTCATTTCAAGGATTTCTGACTGTTTTTTTCAGAGTCTCTATCTCTCTCTTGAAGTAATTTTTTGCTGCCTGTATTTGCTCTCTTATCTCATTAAGTGATCAATTTTTGCCTGTATTTGCTCATTTAGGTCATTCTTTAATTCACAGATTATTTTATCTATGAACCTTCTGAACTCCTTCTCTGACATTTCATCAACTTTGCTGTCCAGGGGTTCTGTTATTATAGTGTCCTGGTTTGTTTGGGGAACTTGCCTCCCTTGTTTTTTTCATGTTGTCGGTGTGTCTTCCTTTCTTGCAGTGTGGACCTGAGATATTACAGTTTCTACCCTATATTCTTGTAGTACTGGGGCAGATTGTCTGTACCTGACCTTGATTTTGGGCTTCCAGACCCTGCTGGTGTCCTTCAACATATGCTATTGCAAGTAAAGGTGGAGGTGGCAATAGCCGAGGTAACTTGAGATAATAGTGGAGGTGCCCCAAGATGGATGCAATGTCTTACAGAGATGGGGCTGAAAGGGTGGGCCTTACACTGTCTTTGGGCTGGCTCCTCTGAGATGCAGCTGCTTCTAGGCCCAGTCTATTGTCAAAAAGGCAGGGGCTACTGCGAGGAGAAGGCTATGGTGGTGAATGCAGTGTCCCAAGATGGAAGTGGGTTAGGCTTGTGCTCCCAGGTGTGGGAAGGTGGTGAACTTGGACCTACTCTGGGCCTGGGTCCCGCATATGTCAGTGTGGGCGGATCTCTGCTGGGCCTGAGCTCCTGTGGTGGTCTTCTGGTTGGAAGAGGTGGTCCTGTGCCAGAGCCTGGGCTCCATTGAGTGTCTGCTGGTAGTGGGCCTACTGTGTGCCTGGGTCCCATGCAGGTCAGTGTGGGTGGATGTGAAGGTGTGGCTTTTTAGAACTTCTAGCTTGGGACACGCAGATTTATTTACCAAACAAGTGTGAAAAGCAGTCAAAGTTTCTCACCCCAGTCCAGACTCATACTTGATGGGCTTACTACCTCTTTCAGCTTGTTTATATCAACTTAGAACACCTGGACTCTTTCTTAATAGTTCTATCTCTCTCATCTCTCTCATCCAACTTTATCACCACCCAGTCCACTGGGTCCTGTGGATTTTACCTCCTTTAATATCTTTTCCAGTCCTTTCACAGTCTATCTCCTCAGCCATCACTCTCCTTCAGGCTAATGCTGTCTCTTGCTTAAAACTCTGCACCACCCTGTTATATGTTCTTGCCAAACTCAGCCTTCTGCAACCAGGTTACTTTTTTTTTTTTTGTAAAAATAAATTGCTTTAATTGAGGTAAGATACAATAAACACAGGAAAATGTTCAGATTTTAATTGTACAGCTCAAATTTCATATACATATACACTATAATCACCATTTGGATCACGTATATCACAGGGAAAAGCCTCCAGTAAACCAGAAATTTCCTTTGTGGTCCTGTTGCAATTCCCTGGCTCCAGTCAATGGATAGCAGAAAGAGGCTGATAGACTAAGGTGGCATTGTCTCAGTTTACCTCCCGTGGGATGAAAGCTAATTACATGGGCACACCCAGCTAAAAGGGCCTGGAAAATGTAGTTCTAGCTGGGTAGCCATGTGCCTTTTCTTCTGTTATAGAATCACAACTCTATAACAGAAGAAAAGGAAAACAGATCATGGTGAACACTGGTAGTCTCCACCACAAAATTATATTACAGTATTGATTTTTCTCAATCCATACAACATTTTATGTTATGCCATAGATTTAGTGCTTTTTAAACTTACAAAATAATTTTCTTGACAGTTCTTGAATGTCTTGATGTTTATAGTTTTGATTCATTGCAAGCAATATTTTTATTTCATTTTCTGTTGTGGCTTATATGGAAAGATGCAATTAATTTTTTGGATGTTGCTGTGTGTGTGTGTGTGTGTGTGTGTGTATGCACTTAAAAACCTTGGTGCCCTTGTTTGATAATGTGCAACCTTGGATGTTTCTGTGGCCCATATGGTGTGCCAGGTGTTGACAGTAGAGAGTCAGCAGCAGAATCCTCACTTTTCACTAACTTTCAGCTTTTAACCCTCCAACTTCTGCTTCCAATATCATATTCTCTTCTCTCACTATGATCCTTTTCCCTCCCTCTCATAAGAACCACTGGATAACCTCCCCATCTCAAGATCCTTAATTACATTTACAGAATTCATTTTTTTAAAAAAATAGGAGGTAATATATTCACAAATTTGGGGAATTTTCTTACATATCACAGTTTAGTAAGCAGAGCAAATATTAAGAAAAAATTATTCATAACATTTGTTAGAGATAATAAGGAATACTTTATTCAAGTAGGGACTACCACAATGGAATTTTGAAGTAGGAGAGAGAAAGAGAGATCAGGTTCAACACCAAATAAAAGAAGGAAAAGTGGGAATTTATAGCTAAATAACAAGATGGAGGAGGTCATAGAGGGAAAATTACTAGGAAGAAATATCCAGGGTGCGGAGAATTCAGACTTGCCAAAGGTGAGCGATGATCAGATCTGTCTCAGAAGATGGTAAAGGGTAAGTCTTTATCAGATAGTGAGAATGATCAGACATTAAGGGCATTAAGGGTGAATGATTCTGGTAAACTGTCTTAGCAGGATTCTTGTTATAATTGGAAGAATCAGAAATGAGCACAGACGCTCAAAAGTCTAGCTGAGAAGAAAATTCAGAGCAGCTGTACTAGATTTTGGTTACAGAGCCTGACTAAAGCTTGACTAGGGTTTGATCAATGAGCGTGTTAGTCAATTTTTTTATCACTATTACAAAATGCTTGATGTAATTAAGTAAAAGGAGGAAAGGTTCATTTTGTCTCACAGTTTGAGAGGTTTCAGTCAATAGTCATGTGGCCCAGTTGCTTTGGGCACATGGTGGCACAGTACATCATGGCAGGAGCAGGTAGAAGAGACCTATTTACCTCATGGCAGCTGAGAAGCAAAAATAGAGAAGGGCTTGAGTTCCAGTTTACCCTTTGAGGATTTGCCCTCAATGACTAACTTTCTGTTGGTGAGTTTACAATAATCTAGTCCCAAAGTTAATGTCCTACAGATGTTTTGTATGACTTCTTTCTTCCATATGACTTGTCCCCATTGACCTAATATCTTAGATACTGCCTAACGTTAATAGATCCCACCTACTGAATGTCCCACAACCTCCCAATAATGCCTAAAGTTGGAGACAGAGCCTTTAACTCAGGGGCTTTGGGGGGAACTCCAGATCCAAATTATAACAAGAAAAGAATTTTTGTCACTAATGAGGTACATCTTCAGTTGTAATCCATAGTTTTGTGAGATGTCATTTTTAAAGATTTTGTAGCTATTAAAATTATTGAAATAAAGTCATTTTAGAACTAGATGCTCAAATTATATGCTGATTAATTTAAAAGAATTAATTGGAAACTAATACTTGGAGTAGAATGTCTTTATACTATTTACAAAGTTAAAAATATTAAAATCATGTCTATATTGTTCTTTTAAAATTTCTTTTATGTACGTTATGCTCTATACACGATAGGTGTCATTAAGACCTGTGCCAAGGAAACAGAGAGTCTGGGAGAATACAGGTCATGCAGAGTGGCTGATGACTTTTAGGAAATGAAGAATTTCAGGAATTACAGGAAGTGGATGAAAATGATTCAGCTGCCTGCTCACAACTGAAATGTAATAATTCATAGGAGGACACTGGGAAGCTTCTGGAAACATCTTAGATGCACCATCTGCCAAAATATGTGATTTGCCTGCTGGTGGCTCGGGAACAATATTAAGGTTTCTGCTTCTCTCCAACCTTCCAACCCTTGGGTGAGTATCTCTCCCAAGCAGATTCTAACCCAAACCCAGATTGTCAGTCAATCTGGGAAATGCATGCAGTTCCTAATCTTTTAGCTCTTTCAAATCAAATTGCTTGGGAAGGTGGATGGTGCTGAGAAAACCTGCACAACACAAATGGGCTCTTAAGACACATCAGTTTCCCTATCCCCGATCTTGGACAAGTCCTGTGGTGGGCAATTGATCTTTGGCTCTGAGCACTTTCCTGAAAATCAACCTGGGAACTAGAGTGATATTGAGAGAGTAAGGTGTGAATGCTGGCTTGTGTTTGAGTGGCCCAGCGGGGAAGGCTGCAAACACTATTCATTCATAATTTTTGTACCCAAACAGGAATGACTACAGATAGTGCAGATTTCTGTTAGTGAGGTTACAATAATTTAGCCCCAAAGAGTTAATGACCTACAGATATTTTATAGGACTTCCTTCTCCTGCACCCTTTTTGTTTTTCACCTGGTTTTTCTGGCTTCCAGGAAATGGTCTATTATTTCATTTGCCCCTCCCCAGGGGCAAGTCAGAGAGTCTTCCTTATTAAAAACACAAAATAACAACAACCAAAAAAAAAAATATATATATATATATCCTTCAATGCTCCACCTATTTAATTCTGGCTTCCGGGAGGGTCATACCAGGTTCATAAGTGATTCATAGGACCATGACAGGTGACTCCCATTGAGAGTCAACTAGACTCAGCCCTTAACCCAGGGTGGCAGTGCAGCTCACTTCTGGAGTCTCTCGTGATTCACTCACTCATCATGAGACTCCTCCTCTCCTCTAGTGAAATTAACACAGCAGTAGCACTTTTCTCACCTAATACCAGAGG
Organism: Urocitellus parryii; assembly: GCF_045843805.1. Taxonomy (NCBI): domain Eukaryota; kingdom Metazoa; phylum Chordata; class Mammalia; order Rodentia; family Sciuridae; genus Urocitellus; species Urocitellus parryii. The sequence goes on from NC_135532.1 coordinate 69,531,920, forward strand.
CCACAAAATAGGCAGACCGCATGGCAAACATAGGAGGGTAGTAACCTCAGATTGGGTATAGTAGGAACTGTATTGTTAAGAATGTGGGGGCTGGAACCAAATTGCTTTCTAGCCTTGACTCTTTCCAGTATTGACATGACCAGTGGAAGTAAGGTTATGATTACAATGACAATGGTTTGTCTCTACACACAGTGCCCTGTAGTTCTGAAAAAGGAAGGGCTGTCATCACTCCTGGTATGTAAGAGATACTTGAGTCGTCCTTCCTGGGGCCCCAGGTGCACTGAGTGTCAGAAGGTGTTTCATTAGTGCTCCATGGAAAGGAGCAAGAAAGAAAAGAGGGAAATAGACAAGAATTGTAAGGAAAATAATAAGGAGACACAGAGACAAGGTGCAGAGGCAGGAAAGTGGCCCCTTGTTTATACCAATAGGTTAAATTAGGTCATTAGTACCATAACGACATTATTGTTTAGAGTATCAGGAAGGTGGCTTATTCTGTAATTACATTCCATAGTTACAATATGCAATGTCAGGAGCTTTGTGGAGCTCTCAAGAAAGTCCATTGTCTGAAGTTACGGTTAGGCAGGCAGATCCAGGAGCACTGGACTTTGATGAAACATTGTAGTTATGTAGCAAGAAGTTCCTTTACTCCCAGAAGCAATCAAGGTCAAGGCTGAATGAGGCTCTAGCACAGAGGCTTCTCAAGCAGGGCATTGCCACACCAGCTAGACATTGCACATGTATATTTAGTTATTTTACTAGATCCTAGGAGAGACTGCAGGGCATTCTAAGATTGGGAAACAGAGTGCCTGTTACCCCCCGGGAGTTTGCTCCCCAGGGGAATGATTCCCTGTACATTTCCATGGTCAGAATCCCTACACAAGTTATGTATGCCAAGTCTCCTGTGTTAATTCCATTGTAGGTTCAGTATGGGAAACATTTGCCTGGATAAGTTTGTGTCTGTGTTTGTTACTTAATATTAAAGATATCACTAATAGAGCAAGTCTATGGACATTTTAATGCAAATATGGATTTCTGGATAAATACAATTTAATAGTGATCTCAGGAGACTGCCAATAATCCCATGCCCCTAGCTGAGGCATTTGTTTTTTGCGCCACACCTCATGAGGAAGACACTGCTGCCAAATTCCTTTGCACAAATCCCCAAAGAATGTCTTTGAGACATTTGAGAGTATGTTTGCCAGACCTCGTCAGGTCAGCCCACAGGGCAGGCTGCATACCTTTCTGGGGAGACCCAGGAAGCTGCCCGGTAAAGCAAAGGGCAGTGGGAACTTCAGGGGGAACATTAGAATGCTTACTGTGGTCAGGAATTTGCCCGGAGGTATCTGAAGCTCTTCCCGAGCTTCTTCAGATGGTCATTTTTGATTATTTTAAAATGTTTGTTTATCTTCAGGAAATTACTTCTCTGACATGATGTTTTCCATATCCAACTGCCAGTCACGTATCTTTATTGATATTCTAACTGTACTATCTAATCATTATACATTTTTACAGGGTACAGGGTGGCATTTCAGTACAATGTGTAATGACCAGATCAGGGAAATTGGCATATCTACCGTCTCAAATGTTTTTTCATTTTGTTGTGTTGGGAACATTCAAAATCTTCTCTACTAGCTATTTTGAATTACACAGTTAAATACCATCAACCACAGATACCCTACTGCACTACAGAACATTAGAAATGACCTCCTAACCAAGTACCCTGTGATGTGGGTGAGTCATCCTCTCTCCATCCCCCTCCCGGACCCCAACTCTCCCCTAACTTATTTCATTTAACTCTCTCTAACTTATTTCATTTAACATAATCGACACAATTTTTAACATTTCTTGATTTGCCTTTGCATCTTGGAAAATCACAGTTATGTGAAGCATGTTGTCACTCTTTCCTTGTAATCTCTGCAGTCCATTCAGGCAGCACCTGAAAGAACCCCCATTCTCTCTCCAGGGCCCTGTTGAGTGATTCATGGGAAAGGCCATGGGCAAAGCCACTGTTTTGATCACATGATCTGTTGCTCACTCTCCAGTCTCCTCTGACTTTACTATGGTCTGTATCATCCAATTTGACTTCAGTTTTTTTTTTTAAATAAAGATTTGAAAGGGAGAGGAAAGAACAATAATAAAAATAGACCTTATAAAGTGATTTATTAGAACCTGCTATGAATTACTTTTGCTGTAAGACAGAAGTTTCCCCTCAATTTTTTCACTTAATCTATTTTAACAGATGCACAATGGAACTTGGTGGAAAGGAAAAGGCAGAGAGGAGAGATGTAGCTTTAGGGATTAGTAATCTGAGGATAACACATTTTATATATGCCCTTTCCTAGAGTCTGAGGTGAAAACAAGAGTGTGTAGTTCACACACATCCCTTTAAATAAATGAAGTAATGGTGGCTTATGTTCACATATGGGACACATGAAGAATAATATTTGATTCTGTAACATGAGCACATACATTAAAAGCTTTTCTTTTCTTTTCTTTTTTTTTTTTTTTTCTATTTTAAGTGCATAGCTTGCCATTTAGCCTTTTTTTTTTTTCTTTTTGCCAGGCTGGGGATCGAACCTCAGGCCTTTGGCTGTGTGAGGTAAGTTCTCCACCTCTGAGCTGCACTCCCAGCCATGTTTTTCTGCTTTTAATGGTACAGGTTTTAGTTGTGGCACTTGTCTAAAGCTCATAAGGAAGTACATTTGTCGAGAATAAAAAATGTGCACTGAATGTCTCTTTATTCCTTCCTACATTTCTATACCTATTTGTTTGACAGGGTTTGTGGGAAAACAAAATGAAGAGAGGCAGAGGCTAATGTAGTTCAATTCTGGGGGGCCATGAAGGTCCAATTTTCTACAGAAATGGCACATTTTGGTTGTGAGTGAAAGGGAATTCCATTCATTTTGGGGGGACCCTCCCTGGACCCCTAGTAACTGTGGACATTGGAATGAGCCCAAAGCTGCTGCAAGAATCTAACAGAGCAGGCAGGAGCAGGAAGTCAACTGAATCGTCTCATGCCCTGTGGTTGTGGGTCTCTTCAGATTCATGTTGTTGCATAAGCAAAGCTCAAACACTTAGGTTTCCCAGCCTTTGTATGTGGGGCTGGCCTTGGGTGTGTAAAGTCAAGATCCACTCCCTGTTTCTGTGTTGCAGAATTACAGTTAGACTGGATAGACAGGTTAGGTTATGTGGTGCTCCTGAGGGGGAAAATCCTACGTCTGACAGCTTAGGTCAGATGCAGCAGTGGGAATTCCAGGGTTGACTTCAACCCCAGAGCATGTGTGCACTGCACTGAAAAGTCTTCTCATGAGAATCATGGAATAGCAGTCATTGGAACATGGAATAGCAGCAGCAATAGCAGTATAATGGTCAAGAAACAGGGGGTTAAAAGCACTGGCTCATCCTTGTATCATTTGCTTGTTGTGAAATTCTGGACTATTGTTTAATTTCTCTGAATCTCAGTTTCTTCCTCTGTGAAATACAGATAATAATAGTACTTTAGAAAGTTGTGAGGATGAAATCAAATAAAGTACAAGTGCTGAGAAGCTCGCCTGATAAAGTAAGTGGTCAAGAAATGTTCCCTAATTTTGAATGGACTATGATCTCACTTCTACACAAACTAAGTAAATCTTTTCCAAGCTCTCTGGACCACTCAGAACCTCATATTCTTGTTTGGAAAAATGAAGCTTTGACTAAATGTTTATGCTTCTTTTCTCATTTAGTGTTACCCCTGCACAAAGAGGAAGAGAAAAGGTAAAAGCACTTTTTTTTTTTGTACTAAGGATGTTTTTTGGTATCCTGGATTGAGCCCAAGGGTGCTCAAATACTGAGCCACATCCCCAGCCCTTTGTAAAAATACTTTATTTAGACACAGGGTCTTGCTGAGTTCCTTAGGGCCTTACTAAGTTGCTGAAGTTGGCTTTGAACTCTCAATCCTCCTGCCTCAGCCTCCTGAACTGCTGGGACTATAGGCAATGCACCACCACACCCAGTCAAAAGTACATTTTTCTGATAGTGCTGCTTTGCATAGACCAGGGATTGGCCAAGTGCTGCCAGCTTTGACTGCTGCAGATCCTTCTGTCCTTATCCACTTCTTTACCACTCATTGTGGCAGAAGTGAGTTGTTTGCATACAGCCAACAAAAGCTAAAATAAAAGATTTAATATTTGGTTCTTTAAGAAAAAAATTGTTGACCTCTGGCCACAGACAAAGAATAAAAAGGGTGGATTCTGAGTTGCATCAGTTGTATTTATTCTGAAGTGCTCATGATATCTTTATGGTTTAATGCTTTCATATAAATCTTTGCTTCTATCTTCTCAAAGCCAAGGTGTGTCAGATTTTATTTGCTAATGTTGGATCTAAATATCTCTTGGACATTTCTCGAGAATCTCCTGTCTGGAAGAAAATGTTCTATAAGAAGTGTATTTTGGGGTAACTTTCATGTATAAACAGGCAATGACTTTGGTGGTCATTTTTGTACCTTTAGTATTTATAGATTCATTGAATTAGGTCTTTACACATTTTTAAAACTGACTTGGTAATTTGATTGGTTTATTAGTTTAAATTTTCCTGACCTTCTCTATAACAGGATATTATTAGTATTAGGATTGTTGAAAGTCAAAGTTTGTTTTTGTAGATGACATCTGGATGTGTAAACACCTATCACTTTTTTCCTTAATGAAACATATATTAAGTACAGAAACTGGAAAATAAAAGGTAAACCAACCATAAAAAAAATTAAAAACATATAAAAATATTAAAAGAGCACAAGATACATAAAAAAAAAGTATTGCAAGAACTTCTCTTGAGCCTACAGAATGCTAGAAAATCTTTCCACCTACACCTTGGATAAAATATTGATCTCCAGGCCATATAAAGAACTCAGAATACTTAATGTCAAAAAACCAAAGAACCCAATTAATAAATGGGCAAAGAAACTGAACATACACTTCATAGACGAAGTACAATTTGTCAACAAATATATGAAAAAATGTTCAACATCTCTAGCAATTAGAGAAATGCAAATTAAAGCTACACTGAGTTTTCATCTCAGTCCAATCAGAAAGGCAATTATCAAGAATACAAGTAACAATAAGTGTTAGTGAGGACGTGGGGAAAAAACACTCATACATTTTTGTTGGGACTGCAAATTGATGCAAACACTCTGGAAAGCAGTATGGAGATTCCTCAGAAAACTTGGACTGGAACCACCATTTGACAAAGTTATCCCACTTCTCTATATATACCCAAAGGACTTAAAAACAGCTTACAACAGTGACATAGACACATCAATGTTTATAGCATCTCAGTTCATGATAGCTAAACTATGGAACCAACATAAGCTAAACAGCAGATTAATGGATAAAGAATATGTGGTATATATACACAATGGATTATTACTCAGCCATAAAAAAGAATGAGTTGATGATATCTGTCAGAAAATGGATGGATCTGGAGACTATTAAGTGAAATAAGCCAATCCCCCCAAAACCAAAGGTCTAATGTTCTCTTTGATGTATGGATGCTAACACACAACAAGTTCAGGGAGGGGAAGAATGGAAGTTCAATAGATTAGACAAAGGAAAATGAAGGAAATGGAGTGGAGGAAAGGAATAGGAAAGACAGTGGAATGATTCTGACATAACTTTCCTATGTACCTATATAAATATACCACAGTGAATCTTCACATCATGTACAACCACAAGATGGAGATCCTAATTAGAATAAGATGTACTCCATATTTGTACAAGCAAGTCAAATTATACTCTACTATTATATATAACTAAAATAAAAATAAAAATATTTTTTATCTGTTTCTCCTTCTCAAACATACAAATTATTGAAGTCACCTATTTTTAATAACTTGCAGTTAAATTGACATGGTTAAAAGATGAATGGGGGGAGTTGCTGTAAAACTAAAACAATAATAGGATGTACCAATCCTAAATTATTTAAAAATCACTGTTTTCAGGGACACCATGAAAATCATCACCGATTTTGTTACAGTAAAGGATAATCTATTCATTTACAATAATATTTGGAAATAAAAACTTTTCTAGAATATTTTGCTTTCTTCTGGTGGATTTATCTTTTGATTATACAAAGTCAAGGCCTTTGAAGATAACTTGAAATGAATTGTGAGGAGGAGCATGAAAGATCATTTTCTCCATGCGTCATATGGTGACACAAAGGAGTTTAATTTCTTAGAACTGGGTAGGTCAGGCCCACTAAGGATTCAAGGATAAGTAAGCTTGGAGTTTTGCCTTCTAGTTGCTTACTTCCTGATAGGGGAGACAGACACAGGTAGAGCTCTGTGTGTATGCAAATTTGACATATATATATATATATATATATATGATACATATGATATTAATATAACAAATATACAATATATAGTTATATATGCATAAGCATCTATTATATATGTGCAAATACAAGTATATATATGAGTGTATATACATGGAGATAGGTATGTATGTGGATATATATAGGTAATATATATGATTTAAATAGTATGTTCCTCCAAGATTCAGCTGCAAACAGATTTTACATGATAATTGAAACCAATACTCAATCCAGTGATCATTAGAAAGCATTCCTATTGGGAATGGAGTTGTGGCTCAGCAGTAGAGTGCTTGCCTTGCACGCACGAGACCCTGGGTTCAATCCTCAGCACCACATAAAAATAAATAAGTAAAATAAAGGTATTGTGTCCAGCTACAACTAGAAAATAAATATTAAAAAAGAAAAAATTCCCGTTGAATTAATAATACTGTTTATATCAATCATGAGGGAAGGTAAAGAATGACTATAAAAACTGCATGTATTTCTAGCATTTGTTTATTTTTATTTTACTTTTGCCAGGCTAGGGATTGGACCCAGGACTTTGTACATGACAGGCAAATGCTATAATACTGAGCTACATGTCCAGCCCCTTACATGGTTTTAAATCTAAAATTTTAGATGCAGTCCTAAATATGTTGCCTATTTTTAACTTAATGAAGGTGGTAAGACTCTAGAATTTTTGTATTTCTTTAGTAAATCGACATGTTGTATGCATTTGAGCTTCAATGAAATACCTAGCTTTTTAAATTGTAAAAATAGATAAAGTGATAAAGAACTAGGAAATATTGTGAAAATATGATACGTGTGGTAGACTAGATTATGCACTTCTCCCACCCATCCCACAAAATATGCCCACAATCCGGATCCCCATAACCTGTGAATATGTTATCTTTCTTGCCAAAGGGATATGCAGATGTGATTAAATTTAGAATATCGAGATGAGGAGATGATTCTGGATTTTCTGTTGGGCCCAATTTAACCATAAGTGTCATCACAGGAGGGAGTCAGCAGGATCAGTCAGCAGAGGGTGGAATGATGCAGGAAGGAGCCATGCACCAAGGGATGCACGGTGGCCTCTAGAAGGTGGAAAAGACAAGGAGACACATTCTTCCCTCAGTGTCTCCAGAGGAATCTTATCCTGCCCAGACCTTGACTTTAACCCACTGCAACTAATTTTAGACTTTTGACCTCTAGATTTCTAAGATAATAAAGTGTGTTTCTGTAAACCCCTAAATTTGTGGTGATTTGTTACAGAAATAAGAAGAAACTAATGCAATAGCGAATTATGAGAAGAGATAAAATAGATTTCAAGAAAAAAGTGAAACTGCCATTATGGGTGTAGGAACAATGAAGAAAGAGGAGACACACTGGTTCTAAGAAGAAAAAAAATAACAAGCCAATCAAATAGAAGGGCATGTGAATAACATCAAGTTATCCTCTAAGAGAAATGAATGATGTGATGCTACAGTGAACGCTCCACTCCACACCAGCACCTCTCATTATAGGGTTTAAAATCCCTGCTCAGTGGAAAGATCATGATTAGCCTTTTGCAAAACCATCTATAGTCCCAGGGGCTGACTCTGGAGAAGCTCTTCATACATCTTTTAAGATCATCATTTAGACAACTAATGTTGTGCATGAATGATGTTGTAAGAGACTGTTGAACACAGTAAATGTATGTGAAGAGTGGGATTAATAATTGTGATTTATGTTCTTTATCTCAGGTGCACTTTATCTGTGAATAAATAAGATGCATTATAGTTTGCTAAAGGCTTTCAGGTGGCTCCTTACAAAGTTGCCAGCTCTATTCTAAGTGCTTTCTCTGTATTAACATTTGACCCTACAATGGTCTTTGTTGGAGACACCTGAGTCTGTTCTTAAGCACTGGTTATAACTGCCACTATCATTAAGGTCTTCTACAATTTCTTATGCTGGGTACAACTAGTTTATCATATAATCCACTTAACTACTATAGTGCAAGAATATCCTGAGCTCCCTTGGAGCAAAGAGTAAGGGTTAACTACCTGTGTTTGGGAATAGTAGGAGAATTTCTGTGAAGCAGATTATGTGTTTGCTGGCCTTAAGGGAGAATAAAGACCATCACATACACAATAATCAAGGGTACTTTAGATAATAGGAATGGCATAAGGATAGACATTAAAGGCTTGAAGTATTATAACGCATTTGGGCAACAACTAGGATTTGTGGCTACAATGTGGCTACAACTTAAGGTACATTGGGGAATGTGGTGGGAAATGAGCCTGGAACAGTAGGAAGTGACTTTGAAAATGCAAAGACCATATTTCTGCATTTCCTGTCTTCCCTATTCAATATGGTGTTTGCCATGTGACTAGTGCAACTGAAGAGCTGAATTTTAAATTTACTTAATTTTAAATTGATTTAATTTTAATCAATTAAAAATTAAAGAGCAACATGTGGTCAGTGGCTGCTTCATTGGAAAATACAGTCATATATGAAATGAAGGTACTGGAAATTTTATGGGGCATGGAGAACTTATAATAGGTTTGATGTTGGGGACTGGCGTGATTTGCATCTTAGGGAATGGTGTTTCTTAACCGGGGGAAACTTGCAATTGAAACAGCCCACTTCTCACGATTCCAGAGCTCAGGGGAAAGCATGCACACAAAAACTATGACAAATTTATAGTATGATATAAGTAAGCAGCTGGTAAAGGATCCCAGTTATGAATTGAGTCATGAGCATGGGAGATTCATTGAGTTGCTCTTGGTTCCCCAGAGTTGTGCTGAATAACTAGTATTATTTTTGCAAAGAAACCATCAGGACTTGTTAATTTACATCCAAGAAAGCCTGGTGACACTGTATTCTTTCCCATAGTCTCACGAATGTTTATACTGAACCCTGCATGCTGAGAAGACCTGGAGTTAGCCTGAGTCATTCTACTAAAATAAGGAATAAGCCTGCACAGCACTGACCTGAAACATACCGATTTGCCAGGTTTCTGTTCTCGGGACTAAAAGGCTCAGAGGTCACTCCAGATAAACTGGGCTAACTGGGCTGCACAAAATATCCACACAAGAGACACAAATACCTTTTTCTTTGGGGTCACTGTGACGGCTCCTCTGACCTTAAGGGTCTGAAGAAAGAGAGTGAGAGCAAGTGCTGACCCCTTTTATTGAGAAGCTATTCAAATGAGGCAAGGGGTCAGGTTTCAGGGGGCTGAGTATCTTCATGATGTCCACTGTCAGCAGGTTGACTGACACCTGGGTAGACCACACCCAAGGGCACAGTAAGAGAAGGGGACACACACAAGGCACTTCCATGGAAGATTCTATCCTAAACAGGGCAAGGGGTTATAATACAAAGGAACAGGTGAGTGTAGCTCCACCCATGGGGCTGTAGCAAGACACACCCATGCATGAGACACCCACCCTCGGACCCAAGAAGGGTGGGGAAAGCTCTGCCACATTTCTGTGACTGAGCACCTCAGCACCCAGCCGGGGAGTGTAACTCAGTCACGGGTAAGGTTGATCTCACACACTGATTGATAGCTTTGTCTCAAAACCGTGTGCCCTAAGAGTTTCAGGCTGTTTTGTACAAGCAAATCAACATTGTTTATTGATAACTGAGCCTGTTTATTTGTATCTGGTGAGACCCTGGAAGGGCTGATTGTATAGCAGCATGTGCTATGGGCCCAGCATGGTACAGGAAACACTAGCTGAGACCCCCAATTGGGTGTTCCTTTCACACTCAATGCTTTTCCACCTGAGAGAAAGTAGATCCTGAGAAGAACTTGGTGAAGAGAAGACAGCTGGTGCCTACAGGTAGCCTCTCAGACCCCTTGCTGTAAGATGGCTGTTAGTTGCAATACCTAGCTTTACTTTCATGAGATTGCACATTGTATCCTTTCCTGTAATAAACTGTAGGCTTCTAAGTATCATTTTGGGTTCTGTGGGTCTTCCCTCCTAACTGTTGTTAGTATGTTCCCATCTACTGAGGTTTCCAGAGTTCTCTCTCAATCTTACAACCCAAAGGGGCCTAATGGACTCTGCAGGTGATGCATTTGAACTGGGGATATCCATTAGCAGGTGACTGAAGTAATAGTTTCCTCAACGTGATGATGAAAAAATAAAAGAAAGTTCCCTCTTAAGGTAGAAGGGCCTGAATCAAGCAGGTTTGGGGAGTCACGTGGAAGGGGAGGTTGGACTGAGTAATGAGGTAGAATTAACAATGATGGTTCAGTGACCAATTAATTGGATGTGGTTTAAGCAGAGGGAGTTTGAGGAAGGAGGCAATGACGATGAAGATGACGAAGGTTGCCGAAGTCTGGCTGGGCACAAATCACGAGCCACTGAAGCAGGAACAAACTTTATTTCTGAACTCCACCAGCACACTCCACACTCGCTCCCGGGAACTCTCCTGAATGCCATGCGGCTCCTCCAGGAACCACCAACTGGAAATCCCTCCTCAGGCACTTCCCCAACCAATGGGAATTCTCCCGGGAATCCCTGCAAGAACTCCAAAGTAGCAGGCCAAGGCGGACAGCAGGGGTCTAATATACACAGCATAACATAACCATTATCATCTCAATGGCTTGCTGTCACCTCTTAACCACTCCGTTCTGGCAAAAATGCCATGAGTCATTGGACTGGGCTATGGCTCTCAGCAGAAGGTTTCAACCAAGGGCAATAAATGCAGCTGTGATAATTGTTATTTGAGCATACAAATAATACAGAGAAATCTCCCCTTGTTCTAAAAGAGCTGTGAGTGTTACAGGTGAGTTAAAGAGCTAATGTTACAGTGTTCCATCCAGGGATACAAAACTTAATAAGGAAATCAGATTTTATAAAAAAAGACTTCTGGTGAACACTGAATACCCCTTGTGTATGCTCATTTGTTTATGATCGTTATTCTGACATTCAACCAACAAACACCAAGTACTATTTGGATCAAGAACTGCGCCATGTGATTAGCACAAAGGCAAATATGAAGGTCTCTGATCTGAAGGGGCTTATTAGGTAAAGCCACTAAATATTTGCCAGTGAAGAGACGGGTGTAAAGTGGAAGAGTTTACTGTATACTGGGGAAATTCAAAAGTCATGAAATTGTGAAATAACAATTTGAGTTTTAAAATGAAATTTTAATTATAAAAACGATTTACCATTCTAAGACTTTCGGTTGAAGAAAAAGCATTTTTTTCCCTTCCAGTCCCAATGGAATTATTTATTTCAGCCTGAAGTTAGGAAAATTCCACTATTTTGCAGTATAGCTCTGACTGTCCTCAGAATCCCATAAGAATGGGAAAATCCATCCACAACACTCTAAGGAACAGGATTTCAGAGTCTGCCAAATTGCTGTTTTTGGTGGACACAGGAATGGAGGGAGGAATGTAGCAAAACTTTCTTTTTTTTTTTATTAGTTGCTCATGACAATACAATGATCTTGACATATCATACATTTGAATCAAAGGGATTCTCCACTTGAGAGAGTATGGCTGCTGATCTCCATTACCCACTTGTATCTCTGCTCTTCTTTCTCTCACTAACTGGACCAGTTATGCCTCAGCTGAAACGAGATCTATATTCACTAGGAAGTAGAACTCTGTTAATTGTTTGGAGCTTGAAGAAGAGTCAGAAAGCATCAGGAACTCAGGACTGCATTCTCCGGATTCTTCCTGGTGTTAAAAGACTGACATTGTCATTGTGATCTGTCCAATTGTCGGATGGTTATGATTAATCTCACTGCACTAAAAAGGACATGGGCATAAAGCTTAAGTGACTTGCTCACCACGAGTAGTGAGTCTGTAGGGGCCCCTGAACCGAGGCTCCTATGGGATAGGTGCTGTGCTTTTCATTGTTCTGTGTTACTCTGGTGCCCTCAAAGTCTACTAGGCAATGCCAGCTCTTGTAGCACAGCAGTGATAGATGAATTCTGGCATCTCTCTACTCCCAGACAAAGAGAAATTGGCTCCGTAATTTCCACCCTAATGACGTCTTCTTTGTTTTAAAAAGCACACAACCTTTATTTCCTCCATCTGGAAGGAAAATGAGGAACCCTCTACTTTTTAACTCCCCAAAGCCTGGAAACCATAGACTAGATACTTTTGAGATTCTGACTTCTTTTGTATGATTTGTACTTTCACTATCAGTTTTAGAATCTTTCTGGGGTGAAGAGGTAACAATCATTTGATAACTATTAAATTATGAAAATTTCCTAGAATAATGCTTGGCACATTAAAAGTGCTATGTCAATGCTTGCTCTTGACATTACTATGTAGTAATAAGTGCTCATTTTGATTGGTTATTTCAATGGATAAAACACATAAACCAAGCAATGCAGCATCATAATGTCTTAATTTTATAAGACAGAGTCAGAAAACACTCCCTTAGCTAAGACCTGTAGTGGACAATACTTATTAACCCCGGCACACTGTGGAATCCAAACAGGCCTTGCAAACTTCACTATATCCCCCTAGGTAGCTACCCACCAATCAGCTAGCATTTGTACCTGAGATAAGACCATTTGCCCTCCCCACTGAGCTGGCGTTCTGAGGACCCTCCAGAGCTCTGATAGTCACACTGAAAGAGGTGTAGCTGAGTTATTCTAAGCATGCCCAAGCCTTCCCAGCTTAAGGCCACAGTGAAACCAAGGCCAAGCCTATTTGGCCATGTCCACACCCAAACACATTCTTGATTTGACCACTTCATTCTTTGAGATTCTTGACTTTAGACAGCAGTCTTTGGCTGAATATCTGTTCAGCATGAAGATATCTGAATTTTGCTCAAGTGTTTAGAATAAGCCCTTTCTGAATCAGAGACTTGGTTCTAAATGAAAAGCCTGGTTTGGCTTGGTGGTATAGGTGTCCTTGTATATAAAGTAAGAGAAACCCTTAGTTACATGCAAAAATAATTTCTTGGAAGTTCAAAAGTCTTAAGTGTACCTTGGACAACTGTATTTTACTTCATTATTAGGTAAAAGAAAAACCCTATATTTCTGGTTCTGTATTTTATGAAGGACAAAAACATGTATTTAAACATTGTATAATATAAGTGATAGCTTGTCCCTAGAAGATAGCTCTTAAACTGTTTAGCCCTATAATTTAAACTAAGTTCTAATGCTGAATATAACTTTTAGTTTATTTTTTGAGTTGAGCTAGTGACATCTTTATTTTTCAACTTCTAAAATTAATATCCAACCCCAACCCAATAGACATTTAAAACATGTCATAGAAATTTAAAAATATTTTTTAAAAAATATTGCCTGTATCTAAAATTCCATCAAAGGGCCACAGAGCCAGCAACTTCCCAGTTTCTGTTCCTACTGCTGTTGCCTTGCCTTCCCATCTGGACATTTCTACATCTTGTTATGGTCAGTGCTGCAGGTGTAGCTCAGGTGAGCTGAAGTTGGGAGCAATCTTACAAAGAGGATTTGGTTAATTGTTGGTTTGGCTGATGAATAAGGATGACCCAGGAAACTCTAACGACCAAGCATCTCTGGCAATGTCCCAGATGTACTGAGTTTCTTTCAGGCCTCCTTGGCTATTGTGAAAGGTATATTTCAGAGCCTATTAAAGAAGCCCCCACCCACGACGGCTTTTCTGTATTATTCCTCCCTCATGCTGCCCCCAGCTGTGAAAGAAGGTTCAACCATCTTTTTGACATTTTCCTTTAACATATGTAAAATAAGGATCAGACTTTTTACATTTCAGTATGTATTTTTCCTCTGATGGTTCTACAGAATGTTCCATGTACAGAATTTGTGCCACTGATTCATTCCGTATCTCTGATCCCAGAGTTGCTGGATTCCCGAGGACTTTCCTTTCCTAATCAAGTAGCATACTCCCTGTGTGGGTCTGTCCCACACTCCAGGCACTAGGGGCAAATAGGGATCCCTTCTACAGAGTCTTTGTTTTGCTTTTTAACATGGAATTGAGAATAGTTGCATGCGTGCTGTCTTGTTAGTGAAATTGTTGTATGTTTGACATCAGTTAAAAGGTGATAACAGGAGCATTTTGAGCATAACATGGCCACAAATTATATGAAGAATTCACCGCACAAAGACAGTAGTCCAGGAGTGAGACTGTTTTAATTGAACTGGTATTTGTACAAGGCGACACCCTCTTTCATACCACCCACCTCCTCCCTGAGTGACTCAGCGCCAGGAGAGAAGTTTCAGACTGTTCATTAATTCAGTCAGGTAGAGGTAGGAACTGCACTGAGAAACTCCAGGCTCTCGTTTGTTTCAGCCAGATCTGCTGGGGAATCACTGCAGGCTGGTTAGGTAGACTCCTGATTTTCTGCTCAAGAGGTAAGTTGAATTATATTTGCAACACAAATACACCTGCTTTACTTTATGCACATAACTTTCTCTGTTTTCTTTCCAAATGATTAAAATTAGGACTGTCTGTATTATCTTTGTATTTTTTTTCCAGTTAAATTTTGACAGCTTTTCTAATGGGTATTGTGTTTGTCAATAGCTCTGCTCTTCCTGGTTGTGCTTCCAGATCACATAGCTTTGAACTTGGCAATTATATGTATTATGGGCTTCACAGAAATGAGAGCTTTTCAAGTTTCCCATGTGTTATCTGTCAGCTGGTGAATCCTCTCACACTCAGGCATCATGAATTCTTAAGTCAAGGGACCAGCACTCTCTGGTCTGTTTTCTCAAGTGAATGTAAAAGCATTTTTTAAAAAATCTTCCTGTTTTCATAAATGATTTTTTTTCATTAGTTTTCATATTTCATTAGTTTTCATATTGTTTTGCAGCTCATAAGGCATATTTGTTTTTTTCTTGACTGCTAAAAGCACTGCACATTGCTGAGCTGTGAGAGATGCCAAAACCACATTCCCTCCACCCTATCTTGCCAAGGACTGAAGGCAGGGTGGGTGATTGATGCCAAAACCACAGTCCCTCCACCCTATCTTCCCAAAGACTGAAGGCCAGGTGGGTGTGTGGGGGTGTGATTCTCCATAGGGATTTGTGTGCATTTGGCCAACTTCTCTAAGTTATATTCTGAATTCTAAACTAAAAGCTGATTAAGATATACTTAAGATATACAGGGGCAATTTTTCAACCTCTATTCATATCCTAGTCCCGAAAAACCAGTTTGGAAAGCCTTTTGATAAGAATATAAAAGTTATTTTAACCAGGTTTTCTTTTATAAGTAATAGCTAAGCTGTCTTGTTTTACTCGTAGTTTTTTTTTTTTCTCGTCATTTCCATTTATAATGCAGAGCTGTAGGGATCAAACAGTTTGTGACTAGCAGCCTCATGCCCTGCAGTGAGGCATTCCCCATCGTAAGAACTAGAGTTTTCATTGCTTCCTACTGTTGCCCAAACCACCTGAAGTCTCAAGGGGTTTAGATATGTCAGTGCTAAATTCCAGTGGTTTACTGGAGAATTTTATTACTTGGTTTTCCAACAGTTATAGTAATTAGAAAGCTAAAGTATAGCATTTGGGGAGTCTAATTTCATTTTTCATAAAATATAATTACATTAAACCTGGCTTTTGTTTCCATAGTTTATAACACAGATATGGCCTTTCTGATACTTGTTGTATTCCGGTGGGTGTCTAAAACATTAAAAAAATCAATTTGAGGAAACTAAGGTATGACAGTACTTAAAATTTTACCAAAACTTTTGGATGAATCTAAATATCAGTGCATATAGGTAACCCAGAGAAACATATCAGAAATCTATTTGTTGTTGTTGTTGTTTGTTTTCTGGTACTGGGGATTTAACTCGAGGTGCTTTACTACTGAGCCATATTCCCAGCACTTTTTATGTTTTATTTTGAGAAAGGGTCTAGCTATGTTGCATAAGGCCTCCCTAAGTTGCTGAGTCTGGCTTTGAACTTGCAGTCCTCCTGCCTCAGCTTCCCAATTGCTGGGATTGCAGGTGTACCTCACTGCACCTGGCTCAGATCAGTATTCCTATTGAAATTTCAATTGCATATTAATCTTAGATTTAATTGACATAATCTTTTAAATTGGAACTGGGCAGAAATTCATCCAGTCTAACTCCTAAATTTTCTAGATGAGGGAAGCAAAGCATAAACTTGCCAGTCTCAGAGTATCAGAATCAGAATGTGAAGCTAGATCCTCTGTCTTTTGTCTTAATGGGATTTTCTCAATAATTTTTCAAATATCTTCCATATAAAATATGTAGTAGCAATAAATGAGCTATACTCCATCTTTTATAAAAGGACTACAAATGATTTGGAAAAAAGAATTTCCTTACCCAGCACTATGTGAAAATGTTATTACCGTATGTATGGTATGGTCATAGGATACATTTTTCACTTGGCTTGTGGAGTTAGTCTTTTTATTTAGTATGTCCAATGGCCTCTGGGTCAGAAGACAGTCTGGAAGTTGTGTGTAGGAGTGGGATATGCAGCTTGGGAACATCTTCGCCTTAGCTACCATTGTTTTCCTGGCTGCCCTCTCTAACTTTCAGGATGTTGACTGAAATACCTGAGGATTCATATTACTGGGGACTTTGTAAACAAAATGAAGAGGGTACATTTTTAAATGACTGAACTCATACTATGGAATGAACTGCTATAATTCACCAAGCAGTCACCCTGAGAAAACATTAATTACTTCACTGCTAGCATCTGTTATGATTGAGGCATTACCTCTGAGCATTCTTAGGTGTGAGGTGATAGAATCCTTGGTCCAGCAGTCAAAGAGAAATCTCTTTAGGTTCCACATAGCTTCTCTTTAGCCATTATCCTGCTTCTAGGCCACTTATTGATTTTTTTAAAAATATTTTTATGAGTGGTCGATGAATTCTATTTATTTATTTGTTTGTGGTGCTGAGAATCGAACCTAGGGCATCACACATGCTAGGCAAGTGCTCTACCACTGAGCCACAACTCCAGCCCCAGTTATTGATCTTTCTCCAGTTTTTTCTTCCTGAGAAGTTTGAAATAAAGTTTTCATGAGTTAATTACTGTGCCTCTATACAGGTATTCAGTGTTTCTAGTTTACTGATGCACAAATCCATGTGATTTTAGGATTTGGAAAATGATATTCCTTAGATGCAGGCTTTGCCAAATGAAAACTTCATTTATTAGACTTGCATTTTATGTAAGTTGCTAAACTTTTTAAGGATTTGAATCATCCTTTCATTATGATCATTAATTGGAAGAGTGAATTTTATAGCTAAAAACTATAGTTAAACACCAACTGTCTTACTTCTAGACACAAAAACCAATAATCCTAAATGTTCATTGTAACTGTACACTTGAGACCTCTAAGAATCTAAATAATTTATTCTTTGCCTCTAGATCCAAATTTCCTCAACTCTAAAATGTTAGTAAGTTTCCTTTGTGTGGAACCTCTTGGGGAAGACAGTGAACTCTAGATAGTACTTTTCAACCAGGGAGAGAAAATTTGTGGTGGAAGGGGGTTATAAAGACTCAGAAAATTTGGAGCATACAGACATGGGGTAGCAAAAAGATTTCATTTGTGCTGTATTCTGTATTATTTCACTATAAACTAAGTAAGATTCCCAAACATAGGCTGTGAGGCTACGTGAGGAAAGAAATAAACCATTTCTAACCATAGCAGCAGGATAAATAAATCTTTGTCTGCCTGGTAGATTTTTGGATTTCCTTGGATTGCTTCGTACTCAGTCTAAACATAGTCGTTTGGGTCTGGTGGGCCCATTTAAAATTTAACTTAAGGGGACTTATTAACATTTATGTTTTATGAAACACATTTATACCTTATGAAACCTGGTTTGTTTTCACCTTACATAATATTTCATGTCCTTTAGGGGATAACTAGTTGTTGGATGATTTGTTTTGTCTTCTAAATGATAGTGCTTTTGTTTATTGGTCTATAATTATCAGGTCCTCCTTATTCTTCTATTGAAAATGGTTTTGTAGCATCTGTCCTTTTCCACTTCCAAGGCATTTCCCCTGCTTTCAGTGATTTCTGGGAAATAAGAGCTCAGGACCTTTTCATACATGAAGATGAATTCCACTAGGCCCATTTACCCCTTGTAAAATGAGGGTAATGGACATGTTTGCTCTATTTCTTTCCTCATTCTACTTTGCATTACTGTGGACATTTGCCCTAAACAACTACTCACATTTCTTTCCATAAAGATAACAATTGACATAAATGTCTTAGAAACTTGATAAATTGATGGGAAGATTTTGGAGAAAGGAAAGATCCAATTGTCAGAAAATTTGGAGCATACAGACATTGGGTATGCTCATTCTATGCTGGTCTCATGATGCTTTCATAAAACGATCAAAGAAAATCCTCTCTGGGTCTAGCGTCATCACAGTGCTGTCCCGCAAAGGGACTGTTCTTCTTTTCACCATTTATTTTAGCCCAGTAACTTTCCACCTGTTGGTGCCCTTTTGTTTCCCAGGCTTCTGAGACAGGTACTTTGGTGTCAGTCTGATTTGAATTTGAATCTCAACTGTGCAATTCAGTAGTTATGTAGCGTCAGGCAAACTACTCAGCCTGAGATTCCTATCTAGAAAAATATTTTTAAAAACTAGTTTTTCCCACTGCCCACTTGACTAACTCCAGTCCTAACTTCCTATAAAATGTCCCTAACTTTGTTGCAATAA
The DNA here is from genome assembly GCF_045843805.1 of Urocitellus parryii. NCBI lineage: Eukaryota > Metazoa > Chordata > Mammalia > Rodentia > Sciuridae > Urocitellus > Urocitellus parryii. The sequence continues at coordinate 69,550,835 of NC_135532.1, forward strand.
TTTGTCTTAAGGTTTTATTTAGGTTTGCAACAAGGATAATAATAGCAATAACCTGAAAATGTTATATGAAGCTTAAATGAAATTATATATAAATACATAATACACATAAGTGTTTTCTATATATGTATAATGTATATATATATGCATATATATGTATATATATATATATATATATATATATATATATATATCTCCGAATTACCCCAAGACACAAGATATCAGCAGTCAGAGTTGAGTTCCTTTTATTATTTTTTCTCACCTTCCCTTGTCCTCTGTTCATCTATTCTTGCTCCAGGTTTTTTCTATTCCTCTTTGCTTTTTCTGTGTTCTCTTCTTTATGGGCCCCTCTCCACCCATTCCAGTTTCTTTGCTCTCAGCAATCTATTTAAAGAGAAAGTTTGCAGGAATAAGTAAAGATATTTTTAGGTAAGCCAAGTGGCATTTTGTCCTTGGGTATGAAGGGAAGAGTGAGAAAAAAAAAATCTTTCTTTTGAGAGGACCCAAACAATGAAGAGAATGGTAGCTGAGCTGGGACCCATAGAATTCTTGGTGTTGGAACAGGAGAGGGGCTGGAACTGGTCTTGGGGAGGAGTGAGTTGCCTGAAGATTCCTGGGAAGTGCCTTGGTTAAAAATAGAAAACACTAGGCGGCCTGGACCCATGCCTGTAATCCCAGTGGCTCAGGAGGCTGAGAAAGGAGGATTGTGAGTTCAAAGCCAGCCTCAGCAAAAGCAAGGCGCTAAGCAATTCAGTGAGATCCTGTCTCTAAATAAAATACAAAATAGGGCTGGGGATGTGGCTTTGTGGTAGAGTGCCCCTGAGTTCAATCCCAGGTAACAACAGCAACAAAAAAAAAAAAAAAAAAGGAAGAAAATACTGGGCTGGCGGTGGGAGGTGTTGCTCCCTGGTCAAGCATTTCCCAAGCACATGTGAGGGCTGAGTTTGATCCCCAGCACTGCAAAGAAAAGGAAAGGAAAGGGGAAAAAGGAAAGAGAGGAAAAACACTAAAGGAAATCGAGAAAGGCCATAAAGGAGGTGAGAAGATGAAAAGAAGGCAAATTTTTAAAGTAGTGGACAAATGGCATATAATCATATTTTATTTCTCATTTAGTTTATGTCAAGGAATGGCACAGGTCTGGGAATGAACAGGAAACATTATCTATCTATCCAGTGGGAGACAGATCCCTCCAGGAAGGAGTGTGGTCACAGTGTCAGGCCACCCCTGGCGTTCGAGGGGCAGCAGCGGGTTCTGGCTGAACCTTCAGAGGAAGTAGGAGTCGTCATCACTGCTGCTCCCCCATTACGCCCCACCTTTTAGTACCTCAAGACATTTCTCCATGCCTGGTATTAGCCTATCACTTACTGAACAGAGCCCTGGCATTATAGTCATATAGACTTAATTACAGTTCCTGGGTTTGCCACTTACTGTGTGATTTGTGCAGGTTATTTAAGTTTGGGGCTCCTGTAATTAGAGATGATAGTACTCATTTGGAAGAATTAAATAAGATCATGTGCATGAAGCATGTGGCACTGTGAAGGGTGCATGGTAGGCACTCAGCGATCCTTCTTGTTAAGAACATCGATCTTGTAGACATTTAGTAATAGATAACGCTTTACTAATACAAGAAACACAAATATCTTTTGTAGGCCTCATCAGCATTTACCTCTTCTCTTTGCTCCACCATGGCTAAGTATCATGTAGGAAAACTTTTAGGCTTGAGTAATAAAAAAAAAATGGAAAAGCCATCTATTGAAAACATTAGGAGGTTTACCTTTCTCTTGGAAGGAGAAGTCCAAAGATAGATTATGCAGGGCAAATGTGGCAGTTTTATGAGATGGTCAAGGAACTGGGCTCCTTCTGACTCTCGGCTCTGCCCTTCTTAGTGTGTGACTGTATGGTCATCCATGGTTCATACGGTCCAAGATGGCTACTTCTGCCTTCAGCTCCACATCTTAGTTCAGACAAGAGGAGTCATGATGTACAAAAGGCCAAATTCTTCCCACAGACATGTTCTTCAGCCTTAAGAGCCAGAGCTGTAACAACTGTTTACAGCTTCAAGTGAGGCTGAGAAATGCCATTTCATCTGTGAGTAAAGAAGGGGAGACTGGATATCAGATAGGTACCCTAAAGATGCCATGCATCCCGGCTTGACAACTTCCCCTTCGCCTGTGCCTGGGTCTGTCCTTCTTACTGTCTACTATTTGAACATGACTCCTCTAATAGCCTCTGAAATTTCAAGGCAAAAAATTTTTTTAAAGTAACATTTGTAATTTAGAAGAAGGAAGCATAGCATTCTGGAGACATTCTACATATAACAATCATGAGTTACTTTAAAATCTAGAGTGATGATTATTAACCTTGTTGAGTGGAAAGTTTCTTTTAAAAATAAAATAAATTATGAGGTCTCACATATGAGACTAATTATAAGTAACTTACTAGTTGACAAAAAGTTATCCTTGATTTAGTAATTTTCATTCCACTAATAATACTGCTTGTACGCTCAGAGCAGAAGGATTTCTAGCAGACTTTTTGCAGTTACTCAGTGTTTCTGCCCTCCATCCATGCCTCCATCCCCTGCCCATCTAGATGTTTGCAGCCAGGATTAGGGTACCATGCTTGGTTGGGTAAGACCTTGATGGACTCCCAGATTGTCAGCACTTTTAACAGAGAGATGAATGGAGAACAGCAAGAATTGCCTCTTTATTTTATATTCAGGGCTGGCTTTGGTCAGATCCAACATCCTGCTAGAGGTTCTGATATTCTCATGCCTTTAATAGCAAGGTAATCTCAATATGGTCTGGTTAAATGAGAAAGAGAGAGAGAGAGAGAGAACATCTGAACAAGCTTATGCCGTTATCCTATTTTTCTCTCTGCTAGTGACTATCCACAGGTATCCAATAATCATCGGCTCCACCCCAGAAGTTCTGGAAAGTTCTCCAGGAGTAGCGTCCAGCAAGCCTGCTTGCTTTCTCTGGGACCCTCCAGGGTTTATATCATATATGGATATAAACCTCTTCTATGGTGTGCATCACTCTGCCCAAAACCCCATGTGGATATATTGTTCTTGGGATTTTCCTTGGTCCCTTACTTGTATCCCACCTCAATCCTCCCCATCACCCAATCTTCTGCTGCCCCTTTAAGGTCTGCTAGGGAAGAAGGAAAGTTAAGATAGTCATAATGGTTTAGATGATTTTCTAGTGATTTATAATTTACAAAATATTATCTCATTTAGCTTCCATAACAATCTTTTTTTCCCCTTTAATTGTAGGTGGACACAATACCTTTTTTTAATTTTTATGTGGTGCTGAGGATCGAACCTACTTCCTCATTCACACTAGGCAAGCCCTCTACCCCTGAGCCACAACCCTAGCCCCATAACAATCTTTTAAGGTTAACATAACCCCCACTTTGTAGAGGCAGAAAGGAAAAATGGGTTCAAGTAGCTGATGAGTGGCCAGGCTGGGAGCTGTCTGGCTGAAGGTCATCATTCCCCCAATCCCACCCCAAGCCATCACTAACACCTTAACATATTGCCCTCCCCCCTCAAAGGACATCTCATTCCCTGTCCAGGCATATTTTACCTCAGACTGGCTGGAAGTCAGAAGGATTTCAAGAAAATGAAGGTCAGATAAATATTAAGGGTGTGAGGGAGATGGAAAGTTCTGGGGCATAAAGGGAAGCTAAAGATAGGATCAAAGGGGAAGAAGAGTGTGTTGGCATTGAGATATGTGAAGTCTGTGTAAGATGCAGTCGGCATCTTTACCCCTCTACTAGAAGACAAGGCAACTTCCATATGCCCACAGGGCGTTGTTCAGGGAAATTAGCACAAATAGCACGAACAGAAGAACACAGTGTACTTCAGATGAGTTTGTGTGTCTCAATGAGTATAATTACCTTTTCAATAAAATGAGTTTTAAGTTTATAGCTTTAGGGGCAGATTTTTATGTTGTATATTTATTTTTATAAATAAAATATTTATACATAATATGCATTTACTAAATGCATACATGTTAATTATTTTATTTAGTACATATGTGCTATAACTTATACAAATCCATATACAATATCTATTTTTAAGTAACATACACAACTAAAATAATTGAAAATGTACTACCCAATAGTTACATGGTTTTGTGACATGATCCATGCCTGCTGTCAGTTTTTCTTTTTGTTTTTTCATATTACAAAATTCATCCTTCAGGGACTGGGGATGTGGCTCAAGCGGTAGCGCGCTCACCTGGCATGTGTGTGGCCCGGGTTCGATCCTCAGCACCACATACAAAAAAAGATGTTGTGTCTGCCGAAAACTAAAAAATAAATATTAAAAAATTCTCTCTCTCTCTCTCTCTCTCTCTCTCTCACTCACTCTCTCTTTAAAAAAAAAATTCACCCTTCAGTGTATAAAATTCAGTGTTGTAAAAAATTTATTCACAAGGTTATAGAACCAACATCATTAATTCCAGAAAAAAATTTTCATTAATTTTTAATGGTATATTATAATTAAACATAATAGTGGGATTCATTATGCCATATTCATACATGCATAAAATATAATTTGATCAGTCTCATTCCTCAGTACCTCCCCTTTCCCTCCTCTCCTGCATCCTCCAACCTGTTTGTTCTACATTTTTACCCCCCAAAGAAACCTACCATTAACAGTCATTTTCCCTTCTCCCCTTCCACTAACCCTTGACAAACACCAACCTGCTTTCTTTATATGAATGTGACTATTCTGTGTACTTCATAAAAATAGAATCATATGACATGCCATCTTCTGTGTCTGGTATCTTTCATTTAGCCTAATGTTTCAAGCTTCATCCATGTCCTGTTATGAGTCAGTACTACATTCCTTTTTTATTGCTGAGTAATATTCTATTGTGTGGCTATACCAAATTTTGTATTCATTCATCACGTGATAGGCATTTGAATTATTTCCACTTTGGGGCTACTGCTAATAATACTGCTGTGATTATTCATGTACAAGTCTTTGTGTGGAAATATTTATAATCAAGGTAAAATACAAAGAAAGTTGTTCTGGAGAATTTTTCTGCTGCAGTGATTCCTTGAGTGACTACCCTGGGTCTCCTGGTGCCATGCATCAGGGTCAAAGTTTATAGCACTTCCAAGGAGTGAGATATCAAAGGTCAGGCAGGACCCTGATGTTTATCATCCCTCTAATACCTGGGTACCCGTTTAGTCTTGAAGTGACTCATGATGAGCACTATTGCTGCTTGCTGAGATAAGGGTTGGCTTTGGTTTAGAAACCTAACTGCCTTTTAGCACCTTGAGCAAGTTACATACTGTCCCTGACCTTCAGATGTTTTGTTTGGGAGTTGGAGGTCATAATAGTGAGGTCACAGAGTTCATGTGAAAATGAGAGACGATGCCTGTAAGGGGCCCTATTCAAAGCAGGAACTCAACAAACAGATATTTATGCTATTAATAATTGCCTTGTGAATAGGACAACTGAAGAAACAAAGGAAAGGGACAATATAGCACAGAGCTCTGTGAGAAATTTTGCTATTTCAGATATGTTTAAATCACATTTCTATAAGGACTGTATCAGTTTGCAAGAGCTGCCATAACAAAATACCACACATTGACTGGATGACTCAAACAATAGAAATTTGTCTAACAGTTCTGGAGCCTATAAATCCAAGATCAAGTTGTCAGTAGGTTTGGTTCCACTGAGATTTTTTTCCCTGGGGTTGCAGATGGCTGGTTCTTGCTGGGCCCTTACCTGACCTTTTCTCTGATGTCTCTTTCTGTGTCCAAATTATTCTTCTTATAAAGTCATCAGTCAGATTGCATTAGTGTCCACCCCAAGAGCCTCATTCTAACTTACTTCTTTAAAGACACTATTTCCAAATACAATCACATTTTAAGGTTTTTAGATTTTGATACATGAATTTTGGAGGATGCTATTCAGCCAATAAACATCACTTAGTTAGCTCCTCCATTGTCAGACACTGGGAACAAAAGAGACTTAGACCCTGCCCACTGAAAACCTGGTCTCTTAGGAGAGACAGACAAATAAAGGGTAATTGTAAAATGCCTTTTCTCCAAATACCCTGGCCCCTGTCCCACGATTGGATTTGCAGTCTCTGCAAATTTATCATCCAATATACAGTCGACATTTTGGTTGCCTCAGAATTCTAGTTCAAACCTCTGAGAATGTTCTAGATCTTCATCAGCTAAGAGGAATAGAATTCATCAGAGCCCATTAACAGCCGGAAACAGGCGGGTCAAGAAGCAGACTCAGACTGAGGCAAAATTCACCAATAGTTAAAGCCTGTTTGTCTTCAGCTGCCTCTTTACCTCCCCTTCCTGCCAAGGTCTCATCAACCTCCAAACTCAGCCAGGGCCACCCCACACCCCTTACATGTCCATATGCCCAAGTTCAAGTCTGTTCCTTGCCTTCCCACTCCCAACCCTCTCTCTCACATTTTTGCTTTCTGCTTTCCAAGGTGAGAGAGGCATGCAGTTAAGAATTATTGAGCACCTACTGTGCACTGGGCAATAACTAGGTACTTTACATATGTCTCCACTTGGTCCTCATAATAGTTCTATTCCACTTCATTGTTTAGATGAGGGACTGAGCTAATAACATTCCCAAGGTGACACAGTCAGAAAATAGGATCATTTAAATGCAGATCCTTCCAACTCCACTAAGACCATTCAGCTCTCAGAAACTGAAGATGACTCAACCAACTGCTTGTCATACAATATTGGGGACACTAAACATCCCTGGCCTCATTTTCTCTACTTGTAAAATAAGTTAATTGGAATAGGTGAATTCCCAGGTCCTTACAGGGTACTTTATGTAACGTATGGATTGTACTATATCATGTAGCTTTGTCAATGTCATTGAAAAATATGCCTTAGTAGTGAAATACTCACAGATTATTAATGTCATTGCTGTGTTTCTCACATCCCCATTTTTCTTTTAGATCCTTACTGGAAGGCAGCATGTCTGATTTTCCCATGAGAAAAAAGTCACCCACAGGAAATGGTAATTTAGACAATGTTTCCTTTGCTCAACAAAAACTCTAAAATCTAGGAAAAACAACTCATGGTTTTAAATATAGGTATTCAATGCTTGGAAGTAGCAGTCGAATCAGCTTTGCTTAATTTAAGCTTAAGAACAAGCAAGAGGGCGCTGAGGCTGTAACTCAATGATAGAGCGCTTGCCTAGCTCGTGTGAGGCACTGGATTCTATCCTCAGCACCACATAAAAATAAATAAGTAAAATAAAAGTATTATGTCCATCATAATAAAAAGTATATACATATAAGAATATGTATATTTTTTGTATATATACAAAAATGTATATTTATATTTGTATATATACAACTAAAAATATATTCATATAAAAAAGAACAGGTGCTATAGTTTTTCATCATATAATTGTAATTTAAAGATTCTTTTAAAAAAAAGGCCTTTCTTTGAGGGTGACATTTCTTCTGGTTCCCAGAAGTTCAAATAATCAAATTACATGTAATCAAATGCACCAGGACTTATGGATTTTAATTTACTGGGTCCTATAACAACAGTCCTGGGTGTACTTCCAAAACGTATTTCTTGTTGGGTCAAAACCCCACCCACTAAGCCCTGGCTTGGTTTATTCCAGGCTGGTGGTTCTACATTCCCAGGCGCTGGATGAGGCCTCGTGAGCTGCTCCGGCAGTTTCGCTTGGCACCTGAGCAGATTTGTATGTTATCTTTGATGATGGGGTGTGGGATTTGTTCTTTCTTGCTGGTGCATCCTGCTTTGAAACAGTACTGGACTTACCAGCTTAGAAGGTAATGCTGGCTGATCACGTGGGCTTCTTGAGATTTTCAGAGTAAACAAACCAATACTCAGCCTCACTCTGTCACCTCATTTTTCATGTTTCCACTGATAGACGTGAAGAGCACCGCTGGGGGCACCACACCGAGGCAGCAGGGCTTTCACGAGATGAACAAAAGAAGGACTTTCCTACAGGACAGCAGCTGGATAAAGAAACGTCTGGAAGAAGAAAAGTAAGTGTAGGGATGTAGGAGTGGGTAGGTGGATGGATGAGCGGAAAGAGGTGTTCTCTGTTTGGGACTAAGGGGTCATCTGGAAAGTAAGTTTTTTTTAAAACACATGGTCTGATTTGGGGTGAGATTTAGGAAACATAAATCGGTGGTGCCAGATTTTCAAGAATATTTCCTTCATTTTTAATACACTTACACATAAGAGAATGTGAGACACTCCTCAGAGTCAGCATGATTGTCACCTGGAATAGATTTTGGTGTTTCCTTGGTGAACAAAAGAAAACAGGAGTTTCCGGTTTCCAAAAAGCTAACAGTTAATCCATCATCATGAGATTCCTCGTGTGTGTTGGTGGAGCCGGTGGAAACAAACACATGGTAGCCTTATTCCAAATCCAATAATGATGTATTGCAATATTCTATGTGTACAACTGAAATTAATTAATAAATCCCCAATTATTTTAGTCCTATCTGCCCCACTTCTAGATATTGGATAGATGGAAAATGTGGCTTTATTTTATAAGAGAAAACACTTGCCACCTGCAAAGTTTCATCTGCTTTAAGCATTGCTTCTGCCAAAGATCTGGAAACTATGATCATAGGCATAGAGCCTAGTTGCCAACACAGATTTATAATAGATATGCATCCATCCCAGATCTTTTTTTTATAAATTAGTGGTACATTATAAATTACCCATACACATGTACACATCTTATCATTTCCTTATGTGTTAAGCTTCATAGTGGATAATTGACAGATTGAGCATCACTGAATCTCACAACAATCTCTCAAGGTAGATATTATATCCTCATTTTGTAGGAGAGAAATCTCTAGTGAGAAGAAGCCCCATAATTTGTCTGATGGGGCATCATCATTAAGTGGTGGAGTGGAGATTTTAAAGACCCATTGTCTTTTCATTATACCTGTGTTTCTCAAACAGGGGTGATTTTACCCCCTGGAGACATTGGGCTATGTTAGGAGATAACTTTTGATTGTCAAAATTGGGGTGTGTTCTTCACACCCCAATTGGGGTGAGTAGAGGCCAAGAAGGTTGCTAAAGATCCTACAATGCACAGGACAGCTTCCACAGTCACATCACTGTCAAACCCCAAATGTCAGTAGCCCTGAATCTGAAAAAAACAGCATTATATGATATGTACTCCAAACCTTCTACAAACTGTCCAAATATGTTTATTTGAGGATCATATTTGTAACTGTGACATTAAAATACCTACTGATTGTTGTTACTGAATTTTATTGTTTCGAGGACATATAGGGGTGTGTAGAGACAGATTCACTTTGGGGTTAATACTCTTGGACAACAATTATTCCCTTCCACAAAGCAGCACCTATTGCTTCTGTCAGAGCTTAATATGGCATTTCTGTTTTTCTGTCGTGGTAGTGTGATGTCAAGTGTAGATAATAAATTTTGGATTGCAAATATTTACACAGATGGATGAAGACAGAGATGTCTAAGATTAACCGCAGTTGGTAGGAATGTTGGTTTCATGCCAGGCAAACCTCCCTAAAAAGGGAAGCCAGCTGGGAATGGGATGGCAGCTGCTGCGTGAAGGGGAATCTGGCCCCAGGGCCTCCCTGGCTGCCACTGGCCAGGTCCTGGGCTGTGATTCTTTTTCAGGTAAGAACACGCCTGGTGTCTGCTTCGCTCTGACAGGTTTTGGAAAGGGATACGAAGAAAGATAGAAACGTCCCCCTGGGGACCTGTGAGGGTCTATATTTGCTAGGATTGTTTCCGTTTCAGTGCTCATCTTTCTTTTTAATTGTCTACTACAGTTCTCTTATAGCATTATTAAAAATGGTTCCAGAGTGTTGAGTAATGTTAGTGGAGCCGAAATCAGGAAAAATGTAGTGTTTCCTGTTTGGTTGGGTTGACATGAAAGAGGTTCAAGTACTGACTCTCTGCTTTGGCTCCGCTCCAAGAGCTCCACTACATGTTTTGGCATTTCCTAAAATTGCCCATACATTCAAATGCACTGAGTAAAGTATCATGACATGGCTTTGGGATTTTATGTATAAAGCTTCCTTGCAGAGCTGACCAGAAGAAAAAACAAAGGTTTGGAATGGAAAGATCTAGGTCCTAGATTCACCTTGTCACTTTGCTAATCTTGTGATTTTAGGAAAGCTACAAAATCCCTGATCAGTTTACTCTTCAGTGAATTGGAAAGGACAGTGTCTTCCCTGACTAATTCAGAGGGTTATTTTAAGGACCACAGAGGGTAACATGGGCTCATCGTTCAAGATGGGCTAAATCTCCTATGAATGCTCAGTCTCCTTAGCAACATGTTTTCCTACACTTGTGTCAAGGAAATTGTCAAGTCCATCAATTATCCAGACATCAAGGGGTTAATTAAATTTAAACAACATTGGTAGGAATCTTTTGTATTTGCCATCCTACAGAAAAGGACTCTTCTAATATATACAACAAAAAATAACAACAACAAAACAGTTGTTCCTTGTTGAATCATGTGGAAGTCTCATGAGATAAATGATCATTTGTACTGACAACTTGCTTCTTTTCAGGATGCTCCTGCAAGCAGTGACTGGTTTCACAGTAAAACTGGTTTCACATTTTCCTAAAGTAAAATGGATTAACCTTGCCAAGATTTGTGAGCTCTCCCCATCTCTCTTGTTTTGTGCTTAGCAAACACAGTGGTAACTTGTGATGTGACATCATTTTGGTCTTTCTCTGCAGAGATGAAAACTATGGCAGGGTGGTGCTCAACCGACACAACTCCCATGATGCCTTGGACAGGTAGGTGTTTTGATAAGGTATGTTATCAGCAGAAACACAAAGATGGTGGCTCTGAGATGAGACTTGCTCAAGTCAGCCGGATATCTGTGGCTGGCCTCAGGCTGGCCCCGGTGTTCCAGGCATGGGAAGGAGAATCTGGGATATCATCAGGGGTATGGGTGGGGACCTGCTTACCCAGCTCCCAGAACTAAGGGTTAGAGCTGAAACATAATCAGCCACAGCCCATGCCACTAGGATGGTCCTTCTCACGGGCAGGGAAAGGGCTATCATGGAAATAGAAACATAACCAGATGAGCTATCTCTGAGCTTTAGAGAACGGAATGCTAAAATTCAGAAATAACATTTCCAGAGAGATAGTCCATTTCTTTTTGGAAACTCCTAGGCTTGTGGAAAACACTAATCTATCCTTGATGGCAAGTGAGAAAATTCAGACAAAATTAGTAATTATAATGATTGATGTAAATAGTCTTAGATTGATCAAGAAAGATAATATTCTCATTAAAACACATTTGTACCCACACACACATAAACAACCACACCTGTCAGAAGAAGCCAAATATATATCAGAATCAAGTTCCATCTGGTCTAGTAGCTTGTGTTTGCTTGTAACTGAGAGGTACTTAGTAAAGAGTGTGGACTGTAGAAAGTGAAGTAGACACCTTGAATCTGTTTTCGAAACTTTTTATCTGTGAATTTCTCTCAACCATTTTTAACCTTTTCATCATTTTGACCTTTCCTAAAGGTGCATAACTTACAACTCTCTATTCAAAGTAGCCATTTTGCTTTCCTGGTGCCATCGATTTACCCTTCTATGGTGTGGCAGAGTCTCTACCTGTGCCTTCTCATTAGGCTTCCTCATATTGAAGATGTCAGCCTGGTTCTCAGTTGACCCTCATCTCACCAGACACAGGGAGGTTGGCCACCAGTGGAAATTGCTCCCTCCATTTTATTAAGTTTCTCTATAATTATGAAAGAATATGACACTTGGAATGTGACAGTGAAAACTAAGTTTCCTATTCTCAGGGTATATACAGTGTGTTTTGTGAGAACAGGAGCCTTGTGCTTTCTGTGTTTACTTTCTATTTTGAATTACATTGGTGTGCTGAACCAGTCTTAGTACTTATTCTGACTCCATATCTTTGATCTATCGGCTTCAAATGATGATTTGAAATGTAAATGCAATAAATCACTGCATAATTCCTCAAAGAACTTGCTTTCCCTGCATCACAGGCTAGATGAGGCAGTAAACAGACTTTCTCTCTGTTTGATCAATTAGATCAAAATATTTTCAGTGCTTTCCTCTGAAAACAATGATTCCTGTTGTTAAGGCTGCTGTCCTCTCTGCCTCTATTTTCTTGTCTTCCTTCTCCATTTTTTCCTGCTTGTGTATCTTTTTCTCTTCTTGCCTCCTCTCCTTCTCCGAATAACTCTTCTCTTCTCTCCTTTCTCTCATCTCTCACTTTCTTCTTTCTATTTTTTTTTCTTTTTGGCCCTGCATGTTTCCATCTTTTCCTTCTTCCCCATCTCTCCTTTCTAGCTGCCAGTGAGTTATCCTCTTTCAACTCTGTCCACGGTGCTGAATGTTAAATACAGCAATTTAGGAGTTAGCCCATTGTGTGGGCATAGAGCACTGTTAGAACCCTGCAAACAAAACACAGCTGACTATAAAGGAGTTGATTTCCTATTATGCAGAGATTGACAACTTGACAAGAGTTCATATTAGTTATTAACCATTCTGCATGTTTTGTTGTTTGTTGTGCATATCCTTGTCCACAACTTGATTATGTTACACTGTAGTTAAAAATAATTGGAGCCACAAGAGAACCTTTTATTATTATTATTCTATCCAAGCCAAAGCCTAGAAGATTTGGGTACTCCAAATCGGCCTTTCCTTTGACAACCTGTACTTTTCCTACCCAAGTAGGTAAAACTATTGCCAAAAGTATGACAGGTTTTATATGCTCTTTTTTTGGTAATTTATCTAATTTATTTGGTAATTATTTCTGTTACAGGAAAATAAATGAGAGAGATGGGCCAAAAGCCACAATTAGTCGGTACAGATCCGATGACACTTTGGACAGGTAAGGTACTTTTGAATCATGTGAGGGGAAAACATTTACACGTGCTTTACATTTAATATTTGTTAACATAATAAATCCCACTTCTTAGAAATCTGTGAGATATTACAATGTTTACCAAAGTAAGCTTTGAACCTTTGATGTTTTATCTTCAGGGAGACAGGGCTCTAAGGATTAAATTATCTTCTCCAAAACTCACAAAATCTTGCCTAGATATATTGTTTCCTGAGACCCTAGATTTTAGGAAATAGTAGATTCTTCTGAAAGATTCTGAGAGAGTCTGACTTGAGTATAAGTGGGCGGACAAGATATGGCATCTGTTAATTCAATTTAAAATAAAGAACAGTTATTTCTATAAATACAAATAGTCCTTGTTCCTATGTTGGGTTCTTCCATCCTGCTGGAGAGATGTCAGTTTTAAAACTACAGTAGTTTTGATCCACTCTATGACAGACATTAACTCTTTCCAGAGTCACCATATGGCTCATAGAATGAGACCATTACATTGTTCGTTCCCTCTTACATAGAAAAGAAAGGCTGGTCCTATATAGGACATTAAGAAACTTCTAACCAGGTTGAAGTGTAAATTCCACAAGTCATATTTTTCATTTGAAGTTGGTAGAGATGCTTAACAAGCAGAAGTGAAGGCCAACTTTAGCATCCTTAACAGGAGTTAGGCATAATGTACACCTGAGGCTGGTGACAGTTGAGCTCACTCCCTGTAGCTAAAGATGTGCTACCATTGCAGAAAAAAAGACATGTCCTGGGTTTTAAGCAGATATACTGAAACTTGCAGCAACTAGTACTTGGAATTCAGACTATGCCAGTCCATATTAATACAGCAAATGTATATATTTTTATATTATTCATAGACTTTCAAGTCAGTCCTCCTAATAGAGGACTCCTAATATCATCAATGGTGTCCTAAAGAGTTGGCCTCTCTCTTCTTTTAATTATTAGACTCGTCAAAAATAACCTCATAAAAGTATATGTTCAAGATTTATCTGCAGAACAGTGTACAGAGAAGAGGTAGAGAAAATACCTTTGTTTATTCACCCTAGCCTTTTGGATTGTCCTATTGCCCAGTTAATTGAAGCAGGAAACTGTGTTTCTAGGAATGAATTTTTAAAATATGGTGATTAAGCCTCAGTAAAGGTAGATACGTAGAAGATCCATGCTTTTGTAGTCTTCATATCAGAAAGTTCAGGTCAAGATCCAGAACTCAAGTTTGTGAGTAAAGACAGGGATTGCAATGAATTAGATCTCCCAGGCAAACTAATTGAATCATTCTGGGCCTTGGCAGCAAATTAGCAACACCAAGGGAACTTTTAAACTTTACTTGGCCTTACTGCCCTCGTTCCCCAAATTCTTTTAATTAACCTGATTCATTTCCAACTGATTCTAATGTGCAACCAAGATTCAGAAACACCAGTGTAGCCCAGACTCTTCATTGTATATGCTAACAAATGGTACTAGAGATTATGTGATAATTTATTTACACAAAGATTTAGTAACACATTTGGAAGAAGTATCCGGGTTAGCTTATTTTTAAGGCAGTAAGTATGGAAATAGGAGGAAGAGAACACAGGGTCAATAAAGAAAGACAAGTTCTGTTAGCAGAAGTGAGACTTACATCATGCAGCCCGCTCCAAAATGCAAGATGTGAAATATTTCAGGAGGAATTTGATCATATATATGCAGTATGTGTGCATGTGCATTTTATTAATGATTATTAATTTTAATGAATACAAAAAATATTGAGTTTAGACTTCCAAGAATTTCCTTTTAAATTGGCATATATTGCATATATGATACATATTTCTTTAAATATGCATATGTATGGGTACATATATGGAATATGCTAAAGAAACATAAGTAAATAATAGTGGATGTAGCACTAAGATATTGTCCAAATCCTGAAGGTGATTTAATGACTCATTTGGAAACCCAAGGTTAGGTCGCCCCCTAGTGTTCCTTTGTGGAGGATTTTTTTAAGCTCTTGATCATTTTGCTAATTCTATTGTTTATTTTCTGTCTCCTAGAGACCCATTCCTATTAAAATAACCTATTTCATACCACAGTTGGCAAAAGATCAATTTCCAGAAGAAATACAAAGTTAATCTCTCTCAGCAATAAGAAATTGACATATGTTAGAATGGTACTTGAGAGGTCTCTTCATTACTTTTTAAAAAATTATAGATGGACACAATATCTTTATTTTGTTTAGTTATTTTTATATGATGCTGAGGATCAAATCCAGGGCCTCACATGTGCGAGGCAAGCGCTCTGCTACTGAGCCACAATCCACCTCCCTCCATTACTCTTGATCACTTCTCCCCCTAGTGGCATGGAAGAGACTGTGATAAATGAAGAATAATGAAGATGAGGTAATTGTATATGAGTTTTAGGGACAGTCATCCTGTCTGAATGAGATGTGCAATATTGGGCTCCAGTGAGAAGAGTTTGGAGACAGACTGCTTCCTAGTCGTATGGCCAAGAAAAAGTCACCCAACTTCTCTGAGACCCTGTTTCTTCATCTATAAAATGAAAATAATCACCCCTACTTTGCAGGGGTAATTCTATTCTCTGAAGAGCAGAAAAATTTATGAAAAGGTCAGCAGAGAGTAGGTAGTTATTTTTATGATTACATGTAGGATTACCCACACAGATTTACATGTGGAATTTTCATTAAGTTCATTTAATTTTAACATCAGAATTCACCTTGAGAACATTTAATATTAAGGTTCCATTCACTTTCAGCAGATTATTGTTTTCCGTGTAGCAATTTCCTGAGATTATTTTTTTTTAACTTTTATTGGGATCACAGAGACAGCTGCAAAGTCTGAGTAGAGGTTCGGTCCCATGGAACCTCTAAGAATTCTGATCACCTGACCTCTCACTTGTGGTATGCATGGTGATTTACTGCAAAGCACTTGAAATCTAAATCTCTCAGAAGTTCAGAGTCTTCAATTAGTGCAGGGAAATGGTCCCTGACTTTGGCTCGAAGATCACCTAAGACATGAGTTTTTGTACCTGATTCTAGGATTCTGTACAAGTTACTGACTGTATTATTAACAGTCTGTGGAGACTGTGGTGCTTTGGAGTGTTACAGCTAGTTATTCATCTTTCCTTTTTGCATTCAAGAGTTATCAGCTTGTGGTGTTATGTATCCCGAACAGACACTGTGTTCAGGTGGACTCAGAAGTTTATTATATTAGAGTAATTGCCCCCAAATTTAGTTAGGTATGTCAAAATAAATTGATATTATCTTTAGCTTATGACAATGAAGTTGTATTTTTTCCCACATGACCTTTTCTTTTAGAGAGAGGCGAAACCATTATCCATTTTAGCAGGAATATTTTATATAAAGTCTTGTCCTAGAGTGGATAATAAGAACAAAAGTTTTTGGAGAGTTATAGTAGGCCCAGAATGTAGGATAAATGGAAGAATCTTGCTGACCTTTAGTTTTTCTGAACCTCACTTTGCTATATCCTAGTTTCTGCAGATCTGCAGAATGTTCCAGAACTCAGCCCTTGGTCCTAGAAGGAATGTTCCTATCTGACATGAGGCAGGCAAGGTTGGAACAGAGTCTGTAGTCAGGAGATTCCACATTTGTGCTTCCTCACCCAAGGGGTAGACAAATATACCTTTTCCAGACCTAAGAAGGTCTTTAAGGAGACTTAAGATTACAGTAGTTAAAACCTCTGATATATTGGTCAAAGTAATTATCTTGTCAAGATAGAGTAACTAGGGCTGGGGATGTGGCTCAAGCGGTAGCGCGCTCGCCTGGCATGCGTGCGGCCCGGGTTCGATCCTCAGCACCACATACCAACAAAGATGTTGTGTCCGCCGAGAACTAAAAAATAAATATTAAAAATTCTCTCTCTCTCACTCTCTCTCCTCTCTCACTCTCTCTTAAAAAAAAAAAAAAGATAGAGTAACTATTTTAACAAGCCCCTCATCCCCAAATACAGGTGGTTTAACACAACAGAAGGTATCATTTGACTCACCAGAGTCTGATGGGCTTTGCTGAATCCATGCAGTGACTTCTGGACTTCTTTCATTGAATTCTTTCCATTCCTACAGTGTTTTAATGCTGCCATCTTCAACCCATGGATACCATGGCTTTGGTACCATGGTTTTGAAAGGGAAAGAATTAGCATGAAAAATTATGCAGGAGATTTTATGATGGGTTTGGAGGTGGCAAATAATAATATTTATGTCCACACTAGTGGCGCCAACTTAATTGCAATTAAATTTGGTAAATGTGATCCTCCTGTGCATTCAGGAGGTAAAGAAAATGAGTCTGGCAAACACAGAGTATTTTCTATATCTCAAAATGATTTTAAAAAATACTTAAGTATTTCATTTATGCCTTTTACTGACATAAGAAGTATTTTTATTAACTAGATATATTATTAAATAGCAAATAATATAAAAATAATTAATGAGTTAAATGCTTAATGAGTCCGAAAAGAAAATGTGCAAAAGGCATCATACTTTAAAAATTCTAAATAGCCTCATAAGTAGATTTTGTCATGAGTAGCTTTTTGCTTTTTTACTGTAAAAATTTCTAAAATGTAACAACTGAAAAATTGTTCTTCACAAGAGAAAGGTTATGTTGTAAAGTCACTCTAACATCAAAGAGGTCTGAATGGAACTTAATAACCTGAATATTTATCTAGACTTTTGTGTTGTTTCTTTACAAAGGATCTCAGACAGAGATGATGCTGCTAAAACATATAAGGCCAATACCTTGGATAACCAACTAACCAATAGGTACCAGTGTCCACTAACTTTGGGAAAGTCTTGAGTGAAACCTTTTTTTCTCACTTACCTAAGTTCTTCAATCATACTTTAATGTCTTTCTGTAAATTCTTATTCTCTGTATTTTTAACACAGAATTTCTGGAGTAAAAAAACTTTTCTCCTGTTCTTAACTAGAATAAAATGTTGCCTGGCTTAAAAAATCAAGGCTTATTGCTACAGGCCATCGATCTTACCACATGGATGTTACTGTTTAAGGTGTCCTGGTGACAGGGATGAAATACATGCAAAAGCAAATTTTGCATTCTTATACTAAAGAAAAAAATCACTGAACCCAACATATTAAGAACATTGGATTTAACCAATACTGAATTTTCCAAAGGGGGGAAATTTTCCTTTGAAATCTAGTACAACAGATTTTTTAAATAATAAAATCACTTTATCAAATTTATTCCAATGCTGATGCTTTCTTTTAATTTCTCTGAAATAATATCTAATTTTTCATTATAATTACTCTAAATTTGTGGACAATTACCAATAGATGCAAATATTAATTAATTCTTCACTGTGTTTTTTTTTCTCTTTTATCAGAAGCTTGTCTGCATTTAGATCATCAGGAACAAACACATTGTATGTACTTTTCTCTTTCCGTGTGTGTGTGTGTGTGTGTGTGTGTGTGTGTATGTGTATGTGCGCGCACGCACTAGAGATGGAACCCAGGGCCTCATATATGTTAGGCAAATGCTCTACCACTATACTGCGCTACATTCCCCAACTAGTATGTATTTTTCTAATCAAAGTATTATTTTAGTTCAAGAAAAACCCAGGGTATAGCGTCCCAGCCCCAGGCCAAAGTGTCATTGGAATACAGCCACGACCTTGTGGCTTTGGCAGAGGTAGTGGTGGAACACAGATCCCAAAATGGTCCACATTCATATATTTACTGGCTGGACTTTTACTGAACAAGTTTGTTGACCATCATGCTAACCAAACACCAAAGTTTAGGCTATGTCTTTGTCTTTTTCAAAAGATCTAGACTCCTCCCCCATAGAACTATTTTATCCCCCCATTCCTATGGCACCCAACTCTTTCCTCCCCTGAACCTCCCTGTCATCCCTAAACCCCCTCACATCTACAACTCCTCCTTCGGAGCAAATTGAGCCTGAAATCATGGGCCTGCTAAAAATCCATTTACATAAAATACATTTTCCCTGTCATGTATTACTAGTTGTTATAAGTAATTCAAATTAGGTAGACTGTTAAACTTAGTTTTTAAATGTGTATTTATATACAAACTGATTTTCATGTTGGACAGTACTTCTCAGTACTTGACACAAGCCTGAGTTATTTCCATTTTTTGAGTGCGTACATATATTAAAAATGCTAACTGAAGATTTAAAATGATATGACTTTAAATTTTTTTAAACAAACCAAGACTTTTAATGTAAAATTGCAGTATAATTCTGTTAGACACAACATAATCATGAGATTTTTTTAAAAAAATGAGTCCATAGCATGCTAGAATTGATTGGCCTAAGGGGCTGGGGATATAGTTTAGTTGGTAGAGTGCCTGCCTCGAACGTACAAGGTTCTGGGTTCTATACCCAGTGCTGCCAAGAAAAAGAAATTGATTGGCATGACTTTTAGACAGTTAATACCATATGTAAATTACTTCTTCATTCAGAATCTTCAGTTTTTAACTAGTTATATGATATTCTGATATCTGATCATATAGTAAGGAATATTTTTTTTTTTTTTGCAGAGCTGGGGATTGAACCCAGTGGAAAACACTCTACCAATTGAGCTATATCGCCAACCCCCATAAGAAAGAAAATTTAAAAATTTTCCATCTTCAATTGAAGGATTATGTAGAAGATAGAGAGTGAGCTGGAATATGAGTAGATTAACAGATATTTCAAAGGTGGGAAGAAAGAAGAGGTTTGAGGAATGTAATGATTTGTCATTCTGGTTGTTCCACAGGCCACATGGTGGTTTACTGAGTGCAAGCAGGACCTACACCTCATCTTCTACCCCTGCTACTACTCCTGTGAAGAAAAAGAGGTATGAGGGGCTCTGTGTCTGCCTCCTGCTGACACCTTGCAAAGGACTGTTCTTCATCAATTGTCTTCTTGTTGTTAATCTACTTTATTTTCTAAAGTAGAGCTTTATAGTTATTCATAGTAGTTGGGTTCATCCTGACAAACTCATGCATGCATGGAATTCGATTCCAGTTCATGGTCTTCCCTTTTGCCTTCCTGTCCTGCCTCCCCTTCCCCAGTCTCCTTCCTCTACTTGGTTAGACTTCCTTTCATTTATCTATTTATTTATATTTGATTGGATCTTTTTACTTATACATAAAGGTGAAATTCCCTGAGGTATATTTACATATGCACATAATAAGATTTTTTTAAAAATCGTCCTGCATTGTCTCCTTACCTATCCCTCCACTCTACCTCTCCATCTCTTTCTTCATTAATTTTGGAACCAAATCTACCACCCGGGTTCCCAAGCAGCATTGGGAAGGCTCTTCCGTGTTCTCTCCCCTCCTTCCAGGGTTCTGCATCTACATTCTGCCATTCTCAAACTTTAGTTGCCCTCCCTAATCTCTTCAAATAATACTCCATTCCCTTGGGACCTTGACCTCAGAAGTCACAGCGTTGGCTATTTCAGGTACCATATTTTATAAAGTCTGACTACAGGGAGTACCTTAACCTGAAATAATGATTGACATAGAGCCACTCGATGTTGTCCTCCTGAAACCAGCCTGCACCTGTAGCCACCCCCACCTCTCTGTAGACTTGGCTGATTTTCCTTCTAAGTACAGAGTCAAAGACCCTCCTGGGAGACATCTCTTTGTGATTTTTGCCTCCTGCTTGGCTTCCCCTGAGTGGCCTTTTACATGCTGCTTGGGGTGCATTCTGTGTTGTCTGCTAGGCATGGAGAAGAGAGATCTGTGATGACAGAATATTCTACATGAGACAGAGCATGAAGGTGGAAGAGATTTTTGCATGTTGAAATGAACAGTGCCAGGGAATCGTGATGCAAATGGAAAATAAGTGTCCTAAGCCTCAGTGCTTTAAAATTTTTCTGTTTTCTTGGCTGTGCCTGCACCCAGGACCCTGCTTGGTGTAGGATAGATGTTCCATATTTGTTGAAGGACTAGCTGGCTTTTCCATGGTGTCACTGTAGAGAGAGATAACTGTATTTATCTTCCCTGTACTCACAGAGTTCTGGTTGTATCTGCAGAATCTCGGAAAATATGATCCATGTTGTACCTGAACCCAAATTTCATACCCACTCCACCCTTGGTCTGTTAAAAACAGATTTATAAGGTATTAAGAGAAACTTAAGATGGGTTTGTTCAATGTTCTATCCAGTGCAAGTATCTT
The DNA here is from genome assembly GCF_045843805.1 of Urocitellus parryii. Lineage (NCBI taxonomy): Eukaryota > Metazoa > Chordata > Mammalia > Rodentia > Sciuridae > Urocitellus > Urocitellus parryii. The sequence goes on from NC_135532.1 coordinate 69,571,856, forward strand.
TCCTCCAACAGATTAGACTTGATTCAGGACCACTGTAGCCAGCAAAGAGACTCTCACTGTTTTGTGAAGCATCTATCCCCTGCATGGAGCTGAAATCTGTCTTGCTTGACTCCCACCTGGTCTTAGTCCTGGACTTATTTAAAGAATAAATCCAGCTCAGTCTGTTCCTTTTATCTTGGGCTTTTCTTCTCTCATCCACATCACTCTCTGTACATGTTCGTTTCTGGTCCTTATCTTAGTGTTTTTGACAGAGACCTTAGCTATTGCTACTAATTAAAATTACTTCCTGATAATGTGAGGACATCTTTCTAACTAAGATGATGTTAGCATTGCTCTGGTATTCTTTCATGTTTTCAATATTCTTGTCCAAGTTTTTTTATCATACTTTTTAAAAGAAATCATTATTTAAGTAGACTATAAGACTGTTATTCTATTATGAAATAGTTCAGCTAGGAAAAAAAAATAGGGGAATAGTAAAATAAACACCCATGAACCTACTATCTACATTTGATAATTGCTGTTCTTTTCCAGTCTCTTCAGATTTCTTTTGCAAGACACATCCACATTGTTCAGTGTCAAAGGAAATGGGAAAAGGAGTTTACTTGGGGGAGCAGATAGCCTGGAATATAGACAGCCACTTCTTATTTTATTTATGAAACAGTGTTCATTTTGTTTCCAAGGCCTTCTGTAAAAAGTAATTCCATGGCCTTTTTAACCATAAAATTATTTTAAGCTTTTTCTGACAGACACAGGGGTAGGCTCAGCCTTCAAGCACCATGTTTGTAACTGATATCATTTTTTCACAGACAGTCCTGGTTTCCACCACCCCCTCCTGGTTATAGTGCCACCCCAAGCACAGAAGCCAGCAAAAGGTAAGGGCACACTGTTAGATGTCACTGCTGTGGTGCTGGGTTGAAGAATATGTCAAACACTGATAACACATAATTATGGATTCTTTGGAATAAATTTGAAGGCAATTTTGTGGACTCTGAGCTCTGAATGAGCACGTGCCAAGTGAAGTCAGGACTACAGGTGCCCCAGGGTAGAAAAGCTGACATGCTATTAGGAGTAAGTAGGTGGCCGTCGTGGTTGGCTAGGGTCATCATAAAAAAGGGCCACATACTAGGTGGCTTAAACAACAGAAATAGATTTCCTCAGCTATCTGGAGGCTAGAAGTCCAAGACCAAGGTGCCAGCAGGTTGGCTCCTTCAGAGGTGGTGAGAGTTTCTTCTATGTTCTCCCCTCCACGCTGGTGGCTTCCTGAACAATCTCTGACAGTCTTGTCACTGTGTCCGTCTTTCATATAGAATGTGATACATAGAACACTAAGTCAAATTACTGAATATGTTGAGCAGCTGCAGTTTGGAATCAGTTAAAATATTTTCTTTTTAAACTGGTTCAACTGCAGTTGACTTCTAGTTATATGAACTACTAAGTATAGATTATATTTTTAGTTTAAAATGTCCCTTCCCCTCAGACTATTATTAGACATTTCTCTATGGGTGACATCTTTCATGGAGCTACCCAAGTGGGAAAATGTGAACTAAGTGTTCTGCTAGTGACAAAAAAAATTTTTTTAAGTCTTATAAGATCCATCTGATTTTGTCTTGATAGACAATCGCTGGCACTTTTCCTTAGAAATATTTATTACTTATTTCCAAAATAACTTCTTATTTTTGTCCTCTATTCATTCTCCCAATATTAATGTAAATTATCATTATAATAGGCAACTGGTTATATAACTGTAAAAGTATGCAAGGATTATTCATGAGTTAGCCTCTCATGCTTCAATGCCTGTTGAGTTTGTGGATCTCTGTTTGCACAAAAATGTCAGTACTTAGCTCTAAGCTCTCCCAATTTATGCATTGCTGGATGTGATTTATATGAAAGATGAAATGACTTACAACGTTCCTATTTTTGGTTCCTGGTTTACATCCATAACATTAGAATGAGGAAAAAGAGATTATTGGGCTTTGCTGATCAATTTAGATATTCAATCCTATTTTTAGAGTCACAGATTATTAGTATAATGACTGAATCGAAAGACTTCTTTCTGAGGATCAGAGATAATGTCACGCCAAGCTTTCAGGGGAAGGAGAGAATCCTAACAATTTAGCAATAGCTTTGATTTCTAAAGTGCTTTTCTTTGGAAGAGCTCCACGTGCAGCTTCTGTTTCTCACCTTTACTGCCACTGCATTCCCAGGGCTGATAAGTAGCCTTTTTGGTAAATGCTGAAAAATAGAAGAAATTATTAAAAGATGAAAGTGGGGAAAGGCTTCAGAAAGGGACCTTCGTCCCCAAGGGAACCCAGAGTAAATGAAAACAGGTCAAAAACAGATAAAATGGCTGAGTGCCGTGGCACATGCCCGTATTTCTAGCAGCTCAGGAGGCTGAGGCAGGAGGATCGTGAGTTCAAAGCCAGCCTCAGCAACTCAGTGAGATCCTGTCTCTAAATAAAATAGAAAAAAGGACAGGGGATGTTGCTCAGTGGTTGAGTGCCACTGAGTTCAATCCCTGGTACCAAATAAACAACAACAACAATCCACCAGATAAAATGGGGGACTATGCTTTTAAATACTACCTTACTACTACAGTGCTAAACTTGAATATTCGACTTTATCTTTCATGAACAGAGTCATATACTTCCACTCTTCCTCTGCCCTACCATCTTCTCCAAAAGAATTTTCCCTCTGGAGAAGCTGGGGTGTGGCTCAGTGGTGGAGCACTTGCCTAGCACATGTGAGGTCCTTTTCTTCCCCTGTTCTCTCGGCAGCCTTTAATACCATGGATCATCCCCTCCCTTGCTGGTTCCTTTTTTGACCAATATATCATGGAAGAAATCAAATTTTTGGATTTAAAATGTTTGGATTTAAAATGTGTGTGGGAGTTATGTTTAGGTTAAAACTAACTTCAGGCACAATGGAAACTGCACGTTGGGGGTCTCAAACTTGTTTATCAGCAGAAGAGCTCATGATTATCTATCTATCTATCTATCTATCATCTATGGTCTATCTCTCTATATGTACATTTGTGCCCCATTATTGCTTCCTCATCTCTTATCCACGTAAGTTCCTAGAGCGATATATTATAAAAGTAAAATTGAAACATGTCACCTTGCCACATGACAGTTATAGCACGTTGTCATTGTTTTAGATTACAGATCCACATCCTTAGCATTGATAGCTGGTGCTGACCTACTCTCCATCCCTCAGGACTTCCCTTTGCTCTTTTTAAGTTATTTTATCTGTTTTAAATGCTCTCTATATGCCACCTTCTATATAAGATGCTCCCTAAATACCTTAGCTTGTAAGATACCTTCTGTCTGCAATATTATCTTCTCCCCATCCAAGGCACCTGAGTTCTTGTGGCCACATTTTCATCTGATTTCTCTTCAAAATTTCACTTCTGAAAAAAATATTTTAAAAAATTAAAAACCTCCAAAACTGAAAAAAAGGAAAAAATTTACTTCTGATTTATCTCTATTCTGTCCTCTCATTTCCACACTAGCCTAATGAGTGTATGAATTTGCCCAATATGACCTGCATCAAGCTTTAATAAATATATAGATATAATGGGTGATGGCAATTTATCTCAGAAGCCCAGACCAAACTGTATAAAATGGAATATTAGAAATCCCTGTTGTGAGTTCTTTGGCCACCCCATCATTATTCATTTCTTACTGGCTGACATTTCTCTTCAACCTTTACCCTGTTGCTGTTCTGCTCAGCATCCCCTTATTCCTTTCTTTTGTCTCCATTTTTCTTCCCCTTCCCCTCATGCCAGGTAGGTTACGTCTTTCTTTGCTATGCCTCACTATCCTCATAGCCAAAACATGATATTATTCACTCTTTGAGAGGCATTCTTGCTGCCTTTTACAACAAAATTATATTCTCATGTCACGGTGATATCAACATTTAATTACAGCCACACTCAATACGTCACAACAATCACTGACCCCTCTGTCCTCCTTACTCAGCTTACTCAATCATTCTTGTAGTGAGTTCAAGTTATGATGTCAAAGAAAAAGATATGACCACTAGGTGGCAGTAGCACCCCACAAGCTTCATTTGGGTGGCGCTTTGACAGGTTTTCTGTGGCAGGTGTCACTCACGGCAGGAGGCTTTCCAAAGGCAACTGCATTGGAGCCACCATCTAGAAGGGTAGGAGGGTAGATGGACTCTTGGGGGTGGGAGGATCAGAGAGGGAGTCTAGGAGATGTGACTCAGCAGCATGGAGGGGAAACATAGGTGTCAGAGAAGGCTGACGGCAACAGCAGCTTGGTCCCTCCCTAACCCCCCACGGTGGACAACATGAGTATACAAATGACCATAGCAGAAGCTCTTCTGTGGGTCATGAGAAGAGCATCCACTTTCTCTTTTAGGTCTGATGTTATAGGAGAGCTTCTAATGGAACTTGAAAGACGGGTCCTGAGAAAGGGATGGGATTTGGAGGAAGGAGAGTAATTATGCGTTGCTAGGTTTTCAAGCCCAGGGTGATTTTAAAGCATAGTGATATACCAGTCAATGCAGGAAGAAATAGGAGCAGAATAGGGAGGAGCAGATGGGGACTATACAGTAGGTCTTAAGAAGCCACCATGGCACTTGTTTTGAGCAGCTAGAATCTAGGATACTGGAGGGGTACACTTGTGGAGGTGATCCCCAAGCAATGAAAAATGCCTTGGGATAAGGGTGGAATGTGCTCAGAGAAGAGCTGGTGTCTGAGATCCTGATTTGGGGATAAATCCAGGGACTTAAAATATATTACATTCAGAGCAAAGCTACCTCTGGAGAAAATGTTAAATGAGAAAATCATGTGCAATCTTGATGTGTGTCTACATGCCAGGTGGTGGAGGAGGAGCTAAAAAAAAAATGAGACCATAGCTATTGAGTTACCTGGTAAATAGAGGTGTAATGAGAGGCAGGTAGGGTGAAGGTAGAGTAGGAGGTGGACTCTACCACACAAATCCACTTCAGAGCACCCTTCAAAGTCTAGCATGAATCTTAGCCAAGGGGGTTCTTTTGTCAAGTGAACTCCGAAACCTTCTTATGTTTGTTTCATGTTGAACTCCTTTTTTTTTCTCTCCAAAACAAATGTAAATCTCTAGCTATGTGATAAGAATATACTTTCTAGATTCCTATTTTAGGGAATCTATCAGAGAGTCACTGTGAGCCAGGATCACTAAATATGAAGGTTGGTCCTACGGAAAGTGGTCCTTGGGGGTACTATGCTGACGAGGATGGAGAGAGCCACAGAGCAGGTGGGGGCATGGAGAGCAGACAATAGAGCAAATAGAAGACTCAAAAGACGCAGTGCTTGAGGAGCATCTTAAGGAATGAGGTGCAAAGGGGAAGGGATGGGGAAAGGAGAAGTAGCTCTAATGCCAGAGAGTTTGGCTGAGCATCAGTGTGTGGGGGTGTAGGTGTGTACACGTGTGTGTGCTTGTGTTTGAGTGTATCTGCATGTGCAGCACTATAGGCTTTCTATCATCACAGGATATTATTCTCTGCATCCATTCTTTATCAGTTATTTTTAGTAGTAGCAGGAAATTCAGTAATTCCAAACCTGATTTTCATGCAGAAAAAAATGTGGTTTTTTTTTTAGCATAAAATGTTATAGGAGATGTCCATTCATAACTTGCAGAAGGCTTAAGCACCTCTTCAAGATATCATGTTTCTATTTTAGGAGTTAATGCTGTGCTGTTACATGTAATTGGAGCTCTGACCCTGTGGTAGAGATCCTGAAGTATCTATCAAAGAAAGCATGAGTGTTGTCAACACAGGAAACTATCAGAAGGTCAGAGCCAGTGATTGGTTTCCCCTTCCCCTCTTCCTTCATTTGAAGAAGTGTCAGAAAGCCTGGCACAAAGCAGTTTGTCAGAAATCACTAGTGTGTGTCTCAATCTGCCAAGCTCTTCAACTCTTTCTCCTTGTCTTTGGGCCCTCGAAAAGAGTGAGAACGTTTTCTGGGCTTGGGGATGATAGACCTGAGGGATGGAAGTCACAGTTCAGTTCTGGAGAATCCACGTTGAACTCCTTTTCAACATCAGAACCCACCATCAAATCTGGGCCCATTCAAATGCCTCTGACTTCACATTAGGTGACTTAAAGATGCAGTGGTAAGATGCCACGTAAGGTGCAGTTAAGAAACTCACCGAAGTCACTGGGCACTGAAGCGCAGGCCTGTAATCATAGCAGGAGGCTGAGACAGGAGGATCGTGGGTTCAAAGCCAGCCTCAGCAATTTAGCAAGGTGCTAAGCAAATCAGTGAGATCCTGTCTCTAACTAAAATACAAAACAGGGCTGGGGATGTGGCTCAGTGAAAAAGTGCTCCTGAATTCAATCCCCAGTTCACCGAAGCCAAAAGACCTGGATAACAGTGTAAATGTTCATTAATGTGACCCAGTATACTGATTTTAGAAGAACAATAAAGCCGGTAAAAATTTAAATAATGGACACATACCTAGGAGAAGTAGCATATAGTGAGATATTTCCTGTATACCATCATTATTTCTCATCCTTATTTGTTTCCACCTCTTCTTCTTCAGTGGTTTTCACTTCCAAGTAGCTGATTGGTAGAGTCACAGCAGGAAAAAAAAAAAAATTCCCGATTGAGAAGGGAGTTGCCATGGCAACCTTGCACTATAGTTATATTTTTCTGTCTGTAACTATAAATGGTAAAAATGTAACCTTTCTAATTTTGCTATAACATTTTTTTAACTCTATTGGTACCAAGTCCTCTATAAAGTTTGATACCACACTATATACAAACATAGGTTTCATTTTTATCCCGACAAAAATCTTTATGTTATTTAATTAGAATCTTTTATAAAAATTAAGACTCTCTGACATTCAGTAAAATGTCAAAGCATTTAAGATTCTCTGACATTCACTAAAATGTTAAAGCATAACAGTGGTTTAAAAATCATACCTAAATGCCGAAACATCCAAATAATTAAAACATTAAACGGTCGTAAAGGTGTATCATTTTTATTATTGATTTATTTATTTCGGTTCTGGCGAAGGTGTATTATTTTTTGGAAATTGTTGTTTGAGCAGAACAAAGAAAATTGCTGGAACAGAATGAACATCTTAACCTGTAGCAACAACTTGCTGTCTCCTCAGTCCTACAGGGTCAACCTACATGTCCCCGGTCTCCTAACACTTGTTTTAAGTAACTCATACATTCAACCAGCAATGAATGAAAACCACCCCTACTTTGCCCAACCCAGATACCCACAGCCCCTGCCTCCCTCAGAGCCTCCTTTGTTCCACCTCTGCCAGGGGAGCTCCTTGGGGTTGTCAGGACAGAGAGGCACCAGGTTCAAAGCCAGAGATGAGGAAGAAGCTGTGAGATCAGATACCCAGAGTCAGCGACTCTGATAAAAACATCGCCCTGCCCCAGCCATAAAAACAAAATGGTTCTATTAAGAAAAAAAAAATTTTTTTTTCACCATTCAGTAGCAATTGCCTTAAGTTCTATCAACTTTATTTCAGTTAATATCAGGAAAACTTTGGCAGGTGACAGGGGCTGTCTCTGCTCGTTCAAATGTCGATCTTAATGTCACTGACATAGATCTGATTTCTTTCCTGTGATAACTGGGCAGAACTGGAACACACTAACTTGGAATGGAGGTTCACATTTTGTGGTGAGCAATGGAAGATGGCTTCAGCGAGGAGCCCCTGGGAGGCAGGAGGTCCTGGGTGGGGTCCTATGGGTGATAGACATGCTGGCCGTGTGGTCTATGGGGCACTGGGAGTGGGAGATGGAGTATTTAAGGACCAACATTTTTCTTAAGACTCTCCTTATATTCTGGAAAACCAGCAGGGGGCACTTCTTTGTCTTCTAATCTCTCTCTTCTCCGCTATTTGAAGAATGTCACATAAGTGAAATCCCACTCTACAGCCTTTTGAATCTGCATGATGCATGTAAGATTCATCCCCACTGCTGGGTATATCAATAGTTCATCCCTTTTCATCGCTGAGTAGTGTTCCATTGCATGGATGTACACAATTCATTTATCCATTCACTGATGGAAAGACATTTGGTTGTTTGCAAAGATGTTTTAAATGTTCACATACTTGTCTTCATATGAACATATGTACTCATTTCTTTTGAGAACATGCCTACAAGTGGGATTGCTAGGTCATATGATAGGTGCATGTTTAATTTTATAAAAATCTGCCAATATGTTTTTAAAGTAGCTGTTTCATTTTGTGTTCCTACCAGCAAAGTCTGAAGTTTCTAGTTGTTCCATTTCCTTAACATCACTTAGTAGTTACAGCCTAAAAAATTATTTTAGTCATTCTAATAAGTGTGTAGTTTATCTCATCATGGGTTTTACTTTGCTTTTTCCTGGAGACAAATGACATTGCAATTTTAAAATACATTTATTTATTATCTGTATGTCTTCTCTCTCATGAAATACCTTTTCAAATATTTTGCTTATATTTTTCTTTCTTTTCTCTTTTTTGGTAGGGGGATACTCTATCACTGAGCCGTATCCCCAGCCCTATTTTGTATTTTATTTAGAGACAGGGTCTCCCTGAGTAGCTTAGTGTCTCACTTTTGCTGAGGCTGGCTTTGAACTGGTGATCCTCCTGCCTCAGCCTCTAGGATTATAGGTGTACACCACCGCGCTCAGCCTTGCTTATATTTTTGCTGTTTATTTTGCCTCTCAGTGAGTTTTGAGGATTTAAACAAAAATGTTTGTTTACAGGTCCTTTGTTGAATAAGTGATTTACAAATTTTCTTCCAGTGTGTGGTTTATATTTTCAGTCTTTTAACAATGTATTCTTTAGAACAAAAGGTTAATTTGATGAAATCCAACTTAAGTTTTGTTCAATGAATTATGTTTTTGATGTGATATCTAATAACTCTTTACCTAACCAATGATCATAAAGATTTTTCTTCCTCATTTCCTTCTAGAAGTTTTACAGTTTTATGTTTAACCTATAGGTCAATGGTCTAGTTTGAGTAGATTCCTTTTTTAATGCTAAAATGTTTTCAGTTTCATCTTCTAATCTTTGGACTGGTTTTGCTATGTCTTTGAGAAAACATCTAAGAGCCAAAAATATTTATGACTTAAGAAGCAGTATTTTAAAAGTTCCTTATGTCTCTTAACCAAACATCTTAGTGAATTTTCTGTTTGCTCTAACAAAATACCTAAAGATACATATTTATAAGGAGGAGAGATTTATTTAGCTCACAATTTTGGAGGCTGCAAGTTCAAGATCAGGCAACCCCACTTGTTCACCTCTGGTGAGAGGTCACAGTGGTGAGAGTGCATGCAGTAGGGAGAAGTAGATTGGCCAAACAGGACACCATTGAGAGATTCAGGCTTGCTCTTTTATGGTAACCCACTCTTGCAGGAACTAACTGAAGTCCCACAAGAATTCTGTCATTAACCTCCTTTAAGGACAGCAAAACAATAACCTGTTCATTTTCTAGGTCCCATGTCTTAAAGGTTCTACTGCCTCTTAATGTGGCAATACTGAGGACCAAGTCTCTAAAATATGAATAACCAAAGTCTCTAATATATGACCAACCAAATCTGAACCCTGGGACCAACTAAAGTTGATGTATCTTCTTCCAGCTTCAACATAAATTTAAATTTTATTAACCACAACAGCATCTGCATACATTTGAAAAGTATAGTATGTGGATATCCAGGTATTTAGTGTCTAACTTGCGCTCAGGGCTTTGCAGATCAAGAAGTCTTCGCAATAATTCTGCCCTCCTGTGGTCACGTGGTGGTTTGCCATCCACAGATCTGCATCAATCTCTTTCTTTTAAAGATAAAGAAGCAGAGGTTCAGAGGGAATCAGCTTCCTTATCAGGGTCAAACAGAGAGTTGGTGGCCCAGCTAGTCTGGAAGCTAAGTCTCCGGGATTCTGGTCCAGCACATGTTCCGTGACTGTGCTTATGACTGATGGAAATGGTCTCTAGCTGCTAGAAAGTGAGTCTTCACTACAATAACCATTCTTCTGAACTAGGCCTTACATTATACAAGTTCTTTGAAAGGATGGGTCATGTTTTCTAGACCATGAATGCCCAGTTTTGCACATCCATTGCTGTCTGTAATTGGGCAGTTGTGGAATAAGTGCTTGTTGAGCCAACGGCTCCTTCCTTAGGTGAGGAACTACTTCATAGCAAACTATTTATAATAGATATGCATTTGAAATACCTGGAAGAGAACTGGTTATAATGTACACAAATAGCATGAGATTTGATATTGGAATGACTAGCTTGAAACTTGGAGTCACTAATTAACTATATGTGCTGAGGCAAATGACCCAACTTTTTGAGTCCCAGTTAAAAAAATAATACATACCCCAAAAGTTATATGTATGGATCAAATAAAGTAATGTACATGAGATCCTGGCAAAGCTGGTATGTACAGAGGCCACATCAATATCAGTTCCATCTCCTTTGCCATTGATGGAATAAAAATCCTATTTGTGGAATATAAAAGCTCAGTACAATGAAAAGTAAAAACAAAACTCATCATTAAATATGAGGGTCAATTGTTCTTGGCGGAGCCTAGACTTGTGTTGCAGTTGTAGAAATGTTTGCAAAGTCAGACTTGGACTAGTCTCAGAGCCAAGCATGTTATCCAAAGAAGACAAAATGGAAAGAAGTGATCTTTGCAGCAGCTTGTGGAAATGAAGTAATATACTCAGCTTTCTTCATGCTGATATTTCTTTTAGCTCTGGTCTTTGTACTACAATCTGCAAGTTGTCATATGTTTCTTGTGAAAACTGCCTTTTCATTCCTCAAAGCTGTTCTTTACAATTTTAGCCACTACTGTGGTGGCAGAGATCCCACAAAGGCCTGGTGGGGGAGGACAGAAGGGAGAGCTGGGGTCACCTCACCCCAGCTTAAACATCATGTCTTCAAGCGGAATTCAATCAGGATCACTCCAATAAATGTCTTTTGTTTCCTTCTCTTCCAAACACCCCAGGCCACAGCTTCCTGCTTGCTGCTGGCATTTTAATCCCCTGCTTGGCATTGCCTCCTGCTCTTGGCACAGTATGAATGACTCCTCTCATCCCCTACCCCCACCCCAGGCTTGGGCTCTGTCATCTGTGGCTATCATTGCAGAGAGGCCCAGGAGAGGTCCTGGAGGTGAACTGAAGTCAAGTGGCACTGCCTGTGCCCTGACCCTGTCCAGTACATGGACACCTTGGAACTAAGGATCCTCCTCTGCTTTCCCTGGTCTTCACAACCTCACAACCAGTATTTTTTTTTCCCCAAGTGCTCCTCAGACCATCCCAGATCTCCTTCTGTTCTATCCATCTCTACCTCCCAGACCCACCCCATCAATATTTACCTACCTCTTTGAGACCTTAGATGTTCTAACATTTAACATTGCTCTTTCTCCTTTCGGTAATCTACCTTCCCATCTTGTTACCCTCTCTAGTCTGTCCTCGGATATCCAGTGCCCTGTGCTGCAGCCTGATTATCACTCAGGATGGACCACCTCCTTCTGCTTTTCCTCTGCTTCTGGCAGGGAAACATTGAATCAGCTAAGACACACAGATACACTAAAGGTTATCACTTGTCACATATACCCAACACAGGGATTTTTTTTTTTTGAGAAAAAAAAAAAGATGTTTTCAATACAAACAAAATAGCCTCTAACTATAGAATCTGACACTAAGCCAGTAGGGGGAAACTATTTCCAAGCAAATTATACCAGTGTTCTCTGCTCTTCTTCTGGCTTCAGAGCCACCATCAACATAAGAGCCAGGAGACTCACTGTTGCCCCACCGTACATCCACCCTCCCCCCAAAAGCCTCACCACTGCACACTACCAAAGAGTCGTCAAGACAAATTCCATCATGTCTTCCATGCTCATGTCTGTGGATCTCTATAGAAACTCCAGGCAGGACCATTCTCACAGACTCTGTACCCCTGACCCTAACCCAGTGTGATGTCATCCTGCCTCTCAAAGCCTTCCATTTGAGCCATTATTGTCAGTTAACCCCCAGTTAATCCATATCAGAGGATTAATGCCCTGATTAGGTTAAGGCTGTCATAGACTGATGATTTCACCTCTAATTTTCTGCACTGTCTCCCACATGAGCTTTGGAGGGACACTTCATAGATAAACTATAACATACTCCTATTATGTTTTTTTGTCCAGCACCATGTTCTACCCAAAGTGCCCATATCAGGGTTATCGATGATGATCATGTTGTCAAAACCATGCTGATTTTCCAGTCCTTGTGTTTTTGGTCTATTAGTGACATCGGACAGTGCCAATTACTCCTTCCTTGAAACTCTTCTCTCAGTTGCTTTCAAGATACCACACCTTCCTATTTCTCTTTTCTTTTTGGTCACTCCTCTTTGGGCTCTTTTGATGTTTCCTACTCTTAGGCTTGACCTCCAAATACTGTAGGAGCTGACAGCCCAAACATTGACCCTCTTTTTGTCTCTGCTTATACTGACTCCCTTGGTGATCTCATTCAGTTTCAAGCAGCAAATACCATCTCCAAGATGATGGTGGCCATATTTATATGGTCTTCTTCTGGATATCTCCAGGGTGCATTCCATCATTCCCTGGAAGTCTCAGCTCACATTTCACCTTACAGAGAAGACAAATAGTGCTGTATTCTTAATAAAACAGTGTTGCTACCCCTGCTCTATCTGTTGCTATCCCCTTACTACATTTATTTTTCTACATAACTCTTTTCTCTCTCTGATACACACTTAGAAGTATATTGAAAATCTTTTGTAGACAGGAACATTGTCCATCTCCTAGAGTGTGTTGCACATAGAAAGCTACCAATAAGTGGCTGTTGAATGAAAGCATGATCTCATTCAGTCCTGACAACACCCCAATAATCCTATTAGAAGGATTATTACAGATGAACAAACAGCATTAGATTAACCCACTGTCCCACAGCTGGCAATTCAGGCAGACTGACTCCAGAGTCTGACTACCTAGCATGCTGGTAGAAGCCAGAGGATCCTTGGAGTCCAGAGACATGGATACTTTTATTGGATACAGAGTTTATCTTGAGGACAACAGAGAACATGGTTATGATGGTGTGGGAGGTAGGGGTAGTGACATGCCCTTGGAAAGGAGCTGACTCCATTGAAAATATACATGTAATTGTGTGTCTCCAGTTCTTAGGTCACTAAATCATGCTAACTCAGAGACTACTTTGGTACTTCATTGGAAAGTTTAGGCCAACAGTATATTTTATACTTTGCAAACATCAAACTGGCTTGTGCTGACAATATTTAAGTTCGATTCAGTTAAAAGCTTCAAAGCAACTTTACCTTGAGGTCTGTGAAATTGAAAACCTTTCTTGCTGTTTCCATAGCAGTCTGATGGTTGATATAATTCCTAAAGAAGCTTATATGCCAAGGCCCAAGAACCCTTCATTACATTCATGAGCTACTGACTCAAAATGCCATGACTTGAGCTAGATAGACTAGTGAAGTATTATGCCACTTAAAGAATATATTATAATTCAAACTATAATTAAAGAAGAGAAAGTTTCAAAAAATCTGATTGAGTGAACCTTTTAAAAATGCATATTTGAAATATGCATTTGGGCTCCATGGATGCTGACCTCTCAGGGCCCTCACAGGAGGGGATTAGAAGATGTAAGAGATGTTTTCATGCAGGAAGTAGATGTGTTAGGTTAATAGATGCTAAAATACACCATGTTTCCATAAAAAATGAACTGTCATTTTCTGTTTTAAAGGGACCCAACTGTTCACCCTCCAATACCTCCAAAGCCCAGATCTCCTGTTCCTTCTCCTAACCAGCTGAGACCAGACAATAGGTAAGAACTGGCACTGCAGACTTTATTGCCAAAATGAAGTTCAAGGGAAATGGGAGTAAATGATCTGGGATCCACTTTGTGCCAGAGGTGAGGATGTTTTGCATGCACATTCACAAGTGAAGCACATGGAACTTTTCCTGATTTTATCTGTTAACATGCTTGTGTATTTATGTTTGCTTTTGAATGCTAATTCCTATTACTTGTCTTATGGAGATGCACTTTCGAGATAAAAACGGAACAATATATTCATGTTCATGTATTTGTGCTTAGGCTTCTTATATGTTAGCTTCTAATATTCACATAATGATGTATGTATGTACTTGGCATATATATTATATACATATACAATTATAAACCATATTAAACTATATGTATACATATTTGATTGATATTTACTCCTAGTTAAGTTTCCCATTAGAAAGAAGCTCTATAATCTGATGAAAGATGTCCTTGAAACTTTGTGTTACTACTGAAATCCTCAATTATGTTAGAAATACCTTTTGGGGTCGCCTTTTATTTTTTCTTAGCTAAGAAGGATAGTTTAATTCAAAACTCTCAAAAAATTTGAAAAATATTTGTAATAACTTGTCTCTGAAGCAGAAAAAACAGAGACGCTTTTTCATGTGAACCTGTCACTCTGTAATTAATAATTAGAAACATATTCAGAGATTTAAAATCTTCCCAAGTCTTCCTGTTCAATTGCTTAATAATCGTGAACCATTTTTCAAAACCTGCATTCCACATTTCCATTATTATTATGAGATTAAAAATGATATCAGTGAAGACTGAATACATTAGACTTGCCTTTGATTCTTTAGTATTTTTGCTTTTTGATGGTGATCTTTCTGACACCATGTAAGACACAATTGTAGAGCTGTTCTTCAAAAAGTCACACCTGCAGAACTTCAGTAAGAGGGTGACTGGCTGGAAGTGCCCACCATGAAGCACCTTAGGTGTTCATCCTGTTGGGTTAAAACTCCAGATCTGAACTTCTCTCCAGTGGAATTCCACCGGATCTTTGAAATTTTGCCCTCAGGATGAGAGCATGTATATTTTCTAATGAGTTAAGAGAATATCTATCCAACAAACCAGTTAATAATATGGATTAGATGTGTAACTCTTCATTTGTTCAATGGTTATAATTGTCCCATTAAAACAGCTTCTCAGGCTTTTTCTCTTACCCGATTATTTTTCTTTTACTCTTATGTAAAAGAAGTATTGAGCAATTAAATCTTAATGTAAATAGGATTTTTTAAAAACCCAAAGAAAATTGCCTTGTACCACCTAAATTCTAATCTAAAAATCAGCAACACGTAGTTAACTTTAGATTTTCCAAAGAAGCTAAATTTCACAGGAATGGGTCTAGTCAATTTTTACTACTCGAATCTTTTTCTTCCATAAATGATCTGAAAAACAAAATTGGGACAACTTGCATGTTTTTTTTAAAGGCTGATTACTTTAATCACAGCAAGATGATTTTAATGAAAGAATATGAAAGGGAAGTGTTTCCTATGTAATTAACACATGTCCTCAGGAGAACAAAAAATAGTTGAATACAGCTCCTTGAGAGCAAGCAAGCGTGTATAAGTAGGTCAACCAGATACTTAGAAGAGCAGAGAAAAGCCTGATGTCATAAATTGTGACAGAAGCTAGCACTGTAAAATTTGATGCTGTCAGCTCAATGGGGCCATTCTCATTGTGGTAGTTGCATTTGAAATAGAGACTTATTTCCTGTCTTGTCCAAGCAAATGTATTTCTTGACAGTTATCAGATGGGATAAGTCTTCAAGGAAAACACCATCCCTTTGATGCTTAATAACAAAAAAATATTCTTAATATTTTAAAATGTTATTTCATTATCTAATGGAGATATGTATGAAAGTGCTTTGACGAACAGAGACCAAAAGAGTGAACATGAACATATGTAGAACAGATATTTCTAAACACACCTTGTTGTACAAAATATATTAAAACAAGGTGAAATTATAAAATTAGTATATTGGAGTCTTTATATTTTTTTCATTTTTCTATTGGTGTTGTATAATTATACACAATAGTGGATTATTGTTTCATATTCATACATGCACATGATATAACAATATAATTTGATCAATATTATATGTATTTTTGTACTCTCTAGAAACTTTCAAACAGGAAATAGTTGAGTTGCTGCCAACCCAAAGAGCTAGGGTAGAGTTTGCTATGTTAAGTAGCAATATGATTCCAACATATACTGCTCATTTTGAACACAAATATTTCCTTCTGTTAAATTTAAATTTAACATAGAAATGTTTCCTTACCTAACAGACATTATCTTTAAATACAGGCAGATATGTCCACCTAAACCAGGTGTCTATACGGAAACCAGCAGATCTGTTGAAAGAAATATAAGGTACAATGATCTCTGTCTATACAGATATAATTGTAGCAGTGGTAAAATATGCTTTCTTAGTACACTCCAAAAATATGAAACAATAATAAAAGATAAAATTAATTTTTCTGTTGGCTTTAATATAGTTGATAATAAATGCTTTCATAGTACTTACAGAATTTTGATCCTTGTATTTCTTTTTTTTAAAGTATTTTTTAGTTGTAGTTGACACATATCTTTATTTAATTTATTTATTTTTACATGGTGCTGAGGATCAAACCCAGGGTCTTGCACGTGCTAGGCGAGTGCTCTACCACTGAGCCACAACCCTAGCCCCTGATCCTTGTATTTCAATCCTAAACTTTACATTAAGCAAACAACCAGAATGTCTTGAGCATAGTAACAGAGTCAGATCAAATCTCTTGAAGCTTGTTCACTTTGGTAGTCCCAGCACTTGCCCCCAGGTCTGTGGCATAGTTAGTGCAGGTATATGAATGAATAGGCAGAAACATATCATTTGGTTAAACTTGTACTACAAGAGCTTTAGTAGTATCTGCGATAGAAAGTCAAGTCCAGCTCGCCCTGCAGCTTAAGGAAAAGGCTCACAAATTGTGTTGATTCCCTTGGGTAGGGTGGCATTTCCCAAATGCCTGGCATCTCCAGGACAGTCCTGATTGACACCTATTGTTTTGCACATCCTGTCTAGTTTAACATGTGTTCTAGATTGTATCTTGTCTGTTTATTTTCTTTTTTTAAGGAAAAAAAATACTGGTTTTAAAAATACTTTTTGAACAATGCCATTTTTATAGGTACTTCAACATCGTAAACCAATTTTCAGTAAATAATTTTTTGAGAGATTTTTAAAGTTCCAATTTATAAACTTTTTTTTCAGTATTATCTCTCCTTTGATGCTCAGAAGAGTCAGGTTTGAGACACCCACCACACAGATACCTTACCTTTCGGAGAATCATCTTTTCCTTGCACCTAGGAACTTAAAGTGCAACTCTCTGCATTTCCCTAAACTGTGTTCCCTTTGACACAGATGTCAATGCATTTTCTGGAAAGAAAGAGTTGAATGGTCCAGTACACAAGGAAACAATGACATAGTGTTCTCTTGATTAGGACTTTCTAGAACCTTCAGCATGCCTGTGTGAAATTTGAATCACCTAAAGTAGGTTACATTTCCTAAACTTAGTTGATGAGAACATTTTTTTTCTTCATGCAACCATATTAACCCTCTATGAGACATTTGTGAAAATGCAGGTCTTAATTATAGGTGAAACTATAAGGACTAAATTATTCCTTTCCATGATCTAGGGAGGTCAGCCTGGATCTAAGCCTTTTGTGTCTCAGGTGCTTCTACCAATAGTTTAAGTGTCTTTTCTTTCCCCTCTGAAATGCTGAGATGACAGATATTTTCACCCTGTTTGAGAGACTCATTAATTGTTCAGACCTGTTGGTTATTGCTCCTTGGATCTGGAAGAAAGACTTCTGAACTTGGCTTCTGTTTTTCCTTGTGCTGTAACTGCATTTTCTTTTATATGTCCTTTTTAAAGTATGGAGCTTGAGAACCAATAGAGGGATTTCCAGCACCTAGGTGAAATGACATTGCGTAGGCTACAGACGTGTGTGTGTGTGTGTGTGTGTGTGTGTGTGTGTGTGTGTTGTGAGCTGATATGATAGCACTGTTTTGTTATTCTGTTCAAGTCAGTAATTCCTGAACAACACATGTACTACAACTTCTGCACTAGAAACAGATGAGAAATGTTAGCTCCTTCAAAGCTCAATCCACTGCCATTGACCTGTGCCTCTTCCCATTGTTTGAAGGAGTCAGGATCATCGCGGTAACATCGACAAGGTGGCCACATCAATGGGGAAAACTGACAAGGGGTGAGTGGTCTGAGAGCTCACAAGCTGTGTCAAAATGCCTTGTGTCAAAAACACCTCGCCAGTACCTTGAAAATGTCCAAACATGAACAAAACCTCGGAGCTTTTTATTAAGTATGATTGCAAAGAAGAATAATTGAATAATAGATGATGGTGACATTTATGGACACTCTTCTGCTTCCTCTTCTGCTGACTTTACCTGTTCTTATGACCTCAGCCACCACATCTCATTCCAGATCTCCAGTCCTTTATTTATGTTGTTGGCCCAGATCTCTACTTATCAGTCTCCCCAACATCCCATTTAAGATGTCCTAGGCTGTATTCAATTTCCTTCCCAAAGGTGCTATTTCCTGACTTCTGTTCTTTAATTTCTGTAGGCTCTCCTTTGTGAAATCATTCTTGATTATTTCATCCCTTACCCCCTTCATGTAGTATAGACAGGTATGAATTAAATATCAAATGCTTCCGCTGCATTGATGGTTTCTCCCAGTTCAATCCCTCATCGACTGCTGCATAGTGGTTAGAGTGGTTGGTCAGATTTACTTATGCTACTCAGTCTCTCCTGCCTCTGAACCATGACTGCCCATCAGAGCCAGAGATTTTTTTTTCTATTAAGTTTTTGCTCATACAACTACTGTCCTGGCTCCCCATCACCCATTTAATTACATACAAACTCATTCAATGCTGTTGCTTAACCTGGCTCCAAGTCTGATGCTTCAGAGTTACTTCTGACTTCACCTATGTTGTTAATCCTATATTCAGTAGCAGATGGGACCACTATCTTACAGCATCCCCAGATACTCTGCCTTGGTTTAGGGATCCCCTCCATGTGGCAGTCTTCTCTAGCCTCAAGGTCACCATTTCAGTCCATCCAAGTCCTACTATTTTTCCAGATCCAGATCAAACACCACCTCCCCTGTGAATTCTTTTCTGAGTGATCCAGTGAGATGTGACTTCTGCCTCTCCAAGAGATTGGAGCCCCACTGTTCATAGTTTGCAAAGCTCATAACAGTTGCTCTTGTTCCATGTTATTTGTGTAAGTGGGTCCCCTCCCTCTTATCCCATAATCTTCAGGGCAGATATGCTGTCTTATTTGCCAGATGTGATTTTCAGTGTCTGTCACACTGTTTTGTCCAAAGGAGGTCTTTATAGCTGATTGTGTTAAAATCATGAAGGGCAGTGAGACACCCTAGAGTTCAAATATTCCATTGTTTAAATTGCAAACCCACAATATTTTTCCTTGTTGGATAGAAGTTAATAATGATAAGAATGTTACTAGAGATTTCTGTCTCAGTCAAAAGAACTGAAGAGAAGAAACAAAGTGACACTTGGTGTTTCTCTATAAATTCATTAGCCCATAGGCACTCTGCAGCCACATGGAGACTGTCGAAAGGATTTGGATGTTTTATGTCCATTTCCTCTCCCGTCTAAGTTCCTGATGCTCTCATTCTATTAATTTACTTTGTGTGGAGGATATTTTGTTTTCAGTAGGGACTGAACAATTTTGGGGTGGGCGATGGGGACATTTGGGAGGAGATAAGTGAGTGATGCCAAGAGGAAATGGTGGTTTGGCATTAATCAAAGAAAAACAATGAGGACAGCAGACTTTCCTGTCTCTGCCTCCAAGCCACAATGGACAAATTTCTCAGCCACACACGTTCATCTCATAGAGAAGTCGTTGCTTTGATAAGCACCGGGGACAATGTACTACAGGCTGTCCAGAGGGAATAGAAATGGTGTTATTTATTCCAGCAGCTCTTTGTGGACTAAATGTTACTGCTATCTGATTAAGGGCATTTAATTTGTTGCAAATGCAATGGTGAAATTGAATAGCCAAAGCTTTCATTGATTGACAGTCATGTTGAAAGCTCAAGTTTTTTTTTTTTTATGTAGAATATAGTTTCCATTTTATTTAATTTACCACAGAGTATCTTCTCATGGTTTATGCTAATCTTCTTCAGATAAACACAAGCAACCCCGAATCCTGAGAATCTCTTCAGTGTGACTCATGCCAGTCAGAATGGTCTGGAACAAAAGTTATAGGACTCTTAGCTTTGCTCTTTTCCTTGGGACATGAGCAGATTCACATCCTCAGAGTTGGCAGGTAAAATTTTGAGCCAGAAAAAATAACAGGACACCATATTAGGGTTGATGTGGTGTTTGTCCCACACAAGGATAGAGCACTAATCAATTTTTTTTTTTTTTGGTCAGTGTCAGCAACTTTTGTATTTCGATATTTATTCTCAGCTTTCAGTCCTATCATTAAATACATAAGATTATGTGAAATTCCTCCCCTATATGATGGCTGTTAACATATTCTTAGGGTCTCCACAAGGATTGCCTTTGGCAGTTATTATGGCAAAAGTGTTATGCTAGGCATCTTACTGCACAAAGTGACTTAGCCACTGCAAAGCTATGACATTGTCTTGATGTCTCTAAATTCAGTTAATAAATAAATATAGAAAACATTTACTACATGAACCATCTAGAATTGATAGAATGTTGTTTATTATGGTGGCAGAATTAATTGAGAATTTATGACTTGCCGGGCATCATGCTAAGCACTCTATATTCATTAACTTAGCCATTTTTATCTGATATACATACAGTTAGCATTCTCATTTTACAGATGGGAAAATTGATCCAACAAGAGTTGAGGCAACTCACCCAGGGTCACCAGTGAATGACTGGTGAATCCCAGATTGGAATGTGGGTGTCTCTGAATTGGAAGATTTAATGTGTAACTACAAGTTACCAGCTCTTACGGACTCCTGGTCATCACCTAACCCTAACCCTAACCCTAACTCCAGAGGTGACTCAGGAAGAAATCGGGACAATAAGAATGCTTGGGAAACTGTGCAAGTTTAGAGGAGAGAGAAGAGGAACCAAGATTTGTGAATGGAGAAACTAAATGAGGAAGGCAAGAGAAATGGGTAGAAGAGGGAGAGAAAAGTTCCGGAGAAGACACAGTGTGAGGAGGAATGTGCCGGAGGAAGCAAGTCAGGCACTCTTGGGAACAACCCTCCCCAGGCTACCTACCTGAGGAAGAAAACTGAGTTTGTGTGATTTTAGGGAAATTCCTGAACCCAGGATTTTAGCTTAAATAGGTTGCTCCTAAAACAACCAGAACTTTGCAGTTCTCAGATACGGCTAGCACTGGCTAGCACTTTTAGCTGACTGACCTAGATGGGTAATAGTAGAATTCCAGATAGAAGCCAGACTTACAGATGAGTGAGCGTCTTCCATAGCTACTCCATGTGCAGATACTTCATGCAGGGACAGAATCTAGAGTCAGCACCTGTCTTTGTTGATTCAGTTGAAAATGTGTATTAAGGATCTACGTAAAAGCACAGTATTAAAAACTGAAGAGGATGCCGTATAAAATACAGTTCTAAATTTCAAGTGATGTGTGTATGTAGGAGCAGGGACACTAACATAAGGCAAGTGTGCGGTTGCTATAATACAAAGTATAATCAACAGAAGCCCCTTAAAGGAGATGCCCCAAACTCCAAATACTGTAACTATTCCAAAAACGTAGGGAAGTTCCGTCAGTTGGAGGACTAGGGACTAGGACCTTGGAAGTGGCATTTAAGGAGAGCCTTGAAGATTAAACAGGAGTTTTGCAGGTGATCAAGGTAGGATACATATTGCATTTCAGAGAACTGAGTTATTTTAAGGTATATCTACCCATCAACTCTGAGCAGCCTTTTACTAATATGAGTTTTCTTTTTCTTTTCCAAAAAGTGAAGAATTGGATAATATCATCAAAATGAACAAAAGCTTGAATAGGTAAGACTTAAAAATTAAGACTTTATTTATTCTCAGCCTTCAATCCTATCATTGGATACAAAGTGTCTTTGATTTTCATACTCCATATGCTTTATATAAATAACCACTTTTTTTACTGAAATATTAATATGCTCTATATACACAGAGTTTGGTTTGATTGCTGAATGCTTTTAGCTTAACCATTTCAAAACCCATAATATCCTTGTTACCATTATCTCTTTATCTTGGATCATTTATAGTTGTAAAACTTAAATTACGTTGAAAGAAAAATTTACGATGGAGGCAGAAAGGGTGTATTTCATTTTAGTTATCTCTCTGTTACTTTGTATGCTAACAAACTAAGTCAGCAGGGACCAAAGAAAAGGAGAAAATTTTTTAAAAAGTCAAATGAATGAATCAGTCAGAGGATTGTGAGATAAGATTTTCGTATCAGGCTCTAGACAGTAATGATCTATTGACAAGTCACTGAAATTTGCCACTTTTCAGTTTTCTCATTTACAAAGAGAGGAAGTTTCAGACAGGCAGCTGCCAGAGGTGACTGGCTGTATGATACAGGTAGTGGTGGAACCAAGTCAAAAATGGTGAATGTCTTGCTAAAAGCACCAGTTTGACTTCTCAGTTTCAGCTAAGGGTTACCACAGGCAATCTGGGTCCACTCTTGCAGGACATTTTCAGGAGATTCTGAAAATTTAGGATCATGACCATCCCTGTAAACACTAGCTCACATGAAAAGGAAAATACTTGGGCTGGGGCTGTAGCACAGTGGCAAAGTGCTTGCCTAGCACGTGTGAGGCACTGGGTTTGATCCTCAGCACTGCATAAAAGTTAACAAATAGTCCATCTACAACTACAAAAAAATTTTTTTAAAAAGAAAATACTTCATATATCCAAGCAACGCATTCATGAACCTATCGTGGCTGGCAGACCCCCAGTTTATGTCTTTTAATTCATCTTCTCGAAGCTTCACTACAATTTAATTTTGAGTGAAAATACCTGTTTGGAATAAAGCAATTTAAAGAATTGTGGTTCATCTTTTCCAACCAGCTTCTATTTCCTATTTTAACCAATCTATGTTTATATTTTAAAGTTAAGCATTCATCATTATTACTGCTGAGATTTTTTTTTTACATCAATATGTTTAAAGGAATCAAGGTCTTGATGGTCTCTTCAGAGCAACCCCAAAGGCTGAGCAAACAGAGAAAAGGTAAGCCCATCTGTCTCTGATCCGAAAATCTTATCTCCCAGACTGCTTGTCTTACTCCTTACATGTTATCTGGAAGGGAGTTGATCCTCTAACATGGAAATGCATGAGCAGATGGGCTAGTGCTCTCTGCATTGTACATTGAGTTCAGATACAATTGCCCGGAAGGATTTTTACTCTTCCATTCAATGGGAGTGAATGAGCAATTTATGGAGAATGTTTATTGTATTTGACCTTTCAAGATACCACACAATTTAATTTCAGAGTGCAGTTTTTATTTTTGAGTTTCTCTGTATTTACAGAGCCAAAAGTCTTGAGAGTCTCATCTATGTGAATACTTTGATGGACAAAGGTGGCAAAGGGTGAGATTTGATCAAGACAGGCTGCTTTGGTTGGGTCCTAGTATGTCTACTATTTTCTGGGGGAGACCTCTTGCTCAGGGCAAGGGTCAGGCCGGCTGGAGGAATAGGCCCTAGATCACAGTCAGGAGAGGGTGGGAGTCTCAGTGCTGGCTTTGCCTGCAGCATCAATGTGGGTGACCATGGGGACCTCTGTTTCCTCAACCCATAAACTAGGGGCTATGACCTGGCTGATCTCCAAGTTCCCTTTGATTCTAAAAGTGAAAGAAACCCAACTGGCTATTACAAGTAGAAAACCATTGCATTGTTTATGAATTAAATACAGTTACTATAAGACTGTTTCTGGGGGTATAGCTGTTCAATGTTGAAGTCTTTAAAACGTGGATTCCAGCTGTACCAAGTTGGAATCTTAGTAGCTCTTCAAATGTATATGTATATAGATGTATTTGTAAATAACTTAAGGCCCAAAGCCATGCTTTTATTTATTTTGTATCACAAAATGGGTTAATGCATGATCAGTAGCTAAACTAGCAGCATTTGAGAGATTAATATACTGGACTACTATAAGATTAACTTTAATTATTAACATCCTTTTTCATGTTGGAAGAAACCAAAGTCTTGACAGTTTCATTAAAGAAAATCCCAGAGCCGTCAAGAATGACAAAGGGTAAGGATTTAGGAGGTTTCTACTATTTTCCCCCCAAATTGTTGTTTCCTTTGTATTTGGTTAGTCATTTTTATTTGCCTTCCTAACATGATAATCATCTCTATTGTCACAGTTATTTTTAAAAACCATTTATCTGTGCCAATCTGTGTATAGAATGGTATTCTCACTTTCCAAGTCAATCTTGGCAGCTATGTTCTCAATTCTTTCTGATACTGAACTCTGAACAGAGTCTGTATGATGGAAAGTGTGGCAGTAACAAGCACACAGACACAGGATGCTTGATAAAAACATTTTTCATGTAAATGTGCCAACTCATCACAGGTGATTTTTAAATGGAGACTAGATGAAGGTGGAAGAAGTCAATTCTCTTTGAGGGGTTTTATGAGTTTTATAGGAAGAGAGAAAGTTTTTAGATATTTAAAAACAGAGTTTGGAAAATTCCACAAAACTGGTGGTAAATGGGAAGAAAAATAGGAAGAACATCTCAGGAGGATCATTTTTGGGGATATGAAAGAGAAAGAAGTGTTCATAACTAGAATAACTTGATAGCAACTAAATTTTAATGCAGGAATAAAGATCTTGTCAGCATAGGAAAAAAAGAGTCCAAGAGTCCTATTTCTTTTTCCATCTTCCCCACATCTTTCTTTCTTTGGAGGGGTGCTTAACCACCCAGCCACACCTCCAGCCCTTTTTTTAAAAAAAAATTTATTTTTGAGACAGGGTCTTCCTAAATTGCTTTAGGCCTTGATAAGTTGCTGAGGCTGGTCTCAAAGTGATGATCCTCCTGTCTTAGCCTCCTGAGCTGCTGGTATGACAGGCCTTTGTCACTGCACCTTCTTTCTAATAGTGAAAGAACTTACAATGTTAACAGTCTTACCACAGTGAAATCAGACAGAAGGAAATGGCAGTTTAACAACTGGGGAATTTGAAGGATCAGCTTTCATATTCTCTAATGATTTTTAGTCTTTGATGTATGAAAGTTTTATTCCATGTGCCAGTTTACACAAAGTATACCGGAGCCATAATAGTGTTATTTCAACTTTTCAAGGGAACTTCAGACCTTTAAATACACCCTTAAACTTTTTAGAAGAAATTGCTTGACTAAATCCTCCAACTATTTAGATTTAAAATGTTGACCAATTGATTTTCACTCTGTTATGAATGATTTTCATACTTAAATAAGTCAACATCTTGCTGTATAGACTGAAGTTCACCTCCCTCCAAACCTCTCTCCAAGAAGCAAAACCTGAGACCTGGGAGGGACTTTAACTTTGAAGTTGATTCAGTTGTATCTGAGTAATGGTTGGACTCTTATATCAAGATATCTTGAGAATTTTGCATCATGAGCAGAGCCATTTGAATTAAATATTTCTAAGAACTTCTAGTTCTTTTTTTTTTTTTTTTGTATCAGGATTGAACTCAGGGGCATTCAACCACTGAGCCACATCCCCAGCCCTATTTTTATTTAGAGACAGGGTCTCACTAAGTTGCTTAGTACCTTGCTGTTGCTGAGGCTGGCTTTGAACTCATGATCTTCCTGTCTCAGTCTCCTGAGCTGCTGGGATTACAGGCATGTGCCACCGCATCTGGCCAAGAACTTATAATTCTTTAGGCACCAATTATGTCTTAGTCTTGTACAAAGTCTGCTGCTGTTATATGAGTTTCTGAACAGAGCACAGAGCTGCCCTCTTTCTGTCTCTTGCTCTGCCTTTTCTTTTCTCCTAGTGTTACAAAGAAACCAAGGCTTGGGAAGTGTTAATAAAGTTAATCAAAGGACTGATAAATATGAGAAAGTGTAAGTAGCATTCCCACCTTGAGGTGGCTCTTTTTTCAGGTCTTACACCTCATTACACACAGGAGAGTTATGCTGTCCTTTGCCACAGACAAACTATTTAGAGACATCAGGGAGGAGTATGATGAGTGCAGTTTCCTCAGACCACGTGTTTGAATTGCATTAAAGTAGGCGCAGGAAAACCTGCTACATAATCTCTGATTTTGTGTTTTCTTAAATAATTTAAAAAATGAACCAATTTTTAAATGTAAATTTAGAAATATAGAGGATAATTTGTAAAGTGAGAGTCATGTTGGGAAGCTTCTTTAAACTGGTGTAAATCAAGCACTATTGTGGATATTAATAAAGATAAGCTAAGGATAAGTATCAAAGGTCTTTCTGGTCATTTGGTCCTAAAAACACCTGACGCTGCATTCAACATTCTTATTTATACAATTTCACAGAAAACTGTATTTCACCTGACTTAAAGTTTTGATTTTTTTTTTTTCCCAAAGAAGCCGAGATCTTCAACCTATTATCAAATCAAATGCCAAGACAGAGAAAACCAGCAAAGGGTGAGAACTGTGTCTCTGAGTCTTGGTTGTTTATTCCCAGATTCATTGGTGGTCTTCTCAGTGATGCTGAGAGTATCTATTGCATCTCTGCGCTTGTCTTCTCTCTCCAGACTCATCTCTGATGCCCTGGTCTTCACTTTGAAAAGTCTATATGATATTCTATGTAAATTCACATTTACACAGAATTCAGAAAATCCTAGGGATTAACTATACTATTGTTAGGCAATTCTTATACCAAAAAATCAATTTAATATCAATGTAATAATTTTCTCCCCAAACGTGAATAAACCATCAATAATATGGAATTCATATGTGCACCTATACTATGGGAATATTTGAAAGTGACCTAAATGTTTCTTTTTTAAAGAGATGAAGATTTCGAGAATATAATCAAAGTCAATCCCAAAGGAAAGGAAAATGTATCTGGGTAAGACTTATTGATGGATTTAATTTTGATTTCTGTAAGAGATGATCAAAATAATTTGATTTTTTAGCTTCATGATAAAGATGGGTCATGACCATCCCTTCTTGACCTCCCCCCACATAAAACCGCTATTTTTGAAGAATGTTCCAGAGTGTTCCACAGTTCGATAGCAAGTTGCCTTTTCTCCCTGTTTGGGGTGTTGATTTATTTTTAGTGATGGAAAACTGAGTTGCATTTCTTTTTCTAAAGAATGCAGTCTTGACGAAATTTTTGAAGTAGGTTTCCAAAATGACAAAGATAACCAAGAAAAAGTCTTGGTTAAAATGCTCATAATTCACCTTCTCTCAGGAGAAGGCAGCTGGGGAGAGGCTGGGAGTGCTTACTTTACACAGGGAGTAAGGGCTCACCACCGCTGTCTGCTGTTTGGAGCGGTCAGGGTGGCAGCCTTACCCGTCACAACGCTCCTGTTATCCCCAGCATGTTAGCAGTCCCACCACAGAGAAATCAGACAGAAAAAAAATGGCATTTTAACAACTGGGGAATTTGAAGGACCAGCTTTTATATTCTCTAATAATTTTCAGTCTTTGATGTATGAAGGTTTTATTTCATGTGCCAATTTGAACCCCTTTTGGTAGCACTTATTTTTATTTTTATTTTTTACTTTTTGGTACCACTTAATGCATTTTAATGGAGGAGTGTGTGTTCCCTTGGAAGTGAATCATATTTTTTTTTTGCTCTATGAGGTATTTTCTTTTTCTTTTTTTATTACTCACCATAATTTACTTTGAGGCAAATTATATTTTAAAAGGTTTGGACTGGAGCAATGATTAAGTTTATATATAGGCATGTTGTTATGATTATTATTTTTGTATTGTTAAAATATTATTTATGTGAACATTTTACTATTATTTAAAAACAGAACAGGCAGTTATATCGAATTTCTTGAGTAAAAATTTACGTTTGGTATGAATCAATAAAGAATTTCATCAGTAAAGGTCTGAATCAGTAAAGAATTTTTAAGCTGGGTGTGGTGGCGCACACCTGTAATCCCAGCTACTCTAGAGGCTGAGACAGAGGATTGTAAGTTGGAGGACAGCCCAGGAAACTTAGCAAGACCCTGCCTCAAAAAATAAAAAGGGATGGGGATGTAGCTCAGTGGTAGAACATCACTGAGTTTAATTGCCCCAATACCACAGGGAAAAAAATAATCTAACTTACATTACTTCAGTGCTGCCTATTTTGAGAGTTCTCAGAAGATATATCTGAGAGCAAAGTTGATTTTGTTCAATTACAAGTTTCATATACTTAGGAATTCTGGAAGCAAATATATATTAACAAATAAATATTGTTTCTTACTAATAAATAACCTTAAATGTTCTTCGGTAAGAGAATTTCCATTTTCTTTTAGAGCTTCAAATGTTTACATTGTCATAGAGAACGTTTATATTTAGCACTTCTTAATTTTTCCAACCATTATTCATTTGATTACTGTTTTATTTTATTTTATGTCATTCATTAAAACTCATTTTCTTTTTCAAAGAAAACAAGACTTCAATGGGCTTATTAAAGTGAATCCTGAAACAAATAAAAACATCAAGAGGTAAGACATTTAGAACCCTCCTCCCCCTTTTATGTGGCATTTATAAGCATTATGTTAGAATTCTGAGTGCTTGTATTCAGAACAGTATTTGAAGTCATTTGTGTGTATAAGTGCTTATGTGCATATAAATGTGTGTAAGTAAAAGTGTATGAATGTGTATGTGCAAGTAATGTGTGTACCTGTATGTGTGCATGTGTGTATATATCAGTAGTGTGTGTACATGAACATGTGTTTTAAGTTGTGTGTATGTATAAATGTATGTGTGTGTATGGGTAAGTAATGTATATGTGTGAATTATTGTGGTATATTTGTGTATAGTGTGTGTATGTGTATGCAGTGTGGTGTATATGTGAAGATTGCAAGCTTAGAGCATGCTTGATTAAAAGAGTTCTTCATGAAATATCAAGTAACTCTACAGAGATAATGTCCTCTTGCTTATTATTCTTTTTAAAGCAGATGGAATATTTTTGAAACTGGGCTTGTTGGCATATTGTTGAAAACAGTGTGCTAAGTAATTCCATGTGGTTTCCCTTGAACTCTTTCCATTCAGTTAACAGTACATGATATTATTTGTTAATTCTAAAATGTGTCATCAATGCCCATAGGCTCCACTGGCAGAGCAAGGGCTCAGCTAGCTAAAAACTGGGGTGCACACTGTCAAGCTGTCCTGCTCTTGGCCATTTGGTGTAGCCAGAGGCACAATCTCACCATCAACAGGACGAGGACAAAATGTGGATTACCTAGGCGACGTGGAAGGTTCAGGATGATAATATGCACTGAATTTGAGCAGGGAACCAGAAAGAACTGGGTTCAAATTCTCTCTCTTGCTAACTGTGTTTCTGCACCTCAATTTATTCATCTACCAAAGATGGATCAGATCACAATACTCTCATGCCTGGCACATAAGAGATACAAGTTGTTACAATAATAAAGATTCAGGTGAATTGTATTGTCTTATTGATTTAGATGGTGATTAAATATTTAGTTTACCTTGACTTTTGAGAAAAATCTGTTTTCCTTTCCAGTTTTTTTAATCTTTCAAATGGTGACCTATATTTCTTAATATATTGGAGTGTGTATGTATATACATGCCTATGTGTGCACATGTGCATATACACATACAAATGTTTGTGGGCATGTGTGCATTCACATACATGTATGTGTATGCCTGTGTGCATATGGGAGCATGCATACACACAAATGTGTGTATGCTGTACACGTGTGTAATTGCATACCTATAGACATGCTTTTGTGTTCATGAGTATAAGTAAGTATAAGTGTGCTTTTGTGTGTATATGAGTGCATATGTACATGGATGCATGTGTACTTGCATGTGTGAACTTATGTGCAGTGTGTGTTTCTATATTTTTATGTATGTGCTTTCCTGGGCTATTAGGATAGTAGTCGTTAATTTCTTTTACTATACATAAAGAAGTTCTGTAGATCTTTAAAAAATAAAGTCAGATCATGTTTCTTTCCCTGTAAAAAAAAATGTTTCCACATTCTCCCGTTTCAGATAGAATTGAATTCTAATGTTTAGCAGTGGTCTTTTTCTTTCTTGGTAAAGCCCTGCCAGATGGATCTCTCCTATTCCAGGCTCATTCCTGCCTTAAGGCTTGGCAGGTGCTGCTCCTGCTTCCTGAAATGCTCTATGCCCAACTGTCACCTTCTCAGGTCATTTCTGACCACTGAATATAATTAAGTCACCTCCCTTCCCCCTGTCCCCAGTGCCACAGGCACCAGGCACTCTTTTATTTTTTTTTTTAATAGCACATATTGTTATCTGAAATTGCAGCATTCATTTATATACTCAATTGTCTATTTCCTGCCTCTCCCCAAGTTGGAACAGAAGCCTGGTGTGAGCCGGTCATGCGTCTGTTGTGCTCACATCCACCCTAACACTTGAGGCAGAGCCTAGCCCATCGTCCACTGGGCTTTCCAACCTATGTCCTGAAAGAATGCCTAACTACTGAAGATGTGTACACTGTGAGGCATGGCTTCACAGAGTTAATTCCTAATATTATGTACACTATTACATCAATTAGGTTATACATTAATGAATGATTTCATTCATTTGTGAAAAACTACCATTAACCTCATCATTTCTTCAATGTTTTAAAGGGGCCAGAGTCTTGAAAATCTGATCAAAGTGACCCCTGAAGCAAACAGAAGGAACCAAAAGTGAGGATTATGTTTTATCTCTCTTCCTCTCCCTCCTCATCAATTCGTGTCAGAGGATGAGTTGAAAAGCCTTTGGATCAGAATCAGAAAGTCCAAACATATCAGTTTACGTACTGTGAATGTTAGCGTATCAGTGTATTTGCTTAATATACTTTTGTGACAGACAGTCACAAAGCATGGACTCTTCAAAGCTGGTTTTAAAGTTCCATACATGTTGGAGGTTGATATTAAGAGAGTATGCCTTCTGGAATTTTCCTTAAGATAAGTACATAGACTGACATAAAACATATTATGTGTACATGCCAAAGACTAACAGCAGAGTATTAAATACACTGAAATAGAGTCTGTTATTTTTCTGTGTTAAGCACTTTTTTTTTTTTGATGCAAAATTTGCTAGGGACCAAATGTCTCCAAGACTGAAATACTGTCTTGCTGAGTCCCAGTAAGTTTCAGAGAGGTAGAAACGCTCCAAGCATGCATAGTCACCTTTAATTGTTTTCAACTCTGACATGATCTCTGTGCACACTTATACTGTTTCTGAGATTCAACGAATGATTTCATTCATTTGTGAAAAACTACCATTAACCTCATCATTTCTTCAATGTTTTAAAGGGGCCAGAGTCTTGAAAATCTGATCAAAGTGACCCCTGAAGCAAACAGAAGGAACCAAAAGTGAGGATTATGTTTTATCTCTCTTCCTCTCCCTCCTCATCAATTCGTGTCAGAGGATGAGTTGAAAAGCCTTTGGATCAGAATCAGAAAGTCCAAACCTTATTACTTACTAGCTGAGTGTCTTTGAGCAAGTCCCTTGAATACTGAATTACAGCTTTGACCTTCTTCTTTCTTTCTTTTCTTTTTCTGGAACTAGAGAACCTAGAAATGCTTTACCATTGAGCTTTATCCCCAGCCATTTTTTATTTGATTTGATTTAATTTTTGACAGCTCTCACTAAGTTGCTGAGGCTGGCCTCAAACTTGCCATCCTCCTGCCTGAGCCTCCCAAGTCACTGGGATTACAGGCGTGCACTACAGTGTCCAGTTTGAGTTATAGTTTCTTTTCCAGAATGAGGTCCATAATATTCATTCTGCTTTTGGCACTGGATAGTTGTTAAGAATCAAGTGTAATAATGGATATAAAATACCTTTAAAACAGAAAGGTACTACAGGTGAATTTTACCAACAAAACAATTTAGTTATAGCGATAACATTAGGTGAAATGCTTGTAGAAACTGGGCAAGAGTTTTAGGCAAATTGTTATATTGTGCTTGAATCAATTATTTTTTAGAAAACCCAATCTTGTTCTGATTTTACAGTTTTTATTTTGACTATAAATGCAAAACCAAGCCAGTATATCAGTGATTTGTATAAAGCTCAAAATGTTTACTCTTTTAAAGGGAAAAACTAGTATTGATATCTGTTAGAACTGTAGTAAAATTCATCTTGAACACATACATTGCTTTAATCAAAAGAGTCAATGAATTTAATTCCAACTTTATTTATGGTGTGTGTGTTTGTCTGTTTAAAGTTCCAAAGACCTTAATAACCTCATCAGAGTAAGTCCATCAACAGGAAGAGGCATGCAAGGGTAAGATTTAATAAGCTCCTTTTTTTCATTTCATTATAACCAAAGCTTAAAAGTACAATTAAATCATCCTTTTAGCTGACTGATGCTGAACCCATGATTGTCAAGAAAACCCTGTAACACTGACTTCCTCAGATTTGAAAAGTTTAAGATCTTAGCCAATTGATGGCTGATACAATGAAGGTACATTTGGTCAACGAGGCCCACAGTTGTTTTCCCAGGATGGAGATGACATTTTTATTTTTTGGCTTGATTTCCCCAAGCAGAAGGGAAGGCACAGTAGCTGGGAAAGAGAACTAGGCTGGAATCGTTAGATAGAGGTCAGTCTTGGCTCTGGCCCTTGAACTTGTGTGGTCTGGAGCTAGTCACTTCTGTGTGTGCTTCAGTTTTCTCATCCTCAAAATAAGGAAATCGGGCTGGCTGCTTTCTAGATACTTCCATCACTCCTTCAGGTACTAAGTTCCAATAGGGTGGTTGGTGTTGTGGTAAAGTCCAAGCATTCTGGAACTAGACCACCCAGCCATGTGAGAAGATACTGTGTCTCAAGTTTTTCTTCTACTGAACTATGATGTTAATACCTCCTGTGCCATAGGATTGGCGTGAGGGTTAAATTTCATAAATCATAGCAATCATATGAAGAGTGAAAAAAAATCCTAAGATACTAGTTATTATCCATTATTCCTACGCAGATATTCATAGATGATTAATAGATATCACTAAAAAAAACTTCAACCTTTTGAGATGGTCTCTGTTTTAATAACTATTTTATAACAAAAAAAATTTCTCAGTTTCAAAAAATATTTATGATGATTTGATGAATATCTACCACTGACCTGATCATTTCTCCCATGTTCTAAAGGGGCCAAAGTCTTGACAACCTCATCCAAGTGGCTCCTGAAACAAACAGGATCAAATCAGGGTAAGGTTTATGAAAGTCTTCTATTTCACCCTGTTTTGTTTGTTGGTTTTTGTATCCAACTTTAAAAATAGGATGGAATACACCGCCTTACCATAGAGACAATCAATGATGGGACCCCAGATAAGTATTTCCTCTGTCACTGTCCCAGGGCCTGGTGTTCAAGGCCTTGCTTGGGGGATCCCTGGCTGTGGGTTTTTGCAGGAAAGATAATTCTTTGAAATACCAGAGTGACCCTTCCAGTGTGGGATTTGTATTCCATCTTGGGATTTTCTAAAAGGAAATGGGGATTCCCCATGGAAAGAAACATCATCCCCAAACAATTTTATGGGCTGGGGCTGTAGCCCAGTGGCAGAGCACTTGCCTAACGTGAGTCAGGCACTGGGTTTGATCCTTAGCATCGCACAAAAATAAATAAATAAAATAAAGGTATGCTATCCATCTACAACTACAAAAAAATAAAAAATAAAAGAATAAGAACAATTTCCTAAAGCTAAGCAACCTAAAGAAAAGTCCTCAGATGATAAAAGTTTCTCCTTCCTTCTTCGTCCACTGTTTATTCCTTCTTCTTATTGTATACCACCCAAAATATCCTGAAGTTTAGAGATCATTTCTTAAAAATTATATTCAGTTCATCGAAATAATAAAGAATACAAAGAATGACATTTGGTTTTCATATAAAGAGAATTTTCTCTAAGGCACAGCATGTTAAGAAAATAGACAACAAAACCATGAAGTTATATACATATATTGTTATATAAGTTCCAATATGAGTTAGACATGAAAGATACCGAGACCATACCTTCTTTCTGACAGATTTTCTCTTTTACTTTGCATATAGAAATGTTTTCTATTTTTATAGTAAATAGCCATCAAACAGAGCTTATTTTGACTAGATCAGGTATCAGAAGCTTTGTGTAAAAAGGTTAGGTAGTAAATAGTTCAGTCTCTCCTTTAACTACATAGTCAGCTCCACCAGTGAGAGCAGCCATAGAAAATATCTTGAAAATACAAGGACATGGCCATGTTCCTATAAAACGGCTGAAAAACCAGGCAGAATTTAGCTCCAGGGCCATAGTTTGCCGGCCCTTAGACTAGATATTGTTTTATTTAGAAGGGAGAGCAGGGTCAACTCTGAATGCATTTGAGGCCACTTGTAAAACACAGCTGGCTGTCCTACCCCACTATTGCATATAAAGTTTCATTCATTTTATATGATTAAACTGGTGATCTCAGAATGCTTAGTGTTCAACCATCTTCAGGGTTTGTGCACCCAATAGGAAATCAACTTTATGGTCAGACACTGAATCTGAAGACCAAACAATGCTCTACATTACAGACGAAGGGAGTAGCTATTGTCCTTTGTCCCTTTCCCAGGATGACTTAGTTTCTAAAGGTGAAGGTGGTCTTTCCTAGAAGCTGCATGCTGACACTCATTGCTTGGTTGTGTATTCATTTCTTCTACTTGACAGTGAGATTTTTGAGTACAGTTGCTAGTTGTGTAGTCATGAACAAATTGCTTAATCTTTCAGCTTC
Organism: Urocitellus parryii; assembly: GCF_045843805.1. Classification (NCBI taxonomy): domain Eukaryota; kingdom Metazoa; phylum Chordata; class Mammalia; order Rodentia; family Sciuridae; genus Urocitellus; species Urocitellus parryii. The sequence goes on from NC_135532.1 coordinate 69,606,513, forward strand.
AGTTTCTTTATCATAAAACCAGGAGTTAACCCTCATCATGAGTTACTAGAAAGATTAAATGCCATCTTGCTTATAAAGTACTTCTTGCTCAAATACTCATTTATTAAATATTATCTATTAGTATTATTGGTGCTATTATTTTTCTTCATTTTTGAATCCCCATATCACCACTTGATTCTTAAAGAAGATACTGAAGAAATTATCCTGTTAAGTTAAACATTACAAAAATACTGACATTCAACAATTTTTAACCCACAAATGATAATCTAATATAGTTTAGCATAATAGAATATAATAATTTATATCAGAGGATAGATACATAATAAAATGAGTTCATAGGTTAGTCCCAAAGATTAGTTAAATGATAAAGTCTATCTGGTCTCTTTTTTGCTTTATGATATTTAATGCATTGTCTAATAATAAAGTATATCAAATAAGACTTTTTGTGCAGGCTCTTTGTTGTTAGGGTTGGTATGAGAGTCCAGTGTTATAACAGTATATCTTTAGAGCTATGATTGCCTCAATATTCAAATAGTTTAAAATAAAAACATAAATTATATAGTCTGAAATCTTGCTTGTTATGCTTTGGCTACATGAAGTGTGATTCTAAAATGATTTATTTAATATCTTAGAGTAGCACAGAATTATATCATACGTGTATATACACACATATAAATAAAGACATACATATTACTTACATAATTTAGAATCAGGAAATAATGTTTTCAAAGTCTCAGTTGTTATTACTGGTTTGTGTTTTGGAAGGGGGAGGAAGCAAGGACCACTGAGTAATGATATAGTTTCATATTTTTCTATTTCTCATTATAACCTCCAAAACTATTCTAAATGCTAATTCGACTACACAAATATAATATGGAAAGTAAGAAGTTTAAAAGTAATTCTGCTTTGTGTTAGACTTGACAGAGACATGAGTAAAATTAAATTCTCACATAGTCAATGGTGCTCATGAAGTAAATTGATAGAAGCTATGTTTTTTGTGTGTTTTTCTACTCTTTTTAAAATATATTATTATTTTATTTTATTTTTTACACAAATGGAACACAATTTTTCATTTATTGTTGTACATGATCTTGAGTCACACCATTTGTTCACTCATACCCATACATAGAGCAATAATATTCGTCTCATTCCACCATCTTCTCTCCCAACATCCCCTCTCATTCCCTCCCTCCCTTCTGCCTAGTCCAAAGTTCCTCCATTTTTCCCTTGCCCCACCTCTCCCTTATCAGAGAAAACATTTGGCCTTTGTTTTGGGGGAATTGGCTTACTTCACTCACCATCATGTTCTCCAGTTTCATCCATTTACCTGTAAATGCCACAATTTCATTCTTCTTTAAGGCTGAGTAATATTCCATTGTATCTATATAGCACAGTTTCTTTATCCATCCATCCATTCTTCTAGAGAAGGGTACCTAGGTTGGTTCCATAGTTGAGCTATTGTGAATTGTGATGCTAAAAACATTGAGGTTGCATCACTGTAGTATGCTGATTTTAAGTCCTTTGGGTAGACCAAGGAGTGAGATAGCTGGGTCAAATGGTGTTTCCATAAACTACATTTTTACAGGGGCTAAAAAGGGAATTCAAGAGATGATGGATTTTTAAGTTAACAGTAGTCATTGATTCAATACTAAGGTTAAAAAGTAAAAAAAAATGATTGATCTTAGTTGACCTGAACTTATTTTTAGGAACCAAGATCTGGACAATCTTATCAAAGTGACCCCCTCAGCAAACAAAAGGTAAGCTTCTTAACACTAATTATTAAAGACTCCTGTACAATTTTTCAATTTATATTAAAAAAGGGGAGAGAGAAAGAAAGATTATTGATTAAGGGCACTTTGAAAGGGTACATGAAAACAAAGAACACATTGATTCTTTTTTTTTTTTGTATTGAGGATTGAACCTAGGGGTGCTTAACCACTGAGCCACATCCCCAGCCCTTTTTGTTTTTTTATTTAGAAACAGGGTCTCATTAAGTTTCTTACTTGCTGAGGCTGCCTTTGAACTCAAAATTCTTATACCTCCACCTCCAGAGCCGCTGGGATTACAGGCGGCTCCACTATGCCTGGTATTTTGATGTCTTGATGTGTAATAATAGTAGACAAGTTTTTCTTTCATTATTAATCATCTTATTCATTATAATATTGTTTAAAATGATAATACCAAAGCCCATTTAGTATAATTACTACTCAATTCTTTTGATACAATAATAACACAAATAGATTATAAGTGTAAATTTTAACTAATATAAGTTCATAAAACGGAATAAACCAAAGAATTTGGGCTATCTACCCTCTAATAGACCCAAGGAATTAATTTTTTTTCTTTTTTTATTGGTTGTTCAAAACCTTACAAAGCTCTTGACATATCATATTTCATACATTAGATTCAAGTGGGTTATGAACTCCCATTTTTACCGCAAATACAGATTGCAGAATCACATCGGTTACACATCCACATTTTTACATAATGCCCTATTAGTAACTGTTGTATTCTGCTACCTTTCCTATCTTCTACTTTCCTCCCTCCCTTCTCCTCCCATCTTCTCTCTCTATCCCATCTACTATAATTCATTTCTCTCCTTGTTTATTTTCCCATTCCCCTCACAACCTCTTCTATATAATTTTGTATAACAATGAGGGTCTCCCTCCATTTCCATGCAATTTCCCTTTTCTCTCCCTTTCCCTCCCACCTCATGTCTCTGTTTAATGTTAATCTTTTCTTCTTGCTCTTCCTCCCTGCTCTGTTCTTAGTTGCTCTCATTATATCAAAGAAGACATTTGGTATTTGTTTTTTAGGGATTGGCTAGCTTCAATAAGCATAATCTGCTCTAGTGCCATCCATTTCCATGCAAATTCGTTGATTTTGTCATTTTTTAGTGCTGCGTAATACTCCATGGTGTATAAATGCCACATTTTTTTATCCATTCATCTATTGAAGGGCATCTGGGTTGGTTCCACAGTCTAGCAATTGTGAATTGTGCTGCTATGAACATCGATGTGGCAGTATCCCTGTAGTACGCTCTTTTAAGGTCTTCAGGGAATAGTCCAAGAAGGGCAATAGCTGGGTCAAATGGTGGTTCCATTCCCAGCTGTCCCAGGAATCTCCATACTGCTTTCCAAATTGGCCGCACCAGTTTGCAGTCCCACCAACAATATACAAGAGTACCCTTTTCCCCACATCCTCTCCAGCACTTGTTGTTGTTTGACTTCATAATGGCTGCCAATCTTACTGGAGTGAGATGGTATCTTAGGGTGGTTTTGATTTGCGTTTCTCTGATTGCTAGAGATGGTGAGCATTTTTTCATGTACTTATTGATTGATTGTATGTCCTCCTCTGAGAAGTGTCTGTTCAGGTCCTTGGCCCATTTGTTGATTGGGTTATTTGTTGTCTTATTGTCTAATTTTTTGAGTTCTTTGTATACTCTGTATATTGGGGCTCTATCTGAAGTGTGAGGAGTAAAAATTTGTTCCCATGATGTAGGCTCCCTATTTACCTCTCTTATTGTTTCACTTGCTGAGAAAAAACTTTTCAGTTTAAGTAAGTCCCATTTGTTGATTCTTGTTATTAACTCTTGTGCTATGGGTGTCCCATTAAGGAATTTGGAGCCAGACCCCACAATATGTAGATCGGAGCCAACTTTTTCTTCTATCAGACACAGAGTCTCTGATTTGATATCAAGCTCCTTGATCCACTTTGAGTTAACTTTTGTGCATGGCGAGAGAAAGGGATTCAGTTTCATTTTGTTGCATATGGATTTCCATTTTTCCCATCACCATTTGTTGAAGATGCTGTCCTTCCTCCATTGCATGCTTTTAGCTCCTTTATCAAATAGAAGATATTTGTAGTTTTGTGGATTAGTCTCTGTGTCCTCTATTCTGTACCATTGGTCCACCCGCCTGTTTTGGTACCAGAATCATGCTGTTTTTGTTACTATTGCTCTGTTATATACTTTGAAATCTGGTATCGCTATACCTCCTGATTCACACTTCCTGCTTAGAATTGCTTTTGCTATTCTGGGTCTTTTATTTTTCCATATGAATTTCATGATTGCTTTATCTATTTCTACAAGAAATTCCATTGGGATTTTGATTGGCATTGCATTAAACCTATAGAGAGCTTTTGGTAATATAGCCATTTTGATGATGTTAGTTCTGCCTATCCATGAACAGGGTATATTTTTCCATCTTCTAAGATCTTCTTCTACTTCTCTTTTAGGATTCTGTAGTTTTCATTGTATAATTCTTTCACCTCTTTTGTTAGGTTGATTCCCAAGTATTTTATTTTTTTTGAGGATATTGTGAATGGAGTGTTTTTCCTCATTTCCATTTCAGAAGTTTTGTCGCTGATATACAGAAATGCCTTTGATTTATGCGTGTTGATTTTATATCCTGCCACTTTGCTGAATTCATTTATTAGCTCTAGTAGTTTCTTTGTAGACCCTTTTGGGTCTTCTAGGTATAGAATCATGTTATCCGCAAATAGTGATAATTTAAGTTCTTCTTTTCCTATTTTTATGCCTTTAATTTCTTTCGTCTGTCTAATTGCTCTGGCCAGTGTTTTGAGAACTATATTGAATAGAAGTGTCTTCTATCTTCTTCGAGATTTTAGAGGGAATGCCTTCAATTTTTCTGCATTCAGAATGATGCTAGCCTGAGGCTTAGCATAGATAGCTTTTACAATGTCAAGGTAAGTTCCTGTTATCCCTAGTTTTTCAAGTGTTTTGAACATAAAGGGATGCTGTACTTTGTCGAATGCTTTTTCTGCGTCTATGGAGATGATCATATGGTTCTTATCTTTAAGTCTATTGATGTGGTGAATAACATTTATTGAATTCCGTAATATTGAAACATCCTTGCATCCCAGGGATGAATCCTACTTGATCATGGTGCACAAATTTTTGATGTGCCTTTGTATCCGATTCGCCAGAATTTTATTGAGGATTTTTGCATCTAGGTTCATTAGAGATATTGGTCTGTAGTTTTCTTTCTTTGAGGTGTCTTTGTCTGGTTTCAGAATCAGGGTGATATTGGCCTCATAGAATGAATTTGGCAGAGCTCCCTCTTTTTCTATTTTCTGAAATAACTTGAAAAGTATTGGTATTAATTCTTCTTTACAAGTTTTGTAAAACTCCGCTGTATACCCATCCGGTCCTGGGCTTTTCTGGGTTGGTAGTCTTTTGATTGCTTCTTCTATTTCATCCATTGATATTGGTCTGTTTAAATTGTGTGTATCCTCCTGACTCAGTCTGGGCAAATCATATGACTTAAGAAATTTATCGATGTCTTCACTATCTTCTATTTTATTGGAATATAGGTTTTCAAAATAATTTCTAATTGTCTTCTGTATTTCTGTAGCATCTGTTGTGATATTGCCTTTTTCATCCCGTATGTTAGTAATTTGAGTTCTCTCTCTTCTTTTTGTTAGCATGGCTAAGGGTCTGTCAATCTTATTTATTTTTTCGAAGAACCAACTTTTAGTTTTGTTAATTTTTTCAATAGTTTCTTTTGTTTCAATTTTGTTGATTTCTGCTCTGATTTTAATTATTTCTTGCCTTCTGCTACATTTGCTGTTGTTTTGCTCTTCCTTTTCTAGGGCTTTGAGATGAAGTGTGAGCTCATTTATTTGTTGGTTTTTCCTTTTTTTTGAGGAATGACCTCCAGGTGATGAATTTCCCTCTTAAAACTGCTTTCATTGTGTCCCATAGATTCCTATATGTTGTGTCTGTATTTTCATTTATCTCTAAGAATTTTTTGATTTTCTCCTTTATGTCTTCTGTAACCCATTGATCATTCAGTAACATATTGTTCATTTTCCATGTGATGTAGGATTTTTCCTTCCTTCTTTTATCATTGATTTCCAGTTTCATTCCATTATGATCAGATAAAATGCATGGTATTATCTCCACCCCTTTATATTTACTGAGGGTTGCCCTATGGCATAATATATGGTCTATTTTTGAGAAGGATCCATGTGCTCCTGAGAAAAAAGTATATCCACTTGATGATGGTTGATATATTCTATATATGTCAGTTAAGTCTAGGTTATTGATTGTGGTATTGAGTTCTATAGTTTCTTTATTCAACTTTTGTTTGGAGGATCTGTCCAATGGTGAGAGCGGTGTGTTGAAGTCACCCATAATTATTGTGTTATGGTCTATTTGATTCTTGAACTTGAGGAGAATTTGTTTTATGAACATCTCAGCACCATTATTTGGTGCATAAATATTGATAATTGTTATGTCTTGTTGGTGAATGGTTCCTTTTAACAGTATATAATGTCCTTCTTTATCCCTTTTGATTAACTTAGTTTTGAAGTCGATTTTATTCGATATGAGGATGGCCACCCCTGCTTGCTTATGAGGACTGTGTGCGTGGTATATTTTTTCCCAACCTTTCACCTTCAGCCTGTGTATATCTTTTCCAATCAGATGTGTCTCCTGGAGGCAACATATTGTTGGATTTGTTTTTTTTAATCCATGTTACCAGCCTATGTCGCTTTATCGGAGAGTTTAAGCCATTAATGTTTAGAGTTACTATTGATATATGGTTTGTACTGCCAGCCATGTTTGATTATTTATCTTTTTTATTTTAAATTTAGTTTGTTTCTCCATGATTATCTTTCCCCTCACCCTCTGTCTTTACCGAGGCACTTCCCACTGATGGTTTTGGTTGTTGTTTTTCATTTCTTCCTCGTGTAGTGTTTTGCTCAAGACGCTTTGCAATGCTGGTTTTCTAGCTGCAAATTCTTTTAGCTTTTGTTTATCATGAAAGATTTTTATTTCGTTGTCGTATCTGAAGCTTAATTTTGCTGGATACAGAATTCTTGGTTGGCATCCATTGTCTTTCAGTGTTTGAAATACGTTGTTCCAGGATCTTCTCGCTTTCAGCGTCTGTGATGAAAAATCCGTTGTTAACCTTATTGGTTTACCCCTGAATGTAATCTGCCTCCTTTCTCTTGTAGCTTTTAATATTTTCTCTTTGTTCTGTATATTGGATATCTTCATAACAATGTGTCTTAGTGTTGGTCTACTGTGATTTTGTGTGCTCGGTGTCCTGTATGCATCTACAATTTGTATATCCATTTCCTTTTTAATTTCTGGAAAGTTTTCTGTAATTATTTCATTCAGCAAGTAACTCATTCCCTTGGTTTGAATCTCTGTACCTTCCTCTATCCCGATGACTCATAAGTTTGTTTTTTTTTATGTTATCCCATAACTCTTGGATGTTTTTCTCATGACTTTTTACCAGCCTTTCGGAGTTGGCTAGACTCTTTTCAAGATGATATATTTTGTCTTCATTATCTGACATTCTGGCTTCTACTTGCTCCACTCTGTTAGTGATACTCTCAATTGAGTTTTTAATTTGGTTTATCGTTTCCTTCATTTCTAGAATTATTGTTTGATTTTTTTTATAATCTCTATCTCCTGATAAAGATGCTTCACTTCTTCTTTTATCTGTTTATGTAATTCATTCTCAATGTGTTCTTTCACTGTTTGGATTTGCTGTCTCGTATCCTCTTTAAGGTTCCATTCCATCTGTCTAAGGTATTCCTTGAGTTCTTTATATGACCATTTCTGATGTCTCTAGGTCCTCCTGAATATTTAGGCTGTCCTGCATTGTTTGTACTCCTTTTCTTCCTTGCTTTTTTATGCTGCTCATGTTACTTCTTGTTCTGTTTGACTGCTGAGTTACTGTGTACTCCTATAAATTTATTTGATGCTTGGGAGGAAAGATATTAGAAGGGAAGGGAAGAAGTCACTGTCGCCGCTGGTTTCAATGAAGTTATCTCCTCCGCCCGTGACGTCAGTTCTCTGCCATGGTGGTATCCCATGCAAATGGTGACCGTTCGTTCCCTTTGCCGGGTGACCAATGCAACGGGTGGGTCCTGACTGTCTCTCCCAAGCCCCGTTTCAATCCTGTGGCCACTGCCTATGAAGGCTCAGTTGGCTTTTACCTCTGTAAGTTCAGAAGGGCCGACCAGTTATTTCAGCAGGATCGTTAGTGCTTAGTCACGAGAAGCAGGCGAACCAGAGCTTGAATGCAGCCAATCCAGGCTCGGTGTGTGTTCTGAGAGGCCCAAACTGTTCGCCCCAGATCCACATCAGCTCAGCATTGCCTAGTGATCCTGAGCAAACAGCATTTAGACAGTTTACGACTCCCTGTGCCTGCGCAGCTGAAGAGATCAGAGACTTGATCTCTCCCCACCCGCCGCCATGTTGGATCTCCGGGTATACTTCTTAACTCATCTTATAAGGCAAAGATTACCCTCCAGCCAGCAAGTGCTGGACCGTGTCCCGGGGCGAGGCGCGAAGGGAAAGCGGCTCTGCCGATGCCCGCGGCGACCGGATGCAGTTCCGGGTCCCAGCGGTCGGCGCAGGGCACCTCTGTGGCGCAGGCCTCCACCGCCCAGGAATTAATTTTTAATGCCTTTATTTTTATGTGGTGCTGAGGATAGAACCGGGGTCCACCCGTTCGAGGGGAACAGTCTACTGCTGAGCCACAATCTCAGCCCAGGAATTAATTTTTAAATGACTTGGTTGAAAAAAGTGGGAACATAACACTCTTGCACTTGAAAAGAATATTTTTGCATGACATTGAATTTCTTCTGTTCTTGAGAAATTAAAACCTGTTACAGTCACATGATTGTAATCCTAGCTGCACTGGAGGAGGCTGAGACAGGAGGATTAAGAGTTCAAAACCAGCCTCAGCAATTTAGCAAAACTCTGTCTCAAAAAAAAAAAAAGCCTGATGATTAAGTACCCCTGATTTCAATACCCAGTACAAAAAAGAGAGAGAGAGAGAGAGAGAGAGAGAGAGAGAGAGAGATATTAAGAAAGAAATTAAGGCTATTACATATTGGAGCAAAAGTTAATAAATGTATAACAGAGAAACTTCAAACCATCTTTTATAAAATTATTTTGAAGATAATGGTGAAAACATTGTGCACATGGAAGGAATTGCCAGGAATATAAGAGAAAAAGCCTGTTAGGGTGCAGGAGGGTGGAGTCTGAGGTCCCTTTGTTACAATTTCAGTTTTGGTCACCCTCAGCCACTGCTTAGGTATGTAGCCCCAGGAAGTGTCTTTGTGAAACTCAATTTCTTCATAGGGTATGATAGTGTCTACCTCAGTGAGTTGCTCTGAGGATTAGAAAACAGCAACTGTGTATTGCAAGTAGAAACTCAATAAACTTATTACTTTTTAGATTTTAGATTCCATTGAATAATTTATAATTGTAAAAAAAATAAAAATTAAAAATTTTTTTAAAAACCCACCTGTCATTATACTTGCTGTTTTCTTATTGACTCTGAACTTTATTTTATTTTGTTTTGTTTTTAGTGAACAAGGTCTTGATGAACTTATTAATGTAAACCCCAAAGCTGTCCAAAGCACCTCTGGGTAAGAGAAGAATATTATTTACTTGTTTGGTTTTCCTTCTTTATAACTATGCACAGTGTGAATATAAATGCCATAATCATTCTACGGGCAAATTAGATATAGATCTTGAAATATCATCACAGTTTTTATATGTCCCTGGAAACCTAGTTGTTAACGACAGAATTTGTTAATTGCCAGAAAGAGGCTGCTGATGACAATGAATGGTGGCCCCATCTCTTTCCTCAGCCTCAAGTAAAGCAGTTGAAGGGAATGATTGGAGAAGGAGGTGCTAGGAACAGAGCCAGTCCAAGAGCTGTTTTGTTTTGTTTTTGTGTGGCATTGATATTAATACTTTTGTCTCTAGAATTTAAATTCTTAGTGATAATTAATTTAAAAAATAGACCTATAAACTTCATTAGACTCATTGGTAGTATCATTTACATCCTTTTGGAAGTGTTTCCTGGGCAACACCAGAACTTTGAGGTTCATTGATCTTTAGAGGGTTTGGTGGACCAAAAATTTGGTAATTCTGTAAGTAGTTTCTCTAAGATAATGAAATTCTCTTTTTGTTCCTGGTTCTATGAAAATTTTCACATCATCATTACACCTTACTCTTAGAAATCTTAGAAATGTTTTCATGATTTCCTTTTTAAGTTTTGTTGTTACCTTAAAAAAAAAAAAAAGATGAAGAAAGAAACCTCAGAGAATCCTAGCCTCGTTAATTTGAACAATTTTGAAAACCACTGTTCCAGCTGAAATTGCTCATTTTGTCAAAGAGGAAATTAGGACATGGAAAGGTTAAGTGATTTGACCAGGGTCACAGAGAAAATCAGTGTAAGACTGATAGTAGTTCTGTGATCTCTTAAGCAGTGAATAATTACCGAACACCTACTGGGTTCACAATTTAAGACTAGGTATCATTAGTTGCACATTAGGTATAATTATAGGCTGTGGACACCAAAAAGAGAATTCAGTAGTCATACTCAATCTTATGAACAGCAGGCAATTAACATAGATTAAAGCTAATTATGTACCAGGGGCACAGAGATGTTACTCCAAGACAATAATAGGTTGTCAGTTTAATATATTACATTTCAGAGCACTCATGTACTGCTTGCTGAATATAGAATATATTGTCAGTGAATTGCATTTAAAAAGAAAAAAGAAGCATTAAAAGAGGATATAATAAACACGATAGGAAGTAAAATTCATATTCATGGAGTCCTGGAAGAGAAGCCAGTGATGAGCAGAGCCTTAGAGATTATCCAATCCAAGCTCCTCATATAGAAATGAGAATACTCAGGCCAGAGAGCAAAAATCCCGTCATCTCCTAGGAGTTCTTCTAACTCTCAGCCCAACTCTGGTCTTTACAACCACAGCACGAGTTTGATCTTGAAGTAAATGAAAGTTAATTAAACACCTCAGGAAATAGTGGAGAGGAGCAGATAGGATTGCTGCTCTTATTGTGGGACAACCAGGATGTGCCCTCTACTGTTTTCACAGTGTCCTGTGAAGAATTACTTCATGAATGACAATGGCACAGGATGCAAAAGACTGCAAAATGTCTTACAGCATTTAAACCTTCAGAAGTCACAATACTAGTTCTAATGCATTAGAATGCATTCTTTGCCACACCCTGAAAGCAAAATTAATGAAAGCAGTAACTTGAGTAGGAAAGATGTTACATATTCCCTGGATAAAATTTAGATATTAGATTCCTTTTTTATCAGGACTCAGGTCAAGAAAAAAAAGTCAATATTTTGTTGTTTTCATTTCATTGAGATAAATTGCCTATGCTGTCAACCAAGACAGTTCAGCATTATTGCTAAGATCCTGATTTTATTAACACATGGCGTTGCCTTTTATTGAAGTAGTAGTAGGACTTAACATCTGTTTTCTAAGCTAGAGTTTCTCAAATCATGGGTCACCATTCATTCAAGGATGTTGTAGTTATTTTAGTGAGTAATAATCAGCCTCACCTCTTCAATTGAATAAGCTTAATCAAATAGAAAATGTGAGAATTCTAATCGAGTAGGGTATTATTTTGTGTAATTCACATATTTTCCATATGTGATTCTGTTCGTGTCTGTCTGGAAAAGAGAGAGTATTGGGCTGTAATATAAATACAGCCAATAAGAAAATAAGAAATCAGACCAATAAGAAAATGCATTTCTTATTGGTCTTTACAAAATATTAATCTATAAAATATTAATCGGTAATATTAATGTAAATATTATTCATATAAATATAAATACTATTTACATGCACATAAATATTAATATAAAATATTAAATATTTCTTATCTAGAATGATAGATGATCAAATCTTCTGTGCTTAGCAGAACAAGTGTAAATGGAAGCCCCTGTGTCTGTTTTTGCATTTTCTATGCTCCCTCTTCTTAATTATGCTAAGGAGTATTCTATGTAGTTATACTAAAATATATTGGGATTAATTTTATATGTATAAAAAGGCTTTTGAACATACTATCCCCTCTACAAAGTTTTATTCCTTGTTAGTTTTTTCTTTTACATTTTGAAGTTAACCGAATTTTAAGCTTTGTTTTTATGGCATACTTTTTTTTTATGGCACAGTTTTGTTTTATGACACTTTTTTTTTTTAATCTTTACTAGCTCACTTAATCCTCACAGTACTTTTTATAACATATTTTTCTATCAATTTATATGAAGAAATTATGTTTGGGCTAGTTCTCATTTGGCAATCATTCTTTTAATGGTGTTTGCAGATACCAATAGATAGTCTTTAATTTTGTATATTACATAGAGGCTAATTCAAAAGTGTGAAAGTCCAGATAGGGACTTTCCATCCACTGTGGAGATGTGAGAACCAGAAGAGATCTCCAGAATGGAGTCATGAGCTGAGAAGCACATTGCATGGAAAGATTGAGGCTGGGGAGGGGAACGTAGACCCTAGGCCTTTTTAAGGATTCATCTCTAAATGACGCACTTTCAGTTTGTAACCTTGCATCAATTTTTTTATACCTTTATTTCTTTATTTATTTTTATTTAGTGCTGAGGATTGAACCCAGTGCCTTGCACGTGCTAGGTGAGCCCTCTACCATTGAGCCACAACCCCAGCGCCGCCCCCCCCACCCCATCAATCTTTTTTTGAGTAAAATGCATTTTGTTTTTAGATAAGAAAAAAGGATTGCAGGGGATGGGTACAGACTGGTTGCTGTCTCAGATGGAAGGGGATGCAGGGGTTACCAGCCTTGTGCAATCTCTTGCCAGGCATTTGCCATGCATTTCTCTGAATACATGTTAAAAAAGGGTTTAGAGAGACACTGAAAATAATCACCACTTTGTAGTCCTTAAAACTAGAGATATATCAAGGCAGTGACTGAGAACAGACCATAGGGGAGGAAATACTATTTCTTGCTGAAAAAAGAAATTGGTACGATGGGGAGTGAACAACTTTCAGAGGATGTATCTAATTTAACTATGAATAATTAAATTCAATTCAGGTTTTTAGTCGTCATAGAGGAAAGAAAAGGGCAGGAAGCATACTACTGTGGTAGAATACTTGCCTAGCATGGTAAAGAGCCTCACTTCCATCCTCAGCACTAAATAATAATGATAATAGTAATAATAATAATAAAATAAAATGGAAGGAAAAAAGTTATGTTAAGAATAAGGAATAAAACCTGTTTTAGACCTTATTGTTTCAAAGAATTGATACCCTTAGTTACAATATAATTTAAGAAATGGCAAAGACATTAGAATCAGTTCTTAATATTGTAGAAGTCTTCTGGAGTGACAAATTGTCAGTCACTGGGTGTTGGCTGTGGAAGTACCTCGCCTGCACGTCCTTGTAGATAGATGTGCTTCTGCAGCCAAGTGTGAGAAGTCAGAGTAAGTTTCCTTCTCTCACAGCATAATTCTTCCTCCTCTGGATGGGTTAGAAGACTCATGGCATGGAGGTTCTACATCAAAAGACCATGTCTCACTCTGTCATCCTCTCCTCCATTCACAATGACCTGAAATCCTATTATCTCTAACCCAAGCTGCTTCATCTTTTTTTTTTCCCCTTAAAGAAATCAAGATCTTGATAAGCTCATCAAAGTGAATCCCGAAATTCTCACAAACAACCAAAGGTAATAGAATACATTTTTATTTTAAATGTGCTTTGGTCAAGAGTATTTTGTTTTATTATAATTTCAAGCAGATTTATAACCTTAACAATTTTACCAAAAAAAAAAAACCACCAACAACTCTATATCACTTTGATTTGTAATATTTTATCATGTTTGATTTTAAATAATTTAATCTGAGTTGTTATATATGATAGCATCTGCTTGTGTTCTTCTTGGTCAGTCATTTAATAGCTTAAAATGGTAAAGTAATTATAATAACACACACAAAGTCATACTAAAAACTAACAATCACTGAATTTCACCTAATATTTAAGTTTCTAATTGCATGTATCATAACTATATTTTAAAGTTCACTTAAATACAAATAATTTTCACACATTGTTATTTTCTGATGTTTCTTTGATTTACTTATCTTTTAATATGATGAAGCACATTATTTACATTATTCTGTGTAATTAAAATGCACTAATAGGGGCTGAGGTTGTAGTTCAGTGGTAGAGTTCTTGCTAGCATGTGTGAGGCACTGGGTTTGATCCTCAGCACCATATAAAAATAAATAAACAAAGTAAAGGTATTGTATCCATCTACAAACTAAAAACAATTTTTTAAATGCACTAATAAAATATATTTTAATTGTTGGAAAAAATAACTTTATCACTAAATGCTCTCTTTACCTTTTTTTTCATTTAAAGAAACCAAGATCTGGATAACTTCATCAAAGTGAATCCTGTAGTAATCAGAAACAATCAGAGGTACTCAAATAAAAGCAGTTAATCCCATTTTGATCTCTCTGTTGTCCCTGGATGATGTGGATTTGTATCATGGCTTTATTGATTTCAACCTGCAAAACATTTCACTAACCTGAATTTTTCTTTGTCTCTTTAAATAGCCAAGACCTGGATCATCTTATTAATGTGAAACCTTCAGCTCTGGAGAACTCTAATCGGTAAATGGCCTTGCCTGATTATTTTGACATATTCCCAAGGTTCTATCTAGGGTAGGGATTTTCTTTCTTTTTTGAAGAAGGCTTTTATTTTTCTTTGGTGTTACAAATGAGGATGCATTTATAGCCCACGTGTATCCTGTCTACAAGGAAACACTCACTCTTCTGGAATCAATTGAACTACTTTAGAATCAGTTTCGTGCTTCTTCTTTGCACTAACAACTTAATATTTGTTGTCTACAGGAAGCAGGGTTTCAAGACTGAAATGAAAAGTGAATAAAATTAAATAAAAGAAAAATATTTTTGAAATTGAACCAATTTGGAAAAGAAATTTAGGGTCTTTAGAAGCTTAGATCTACAATTTGTCTAGGCTTGCCAAACATCACAGCAGATTTTAATCTTGAACTTCCACCTTGAGTTTGCTATTTTTATATCATGTCTTCCACTCAAGGTGCTTTATTAGTATATAATAAAGTATAGATTATTCACCTGTGTATACTGTATTGGAAGTTCAAAACATTCTGCTGACTTGATATTTTATCATAATAAATAATAGCTGGGAATCATGGCCCAACATTCTGAGATGAAAGACAATAAATTATTTATGAAAAAGTACTTTGAATCCAGTCAGAGAAAAGGGCAATGTAACACACTAATTGGCCTCTTAAGCTTTTCTACGTCAGTGCTTCATTTTTCTCTTTCTGTTTCTGTGTTTTTATCACTGGGGTCTTGGGTCTTGGAAGGCAGAAGGCAGATGAAGAGCAATTGAGGCTTAGAGTACTTGCAGAGCCCCTATGACTTGCGATTTATATACATTTAGTCCTTACAACAACACCTCATGAGAAATAGTCTAGTATTTTGTGGAAGAGGATACTAGAACTAAAAGATACTTAGTAGCCCTCTCAAGAAGGAAAACACCTCCATCTAACTGTGTCTGATGTCACTACCTAGAGGGAGAACAGAAGATCTGTGTTTAAATGCCCACCGACTCTCTTCTTTCAACCTTTCATATCTCTATTCCCCTGTTTTCCCTACACATAGTTAAAGGGCTTTTTAAATTTTTTAAATTTTATAATTTTTATGGATCTGGGGAGTTGAACCCAGGGCCTGAGCATGCTAGGTGAGCACTCTCTCACTCGGTTACATCCCTAGTCCTTGAATGGAAATGTTTTACTGGCTGAAATAACAAGAAACTTGTGATTCAGATCTTGCCACTGATAATTATATGGAAATAACTTAAGTAGAACCATTTCTTCATAGTGGTATTTGTTAGGGTAGACTTTTCTTTACATTAGAAATAGTCCTAAAAGGTTTCCAATCATGTTGGAAATAGATTTAATAATCATATTGTACAATAATTAAAAATGGAAAAAATTTTTTCCCCTCTCTCTACTTCTCTCTGCCCCGCTCCTTCCCCCACTCCCATCCCCTGTTCTCTTTTCTCTGCTGCTCTCCTCTCCCCTGCCTCTGCCTCTCTGGCAAGTGTTCTACGTTGACAATAGCAACATAGCATCTGCTTTTCGTTTACTTGCAAGAGACTAATTTTACGAAAAGTTGTATTTCAACAACTCCTAAACAAACATACATGGAAACAGGACATTTTCTTCCCACAAGTATGATGACTACAAAAAGGAAATTGAAAAATTCATTATCATGATCTTTTAAGATGGCATCTTGGTCCACAAGAAGGATTTGTGCCTGATCATTCTTTGGTCGCACACCAGATTTGATGATTATCAGCCAGAAATTCCAAGAATTGTTACAGAGCAGATAAATGGGAAATACTGAACTCTTTGAAAAGAGTGACTTCATTCAGTCGATACAGCCACCTGTATCTATCTATATTGCAGCCATGCTGCCCTCTTGATTTTAAATGCAGGTAGAGAAAAAAAAGGGTATTTTAAAACACCTCCTGGTAGGAAGAACAGCCACAAGGCACTTTTACATCAATTCAGTGAGACACAAGCACTGATTATTTAATAGTATAACAGCAGTGAATCAGAATCCTTTTATGTGACTTTGCTGACATCTCCTGCAGCTGTATATTTAATTCACAGTTAGGGGCTGAATAAACTTCAATCATCTATCAGAATGTAAGCAGGCATCCCTGAACTGCTTCTTGGAACACAACAACCAGAACAAATGCAGATGTGCACAGAATTTTTATTTATTCAGTGAGAAATTGCCTGACTTTTAGCAGCAACATGAACCAACATTTGAGAGATCTTCAGTTATCTGTAGCCTATAAACTGTTAGACTAATTATTAAAACTGAATTTTTGCTCCTGAATGAATATAGAAAAGCACACCTGTTCATCTAAGGCTTCCCAGTGAGAAAAGGCATTCATTCACGTAAAGCAGAAAATAAAAAATAAGTTCTATTTGTGATTTTATACTTTCATCTTTTTAAGGGCTATTTGTTAACATGTACCTCCAAGTTTTTAGTTTTCCAGCAATAGAAAAGTTCCTTCCTGTCTTCCTACTGGTTGTTTCTCCTATTTCTGTTCAAGACATAAACCCAGGGAAATCCTCGACTCTTGCTTCACTTCCCATCATCAATCAATCAATCACTTTGGTGCTTCTCCTCATCATTTCAGGAAATGACCCTAGGACTGCTGTCATCCAGACTGCTTGTCCAGTCTCCAAAGGGTTCCTCTGCTGCCAGTCTTACTTATGTCCTTCAATCACTGTAGCTGATCTTCTTAAAACCCAAATCTGATCCTGTTTTTCTAATTAAAATCCTTCAGCGGCTTCCCGTTGCCAATAGGTCATGACCCTGCCGCTTAACCTGGTTTTCAAAGCCCATCATGATCTGGCCTCTGCAGGCTTTCCCACCCCAACTCCTGTTCCTTCCCACTTACAAGTAAACTCTATCCACCAGCCTCTCACTCACTGGACTGCTCTTCACTCCTCCTTCCATGTTACTGCCTGGATAACTTCTGCTTACCCTTCAGGTACCAGTGTAGGTGTCTCTCACTCAGGTTCTGGAAAGCCCTACCCACCATGTGTGCATCATCCTCTAGATGTTCTCAAGCTCTGTCCTTCCTGTCCCCTAACATTTGTCCCTTAGAGAGAATTGTTATTTAATCCTCTCTCTCTCTCTCTCTCTCTCTCTCTCTCTCTCTCTCTCTCTCTGCCTATAAGCTCATTAGTGTCAAGGACTGGATCCGTCGTGTTTATTCTTTATACTGTTTAGCACAGTGGCA
The DNA here is from genome assembly GCF_045843805.1 of Urocitellus parryii. Lineage (NCBI taxonomy): Eukaryota > Metazoa > Chordata > Mammalia > Rodentia > Sciuridae > Urocitellus > Urocitellus parryii. The sequence goes on from NC_135532.1 coordinate 69,624,168, forward strand.
CAGTATCTGGCACATATGAGGTTAAATATTCTGTGCATTAATGACTAAACCTCAAATTAATCAGTGCTTTATGATAGTCCAACTAGATAAAACCTTTTGAGACAGGACCTCACTAGATTGCTGAGGTTGGCCTTGAATTTGAAATTCTCCAGCCTTGTGCCCCTGACCCCAGGTATCTGGGATTATAGGTGTGCACTCAAATGCCCAGTTGTTCACAATAATCTCAGTGAATTTTGGTGAACAAGAGCCACTGAAGTTAGAAATTATATCTTATATTTAAAATACCTAAATTGTCCAACTTCTCTATAGATCTCTTAATTTCTTTAATAAGACATCTTTGTTGAAAAAAAATGTAAAAACATGTAAATCTGGACTCATTTTACTGTGTCAATAAATTGAGAATTATACTAGTTACTTCTTTGTATTCTATATTCCTTTCAGGGAGACAAAAATTCCTTTTAAACTATAGTCCAATGCCTAAGATTTAGTTCCTGTCAAAAAATAAATACCATAGTAAAAGTTTTATATGAAGACTCTTAATTTTTTAAGTGTGTATGATACTCTGCAAAAGCAAATTAAGTTAGCTCTATAGAGAGAAGCATATTGCCACCTATTAATAAGTACCTCCTACACTCATACGAGAGGAGAAGAACAGTTAGAAGTGAAGTAATAATTTTATCACATCAAAACTTATCCTAGGAAATGTCTATAGCAAGAGACATAATTTCTTGGTCCCCAGAATCTCCATTTCCCCTGCTCAGTAACTATACTACTTAATGTGGCAGAGGAAAATAAATCACCTGTGGCTTTGCCCCATTGATGACTCCTATTTTCTCCCCAATGTTTGAAATCCACATTTAAAAAATTATTACTGGTTGCAATGATTAATAATTTGTTCTTTAGCAATTCTATGAATCTATAAAGAATTAATGATTTCCTTGAAATTAATTTAACTGCTTGTAAACTATAAGGTCTTCCTTTTGCTACAATTACCACGGGAAGCGTTTGGAATCCCTTTGCTGCTCAAGCCTGCAGCATTTGGCTTGAACTTCTATAAAATCTATTTTTCACACTTTGACTCACAGTTCTTCATCTTTCACTATAGTGTAAAAGACGTCATGCAATAGATGTGGTGTTAATTAAAAAACCAAAAATTATTTTCACATCCTTTGACTTAGGAAGTATATGGGTAGTCTGAACTTCATTAGATCTTCTGATTTAGCTCATGATACCAAGAGAGTGAATAAGCTCGGTAAATATACATTTTGTGCTTTGTGTGTATGTGTGGAGAGGACTGGGGATTTGCCACTGAGCTACACCTCCAGCCCTTTTTATTTGGAGACAGGGTCTTGCTAAGCCTTAAACATGTGATCCTCCCTCCCCTGCCTCCCAAGTTGCCGGGACTCAGGTGTGTGTTACCATGCTGGCTCATTTGGTGTTTTCCATCATCAGGAATAAATGTTGGCTTTAAATATTAGTCTAGCTCATTCAGCTTAAAATTTTATAGCCCACTCAACCAAACTTGATATGTAGTATTTAATGAAACAAGAAAAAAGAAAAATTCTATGAAGCCACTAACCATGTGGTTTGTTGATTCACACCACTTTGGGAGCATGCTTCTTCCAAGGCTTACGTGGGCTCCAGTTTTTGTCTAGTTTTAGTTGTTGGATTTGTAAGATTCTGGCTTCCCCTTCTTCCTGAAGTTCAAATTCATTTTTTTTCTCCCTCTTAAAAGAAGCTATGGCCCGAAAGAGTTGAATGAGAGGTGTACACAGAGCAAAGGTGCAGTATCTGCAGCAATCTTGAGTGGACAGTGCCAGAGGAATGGAAAATGTCCACCATCAAGCTGAGAAATTAGAAACAATCACCTTGTGAGGGAGAAGAAGTCTGAATTCATTTGTTAGGACTGCACTTACAAAGGACCACAGACTGGATGGCTGAAAGATAGAAATTTACTTTGTCTGGCTTTGGAGGCTAGAAGTCTGAGATGAAGCTGTCAGCAGGGTTAGTTTTGCTTAGGCCAAGAGGGAAGAATCTGTTCCAGGCCTCTCTCTTTGGCTTGTAGATGGCCATCTTTACCTTTCATCTTCACATATTTATGGAAAAAATACTCTGTGTAAGATCATGTGAGACCTACCCTCAAGTTGTAATAAAAGTGATCAGCTGCCTTAAACGTAGTGCAAAGTTTTTCCAGTGTTGGCAGTAGAGGGGGAATGACTTTCCAGGACAAAATTCTGATTTTCCAAGATTCATGTGTCCTGGTGATCTTTCCCATGTACTGCTGCCATTCATTCCAGTTTGTTGTTATAGGAAACTGGATGATGGATACTCCATTTAATTTCATTCCTTCATTCCCAAGTATTTAGTGAAGTATTATTCGAAACATTAAGGGAAGGATCACTTAATGTCTAAGGCCATTAAGGTAGCACAGCAGCCCCTGATACCAAGAAGGAAGCTCCAGAAATTGATGAAGACTATGGTGGGGGTAGGAAAACCCAAAGCCTTCTGTCTCCATTTCTAAATTTTCAGGAGGTGAGCTGGGAGATCACCTTACACAGGTTTAGCTGTCAAGTTGAGAAGTTCAATTTAGAATTTTTTTTTTCATTTTTAAAATTTGTTCTTTTTAGATGACCATAGAATATATTTTGACATATTATGCATACATGAAGTAGAACTTCCCATTCTTGTGTTTGTACATAATGTGGAGTTGTACTGGTAGTGTATTCACGTATAGACATAGGAAAGTTATATCTGATTCTTTCTATTGTCTTTCAACAGAAATTCAGTTTAGAATTTGATATCATTCAGATCAAAAAACCTAGTGATTTTGATACTTCTGGGCTGCCTCTGAACTGTCATACTTTTTACGTACACAAATTGGAATATTTCTACTGTAACTCACATTAAAAAGTAATTTACCCTAAATTTTTGCATTTTGAAAAGCATCAGCTAGTATTTTAAAAATAAGGTTTAAGTGTGGCTATTCAATAGTGCCTAATTTCCATCGTCTATCAATTACTGATGACTTGAATGTTATGTAAAAAGTATTAAATCTCACTCCACATAAAGATGAGAATGTTTATAGTCTTCTTTGTCCTTATCAATATTAATTTTGTGAGTACAAGTCTATATATTCATTCCATGTATTACAACTTTAGTTAAACTCAGGGCATGGCAAGGACAATTTTAAGAACTGGAATTAATTCCAAAGATGTGAAAATTTAGGATAGAAATAACAACAAAATGTAGTCCCTCAAAACTGTGAATCAGTAGTGCTCCTGCATCTCTATACTTCCATTAGTTCTACTTTATGTAAGCCTATTCAATTCACTCACAAGTGTGCTCACTGTGCCCTAAGTTTTATTTTTTTTCATCATGACTTGAGAGATTGGATATTAGTAACTTCCTTTACAAAATGAATCTTAAAAAGTTGACTAATTTACCCAGGGAAGAAAGGGAAGAGATGAACCTTCTTGATCTGACTCCTTAGCAATTCTCCTGCTCAGTAGAGTTCATGACAGACAAAGCCTTTTCTAAACTCATAAACACACACACACCCCAGGAATTTTCAATGTTATAAATATATAAATAGCTGGAATGCAACTAACATATCAGAGGACATTGTATCTCATGAAAACTTGTGAAATCATTAATGGATCCCAAGGTTTAAGAATCCAATCACTCCATTTATCCTTCTCATCATAAATTATTGACTAACATTTTGGGTTATTGTCTTATGTTTTGATTATTCCAGAAGTCTGAATGAAGACTCCAATAAAAATTCAAGAGTCGATTTTCGGTGGGCAGGTGACATGGCCTTAAATCTTGACTTTCCATAAATTAGTTTATTGGTCTTAGAAAATTCAGTCTTTCCGAGTCCTAGATGCCTTCCTATATGGTTTTGTGAGATCTGAAAGAGATCATGTAAAAATACACAGTTACAACTTTGTGATACAAACTTAGTGCTCATTAAATGTTAGCTGACTGTGAATATAAATCAATGGTGTCTTTTCAGACAAGACTTCCCAAACCTTCCAAAAAACATATAATTTTTTTTTTTTACTTTTCTCTCACAATGTAATTCACACTTTCTTTTCTTTATCCTTTCTTGCTTGCTTTCTCTTTCTTTCATTCCTGGGGTTGAACCCAGATGCTCTGCCTGCAAACAAGTACTCTACCATGGGGTTCCACCCAACCTGTGCTTTCATATTTGATCCACTGGTAGTTGGGCCAAATAGCTCAACATCCAATTTCTGATCTTCCACACACTTTATAGACCACAAATCACTGTGTCTAACATTATGTACTAAGGTTTAATTTTTTAACTCTAATATGTGCTTATTTTCCAAAATTGTGTTGTTAACTAGAGACCAGGACCAAGAAAATTTAATTGAAGAAAATTCTCATGTGTCTGAAAAAAAGAATGGAAGGTAAGGTTCATTATAATTTACTTTCTTTATTATGAGTTTGCCCCTGTGTGAAGTGTGTGATCTTAGAAGATTTTCTGGGGACTTGATTGTATTATTGTTTTTAAAAATAAAGACTATCTAAATACAAAAAAAAATTATGGTACCAGTTGCTTAATAGCTGATACAAAAAAATTAACAAAATTCTAATTCCGTTAGACTTTCTGACTTAGGCCTGCTGTTCCATTGCTTAGTGTAAAAGGCGTCATAGAAATTCAAAGCTCTTTATGTGGTCTGTGAAGATTTATTTTTACTTACTGTTGCTTGGTAGGTCTTCAGAGATGCAGAGCACACTCTGAAAATCTTTTCCTTGGATACCTTGTGCTAAAAAATGCACAAATTGCTCACAGCCACAAAACAGGACCTAATTTTGAAATTTCTTTACACCACAAAGTATAAGGGCTTTAAAACTGTAATGCTTCATTTGCCACTATAAGGAAAATTAGGATAGAAGCAGTATTTCATTGTTAATATCAATGTTTAAATTGGAAAGGAATTAATAAATTTTCATGTTTAGCAGTTTTTTCCCTAAATATGAAAAAAGCCTAAAAATACAATATATTACTTTTTAAAAAAATTTACCTTCCTGTGGCATTTTTTACTTTCCTGGTGTGGTGGTGGTGGTGGTGTATGTGTGTGACAATTTAATAATTGTCATTCAAATATTGAGAAATAATATTTTCTGCAGACAGTGGAAAAGCTTGGGAAAAAGCTGACTCACTTTTTTTCCCCCATAATGTCTACAAAAGGCTCTTGAATCTAACAGACAGTTTCTTTCTCTTCCCTTAATTGTCCAAATCATCTTCTGCCATCTTTTATCATGATCCTAAGAAAGTCTTTGATAGAATGAGGCAGGATAATTTTTCAGTAGGATCTGCTTATTCTGGAAACCCATTCACTATTTTGGGAACAGGAGTGACTTACAATTAACCAAGCTCATTCAAATATTATTTGAAAGTGATTGAGGTTTGAAATTAAAAAAGTAAATAATTCTTAATAGCTGCCATTCTGACTGGAATGAGATTTGAAATCTCAGAGTAGTTTTGATTTGCATTTCTCTAATTGCTAGAGATGTTGAACATTTTTTCATATATTTGTTGATTGATTTTATATCTTCTTTGGAGAAGTGTCTGTTCAGGTCCTTGGCCTATTTATTAAGTGGGTTATTTATTTTTTTGATGTTAAGATTTTTGAGTTTTTTATTCTAGAAATTAGTGCTCTGACATGCGTGTGGTAAGAATTTGTTTCCAATTAGTAGGCTCTCTATTCACCTCACTGATTGTTTCTTTTGCTGAGAAGAACCTTTTTAGTTTGAATACATCCCATTTATTGATTCTTGATATTAATTCTTGTGCTATAGGAGTCTTATTAAGGAAGTTGGGGCCTAATCCTACATGATGGAGATTTGGACCTACTTTTTCTTCTAATAGATGCAGTGTCTCTGGTCTAATTCCTAGGTCCTTGATCCACTTTGAGTTGAGTTTTGTGTATGGTGATAGATAGAGGATGTGAGGGAAAAGGCACACTGGGACTGCAAATTGGTGCAGCCAAACTGGAAAGCAGTATGGAGAATCCTTGGAAAACTGGGAATGGAACCACCATTTGACCCAGCTATCCCACTCCTCAATCTATACCCAAAGGACTTAAAAACAGCATACTACAGGGACACAGCCACATCAATGTTTATAGCAGCACAATTCAAAATACCTAAACTATGGAACCAACCTAGATGCCCTTCAGTAGATGAGTGGATAAAGAAAATGTGGTAAATATACACCATGGAATATCATTCAGCATGAAAAGAGAATAAAAACTTGGCATTTGCAGGTAAATGAATGGAGCTGGAGAATATAATGCAATACCAAAAAACCAAATGCCAAATGATTTATCTGATTTAAGGATGCTGATTCATAATATGCTGTGGGGGGTAGGATGGAAGGATTAAATGAACTCTAGATAGGGCAAAGGGGAAAAGGGGAGGGAGGTAAAGTAAAGGAGGATAGGGGTAGGAAAGACAGTGGAATGCGATGGTCATCATGACCCTAAGTACATCTATGAAGATATGAAGGATATGACTCTACCTTGTGTACAACCAAAGATATGAAAAAAATGTGCTCTATATTTGTAATAGGAATTGTAATGCATAAAAATTTCATTTATCAAAATTGTTAACTCTAGAAAACCTGCTTTCATATGCCTTTAGAACAAAACAAAAAGCCAGCATCTTCTCCATGACTTCCACTTAGAAAAACACTGATGTTATGTAACAAGTATCTTAACAGTAAAAAATTCTACTCAGAAAAAAAATTAATAATTACGTATAATTAAGAAACTTCCTATTTAATATGATTTGAAAGGTGTACCAATTTCATTTGGGCTTGTTTATGAAATGAGGTTTCATTAGAAGAATTAATGAAGAGCTAACACAGTCACATGGAGGGTTAGGGCTTCAATATATGAATTGGAGGGACTACAATAGTCCATAATAGTACTATTTTCAAAGCCTTTCCCTCTTCTGTTTGTGGATTTTGCACACTGTTTATTTTTTATTTTATGTTGCTGAGGACAACGCAGACATATTTCAATCTCACTGATAATCTTTGTTCTTTGAAGCTATCAATTTTTTGTAAGTGGGTTTTTTATTGTGTGTCATATGATTTGAATATTTTTAAACAGTTCCAAGTTAGTTTTACTATTCCTGGAGTGACATATTGTGATAATCATGTTAAAAACCTAATACTATTAATTCTACATTTTCACTACTTAGTATCATTTGAACTTAGTCATATATGTTCATGAAACAGCTGCCTTAAAACCAGAGGTGATTTTCTGTATGTCAGAGATGATATGTGAACAAATGTTCTCCTCTTCTCTAAGAGCTTTCTGGAAATGGAAAGAACAGCCTGTTTGAGAATGATAAGGCTTGATTAAGATCTGAACTCTCCTGTAGGTTTTCAAGTCTCTCCTGTGTCAGAGTTTGCTAACATGGAGGAAGAGAAGGAGCTAAAATGTTCACTATTCTTGCATTAAGAATTTCTTCTGTTCCATAGGAAAAAGCAAATGTGTCTCCACTCTATGAAACTTGGTGACATTTTTAGATTAGCAGAAATCTAGGTCAGAGTTCTTCTGCAATCTTCAAAGTGTTGCCTTTCATTAAAAGCAAAATGGAAACTGGAATGTCTCAGAGCAACCCCTGGATCATTTTCATTAAGTTGATAAATTCTCAGATATGTTGTACCATGGGAAGCTTTATAAAATGACACTGCTGGTGTGAAAATGTTGCAGGAATCTATTTCTGATGGTTTCAAGCTTTGATAAAAAGGTATTCTGTCCTAGCAGCAGACAATGTGGCATGTGCTTGTGGATATTCTTAAAGTCTGGTTTCTGTGGAGGGAGAGAAATAATGAGTGTACTCTATGTATATCTGTGCAGACATCAGACAGTCATAGGTAAAGTAATGTTAATTGTAGGTAAAGTAATGTTAATGGAACCAAAGTTTAATAAAGCAAAAAACTTTTAAGTGACTGATTTTAAGTGACAAGTACACTATGTTTACTCTCTCAGGCTAGGTGGCCAAGTCAATGGATTCACCAAAACTTTGCACAATGAGTCTACCAGAAGCACTTCCTATTCCTATGAAACCAAGGACAGCTTCAGGTATTTAATTGATTGTACAATAAGCAACAGGACTGTTCTTGTTTGTTTGTTTATTCTGGTACTGGAATTGAACCCAGGGGTGATTTGTCATTGAGCTACATCCCCAGCCCTTTTCACTGTTTATTTTGAGATGGGGTCTTGCTAAGTTACTAAGGTTGGCCTCTGACCCTTCCTTTGAAATGAAGACATTTCTAATTTTATCTGGGGTTATATGTATATAACATTACATGGAAGTGTTATTAGCAACTTGGTTTTTTCTTGGAACATCTGGATAGGAACTGTAAAATGCATTTTTCCTTAAGAAGTCTATAATTACAAAAAGCATGAAATTGTGATAGTAGTGGGTTTTGTTGTTTTGTTCTGTTTTGCAGTACTGGGGATTGAACTCAAGGCTTTGGGGTGCTAAGCAAGCTCTCTGCCACTGAGCTACCTGTCCAGCCTTAATGTTGGCATTCTTTAGATAGATCTAGATACTTCATTAAATCAGATGCTGTTAGGATAGTTAAATTATGATTCATTTTTATTTGAGGTTTATGGGGAGAATTGTGGGTAGGAAATATGAATGGGACATCAGGGAAAGACACACTAAAACACATTACACAGATATTGAAAATAATCTTCCCGCTCTGAGCAGATTTACTGAATGACTGATTTTCATGCTAATACTCTGAAAGTAGGTCAGCACAGTGGAAGTTAAGAACAAAATAGGAGAAATAATAAAATTTTGCAGAATTTAATTAATAGCACTTTAACATGATTTCCACAATTATAGTCTAGAAGAAAGAATACAACATTACTTTTTGCATTGAATTGGATAATAGCCTTGTTGTTTTTATTATTCTTATACATACACTTTCAACATGAAGTAAAATGGTTTGTATTGCAGTTCCAATGCTGATACCAGGCACACAAGACCAAAGGACACTGTTGTGTACACAAGGACCTACGTGGAAAACAGGTATTAGAAATATAATTAAAATATCTTTCTTTGTTTTATAATTTTGAAATGGTCTATGTTTAACAAAAGAAGACCACCTAGAAATGTATTAAGGTCTAGGCATATAGTACTGCATTTTCCGATATTAAGTACTTGATAAATAATTATAGTCACTGGATGAGCTAAGTGATAGTTTAATATAATACATGTGTACATAATAGGATTATCATTTGAAAGCTCTCACATAGACATATGTGACCATATGGTTTAACAAGCTTTGTAAACTACACAAATATCCCAATACTAATTTGAAGTCCCACTTTAATTAAATGGCTTTTTCTATTGTTTATCTCCAATCTGAAATAAGGGGTATAACTTTGAGCAGATATATTTTGACCCAAATTACAAAGAATGGATGTCCCATGAAATCTGCTGATTGGCATGATGGATTTTGAGGAAAATCTCTACTAAGGTCACACATTCACAGCCCATTTGGTTTTCAAGGAGCATGAAAACAAGCATTGTCCTAATTGTTGTGTAATCTAATGGTTGGGCACACCCATGCAGATACATGTGACATGTAAGAGGCCTTAGAGCAGAAGTAGCCCTGGTGAATCTTCTGGGTGCAGGGTACCTTCAGGAGCTCCAATAAACTTCATATATGAGGGAAAGTGAGCAATTTTCCAAAAAAGGTTCTTCAAACCCATGCATAATTTATCCTTTAAAATATAACTTCCAATTTGATTTTTGTCTTAATTTACGTTGCACTCTATGGTATGTTGAAAACAATGATTTCTGCCCTCTTTTAAATAACTTACATATAAAATATTTTAAAATGATTTTTTCACCTATAATTTTATGTTGACATTTTTAAAGAAAACAGAAAATATTATAAAATAATACAAAACCAAAATTGGCTCCAATTTTATTAAATATGAGGCATGTGCTGCTGCCAGTCTGGAACACAGGAAGTAATGCTACCCCCACATCTGTGGTACCTTTCAACCTGCGTCAGAGTAAATTTTAAAATAACAAGTAGTTGAAAAACATTGGTAAGTAGATAAATAGTATCAAAAAAATATTACGATGAAGTCAAGACTCCAAATACTGTAAAATAGAATTAGAAAATAACAGGCATTTCTTCCATAATAATTTCTCTCACGCATCATCAGCTCTAAGGGATATTACACCAATACGTTTTGATTTCTAAAGAAATATCTTACAGGAACTCATGCCAATAATTGCAGTATTGATTTTCAAGGAAAAGATTAGTTTTCTAGAATTGTGTATATTCTATAAAACATCTAACTCTAGACATTTTGATACAGTGTGGACTCTGGGCTAGCATCACCTCAGAACTTGCTAGAGATGAAAATTCTTTGGCCTCCCTCTAGACCTGCCAGATCAAAAGCTTTGCAAGTGGAACCCAGAAATCTCATTTTAACAAACTTGTCATGTGTTTCTGATACACATTTAGGTTTGAGAAAAATCACTATAAAAGATAATAGATGACATTGTTGCATGCCAGGCCAAGTGTTTACAAGGCAGAACATTCTGGAAAGATTGATTTTCCCCTCCTTTAACTTAACAAAGTGGTGATGCAACCCCAAACACCCCTAACTTCCCTAAAATCTCCACTGACAGACAGTGCATTGTAGAGTCGAGTCTCTAGAATCAGATTTGGGTTGAGTCTTTGTTTGCCATTTATTAACCATGTAGTCTTGGCAAAGCTATTCTGCAGTTCTCAGTTTCCTCATCAATAAAATAAAAGTAATGATATATGCATCATGAACAAATATGTGCAAACTCTTATTTGGCATTGAGGGGTAATGTGCTCCAGGAAGTAGATTTTAGTTCTGACAGCAGTCTGCCTATGGACTGTTTGGATGGAGAGAGAGATTTCTCATTAAAAAATCTCATGTGAGGGATGTAGAATTATCACTTGCTTGAAATAGTAGCAACATGTTGAGTTGAATCGTAATATATTCCCAGGTAGCCTAAGTTTTGGGGAAGCAATTATGAGGAGCCAACTGGTTAGCTCACAACAGATTCATTGGTCTACAGAAGAAGTGACGTTTAGAAGCTGGGACAATCTACAAAATGAAAAAGAGAGGACTTTTAAAATTGTACTTAAAATTTTGCTTTCATTCTAAATTACTCCTTCTTGCATGTTTTCAAGTAAAAATAAAAATGTCTAGAGCTTTCTCTAAAAGCTCATGTGTCTCCATTGTTCCCTGGGAATGGTGTATGTGTGTTTGCCTGCCTTGCTTGGGCTTTGTGTGTTACCTTTATTTTATGTTAGACTGTAAATAGTTTTAGTGAACAAGTGGGGTGAAAGTAGACATTTTATGAAAAAAATGTTGACTTATTTACCTACTCACACTTGTTCCTATATTCCTTACCCTACTCTATATTTACTTTGATGATATATCAACTTGGAGGCATTTTGTGCATCAGTACTTCTACAGATTAAAAAATCAGTGTCAAAGCATTATCCTGACTTGCAGGGTAACAAAAAACAATAATAATAAGGCTGTATGTGTGTGTTTTCTTACAATCCATCAGTGTATGGATATGACATTGATACTAGAGAAAACAGATAGACTCTCATATGTTCATATATGTTTGTTTCTAGTAAATCACCAAAAGATGGATATCAGGAGAATACTTCTGGAAAATATATACAAACTGTTTATTCAACTTCAGATCGGTAAGCATGTCTATATTTCCAAACACAAAAGTATACATTAGTGTACACACTCACACACACACACACATACACACACACACAAAACCCATATACACATACATATATATTCTCATTATCATTTGTTCTCGAGATAGCTCTCCTAATGATAATTGTTATGTATGTACAAGAAGGGAATATAACTCGGCATCCAAGAATTTGCCTCTTGGTCTCCTGCTGTTGCTGATCTCTAATTTTGATGCACATTATTCCAAAAATCCTTTCCATTCTTTGCAGCAGCCTTCCAGGCCAGCCCTTTTGCTGTTGATGAATCCCAGGGGTCCCCAATTCCACATTATTAGCATCTAGGCTTCATTGTACTACTAGACTACCCTCAGCCCTCCCTCCTTGTGGTTTTTCAAAGCCATCTCACTTTACAAGCAGCTGTGTGGATATACTTACTGATAAGACCTACCCTGGACCTAAGTGCAGTTCCCAGGGGGAGAGTTATGATGAGTATTGATTTAGTGCTGGTGAACTGACCCCACTCCAGGCTTTTGCTATTAGTGATCTTCTACTGTTTAATGTTCAGTGGGGCCCAATGTTCACTCCTAGATGACACTCAGGAGTGTGTGGCCTGCAGATTTGCAGTGAAGTAAATGAAAATAATTAGCTTTTCAACCCAATCACTGGAAACAAATTTTAATGCAAATATCTGATATTCTACCAGTTTCTCTATAGCAAGGGCTGGAAATATGACTCATTGAGAGCAAGGGTATATATATCTTGTTTTTATGCATAGCTTCAGCCTCCAATGCTGGTGTCTAACAGATACTCAGTAAATGTTTTCTGAGCACATGAACCTATGTCCCATTCACAAAGGAGAATATGGGTGAACCAAGCATCACAATTTTATCTGTTTCTCTGATGGAAGGAAAGTGAATTAGTATGACCATTATGGAAAACAATATAGAGGTTCCTCAATAAACTAAAATGGAACTTCCATAGACCCAGCAATTCCACTACTGGGTACATATCCAAAGGAAAGGAAATCAGTATGCCAAAGAAATAGCTTTACCCCCGGTTCATCGCAGCAATATTCATAATAACCAAGATATGGAATCAATCTAGATGTCCAATGATAGATTCATGGAAAAAGAAAAGTTTTGGATATATACATACAATGGAATAGTATTCAGTCATAAAAAGAATGAAATCCTTTTATTTGTGGCAATGCAAATGAGCCCAAAGAACATTATGTTAAGTAAAATAAGTCAGGTACAGAAAGACAAGTACCACATTTTGTCACTCCTATGTGGAAGCTAAAAAAAGTTACTCTCATAGGAGTCGAGAGTAAAATGGTCCAGGTTGTGGAGGACAAGATAGAGAGAGGATAGATAACAGGTATCAAAATACAAACAGGAGAATTACTTCTAGAGTTCTGTAGCACAGTAGGATGAGCAGAGCTAACAACAATGTATGATTTATTTCAAAATAATTAGAAGAAAGGATTTTGAGTGTTCCTAACACAAATAATAAATATTTGAGACAGAAATGCTAATTACTTTGATTTGGTCATTATAAATTTTATGCATATATCAAAATATCACATCATGTTAGATAAAAATATATAATTATTATCTGCCAGTCAAAAATAAAAATATAGCCCCTTTATTATAATCTTCCAAGATTGTTCCCATTATCAATGCTCTGCTGGGTGTCCTGCCTTTATGTTACACTTCTCTGAGGAATAAAGTAATCTATACAAACATTGGAATTATAGACACTATGTAGGTAACAACAACAACAAAAACCAAACCAAAGCTAGATTTTTCATAATCCTTTGTAAATATCTATGACTAATTGTATAATCCTTAATTTTAAGGACAACACCAATATCAGAATTCTACCTGCACTCATATTTTTATTGTTAATGTAATGAAGGGAAATATGCTTCATTAAAGTCTTTCTGTTAATATGAAGAATTAGAGAATTAGCCTGAGGCAGTTCATGAACTTTTTCTTAGTTGTCAGTAAGTTCTCTGTAAGCCCAGTAGGTCAAGCAACTCATGCTGTTGGTTAGTGAGTGCGTGAAATTGGCTGTGTCCCCACAGTACTTATCCAAGCCTATCAATCCCATTAAAAGTGGTTGCGTACATTATAAAACAAAGACCTTTTTTTTTTAACACATTCTTTATGGGCTTTTAGAATCTGCTCCTGCTGAACACTGACAGATGGTCAATCACTGCAAATGCCCTCAGGGAGGAGCAGCTCCATCTATCTTGTTCACTGTGCTTGGTTCCTCCATCATGAACCCCAATGAGCCCACCTTGAGAGCTCCTTCATCTTCCAGCCTAACCATATGCACTTTCTGGACAAGCCTTTCCTGACTCCTCCCAGCATTGGTTGCTTCCTCAGTGGACACTCCTCTTCCCTCATATCCATGTCATGCTGTCATCACTGAGTCACATGTCTGGCTTCCCCAGGGGAAACAGCTTCTCATAGGAGGACACCATCTAGCCATTCTTTGTACTCCCAGTTCCTAGCTCAGTGCCTGTGGAATGGACAGCAGATAGAAAGCACATACTTTCTGCTCTTAAAGTGCTTATAGTCACAAATGGGAAATTTGGGTGTGTATGCACATACATCTGTATATAAATGGGTAACTCATAGGGAAATATTTGCCTGGTATCTATAAGTGAGTAGTTAGAGAATGAAGTGAAGGGGAAAATATTTACTTATGCACTTAGGCATGAGCAAGAAATTGCTAGAATGACTAAAAATATAAAACCAGAAAAGGTTTATCTACTTTAATTCCTTTCTTCTCTGGTTTTCTCTTCCTCCCATTTTCCCTCTTCTCTGCTTCACTCATGGGCTTGATGACACTATACTGGCTTCTGGGTATGACTAGCTCTTGTCAACACAGGGAACCCAGTAGGCCTCATGGGTAGGCCTAAACTCTGGGATCACACTGTCTCCATTCAAAGCCACTCACTGGCTGCATGACACCAGCAATATACTGACCTTTCTCTGCCCCAGTTTCCCTTTCTAGAAAGTGATGCTAAAAATAACAATACTGACTTCTCAGTAATGTTGTGAAGGGTAGCTGAATTTTTATTCGCAGGCTTGGGGAAATACACTGCACATGTTAAGCACTATACAAGTATTGGCTATTTTTTTTTAGGAGAGAGAGAGAGAGAGAGAGAGAGAGAGAGAGAGAGAGAGAGAATTTTAATACTTATTTTTTAGTTTTCGGCGGACACAACACAACATCTTTGTTGGTATGTGGTGCTGAGGATCGAACCTGGGCCGCACGCATGCCAGGCCAGCGCTACCACTTGAGCCACATCCCCGGCCCAGTATTGGCTATTTTTATTTCACTATCCATGAAGTATCCTACTCTGGAAATATCAGGCGGGTGTGCTAAAGCCTCAAATCCAATAAATACTACTTGGTGTGATTTAAGACACTCCTGAGACCTTACAAAAGGAAAAGAATCCTGTCCTAATGCTGTGGCATGATCTAAATTTTTCTGGATTCTGTTGATTGCATCTATAATTCATTTACATTGTTTCACAAAACTAATCAAATTTTATGTCTTCCTGTAGAATATAAACTTTGTCATGATAGGTATCCCTAAATCTGACTCTTACCCTGGGTGGTGACTCTAGACCTTGGAGTCCTTGAGCACTATAAACCCACCATTTGTGAGTTCATAAACACACCCTTGAATGGATTTCTATTGGGGGCCTATTGAATATTTCAAGTGTAAAACCTTTACATTAATCTGTAACATACTTTCCCCATGTAATCTGTAAACTGATAGAGGTAAATTAATAATTAAGAAACCCTCTTCCAGCTTCAAGAGGTCCTTATAAACTACTTTAGCAGGAAAACTGAACATCTCTGTCCTGCTCATATGCATTCTTGATTGCTAATGGTTTAATAATCTGAGACTTTCCCTCATGTTAATTCTTTGACATCATCTTAGGGGTAACTAGGAAATCAATTCTATTACTAGAATAAGTAAACTCTGCACTTTTTTTGATTTTACTGTAGTTTCCTATATGAGGATGCTGACTCATAATGGTGATGGGTGAGGGGAGCATGGGACCGAATGGAGGAACTTTAGATGGGGCAAAGGGGAATGAATGACCGTGGAATGAGTTAGACATCATTACCCTAAGTACATGTATGAAGACACAAATGGTGTGATTTTTTGTGTACCATTAGTGTCTTGAAAAATTGTGCTCTCTATGTGTAATGTGAAATGAATTGCACTCTGCCATTGTGTATAACAAACTAGAATAAATAATTTAATTTTAAAAAGTAACATACTATTTCTACATGACTTCTGTCTTTTATATGGTAGCAAATTTCTTTTTAATTTTTAATTGCTTATATGTCTACAGGTCAGTCATCGAAAGAGATATGTGTACTTATTGTCGCAAACCCTTGGGTTTACAAACGAAAATGATTTTAGATGAATTACAGATTTGCTGCCATTCCACTTGCTTTAAGGTAAACATGTGTTTATTACACTTAACTAAATGTAAAATGGCATAATAACTGGAATTAAAATAATTATTTATTAAAATTCATGGAATGAAGTGAAAGCATTCAGAAACTCTGTAATTCACATTAATAATGCACAACTTACATATTTCTCAGAGCTCTGTAGCCTAAACCTCAAAGGCTTAAAATTACTATCTTGGTTTTTAGGCTTAGAGTTGATTACTGACACATCTATTCATTCTTACCCAAGAGATTTAAGTCTGTGAAAAAGATAAACACTTGTTCTTTTTATAAAGTTTCTGCAGCATTTTGATAATTCACATATTGCATAAAATATATAATGAAATCAAAAGAAGAGAATAAACTTGAGAAGAAAGCGAGCAACTCTTCATCATGAAATTAGGCCTGATGGGTTTAACAATTGTTAAAACTCAATCTGCTTTTGAGCCTATGACTAATTGCAATTAATTGTGGTTTAATAAATAATAGTAGACATTCATTAGCATAGTATTTCAGAGTTTGGTTTCTATCAGCTATTTTTTTTTTCTCAGCAATGACATTGGGTGGGTCAACATGACAGCTTTGGGTATAATTGCATGAGCAAACACTGAGCTGAGAATCTGAAGACCTGACTTCTGGTTCTGCCTCTGCCACTAGTTATGACTGAGTGACTTTGGAAACCACCTAGATTGCCTTGGACTATTTCCTTACCTGTTGACTAGACCAGTTGTTCTTAACCCTGCCCTGCGTCTTATAATCATCTGAAGCGATTAAGGGAAATTATCAGAATGCTTGGGACCAGCCCCAGTTAAACCAAGAATCTCAGAGATAATTTGGGGGCATTAGTACTTTGAAAACTCCTTAGATAGAACTAATATGCAGCCAATTGAGAGCCACTTATCCAAATCTATGGGTAGTTACAGTGCGGGCATTCTATGATTGATACAAATTATCTAATCCAAATAGATGTAATACTTAGTGAATTGAATGTTTCTCCTCCATTTACCTTCAGATAGTAACATAAAGCAATCAGAAATTTGGTGCATTATTTTGAACAAAGAAAAACCCACCCAATAGAGGATTATAAAAATATATTATGAAGATTGAATAATTATTTGATTCTAAGAATATGCAATCGCTTCCTATTATTAAATATATTCAATTAAATAAAGGTATATAACTCTTTCTTTTAAATTATTATGAATAAAACTTTATAAATGAGAGAAAATTCTCCTGATTATTGCTTTTGGTAAATAGGAACAACTTTCATTTATTATATTTTAAATGATTTGACACCATTTCCAATGTCATTATAAAACAAAACTGAGAATAAAAAGGTTCCCCACACTTGTAGAAAAAGATAGTTTGTTCTGTAGCCATGGTAATTAATAGAGAGCCATCTGAACTGGTCTAAACATGTCAAAGTAATCAAGGCCAATTCACTTTAGTGAACCCACTTCTGAGAGTAATTAGTGCCCCTGCCTCTTGCTTGGAACTCAGCCAATCAGTAGTGGAAGAGTCTAAAAGAGAGGCCAGATCTTTCCTCCTTCTGTCACCCAACACAACTCAGAATAAATCTTCCCCCTAAACCTTATGTAAGAAAACCATAAATGCTACCTTGTATTTTTGTTTGAGAAATTGGGTGAACATCCTGTCCTTGGCATAACCAATATTAAAAACTATTGTATCTGCTCCCTTGGGAGTTAAGTAGATAACTTCGGTGGTAGATAGTCCCTGAAATATACCAGCATGATAGAAAGAGGACATGAGAGTCCATTTGAAAAGTTTTCCACATGGATTATAGGACCAGGATACTCTCAAATTTCCTGTGGGGTTTTTTGAGGCTGCATTGGAGTGAGGCTATGGAAGGTGGTCTTGAATGAACTGAAAAGGCTTCTCTACCTTGTTCCTCCAAGAATCTAGACTTAATCTATGATGTAAACTTTATATTTATGTTTTTTTCTCCTTTAGTGTGAAATATGCAAACAGCCTTTGGAAAATCTACAAGCAGGTGACAGTATTTGGATTTATAGACAGACAATACACTGTGAACCTTGCTACTCCAAGGTCCTGGGTAAGTGTCAGGATCTGTAAAGAACAATCACTTTTATTACTAATGTACATTGAGTATTGTTGAAAATGATGTATTGAAATAAAGTAAGATATTTTATTAATTAATTATATTTGGTTAACAATTTAGCAGCATATAGTTATACTATGATAATATTGTGTTACTGGTATAAAATCAGTCAATATTTATATTATCTTCTGATATTACATAGGACATAGATACAACTAAGAAAAAAGTCATTTATTTTAAAAAATTTTCCCATTTTTTCAAACAAAATTAGATCTTTGCTGATAAATTGATTTTTTAAATTGAAGTCCATTTCTGTGAGTGACCTTCTACATTTACACTTGAATATATTTTTTTAGATAATTTTGTCAGTACAGTAAATGCCTTTTTTTGTTTTGTTTGTTTGGTTTTTGTACTAGGAATTGAACCCAGGGCCTTTACCACTGAGCTACATTCCCAGCACTTTTTACTTGTTATTTTGAAGACAGGATCTTGCTAAATAGCTTGGGGTCCTTCTAAGTTGCTGAAGCTAGCCTTGAACCTGCAATCTTCCTGCCTCAGCCTCTCAAGTAACTGGGATTACAAGTGTGCACCACCATGCCTGATAATAAATCCTTTTTTAATTTCAAATATTTTTAGTTATAGATGGACACAATACCTTTATTTCATTTATTTATTTATTTTTATGTGGTGCTGAGGATTGAACCCAGTGTCTCACATGCTAGGCAAGCTCTCTACCACTGAGCCACAACCCCAGCCCTTAATGTTACTTTTAAATGAAAAAAAAAATAGAGTTGATTCTTTATTAAATATAACATTTAAATGTTTTTAACAATATAAATCAAATATTAGTATAAATTAGACTCATATCATAATTGATAATGTGAGGAGAAACCATTAAGGATATGTATCTTCAATGAACATTTTCTATAAACTAAGTGAGAAAGGTATAAAAGCTGACTGAAAAGATGAACAGAGGACATAAGTTAGCAAAATAAAGTCCTTTGACATTTGATCAACTTTTACAAGCCAGTATCTACATTTTATTTTTAGGTTTAATACTAAGTAGATAAAATAACCAAAATCAGATTGAAGAGAACTTGAACAACACTTTTTTCCTTATCTTGTTGACACAGTGAATGAAAAGAGGAACATTTGGGATTCCTACATGGGATCCAAAGTACGGAGCTTGATGACAAATGTGTGAGCTTAATGAGCTATTGGGAGGCTACATCTGGAAAATGCTCTGAAAAATATTCAGAAACCCACGTTCCATCAGGCTGCAGAATCAATTTCAAGAATAAACCTAATTATATTCATACTTCTTCTATTTTCTGCTTCCCCAAGACAGCTCTCATATTTGCTTTTCTTTCTAATTTAGCAGCCGTATCCTGATCCAACATTATATCATAGGTCTTGATACGCATGGTGGTAGCTCTATAACTTTGTCTCCCGGGAATCCATGACACTTTAGGGGGTGTGGTTACACAAGGACTGAGACTTTGTGCCTTCCCACCTGCCCATGTGCACTTCATAGGCACTGCATTTTTTTATAGTACATATAAGTTGTCAAGATGACTCTCAAGCATTTTATGAATATGCATATCTGATATCTGGTAGTTTACATGTGGCCCAAAGGGACATCAGTGAATTCAAGAGTGGAAGGAAAGGTGGAATGCCTAATCCACCACTCTCCCCTAGATGAAAGATTGTTTTTTAAAATCTTAATTGTAGACTTATTTTTGTGCTGAATTTGTATATCTAATTTTTTTTTCACTTTTTTTTCAGCAAAATGGATTCAGTGATGATGGCACATGGAAATCAAGATGAAAAACATTAAGAAATTAAAAGTTACGAGTTTTATTTTGAGAGTATATAATCTAGAAAAGCTTTTACACTGAAGATTAATTCTTGTATAAAATCAACAAATCTGCTATTGCATAAATAATCTAATTCCCCTCAGTAAGGTCAAATACATAAAACAACCACCTTGTATCTGGTTAGATTTAGTGATTTAAAAAAAATTGGGGGGCTGGGGTTGTGACTCAGTGATAGAACACTTGCCTAGCATGCGTGAGGCACTGAGTTCGATCCACAGTACCACATAAAAATATATAAATAATATAAAGGTATTGTGTCCATCTAGAACATATATATATATTTAATTCGGGTGGTTATAGTAACCAATGTCAAAAGTCCATCCCTGCTTTATATGTTCGCTGTGCATTATGGTTTTGATTGTTACCAAATTTCTCATTTATTCACTTTTATTCCACTGAGAATTTGGATTCACAGTCATTATTGAAATCTTGACAAATATACTACAGAAAGTAACATATGCTTTTTTTATCTGCAAAAGAAATGCTGATAGAAATTTTCTTATAAAGTTTTGCACAAAGATGTCAACATAAAAGGTTGTATGGACCTTAGAAAATCACTTAAACTTTCTAGATCTCTGTGACATTATTTGTAACATGAAGAGCATAGGACAAAATGACTTCTAAGGTCCCTTTTTGCTACTCTGGTTCTCTGATTCTAGAATTTGGGTTTGCTTGTTAGAAATATGTCAGTATGTGTGTTTGTTAAGTTTATTGAACTACATGGGACATATGAGCAATTTGACCTTGATATCATCCTTCAATTTATCAGACGAATAGTTTTTATAGACTATTTTTTTAAAAGGAAATAGATTTATAGATAATAGGTAAAATCATATAACATGTATAATTAACATGCTATAATTTGTTAAATTTTCTTTGCATGCATTTCAAAGTCTGGGTGTACAAATAATCTATGAGAAGTAATTGTTATGGATTACAAACACATTCTACATACATACCTATTATGTAGCACTTTGTACTTACAGAAAGCTTATAAAAATAAAATGAACTATCAAGTATGCAGAATTTTTTGTGGTGTGTCTATAAATGTTATTTACTAACATATGTTTTATCAATTATACTTAGCACAATGTCTTACATTCTGTGAGGTGCTGTTATTTCTCAATTGTTTAAGCTATAGCTTCTGTTTTTAAAGAACATTTTCTGAAGAAATTGAAAACTCAATAATTATGTGAGAAACCAGTCTTAGTGAGAAATTGAATTTATAAACTATTTTGTAGACACATAGCAACTGTTTCTTGAAGGGAGTTTAATTGAGGTGCAGGTAGAATTCTAGGGAGGTTTTAAGCAGTTTTGAGAAACTGATACAAACTAGGGAGGTTAAAGGATGACCATGTATAATGCAAATGGTGATAAATTCAAAGAATGATTGACTTGTGTTATAATTTCATGCATCTGTCCCTCTTAGAGTCTGTTCCACAAAGTGTTAAACACAAAGTGCTTATCAAAATACTGCAATGTATAATTGTCCTATGGAGAAGGAGCCAGAAAAAAACAATTAATAATAATTTGATATTCATTAATTCATGCTTGATGAGAAGCGGTGGTAATTGAGCCATATGTTTTATTGTTCTTTTATTACATGCTATCAGAGTGGATCAAAAGAAATAATTTTCTTAGAGTTGAAATTCACTGCAGAAAAGGATGGATGAAATAGCATCCCTGCCTTTTCTACAAAGTGTATTAACATCTCAATGCTTTTGTAGTAATTAAAAATCATCTGAATACCATTTTAAAGTATAAAAACCTAAAGGGAACACATTTCTCACTCTTCTAAAGCTGTTTTATGGATGCTTTCTTCTGCAATAATGTGTTAAATAAAACCCAAAGCTGTTGTAAAAATGAAATAAAAATGAAGTGAAGAGAGAAGGGCTTCCGATTCATCAAGACCACTTCATTATGTCTGAGTTTATTGTCACAATAGAAATGACGGACTCCTAAAACAACTTGGAAGATCTCTCTTTTGGCAGCCAATTAATTATGTTATGATTTACATACTTGTCCTGGACACAAGTACCTAAATCTAGGGATACCAAGTCCTGAATTCTATTGCTAATTAAAATATGTCTCTGAAAGAGAAATAATAGTTTCATCATGAGAGTATCTTTTTAAGAGAACTAAAGAAAAGAAATACAACGATTTCAGAATTTTGTTCTGAATTTGTTAAAATAGCATGCACTTTTAAAATAAGGCCAAGGAAGGATACACCGCCACTCTCCTTCAGAGTGCGACATCAAAACAGGTCGGTGTCATTCAGCTCACCCCCCAGACAGCGGGAATTCGCATAAAATCTCTCCTAGGCTTGCCGGGAGAGGGAGTATCAAGCTGAGCCTCCATACAGGCTAGGGGGAAACCAGAGACACCTGACCTCCAACCCCTCCTCCCAGTAGCAGCCAAAAGGAAACCTGGCTAGCCAGCGCTGGGGGAGGGGCAAGCAGAAAAAATCAAAGTGATAGAGTGCCAGGGATCCCAGCAGCCTGCAGCAGGGCCCGGAGAGCCAGGCCAACTGATTCGCGTGGCCTGCCCTGCGGCTACAGAAGGCGTGGCGCCTCAGTGAAGCCATTAATTGGCAAGCAGGGAGGTTAGGGAAGGCCATTAGGTGGAATCCCACCAGCCAAGCCCACACGGACCCTTGGGCCGAGCTCGGGTTCTCAGAAGGGGAAGAAAGCGGTACAGTCCCATCCCCCACAGCGGACACTCCACCGAGGCAGTCAGCGGCCACCATCCGGGAAAGCTGAAGGATACACCGCCACTCTCCTTCAGAGTGCAACATCAAAACAGCGGACACTCCATCCAGGCAGTCAGTGGCCACCATCCGGGAAAGCTGAAGAATACACCACCACTCTCCAACAGCTTGTAACATCAAAACAGCCAGCAGCAGGACCCCGGAGATCCAGGCCAACTGATTCGCGCGGCCTGCCCCGCAGCTACAGAAGGCTTGGCGCCTCAGAGAAGCCATTAATTAGCAAGCAGGGAGGTTAGGGACTGCCATTAGGTGGAATCCCGCCAGCCAATCCCACCGCCCACGCCCGGAAGAGGCCCAGCGATCTGCCAGCATTGTAGTCACGACACCCCAATTGGAATAGGGACAGAGCAGAGCCGCCTTCCACTCCCGGAACAGGCCCAGAGAGCCGCCAGCGTGATAGACACGTCACCCCAATTGGAGTAGGGGCACAGCCGCCGCCCGCACCTGCAAGGGAGACTTTTCAAGTATACAAGAGCAACATAAATAAATAGGGGGTAAATTTCAAAACACAACAGTTGCACCAAGCAGAAAGAAACGCGGGCAGTATGAAAAGACAAGGAAAGAAAGGACCACAAGCAATGCAGGTCAACTCAACTTTAGAAGAGGTAATAGCTGCAACAGATGGAATATCAGATAAAGAGTTCAGGATATATATGCTTCAGATGATCTGGAGTCTCAAGGAAGACATGAGACAGCAAAATCAGACAATGAAAGATCACATTGACAAACAAATCCAGGAAGTCAAAGATCAATTTCACAGGGAGATAGAGGTAATAAAAAACAAACAAATTGAAATTCTAGAAATGCAGGAAACAATAAACCAACTTAAAAACTCAATTGAGAATACTACCAGCAGAGTAGATCACTTAGAAGAGAGAACATCAGACAATGAAGACAAAGTATTTCAACTGGAAAAGAACATAGACAGCTCAGCAAGTCTGCTAAGAAACCATGAGCAGAACATCCAAGAATTATGGGACAATATCAAAAGACCAAATTTAAGAGTCATTGGGATACAGGAAGGCACAGAGCTCCATTCCAAAGGAATAAACAGTCTATTCAGTGAAATAATACGAGAAAACTTCCCAGAATTGAAGATTGAGACAGAATCCCAAATCCTAGAAGCCTACAGGACGCCGAATGTGCAAAATCATAAGAGATCCACACCTAGACACATTATAATGAAGATGTCCAACATACAGAATAAGGAGAGAATTTTAAAAGCTGCAAGAGAAAGAAAGCAGATTACATTTAGGGGTAAACCAATCAGGATAACAGCTGATCTCTCAACACAGACTCTGAAAGCTAGAAGATCCTGGAATAACATATTTCAAACACTGAAAGACAATGGGCTCCAACCAAGAATCGTGTATCCGGCGAAATTAAGCTTCAGGTTAGAAGATGAAATTAAAACCTTCCACAATAAACAAAAGTTAAAAGAATTCGCAGCTAGAAAACCATCTCTTCAAAAAATCCTTGGCAAAACATTACAGGAAGAGGAAATGGAAAACAACATTGAAAACCAACAATGGGAGGTAGGACAGTAAAGGGGGGAAAGTAGTCATAGAGGATAACAAATCAGGTTTAGTAACATCAATAAACAAATATGGATAGAAGAACAAACCATATCTCAATAATAACCCTAAATGTTAATGGCTTAAACTCACCAATTAAGAGACACAGGCTAGTAGAATGGATCAAAAAACAAGACCCAACAATATGCTGTCTACAGGAGACGCATTTGATAGGAAAAGATATACATAGACTGAAGGTGAAAGGTTGGGAAAAATCATATCACTCATATGGACCGCGGAAACAAGCAGGAGTGTCCATACTCATATCTAATAAAATAGATTTCAAGCCAAAGCTAATCAAAAGGGATATAGAAGGACACTTCATACTGCTCAAGGGAACCATACACCAACAAGACATAACAATCATAAATATATATGCCCCAAATAATGGTGCAGCTGTATTCATCAAGCAAACTCTTCTCAAGTTCAAGAGTCTAATAGACCAACATACAATAATCATGGGAGACTTCAACACACCTCTCTCACCACTGGACAGATCTTCCAAACAAAAGTTAAATAAGGAAACTATAGAACTCAATAACACAATTAACAACCTAGACTTAATTGACATATATAGACTATACCACCCAACATCAAGTAGCTACACTTTTTTCTCAGCAGCACATGGAACCTTCTCAAAAATAGACCATATACTATGTCACAGGGCAACTCTTAGACAATACAAAGGGGTAGAGATAATACCATGCATCTTATCTGATCATAATGGAATGAAACTGAAAATCAATGATAAAAGAAGAAAGGAAAAAGCAAGCATCACCTGGAGAATGAACAATAGGTTGCTGAGTGATCAATGGGTTTTAGAAGACATCAAGGAGGAAATTAAAAAATTCCTAGAGTTAAATGAAAACACAGACACAACATATCGGAATCTATGGGACACATTGAAAGCAGTTCTAAGAGGAAAATTCATTGCTTGGAGTTCATTCCTCAAAAAAAGAAAAAACCAACAAATAAATGATCTCATACTTCATCTCAAAATCCTAGAAAAAGAAGAGCAAAACAACAGCAAAAGAAGTAGAAGGCAAGAAATAATTAAAATCAGAGCTGAAATTAATGAAATTGAAACAAAAGAAACAATTGAAAAAAGTGACAAAACTAAAAGCTGGTTCTTTGAAAAAATAAATAAAATTGACAGACCCTTAGCCATGCTAACGAAGAGAAGAAGAGAGAGAACCCAAATTACTAGCATACGGGATGAAAAAGGCAATATCACAACAGACACTTCAGAAATACAGAAGATAATCAGAAATTACTTTGAATCCTTATACTCCAATAAAATAGAAGATAGTGAAGGCATAGATAAATTCCTTGAGTCCTATGATCTGCCCAGATTGAGCCAGGAGGATATAGACAACCTAAACAGACCAATAACAATAGAGGAAATAGAAGAAACCATCAAAAGACTACCAACTAAGAAAAGCCCAGGACCGGATGGGTATACAGCAGAGTTTTACAAAACCTTTAAAGAGGAACTAACACCAATACTTTTCAAGCTATTTCAGGAAATAGAAAAAGAGGGAGAACTTCCAAATTCATTCTACGACGCCAACATCACCCTGATTCCGAAACCAGACAAAGACACATCAAAGAAGGAAAACTACAGACCAATATCTCTAATGAACCTTGACGCAAAAATCCTCAATAAAATTCTGGCGAATCGGATTCAAATACATATCAAAAAAATTATACATCATGATCAAGTAGGATTCATCCCTGGGATGCAAGGCTGGTTTAATATACGGAAATCAATAAATGTTATTCACCACATCAATAGACTTAAAAATAAGAACCATATGATCATCTCAATAGATGCAGAAAAAGCATTCGACAAAGTACAGCATCCCTTTATGTTCAAAACGCTTGAAAAATTAGGGATAACAGGATCATACCTCAACATTGTAAAAGCAATCTATGATAAGCCACAGGCCAGCATCATTCTGAATGGAGAAAAATTGAAGGCATTCCCTCTAAGATCTGGTACAAGACAGGGATGCCCTCTCTCACCACTTCTGTTCAACATAGTCCTCGAAACACTGGCCAGAGCAATTAGACAGTCAAAAGAAATTAAAGGCATAAAAATAGGAAAAGAAGAACTTAAATTATCACTATTTGCAGATGATATGATTCTATACCTAGCAGACCCAAAAGGGTCTACAAAGAAGCTATTAGAGCTAATAAATGAATTCAGCAAAGTGGCAGGATATAAGATCAACACGCATAAATCAAAGGCGTTCCTGTATATGAGCGACAAATCCTCTGAAACGGAAATGAGGACAACTACTCCATTCACAATATCCCCCCAAAAAATAAAATACTTGGGAATCAACCTAACAAAAGAGGTGAAAGATTTATACAATGAAAATTACAGAACCCTAAAGAAAGACATAGAAGAAGACCTTAGAAGATGGAAAAACATACCCTGCTCATGGATAGGCAGAACTAACATCATCAAAATGGCGATATTACCAAAAGTTCTCTATAAGTTCAATGCAATGCCAATCAAAATCCCAACAGCATATCTTGTAGAAATAGATAAAAGAATCATGAAATTCATATGGAATAATAAAAGACCCAGAATAGCAAAAACAATACTAAGCAGGAAGTGTGAATCAGGCGGTATAGCGATACCAGACTTCAAGATATACTACAGAGCAATAGTAACAAAAACAGCATGGTACTGGTACCAAAACAGGCGGGTGGACCAATGGTACAGAATAGAGGACACAGTAACCAATCCACAAAACTACAACTATCTTATATTTGATAAAGGGGCTAAAAGCATGCAATGGAGGAAGGATAGCATCTTCAACAAATGGTGCTGGGAAAACTGGAAATCCATTTGCACCAAAATGAATCTGAATCCCTATCTCTCGCCGTGCACAAAAGTTAACTCAAAATGGATCAAGGAGCTTGATATTAAATCAGAGACACGGCATCTGATAGAAGAAAAAGTTGGTTATGATCTACACGCTGTGGGATCGGGCTCCAAATTCCTCAATAGGACACCCATAGCGCTAGAGTTAACAAATAGAATCAACAAATGGGACTTACTCAAACTAAAAAGTTTTTTCTCAGCAAAAGAAACAATAAGAGAGATAAATAGGGAGCCTACATCCTGGGAACAAATCTTTACTCCACACACTTCAGATAGAGCCCTAATAACCAGAATATACAAAGAACTCAAAAAATTAGACAATAAGATAACAAATAACCCAATCAATAAATGGGCCAAGGACCTGAACAGACACTTCTCAGAGGAGGACATACAATCAATCAACAAGTACATGAAAAAATCCTCACCATCGCTAGCAGTCAGAGAAATGCAAATCAAAACTACCCTAAGATACCATCTCACTCCAGTAAGACTGGCAGCCATTAGAAAGTCAAACAACAATAAGTGCTGGAGAGGATGCGGGGAAAAGGGCACTCTTGTTCATTGCTGGTGGGACTGCAAATTGGTGCAGCCAATTTGGAAAGCAGTATGGAGATTTCTCGGAAAGCTGGGAATGGAACCACCATTTGACCCAGCTATTCCCCTTCTCGGTCTATTCCCTAAAGCCCTAACAAGAGCATGCTACAGGGACACTGCTACATCGATGTTCATAGCAGCTCAATTCACGATAGCAAGACTGTGGAACCAGCCTAGATGCCCTTCAATAGATGAATGGATAAAAAAAATGTGGCATTTATACACTATGGAGTATTACTCTGCATTAAAAAATGACAAAATTATAGAATTTGGAGGGAAATGGATGGCATTAGAGCAGATTATGCTAAGTGAAGCTAGTCAATCTTTAAAAAACAAATACCAAATGACTCCTTTGATATAAGGGGAGTAAACAAGGACAGGGTAGGGACGAAGAGCTTGAGAAGAAGATGTACATTAAACAGGGATGAGAGGTGGGAGGGAAAGGGAGTGAGAAGGGAAATTGCATGGAAATGGAAGGCGATCCTCAGGGTTATACAAAATGTCATATAAGAGGAAAGGAGGGGTAAGTCAAGAGAATACAAATGGAAGACATGATTTACAGTAGAAGGGGTAGAGAGAGAAAAGGGGAGGGGAGGGGAGGGGAGGGGAGGGGGGATAGTAGACAATAGGACAGACAGCAGAATACATCAGACACTAGAAAGGCAATATGTCAATCAATGGAAGGGTAACTGATGTGATACAGCAATTTGTATACGGGGTAAAAGCGGGAGTTCATAATCCACTTGAATCAAACCGTGTAATATGATGTATTAAGAACTATGTAATGTTATGAACGACCAATAAAAAAAAAAAATAAAAAAAAAAAAAAATAAAATAAGGCCAAGAAATAAGAATTTACTCAAGAATCTGTACATCTTTACTTGTTTGATTGCAATCACTCAGCTAGCTGGTTGGGAGTGACGAGGTGGTCTGGCTGTCATTGCTGGTGGTGACTCGTTTAGTATGGAAGACAATCATGAATGTTTGGAACATTTTCCTGCTCAGCTTGATTCAGAGCTTTATCAAAACAAGTGACAGATCTATGTCATGGCAAAATAACAATGATAGTGTTTTTTTTTTTAAACTGTAGAATGATTATTTTGGTACAATGTAAATAAAGTGCTTTTAGAATCCCACCTATTCCACAGCACTTTTCCTTACTAGTCTGATTCCCTTTTGTTTAAAATTTGGGGCTCTCTAATGCGCCCTCAGCTCAAACATCACATGGGTCTATAAATCTATCTCTGGTGCTCACCCAATTTTGTAAAAATTTTTTAGTTTTATTTTTTAGTTGTTGATAGACCTTTATTTATATGTGGTACTGAGAATGAAACACAGTGCCTCACATATGCCAGGCAAGTGCAGTATTGCTGAGCCCCAGCCCCAGCTCCATCACCCTATTTTTATATGATCTCTTTTGTTAGATGTCTAAGGGTCTTTGAATGTTTTATGTATACTTGAGAATTTCATTTGAATTTATTATAATACCAAAATTTGACACCATTCTGACCCTTTTTTCCCTGGACCTTTTACCTGGCATTTGAGAAGCAAGTCCCCATTCTCATAAACTACATTCTAAAGCAGGAAGGCAAGTAGAAGAGCAGTTTGAAAGACAGAAAGAAAATAAATATTATAATTCTGATATTAATAAGACCCACACAGGAAATGGAATACAGTGACTGTATGAATGGAGTAATTTTAAAAATGAGGTGGTAAGATGAAGAGGAGAATCTTAAATAAGAGCCAACCAGCCAGGAGAAGAGTTTTCTAGGAGGTGATGTCTTAGATTTGACAGACATCAGACCATTTTTCTGGGCTAAACCTAATCTTGCTTGCTTCTTTTAAACATAATGAGATGGAAAATTCAAATGCCAGTAGACAGACTAGTCCAAGTATTTTGAAGGCTCCTCTATTCCCCTTGAAAAACAGTATTGACCTATTACTCGGACTATTTTCAACTCTCTGCCGAGGGTGAGTTGCACCAAAGGGTTGCTTAGTCCTGGATGTTGAAGTTGCTCACCTGAGCAAAGGAGCCCACAGACACACTTCAGTGACTGAGGTGGGACCGGTGGGTATGAAGTAAGCCCACACCTGGAGTGGAAGCAAGGGATGGTGGGTAATGTTTCCTCATCTCATTGGGGGCACTAAGTGTCAGATCCCTTTTGATTTTCAAACAGAAACAATGAACAGTAGGGTAGTATTACTTCTGATCTAGAAGAGACATCTCATGGGAATTTTATAAATTTTTCCATGTTCTCTTCTCTTGTTGAAACACGAATAAATGTATCTGGTGGAAAAGAACATCAAGATCTCCGTATACCTTTCTTCACAGTTACAATTTGCTAATTGCACCTCCTTCCCCAAGTGAAAAGGGAAGGCTCTTGAATGTTAGACCTCCTTGAGGCCCCTAAACACAAATTGGACTGAAAATCGCCCACAGGAAATTGTCTAGCCTCCTCTTGTCTAGGTCCTGTGTGACCTTGGTGTGATTCAGGAATAGAAAGACTGGTTGGAAGCTGGAATTAGTGAACATGAGAAGATGTTGAAGAAGAAGGCAGGTCGTGGTAGTTTTATAATTGATGGTTAAATATAATTATCATTAAGTAAAGATTATATGTTTATATATGTTATGTTAAATAAAATTCACAAGAGACAATTGCTTTGGACTGAGCTTTCTGCACTGGACCACACCAAAAAGGAATTGTTCTTGCTGAGGCTCCAAATCAACAAGCTGAAACTAAGTTATTTATTTGAACTTCTGAGAAAACAGAGATAATAGCCAAATCCCATAATAGGCCAATTTTAGGCAGCATCATTAGGAAGTCTTTTCTGATTTAACCTTTACAACCAAAGTAACTTTGAAACAACCAATTCATAAGTTTATTCTGTTTCTTCTCTTAGTCCTTTTCTATCCAAAAACTCAACTTTCTCTGCTCAGCTGCTGGGAAACTACTCATTCTGTTCTATCTTATAGAATGAGATATTGTCTGATTCTAGAATCACAAAAGCCTACTGAGACCTTTAAGTCTGTTGTAATTTTGTCTTTTGATAATTTACACTTGGTAGAATTCATTTATATCTTTTATATTTTTGTCATTAAAATATTATGGGATGTTATTTTATGGACAGGTTTTAAAATAATATTGAGACAAATATACTTGATTAATTTTTACTGGACATGTTTCATGAGGATTCAAAGATTGACTCAAAATGGAACACAGATCTAAACTGCAAAACTATAAAACTTCAAGAAAAAAGAAGAGAGTTCAACATTTCCTTAAGCTTGACAAAGAGTTTTTAGATATGGCACAAAAATCATGATCTGTAGAAGAAAATTTGATAAGTTAAAGTATATTAAAATGAAAAACATAGGCTGTGTTAAAGGCACTGTTAAGAGAATGAAATGATAAGCCACAGACCGGAAGAAAATATTTTGTCAATACTTGTCTTATCAGGAACTTATCCCAGAATGTACAATTAGTTCTTGAAACTCAACAATAAAAAAAAAAACTTAATTAAAAAATGGACAAAAAGATCTGAGTAGACACTTCACCAAAAAAGATATATAGATGGCAAATACGTGCATGAAAGATGCCCAACATTTGTTATTAGGGAAATGCAAATTAAAATAACAATGAAATATCTCTACATGCTTATTAAAAAGGCTGAAGTCTAAAAATTATTATTAATATTCAATATTAATATGGTCTATTTGCTATAATTAATGAAACTATTATTAACCAATGTCCACATTTTATTCAGATTTTCTTAGTACATAATGTCTTTTTCTACTACAGGATCCATCCAGGGTACCACATTCCCTTTTAGCTATCATGTCTCCCCGGGTTGTTCTTACCTGTGATGGTTTCTCAGACTTTGTTTTTACTGGTGACCTTATTACTTGAAGATTTTCCTAATTTTTTTTTATCCTGATTAGATTTGGGGTATGGGTTTTGAGGAGGAAACCACAGAGGATAGTACCATTCTTCTTCTTTTTTTGTTTGTTTGTTTATTTTTTGTATTTTGGTATTGAGATTAAACCCACATCCACAGCCCTTTTATATTTTAGTTTGAGACAGGGTCTCGCTAAGTTACTTAGGACCCCTTCAAGTTGCTGAGGCTGGCTTTGAATTTGCAACCCTCCTGCCTCAGCCTCCTGAACTGCTGGGAGTACAGGAGTGTTCTGCTATGCCCTGCAGGACTGTGCCGTAGGAAGGGGATGGGCTAGTGATCTGATTTGTTGCTGTTCATGTTGATCTTGACCACCTGGCTGAGGTAGTGTTTGCCAGATGTCTCTATTAGAAAGTCACTATTTCCCCCACCTTTTCCCTACTGTGCTCTTTGGAAGGAAGTTACTATGCACCACCCATACTTGAAGAAAGGAGTGCTTTGCTCCATCTCCTTAAGGATGGAGTAACTACATAATTTTTTTGGCATTCTAATGAATGGGGGAGCTATATCTTCTTTCTTTCTTTCTTTTCTTCTTTCTTTCTTTATCATTTGTTTATACCAGCCTGAACACATAGATATTTATTTAGTGTTTGGGGTTACAATTCCATAGTACATTATTTATTTTCCTGTTCAAATTGTTGCAGCTTTTCCAATTCCCTTCAGCATATCCACATTATTTTGTGTGTTGTTTGTGTGTTGCATGCACTGTGCATTTGAGTACTTCCTTATTCTCAACACTAGAAGATGCTTTGGGCTTGTTTTATATATATTTCCCCCCTCAAATAAACCTTTTGTCTTTATAAATTGACTTATCTCAGATATTTGTAACAGTGACAGAAAGCTAACACAATGACCTTTGCTGATGAGGTCATTCCATTGTCTGAGGAAGAGCCTTTCATGGAAGGTCCTGGTACAGCTTCGGAGAAACAAACATGTCTCTTGTTCTTTGTCAGAAAGCTGCAGTTAGCTTATCTAATTTGATTACTCTCCAAATCACTGGACGCTCAGTCAAGGAGTAGCCAGCATATCCTGGGTTTTTCCATTCTCTTCCTAGCATGGGCTCCACAGATGCCAAGGTACATGAGAATATGGCCAAATGTGTTATTATGGCATAATAAGAGTTACTAGATTTCCAACCTGCAATATTTATTTTTTTATTGCCCATCATATCAGTAACAAGCCAATGACATGTGTTTTAGGCTCTTGTTTGACAGCACCTGATTTCTAGTACCATTTTCCATAGAAGTTAGAGCATAACAAAGAGCCTCTAAACTACAGTAGTTCAAACATGAGTGTTTCACAGCAAAGCAAGAAATTGTCCAGAGCATATGGTTGCACTGCCATCCTCCAGTATCTCAGGTCAAAGCTGGCTCACCAGCTCCACAGTAGGCCTCTAGGAGAAAGAGCTGTGATGAAGAAGCTGCCCCATTCCTTTCATGTCCAAGTGCCCATTCATGTTGGTCCTACCTATATTCAAGGAAGGCTGTGAAATGTAACTTCTAGCTGTGCACCAGCTAATATGTGCTGAGGGTTTCATTACTCAAGAAAGACAGATGATGGATGATGGGAGCCCAGGGCCTAACCCTAACCCTATGACTGGTTACTCGCTGGTGGGTGGTAATCCATAGATAGCCTCCTAGGACTAATTTCTTTATATACAAAAACACTGTCATTAGATCTTTCTAACTCATTTAAATTTTCTTTTTTTTTTTTTTTAGTTTTACATGGACACCATACCTTTATTTTATTTATTTATTTTTAGGTCGTGCTGAGGATTGAACCCAGTGCCTCACATGTGCCAGGCGAGCGCTCTACCACTGAGCCACAACCCCAGGTTCCCCTAACTCATTTTTAATCATGTCTTTCCCTGTTGAATAAAAGAGTTTAGATTTATATGGTCATTCGAATAGGATCCTGATCTGATGCCCCCAATTTATAGGATCTGGATATGAGAGAGTTAGGGGCCTATGATCACCTTCAGTTCCACGATACAGCCAGTTTGCTAGGGGCAAAACTAAGATCGGAACTTAGCAAACTGAAGTCTCTTTCACTGCATATGGGGTTTAAATGAATACAATAATCTAAAAATTATCTTACTAGAATAGAATGCTGTGACAGTCTAAGTCTTACATGCCGTTCTTTTATTTGGATACTGTAGTATTTTATTAACTTTTAGAATTAGAATGACACACTGCTAACTCCTACTTAACTTGTGGTTTTCATTTGTCTAGATCAATTTTATGCCATACATTTAAAAAAATGATTGATTTATTTAGTTGTAGTTGGACACAATACCTTTACCTTATTTATTTATTTTTATGTGGTGCTGGGGCTTGAACCCAGGGTCTCGCATGAGCTAGGAGAGCACTCCACTGCTGAGCCACAATCCCAGCCCTTATGCCATACATTTGCAAACTAAATTCCATCCTAGCTTGGATGTGTATAGATTTCTTCTTTCACAAGTTACTTTTTGTCCTCTGCATGTGTCACTGTTGAATTAGTTAATTTTACAATAGTTCCGGAGCTTTTTAAAGCAGGAAATGCTTTAAAACATCAAATCCTGGGGCCAAATGAAAACTTTACCAAAGTAACATGTATCGTGCATTTTTTTGCCTCCCATTTACTAGATTTATCACTATTGTAAAAAATACTTTAAATTAGAATTTACTCCTTTAAAGGTCATATTATTTTCCATATTTTGCTATTTTGACCATGATTTCTGATATTTCCTCTGGAAATATGCACTTGTAGACTCATTTCCTCCTAAATGATGGGCTCCCTTTTCCACTTCTAGCCTTTTCAAAAAAAAAAAAAGTACTTTGACCTTATATTAGTGTGTAAAAATACTTTTTCACAATACACTTTTGCAAAGCTCCAAGAACCCTTCACTTCTGATACAACCACAAATCGGAGAGATCCCCAAGGCCACTGTCAATTTAGATCCTTCACTAAAAGGACTCAGTACTTGGAAGAGCTGTTATACTCATACTGCAGCTTATTACAGTAAACGGATACAGATGAATATCAGCCAAGGGAAGAAGAGCATAAGGGCAGTGTCCAGGAGACACTAAAAGCTGAACATTGATTGTTCTCCCCCAGGGCAGTTCCATGGACAGCAACCATTTCCCCAGCAAAGATATGTGAAGATACCTATCTCTGAGTAGACTCAACCAGAGAAGTTCCCTTAAGCCTTGGTGTCCAGAGTTTCTATTGTGTTTTAGTCACATAGACATGGCTTGTCCAATTCCATGGCTGCCTTTAATTTCCAGCCCATCCAGAGGTAGAGCTGATTCTGTGTGGCCCCAAGTCCCCTCTGTAAGTTACCTTGTTAGTATATCGTATCTGGGATGGTCCAAGGCCCCAAGTAAATGCAGACACACATCCTGGCGGGCAGGACATTCCAAAGGCTCAGAAGTTTCCTCCTAGGAGTCTGCGACAAAAAAACAATCTCTCTTTGTGCCAGGTTAATCATCTTCTATACAACTTTAAACCAATAAGTAAGCCTTGTCAATCCAGAGATGCTCGGGTTGTAGTACCATAATAGTGCTAAATTCAAAAAGGGGAATTCAACCTTTTTGAATTTAAAAAGAATTCCATCTTCTACTAGTGCTTCTCAAAAGACATTGGGAGGGATCCAAATAATATTCGATGTCCACTTTTCCTCTTCTGATTTCCTCATCCCCAGCCCAGCCCACCCCCACCACCCACAATACCTCTTAAACCCCAGCCTCTTTATCTGGCCCTCCTCCTCTTTGCTCTTTTCTCGGATCACATTGTTCAGTAGACAGGTTCAGGTGGAAACTCAGCACAAAATTATCCTTTCCCTTTAAAAGAGGAGAAGAGGTGTCCATCAGATTTTCTTTCATAGACAGGAAAATGGGATAATAAAGCCCATACCCATGTTGATAACTTTTTGACACAATAACAACTTTTACTCACTGGGTACCAATTGTGCCCCAGGTAATTTATATACATGTGTTTCAGGATGTATCTCACCTTTTCAGAGATGTCACATCCTGGGAAATTTTTTAAAAATTCTTAAGTGGATGCAGTATCATTCAAGAATTCTATTATACCATAGAAATAGTCAAACTGTTTAATTCCATGATACTTTATATGGAAAAGGAAATATGTGCCACAGGAAGGAAAATTATAATGTATAAGCATGAAAATATTCAGCCTCATAGATTTCTTTTTTTTTCTTTGTTATTTCTTATTCATATGATTGTCTTCCAACTCCATCCTGAATGGTTAATTGATGAAGAAAAAGAAGAAAAAATCCCTAAATGTTCTAACAAATTTTAACAAATACAAAACTCTAAAATACAGGCAGGCATATGGATATATATTTAACTCTTTCGTAAGGTATTGAGACTTCTGTCAATTCTAACATATGTGAAGATGCTTAAATCCATTGTAAAGTTTCAGTAAACTTTCTTTAGTTAAGAAAAATTAGCTAGAGAAAAGGAACTTTTCCCACTATCTAGATGCCTTTACAACTCACCAGTTCATTTTTTAAAAAACTGATTTTATGCATGCTTCTTGGACGCATTGAAACAAAATTTGAAATACCCTTTACTTTTCTTGCAAAACGAAGCAACAAATCTTCCTTCCTTACACCATCAACCCTAATCTCTTCTATCCCTAATCCTACTCCCACTTAATTCCATTCTTAGGAGACTGAGGCAATGTGAGTTAATACGGTACACTTGCTACATTTACCATATTAACTCACATTGAACATAATGGTATCATTGAACCATATTAACTCACATTGAACATAATGGTATCATTGATATATCTTCCAAATCAGCTGTAATTCCTTAATCTCCTATGTCCAGGTAATGCTCACATTTTCCAAATTATGCTACAAATATTCTCTTTGTATTTAAGTTTGAATTATGGTCCAAACAATTGCTATATATTGCATTTGGTTAATATACTCTTATTTCTTTTAGTATGCAATGCCATAGTTTGGATCTGAAATGTTCATTAAAGGCCCAGGTGTTAAAGATTTGGTCTCTAGCTTGGTACCATTGGAAGTTGATAAAAACTTTAAGTGGTGCCTGGTGGGAGATCTTCTGGTCACCTAGGACAACCATTTGAAGAAGACAGGAGACACTAATCCCTTTGCCTCTTTTTTTTTTTTTTTTTTTTTTTTTTGCTTCCCGGGCATGAGGTAAGGGGTTTCATTCTGAGGCATTCTCCCACCATGACGGGTCACTGCAGACCCAAAAGCAACAGTACCAAATGATCATGGACCGAATGGCAACAGCAGCAGCTGCTGGGTCACTTGCAGAGAACTTATGCTGTGTGTACTTTTATTTTGTTTTGTTTTATACATGTTTTTCAGCCCCTGTATTTCTATGTCTTGGGAACATTGCAAGTTCAATCTATATAGTTAATATTTGTATTGATCCTAAAATTGTCCCATCTTTCCACAGTGAGAGCTTATTCATAATCATCCTGAATCCTTTTGACACAAATTCTACTAAGTTTTGGGGAAGAATATTCAGGGTTATCTCATACATTTCCTACCTTAGGTCTAAGATCAACTTTTTTTTTTTTAAGAATTCTGTCTTTTTTAGTGAAACATCGTATTTAAAGACTAGCTAGGCAGTAGGGTTACTTATTGCTATTGGATTGGTCAATATATCTATGCTTTTTCAGCGGATAGTGCTAAGATTAATTTTTTTCTTTTACAAAGAAAGATGAATGGATTCACACTGATATTCTAATTCAGTCCAATTCAATTCAGGACCCTAAAGTGAAACTCATCCATCTTAGTGCATATCTTTCTCTTGTCCTGGTAATACCAGCTCTCAATGACACAAACAGAACCCTCATTTGTTTCATCGAACAGTGCACACATTGCAGCCTCAAATCACCATATCAACACCACTATCTACAATGTATTTCTGGTGATTTCTTCAATTCAAAAGTATCTCCAAGGAATAATGAAATCTGAAAATTGGCAGTGATGTGTGTCATTCTTTCTGAAACAAAAAATAATTGCATATCTTAAACATAATTGCTTAGTGTTATATGGAATTTGTATAAAAATATTAAAATACTATATGATGTGTTGAAGTCTAGCTAGGAGGATGGAAAAATTTTCTTCTCAGAATTAGCACCTTATATAATTCAAATGACTTATGAGAATATCTTTAGTAATTTTTATCTGTTCTGTGCATTAACCAGAAGGCTAACGTATTTGCAAAGAAACTCTTAATGTGACAAAACTCACAATGAGTATGTCTCCATCATGAGAAAGGCACAGTTGGGGTCAAACCATACCCGATTATGTGTTGGTTCTGTCTGGCATCCTTGAAAAGTTACCATAGCCACTTTGAAGTACTGAAGTAACAGATGGTAAATTTAAAAGAACAGCTTTTTAAAATTTAAAACAAGTTTAAATGTAAACCTCCCTCATCTTCTCCATTTCATTCTTTGCCAAGAAAGAGAGAAAGAGAAACATCACAAGTATGACTCTGAACTGCTTATTTTAAAATTATCATTTATCCTAGGTTTCAAAATCCAGTGCAACTAGTATTAAACAGTGGGTTTTTTTTTTTTTTTAGTTTGGTTTGGTTTGGTGTTTTGTAAGCCAGTGCCTCATTTTTATCAGCTTTTCCCAAGTGATGGTGAGATGTGGAGACAAGAGTCCTGACATAACTTCTAGGAGGCAGTGCAGACAGGAGAGTGGCAACCTTGGCCCAGTTCATCTTTCCAAACCGATACAGGACATCAAACCAATGAATGCAAAAAGATCATATTTCTTTTTATGTGAAAATTGTTTTCTGTAATTTATTTTTTGTTTTTATACAAGAGGGAGTTGCTTAAGACCACTGCAGCTTCTTCTCATTCTTTGATCAGGCAGGTGTGCAGATGTGCCAAGTTAAGGTGCACTCCAGGCTGGTGTTGGGCTGGAGCTGTGACATCCAGAGACAGCATGGTGTGGGCTGGTGATGCACTGTTCAGTTTTTTAAAGCAGATAATAAAAGAGTGTAGGCTTCTTATCAAAATGGCATTCAAGCTTCATACTTTGAGCCACCCATAGACCCCATGACCAAACAGAAAACCATAAAAAATAAAATGAAATAAATTAAATTAGAGTAGTCCTCTTTATGGATCAGGAATTGAAGGGGAGGGTAGGATTGAAGCCCCAGGCTGTCATTCTTAGTAGCAGAAGTGGAAAAGGCAGTGAGGATACCAGGGCCAGGGAGAGGTGAATGAGTTAGGGAACAAGTCACTCACCTCCCTCCTTTCTTTTCCTTCCACCCTGAGGAAAGGAAGGGAAAGAAGGTACTGCCAGTTGCTGCCCAGAGCTATAGCGTAGGAGGCTGAGGATCAAGGAAGACATCAGGACAAGCTAAACCTTCATGACCACGCTTGGCAAACAAATCATCTAATCCTAAACTTGTCTCAATATTCTGATCCAATGAGAGGCCTGAGCCATCCAAGGAGGATCTGGGTTCAGGCTGGGAGTCCTCGGGACTGGGCTAAGCCATCATAAAACCTCTAAACAGGTAGGAGGAAGAGAGAGAAAGGAAAAGCTACACCAAGTCAAACCAAAATTGTAAAACATATGAAAAAAATCAACACTGAGAAGAATCACGAATAGGATAATTAACAGTGGTTCTCTGCCATCCATGGTTTCACCTGCCAATGTTTCAGTTACCTGTGGTCAATCATAACCTGAAAATATTGAATGGAAAGTTCTAGAAATAAATAATATGTAAGTTTTAAATTGTGTGTCTTCCTGAATAGTGTGATAAAAACTCATGCCATCCTGCTTTCATATGCCAGGGACACAACCATTCCTTTGTTCAATGTATCCATGCTGTGTATGCTACCTGCTACCTACCCATTAGTGACTTAATTGATGGCTTGGTTATCAGATCGACTGTCCTAGAACTGCAGTGTTTGTGTTCCTTTTTAGCTTAATAATGACCTCCAAAATGTAAGAATAGAAGAGATGTTAACAAATCAGATATGACAAAGAAAAGTCATAAAGTGCTTCCTTTAAGTGAAAAGGTGAAAGTTCTCAACTTTATATATATATAAAATGTATGTTGAGATTGCTAAGCTCTATAGTACCAAAAGACATTCTGTGTGAGAAAGAGCACACTCATATAACTTAAAGTATACCATTAAATTGCTTTATTTTATTTTTAGTTTTTTGTTACTCTCTTACTGTGCCTAATTTATAAGTTAAACCTAATCATAGGTACATATGTACAGGAAAAAATATGGTGTGAATAGCAATAATAGAACTCCATGGTTTCAGTCATCCAGTGGGGAACTTGGAACATATTCTCTGTGAATAAAAAGGCATTACTGAATTGAAAGATAAATAATTTTAGACAAGATGAAAATAAAAGGGGCTGGGTTTGTAGCTCAGTGATAGAGCACTCATCTTGCATATGTGAGGCACTGGATTCAATCCCCAGCACCACATTAAAAAAAACAAAACAAAATAAAGGCATAAAGTCCATCTACAACTAAAAAAAAATTTTAAAGTGATGAAAATAAAAATTCTATTTAAAAAGAATTTTAGGGTAAATATGTTTCAAGTTATCAAAGAGATATGTAAAAAATAGTATCATTACAGAGAAATAAGAAATTATACAAAATAAATTTAAACTCAGTAGGCTAGATAAACTATAAACTGGAATAATCAAAAGACTATGAATGCATTATAGGTGATACTAGGGAATTCACCAAGAATATAGCAGAGTGCTAAAGAGAAAAATATTTGAAATGCCAGGTAGGAGATATGGAGATATTGATATGGAGATGAAAGAAAAAGTGAATGAATGCACATATAGAATCCTAGAAGAAGAGAATAGAGGAAAAGTCAGAAGTAATAAGCAAAGAGTGGAAAAAATGAGAACTTTTAGAATTGATGAAAGACATTGACTATCAGATTGAAAATATACTCCAGATAAACAGAGCTAAAATGCACAGGGCTGTGGTTGTGGCTCAGTGGTAGAGTGCTCACCTAGCATGTGTGAGGCGGGCGCTGGGTTCAATCCTCAGCACCAGGTAAAAATAAATCAATTAAATAAAGGTATTGTGTCCAACTACAACTAAAAAAAAAATTTAAAAAGGCACTAAAGAAAATTTTAAAAAACACAGCAAAACAGCAAAACACATACACTATGGAGAAAAGATAATTTACAAGTGGATTTATTATCATTAGATGCCAGAATAAATAAAATTGTATCATGAAAGTCCTTAGAGAGAAATCATCTATCTAAAATTTTATATTTTGCTGAAGCTCATTCAAGGGTTTCACACAGAACCTTAATGAAAATGAACAAATGAGGAAAAAAAATTAAAAGAAGCAAACAAATGCCGGGCATGGTAGCACATGCTGTAATTCCAGTTGATTGAGAGGCTGAGGCAGAAGGATCACCAGTTCAAAGCCAGTCTCAGCAAAAGTGAGGTGCTAAGCAACTCAGTGAGACCCTGTCTCTAAATAAAATACAAAATAGGACTGGGGATGTGGCTCAGTGGTCCAGTGCCCCTGAGTTCAATCTCCAGTACCCCTCCCCCCCCAAAAAAAAAACCAAAAAAGACCCAGAGGCATCAAAGAAAAAAATTGAAAATATAAATTGATTTTTAAAAAAATTAATAAGGATATTGAGGAAGAAATGCCCAGTGAATTCTAAAGCCCCTGTTCTACACATATAAGGAAATAAATTAAAAGTTCATTAGGAAAATTTATAGTCAAACATTAATCTTAAAAGCTAAAGGGTAACTTCAAATAACAGAAATAAAATCCATATCTTTCAGACCATCAGAAGAAAAAAATGAAATATGTAAATTTAAAAATCCAAGAAAGGGTAGAAAGGAGGCAAAAAAGGGAAAAAATAGTCTGGTGAACAGAAAACAAAGTATTATGACATAAAGAAACCCAGAAACATCAAGAATCATAACATTTACAAGGAGACTGAATTCACCTAATAAGTAACAGAGAGCCTCAGAGCAGATGAAAACAAAATCCAGCTATGTGTACCTTATGCAAATTGCTTCTAAAACAAAACAACATTAAAAGATCAGAAGATTAAAAATACCCCCTGAAAGAAAGCCAGATTAGCAATATTAATATGTTACTAGTTAATGTTACAATTATTAATATGTTATTAGGTGGAATATATTTTAAGGGAAAATTATTAAAAGATGAAGTTGAAATTACAAAAGAATAAATAGAACCCTCTATAGACAAGATAGACATCTTGGACATGTATGCAAAAGGATATAATACAACGAACATATGTAATTACCATAATAGGACATTCAAATACTTCTCTTTCAGAGCTGACAAGAAAATCTGGGTATCATAAACAATTAATCTCAAACAAATATACACAAGTTAAATACCTATATAAATACTATGATTAGATGAATGTTATATATTTATGTATATTATATATGTGTACATACACTCTTCACCTAACAAATATATATACGTTTATATAAAATACTAAAGTATGAACAGAATATTTCTATGTATTGATAGCATACTAAATCACAAAGAAAGATCTTCCAAATGTAACATATACATCATGATTTTTTTATTCAGAGCACAAATAAAGAATTAGAAATAAAAAATACATATATACACATGCAAAAACTTGTATTCTTAAGTTACACATGAGTCAAAGACATAATCACAATAAATTTACAAACAACCAGAAAAACAGGAGATTCCAAAATTCACGGGAAGCAACCAAAATATTCAAGGCAAATCTTAGCCTTATGTTTTTACCAGTAACAGAAAATATTTATGTAAGGGACTATTGCAATGGGCAGTGTTACTATTCCTAGTCCTTCTACAGCATGATTGCTGTTCTTTGAAGTTATGTGTTGCCATGTGACTTGTTTTGGTTGATGAATGTGGATGGAATGAATTTTCATCACTTTGAGGCAGGACCTGTATGAGCTAAAACACAGTTGACCCATATCCCTTTTCCTTTCCTTGGCAATTATAGAAGCTTGGAGATGGTGTGAGTTCCCCTTGGCTAATGTACCTGAGCAGGGATGCCAGTTCTTCTGAGGCCCACATCCCACTTCCTCTGATATTTGTCCACTTGCATGCGCAACAGCATCAAAGGAACTTATAGCTACCATTGCTTTTCTAAGTTAAGCTTCCACAGTTATTTTCAGAACTTCTGTCTTCTACATGCTGAATTATTTTGGTTTTTCTTCTTTGGAATTGCATTTGCCATCTGTTGGCCTAATCCCTTAATGAGTCTGATCTTTTAAAAGTGTGTTTTATTGTTGTTGTTTTCTCTGTCTCTAGTTTTCTAGTAGCATCTGGGAGCTTTTAGACACTGTTGTCCGTGTATGAATAAAACTTGCTCCCGAATATCATCAAATTAAGTTCAGAGTCTGGAAACAGAGACTTTATACTGGTTATATAGCTGGAAAATTGTCTTAATAATTAATTCTCCCCTATTTCACACATGGGAGCATCATTTAGTTAGCAGTCATTAATCTTGGAGGTTTTTGCATTCTGATTTGGTGATG
This sequence comes from Urocitellus parryii, assembly GCF_045843805.1. Taxonomy (NCBI): domain Eukaryota; kingdom Metazoa; phylum Chordata; class Mammalia; order Rodentia; family Sciuridae; genus Urocitellus; species Urocitellus parryii. The sequence continues at coordinate 69,667,705 of NC_135532.1, forward strand.
ACAACCTAAGCTTTCATAAAGCATTTGTTGATGATTGAGGGACACATCTTTCTTTCTGAAGGTAAACTATTTCTGAAGATAAAAAATGAGAATATGCAGTCATGTATCACTTAGCGATGGGGACACATTGTGAGAAATGGGTTGTTAGATGATTTCATCATTGTGAGGACACCACAGAGTGTACTTACACAAATGAAGATGGCTACGATGTTGCCAGAGGACATAATTTTATGGGACCACCATTATATATGTGGTCCATTGTTGGCTGAACCAACACCTTGTGGTGCATGACTGCACATGTCATCATGATGACACGATTATGATCATAGTCTCTGTGAGGATCTAGGATGATCCTAGATTGTAGTTGAAACACAGATCATCCCATTATTGTTACCACTGTTGACCGGTGACGAGTCCTTGCTTCCCCGATGTTGAAGAATAACACCAGAGAAGCACGCCAAGGCAAGGTCAGAGTGGAAATTAGAAGTTTATTAAAGGACAGCAGAAAAGACTTCTGGAGGAAGAAAGGGACCCAAGAGATGGAATCCGTGGAAGCACGGTTGTTTCCCCTTTTTATAGTTTTCCGTGATGGAATGTAGGTGGGAAGGCCGGAGGGGTGGGACACAGGTGGGCCAAACAAGTAATCTGGGCAGGAAGGACTTCTGAGGCAGTATCTTCAAGTTTGCTGCTCATTAACATTTCTTTGGGATGGGCTATCTTCAAATCTGCTGGGGGCTGTTTTCCTGGACTTCATTAACATTTCAAGATTTGCTCAACTTTCCCGGAAATTCATTCTCATGGCCTCCATTTTAGATTTCACTCGATATTAGACCCGATTCACCTAACTACACTGACTTCCTAACTTTAAATCTGGCTTCATTATGACATAATTGTTATTCTTTTCAGAAAATTAATTATGTGTACAAACCACACACAATCATTGAAAGGTTTGTGTTGAACAAACTTTTTGGAAACTTCGAGAGTGACTTACAACTTCTAGAATGTTATGATGTGGCAGAGACTGGCATGCTGTCCTCTGGGTATTGCTTTTACTAAGACTCTAGAGTCACCCCCTTGCAGCTGTACCTGGGCTGTGAAGGGATCTAAAAGATCCACAATATCAAGAAGGCCCGTTTCCCTACCGCATTACCCTGTCACATAGACTTTCAAAATATTTCTGGCTTTGGTTTTTATCACTTCTGTGTATTTGTGATGCTTTGCAAGGAAGTTTCATAAAAGCTCTGTAAATTACCAAAGAAAACTAACTTTTCTGAATTAAAGAAAGCTAGATCTATCACATTGCATTTTATGGTGAGAGAAACATTTTGAAGAAGGCAAGAAAATAAATTGTTCTAAATACATATACTTCAAAAGCTCTAGGCATCCAGTGTGATGGTAGTCTAAATGACAAGTTTTTTTTTTTCCTAGCAAATCTCAAATTCTATCAGATTTATTTTTTCTCTTCTAAAGTTAAAAAAAAATAAAGGAGTTTTAAATATGATCTTACTCTTCAAGACTTCAGCAGTGTTAGGTACTCGCTTTCAAAACAAGCAAAACTTGTTCAGAAAGTCTATTTGTTTTAGTTTTTTTTTTTTAAACTTTGATTTTGTAAAAAGTTTCTGAATTTATTTATTTATTTATTTTACAATTTAAAAAATTAAAGCACTTTCCAAACCAAAATTGGATCTGTTCAGGTCTGATGTAGACTGTGGCATTATTTCTTTTCAGTGTTTTTAAGAGTGGCATTGGCATTTGAAGAATCCAAATGGCCAAAAATGCAAAATAGCCCAGTGATAATTGTGCTGTTTTTTTGTCATTGGCTGGGAAATAAGCATTGAATGAAGAGGCATTGTACTGTCAAAAATGTTGTACCAGCACTGGAGACTTTGTTGATCTTGGAAGCTTACTATTTTCTGGTCTGTGCCTGGTAACCTTTAAAGTTCCAGTAATATTTTATTGTTCATGAATTATACTTTATTGAAGGCATTCTGGGGTGCTGCAGTTGTATTCATCAATGGTTTTTATTTATAAGCCAAAATCAAACCAAGTCCTGAAAAGAGATAGTACAGCTTTGGAGGTTGGACTCTCAGGTGGGACTGCCTACCTTTGAATCCTAACTCTATCACTTACTGGTGGGTAATTAAGACAGATTGTCCTCTCTATGCCTCAGTTTCCTCATTTATAAAATAGGAATAATAACTACCTCAAAGGGTTATTTAATGATGAAATATGTTGTTATGTGTAAAGCACTTAGAGTAATTCCTGAAACTTAGTAGGTATCAATACTCTTAAGAAAAACTGTAGAAAGTTTCTTTATGATGGCAACAGTAGATGAGTTATTAATAAAAAAGAAAGAAAGCTAACTCAGAGGTAATAATATTAAGAATTAAAGCTGGGTGCTTTATCCTATTTCTACTGTTTTTTTTTTTTTTAAAGAGAGAGTGAGAGAGGAGAGAGAGAGAGAGAGAGAGAGAGAGAGAGAGAGAGAGAGAGAATTTTTAATATTTATTTTTTAGTTCTCGGCGGACACATCTTTGTTGGTATGTGGTGCTGAGGATCGAACCCGGGCCGCACGCATTCCAGGCGAGCGCGCTACCGCTTGAGCCACATCCCCAGCCCTCTACTGTTGTTTTGATACATCCCATATCACGATTGATGAATGAATATCACAATACTTACCCTAATGCCTCACAGATGAATGAGGAGATCCAAATGAAATGTTACTTTCAACATGAAGGCCTCTCCAAATATTTAGCCAAAATTGCTCCTTCTATGTTACTCCCTATGTTGCTGATTTATCATGATTTTATTTTTTATCTGTCATGATTCTTATCACACTAAGTCTTGTGTTATAGTTAGTTTACATACTTATTTCTGTAATTAGATAAGGTCTTGGTGGAGACACTGTCTTACTTTTAAAAAGTCATATACCAGTCTGACTTGAACATAATAGACATGTAGTAAGTATTTATTAAAAAGGGCTCTTATGGGTATAGCTTGCCAAAAAACAGAATTGTTATTATTATTATTATTATTATTATTATTATTGCTATTGCTATTATAACTACTACTGTATGAAACTTGATAGGGTATAATTACCTGAAAATTATACTCTATGAAGCTTGAATACAAGGAATAGTGTTGGGTGAAGTTAAAATGGTACAACCAGCACAGGAATTGGTCCTATGAGTTCTGGCTTCACGTATTCTTGTTTTCTCTCTATATTATCCCCTTACATTAAAATGCAACACTTCAGATATAGCAAATATTTTTCTAGTTTTATTTGGATTAGATCTGAAATAGTCAATTATCATGAGGTCTGAAAAAAGCCTTCAAATATTTCCATATTGCTACCACATGCTTACTGAAGTTTATGGAAATAACTAATTAGGTTTTTGTCTAAATTTCAACTGCATCTTGGGGATATATGTATTTATTCCTCTTTTCTTTTAAAAATATTTCACTCATACTTGCTGGTGGGACTGCAAATTGGTACAACCAATCTAGAAAGCAATATGGAGCTTCCTTAGGAAACTTGTAATAAAACCACCATTTGACCCAGCTCTCCCACTCCTTGGTCTATACGCAAAGGACTTAAAATCAGCATACTATAGTAATGTGCCGCAGTCTTGGCTGGGCACAGAATCAGGAGGCACTCACAACTTTGTAGATTCAAACAGCAATTCTTTATTCCCGAACTCACACCGGCCTCCACACACGTTCAGGGGAAATCTCCGTTCTGCCAACGCCCAATTCACCTACTTCAGGAGGCTTTTTTCCAAATCTTTTTGAATCTCAACGGGAACTCAAGCAGAAGGAACACCCTATTCCCAGCAGCAATAATCTTCAACCTCCAACTTCCCTAAAACCCATATTGTCTTAAACCAGAACGCCTTAAACTTGTCTTAAACCGGCAACGCCCTAAACCCAAGGACGGGATACTCCCTAAAACCTGATCAGCTCTAAACCCGGATCTGCCCTGGTCCTTGAGCAAGGTCACCTTACTAAAGCATACATGCAATGTCCCAGCGAATGTCCTCTAAGCAACATGGGGTATGCTGGCAAGGAAATTTCGATGCGTCAATCCTAATTGGCAATGGCCCTCAGCAGTAATGCAGCCACATCAATGTTCATAGAAACTCAATTCACAATAGCTAAACTGTGGAACAAACCTAGAAGCCCTTCAATACATGAATGGATAAAGAAACTGTGGAACATATACACAATGGAATATTACTCAGCATTAAAAGAGAATAAAATGATTGCATTTGTTGGTAAATGGATGAAGTTGGAAAATATCAAGCTAAGAAACGTAAGCCAATCCCAAAAAAACAAAGGCCAAATGTTCTCTCTGATAAGTGGATGCTGATCCATAATGGGGGGAGTGGGGCAAGGGAAGAATGGAGGAACATGGGACTGGGCAGAGGGGAGGGAAGGTGGGGAGGGTTCATGGGGACAGGAAAGATGGTGGCATAAGATGGACATCATTACCCTAGGTACATGTATGACTGCACATATGGTGTGACTCTACATCATGTACAACCATAGAAATGTAAAGTTGTGCTGCAATTGTGTACAGTGAATCAAAATGCATTCTGCAGTCAGATAAACCTAATTAAAATAAATAAATTAATTTATAAAATATTGCAGTGTTCCTTCGCTATGTGCTGGACACCATGTGGGGCACTATGGGACCACTTGGACCTCAGGACTGAGAGGATTCAACTCTACACTGTATGGATAAACAGGAATCTCTACTAAGAGATGTAAGAGTCACTCAAACTCTGTTGTCTGAATTAACTTGAAAACACAGTTGGGGATCCTTGATTTTTGATTTATACATTGATGATTTCTCATTCCTTGGGGTAATTGGCTTTATGATCTTGAATTAATGTGGTGCTCATCGTAGTGACTGTCAGCTGCACTGATTTAAAATCTACATTTAAAATATGTGGGGATTGCTTCAGAGAAATTTTACTCAAGGCAAAGGGTCAGGAAGAACATGGTGGAACCATTAGAAACTGCTGAAACTGCTATCATTTTCATGACTAAACTTGGGCAACTAATCCAGCTCATCTATAAACCTAGGAACTGTTCTCAGATTTCCTGGGAGAAATATATCTATATATTTAAGAAGAAACTATGTTACTTTTGCCATTCTGTTGCTAGATCAATGATAAAATTGATAACTAAAATGTGTAGATACTATTAATAAACTTAATTTGTAAAAAATACAAATTAAGTTTTTTTATTTCTTAAAATTCCCTACAGTGAACTTAGTGAATTCTAAAGTGTAATGAATAGGGACTACTTGAACAATATGCATTTCTTTCCCTGTTTTTCTTTTCTTTTTTTTTTTTTTTTATAGATTTTATATGGGTGTTTCCCATGCCTTGATGGTGTTTCAACTGTATCCTTAAAGCATACAGTTTCTAAAGAGACATATGTATTCATTTTAATATCTTCTTTATAAATCTCTGAAATCACCTTATTACTTCATTTAAAATAAAATTAAAACATTTAAATTGAGCAAATATGCATGCAATTCTTTCAAAGTACACAGCTTAAAATTTGCATCAAAATAAAAAAATCAAAGCTGCTTAATTAAAACCTTAATACCATTAACCTTTTAAATTTTGTGTTAGAGGGACTGCATCCTGCAGATACCAGCTTGAAAACAGGGTGCATTTTAAGTGTCTTTGGTATGTGTATATATACACCTTTTCAGGTGTGGGGGAAGAGGGCTTTGATGGAAAGGAATGATTTAAAATTTCTGCCAACATGAATTATTTCACACTTTCAAAGCAGGAATAGGGCAAGTTTGTCTTTTCAGAAGAATAATGCAGAATAGAAATGTAAACAGAATATTTCCCCTCTTTTCTATGTTTAAATTTCAATGAGTGCTTTCTTTTAAAATAAGGAAAACATTCATAATAATTGTTAATTAGAAAACGCAGTTCCAAAGCTTGACTTCTGGTTGCTTGGATGTGTTCTATAGACCATACTGGGTAAATGGGGGAGGAGAGGGCTGTTTCTTTCCTTCATTAGAGTGCATAAATTTTGCAGTAAAAATGACTGCTTTTCTTTACATCTTAATTCTTGTTGTCCTCACTATGTGCCTATTCCCAATTTCTTTCACTAATGTGGAACCCAGCAGCTCTTTGTTCTCATTGTGTCTATCGTCTCTCTTTCTTTGTGTTGCAGGGATACTGCTACCCACATCTGCCACTGAGCATGCGGAAAAAACCTTCAATAGATTCTTTACTTAGGACTTTCAGTAGTATCATTCCGCTTCTCCAGGTTTTAGAAATAACCAATATATCCAAAAGATAGAAGGAAACTTGGAAAGGTGATGGGAGATACAGGTGGTTGGGTGGTAGACTAGCAAGCTAGGACCCCAGGTAGGGAAGATCCGCGGAAGTTACCACACAAGTTAATCTAATTTATTAAAGCTCTCACCAACCAAGTTAAATGCAGAACAGCCACCCTGCACTGACAAAGAAGCTAGAGGTGTAAGTTGACATCTAAGAAGACAGACACAAATGTTTCTGAGCAGGAAGTCAGGGAGCCAAATCTAAAGCCAATAGATACAATGTGTTAACAGTTCAAGGCGAATTCAGTACACTGTAACAAAGATTGGTATGTTCAGTCCCTGAGCAAGGACATCCACCAGATAGTGTATATCATCTGAGGATGAGAATCAGCAATGTGAACTTTTTCTCATTATAATAAAATATCAGTCTTTTCTCTGTGTCACTTAAAATGCTAAGAAAACATTAACTGAATTAAACTTGATTCAAATCTACTGCCTTTTGTTGGAAAAAAATAAAAAGAGATTTGCCTATGATTTCTGAAAGGTTAAGAGAAGGCTTGCAGGTGAGATTACAAAGTATGAAGTTCTGAGATTTTGTTTTTGACGCAGCAAGTCTGACTTTTATAGCTTGTACGTTATTTAACAGATGGAGTGTTAAACAATGTTGCTCATTTCTCCCGGTAACGATTAATTTCTGCCTGTTTTGTTCACTGCTTGTATGACCAGTTCTTACAACGATGTCTGGTTCAAAGAAAGTGTTCAAAGATATTTTGTCTAAAAAATGTATGGACAGAGTATGAAAAACCAACTATCTTTTTATGGTGACAAATATTGGTGGGAATAATTCAAATTTGACTTTTTTAGAATAAGCTCTCGTGATTTTAGTATGTAGCAGCTCATCATTCTCTTAGTGACAGGGATTTCTTCCTTTTTCTCTTCGGCCTCTTTTTTCTCACCATTTTGTTTCTGCATCACCAAAGGCTACATCTACGGGTCTAGTTTTTGGTTCTGGGACAATGTTACCCAGCCTTTCGATTTTCTACAGGTTTCACCAGTTCGTAACTAGTAAATATTGTTATTAAGCCTAACAGTGCTTTCGGAAGAGAACAAACCAGCAGCCCAGCCTGGGATACATTTTTCTAAGGTATGCACCTGCTGCGGCTTTTTAGCACCCCACCCCTGGGTCTGCGATCTGCAGAGTGCGCTTTCGGCTGCAGGGAGGAAGTGCCGGTGGCGGGAAAGTTCAGGTCAAGTCCAATCAGGCACCTGGGAGTAAGTGGCTTGGGTGGGAGTAGTGGCCTTGGGCTCGGGTCAGCGCTGCAGGTCCCGCCCACCTCCCGTGGGCCTCAGCCCCAGACCGCTCCTCCACCCCCGGTCCCGCCCCCCGGCGCCCGCGCCCCGCCTCGGGGCCGCGGCTAAAACCCGGAGCCGCCGCGGCGCCCAAGGGACTGGAAGGACGCACTGAGCATGTGCAGAATAGCTCGGCGGCGGCAGCCTCGGCCCGAGTCGGGGCCCTGGTGCTGATGCGAACTGCCGGGTGGTTCTCCGTCCCAGCGTGCTCGGCTCCCCGGATTGGGGTAGCGGCACAGGAACCGTAGTCTCCTCGCAGCCTCCGGAGTCGGCGCGGCGGCACGCACCCGCGGCGGCCGCGGCGCCCTCCGGGCCCACGATGATGGCGGAGCAGGTGAAATGCGCCTCGGCGGGGGGCGGCTCCGGAGCAGGCTCGGGGCCGGTGGTGAACGCGGAGCTGGAGGTGAAGAAGCTGCAGGAGCTGGTGCGCAAACTGGAGAAGCAGAACGAGCAGCTGCGTAGCCGGGCGGCCACTGCGGCCGCCGCCCCGCACCTGCTGCTGCTACCGCCGCCGCCGCCCTCCGCGCCGCCCCCAGCCGGGGCCTGCAGCCCGTTGGGTCCACGGAGCCCCCCGGCCGCTGCGACCTCCACCACTGCCCCGGGGGGTCTAGGGCTTGGGCTGGCGCTGGGCGCCGGGGGCGCCGGCACTGGCGGCGGCTCCAGCCCTGCGTTCCCGGGAACCTACTGCCTCCCCAGCCCTGCGCCCTCCCTGCTCTGCAGCCTGGCACAGCCTTCGGAGGCGCCCTTCGTCTACTTCAAGCCGGCGGCGAGCTTCTTTGGCCCGGGCAGCGGCAGCTCAGAGCCAGGGGGCGCGGGGACGCCTCCGGGGGAAGCCTCCGTGCCGCCCTCGCCGCCCCCCACCCTGCTAGACGAGGTGGAGCCGCTAGACCTGGAGAGCATAGCAGCTTGGCGGGACGAGGACGACTACACCTGGTACTGACCACCTCGGCTCTGTTCCCCAAGACCCGGGCCTCGGAGGTCCCGGAAACTGAGCGGAAGGGGGCATGCGAGGAGGAGGGGGTGGGGGGAACCTGGCGGATGCCAATAACACCTCCTTCCCCTGCAGTCCGCGGGCCTAGTGACCTAGCAGGTGTCAAGCTGGGCTAGGAAGCTCTTCACGAAGGCAGAAACCTGTTTTCTGATATCTCAGACTGGTCCATCGGGGGATGAACTGGTCTCCTCCATCTGCCTGTGTTCTGCTTTTTTGCTGATTATTGAGTCCCAAGCTCCTCGTTAGGGTTAATAGCAAAATCCCTGTCATCTTGCCGCTCCATTCTAGTGTGTGTATAGTGGGGGATGGCTGCTAGACAGGTGGGAGTGGGTAGGGGTTGGCTTGTGTCTGCGACTGTTACTCTTATTTCCTTCCAAAAGAATGCTGGACAGGATTTGCTTACTGTCCCTTGTGGCATCCAAAGCCGCCTAGTGATGGATCTCTTCCTAGAGATTCCTTCTTGCAGTTAAGTTGTACAGACTGTGCCCTCTTTCGCTGCATTTTCATTGATGATGATTTTTTTTTTCTTAGACTGACTTGCTTTTTAAATCTGCTGATGTCACTGGCTTTTCCATCAGGAATAGTGTCAACAATGAAGGCTTTTTTGGGAACAGAGTGAACAGGTTGAAGACACTTTTTACCTAGGAACCAAGGAACTTTAAGAATTAAACTGTAATAGAAGAAAATTGCTATTAGAGAAACTTCCTTTTCTTATTTTTGGAAACTTTTATAGTTGGTTATTGGAAAACTTGAGACAGGCAACATTTATTCAGTTGAAATTTGGTTAGTGTGTTTATTTTCTGTGACCTAGTAATTTTTGGAGGAGGAAGTTATCAGATTCCATTATTAGGTGTTTTTCCTGATGCTCGTTCACAAATTGAGTCATTCAATCACTTCACATCTTTTTCTTGGTTCTGTATGCTTTCCTTGGCCACTAGACATATAGTGGGATAAGGTGGAGCTTGGGTTCATGCCAGGAAGTTAATAGAGATCTCCTCTGTTTAGCAGTGTCATGAAAAAGAATTGTGGTCTTTTTATCTGGCACCATTCATATTTCTCCGAACTGGATTTTCCTTACTTTGTGTTCCTGTTGCATAATTGTACAGAAAGAAAACTAGAGATAGAGAACCTTAGTGATTTTCTCTTGGGAACCAGTGTTCCTTTTCATTTACACTTTCATGTAACAAAGCACTGTAAAATACATTAGCTAATGGGTTTGATTCAAGGATTAAAACATCTAGAGCTGTAATCAGCGTGTTCATCATTCTCCTTAATACTTTTTGGCAGCTCTGCAGATAGCTTAAGTTGTAAAAATTAAACAACACTTCTTGGAACTTTTAAGCCGTTTTTTAGACTCTGCACTTTATTTTTGTTGCTATAATGCCCAGACTTTATTTATACTAATTGTCTGATTTTGGCACTAGAAAATGGTCTCTTGATGGTTCTTAGGTTTTCAATAATGACTATAATCCCTTATCCCACTTTTAAATTATTTGAATAATTTAGTCCCTACTTGGCCTTTTTTGATGATGGTATACATAGAGAGTGAAAGAAGCCTGTTTGTATTTTTGGTGGCGATATAGGAGAATAATCACATACTTTAAAAATATTATCATGTTTCCAAACTTACATTTAGTAAGAGAATTTGATTAGTAACATATTTAGTTTAGAATATTATATCTAGGCTTTTATTTTTTGCTCAGATAGCATTGAAATAACTTTAAAAAACTAGTGGGGTTAACATTCATTCTTCAGATGGTTTGAGACAAATATAAATTAAAGTAGGTTCTATGAATTTCAAGTAGTAGGTGAATAAATTCTTTGATGCTTTACAAATGTTTCTATAGTCATGATACACTATTTATAGATTATCTTCCTCAAAACAAACAGGAATAGATCACAGGTAGAAAAAGGATGGGATAATTAAGGTATTGGGATGGGCTTAAAAAATTTAAGGTTTCATCACAGTATTTTAAACATTAAGTGATTTTTGCATTGCAACATTTTGGTGTATTGACGAAAAAGTAATCAATGGGGTTTAATTTTTAAGGTTTAAGCCACTGTTAATTCTTGCAGAGCACTGTGAAGTTCCTTTATTATTACAAATTTGTACATATTTCAGTTTATCCTGTGGTCTCACAATAGAGTGCTTTTCAATTGGATTCCCTGATATGTTTGCAGATGGCAATTAAAAAAAATCCTCTGCATATTAAGAAACAATCAGAGAGGATATATAGTACCCTGTTACTTGAAATCTATTTTCAAGTCACAAGTAAAAGTTCATTTTCTTTTCTCCAATCTACTATCATGCCTCAGAATTAATCCTGTTAACACTCTGTAGATCCTTCAAGATAAAAACATAATTATCCAAATCAGTATACAAATATATACATACCAGATTTTTTACACTTATCTTTCATTTAACATCTATACATTTTTGTAAAAGTAGCTCCAACTCATAACAATTACATCATTGCTAAAGTAATAGTATTATGGAACAAGTTATTATTAGCTGTATCATCTAGTATTCATGCCTTTTTATGAAATCATTTAATGAAGTTAAACATTGGTATTTGATAATTTGTTTAGAATAGTACTTACTGCTAAAATGTCTTTAGGAAAGAGTTTACAAATGTATTGTCATTGAATAAGTATGTCTTTTCTAATAAAGCCTTACGATATCCTTTTATTGACTACTTGGACAAAATTTGGCTTTAGAATTATGTGTACATGGAATATTGTGAGTAATAGAACCAATTATTTCTCTTAACTTTTTTTTCTTAACCTTTAAGTAGTTATCTTCCAAAAAATGTTTAAAGGTGGATGCTACATGCTCATAATCCCAGTGACTTGGATGGACTTGAGAGGCTGAGGCAGGAGGATTGCAAGTTGAAGGCTACTGTGGCAACGTATTAAGGCCTTATCTTAAAATAAAAAGGGCTGGGGATATAGCTCAGTTGTAGAGTACTCCTGGATTTAATTCTTAGTACTGTACACACACACACACACACACACACACACACACAGACACGTTTAAGGAGAAATGTATGTTCTATTTCATAAGCTTTGTAACAAAATTTTCATATTTAAATATTTATCTCAATTGAGTTTGAAGTGTTTACTTCTTTTGCTTTAATACAACCTGCTTATCTTAGCACAGTGCTGCTTGAGTTAAATGTCACAGAAAACTAGACAAGAGTTCCAGAACTTTAATTCCTAAGTCCACTTGCTATGACCCTGTAGTAAAAGTTCATGTCTTCCGGTACTGATTTCTCAGTTATTGTACTACTAATTTAACAGTTCTTTTCTTTAGATGATGGTTGGCTAGAATGTATAAAGGGAAATTCTGAGAGTCAGAAGCAAATAAGAAGCTTTTTTAAAAGGACTAAAATCTTGATGCATACATGGGACCTGGTTTGACTGGATGGAGTTTTTAATCTTTATGAAAGATATGTTAAAGATCTGTGTGTCTGCCTCAGTGTCACAGGATGAGAAATATTTGGATACAAGCAAAGGAAATCAGATTGTTAGGAGGTGGCAATGTGAGCCATCAGCTACATGGTAGACCTTACTATGGCCTGTTGCAGCTCCCTTATTTCAATGTTGAGGGACAGAAGCTGTAGCTGATGCGATTTACATGAGCTCTTCCAGCTGGTTACTGAAAGAGTTCAGACTGAAAATCAGGGTATGGACCCAGATTGACAAGTGTTTACACCATTGATATCCACCACTGTCCCCCAAACTAAGTTGTGACCTACTAGTGGGTCATTAGGTCAATTTGGTGTATTTACCAGCATTTAAAAAAAAATGAAGTTGAGTGGAATAAAAAGTTATAATTCATTGCATCTTGCAGCACTCAACTTGTGTAGATTAAACATGTTTCAGTTTTACACATGTCCTGAGTTGTGATATGGTAAAAGTTAGAAACATACCCATTTACACTGTTGAAAAGCACAGTGGATTTGGAGAAATTAGTTAAAAACAAAACAAAATAAAACAAAAAAAGCCAGCTCTCTGAAGATAGTGTAGTGCCCTAGTAGAGGTCAAGCCTTTCACACCTCAGTCATTTTCTATGAGAAAATGCCAAGATGAAAATATGCTAGCCAATATAAAATACTGCCTTGTAAGGAGACTTTAGTTGGAGTGACAATTAGCAGAATATTGAGACTTCTGTGAAGGGGATGTGGCAGGAATTTTGCCCAACTGGAAGGCACAGGAGAAAAGTTGTTAATTATACTAGAGAAAATAGTGATATATACAAATTAATGGAAATTTGATGAATGAGATATTCATCTTCCATGTAACATTAAGACCCCAAACAGCTGGCAGAAATCATTGCCAGTTCTTCATCAAAGCTGTTAAACACCTTGTACTATACATATGGCACAGCTAAATTAGCCCACCTAAACTGTTTTTTGCATAATTGATTTTTAGTGAAAAGACCAGAAGGTGCTTCACTTTCTGACAATTCTAATTGAAAATGCACAATGTTAGGAACAAATGGACTTGACGGAAATATGAATATGTGTATTTTAAGTGAGTAACTTTGAAACCCTGTAATGAGACACTGAAATAGAAGTTTATAGATCCTTCCCCTGGGATGAGACAGGGTGGAGGGAAAATTTTCTGTAGAACAGTTCAGCAACTAAAATTTGGACATCATGTGTCCTTTAAATAGCTAGTTGTGTTAGTTTTTTGTAGTGGCTACCTAGTTTGATCCTATCAGGAGCTAGGGAATCAGAATGTGTTTATGTGAACAAGACTGGTTGTGCTCATCAGTGCTGATATTTTAGCTTTCCTTAAAGTAAAAGTTGGGGTGATTGAAGGCTCCTAAAACTATTTGTTGAAAATTATCACAAATCACCTTTTAGTGTTAGGTCTACAAATACATATTTTGCTTTCTGTACTGTTGGTTTTATATTATTTGCAGAAGGATAACTTTAGAGCCAAACGTATTTTTTTTGGGGGGGGATAACTGAGGTTTCTGTTTTGTCTTTAATGGCAATTGTAATGCTTGGTTTGAAACATTCATCGTCATTAGGTAGGTTTACATTAGTTTTGATCTCTCAGTGTCACCACATATATCAAGTTGGGGGTCCAGAATGTGAAATGTGTGTAAAAGAAGGGGATTCTTTGAACAGGATAACACTTTTGACACTTTCTAGGCATGTGCTTTGGAAGTTACTGAAGAAAAGTTAAAGAAAATTACACTAATATTTCAAGTGATAGTTTTCTAATATGTGAAGAGTTCTGAAGTTTTCAAATATTGCTGGATTTCAACTCACCATCAATAATGTTAAGGAAACTGATGTTGCAAGAGTAGTTTGTAAGTCTCTAGGAGGTCTGTGCACTAGTAATGGCAAAATAGGATCTTAGAAATGTTACTGTTGGTAAAGACAACAAGTAATGTGATTTTTATGATCTTTTAGAAGGTTAGAATTGTTTAGGAAAGATACAGGAAATACAGGTTTTACATTGCTTCTCTGATCTTGGAGATATATTCTACTCAAGGAGTTTATAGCTACAGGATCTCTAACTTTCTGCATTTTTAAAATTATTTAAATCCTGTTCATAGTCTTGTCATAGAAATAGTAGGCTTCCATGGATATATTATTTGGAGACTCGACTGTTGGTGATCACTTCTGTCTTCATGCCATACATTTGTGTGATGCTTCTTCAGTTTTATCAAAATGATACATGACATGACATGTAAGGTCAAACACCTTTAGCAAGGTTTGTTTCAGAAGGCAGCAGTCCACGTTCCTGCCTACTTCCAAGTCTTTCATACAGGTATCACTTCATCCTAATTTTGCTATTTGTTTAAAAATGAACAAAAGTATTTATCTTTAAAAAGTCATATACATCTGTAGAAATTGATGGAAAATGAAGACTACAGCTCTCTTTCCTTCTCCCTCTAACTGCCCTAGCCTTTCCCCCTCCTCATCATGTCTTTTATAGATTTTCTTTTAATCATAGAATGTCTGGGTTACAATAATACCTGTTACTAGTTGAGTCCTGTTAAACATATGCTGCATTTATTTTCTCAAATTCTTTTGTCTCCTCTCTCTCCTCTTTACTTTTGAAAATTCTTTGTCACAAATTATTTTCTCAAACATTCCAGTGGAACCATAAAATTCATCAGTAAAGTCATACGCGTTTGTTAATCTCTTAAATGTGCTTTCAGAAATTTATTTTGTAGTGGTATCCCTTCTGAAACTCTTAGTCATGTTTCTTCCATCTTTAGTGTTTGCTCACTAGGCTGGGTGCCTAGTGCTGTTGTCATGGGAATTTCTTCAGTTTCTCGCATATGTTGGGTTCCCTATTTAAATCCTTTATCTTTACCTAAAATAAGTGAAATATGAAAGCTATTGGAATCTGAATAGCTTTCTGAGAAAGCGGACACACATGACAAGGATATTTTGAGATTCTGCATATTTGAAAATGTCTGCCCTTGCATAAATTTTGTAGTTGGGTTGGGTATGAAAATCTAAGTCTGTCATTTTACTTTTGAAGGCATTTTTTGGCAGTAATTTTTATTATGTTCTAGCTTTTGAAGTCACTGTAATATGAATAGCTTTGTAACTTTTTCTTCAGCTTTGTTTATCCCTAGTATTCTAACGTCTTGATATACCTTGGTATGGGTCTTTCTGTTTTTTATACTGGACATTTGTAGGTGCTTTTGTTCTGGAATCCCATGACCTGCCTTTAACTCTGGGAATTTTCTCCCTTCTTCAACTTGATATTCCAAACTCATTTATTGACATTTTTGCTTCTGCTACATTTAGTTTCATTTTCTAAGAATGAACAATCTGTTTATTTTTAAATATTTGTATGTGTGTATGAATGCAATATTTGCTCTTAGATGATATCAATTATAGTTGTGTTGGTATTTTCATTTTTCCCTTGTGTTTTTTTTCCTGTGTTCTTTTTCTTGTTATTTTTTAACCTAAGCACTTTATATAATAGGAGTATTCCATATATTAGGTATCATTGGTTGTCTATTCATAACCAAAGGAGGTATTGAAGTTGATCTAAAGATACAGGTGGGTGGAGCTCATTGACTGGTACAGTTTATCAGTAATTGAGATGGTAACTAGAAAAAAAATGTTGTAATATTTGAAACACAGAGGCAAGATGGTTGGTAGAAGATTCCTTGCAACAGAACATATTTACAGGAATCCTGTAAGATGCTGGAGATCATGGGCACTGGTGCCTTAGACAGTAGTTTCAGGTGGTAACAGAAAGAAACTTGAGAATAAGCAGAGGCTCAGAGACATGCATTGTGTGGGTAATAGGGAGCAAAATTGATTAAGTCTAGAGATAAGGAAGTACCACAGTTGATTAATTAGTGGCTCATTTCTGTTAGGACTGTGGCTGCTGCTTCTCTCTCTGAACATATGGTAGACGGCAGCTCTGAGTCATCTTAAGAATACTGAGGGATGGGAATCAGTTCCCAGTCCTTGTGACCATTTTTTAAATGCTTTACTGAAGTATACTTGGTATATCAACTGCACATATTTAAAATGTACAACTTAACAGTCATATGAATATACCCATGAAACCTTCACAGTGATCAAGATAGTGAACATACTTCAACACGTAAATTGACTGTGGCTCTTTGTATTCCTTCCTTCCTAATCCTGTTTAACTCTAAGACTAGTTTGTGTTTTCTATCATTTTTATATTGATGAAATAATACAGCATGTATTCTTCATGGATTTGTTTTAGTCTGGTTTTAGAAGTTTTGTTCCATAAGTCAGTAGTTTTTTTTTCTTTTTTTTTTTTTTGTGTGGGAGCTATTATATTGCTTGGATAGAAACATGGTTTGTTTATCACCCATCTTTTTTTTTAAAAATATTTTTTAGTTATAGGTGGATGCAATATCTTTATTTTATTTTTATGTGCTGAGGATTGAACCCAGTGCCTCACGCATGGTAGGCGAGCTCTCTACCCCTGAGCCACAACTCCAGCCCCAATCCACCCCATCTTTTGGTGGGCATTGGGTCGTTTTCAATTTTTGGTTGTTAGGAATAAAACTATTGTGCATATTTATGTATAAGTCTAAATTTCTCTTGGGTAAATAAATACTTAATGACTCAAGTGGCTGGAACAGAGAGTGAATGTGTGTTAACTTTTTAACATGCTGCCAAACTCTTTTCCAAAGTGGTTATACCATTTTACATTTCTACCAGCAGTAGAACTTTCAACTGTACCATGTGTTCCTCAGAACTTACTATGGCCAGTCTTTTTAATTTTAACCATTCTAAGAGGTGTGTAGTAATATCTTATTATGGTTTTAGTTTGCATTTCTCAAATGATTAACATGTTTTCATATCCTGTTTACTACCAACAGATCTTCTTTGGTGAAACACAGTCAAATCTTTTGCCTTTGATTAAAATTGAGTATGGAATTTGCAGATTTTCTTACATATGCTACATACATGTTCTTCATCAGACACATGATTTGCAATTTTTTTCTTCCCAGTTTGATTTGTCTTTCATTCTCTTAGTGTTTTTCAGAAAGTAAAGTTTTCATTTTTTTACAAGTTTAACTGATATTTTTTTTTCTTTTATGGATCATGCTTTCAGTGTTAGAATTGTATCTAAAAAATGTTGGTTGGCAAAGTCCACCATACATGGTTTGCCCACCTATGGTTTCTAACAAAAGTGTTTTACAGTTTCAAATTTTACATTTTTGACTCATCTATTTTGAGTTAATTGGATGTTGTGTGAAGTATGGATCAGAGTTTCCTTTAAACTTTTTTTTTTTTTAATATGGCCATCCATTATCCATTGTGTTCCAGCACCATTTGTTAAAAATGCTGTCCTTTCTTCTTTGAATTCTCTTTGTACTGTGTTAAAATTCAGTTTTCTATTTATGTCTATCTCTGAATTTTATTCTTTCCCCATTGATCTCTTTATCTTTGTCATACTAATCTGTACTTACGTAGCTTGGTCATAAGACTCAATTACTGACAGCTTTCCAACTTTGTTTTTAAACAGTTTGACCATCCTAGGATTTTTTGCCTTTCGTGTAAATTTTAGGATCAGCTTCTACATAAAAAAAAAAAAAAAAATTAAAATCCTGCTTAGATTTTCATTACGATTTAATTATATAGATTGACTTAAGGGGAAGAGACACCTGAATGGTATTTAGACTCTCACTCTTAAATTTGGTATATCTGGTTTAACATTTCAAGCATCAGTATAACTTACCATATTAACTAAAATGGAAAAATCATTATAATCTCAGTACTTAGCCAAGAAAAAAACATTTGCATCCATTCTTAATAACAATTCCCAATGAATTGCAGAGCAGAAGAAGATGTCCTTAGTCAGATTAAAGGCCCCATTTAAAAAAAAAAAATCAGCATACTAAATAGTGTGCCCGATAGTAGAACAAAGTAAGGATATCAGCTTTCTTCTACTGCACTGAGATTCTATCCAGTGCAGTCAGACAACAGATAAAACATTGAGATTGGAAAGAAAAGCAAACCTGGCTTTATTCACAGATGGCTTAACCATGTTAAAAAAATCCGGAGGAATCTACCAAAAACCTTTCGTAGATTTAACAAGGAAAATTTTGCCCACAAGCATATCAAATGATTTCCCCTCAGATTTTCTTAGCTAGGATTGTATCCAGGACTGGGGCCTGAACCAGTCACTAGGCCAAGGGCAACAGTGAATTACCGTGATTGGCTTAGCTTGCTTATTAGATATTCAGATTCTTTGACTCTACTCCAGGTTTACTGAATCAGAAACCTGGGGGCAGGGTATAGCCCAGAGATTTGTGTTTGAAGTAGCAAAGTAGATTGAGAACAACTAGCCTGCACTGACTTTTGTTCGAACTAAGGTGAGGTACCCAGTACTGGACAAGTTGGGAGTCCATTAGTGAGGAAGGGTAGCAGGAGTTATAACCTACCTATGTCATAGTAGGGCTGTGGTGGAGCGCAGGAATATGAATTTGTAACTAATTTGTGTACTCTTAATGGAGGTAGGACTGTAGACCACACTATAAGGAAAATAATACATTGCAATTACCCTTTACTAGATTAAAAGAGAGATATTTTAGAATCTTCACCTGTCAGCAAACTATGTTTTCCTATGGAGGAAATCAAGTCTGTTGCCTGTTTTGTATGGCTGGAAATATAGATTTTTGCATTTTAAAATAATGGAGAAAATTTTAAAAATGTAGAATGTGAAAATGATGGGAAGTTTATCTTTATCTGTAAGTGAAGTTTATAGGGACTCAGCCATGTTTATTAGTTTACATATGGTCTAGGATGCTTTTGTGCTGGGATGGCAGAGTTGAATAATTACAAGAGGGATTGTGTCCACAAAGCTGGACATATGAGCTGGCCTTTACAGAGTTTGCCCATCCTGAGCTGCAAATTACTGAAAAATAATATATCTCCCTACTATCAGTAATTTATGAGTTACTCTAAAAGGTAGAAGTTCTGTACAGAGTAGTAAAAGTATTAAAGTACATAATTTCAAGAATAAGTGCTCATTAGAATTGTAGTTACTTTGAGGGAGTATTACTTGTATGAGATTTATAATTAGAATAAACTTAAGTTTAGCAAGGTCAATTACTAGAGCCAGCAATTGCAGGGAAGTAACTTTCTCCTCTTTTTTTTGAATAACTGCTGGTTATTTAACCTATCACTAAAAATATAAGTTTACCTTAGCATAGTTATGTCAATGAGAGAAAACCTTTATTGTAACTTGTAGTACCTCTGGGTAGTATTAAAAATAATACTACCTGTTATTGTGTAATGGTGTAGATGCTGAAAATGAATATTGCCCAAAACTTTTAAAGGTATTTCTTTGGTTTTAATGAAGTAGTACATATCAAATTTAGTGTAGATTTGAGGTGACGGAAATATTTAGAGTTCAGAGAATTAACCAACTTGTGTTTGGACTTATTATTATTTTTTAAAAAACATAACCAAAGTTTGCCTTGTGGCCCATGTCATGTTTATATCCATTAGCCCAGGTTTACATACAATTCTGCTTCAGGAGAATTAGACAACGTTCATTTCTAAATGTGTAAAATGATACTGTAAGATCCTCATGGTGCCTGTTCAGTACCCCAAACCCTGATCTCCTACTCTGTGAAACACAGTTAAGGGGAAAATTGCTAGATCTATTTTTGAAATAGTACTCACCAGGCTTTGGAGAGAGTCATTTCTGTTTGGGGATATTTGCTTGTTAAAATGAGTTTTGGTATTGGAAGTATTCAAATGTGAGTTGTGTTCCTATGGAAACTGTTGAATACCTGTTGTTTTCCCCAGAAGAGAGGCACTCTCTGTATACCTGTATCATACCTATAATGTAGATTTCTTTTTTTAAGGTTATACGTTGGCTCTTCAAAGACATTCACCTCATCAGAGAAATCCCCGAATCCTTTGCAGTGGTGTAGACACGTCCTAGATAACCCGACTCCTGAGATGGAAGCAGCCAGACGTTCCCTGTGCTTTAGACTGGAGCAAGGTATTGTGAACGTGTGCATTTGCATTCTCCAACTTTTGCCATTCTGAGCTCTGCTTTTGTTGCTGGTTTTGGAATAGACACTTGAGTTGAAAAAAAAACTCACCCTGTGGTGCAGGTGTTGCATGCAGTTCCCTTCACCAGGATCACACATCAGGGTTTCTCACTATAGGCTCTAGTTTTGTGCTATTTTTAGCTTGTTTTAGTTTGTATTGTCACATACGAACACATTTTTTTTCCTTCAGTTTTTTTCTCTCTTTGCACATATGCCAATAAGTGAACTGGGTCAGTCTTCATTACATAGTTTTATGGCTGAATTTTAAGATAGAAAACTGGGATTCTGTTGGGGTCTGAGTATGGAACTTACTGAATTACTTTAGTGTTTAGTTGGATGTGTAACTGGAAGTCCTAACCTTCGTAAACTAGGAAAAAATCTTTGTGTATAACATTAGTTAACTTGTGGAGCCCAGAAAAGGTTTAAGTAAAAGAACAACAACAACTGTAATGGGGAAATTACAGCTTAAGGAATGAGTACTACTTGGCTCCTTATGATTTTGATATAGTCAACCACTTAAAGTTGTGATTGTAAGGTTTTTAGCTTGTCTCTCAACTTCCCCTATGTGTTTTATCATCTAGGAACACTGTTTCTATTCTGTGGAACACTGTTTTCTATTCCATGGACCACCTGTATCCAAATCACAGTGAACTTGAAAATACAGGTTCCATCCCACCAGATTAAAGAATAAGTATACGAGGGTACTCTTAGGTACACTGAAGTTTAGGAATACTGTCTCTGATGCTCTTCAAGGATAATGAGTGTTTATGAACTATTTGAACATGAAACAAAGTGTAGCTAACATTTCTTGAGCTCTTAATTCTGTGGTAGTACCTTAAGTTCTTGACTTCCTTCATTCAGTCTAACCATGCTCACCTGAAGTGTAGTAGGTATTGTGATCATCTTTAGAGGTAAGAAGAGTGAAGTCTAGAGACAATCAGAGAATTGCAAGACCAGAGCAACTGTCAGAGTCTGACACTAGAAACTCTGTCCTTAACTATTATGCTCTCCTGCTGGATTGGCACAGTTGTAAGTGAATATCAGTAGATCTCTTCAACATTTGGAGGACATGTTTGAAGATTGAAGAGCATGTTTTATTGAATTTTAACAAAATGAAATAATAACAGATAGTTGAAGAGTGGCGGAGGAACAAAGGTGTGCTAGGGTTAAACCTTTGGCCCCAGATGCTTATCTCTTAGAGCAACCATCTCACTGTCAGGATACCCTAGATTTGATTCTGTTCCCATTTACCTCAAATGCTAAGCAAAATTTTAAATTCCACTGGACTTTTCAAGAGTCCCATAGACCTGCCTCTAAGGCTTCTTAATCAAGCAGCCCTTGATTCATGAACTTAGCATATTCACACATTTATATATGAATTTGGCTTAATAATTTGAAACAATAGTCAAATGAAATTCAGAATTATAGTCATTTAGCCTACAGGTCAATAAGCTTTTTTTCTGGAAGGATTCAGACAGTAAATATCTTAGGTTTTGCAGACACACAGTCTCTATTATGACTGTTCAACTTGGTTATCACCAGAAAGCAGCCATGGGTATAAGCATTAATGAGCAAGCCTGTGTTCTAATAAAACCTTTTTAAAAATAAACCCGGAATTTGAATGCTATTTGATAAATTTCATGAAAAAAAAAATATATATATATATAAATAAATAAATAAAGACACCTTCCCCCATTAAGTGTAAAACTCTTCTTGGCTGGTAAGTATTAGAAAAACAGTAGCAGGCTGGATTTGGGCTACCCCAGGCCAGTTTGGCAACCCCTAATTTAGTTTATTTGCATACATGGTTGATTTTGAAAAAGTAGAGGAGAGGCTTTTGTTAAGTTTAATGTAAATAATAGTAAATGATAAGTGCTTTTGATATTTTAGACTATATGCTGATAATCTAATTTTCCTTTGTGTTGGCAAGAGCAGAATGGACATGCTGTGGTTTTGTGCAAGATTTATTTAAACTTCAGAGAAAAGAGTTTTGAGAACTAGTTTTTGAAACCAAAATTAGTCCTTTACTAAATTTGTATAAATATAGAACCTCTTTTGCTATCAGACTAAATGCTTTTCTTCAAATATTCAGAATCCTGTGGTTAGCCAAGAAATAATAGGCTAAAATAGGTTTATTGTATGAAAAATCTTTTTTTAAAAAACACAGATTTTATAAAATAATGACTGCAGTTTATAAAATATTAGTCTTATGAGTATATAAGAAAAGTAGAAGCTTCCTGTCCCCATCCTGCCATACCTGTTTTATTTCCCAGGTATTAGTTTTGATTTTTTTGTTTACCTGCCGGGTTTCTGTTCTCTCCACTAAAAGGCTCAGGGGTCACTCTAGTTAAACTGGGCTAACTGGACTGCATGAAATAACCACACAAGAGACACAAATACCTTTTTCTTTGGGGTCGCTGTGATGGCTCCTCTGACCTTAAGGGTCCGAAGAAAGAGAGAGAGAGAGCCCGAGCTGACCCCTTTTATTGAGGAAAAGCTATTCAAATGAGGCAAGGGGTCAGTTTTCAGGGGGCTGAGTCTATCTTCATGATATCCACTGTCAACAGGTTGACTGGGTAGGCCACACCCAAGGGCACAGCAAGAGAAGGGGACACACACAAGGCATTTGCATGGAAGATTCTATCCTAAACAGGGCAAGGGGTTATATTACAAAGGGACAGGTGAGCGTAGCTCCACCCATGGGGCTGTAGCAAGACACACCCATGCATGAGACACTGACCCTCACACCAAAGAAGGGTGGGAAAAGTTCTGCCACATTTCTGTGACTGAGCACCTCAGCACCCAGCCAGGGAGTGTAACTCAGTCACGTGTAAGGTTGGTCTCCCACATTTACCTCTTCTGAATTAATTCTAATGTAGAATTAGAATTAATGGCTGTTAGTGGAAGTTCTCAATTTTAAATATCAACCACTGGTTTTTGACTTTGAATTTTGAAGGTTTAATCCTTTCAGCATTATCCTTATACATTATCTCTGCACATCCTCCTGATGTAGCTGTTTACTACTTTTAGAATACATGAGTATTTATGATAGAAGCATTCATGCCTTTCAATATTTTTTCATACTTTGTTTTTCCTCTTTTTTTTTTTTTAGGTAATTAGAAAAAGACACTTTTTTTTTTTCCTTGGATCTCTTTTCATTAATTTATTGCCAGTCTCTCCAGACAGACCATGTAGATCCAAGGTCCAAGGGCTCAGTTTTGTTGCTGCTCCTTCTGTGTCCTCCGTTGTATTTTTCTCTTGGGAATGGTCTCTTGCTTCCCAACAGCCATTGTGGGGTGGAGTGTCCTTTTGCTTTTTCCTGGAATTCACCTGACCCCTTCATAGTGTGGTGTCCCCTGATTCTTAGATACAAAGATGTCCTTTTCTTTATATTCCCTTCTCCTAGTGGAATGCATTCTTTACATGCTCTTTGTGGGAAGTAGGAAGGGAAAGAAAATATGTGCGAGGTGAGCTTTGAGCACCTTGTCTGTCTGAAAATGTTTTTATTTCCTCCTCATCCTTACACCTGATTGTTCTTTGGGCTAGGCTTCGATTTCTTCGTTAAAAGCCACTTTCTACAGAATTTACAAAGTAATATTCCTTTTTTTTTTTTTTTTTTTTTTTAAGTTCCAGGATTGTCATTGGAGTTAGTCCAGTGCCATTCTTGTGATTCTTTGTAATCTTTCTACCTAAATCAAGATGAGTGTTTTACAATCTTGTCTTTATTCCTGGTATTTTGAAATGATAAATTTCTTTCACTTTCTCTTATTGTTAGGCATTTCGTGTTACTTTCAACTTGGAAACATTATTACCTTGTTTCTTTATAAGACCCCCGTGCTACCCTGTTTTCTCTATTCTTTCTAGATATTTCTGTTGGTCAGATATTAAATTTCCTGAATTGATCTCCATGTTTTTTATATTTTTCTCTCTTGCTTTCTGTTGTTGATTTTCTTTGATGTCCTACTTTCTTGGACATTATAATAACTTATTATCTGAGCTTTTGCTGCATGTTTATTAGCTACCTTCTTTGTGCCGGGTGCCATTGTAGGTAATGGGGATATAACAGTGAACAGCACAGATGTTATGTCCTGCCCTTACTTCTAGTATGCAGGTTTTCACATAGTCTTCCTGTTATTTTATTAGGTTTTTTTTTTTTGAAAGGTATGCTTATTTGTGTTTTATAGCCTTAAAATCTAATGGCTTTCTGTTCCAGTTCATTCAGGTACATAAACCTGTCTTTGTTATAAGAAAGGTCGGTTGCTTGGGCAGGGGATGGCGCTGGGGGATTTAAGTATTTTCCTATAGATTATTCACCCTTCCTGGATTTTTTTGCTTCACCATAGAACTCATTACCTTCTGTGGTACCTTGCATCTGTATTGGTTTCCCTCACTGTTGGCCCTTAGAGAATGCTAAAGCCCACATCTCTAACTTAATGTTTATTTTTTTCCTCTAAGGTATTGTGACCCTCCTTAATCTGATATTGTCTTCTCTCCTATTCAGTTTTCCTTGTGGATATAAGACTTGGCATTAAGTGTCACTATAGTGTGGTTTCAGAAGAGAACAGGAAGAAATTTGTCTTTCATATTGAAGAATTATTAGCTTCCAATTAAGAGAGTTCTTTGTCAATGATAGTTGATCAATAGAAATAACACTTAGGCTCGATGGTGAATTCCTGTAATCCTCGCTACTTGCAGGGCTGAGGCGGGAATATTGCAAATTTGAGGCCCAGGAAACATGGTGAAACTGTTTTGTTTGTTTGTTTGTTTGGTTAAAGATGTACTACATAAATAAGAAATTATGATTTTAACTTTATTCATAATATAGTATAAATATTTAGTTGGAATAATGTGAGTATTCCATATTTTAGAAGTTTCAATAATTCTCTAACAAGCATTTTCTTCTTTTAGACTTGCAGTAATCTCTGGGACAATCAGCAATTTCAAATAAGAGGTATTACTGATCATTTTTTTTTTTTTTTTGAGACTAGGGTGGTTTTTCTTCCTTTGAATACAGATTGCCCAAGGGCAGGGACACTTTGTGGATCACCAGCTTCATAACACCTAGAAGGGATCCTGACCCACAGACACTGTTGCTGAAGTAAATGAATGTGTAGTTCTTTTACAATTAACCACTGTTTTAATTTCAGTTTCGATTTTGAGTATTGTAAGATGGTGGTGGTGGTGGTGGGGGGTGGTTCTTGCCACATTTCCTTCCTTGCCATCTCTTAGCTTTAGAGGAAAGCCTAGACTGTTCACTAAGAAATCCACTGCCACAACTAGGAGCCATTAGATGGGGAAGAAGGGACACTTATCCTGTTTCATTCTCTTTCCCCAGTCCTCTGCCTGTCTCTTAGGCTTTTTACTCTCATCAGCATATAGGAGTGAAAAGCATAAAGTTTTATCTTTTTTAATTTTTAAATTTTTATTGGTACATTATAATTATACATAATAGCAGGTGATGCCATATTTGTACATGCACAAAACATAATTTGATCAGTCTTATTCCCCAGTACTTTCCCTTTTCCAATTTTCTTTTTATTATTTTAATTAGTTGACGATAATTATATATTCAGGGTTGATTGTGGTGTATTCCTACATGGACACAGCATGATTTGGTAGTTTTTATTCCCTCTTATTTCCCCATGCCTTCCTTCCTCTCGATCCCCTTCCTCAACCCTATTGATCTTCCTAGAAGAGAGTATTTAAAAGGTTCTTACCACAAAGAAATGGTAAAGGATTGAGGTGATGGATATGCTAAATCTCAATTTGATCTTTTCACAGTGTATATATGTGTGTCAAAACATCACACTCTACCCTTTAATATGTACAATTATTGTGCCAATTAAAAAACAAACTTCTTTTTTTTTTTTTTTTTTTGCTCTTTAATGTTGGTAGGGATCTTCAGATAAGATGGCGATTATTAGAAAACAAAGATTTTAGATATTTGGTTCTTACTTTTGACCCTGATGTTTTTGAAAAGAAAATTACTCAAAAATTCAAAGATTAATTCTATCAGGACATGTTGGGGGGATCCAGATATCTCTGGTGGGTAGATCTGGTTATACATCCCCTTCTTTATTTCTTTTTCTTTTTTTGCCCTAGGCTGTGCTGATTTCTTGGCTGCAAATTAGGTGTAGGGGTAAGTTAGCTGTCTACTTTAGTCAGCTTTTTCATCATAGTGACCAAAAGACCTGACAAGAACAATGTAGAGAAAAAAGAGTTTATTTGGGACTCATGGTTTCGGAGATCCTCATCCAGGGTTGGCTGACTCTGTAGCTTCAGGGTATGGCAGTCAGGGCCTGAGCATGCTAGGCAAATGCTTTTACACGGCCCCACACCAGCCTCCCAAACCTGACCTTCTGGAGAAGTTTTTTTTTTTTTTTTTTTGCCTCCTGGAAAAAAAATTGAGAAAAGAAGGATGTTTTGTAAGATTTATTTTATTTTAGGGAGATAGCACCCACATTATGACTGTTTTAAGAAATATTTTGTCTTCATAGCTATAGATAGTTTTGCAGATTGGTTAAATATATGAGTATTTTTTTAAGGTACAATAGGATAATTATTTTTGGTGTAAAATATATTCTTAGAGAAAACTAATTGTACCTTATACTCTTAAATTCTTCTGTGGAATATTAATTGACTTGAATCTAAGAGACTTTTTATAAAATTATATATCCCAAAACTTACGTTTTTCCAAACTGACTTTTATTTAAATTTTATAATTAATAAATTCTTATGTATCAAGTAATCAGCATAGGCAAGTTACTTAAGTGTTCTCAGCCTCTTCTCCACTCATACTTATTTGTAGATTTGTTGTAAGGGATTAAATAAATACTAATAAAACAAATTTGTTGACATTGAAGACTTAAATATTGGTTTCATCCTATTATATTTGAATGGCATAAGTGGCTTTTTAAAAAAATAACATACAGAAAGCAAAGTTGAAAGTAAATCACTGGAATCTCCAAACCTACAATCTAATTGTATAAAATGAACAACAGCACAGAATAATATTTTCTTTTTTTCTGAGCACTGATTGGAGTATGCAGTCTTAACTAAAGCTCAGAATCTTGGTTGGTTTTCATCTTTTAAAGATGGTCCTAACAATGTTAGTTTTCCACTTGAAGGCACTCTGTTCTGTTAACTTCTCTTATTTAACTTTTAACATTTATTGTCTTTTCCCCAGTGATTCAGAATCTGGTGATAGAGGCCTATACCTCAATTTTCTTTTGAATTTCAATGCTTAATACAATTTTTAAACATGTTTCAAGCACTGAATGTTTGGTTTTGTAATTGACTGATTTGAGTTCATTTAAATTTCCTAGATGTATAAAGGAACCAATTCTCATTGAAAATTTGTATTGTGCATGGTATCCTACTAATCAAACAACAACAAAAAGTCATGTTCATTAAAATGTTAGTTCTGAGGGTGGGGACTTAAATTTGTTATGTTACCTGCTGTAACCCTTTCCTGTATTGGAATAGTTCCTGTTACATTGTAGATGTTAAATGCTAGTCATTGAATGTATATGGTGCAAAGAGTTTTAATCAAGTAGTTAGATTTAGTGTCTCTAGTGTCTCAGCACTACTTAACTCTGTGATTGCAAACAAGAGGCCTGCTCTCAATGTCTTACCATTTATCTGTTAAATGTAAGGAGGGACATTTAATAGATTCCACAGGGCTCTTGGCATTTTTTGGCGGGGGGGGGTAGGATGGGGAAGAGGGTAAGTTTATTTTTGTTACCTATAGATAAAAAATACTTGTTAGAGTTAGGGATCTTAAACTGAACAGTTTTAGAAAGGTAGTTTACTGAACAATAGTAGAAAATTGAAAAGAACTTTCTTAGTTTGCTCCCTTTCTTCTGATTGTGCTTAGACCTACTTGTATAAGTTGAGCATCCCTAATCTGAAATGCTCCAAAATCTGCAACTTTCTGAGCACCAACATGAAACCACAAGTGGAAAATTTCGTACCATGAAGTTTTATTTCATGCATAAAATTATTTAAAACCCTGTATAAAGTTACCTTCAGGCTATATGTATAAGGTGTATATGAAATACATGGATTTTGTATTTTGAGTCGGATCACATCCCCAAGATATCTCATTATGTTTATGAAACTATTCCAAAATTTGAGAAGGTTCAGAATCTGAAACACTTAGGTCCCAAGCACTTCAGATAAGGGCAGCTTGACCCGTGTTTCATTCATCACATGCCCGTCTTCAGTTTCCCCTGCTGTCACCTTTTACACAGGAAAATATCCACCCCTTAGGGCTTAACTCACATGATATCCTAAATTGGAATAAGGCTAAAGCTAGAGTTTTTGGTAAATCCAAGTCATGAGGCTGGGACATTCACCAAATAATGATCAAGAAGCTTATCTAAGTAATTTGAAACACCCAGTATGTGGCTCAGTTAATTTGGGGTCAGTTAATAAAAGCTTATCTTGACTTAAGATACTTGAATGTCCATAACAGTTGAATCAGGACAGGTCACATTTGAGGACTGTAGGTGTAGTTTTCACAAAGAGCATAGACTTGCACAGTTACTATGTTGGGTCATATTTCACATTGACCATCTCTCATTTCCTCTAGGGTTATTTGCTCAAGAAGTGTGAACAGATACCACGCCTTCATTGAGTTTTTCTTTTATCTTCATGTGATACCTGTTCCCATTCTTGTTTCAGTTGTTATGATGGGGTGTTTATTTCTAAATTTAGTCAATGAAAAAGAAAGCTGTGGACTCAACTAGTTTTCTAAAGGTAGGCTTTTCCTTTGTAAAAGCCACACAGATTGAACTGACACATGAGAAAGCTTATCAAATGCCTGTCTCCTGGAACCTGTCCAGTCTCTCCTTGCATGGTCCAAGATGCTATCCCTACCAGCTCATGTTTCCAGTCTTGAGGTGCTCCCTCACTTCTGAAACACAAAATTAAAACTTAGCCCATAGGGTTCATTTTAGGTAAGCTTTGCAAAGATTCCATTTTTCATTGGCAAAAACAATTTGGAATCATGTTAATTTTTTTTTGTGCTGAGACAGAGTCTCCTAACATTGGACATTATTCTTGTGTGCTGGAAATTGAAGATATGTTGTCATAGCTGTGAGTTCTATCACATCTTTGCTATTATTTTCTGAATAACCTCAATGCATTAGTTTCAGTATTGGCAGTGATTTAGTGCAGTTAGTTAGAAATAAGTAGGAATTATGCCTCTATGAAATTTGCAGTTTCCATCTGTTACATCCAGCTATCTGAATATGTTTGTCAGTTATTCTTAAACAATCCTTTGTCACTTGTGCATGTATTTCAATGTGGGTTTTTTTTTAAAATCTTTTCAACCATAATTAGAAAGGTGTTTATTAAAGTAACCAATAACTTATGACAGTCTGTAATGGTTGTTGCAGTAAGTTTACAATTGACATGCTATTTTGTTACTCCCACAAAGGAAAGTAAATAATAGAGTTGGGTATGGTGGTATGCCCTTGCTGACATGAGGAGGATTGCAAGTACTGTGAAAAAAGAAAAAAAAAAAAAGTAAAATACTATAGAGTTTCTCCTAAAAGAGTTTTTCTTGGGTATGTGTGCTGGGTACTGAGCCCAGGACTTCACAGATGCAAGTGTGTGCTGTACCATGGAGCTATACCTCTGTTTGCCCCCAGAGTAGTTTTTACTGCTTTTAAACTATTATAATGGTTGATTTAATTTGACTATATGGCAGTGGAATTGGTTTTATTTTGATAGATGTTTATGCCTATTTCTTGGGACCTCTAAGAAGTACAGTCAAGTTTAAGCAAGAATTCTAGACTTTTTCTGAAACACTGGGGCTTAATCAGAAATGATTAGAAACCTAAGTTGTGAAGAATTGAGTAGTAGCTAGCTGCAGGCCCATCGCTAATTATGGAGGCGGAGCAGGACAAGCCTAGCGCCTGGCCCTGGCGTGGACTGTCTGATGTAAGAAACAGATGACACATGTAGTAACTCTTGTTCTGTTTCTTCCTCAGCCTTAAAATAGGTGTGATGATTCTAACAGGCGACCTAGCGGAATCTGAGGGTTGTGCTGGAGAAATAACTTCCCTGAGGATGTGATGTGTCAGCAAAGATTTGAGAATCAGTGGGAGAAGATAGTTAGCCCGTAACTCTGGTGGGTGGGTCAGGGAGGAAGAGCGTCTTAGGTCATAGGAACAGTGCTTGGAAAGGCCTTGCAGTAAGAGGAGGTGAGTGACCTGAGAGGGACTGGCAGGCCATAGTGGTGAGGCTGGAATGGCAGGAAATTGGGAGAAATCTTGACCCCAGTGAGTTTTAGAGTTTTCAGGGCTGTTAAGGATTCTGGACTTTATCCTTAGAGGTCTGGGAAACCTTTAATAGTTTTAAGCAAATGGACAATGTAACCCTGAACAGGAAAGTTACAAAGTATTGTCTGAGTTGTCTTAGAAAACAGGGTTTCTTTTGAAATCTGACAAGTTGTGTTGAATAAAGTAGTGATTTTAGAAACTCTTTGGAATGTGGGTAAGGTTAGGCTTTAGAATTTTGAAAGGGTGATTTTATTTTTTAACTTAGATAAGTAGAAGAAAGCACTTCCAAGTTTTTCTCATGAATGTTGAATTTCTTATGACTTCATGTGAGAAGTAGTAGCTAAAAATGTGGTCAAACTGTACACAGCAATTTACTTTGAAAAGATAAGGCTTTGATTTGTTGATATCCTAAATTATTTATAATGTGTGAGAACTTTAAAATTTATGTAGTAATGTTGTATATATTGGAATTTTTTTTTGGTATTGGGGATTGAACTCAGGGGTACTCGACCACTAAGACACATCTCATTTAGCCCTTCTTTTTATTTTATTTAGAGACAGGGTCTCAATGAGTTGTTTAGTGCCTCAGTGTTGCTGAGGCTAGCTTTGGACTTGGATCCTCCTGCCTCAGCCTCCCGAACTGCTGGTATTTCAGGTGTGCACCACCGCGTCCAGCTGTGTATTTGAGTTTTGAAGCACTTGCCAGTTTTTGTGAGTTTAATTTTTCACCATTGTCGTAGTTACATTCTCCATTGTTGTAGTTATAAGATTGCATTTTGAGGAGTGGGGTGGGTGTGTGTGTGTGTGTGTGTCTGTCTGTCTGTCTGTGTGTATGTGTATTCAGTTTTATCTTCCATTTTTGTAGTGGTTTCAGATGAGTAGGGTTGGATGAATAAAAGGATATTATAGCACTGGGAATTGCTAGGACATGAGTAGTGCTAAAGATGATGACTAAATGTGGGCAGTCTTCAGGGAAGACTCAGGAAATCAGGATATATATTCTTAGGGAAGATAGTGTGATCTAAGCATGGAATCTCTGCCTGATTGAGAAGAACAACTGGGGGTAATTTCAGATGCCCATGTTGGACTGAGCAGAGGGTGGGAGGCAGATTAAATGAAATTCTAAAGCATTCTTCCCCCTTCCATTGCACTGTTGGGGTCTGCAGCCACCCTGATGCTGTCTGTCCAGGTGTCCATGGGAAACCTGCTTGTGGAATAATCCACCCATAGATGTAGTGCCTGTTGTTGGTTTTTTCAAGTTAGAGGCAATACCTGCACCAATGTAGAACCTTACACTAATTACCTGTTCAGGTTAACTTTATTGTTATTCATAGAAGCAAACCAATAACCAAGTCTTACTTGATTTTTTAGAAAAATTAATAGCATGAACAAAATAGAAAAATCAATTCGATTTGTAGGAAACTAGTATCTGCGGGAATAAAGAGTTTTGTGGACTGAGATTTGATAGTAATGTACCTTTAAAAGAAAGATAAACTGTAAAAAAACATGCAGTCAAATTGTCATTACTTTAAAAATGGATTCTACTGTCATGTATAACTAAAAAGAACAAATAAAAAGAAAAAACAAAGATGGGTGTTATGGCATATGCCTGTAATCCCAGCTTCTGGGGAGGCTGAGGCAGAAGGATTGTGAGTTCAAGGCCAGCTTCAGCATCTCAGCAAGATCCTGTCTCTAAATAAAATGCCAAAAGAAAAAAAAAAAAAAAAGAGCTGGGGATGTGACTCAGTAGTTAAGCGCCCCTGGGTTCCATCCCTGGTACCTAAATAAATAAATAAATAAGCTCTATAGTTATTTTTAACTTTTTGGAAATGAAATGAAAATGGCCAGGGCCAAGATCTAAACTACTTAATGTGAATCAAGTCAAAGTTATCTCCCAGAAAGAGAAACAGCAGTATGAGAAGAGTTAGGGGCTCAGAGCTTCTAATGTTTAGTGAGGGCTCTTTTAGAGAATAGACAGTTGAGAAGAGGAAATACCAATAAACAATAGAAGAAAATTTCCTGGAGCTGAAGAAAAAGAAGTCCTCAGGATGAACTAGGACCTGAAAAACCTCCACCTAGCTCTAGTTGACTTTCAAACATTAAAGAGACAGTCCTAAAAAGGTTTAAAGAAGAAGGTGGTTGACAGTGCAACAGACATCAGAGATCTCACAAGAAATATTGGTGCTAGATGGAAAATGAATATGTAAAGTTTTGAGTGAAAGTTATTTTCAAACTATAATTTTGTACCCAAGAATATAAACCAAATGTGGGGATAAAAGGGAAAGACTTTGTAAGAATTTAGAAGGTTTTACTCCCTTAATGATGGAAATGTTACATGGATAAAGATGTGACATCTGGAAAATAGTGGCCAAGGAGATGACCTGGGAAAGCCGAGGGAAATGAACTAAAAGAGGGAGCTACTCCCAGTTAGTTGTACGACGTTCTTGCCCTGGTGGTTAGGGGCTAGTGTCAACACTTTCTTTCCTTTGGTCCTTTCACATCTAATGATCACCTTATAGCTGTATTAACCACAACTCTAAAAGAGTTGAAAATAAGTCTTGGCCGTATAAACAGAGTATCCACCAGACATAGAGATGGACAGTAAGGGAGGGCAAGTGTACTAAAGGTCTGCCGGAAGTCAGATACCAACAAGGTGGTACTTGGTCTGCCTACTTAATGTTGTATGCTAATTGTGTAATTTTCTTCAGATTCCAAAAGTGGTTCTAGGCAGGGAAAGGAAAGAGACTCTCCTGTTTTAGACTCTTTTGTAAATTTTGATGTTCTTCTGTGTGAGTCATATCACGAATGGCTTCGCTTAGGTCTAAGAAATAGTTTTTCCCTTGACCAAAACTCTGTTTATATATTTGCTTCCTACCACCTCTCAAGGTGAGTGGCTCAGAGGCCCCTGGATTATAAGCCATGTGTTTTGTGCCCCTAACTGGAAGAGTCTTTTAGCCCAGGAGACCTTGGCATTTTGACCTCATCACTATTCTATGGGGGAACCCAGAGGTGCTGTCTAATGGTGGGCTGAGCTTGGCTTTCCCACTACATTGAACACTGAGAGGCAGGAAGACTTGATTAGTGATCACTAGACTTACTTTCTACTGTTTTCAGATAGGAGATTATTTTTCCTATTTCTTCAGAGAACTAAGTTCTGTGACATCTCAGTGATTTCATGTAGGATGTAGAAGCTACTCTAGCCGGTGGTCATGGCTTGCATTGTGGCTGTAGTCTCAATCGAAAGAGGCTGTCTATAATCTGTATGCCAGAATCACATCAGGGACAGATGATCAGGCCATTCTTTCCCCTGGGTTCTGGATTAAGTTATTTTCACGGAGGCCCTCACTCGTGTTCTGTGGGCACTTTCACTATCCTGAAGTTTGACTTAAGCTGTAGCAGGCAGGCCTCAGGGGAAAATCACTTCCGTAAAAGGGAATTTCAGACATGCCTTTGAAGTGTAGTTTCTATTAAAATTAGATTTTCATCTCCCTTATTAACAGCAGCTGAGAAGTCTGATGATGACTTGTGAAGTGAGAGACCACACTATAAGGACAACACTGATTTGATCTGGGTGGGATTAAAGATGCCAGATTATCTTCAATTGTGACAAGTCATTAAGTGCAACAAGTTGACATTTCAAGTTGACCTTCTCCTTCCAGAACCTCATTTTTTAGCTCTCTCTTTAGATCATTTTGGTTAGAGAAGTCCTACAAAAGGATCCACTAATCAGGAATGGCAGTGCGGGAAGGATGAAGTGTGTGGTCGAAGCAGAAAAGGTCTGATTTTTTAAAATTCTGATGAATAGATACTATAACCATTAACATCATAATAACTGTTAAGAAACCCTTAATACCTAGGATGCATTTGAACTACCAAAATCCAGAATCAAAAGTGAAATTCTGATCCATATGGAATAAGTATTATCTATAATAATATACTAAGTAGAATGGAATTTTGAAACTTTCATTAAACAAATATTTATTAAACATTTACCTGTTGATCATTAGGGTTATATATTACCCCTTAATTGCTTTCAAACCAACTATATTTTAAAATCTTAAAAATATAGTGTTGAGGTGACTTCCTTGATTAGCTCTAGATATTAGTTATGTAGATAAATGAACTTTTGTTAGCTGTTTCTTAAAGGTCATATGTAAGTCATGCTTTTGTGGATTTTTACATTTTTAATTTAACTAGAAATTTAAATATTAAACATTTACAGTGACCTGGAATCATAGGGTATGTGTGTGTATGTGTGTGTGTGTGAGTGTGTGTGTGTGTGTGTGTGTGTGTGTCTATCTTAGCTACTGATTTTAAATTGTTGCATTTGTCCCCATGGGTTGAATGAATGGAAGCTATAGGAAAAGATTCAAGTTAACCTAGTAGGTTTGTCTAGTTGTAATTTGAAGATTGAGAAGTTTGGGCACAATGACTGACTTAACCTTTTAAAATGGTTCCCAAGATGCCAATTAGGGGCATGTTCTGGCTTTTTAGCCCTTCTCTTTACCTGAAATTGATATATACATCATAGCTAAATTTTCTTTATTTTGTGTATGTCAAGCAAATTGCACTATAAACATCTGTTTCAAAGTAGGAGTACTATTTTCTAGCCCCCATATGCTTATTTATTAGGTCCTGGAGCATTTTGGAGAAATTAATGCTACTCAAGTTTACGCAGTAGAAAATAGTGGATCAGTAAGCTGCACACCATATGTTCCTGATCTTGGGGCTTGCTCCGCTTGGCACCAAGTCAGCAGTGCTTACTTACGTACTGTGGCTAATTTTTGTCTCAGTCTAGGCAGATTATAGCGTGAAATAGTAGTGTACCATCTTTATCTTGGTTTTTAAATTCTCCTGTTGAAATCTGTCCAGATATTTGAGTGCATCTCTGTGTTGGGCATTTCTGTAGGCTCACGGTACGTAAAGGTCTGGCATGATGGACCTGGGGAGTTTGCACTGAGAGAATGGTTTATGGAACCAAAAGCCTTCCTGCCTTGGAGTTTTCTGGCATAAATCAAAATGCTGTTGTCCAGATAAAACTTCCTGCTGATTTATTAATAGGAGAATAAAAAATACTAAAGTTTTCTTGTAACTTCACTGATTTTAGACCACTCTGTAACTGATATTAGTAAAGGGCTCTGCATTTGAATTCCTCTGTTTGGCTTGGAACTGAGGCCTGCATACCTATTGCATAAAGAAGGAATACAGCAGATGATTCAAAGTCTGGTAACCTGGCCTGCCTTCCTTTCCCTTCCTTTCCAGGAATCTGGTAATTTATAGGACTTTAGGAACATGTGGTTTGGGAAGAAACCATATTTCTTAAAAGTATGACCCCTGGGATGTTTATTTCCATTCAGGTGGTCTTTGGACAAATAAGAGAACTGTCAGATGTTCTGATCAAACTGTTGAAGGTTTGTGCTGCATTACTTAGTTTCTGAGTTGGTAACATTTGAGGAACCATGAAGTCTATGAAATTGTCTAAATAAGATAAAGATCATGTCCATCATTCAAGAAGACTAGGTTAAATTTCCTAAAAATTAGGAAAGGTGAAAAGTGGAAAATTTCTTCAGATGCTCTTTTCTACTCCCTAACTTTTAGAGCATTTTCCCCCTCAGATTGTGTTTTTGCTACAATATGGTAGAAATGTTCATTTTAAAAACACTGTATAGTTTGCAAATGCATGTTGCAAACTTTCATCTTGTACTCACTGTAGTCCTGCTTATTGCCCTCCCACAAAGTACCTTTTTTTTTTCCATCTGAGAACAGTGTAACATTAAGATGTTTTATGATTTATTCCAAATATCAAAACTAGCCCATGGCAGGATGGAGACAGAGGCTCAGGTAAGTAGATTCTGACTCCAGTGTCCTTTTAGTCTTTGGTTGGGTTTTATGACAATGTAATGTGGGAGATTACAGTAAAGAAGTGTTCCATCAGCCTTCACTGTTATGTCTGAATACCTGACATTCCCCTGCAGTATAGTTCTAGCGGCGTGCATTTTTCCAAGTGAATTATCACAAAACTGGTATGTATGTTAGCTCAGGTTGACGAACTATGGCCTATTGGGCTTTTTGCCTGTTGTCATAGTGCTCATCAGCTGGGAATGCCTTTCATGTTTTTAAAAGTTGAAAAAAATGAAAAGAATAATTTCATGACCCCATGGAAATTTTATTAAATTCAACTCAGTGTGTATAAAGTTTTATTTGACACACAATTATGTTCAAGCATTTGCATGTCTTCTGTGACATTCAAGCTATGATGTCAGAGTTGAGCAGTTATGAGTGCGATCCCTGTGGCCAACAAAGCCTAAAATATCTGTTAGCCAACTCTTTACAGAAAACATTTACTAACCACTGTGCTAGCCTATTGTTGTCATCTCTGACATGGAATGCATGTCTTATAGATCCCATCTAGACTCTTCTTACCAAGATCTTTTACCCCATCATCTAGAATTCACAGTGACTGGTTACCTTCACTCCCTAGGGCTTGTTGGTTTGTTCTAATTGTGATTTTAAGTCCTTGGACGTCACCACACATGACTATCCTTGTCAGTTCTTCTGCATAAGACAAGGATCCTTTACAGAATCATAAAGCAGACACTTAACAATGTTTCCAAATGTTTTATTGATGTTTACATGTTGAGATTAGTTTTGTTCCAGAGATATGCTATCCAGACTCATCTGGCAATGACTTGCTTCTCCATGGTTAGCTTTTCTTGTCTCCAGTGGTGGCCATTCCTACATGAGGCTGTGTTTTCCAGCATCTGCCTTCTCACCATAATTATTGCTTTCTAGTTAACACAAAAAAGGGGGCCTTAAAACCCATCTTCATCCTCTGTGTTCTCTGTTCTGTCTTTTCTGAGGAAGAGAGGAGACCCCAACCCCCTTCCAAGGCTGCTCCCTGCAGGTCATCTCTGTCCCATTCCTCTGGTCTCCAGGGTCTTCCTTCAGTGCCTGCCCTTTTCTTTTTTCCACTGTTTTTTTTTCCCTCCTCTTCTGTGAATATGCAGGTCTCCTTGATCCTAAAAACCATCTCATTCTCCTTGAGCCTATGTTCCTCAAGCTACAGTTTCATTTTTCTTTGGTTTGGTGGCCAGTTCTCTCTCCAGAGATTTCTACTTCCTCATCTTCTGCCTGCTTGATTCTTAACACTCCTCTGTTGACTTCTCTCATTAGGGACCTAGTTGTCCTAGCCAGAAGCCCTTTTCTTTGTCCTCCTCCTACAGGACTTCTCTGCAGGGGTGGCGGCTGTTAGCTATAGCTCCCTTGTCAGCTCTTCTGCATTAGTCATTTTGGTTTTTTGAGTTCCATCCATCCTTCAGCTTTCTGAGTTCTCAGTTTCCTTTACTGATCTCTCTCATTAATTATTCCTTCCTTAACTCTTCTCTTTCCCTCTAACATTCCCCGTATTTGATTTCCTTCCTGCCTGTGTCCCCCTTTTCATCCAACACCTATGTGTTGATGTTCCCTGAATCTCTTTAGCCCTGTTTCCCGAGTTCCAACTCTGGACCAGATTCCAGCACATTAGGCATGTCTCGTAACCATCTTAGTTCAACTCATTTTTTTTTCTCCTTGTGCTTCATGTTCTTTATCTTCGTGGGTGACATGAGTGTCTTGGGGACCATGTCATTGATTATGGTTCTCTCCTTTTCTCCACTGTGTTCATCGGGTTTCTGGATATTTCCACTTTTTATCAGATGTGGCTTATTGAACTTGTTCTCACCAGATGTTGTACTCATGCTTTAGGTGAAGACCTTGTCTTGTCTCGCCAGGTCTGCTCGAGAAGCCTCCTAACAGGTCTCCCAGTCATTAGTCTCTGACCATTTACTTAACCATTTTATGCCTAGATATGTCATCATAAAACACATATCTAATCATGTCTTTTTCCTTCTCAAAGTCAAAATACTAATTGTATATTAGTGTGTATGCTGTGTATAAGTCAGGGCAGAAATCAATCCTGCCAACCTGTCCAGGCCTAGCTCTTCTTTCATATGCCCTGTGCCTGAATATTAACCATTCCTTGACTGTACAGTACCCTTTCATGCCTCTGTCAGTTCACATGTGCTATTTCTAGCCAAAACAGTATTGTATTCCTATAAATGCCTCAATCTTCAAGGGTCATTTTAAACTTAGTGTCTTCTAGTGGAGGCTTGAATTATTGTCATCACTTTATTCTGAGTGCTTTTACTGCTCTTCCTGTAGCAAGGTACAGAATTCTCCAGCTCACTAGCTTGTCTTCTGCAATAGCTCTTCTTTAGAAATTGGAGTGGGAAGGAGTGGAGAGCAGTCAACGTATTTTATTCAACTCGGTATCTGTGGCATCTGGTATTATACAGCCAAGATAGTGAGTGCCTACTCAAGTGAAATCAGTTTGTAAAAGAGGTGAGAGCATGGACGCCAGGCAGATTTCCCAGAATGACTGTGGACAGGGAACTGCAAAGTAGTGTTTTCTATGAAAGATATTTAGGTAACCTCTGGAGACTCACCTTTAATATTTTTTTGGTATCTCTTGGTAAATGTTGATGACTCTGGAAGTGGCCTCTAATATTGCATGTCAGAATCAACTTGTGGTACTTTTTTTCCCCCCCCTCTTTTGCTCAGGGCTACATAGGACTTAAATGATGGTGGTCTGCTCCTTAAGGCAAAAACATGAATGATTAGTCATTGATAAAAGAGAATAAAAATTTGGCTAGCTGAGAAGAGAGGTGTGAACAAGGAGATAGAAAATCATGACTTAATTAGAGAACAGCCTATAAATTTTAATAAAACAGATCTAAATTTTGCTGTTAATAAGTTATTATCAGAACCATTAAAAGCCGGGAAAGAAAACACAGGGCTGCTTTACACCTATTTTTCTTTTTAAAAAAATATTTTTATTTTTTATTTGTAGTTGGACACAATATCTTTCTTTCTTTATTTTTTATGTGGTGTTGGGGATCGATCCCAGACTTCCCCCGTGCTAGGCGAGCGCTTTACCGCTGAGCCACAACCCCAGCCCTAGACCTATTTTTCTACACTGCCAAGATGGTCCATCCTTGGGGAGGGATGGTGGTTTTAGACCCCCTGCTGTGATTCAAGAGACAGCTAACAGAACATGGCACATTAGAGTTTTGCCTTTTAGGATCTTATTCTTTGGTAAGAAATGGGGAAAAAAGAGAGAATATTAGGTTTGCTTTTCTAGAATAACTAATGGAGCCTTCTGTGAGAAGCCACTAGAAGAAGTAAGAGTACTACCCTCCAGGGCTTTCCACTGAACCAGGCAGCTGAGATGCATATGTTATTGATGGTAGAGTGTGTAGAACTTCTGCTAACCATGATCATCATTGGGAACTATTTCTTCGATTAAAAAAAAACAACAGTGGCATTTCAAGATTTTAAGGAAGCTTCATTGCTTTCTTTGTTACCCTCTTGCATGATTAATTGTCAGCTGATGGGTTTGGCATAATCCTTCATTTTATTTGTGCAGTGCAGCATCGTGGGAACCAGTTTATCCTAGACACTGACTCCTGTTTAATTTTGATGGGTCGGTTACCCTAGTCTCAGGTACTTGCCATTAGTGATGTAAAATCATTTAGTATTGGAGGTCATAAGACTGAGATTGATAAAATTTAACAATTTAGTAGTTACTTAGAAGTTTCAAGGAAATGTTCTCATAGGTTGATATCTTCACTAAGCTTCCCAGCTGGATTGAAATGTCCAGACTAACATCTGTGTTCAGATATTATAGTAAATTATGGTTACTTTAAGCAGCTGGATTCAAGGTAGGAGTGGTAGGATGGTTTGAAGTAAGGAGTTAACTTGCCAAAGTTTTGAGAATGCAGTGTCAAGATGTGTTAGATACTGAATTGTCTTTGTAATGAGGAAAAAGTGTGAAAATGGTTTGTCTACAGAACATATTAAAATGTTGCTTTATTTTTTAACATTTTTCAGTTTAATATAG
The DNA here is from genome assembly GCF_045843805.1 of Urocitellus parryii. Taxonomy (NCBI): domain Eukaryota; kingdom Metazoa; phylum Chordata; class Mammalia; order Rodentia; family Sciuridae; genus Urocitellus; species Urocitellus parryii. The sequence continues at coordinate 69,708,130 of NC_135532.1, forward strand.
TACTGATCTTTTGAGGGTTATTGTGAAATTCTAATTAGATCAATTAATTTTTTTATATGAATTAAGTCAAATCACTTTAATTTGATTTTGATTATGTGCAGATACATATATTCAACAAAATTTGAATAGTTTCTTTCTTTGCAGGGGATAGATAGTGAGGGGTTGGGCACTTTTCCACTTAATTACATCTGTAGTTCTAGTTCTTTTATTTTTATGTTTTAGATTTTGAGACAGGATCTTGCTATGTTGCTGAGGTTAGCCTCAAACTTGTAATCCTCCTGCCTCAGCCTTGCTGGGATTGCAGATGTGTGCCACTCCTCCTGCTATTTCTTGTATTTACTATTAATTTAGGCTCAAAGATGATCAAGGATTGGTAGAAATGTATAGTTCCTGGGAACTTTTTTGTTGTCACAGAATAATTTTTGGTGGGGGTAATTAAAGAACTGTAGGTTCTTAAACCTGTCCTGTCCCCTCTATTCTTATTACTTTCTTCATGTTATCATTTATCAGATCTGTGGGGTTTTTCATAGTTTAGTGATATACAATGATGAATAAAAATATACAGGTGTTGTAATTTAAGTAGGCAACTCTGAAGATATATAGAAAGTTAATAAGTAGATCATTAAGCACTTTGAATCTCTCTCTCTCTCTTTTTTTTGCATAAAGATGAATTATCAGTCTGCAGCTTAGTCCCGTACTACATTCACTTTAGTGGAAAATGTTTAACAGACAAGGAGACAGTAGAAAGTCTAACCAGTAAGAGTAGTGTGTTTTGTTTCTGTTGTTTTGCAGTGTGGTGGTACCAGGGCCTCATGCATGCTAGGCAAGCGCTCTATCACTTAGTGGGCAAGCAACATCCCCAGCCCAGGAGTGTATTTTTAATACAGTAGTTTCAGAAAAACTGTAAAGGTGGACATGAAGTACATAGCAGTGGATAAGGGCAATAGTGAGATGATGTGAAGTACTGTTAAGATCTGAGGATAAATGAGAAGCCACTGCATCATTGAATGGATGAGAGCAACACAGTTAAAGTGATGACTGACAACTTTGGTGTTGGGCTCACTCAGGCTGGCTGAGGACAGCTTTGCTGCCTGTGTAGATGCAGGTTTTTGAAGAGCAGGTAGTGGTAATATGGAGAGAGATGGTGAGTGGCTTAAGGAAATTGCAGTAGAACTTGGAGCATGCAGTTGCTCAGTGTGCTGGGAGGCAGTTGGAAAGAAAACCTTGCCAAGTATGATACCTTTACCCAGTGCATTATTATTTTAGGGCCCAACTGTGTACAATTCTGGGGACTGGAAAATTAAATGGAAAAAAAAAATCCATGCCATTTCCAGTTTTTCTTATAAATAGATCTTTGGAGGAATGTAGAAAATTTTCATTGCTATTGTTCAGTAGTTTATTTCCTCCTTTGGCAAAATTGTCTCTTTCTATGGTCATTTTGATCATCTTTGTGTCTCTCAAATAATTTAACATCTTTATATGAAAAAAATAGTTAAATTAATTGAATGTAAAAGATAAAACTCACCTTTTTAAGAGTTCTTTCATATTTTTCTTTAGAAAAGCAATTTCTGTTATGATTCTTCAGCTACATAGTGAAGAGTGAGGAGGATGTGCATGCTTCCGCTCCTCTCCCCCTCTCCTCCTCCACTACAAGCTTGGGGGCATTAATAGAGCATCGTTGTTTTGTGAGCTTGCCTCTACAATAACTCTCCTCCCTCTTCTTTAAACCCCAATGCTGAAGAACAATGTAGAACATTCTTTCTTGCAATAGATGCTAATTGTGTTCTTAGCTGGGATCTTGCTGTCACAGCCACAATAACTGTGTCATTGTGCAGGGAAGCCGGGTCACAGTAGTTATTGTGCAGAATAATGAATGCTGTTTATTTGTGATGTGTCGTTCACTGCATCTGTGGGTGAGAACACACAGTCACTGTAATTTGCCTGGCCAGCAATCAAACTGATGTAAAATAACATCATCTGTTAAGCAAGTTAGCAGCCACAAAGAACTATTGACCTTTTTTTAAATATAGAATATTTAATGAGAGACTTTGAATAATGGAAATGGAGGATGCAAGAACAGCTACCTAGTGTGTGTTGCATGTTAACCCCTATTTTGCAGTATATTTCCTGGTCAAGTTGACCTATACAGAAGCGAGGGACTGGGAGTGCATGTCTGCTGTGGCTCAGAGTGGGAAGAGTTGCTTAAGCACAGTAAATTATGGATGGATATGTGACATAAATGTCTGGCGTCAATTGAGAACCAGGCTTCGTGGCTGTGTCTCCTTAATGAAATGTGGATTCTGAAAGCATCCCTGCCGGCTTCTTTCACCTACGTAAGGAAAAGATAATTGGAATGTGATGGTGCTTACCTTAAGAGTTCTCGCTAAAGTAAAAGGAAATGTTCTGCTGTTTTAAGTAACGTCCATGGGATTTTACAAGGCTCTCAAGAGATTGAGTTTGGCAGCTGATTATTTTCTTGACTCTCCACATCCTACAATTTTTCCCCATCCCATTGCCCATTTTCAAGTACTTCTCAGCTGTAGGACTGCTCCTTAATGTTGCTCATTAGAAGGGACTTGGGAAATGATTTTCAAAGCAGTTCATTTTATGCTTGTTTCTTCCAAGTTTTGTCTAATAAATAGAAACCAAGTTATTGCTGAAAGCGAAGTTTAACCTGATTTATATGTACCTTTACTGTATTCCCTGCTGTCCTGCATAGTAGATGTCTAAATGATTCCTTTTCAGAAAACATTCTAACACAGTGATTTATACCATGTGAAGAAGAGACAGTAAATGATGTCCAGTGTCATAAGATTTTACAATTTCAGATCTTTTTCGTGGTCCTGGAATTTAGAGATTCTAAGGGGATGGTATCTTGGGAGGGAGAAATAAACTAGGACAGATGAGATAATTTAACAGTTATCTTACCTGCCCATTATAAGTATAATTCCTTTTTTAAAATTTTAATTCAATATCAAAATAGTATTAAAGTAATACCATAGATAGTCCCATTTTTTTTGTTAAGTTTATATATTTTTATGTGGTGCCGAGGATTGAACCCCGTGCCTCACACATGCGAAGCAAGAACTCAACCGCTGAGCCACAACCTCAGCCCTGAGAATCCCACTTTTAAAATTCAAATAATATGTATTCCATGCAGAAAACTTGGGAAATATATATATATATTTAACTTTAAGCAATCACCAATCATCTCTGCATTGCCATGTAAAACGGCTGTCACAATGTTTTGGTGTAGAGGCCCTTCTGCTAGTGTGTTTGTCATTTTTCCATTAACCTTATTTTCAGGTCAAGGTCATTTGGATGTACAAGTCATTTTAAGTTTCTCCCAAGTACAAATTGGCATAAAAGATTTTTTATTCAACATGTTGTGGTGTTTATTGAAAATTAACCTAAAAATATAGGACTGTGAATGGTTAATATTAGAACATTTTTGCACAGTTTCTTAAGTCTTCAAGTTTTTTTATTTAGTTTTTCTTTTGACACTGAACTTTATTTTATAGTACTTAAACCTTTATTCAGAAATGGGAAATGTTTCTAATTTAGAAATTCAAATACATTTTATTTCATGAAGGCATTGACTTTAATCCAAGTAAGAATAATTTGCTTTCTCTTAGTGGATGTTTAAATGGGACCCTAATTCTCAAATTGGTTATTTTTACATATTTTTCCCTTAGATAAATGAAAACCAATTAAGATATTCTTATGAAAAGTTGATTTGTTTTTCTTTCTTTTAAAAAATCTCTTCCCTTTTTCCTTTTGACAAATGGACATCTGCTTGTATATAGCTAACTGCTGCTGTTTTTTGCTTCTGTGACAGCTAGCCGATGGCGGAGTCTCTTCTCTTCAACGGCCTCACTGGCTTTTCCTTATAGTCCAGTTGCAAGACTCAGCCCTTATAGCAATGGCATTAATACTCCCAGCTTCTCTAAAACCTCAAATAAAGCAATACTAACACCTGAAAGAACAGGTAATATTTCAACTTCTTGACTAGTTGCTTGCTTTGCAATTCAGTCACTAAACTCAAACGTTCATCTTTCATTGAAAAGTTTGAGGGTAATCTTGATATAATGAAGAGTTTTGCTGCATCCTTATTTCAATATCAAAAGGCCTAGCATTAACATGTACTCTAACAGCACTGATCTCAATTGTGTGTAGGAGACTGTCTTCCCCTTTTACAAAGCACACATATTGTTGTGTGTTTCCAAATGCCTGATGTGCTTATATAGTCAGTGGGTCAAACAACTAGTTTTTATAATGATTCAATTTTCCAAGATTGCAAGTCTTTATATCTTGTTTTTTTGTTTTTGTTTTTTGTTGTTGTTTTGTTTTTAATTTTTTTCTGGGAGTTTTATTTTTTTTTAATTAAACTGGGGCTAGGTGGAAAAAATAGCCATAGGTCTCACCATTTCCTTGTTTGTCTCAGCACTGGTGTGTTCCATTCCTACAGTTTTCTTCCATTTGGGTCCTTTCTTCTTTGGTTCTTGTATCTGAAGCCATTGCTTTTTCACTTTTGTGGGTGGCTCCAAGTCTCCCGTGACTACTCACTGGTGTATATTATGAGGGTTTTGTATGTTCCTTTTTATGAATGTGTGCCTTTAACATGTGATAGTTTCCATTTTTGATACTACTGTATGCACCTATTAAAGAATGGGCCGGATTAAATTATAATTAAAAATTACATAAACCCTTATAGCAGTACAGAAACATACATGTATGATTAACTGAAAGTGTCCATAAATATGTATTTTCATACAATACCTTTAGATATTTGTGTCAGTGAGTTGTTTATTGTGATTAAAAACTTGACAGTCTGGTTGTGTGGCTCAGTGGTAGAGCACTTGCCAGCATGTGCAAGTCCCTGGGCTTGCTCCCCAGTGCCACACACAGAAAAAAATGACATGAAATTTATCATCTTAAAATTTTTTTAGTAGGCAGTGCTGAGTGATTTTGTTTTTTAATTTTAAAACATGAATTTAAGCAACAGTAGTCACATGGTTTTATTATATGAGTATGTGAAGATGAATTGTGATGTGTTGGTCATTTTTTTGTGATGTTATGGAAACAGAAAAATATTGCTACTCTATATATAAACTGTAAAGTATATATGGATATCAGTTCTTTAAATAACAAGCACATTTCCTTTGTTTTAGGTTACAACTCCAGGGGCTCCCCTCTCAGTCCCCAGTCATCTATTGATAGTGAGCTGAGTACTTCAGAACTGGAAGATGATTCCATCTCCATGGGATATAAATTACAGGACCTCACTGATGTTCAGATCATGGCTCGTCTGCAAGAAGAAAGTATGTTCTTTTTAAATTAGGAAAGTGAGGTTTCCACTTGAAATACAAGTGGTGGGGGAAGATCAGGCACTTCTCCCAGGTAATGGGCAAGAAATTTGGATCTTTCTCATGTATCTTCCTTCATTATAGGTGAAGCTGTTTTGTGCTTCTTCCATTCATAAGAGCACCAGGGAGTTAGGCACACTTGTACTAAAAATACACTAATATATGGATGTTGCAGGTATGGCCTCTATGGAAACAGGCTGGCAGTTACCTAAGAAACAAAACACGCAGCTTTCTTGGCTCAGTAGCCTGTTCTCTTGAGCATTTATACCAGAGCATTGGAAATTTATGTTTATACAAAATCCTGCAAATAAGTATTCTTATCAATTTTATTTGCAATAGCTTCAAACTCTGAAATTCATATAGATGCTCTTCAGTAGGTGAATGCTTAAACAAATTTTGGTATATCCATAACATGGAGTACTACTTGGCCATAAAAAGTTACCATTGATACTGCATCTTAGATGAGCTTCAGGGAATCATGCTGAATGAAAAAAGATGATTTCAAGAGATGGCATATTGTATAATTCCATTTATATGACATTCTGAAATGGCAGAATTTTAGAAATGAGGACAGATTAGTTACTGAGGATGAAAATGGGGTGTGGGATCTCAGAAACGAGGAGGAGGAAATATAATTATAGCAAGATAAAACAAAGGATTTTTGTGATATTGGAACTGTTCATTATTTTGACTGGTGGTAGTATACAAAGCTATAGGTAATAAAACTGTAAGAACCTAATACATACATACATACATATATACATGAATAAACTGGGAAAATCTGAATAAGATGGGCAGAGTATAATCACTGTTGATATCCTGGTTATCATGCTCTTCAGTAATTTTGCAAAATGTTACCATTGGAGAAAATTGGGTAAAGTGTATAATCATTATTTCCTACCAGTATATGTGATCCTACGGTTATCTATTTTTTAATTTCAAAGATTTTTTTTATTCTTAACGAGAATTCATTTTGACATAAGTATAAAAGCATTTGCTCTAATTCAGTCCCCAATACTTTCCTTCTCCTCTCCTCATCACTTTCCCTTCTTCTCTATTCTATTGGTCTTTTTCTACAGTTATCTTAAACATACAATTAAAAATGCATTGATACACCTTTAGGGTAAATAATTGTCAAAGAATAAATCATTGGACATGGGACCGTTTATCACTAGTTCTGCAATAAAATTATAACAATTGGTGTAAACCACTTCAAAAGCATTAACAATGTCAAAGGGCACAATAAGATCTATGTCACACAACTGGGCTAAACTTGTTTTGGGATTGTATTTTCAGGTTAACAGAAACAGCCAAGTGTCATTTAAGCATATCAGTTTCCTGCTTTCAGAATTGGTCATGGCTATTATGGGAAACATGGTAATGCTTTTGCAAGATTCAATAAGATACATTTTGAGGGGAAAAGTAATTATTTTATATCAGTAGTAGCAATAAATTTAAATTCTCATTAAAAAAATATGGCTAAAAGATTGGATGTCAGCTTCAGAAGTTAAGTAGTTGGGGATAGACTGCTTTAAAAAAAAAGGTTCAAGTTAAATCATGAACAACTCACAGTTTGAGAATTTCTAGATCTTTATCATGCAGGATGACCTAAAACTGAAGCATTGAAGCATCAGTGGGCTTTGAAAGAGATAATATTAGTAACTAAAAAGAATAAAAGAGAGATGACCCTTGTTAGAAAATATTTGTGCCTTGGGTTTTAAACTTTTCCTTCAACTTTGAAAGTTGACTATAGAGATTTCTTTCTTGAGCAGAGTTTTGACTATTTCAGTTTCTTCTAACTTATAGAAAACTAAGGATGAATATTTTTTTTCTGAATTTTATTACTTAAACATCTCCAGATTTGAAAGGGGGTCATTTAGGGAAATTGATAAATATGTATTGATAGAGCCATAGCAGGTATATTTAATCATCACTGAAACTGGGGCAATCTTTTTTGAAACACCCAATTACCTAATATTAGATATCTGTTTGGTAAGTAAGTGTGTTTGGGGGTATTTTGTTAACCAAGAAGAAGATAAGGAGTCTGTATTTGAATAATTTTTTCGCACAAATTTTCATCATATATTTCATTAATTGTAATTTATTAGCGAGATTGAAATGATAACAGCATTTGTTGTTGTGTTATAGGTCTCAGGCAAGATTATGCATCCACTTCAGCATCTGTGTCGAGACACAGTTCCAGTGTGTCGCTGAGTTCAGGAAAAAAAGGGACATGTAGCGATCAAGAGTATGATCGATACAGTGTGGAGGATGAAGAAGAATTTGATCATTTGCCACCACCTCAGCCCCGTCTTCCAAGATGTTCACCTTTCCAAAGAGGCATTCCCCACTCACAGACTTTCTCCAGCATTCGGGATTGTAGGAAGAGCCCCAGTTCCCAGTATTTTCCTTCAAATAATTACCAGCAACAACAGTATTATTCACCTCAAGCCCAAACTCCAGATCAGCAACCAAATAGGACCAATGGAGGTAGGCTGTGCTTTATGGTCAAAGAATAAGTGGCCAGTGTTTCACAGATTTAATTTCATCTTCAAGACCTTATCAGTTTGGTGTAGATTTACATTTCCAGTTGACCAGCTTCTGATGGTGTTTCCCAGATTCATAGATTGATGGCTTCATAAAAACCACCCTGATGTTGCTGGCCTTGGATGAGTTATAAACGTGGAGAATCTTTATTTTGTTGCTCGTCCACCTGTAGGACAGGCAGGGCGTGTAAGCCCAAGGTTTCATGCTCAAGCCGAGTGTGGTGTGAGGTGCTGAGCTGCTTTGTTCTTCACCCTTCACCCATCCTCCAGTGCCTACTCCTAGCACCGAGTAATGGTGAAAGTGTGGACGATGATTTCAGAGCGGACTCAGTTTTTGCATCCAGATTTAGGGGAAGTTTGGGATGTGTTTTGATTCCTAACATCTGGAATTAAGATGTATCTAGCAGTAGGATTATGGAGGTTGATATTTTTGTGGTATTTGGAAGTTGACCTGTCCTAATGTCAAACATGGTGGGTTGGAATATGTATTATTCTTTCATATATTTTTTTTCTGTCTTCTTCATCCTTTGTCTTCACTCTCATGCTCAGGAGTTAGACTTCTTGACTTCCAAGAACTATAGGGAGAGTAGTCATGTAACATTTTTAAGCCCGGTGTGTTTTTGTACTAATGATCAACCAGACCCTCACCTGCAAATGCCATGCAATATGGAGAAACCAACCACTTAAAATTTTGTATTAAACAGTTATAGCCCTTAATTATTATGTTGCACCATTTTCCAGGGTGATCCAATGGTATTTAACAATCTTGCTAGGGCAAAATACACATTATATTAGTGATCAACCTGTTGCACATTTTGAGTTTTTAAAACCTTTTCTTCCTCTCTACTTGTATCATTTTGCTAATCAAGAGATCATTTAAAAGTTGGGTCATAATTTGCTGTATTTTCCAATTTCAAATTTAAAAGGAATATTAGGTAAGGAATGTCATAGTGACTAAAATGTAAAAGGTCATAATACCAGCAAAAGGGTATACGTCAGAAGTGAGAGACGGTGCACTTGGAGTTGCAGCTCTGAGGCTTGTTAGTCAGATGTTGCAGAACAATGTGGTAGAGTCAGGCAGGTTCAAGCCCTGATTCTTGATTGATATTGTCAGTGGGGACGTTTTCTTCTATGCCGCTGTTTGTTGCACATTAGAAAAGTGGTATCTGCTTTCATGAAACATCATTTTGGAAAGGATTAGGTTACTTTGAAGTAACTCCTCATAGCAAGGTAGAGACAAACTATAGTTCAGGGTCTGTAATAGTTTTACATTTCTTATCTGGTTTCTGCATACAAAGGAGAATGGAATGCAAGGGTAGTTTTTCTAGAGACCACTTCTGACTAAGGAGTTCAGTGGTTGGGAGCAGAGGCTTTGCAGTCTAGTGGGTCCTGAGTCCAAGTCCTGTCCTTACCATTTGGCCCTTCTACATCTGGGTTTTTCAAGCCTCTGAGCTTTGGTTTCCTTAGCCATAAAATGTGGACAAGATAATAACTATCTCTCAGAAAACATCTACAATTTTGCATCAAACCCTCTGGTATGTATTCTCCCAACCTGAATATGCTACAAGGAATAAATTAAATAGTGAATGTTATGTTGCCTTGAGTGGATGTGCTGAATAAAATTGGCCTCCCATTCCACCCAACCTTTTTTAGTTTTTAAAAACATATGGCTTAGATATGAGCCTTCATTTATTATCAGATATTATTTCAACCAAATTATGATATAAGGATGGTAACTTTAAAATGGATATATCCAGTGGTTTTCTAAATTACTAAAATAATATTGATAGAAGATAATTATTAGCATTTCAATAAATTGAAAATAAGGTAGAAATATATCTTTATATTTACTGCTTCTATAGCTCTTATATAGTTCTTGGTATGTTTCTCTAAGTCATAGAATTAAAAGGAGCATATTTGGAATGGTTTGTTGGATATCAAAAATAACCAACCCTTGCAGGTTCATTGACAACGTTCTGTACTTTGAGGTATAGTAGGGGTCATTAGTGGTGTGATGTGGTCATTGGTGGTGCAACCACCTCCCCTGTCCCCTGTGTTGACTAGATGGCTGGGGCTGGCTGCTTGGTGGGTAACTAAGTCTCTCCTCAATTCCTGAAGATTCCCCGAGTCTTTGTTCCATGGAGTGGTGAGTCTACTACCCCTTGGCTCTGAGCAAATTCATTTGCATTTTTTCTTTGGTCTGTTCCTCCAATTTCCTGTTGCGTCTCAGTCCTTGAAGATTAAATTCTTGATTTCTTGGGAAGATAAAAACTAGAGCATTGCTTTTGATTCCTTAAACTTTAAAGTGTGTGTAGTTATTAATACAGTCTAAGTTGTTTGACAGGGAAGTGAACCTCATTTGCAAATGCTCAGGCAAAGTCTGGATCTCCAAGAGGCATGGTGTGCTAATCTTTATATTTGGAAGGCTTTATTTTTAAGGGCATATTTCAGGATTACAGATTTGAAAAACTGAGTTGGTACTTAAGTGTGTGTAAAGATTGGTTTTGAAGACTGCATCTGGATTAAGATTGGAGACATAACAAAGAATAATGTGTGAACCTTATTGACTAGATAGTGGTTTTGGGGGAAATTTTAAGGGAAGACTTTCTTGAGATGTTTGGAAATTTTTGTATATGGGTTTTGATGTTATTTTGCTTGTATGTGATGAAAATATTGTGGTTCTATAGAATTATTCTTAGGAGATTCATATGCATTCAAAGTGTCAAGATACCTGCAGCTTTTATATTGTTTAACTAAAGCAAACGAATGTATATGTGAAGATGAATTAAATATGGCAAAGCGAAAACAGTCAGTAGATCTAGCTAGAAAATATACAACTGTTTGTTATCATACTATTTCAATATTTCTAAATATTTGAAAACTTTTATGGTAGATGGAGAGAAATTTTAAAAGAATTATAAATTTAAGAATTAGAATCTCAGTTTTCTAATTAATGGCATATAATTATTTCCCTCTTTGTCCTTGCTGTTTAAAAATATGGAGTGAAAGTAACTTAGTCTCATTTGAAACTTACTTCATGGCTGCATTTGAGAATGGGAGTCAGAGGGATTTGAATCTAGGTATTTTCAAAATACCTAGATGTAGATGATAAGAATTTATCCCTTTTAAGTCCTCATTTCCACCACATACTTTCTACTTGCACATGCATGCATAATACTTGCTGAATGTATTAAATGTCTGCTGAATGGGGCTAGGAGCTTTAATAGGAATATGAGGGTATTAGATAAACGATTATTAAAAATTGACCTTAGGGATGGCTGGGGATGTAGCTCAGTGGTAGAACACTTGCCTTGCGTGCACCAGGCCCTAGGTTCGATCTCCAGCATCACAAAAACATTTTTTTTTTTAATGAAAAATTGAGCCTCAAGGAGTTATAGGAGGTCCTGTCCCCCCGACCCCCATTAAGGCCTAGCTTTTTGTAGTTTGTTTTACTCACAGTCAACTGTGGTCAGAAAATCTCAAATGGAAACTCTCAGAATTAAATAATTTATAACTTTTAAATGATGTTCTTATAGTATATTCTTATGTATAGTAAGGATTACAAATAACTTAATTTTTATATTAAACTTTGTCATAGATGTACGTGTACAGGAGAAAGAAGTTTGGTATTTATGTGTTTTGGTACTGTGGTCTAGTTTGGACATTAACTAGGGGTCTTGGGATGACCCCTATTTGGGAAGGATTCCTGAGGATATAAGAAAAAAAATAGTATAATGAGGAAAATTACCAAGAAATTAGCAGTCAGTGCAGTATCTGAGTGTTATTTAGAAATAAGCATGGAGAGTGAGGGAATGTGTAAGTCATGGATACCTCAGCTAGGAGGTGTCTGAGCTCCTGTGAGGGGGGATAATTATGCTAATTATTTAAGTATTTGTGAGAGTTAGCAAATTGAGTAAAACATTTTTATGGTTTTCTGTCATAGCACTAAATATTCTTATTATACTTTATTGTACTTATGGTATGAGAATGCTAATAATCCTTGTCTGTTCCCTACACTACCCCACGGGGGTGAAAGTTACTGGACAAAGTCAGAGTTGATGAGTCTAAGTAATTTAGAGGGAGCAGGGTGTGCAGCTGGAGGAAGAGGAGATGAGTCTGGCTTGTCCTTGAACGCATTTGGTTTAGGATTCAAGCTTATCATTGGTTTTCTGATTTAGCTTGAAAGAAAATGAGCCTCAGCTTGGATGTCCTGATATGTGCACTTAAGTATTTTGGGATATTTATTAATAAAGATATCTTGTAGAATTTAAGTAAGGAAAAAAAAAGTATTATAATGGTTTGTGATCTTCCAAAAGTTTAACTGTACCTTTCTAAATGTTATCCATTTAATATTTAACTTATTTCAATTGGAAGAAACTAAGGTTAATTTTAAATTTCAATTTTCTTTAGGTTTTGGTTTTTTCCCCCTTAGCATCAATAATGGAAAAAATGCTGAGGAAAATCCAGTTTAGACTACAAACTCAATGAGAACTGGGGCCTGTGTCTGTTTTATGTATTGTGGTATCCCAAACATCTTAGAAGGCCTTGCATTTAGTATGTGCACAATAAATATTCCTTCCCTTGTTTGCTCCTTTCCACAGAATGGGGAAGGGTGGACTGGAGGGACCATCGTGCTCACACTACCAGAGTGCCCTCCTGTGGTTGGGAGCTGGCTGAGTGGTGGGTTGGGGTCACTGGATGGGCTGATGACGTACAGAGAGCCTCTACCCTGATGGTCTTGTGCAAAAGGCCATGCTCAGGAGCCAGAGATCTTAGGTGGAAGTGAAAAAAGAATGGGAGTCAGAGGAATTTGAATTAGGGGCAGAGCCAGGTGTGTGCTTGTGTTGCAGAAGAGTGGAACTGGCTACAGACTGGGGGAACAAGGCGAGGGGCATGGAGACCAATTAAGAGGACTTTATGAAAATGTAGATGATAAATGATGTGATAAATGAGCCACTGGCATTGGAAAAGTTCACTAAATGTTAGGCATAATTAACAGGACTTGAAGTCTAGGGTGGAGAGAAAAGATGCATTTTGGGAAACTCTTAGTAATGTAGAAGAAAATGTGTGACGGGAAGAAAGAAATGAATCTAGTTCTGTACTTGAACAGGGTTTGGCTTAGAGTTCATATATACTGTTTGTTTTGTGAGCTTGAGTGACCTGATACAGGCACTGTAGTCTTGGGCAGTGGGGTTGCATATTAATAAAGAAAAAACTGCCTTCTAAATTGGTGCTACTGCTTACTTCAAACTGAACCAGGTTGAGATCTGTGTGTGACTCTGCTGCCTCCTAGTGGCCAAAGACACACACGGCAAGGAGAAAGAGATCCAAGCTTTCTCTTGGTCTTTGCAATCGTTCCTTGGTGCACTAAAGAGAGTTAGCATTCTCAGAAGTTCACATGGTCCTGTTTGTGCGATGAGTGGATATCTAAAGACATCTCATGTTGAAATTTCACTAATTTGTTCCATTTTGATATGTTGGCAAAAAACTTGGCAAGTGTTAGTTTTGACTCTCCTAGGTTTTAAAATAAGTTTGTAATGTCTACTTTTTAAAAAAATTAAATAGCTGTAATATTGTTTTCAAACATTATTTGACATAATTTCATCCACTTATTGAGTAGGAACAAACAGGTAGTATCTGATTAGATAGGTGCCATCTCTTTTTATAGGACACATACTTTCTTTTAATAACAAGCGATTAGGTGAAATTCTTCTGGTTGAAGAGTATGTTTTCCGATAGAAGAGGTTAATTCTCTGTTAGGTTGTTCATATGCACATGATACTTTTTGTTGTTGAGCAAATATGTTTTTACTTACTTTTGAAAACAAGTGTTTTAGTTGACATGGAATTTGTTATTTTTTAAAAAATTTTGTTTTGTAGTTGTAGATGAACAGAATGACTTTCTTTTATTTTTATATGGTGCTAAGGATCCAATCCAGTGCCTTACACATGCTAGGCAAGTGCTCTGCCACTGAGCTATAGCTACAACTCTGAAATTTGTTATTTTAAAATTAGTAAAATTCTTTTCTCTTCCAGATAAGCTCCGAAGAAGTATGCCTAATCTAGCCCGGATGCCAAGTACTACTGCTATTAGTAGCAATGTTAGTTCTCCAGTCACCGTGCGGAACAGTCAGAGTTTTGACTCAAGCTTGCATGGAGCTGGAAATGGAATTTCAAGAATACAATCTTGTAGTAAGTTTAATAAATTTTAATTTTATTACAATTTTTAACTAGTTACCATTAAGGAAAACAACTTACTATTCCAATTCTTCTTTTTAGAACTTTTCTCCTTGTCTTATAACTTTTCTGTATTTTGCCACTACAGTTGAGTTATATTTTCACCAGTGCCTATGTTCCCAAGTGATAACACTCAATTACATACAGGCCTTTATTTATTTTTTTTTTAAATGGCGGGGAAGGTGAGACGATACCACCTATTGCATTTTTTTTTTTAAAGAAAGAGTGAGAGAGAGAGAGAATTTTAATATTTATTTTTTAGTTCTCGGCGGACACAACATCTTTGTTGGTATGTGGTGCTGAGGATCGAACCCGGGCCGCACGCATGCCAGGCGAGCACGCTACCGCTTGAGCCACATCCCCAGCCCACATACAGGCCTTTAATATCCAATGCTAGCAGACATATTAAATGGTCATTAATTTATCCATACTGTATAAAAATAACCTCTTTTTTCTGTGTAAAGTCTCCTTTTTCTAGCTGTCAGCCTGATACTTTTACTTTGAATAAACACATTAATTTTGTCTAGCTATTGCTTTGGTCTTGTTGTTCACCATCCTGTAGCATTTCTACAGAAGTGTGTGGACAATAGTTTTTATTTGGTACATTTCAGTACATCTCTATCTGTTCTACCCATCAGTGAGCAGTGCAGTAAGCATTAAACATGGTGCTCCAGTTTGTGTGAGGATTTGGTGGTTCTAGGGTTTTTTCCCTGTTCCTACACATGCTCTTCCTATAGGTTGTTGGGGTTAAATTTTAGACAGCTGAAGTGACAGTTTGTCTGAGGCCAGGCAGATGGAAGAACATAGATTTTAAACAGGTCTGATTACTCTGGGAATTTGTTTTTAACTACTATGATGTTCTGACTCCAAATTCTGTTCTTCACTGCCTGACATTCTTCTCCCTTCCTTTTCATTCAGTTTACTTCTATTTACTTTCAAAATACAACCCAAATGCCAGCCTTTCGGAAAATCTTCATTTCTTCCTTGATGACCCTAACACATTCTCCTGAATATCACCCAAATAAGTTTAGAATAGGTAGATTTTTGGTGCTTACTTCTATTATTCATTATACAGGTTGAGCATCTCTAATCCAGAAGTCCAAAATCTGAAATGCTTCAGAATCTGAAAAACTTAAATGCCGACATGATGTCACAAGTGCATTGTATACCTTGGGACTTTGTTTTTTACACAAAATTATTCCCAGATATATATTCCCAAACCTGGAAAAATACAAAATCCAAAACGCTTTGAGTAAAGGCTACTCAACCTGCATCATGCTTTGTCAGTATGTTTGTCTTCCTTACCAGATAAGCTTCCTCTGGGCATGAGAGGTAGTGTATTTGACTTTCTCTTCCCAGCGACTAGAATGTTGCTTTAACATAATGAACTCAGTGAATGCCTGCATGAATGCTTGCCATGGAGTTGCATCTTAGGGCTTCACCTGTTGAATATTTGAATTAGTGATTTATATAAAGACACAGAGACAATCTGTGACTTTGCTAGTGTCTTGAAACTGAAATGACTGTGATATTTATGTCATGAGCTTAATCAGTGGACCAAATGTATCATGAAGAAATTTAAAAGGAATGTACAGTTCTGTATTCCAGTTACAGAAATCAACAATACAAGTATAGGACAGGAGGAACGTGACTTTGACAGTAAAAAATATGATGCCAATGAGGAATTTTTATTGAGTCCAACTCAGTGTGGTTAATAGCATATTTGAGTGCCAGGAAAACCTGTCACCCAAAATAGAATGTGTAAGAATAAGAGTGTCCAGCTTTGGTTGGCCTGGGCTTGTGGCTCAGTGGTCAAGTACTTGCCTGTCACATGGTGAGGCACTGGGTTTGATCCTTAGCACCACATAAAAATAAATAAATAAAAATAAAGATATTGTGTCCATCTACAACTAAAAATATAAAAAAGAAAAAAAAAGAGTGTGCAGCTTTGAGTAAAGTGCTCAAAAAATAAAACATATCAAAAGAACCATAGGAACTGGTTTGAAGAAATTCTCGGTGATCAAGTCTAGGACAATTTGAGCCACAGAATAAATGATTATATAATAATGGATCATAACTGAAAGAATGAAATAAAAATCCATGAGTTATTACTGAAGTAAATAAATAAATGGAAAAGAGGGGAAGTTCTTTACAGCAGAATTCCAGTTAGCATATCTAAAAGAAATGAAGAAAATAGAAAAATTATTATTTGTAAGTCAAGCCTAATGCTCAGGGAATCCCCGAGAAGTCGTGTCATTGTGTAACAGAAGGTCAGTCATAACTTTTGGTTTCCAGCCTTGGGTTGCTGCTCGAGCATCCCTGCCCACTCCAGGCCTTGCTCTTTATCCATGCTTTCTGAGTTTCTGTCATGAAGACTTCTGGTTCCAGGCCATTTTGCTTTCAGAAAGGAGCCTAGGTTGGGCTGGGATTGTAGCTCAGCGGTAGAGTGCTTATCCAGCATGCATGAGGCACTGGGTTCGATTCTCAGCACCCCATATAAATAAATAAATAAATAAAAGGTCCATCAACAACTAAAAAAAATATTAAAAAAAAAAAAAAAAGAAAGGAGCCGAGGTTAGGTAGAGAAAGTTGGAAAGGCAGTGTGGTATGGAAAGACATAGTTGTAGTTGAGACCTGAGTTTGGGTCTTTTTGTAATCATAAACTTGTGGGCAAGTTATATTCTGTTTAATTCTTGATTTCTCATTTATAAATAGGATTATGCCTATTAATTTTAACCAGTTTTTCTTATCAGTTCTTTTTTTTTTAATCAATGGCAGTTATATATCTTGTGTGTATGAGAAATAACACTGCTGAGAATCTATTTCTGAAGTTTTCTAAAGTTTTATTTCAGATGAAATTGATTGAAATTTCACTGAATTTTGTGAGAATCTTAACATTCTAGGTGTAACCTAGAATGGCCAGTCCTTTGTTGATTTAGGTTTTCTTTAATGTGTCTCAACAATGTTTTGAAGCTTGTCATGTAGAGATTCTACATATCTACCTAAAATTATTTCTAAATATTTGGTTTTTTTTTCTAAATTTTTTTTTTAGTTGTAGAGGGACACAATACCGCCCATTTATTTATTTATTTATTTATTCATTCATTCATTCATTCATTCATTCATTTATTTTTATGTAGTGCTGAGAATTGAACCCAGTGCCTCACACATACTAGGCAAGTGCTCTACTACTGAGCTATAACCCCAACCTCTTTTTTTTTTAAATGTTTTTATAAATATTATTTTTTAAATTTTAGTTTTTCCTTGTTTGCCAATATTTAGAATACAATTGGCATTTATGTTTTGATATTGTATCCAATAGGCTTGGTAATTAAATTCATTTTTCCTAATGTGATGGAATTTGATATTTTCCTAACATAATATGCATATGATCACTAAAACATGTTCAGAGGGTTTTAATAAAACTCCGAATGAAAGAACCCAACCTTCCATCATCAGGAGAGATTGTGACATTCATACAGTGGAATACTGCATAGCGATGCATCAGCATAAACGACTGAGACACAAGAGAGAACATATCATGTAATTCCATTCATGATGAAGTTCAAGGCAGGAATAGCCAGTCTGTGATGATCAAAGTGGGAACAAGTTACCTCTGGGGAGTATTGCCTCCAGGACTCCTGACAGAACCCCTGAGACTCTGGTGATACTGTGTATCTCGGGATGGGGAGTGGTTACAAAAATGTCTTTGCTTTGAAGATTCACTGAGCCATAGACTTAAGATTTATATAATTTTTCTTTTTTATGTGTCAAAAGAAACTGAACCAAACTCATACAAATTTTATTTTTATTAAGACTTTATTTTTTGACTATAGGTAGCATTTTCTATTAGGTTTGATTCATTTTATTCTTTGGAGAAAAGTATTACTACATTTTAAAGTTTTCTGCCTAATAGTTTATTGCTTTTTAATGTGAAACAATTGTACAATGTTGGGAGAATGGAGATATGAAGTTTTTATGAGTAGCTATCCAGAGAGGTCTCTTCTTGTGAGATTTTGCTGCTAATATAAAGGTAATGGAATAGCTTATACTCGTTGATTGAGTGCTTACTAAGTGCCAGGCACTCTTCTAAGACTTTAAGTATATTAATTTATTTAATCTTTAAAATGACCTTATGAGACAAGAAAATGTCATAATAAATATTCTTTAAAGAATATGTTTGTAGGGTGCGGTTGTGGCTCAGCGGTAGAGCTCTCGCCTTGTGCATGCGAGACCCTGGGATGGATCCTCAGCAATACATACAAATAAATTAATAAAATAAAGGTATAAAAAAAGAAAAAAAAAGCTTTTTTTTTTTTTAAAAAAAAAAGAATGTTTGTAGTAAGCTATTTGTACCTACAGATATCATTTCTGTCTTCCTTTCTATAATTACAACTCTTAGATTGTCTCCTTGTTTTATTTCTATGAAACCATCCCCAGGGCAACCCTCAAGAAATCCTAAAGTGGGGCTGGGGATGTGGCTCAAGCGGTAGCACGCTCGTCTGGCATGCGTGCGGCCCGGGTTCGATCCTCAGCACCACATACCAACAAAGATATTGTGTCCGCCGATAACTAAAAAATAAATATTAAAAAAAAATTCTCTCTCTCTCTCTCTCTCTCTCTCTCTCTCTCACTCTCTTAAAAAAAAAAAAAAATCCTAATGTCTACCAGGCAACCAAGGAAGCATTTTTCTAGTTAGAACTCAGATTATAAAATTCATTGAAGGAAAGAGGGCTGTGCTTAGAACTGGCTTTATATATACAGTTGACCTTTGAACGATACCAGTTTGAACCATATGGGTCCACTTATACATGAAATTTCTTTTTTCTTTTCTTTCTTTCTTTTTTTTTTTTTTTTAGATTTGTGGCAAGTTTGAAAGAAATTTGCAGAATAACCATATAGTTTAGAAATATAAAAAAAATTAAGCAAAAGGTATGTGAGTGCATAAAATGATGTAGATAAGTCCATTTTTATCACTACCATAAAATATAAATGTCTCTTATAAAAAGTTAAAATTTACCTTTTTCCCCACATCCTCACCAATATTTATTGTTATTTGTATTCAATAGCTGCCATTCTGACTGGAGTGAGATGAAATCTCAGTGTAGTTTTGATTTGCATTTCTCTAATTGCTAGCAATGATGAACATTTTTTCATATATTTGTTGATTCATTGTATATCATCTTCTGAGAAGTATCCATGTTCTTGGCCTATTTATTGATTGGGTTATTTGTTGTTTTGGTGATTAGCTTTTTTGAGTTCTTTATATTCCCTAGAGATTAGTGCTCTATCTGATTTGTGAGGGGTAATGATTTGCTCCCGAGATGTAAGCTCTCTGTTCACCTCAAAGATTGTTTTTTTTTTTTTTGCAGAGAAGAACCTTTTTAGTTTGAGTCCATCCCGTTTATTGAGTCTTAATTTTAATTCTTGCACTAAAGGAAGAAGGAAGTTGGGGCCTAATCCCACATGATGGAGATTAGGGCCTACTTTTTCTTCTACTAGATGCAGGGTCTCTAGTTTTATTTCTAGGTCCTTGATCCATTTGAGTTTGGTGAGAGGGGTTTAATTTCATTTTGTTGCATATGGATTTCTAGTTTTCCCAGCACCATTTGTTGAAGAAGCTATCTTTTCTCCAGTGCATGTTTTTGGTGCCTTTGTCTAATAGAAGATAATTGTAATTTTGTGGGTTAGTCTCTGTGTCCTCTATTCTGTACCATCGGTCTACCAGTCTGTTTTGGTGCCAATACCATGGTGCAGCCAATATGGAAAGCAGTATGGAGAATTCTTGAAAAATTGGGAATGGAACCATCATTTGACCTAGGCATCCCTCTCCTCAGTCTATACCCAAAGGACATAAAAACAGCATACTACAGGGACACAGCCACATCAATGTTTATAGCAGCACAATTCAGTAGATGAATGGATTAAAAATGTGGCATATATACATAATGGAATATTACTCAGCAATAAAAGAAAATAAAATCATGGCATTTGCAGGTAAATGGATGGGGTTATAGAAGATAATGCTAAGTGAAGTTAGCCAATCCCAAAAAACCAAATGCCGAATGTTTTCTCTGATATAAGGAGGCTGATTCATAGTGGGTTAGGGAGGGGGAGCATGGGAGGAATAGATGAACTCTAGATAGGGCAGAGGAGTTGGAGGGGAAGGGAGGGGGCAGGGGGTTAAAAATGATGGTGGAATGTGATGCACATTATTATCCAAAGTACATGTATGAAGACACGAATTGTTGTGAATATACTTTGTATACAACCAGAGATATGAAAAATTGTGCTCTATATGTGTAATAAGAATTGTAATGCTTTCTGCTGTCATATATAAATAAAAAACAATTAATTAAAAAAAGTTAAAATTTATCAAAATTTACCAACATTAACACTTATTTATAGACCACACCCGGTCCCATTCAGTAGAAAGAAGTGTAAATGAACATAAAGATGTAGTATTAAATAATAGCCTCATAAAAGTATCTGTTGTGCATCACTGTACTGCTGTGATCATTTACTGACCTCCTCCTGTAGCTGTAGTGGTGAGCTCAGGTTGTTAGTAGTATTCTCATAAAATGCTCTGGAACACTGATCATCTCCACTTGAGCAGTTCCTCTCTCCAGTAAATTGTGCATCTTGTAAAAAGTAATCCCTTTTGGGTTTCGAATAGTTTTTACTGTGTATATAATAAATATAACATACAAAGTAGGTATGAATGACTGTTATTGGTAAGATTTCATGTAGGTCAACAGCAGCGACTAGTTAAGTTTGGGGGAGATCAGAAGTCCTACTTGGATTTTCAACTGCATGGGGATTGGTTTGTGCACATGCACACAGTGTCCACTCGTCGGCTCTAATTAGGCATTTCACAGCGTTGGCTATTGATAGGAGGCTCTTGTCAAGGGTTAGGATTTCCTAATGCTGAATGTGGTCTGGAACCTGTATGTCATTTATCTCCTTTTCGACACTATAGGCTCCTCTGAATACAGTACCTGTTTCCTGAGTTGGATGGCAGCAGAGGTTTCCTTATATGAGTATTGTTTTCTCTTCTAGTTCCATCACCAGGACAGATTCAACATAGAGTCCACAGCGTGGGACATTTCCCAGTGTCTGTCCGGCAGCCTCTTAAAGCCACAGCCTACGTGAGTCCAACTGTTCAAGGCAGCAGTAACATGCCTTTATCCAACGGCTTACAGTTGTATTCCAGCACAGGAATCCCTACCCCCAACAAAGCTGCAGCTTCTGGGATCATGGGCCGCAGCGCACTTCCAAGACCTTCATTGGCAATAAATGGGAGTAACCTGCCTCGGAGCAAAATTGCACAGCCTGTTAGAAGGTAGGCCTGTTGGTTTATATAACTTCATTTGCAGTTTAAGTTCGAAACTGCTCCAGGAACCACCTGACTTGCTTTGACTCAGTTTAACTCAGCAGGTCACTGCCCTGGATGGCCGTACCTGTTTCCTCCTCTTTCTGGAGGACATGCCTTGTGTGGCCAGGCCCTCTTCTCTGATCTCATCTTCTTCTGTAACTCCATACTCTTTTCACTTTTAAGACACTATTTGCTTTAGCTTGAATTTACCAAGGTAAGGCCTATTTCCTGAGCTTTGGTAGTTTCTTCCCACCCTGAGTTACCTGCATGGCTTGCTTCCTGTCTCCTTCAGGTCCTTGCTCACATGACACCACTGTTCAAAATTATAAGCTCCATGAAGGTGGAGGGTAATTGATTCTTTGGTTCACTGTCACATACTCCCAGTGCCCAGCACAGGGTAGGATCTCAAGTATGTATTAATTGAATCAATCATTTTTATATTGAAATGTGGAAACATTTTGTATGCATATGCATATTCTCTCCCCACACTTACGGTTTAAAAATCATCTTAGTGATACTTAGTATGGGCTTTATCAGCTTATATTGGTAAGTTTGATATGCTTTAGGTAGAGTGTGGTCTTTTTTCCTTTCAAAATTCCAGATTACCTGCAGAAGTCATGTTAGACAAGCTCATGGTCATGTTATACCCTTCTTGACTGGACATTCTAGAATGTCTTATGGGGGGAAAAAAAGTTGAGAGATTGATGATGAGAAAATGAATACAAACAACTCTTAAGAGAAATGAGAATACGAAAGAAGAGAGGGAAGGAACCATAGTGAAAGTTTTAAAGGGATGTTGGAACAGTAATTTTTCTTTATGCATTTTTATAAGCTTTTTATTTTCTGAATAGAAGTAAGCATTACTCAGAACATAAACAATTCAGAAACTATTGCAAAACAGAAGAGAAAATAAAGACTGACCCATAGTCTTATCACCCAGGCAGAAATTGTCTGGGTATATGTTTGTTCAATAAATTCTGGCTTATTTCCCTTAGTAAATGCAGAGCTGTGTCTTGTTCGTCCTTGAAAAGAATCACATAATTTGACCTGTATAGATTATTATGGACCATCCATTTATCCTTGTCTATGTCTCCAAACTGAAGCCCTGGAAAAGTTGCCAGATTATAAGAGAGAGTCTGTTTTTCCAAACTTAAGCAAACACCACATATTATCATTCTTTTTAACATTCTTTGCAATGTGATAGGCAAATCTTTGATTATTAATAAGATTGAAATTTTCTTTATGTTCGTGTGCTATTTATATTCAGTGAAATTGTCATTTATGTTTTTTAGGCCATTTTTCCATTGAAGAGTTTATCTGTTTCTTTCTGATTAAAAAAAAAACAAAACAATTTATACATTGCATAGCAGATTTACTTGTATACATATGACACATGCTGTGAAGGCCCAGAAATGTGAAAGGTACATTTGGGACTGCTCTGCCAGTAGCTTGTCATTACTGAAGGAAGAGCATTGATGGGAGAGATGATCAAAGCAAGTGATGTCACTCGTGGGATTATTAACAGTCTGTTTCCTCTTTTCAACCCTTTATAGTTTCCTGCAGCCTCCAAAGCCTCTGTCTTCACTCAGCACACTGAGGGATGGAAACTGGAGAGATGGTTGCTACTGATGCAGTTTTATGTACCCTTGAAGAATGGGAAAGAAGTGAAAAATGAGGGTTGTGTTACCTAGCTGGCTGGGTAACGGCGGACGTTGGGATATTCTTTCCCTTTTGCATTTTAACATATGTCCTGCGTTGTTTTTCAATGGACCAATCACCAGAGACTAATTATTGCACTTAAATATTTGCCTGAGATACTGCAACATTCTCAAACCCGTGGTTGCAGTATTGTGACACTTAGATCTAGGAAGTTTTTGTAGAACTGCTCTGTACCTGAATACTTTTTGAGAGAACTGAAATGTATCAATAATGCTTTGCCATATGAGGTTTTTTTTTTTAAAGTAACTTGTTCAATTTACTTAAGTGTTCTAAACATCTTTCCATTACATGTTCTGTATTTTAATACATTGCATATTTACAACTAGGTTCTATAACATGCTTTGAATTTTACTTTTTTATAGTTTACAGGAATTTTATTTTTTGTGCCTATTTCTTTTTACACCTATGTGAACCACTATGGAACAACTTAAATTTTGTGCCATAAAAATATTTTTGTGGTAAGGTACTATTTTTTTAGCTCTAGGAATATATCAGCAAAAATACATCATACAATTTGGGACACAATTTTATGTTGAATGAGCACAACATGATCTGAAGTGTTGCAAAGAGATAGCCAGACAGCAGAGTTAAACCGTCTTGTCTTTTTCATTGTTAATTTATTGTCGTCCATGGATTTCATATTTATAATGGCATCACAAGCTCATTGCACTTAATACCTGCAATGTTTGCTACTATACCACAATTGATTTTTCAATACTTTATTACAAAAGATGAAACTGTAATGTTTTATTAACAATGCTTCTGGAAATGAATGCATTTTAAAGCAAATAAACCCTTTTGATAGACCTTTTACAAAACCCATTTGCACTAATGAATGCTTTCTTATGGTATATGACTTAATATTTGTTACTGTGTACACTGCTGTTTTGGAATGTTCAGAAATAAAGACTCTATTTCAGCAAATCAGGTCATGCATGAATGTGCATCACGAACAAGAAGAATACCATGCTTATTATGTTTCATTACAGTTGTGAAAATGATTATCATGGCCATATAGGTTATCTTGGACCAGGACATTTATATTTTAAGTAGGTAGATTTAGAATAATGACATTTTGTAAAAATTATTTTTCTCTAAAATACTTCTGATAAGAAATGTGAGGTTTTAGTTTTGTAAGGTTTGGTTATCATTTAGAAAGGCCCAAAAATGCATTTATGAATGAACACTGTCAGCAGAGATTTTAATATTTTATGCAAATTCAATTTGGAATACTTTCTCAGTAAAATTGCAAAGTGGTGGCATTATTCTGCATTATATTTTATATGAGTTGGTAAACATCACCTGAAAGTGTTACGGAAAGTTTAGGCAAAGGTGTTTTTTTTTTTTTCCCAAAGGCATAGACAGAGGTTTATTTAGGAAAGTAGATACTTATTCAAGGGAGAATGGGAGCAATCTAGAGAGTTATCTTTGAGGTAAAGCAAAGAACATTCATTTAAGGGAGAATGTGGGCCACTTTGGGAAGAGAGATAGGCAAAGGTTTTTGTTGGTTTTAAGATGGAATTCCACCAACAGTCATTAGAGGTTTTCATTAAATAAAGAATATGCCTTTGCATATAATTCTATCTAGAACTGAAAGGACCATTAACAAAATTGAAATGTGAGCAAGAGAAGGTGAGATATGAAAGAGGAGATAGTAGTTGCTGAACATTTCTGTAGTGACGAGAACTGGGCAAGGCATTTTGTCTACATTTGTCTAATTCTGTTCTATCACCTGTTATCAGCCTTTTTTAAGGTGATGAATTCCACAAAAGTGCCATCAGCCTTTGGAAGACATTTAGCTGGCAAATAGTCAAGCTGATGTTGGAATCCTAGTTCTTCTGTATCAAAGGGGTTTTAATACCTACTATTAAACTGTCTTCCTGTAATTGCACGTAATTATTACCATTATTTTTTGTAGTACTTGAGATTGAACCCAAGACCTCACATATGCTTGGCAAGTGCTGTACCATGGAGCTGCAAACACAGCCCCAACTTGTATTTTTAAAAATAAGTTCACATTTGAAGAAATGAAAGGATTCAATTCATTTTCAGTTCAAATATTTTATATATTTTTTTAAAAGTCTACTTATTTCTTTGGATTAAAAAAAAATCTTGGATTTGATATTTTTCATGGGCAGAGAGAGTAAAGCCAAGAACAAGTAAGTTGATGACATCATGTTAGGTGGAGAATGCTATGGAGGAAAAAAAATCAAGGAAGGAGAGCTGGGGAAATTGGGGCGGGGAGGGATCACACTGAAAAGGATCATCTGAGTAGGTATCATTAAGATCTGACATTGAGCAAAGACCTTGAAGGTGATGAGAGTTAGTCCTGGAGATATTTCATAATATTTTTTACCTGGAGTTCTACAGAACACAAAATAGGGGTGATTTTCACTATGCTAGGAGAGTGCGTGACCATTATCATTCCAGCTGTGCAGGAGAGAATTCAATACATTGTGCACCATGGATACTGGAGGACTGTGCACAACTTTCAAATTGTGGTCCCCACATCAGCAGCCACAGTCTTTTGAGGACTTGTCAGGAATGCATAATCTTAGGCCCCACACCCATCTATTGGATTAGTCCTGTAGTTGAATTGCAGAGTGCTCTTGAGAGAGGCCACTGGAAAGGAAGGAATGCCTGTGTGGAGGCTGTGGACAGAGCATTCCTGTGTGCTGAGGAAGAGCAAGGAGGAAAGTAGTAGGGAGGTCAAAAGGGTGACAGGTAAGGCTAGGCGGGTATGGGGGACCTCAGTAACTTTAATTTTACTCTGTAAAAATGGGAAGTTTTTGCATGATTTTGAGCAGCAGAGTATGATTTGACATGTTTACTTTTTTTCTGTTTTTTTTTTTTTTTTCTTTTTACGATTTGGGGGATTGAACTTGGGACCTTGTACTTGCTATATGCAAGCACTCCACCATTAAGCTCCATACCCATCCTGATTTGGCACTTTTTAAAATGTTTCTCTGGAATTTGATGAAAATGGACTGTTTGAGGGCAAGTGTGGATGCTGGCAAAATGACAATCAAGGTCTTTTAAATCTCATCTCTGAAGTGACATCTGAATGTAAATACAAGGAGGCAAGAATCCTTGAGGCCACCTTATCTGTAGCTTTACTAGATAGGTGCCAATCTAATTTCCAAATTGGTTGTGCCAGTTTACATTTTTAAAGCAAAATATGAAAATCCCAGTTGTTGCACATCTTTGGTGGTGTCAGCTTTTAACCTTAATTTAATCTGTAGGTGTGTGGGTTGTGTCTCATTGTGGTTTTAATTTGAATTTTCCTGTTTGCTAGTGAGATTGAATACCTTTTTCTTTTCATTTATTGAACATTTTCACATCCTCTTTTATAGATTCCTGTCCAGTACTTTTGGCCTATTTTTCTGTTGGGGTTTTCTTACTGATTTGTAGTGGTTCTTTATACCTTCTGCTATGAAACCTCTTGTCAGTTATATGCATCATAAACCTAGCTGCACACTCTGTAGCTTGCCTTTTAATTCTTTCAATAGGGCATTTTGATGAATAGAATTATTCACTTTAACATTGAACCAATTTGTCATGATTTTTAAAGGTTAGTCCTTTTGTATGTTGCCTAAGGAATACGTATGTCCTTAACCACTGGGATCATGAGTATTTATTGTGTTCTAGAAGTTTTATTATTTTGCTTTTCGCTTAGGCTTAGAATCCATCTTGATTTGGCTTTGTGGAATATGCAAAGTAGGGTTACAGTTGTATTTTCTAGTGTCTAGTGTCCTGTTAACACTTACTAAAACACAGCAGGTGTCTGTGCGTGTGCAAGTGTTTCCAACCTATCTCCTCTTACACCAGAACCATGCTGTTTGAATCACTGCAGCCCTATGATAAATTCTCCTAAGTAGCAGAGAAGTCCTGTTACCTTACTTTCCCTTCAGTAGTGTCTTGGCCATGCTGTCCCTTTCCTCTCCATATATGTATTTTAACAAGCTGCCGTTGGAATTTCGGTCAGGAATGCGTTCAGTTAGGGGAAAATTGAAGCTGATCCATTTTGAGTCTCATACTCTGTGAACCTGGTCTGTCCCTTCTCTTATTGATTCAAGTCTTCTTTAATTTCTCACTAAAATGAGGTCTAGTGGGCATGGTGGCACATGCCTGTCATCCCAGTGGCTCAGGAGGCTGAGCCAGGAGAATCGCGAGTTCAAAGTCAGCTTCAGCGACAGCAGGTACTAAGTAACTCAGTGAGACCTGTTAAATAGGATGTGGCTCTGTGGTCGAGTGCCCCAATATTTTTAAAAAATTTCATTTTCACTGGCTTGTTTTGAATGCTTTATTCAACATCCTTAAATATAGATATGTTAGAATCTTTACACATAGTCAGATATATAGATGTTAGATTTTTTTCCCTTTCCTGTCCTTATAATTTTCTCTTATTTGCCTATGATTTTTAATGCAATATTATTTAAATAATAATAGGTATCTTTCTCTGCTAATTTCAGAAGGAAAGCTCTATTTTTTATACTTGAGTTTCAAGCTTGCTAATAATATATTCTTATAAGAGTATGGGTTTTAACAGTTTTCTGCATCTATTAAAGTACTATTTTGTTTAATCAATCAACAGATTAAGATTGTATTTTACTTAAATGAATTTTTCTAATGTTGAATCAAGCTTGAAGTATTTAGATTAATCCAACTCAGTTATGCTGGGTTAGTCTCTTAAAAAACATGGGTTTGATTTACTAATATTTCTATTTTTATTCAGTGTTATAAAGTCACAATGTTACACAGACTGTTCTAGATAAGCAAAGACAGCAGGTCTCCAATTATTTTTCTGAGGTGAACACTATCTGGAAACACTTGTGTTATACTAAAGTTATTTCTCCCTTAAATATGTGATAAGCCCTGGCAGTACAGCCATCAGGGCTGAGAGTCCAGGTCAAGTCATGCTTTTAAAATGTGATGTTATGTCCACTTACTCTAAGTAAGAGCATGATGATTTAAATGATGATTTAAATGATTTTTCCCCATAGTTGTGTCAAATTTTGCTTTCTGTCTTTTTAAGCCATATGGCTTTGGTATGTACATGTTTAGCACATTTTATCTTCCTGTGCATATGCAATTCAGATTTCAGCCAGGAAATGGGAAGGAGAGACCCTACGTAGATTCTGGGGTTCTTTGAAATTCAGAGAAAACAGCCGTGCAAACAAACCATGCAACATTTATGGAGAGAAAGGAAGGCATTGTAGTGAGGGCACCAAGGTTGTGACCGGCTTTCAGGGTAGCCTGAGTGTAATTGTTCTATCCTAGAAGAGGCCCGGAGTTCGTTCACTTAACAGATATTTACTGAGATGACACTACTGCTTTTTTTTTTTTTTTTTTTTTTTGGTGATGTGGAGGACAAATGTTTAGTTACGGGAGTTACATTCTTAATTCTGGTGAGAAAGATTCAAAGCAAGTAAATAAAATAAATTTTTTCCTTTCAGGAAGGAGCAAACAGGGGCTAAGAGAGAGAATGGTAGTGGGTGGGGGGAAGGGGACAAGGATGATTTGCCTAGAGCCCTCCAGGAAAGCCTGAGCAGGAGACACAGAAGCTGAAGATGTACGATTTTGAGAAGGGGCAGAGATGGAAAAGAATTTGGAGTGTTTGAAAGACCAGGAGAAGGCTACTCTGGCTGGACCTTAGTGTGCTAATGGCAAGACCAGTGATGTGATTTGTGGGGCCCAGTATAAAATGAAAGTGTGGAACCCCTTGCTAAAAGCATATTAAGAATTTGAGGATGTTTATAGTAGAGCATCAAACCAAGCATGAGGCCCTCTGAGCCACACTGTACATGACCATGAAGCCAATCCTGAGTGGTGGGGACGAGGCAGATCCATAGAGCAAGTCTATATTAAGGACTTTGGATTTTATTCCAAGTTTAATGGGGAACATAATAATACTAACATTCCTATATTATTCCTGTGTGCCACACAATAATGTAATCTCTACACAGCCTTATGAAGTTAAATACTATTATGACTCCCATTTTAAATATGAAGAAACCAGGGTACAGAAAGGTTAAGAAACTTGCCCAAGGTCACAGAGCAAATAAGTGGCAGAGCCTGGATTCAAAGCCAGACTTTTAAGCAAAATTCGTCTTCTAGAATGAGAAGGGATTAATGCGCTCAGATGGGAACAGGCACAAAGTAGGCAGGCATTCCTTGTTGAGAGACCCGTACATACGAGAGAACAGTTTGCAAGGAACTATGGTTTAATTGCTGGGTGAAGCTGGTGCTTTAATTTAGCTGCATCATAGCGGGTGGCGAAGTGCTGTAAGAAACTAAGCTGAAGGGATGGGCAGGAGCTCTTAGGGAGAGCTTGCAAGATAGGAATGGGACCTGGGTCTCTCTGAGGGAAAATGTAAGGGCAAGAGGGGGCTCTAATCCTGGGAGCCAGGGCTCAGTGCAAGTATCACAAACTAGCTATTTAAAACAACTCCCCCCACCCCGCACCATTATTTCTTTATTGGTAAAACATCTCTTTCAGCTACTTTGAAATATGATTATGAATAACAAAAGTCATCATGTGTGCTGTTTATCAGAGCTGATTCCTCCTGGGTAACTGATTTTGTCCCTGTGAACAAACAACTCCCTTCTCCTTAGCCCCACTCTATCCCACCTCTGGTCACCACATTCTCTCTCCTATGAGTTAAACTTCGAGATTCCACCAATAAGTGAGATCATCTGGTATTAGTGTCTCCGTGCCAGCAATCCACCTCTTTGGGTATATACCCCAAGGGATTGGAATTAGTATTGCAAATGAGCTCCCATGTTCATTGCAACATTATTTATAATATTCAACAAAGGGAAACAACCCAAACGTCCATCAGTAGTAGAAAGGATTTTAAGAAGCATCCTGTCCACCATGGGATGGTCATTTGTCTCATAGAGATGGATAGACTAGAAGGAAAAAATAGGAAGAGATGTGGAGATGGTAGCAGAGGGCTTGATGAAAGACTTTGGTTTCAGTAGAGCTACTGGTTTGCACTTGGCAGATTTTCGGTGAACCTCATATCCAGGGATTAGAGGTAAGTGAGGGTGTGGTCTGTTCTCCCACAACCTTGCAGGTCAAGACGTAGTGCTTTACCAAATGGCTCACCATGGCATAAGGTGGTCGTCCTTTTTTCTACTCCACTACCATTTTCCTAATTGCACCCTGCTTGAGGGCTAAGCGGTGACAGGCCTTCTACATTTCACCAGAGCAGCGCTTCAGGTCCCGCGCTTCCGTTGTGTTACTGAAGACTGATGTATTAGCTGGGTTTTCTCCCAGAGCGGATCCTGAGACAGGTGGTTAAGTTGGAGGTGCAGGAAATGTACAGGTGAGGGGGGAATTGAGAGACGACTGGGAAGGAAGCAAAGGGTTATATAGTTTACCCCAGCGGGCAACTGCCAATAATGCCCACAAGGAGCTTCTGAGAAATGGTAGGCACACCTCAGAACTGTCCCATGCAGGAGTGGAGGTATTGGTACACCACCTCCCGTAAGGGGAGGGTCGAGGGATGCCCCTGATGGGGAGTTCCCCAGAGTTCCTGTTGGATGGCAAAGCTGCCTTCCCCAGATCGAAGAAAGCTCTCAGCTGGCTGACTCTAGAATCTTCCACAGCTATCTAGGTCAGGGTGGGCAAACTAGGGCCCATTGTTCAAAATCCACCTACCTCTTGGTACAAGCTAATGATGGTTCTAATTTTTATAGTTGTTTTTAAAAAATATTGTGGAGGAGGGGCAAGATGGCAGATGGGCGTGAGGCCGCATTTCTCCTGGCTTGGCTACCCAGAACAGCAGGAATGCCACATCTCCCCAAGACTTAGAGTGATAAATCCTGAGACTGGAGGGGCAGTCTGCCCTGGCCAAACCAGGGACAGTTTGACTCATGAGTTGGGTATTTAAAAAGCAAAACAAAAACAGAAAAAACTCTCCCAGAGTTTATAGCTGATCTGGGAGCCATCTTGGGACAGCAGAGTGGAAGAGCCATGGAAATTGGAAACCCATATCTGTGAGTTTGCAGCTAGGTCTGAACCTAGCAAACCTGTGGAAAATCAGAAACTGGGAGCATTTCCCCCCAGGGAACACAAGTTCCAGAGGCTGGAGAGAGCTGGGCTCGCCCAGCTCCCTGAGTCTTGTAGCACTCAGGGACTGTCGGGTGGGCTATAGCAGGTCAGAGGTTGGAAGAGAGGATGTGACAGTAATTTGCTGTCAGCCCGCCCAGCCGCTGGTCCAATACTCACTGGGTTCCTGGAGCCCCCGGGCTGGCACTCAACTGCGTCCCAGCACCAGTGTGGTCCTGGACTCCCTCCCCAGTCCAGCATCCACCAGTCCCCAGGACATGCTAGGTCTGACACCCCATAGGGCCCTCTAGCTCCCTAATCCCCAATCTCCCAACCCTGCCCTGGCCCCCATCCCAGCCCATTGCTCCAAGACTAGGCCTGCAGCTAGCACGAGCCTATAGCCCTGTATGCCAGGTCACTGCTTCCCCGCCAGACCCACCTAGTCCAGCACACAGCTTCACCGGCTGGCCTGCCAGACCTGGTGCCCAGGCTTGAGCCACCTGGCACAGAAGACCTGGGCTCCCAACATGGCCAGGCCCCATCTTGCCCCACACACCACTTAGCCACCAGACCTGCCCAGCCCAGCACATAGCCTTGCTGTTGGTCCCCAGGATCCAGTGCCAGGCCCTGAATCACCTGCCCCTGAGACATGGTCAACTGCTTTGCTGCCCACCCGCAACTCGGTTTCTTATGCACTTCACTTCACCTCCAGGCCTGCAGCCCAGCCTGCCCACATTACTCTTCCAAGAAGTGAAATTAGGAAGTTATAAACCCCAAACTTCAACATAGTGAGCAACACAATAAAAGGAAGGATGCACAACCCCCTGTTCATACTCCCAAGCTTAGATCATACCTCAACAAGAAAGCCAAATGGGCAGTCAGTGAACATACATATTCGCTCACTATTTTGTCCACCATAGTAGATACAACTCCTTAATTTCGTACCATTTAACCAAGATTTTTCTTTCTTTTCTATTTTTTTTTTGTTGTTGTTGTTGTTGCTTGTTTGTTGTGGTAGTAGTTCCGTTTTGCTTTTTGATTTTGGGTTTCCATATTGGATTTTTGTTTTATTTGAATGTGTACTGACTGATTCAAGGACTCCTACATGTATTCATATCTGTCTCTCTCTTCATTTCTAGCCTTGTTTTTCTTTTTTTCTATTTTCTTTCTTTTTTATTGTTGTAGTTTTTTTTTCAAAGGTGTTATTTTTTCATGCTCTGTATTTTGGAGGGCTAGGGCTTATGGTTACCTTATTTTGATTTTCTTTTGTATCATCTTTATCACTACTATCTCCCTCTTATCTCCCTCTCTCTTATTTCTCTATTCCTGAAATCCAAATTCCATTCTCTCTCTCCTCTTTTATATTCTTCTGTTTTTTCATCCTCTTTCAAACTAACCACATATCCTAAGTTAACACTGCATCTGTCCCATTCACTCTTTGAAATTGCAAACTCTTTTCTACTCCTGTCTCTTCTTCTTTACACATACTCAACTCTGTCCTTAACACTTCTTAAATACTAATTGACGTATTTAATGTCTACCCCTACCACCAATGTCACAGTGATAATTAATACAGCAGAAGGCATAAACGCCTCTTATTTGATTTTTAAGCCAGATATAATACATGATTATGTACTATTTTTACTGACGGAAATTGCTTATCCCACTATCCCTACATATCATACTAATTAACCCTAGATTTCAAAATAGGAACTAAGGACCTAGTCTACTGCTACATATTGTTTGCATACATTGTTGCTATCATGGGCTCCCCACCATCCATGAGGTACTAGTAACATAGAGGGACACTATAAACCCATAAAACTCTACAGCATTAGGTCCATCCAGATAGATGGATAGACACACAAACAATATGAAAAATCAAGGGAACAAGCCATCCCAAATAACCCAGACTACCTCAATAGTAAACTCCTTTGACATCACAGTGGAGGAAACGTCTGAGACAGAATTCAGAAAATTCATGGTTAAACTGATCTAGGAGATAAAAGATGACATAAGAAATAAAATCAGAGAGAAAATACAAGAAGTGAAAGATCATTTAAACAAAGAGATGGAGATCCTGAAGAAGAATCAATCAGAAATTCTCTGAATGAAGGAATTAATAAACCAAATTAAAAATTCAGTTGAAAGCATCACCAATAGACTAGACCATTTGGAAGATAATTTTAGACAGTGAAGATAACACATATAATTTAGAAAGTAAAGTTGACCATGGGGAAAAGATATTAAAAGACCATGAACAGAAAATGCAAGAAATATGGGATAACATGAAAAGACCAAACTGAAGATTTATCAGAGTAGATGAAGTCTCAGAGATACAAACCAAAGGAATGCACAAATTTTTCAATGAAATGATATCAAAAAATTTCCCAAACCTTAAGAACAAAATGGAAAATCAAATACAGGATTGCTGGGTGTGGTGTCACACACCTGTAATCCCAGCAGCTCAGGAGATCATGAGTTCAAAGGCAGCCTCAGCAATGGTGAGGCATTAGGCAACTCGTTGAGATCCTGCTTTTAAATAAAATACAAAATAGGGCTGGGGATGTGGCTCAGTGGTCGAGTGCCCCTGAGTTCAATCCCCAGTACCACACACGCACAGAGAGAGAAAGAAAATACAGCAGGCTTACAGAACCCCACATACACAAAATTACAACAGACCCACACCAAGTAACATTATTATGGAAAGGCCTAACATACAGAATAAGGATATAATTTGAAAGGCTTCTAGAGAGGTAATATTGAGAGGGAAACCAACCTGATCTCAGCTAATTTCTCAACCCAGACCCTCAAAGCTAGGAGGTCTTGGAATAATATATGCCAAGCTCTAAAAGAAAATGGATGGCAACCAACAATACTATACCCATCAAAATTAAGCTTCAGAGTTTAAGATGAAATAAAATCCTTCCATGATAAACAAAAGTTAAAAGAATTCACAACTAGAAACACTGCATTACAAAACAAACTCAATAAAATATTTCATGAAGGCCAGGAGCTTGGATTGGAAACCCACGTGCCCCGTCTCACCCAGAGCTAGGAATCCCTGCACCCACATGGAGAGGAACCCCACACCTACACAGAGAGGAACACTGCACTGCGGTTCCCTATCCACCAACATGTGGCTGCACCCAAACCACCACCGTCTTGAGACACTGTAGCCACTACCGTAGCCCTTCCCGCATGGTAATCTCCACCATGGGACAACAGGGCCAGGTGGCAGCTGCCTATTGCAGCACCACATGCCTCAGTGTGCCATCACCGAACAGGCTGCCCAACACAATCACACAGCCCATCCTTCTAGCCCATCTCTGAAAGCAGTTGGGACACCTCCACCACCATCTTGGGTGATCTTTGCTGCCACCTCCGCCACTTTTAGTTAGGGCAGATTCCATCTTGGGACACTGACTGAGGCCTGGAAGCCCAACAGCAAGGCACCTGCAGGCTTGATACTACTGCTGCCACCAACTAGGGATATGGCTTCCATCTAGGGACAACAACCAGGACTTGAAAGACCATCACCAAGGTCCCTATGGACCCAGTTGCACCAGAGGAATCCCTACTAGGAGTGCTAACAGTCACCATCCTGTTGCAGAGGAGCCTTACATGGGGTCTCTGCTCTCACTTTTTTTTCCTCCTGCTAACGGCCAACTTCTTTTGATTCCCCTTTCACTCATTCTATAATGCAGTACCTCTATATTCTCACATCCTACCCCCCCCTTCTCTCTCTGTCCATCACTAGAAACTGTAAACCCTTATGCAAACCTACTGGATATATGGTAGAAGACAGCTGTACTCATCATTTCTATTTATAGCAGCAAAATTGTAAGTGTCTAAATTGAAGCTAATTGATTTATGGCTGCATATTAGTTGCATTGGATACTGCAAACATTGACCTCCCCCTTGAGGTATACCTAACCTGCAGGGACACCACAAGATTTTAGGGTAGAAACTGAAATACCTCAGATCTGCACTGCAAGAGAGGAAGACACGTAGACAATAGGAAAAAAAAAAAAGTAAGGGAAGAAAATGCCCCAAACAAACCAAGATACTATAATAATAGAATCCATCGACAGTGTAGTAGATGAAATGTCAGAGAAGGAGTTCAGAATGTACATAATTAAAATGATCTGTGAATTAAAGAATGACCTAAAAGAGCAAATACAGGCAAAAATTAATCACTCCAGCAAAGAGATAAGAGAGCAAATACAGGTAGCAAAAGATTACTTCAAGAAAGAGAGATTTTGAAAAAACAAACAAACAAACAGAAATCCTTGAAATGAAGGAAATAATAAACCAAATAAAAATCCCATAGAAAGCATCATCAACAGACTAGATCACTTGGAAGACAGAACCTCAGACAATGAAGACAAAATATACAATCTGGAAAATAGAGTTGACCATACAGAAGATAGTAAGAAACCATGAACAACAACAACAACAAAAATTCCAAGAATTATAGGATAACATCAAAAGACCAAATCTAAGATTTGTCAGGATAGAAGAAGGCACAGAGTTTCAAAACAAAGGAATGCACAATCTCTTCAATGAAATAATATCATAAAATTTCCCAAACATGAAGAATGAATTGGAAAATCAAATACAAGAGGCTTACAGGACACCAAATATACAAACTACAACAGATCTACACTAAGGTACATTATAATAAAAATGACTAGCATACAGAATAAGAAAAGAACTTTAAATACCACAAGAGGGAGGCATCAGATTACATATATGGAAAGATCAATTCAGATCTCAGCATATTTCCCAATCCAGACCCTCAAGGCCAGGAGATCCTGAAACAACATATACCAAGCCATGAAAGAAAATGGATGCCAATCAAGAATTTTATAATCCAGAAAAATTAAGCTTCAGGGTTGATGACGAAATAAAAACCTTCCATGATATACCAAAATTAAAAGAATTTACAACAAGAAAGCCTGCACTACAGAACATTCTTGACAAAATATTCCATGAGGAGGAAATAAAAAACAATAATGAAAAGCTGCAAGTGGGGGAACTACACTAAAGGAAAGGCCAATCAAAGGAGAAATCAAGTCAAGTTAAAAACCAGAAATAAACCAAAATGACCAGGAATACAAAACATATTTCAATAATAACCTTGAATGTGAATGGCCAAAACTCATCAATTAAAAGACATAGACTGGCATATTGGATTAAAAAATATAAAGACCCAACAATGTACTGCTTTCAAGAGACTCATCTCACAGGAAAAGACATCCACAGACTGAATGTGAAAGGATGGGAAAAACATATCACTCACATGGACTGCATAAACAATCAGGGGATTCCATTCTCATATCAGATAAAGTGGACTTCAAACTAAAGTTAGTGAAAAGAGATAAAGAAGGACATTTCATACTACTTATGGGAATCATACATCAACAGGACATAACAATCATAAATATCTATGTGCCAAACAATGGGGCATCTATGTATATCAAACAAACCCTTCTCAATTTCAAGAGTCTAACAGACAGCCACACAATAATACTGGATGACTTTAATATACCTCTCTCAGCACTGGATAGACCTTCAAAACAAAAACTAAACAAAGAAACTATAGAATCAATAAAACAATTGATAATTTAGATTTTACAGACATATATAGAATATTCCATCATCAATGAGCAAATACACTTTTTTTTCTCAGCAGCACATGGATCCTTCTCTAAAATAGATCATATGTTATGCCACAAAGCAAGTATTAGCAAATACAAAAGCATAGAGATACTACCCCACATTCTATCTGACCATAGCAGAATGAAATTAGATATCAATGATAAGATAATACCAGGGGACTAAATAATATACTACACATGGATAACAGAAGACATCAGGGAAGAAATAAAAAATTCTTAGAGGTAAATGAGAACTCCAATACAATTTATCAAAATCTCTGAGACACTATGAAGGCAGTGCTAAGAGGAAAGTTCATTGCATGGAGTTCACCCATTAAAAGAAGAAAAAGTCAACAAGAAATTGACCTGACATTGCAGCTCAAAGCCCTAGAAAAAGAATAACAAACCAACACCAAAAGTAATAGAAGACAGGGAAATAATTAAAATAAGGGCTAAATCAATGAAATTGAAACAAACAAACAAACAAACAAAAAATTCCAAAAATTGACAAGACAAACAGCTGGTTCTTTGAAAAATAAATAAATAAAATTGAAAAAAAAAAAAACCTTAAAGACACCAACAAATTTCTAGAGGCATATATGATCTACCCAAACTGAACCAGGAGAACATTTACAATTCAAGCAAATCAATTTCAAGCAAGGAAGTAGAAGACACCATCAAAAGCCTACCAACCAAGAAAAGCCTGAGACCAGACAGATTCTCAGCCAAGTTCTACAAGACTTACAAAGAAGAATTAATACAAATACTCCTCAATTTATTTCATGAAAGAGAAAAGGAGGGAACCCTTCCAAACTCATTCTATGAGGCTAGTATCATCTGATACCAAAAACAGACAGAGATACAGCAAGAAAATTTCAGATCAATATCTCTGATGAACATTGATGTAAAAATTCTCAATAAAATTTTGACTACTTGCATACAAATATATATTTTAAAAATTGTGTACCATGATCTATGGGGTTCATTCCAGGGATGTAAGGTTGGTGCAACATATGGAAATCAATAAGTGTAATTCATCACAATCAATAGACTTAAAGATAAAAAATCATATAATTATATCAATTGATTCAGAAAAAGCATTTGACAAAATACAGCACCTCTTCATGTTCAAAACACTAGAAAAACTAGGGATAGTAGGAATATACCTCAACATTGTAAAAGATATCTATGCTAAACCCAAGGCCAACATTACTCTAACTGGAGAAAAACTGAAAGCATCCACTCAAAAAACTGGAACAAGACAGGGATGCCCTCTTTCACCACTTCTATTCAACATAGTTCTTGAAACTCTAGCCAGAGCAATTAGACAGATGAAAGAAATCAAAGGGATATGAATAGGAAAAGAAGAACTCAAACTATCATTATTTGCCAATAACATGATTCTATGCTTTGAGGATCCAAAAAATTCCACCAGGAAACTTCTAGAATTAATAAATAAATTCAGCAAAGTATCAGGATACAAAATCAATACCCATAAATCAAATGCATTTCTACGCATCAGTGATGAATGCTCTGAAAGAGAAATTAGAAAAACTACCCCATTCACAATAGCCTAAAAAGACCAAAACAAAACAAAAACAAAAACAAAAACAAAAAACCACCTTGGGATTCAATTTAATAAAAGAGGTAAAAGATCTCTACAATGAAAATTTGGAACACTAAAGAAATTGAAGAAGACCTTAGAAGATGGGGAGATCTCCCATGCTCCAATACAGGCAAAATTAATATTGTCAAAATGACCATACTACACAAAGAGCTATACAGATTCAATGCAATTCCAATTAAAATCCCAATGTCATTCCTTATAGATATAGAAAAAGCAATCATGAAATTTATTTGGAAAAACAAGAGATCCGGAATAGCCAGACCCTTAGGAAGAAGAGTGAAGCATGAGGTATCACAGTACCAGACTTTAAACTATACTACAAAGCTATAGTAACAAAAATGGCATTGTATCAGCACCAAAACAGACATGTAGACCAATGGTACAGAATAGAAGATATAGAGACAAACCCATATAAATACCATTATCTCATATTAGACAAAGGTGCCAAAAACACACATTGGAGAAAAGATAACCTCTTCAACATATGGTGCTG
Source organism: Urocitellus parryii (assembly GCF_045843805.1). Taxonomy (NCBI): domain Eukaryota; kingdom Metazoa; phylum Chordata; class Mammalia; order Rodentia; family Sciuridae; genus Urocitellus; species Urocitellus parryii. The sequence continues at coordinate 69,747,211 of NC_135532.1, forward strand.
GGAAAACTGGAAATCCATATGCAGCAAAATGAAACTAAACCCCTATCTCTCACCATGCACAAAACTCAACTCAAAGTTGATCAAGGATCTAGGAATTAGACCAGAGACCCTATACCTAATAGAAAAAAGAAGTAGGCCCAAATCTTTATCATGTCAGATTAGGCTCTGACTTCCTTAACAAAAGCATAGGAAATTAAATCAAGGGCTGGGGATGTGGCTCAGGTTCGATCCTCAGCACCACATACAAACAAAGATGTTGTGTCTGCCGAAAACTTAAAAATAAATATTGAAATTCATGAGAATATCATGCTCATAAAGAAATTCTTTCTCTCTCTTAAAAAAAACATTAAAAAAAAGAAATGAAATCAAGAATCAATAAATGGGATGGATTCAAACTAAAAAGCTTCTTCTCAGCAAAAAAGCAATCAATGAGATAAAGAGAGAGCCTACATTTTGGGAGCAAATTCTTGCCACACACATGTCAGATAGAGCACTAATTTCCAGAATATATAAAGAATTGAAAACACACACACACACACACACACACACACACACACACATACAAAAGCCCAATCAATAAATGAGCTAAGGAGCTGAACAGACACTTCTCAGGAGAAGATATACAATAGATTAACAAATATATGAAACAAAACGTTCAACATCTCTAATAATTAGTGAGATGCAAATCAAAACTGCTGTAAGATTTCATCTCACTCCAGCCAGAATGGCAGTTATCAAGTATACAAACAACAATAAGTGCTGATGAGGATGTGGGGAAAAGGCATATTTTTACACTGCTCGTGGGACTGAAAATTGGTGCAGACTGGAAAACAGTATGGAGATTCCTTAGAAAACTTGGAATGGAACCACCATTTGACCCAGCTATCCCACTCCTTGGTCCATACCCAAAAGACTTAAAAACAGCATATTGCAGTCATAAAGCCATATTAATATTCATAGCAGCATAATTCAGAATAACCAAACTATGGAACCAACCTAGATGCCCTTCAATTGATGAATGGATAAAGAAACTGTGGTATATATACACAATGGAGTATTACTCAGCAATAAAATAGAATAAAATATGGCATTTGCAGGTAAATGGAAGGAGTTAGAGAATATCATGCTCAGCAACATAATTCAATCCTCAAAAACCAAAAGCTGAATGTTTTCTCTGATAAGTGGATGCTAATCCACAATGGGGGTGGGAGCATAGAATGAGTGGAGGAAATTTTGATGGGGTAAAGGGGAGGAGAGAAGGGGAGTGGGGGTAGGAAAGATGGTGGAATGAGATGGACATCGTTACCCTAGGTACATGTATGATTGCACGAATGGTGTGACCCTATTCAGAGAAGTGAATAATTCAGCTTTATTTGTGTACAATGAATTAAAGAGCATTCTGCTGTCATGTATAATTGATTAGAATAAATAAATAAATAAAATATTTCATGAAGAAGAAATGAAAAATAAAAGTGAAAAGCAGCAAAGGGAGAAGCTACGCTAAAGAATAAGAAATCAAAGGAGAAACATTCTCCTAAACTAAAAACAAGAAATCAATAAAAATGACAGGAAATAAAACTCATATTTCAATAATAGCATTGAGTGTAAATGGCCTAAACTTATCAATCAAAAGACAGAGACTGGCAAATTGGGTTAAAAAATCAAGACCTACAATATGCTATCTCCAACAGACTCACCTCATAGGCAAAGACATCCACAGACTGAAGCTAAAAGGATAGAGAAACATATCATTCACATGGATCTCATAAACAAGCAGGGGTTTCTATCCTCATGTCAGATAATGTGGACTTCTAGCCAAAGTTAATCAGAAGGGACCAAGGAGGTCATTTCATACTGCTTAAGGGAATTACACATCAACAAGATAGAACAATCAAAAATATTTTTGCCACTACAGTGGAGTACCTATGTACATCAAATGAATCCTTCTCAATTTCAAGAATCAAATAGACCACAAAATAATATTTGGTGACTTTAGCATGCCTTTCTTGTCACAAGATAGAGCCTCTGAACAAAAACTAAATAAAGAAGCTAGAGAACTAATGCATATAATTAATAATTCAGACTCAACAGACATATATAGAATATTTCATCCATCAAGGACTGAATGCACTTTCTTCTCTGCAGCACACGGATCCTTCTCTAAAATAGACCATATCTTAGGCCACAAAGTAACTCTTAGCAAATACAAAAAAGAGATAATACTTTGCCTTCTATCAGATGATAATGGAATGAAATTACAAATCAATGATAAAATTAAGAAATAGAATCTACTCTAATACCTGGAGACTAAATAATACACTATTGAATGATCAATGGATAGTAGAAGAAATCTGGGGTGGAATTAAAAAGTACTTAGAGACAAATAAGAATTGTAACACAACTTATCAAAATCTCTGGGACACTATGAAGGCAGTTCTAAGAGGAAGGTTCATTACACTGAGTGCCTTCTTTAAAAGAATAGAAAGTCACTAAGTAAATAACCTAACATTACATCTCAAAGCCCAGAAAAAGAAGAACAAATCAACACTAAAAGCAGTGGAAGACAGGAAATAAAGTCAGAGCTGATATCAATGAAATTGAAACAAACAACAACAACAATAAAAAATTCAAAAATAGATGAAACAAAAAGTTGATTAAAAAAATAAGTGGAATTGATACACCCTTAGCCAGGCTAATGAAGAAAAAGATAGAGAAATCTCAAATTGCTAAAATTCATGATGAAAAAGGAAATATCATCAAGGACACTATTGAAATACAGATGATAATCAGAAACTATTTTGAAAATCTATACTCCAATAAAATGGAGAATCATGATGACATCAACAAATTTCTAGAGACATATGACCTACCGAAATTGAACCAGGATGACATACAAAATTTAAACAGATCCATTTCAAGCAATGAAATTGAAGATGCCATCAAAGGCCTGACAAAGAAAAGCCCAGGACCAGGTGGATGGATTATCAGCCAAGTTCTACCAGACTTCAAAGAAGAATTCTCATCAATACTCCTCAAATTATTCTATGAAATAGTAAAGGAGGGAACCCTTTCCATTCTATGAAACTATTATCACTCTGATACCAAAACCCGACAAAGACACATCAAGGAAAGAAAACTTCAGACCAATATCCCTCATGAACATAGATGCAAAAATTCTTAATAAAATCCTGAAAAATCATGGACAAAAACATATTAAAAAGATAGTGCACCATTATCAAGTGAGGTTCATTCCAGGGATGGAAGTTTGGTTCAATATAGGGAAATCAATGTAATCCATCACATCAACAGACTCAAAGACTATCTCAAAAGATGCCAAATTATCTCAATTATCTCAATAGATGCCAAAAAAGCATTTGACAAAATTCAGCACCCATTTATGTCCAAAACACTAGAAAAACTAGGGATAGTAGGAACATACCTCAACATTGTAAAAGCTATCTATGCTAAGCCCAAAGATAACAGCATTCTAAATGGAGATAAATTGGAAGCATACCCTCTAAATACTGGAACAAGACAGGGACACCCTCTTTCACTACTTCTATTCAACATAGTCCTTGAAACCCTAGCCAGAACAATTAGACAGATAAAAGAAATTAAAGGAATAGGAAAAGAAGAGCCCCAATTATTCCTATTTACCCATGACATGATTCAATATTTAGAAGACCCAAAAACTCCATCAAAAAGCTTCTTGAACTCATAGCCGAATTCAGCCAAGTAGCAGGATATAAAATTAACACCCATAAATCATTTGCATTCTGGTACACCAATGATGAATCAGCTGAAAGAGAAATCAGGAAAACTATTCCATTCACAATAGCCTCAAAAAGAATATAAAATACTTGAGAATCAACCTAACAAAAGAGGTGAAATGAAATGCAATGCAATGAAAACTACAGAGCACTAAAGAAAGAATTAGAAGACTGTGTTAGAAAATGGAAAGACCTCGCATGTTCTTGGATAGGCAGAATTAACATCATCAAAGTGGCCATACGATCAAAAATGCTAAACATGTTTAATGTCATTGACTTAAAAATTCCAATGACATTCTTCACAGAAATAGAAAAAGCAGTCATGGAATTCACTTGGAAAAATAAGAGGCCCAGAATAGCCAAAGCAATCCTTAGTGAGAAAATAATGCAAGAAGCCTCATAATACCAGACCTTAAATTATACTACAGTAATAAAACAGCATGGTATTGGCACAAAATAGAATTGAAGATCAATGGAACAGAAAAAAAGACACAGAGACATACCCACACAAATACATTTATCTCATACTAGACAAATGTGCCATAAACATACATTGGAAAAAAAAGATAGCCTCTTCAACAAATGGTTCAGGGGAAACTGGAAATCTGTATGTAATAGATTGAAATATATCTTACCCTGAACAAAACTCCACTGAAAGTGGATGAAGGACCTGAGAATAGACCAGAGACCCTGTGCATACTAGAAGAAAAAGTTGGACCAACTCTCCAACATATCTGCTCACAAACAGACTTCCTCAATACAATTCCTAAAGCACAAGAAGTCAAATCAAGAATAAATAAATGGTATGGCATCAAACTGAAAAGCTTCACAGCAAAGAAAATAATTAAGAACATGAACAGAAAGCCTACAGAGAGGGAGAAAGAGCATTCATCTCCGGGATATACAAAGAACTCAAAGAACTTAACACTAAAACAAACAAACAAAACTCAACAAATAACCCAATCAATAAATGGGCAAAGGAACTGAACAGAAACCAAAGAAGAAATACAAATGGTCACAAAATATATGAAAAAATGTTCAACATCTCTAGTAACTAGAGAAGTGCAAATTAAAACTACACTGAGATTTCATCTCACTCCACTCAGAATGGCAATTATCCATAACACAAGTAACTATGAATATTGGTGAGGATGTGGGGAAAAAGATTCTCTCACACATTTCTGGTGGGACTGCAAATTGGTGCAGCCAATATGGAAAGCAGTATGGAGATTCCTTGGAAAACTTGGAACGGAACCACCATTTGACCCAGTTATCTCACTCCTCAGTTTATACCCAAAGGACTTAAAAACAGCATACACTACAGTGATGCAGCCACATCAATGTTTATAGCAACTCAAATCACAATAGCCAAACTATGGAACCAACCTATCCATTCATCCGTGCCCTTCAACAGGTGAATGAATAAAGAAAATGTGGTATATGTACACAATGGAATATTACTTGGTCATAAAGAAGAATGAAATAATGGAATTTGCTGGTAAATGGATGGAACTGGAGAACATTATGCTAAGTGAAAGAAGCCAGTCTCCAAAAAACAGGGGTTGAATGTCCTCTTTGATATGTGGATGCTAACCCATAACAAGGAAGGATAGGGAGGGGAAGTGTAGAAGTTCAGTGTATAAGACAAAGGAGAATAAAGGGAAGGGAATAGGGATGGAAATAGGAAAGAGAGTAGAATGAATTGTACATAATTTTCCTATGCTCATATATGAATAGATGACCAGTGTGACAGCACATATGTTCAACCACAAGAATGGGATCAAAATTGCAACGGGTTATACCCCATGTATGTATAATATGTCAAAATTTGCCCTACTGTCATGTATATCTAAAAACAACAAATTAAAAAAAAATCATCTGACAGACTATGTGACTCCAAAGCCTGAAGACTTACGTGACTGTTTACAGGAAAAGTTTTCCAATCCCTGGTGTAGTTGCAATAACAACCCCCAAATCTCAGGTTAAAAGCAACCATTTGTCACTCACACTATGTTCAACAGAAGAGGGTTTTACTCTATGGAGTCATTCCTCCCCTTACGATGCTGCTCTGTGACAGTGCTTAAAACTCACGGGGGCAGCAGGTAGAGACACAGACTTGTGCTTTAGACTGAAGAGGACATGTGTCACCTCCTGTCGTGCCTATTGCCAAGCCGGCCACACAGGCAGTCTCTGCTGCAGAGGTCCCAGGAGCATTAAGTCCTGTGTCCAGGAAGGGGGACACTGGGGACCCTGGTAAGCACTACTCGGCTCTACACCTCCCCTCCCTCTGCTTCCCCCCGAGCATGGAACAAGCTATGGCTCCAGACAATGGTCACTGACTTAAGATACTTCCCTATATTATATAGCATGTCATGTGAATATAAATATATATTTTTTCATGTACTGCAGTGTTAGGAAGTGTCCTGGATTTTTTGGAACCTGCAGCTGTTTGCTACATTCTCCACAGCACTGTAAAACACTTCTCTTCCCCAAAGTCCAACTTACCAGAAAATCTCTCAGTTCCATTATCATATGAGGCTTTCTTCCAGTTGTAGAATGGCTAAGATATAATTACAATAGCTCCATTGTTTTTCTTTTTTGGACCATATTCAAGGGACTTACATAACTCAACACTGTGCATGCCCAGGTGTCTCATTTACTTTGAAGTGCAGACGCTTTCAGTTTTAAGAATAGTTCAAAAACCATACACCCAGCTCTGTCCTTTGTACTGGGTCATCAATAAAACAAATATTAGAAATATTAGAAGATACTCTCTTCTTCTTTTTCTATTAGTTGTTCAAAACATTACCAAGCTCTTGACATATCATATTTCATACATTTGATTCAAGTGGGTTATGAACGCCCATTTTTCCCCCGTATACAGATTGCAGAATCACATTGGTTACACATCCACGTTTTTACATACTGCCATACTAGTGTCTGTTGTATTCTGCTGCCTTTCCTATCCTCTACTATCCCCCCTCCCCTCCCCTCCTCTCCCATCTTCTCTCTCTACCCCATCTACTGTACTTAATTTCTCTCCCTTGTTTTTTTCCTCCTTTCCCTTCATCTCCTCTTATATGTAATTTGTATAATGATGAGGGTCTCCTTCCATTTCCATGCAATTTTCCTTCTCTCTCCCTTTCCCTCCCACCTCTCCTCCCTGTTTAATGATAATCTTCTTATCATGCTCTTCCTCCCTGTTCTGTTCTTAGTTGCTCTCCTTATATCAAAGATGACATTTGACATTTGTTTTTTAGGGATTGGATAGCTTCACTTAGCATAATCTGCTCTAGTGCCATCCATTTCCCTGCAAATGCCATGATTTTGTCATTTTTTAGTGCTGAGTAGTACTCCATTGTGTATAAATGTCACATTTTTTTATCCATTCATCTATTGAAGGGCATCTAGCATCATCAAAATGGCGATATTACCAAAAGTTCTCTATAGGTTTAATGCAATGCCAATCAAAATCCCAATGACATTTCTTGTAGAAATAGATAAAGCAATCATGAAACTCATATGGAAAAATAAAAGACCCAGAATAGCAAAAGCAATTCTAAGCAGGAAGTGTGAATCAGGAGGTATAGTGATACTAGATTTCAAACTGTACTACAGAGCAATAGTAACAAAAACAGCATGGTACTGGTACCAAAACAGGCGGGTGGACCAATGGTACAGAATAGAGGAGACAGAGACTAATCCACAAAGCTACAACTATCTTATATTTGATAAAGGGGCTAAAAGCATGCAATGGAGGAAGGATAGCATCTTCAACAAATGGTTCTGGGAAAACTGGAAATCCATATGCAACAAAATGAAACTGAATCCCCTCCTCTCACCATGCACGAAAGTTAACTCAAAATGGATCAAGGAGCTTGATATCAAATCAGAGACTCTGCGTCTGACAGAAGAAAAAGTTGGCTATGATTTACATATTGTGGGGTCGGGCTCCAAATTCCTTAATAGGACACCCATAGCCCAAGAGTTAATAACAAGAATCAACAAATGGGACTTACTTAAACTAAAAAGTTTTTTCTCAGCATGAGAAACAATAAGAGAGGTAAATAGGGAGCCTACATCCTGGGAACAAATCTTTACTCCTCACACTTCAGATAGAGCCCTAATATCCAGAATGTACAAAGAACTCAAAAAATTAAACAATAAGATAACAAATAACCCAATCAACAAATGGGCCAAGGACCTGAACAGACACTTCTCAGAGGAGGACATACAATCAATCAATAAGTACATGAAAAAATGCTCACCATCGCTAGCAGTCAGAGAAATGCAAATCAAAACCACCCTAAGATACCATCTCACTCCAGTAAGATTGGCAGCCATGCTGAAGTCAAACAACAACAAGTGCTGGAGAGGATGTGGGGAAAAGGGTACTCTTGTACATTGCTGGTGGGACTGCAAATTGGTGCAGCCAGTTTGGAAAGCAGTTTGGAGATTCCTGGGAAAGCTGGGAATGGAACCACCATTTGACCCAGCTATTCCCCTTCTCGGACTATTCCCTGAAGACCTAAAAAGAGCATGCTACAGGGACACTGCTACATTGATGTTCATAGCAGCACAATTCACAATAGCAAGACTGTGGAACCAACCTAGATGCTCTTCAATAGATGAATGGATACTCTCTTCTTTTTACAACGAGTCTTCAATGAAATCAGTTTGATGATGAGAGTCGGCATTTTTCTTGTACTACACTATTTACACTTTGAGATCCAGCAGTTGAACTTGATGGTGCCTCTGCATTTTCCATGTCATTGTAAGATCGATCCAGAGGATAACCGGACTATGGTAATGAGAAAGTTACAGCTTTCTCCCTCGAATTGGAGATAAGTACTCGGAAGTAATAACCCAAGTCCATAACCCAAACTAGCTGAAGTTTCCAACATTTTTGCGGGCAGAGGATAAAGTTACACTACATTTTGCTTTACATTGAATTGTAAAACACAGAATTAAGTTGTGGAACATTAACTCTATTATTAAAATGGACACAAACTTAGCACCTAGATTCTATGAGTGGTCAGATTAACCATCATATGCCAGAAAACCAGGTAAATGAAGAGAAAAACCAAATGACATTTCCTGGCTAAGACATGCATTCACATCATCTCACCAGTCAAATCGTACACCACTTGCAGTTCACAATGACCAGGTCTTGCTAAAGATCCCTTCTAATATTTTCTACTAATCCTTTTCTATTTTATATCATTTCTTTGAAAGCTGGTCATTACACGTGAAATGGATTTTATATCTGGGCAAGGTGGTGCATGCCTGAAACCCCAGCAACCCCAGAGGCTGAGGCAGGAGGATCGTGAATTCAAAGCCAGCCTCCGCAATTTAGCGGGGCCCTCAGCAACTTAGTGAGACCCTGACTCAAAAAATAAAAGGACTGGGAATGTGGCTCAGTGATTAATCTCGCATGCCCACCCCCCACACACAAAAAAAAAGAAAATGAAATGGATTTCATGAGCCATAATTTGGAAAGCACAGTCTTAATAGAAAAATTTTGTCTTAATAATGTGGAAACATTTTTCTTTATAGAAAAAAATACCAAAATATATTTATGAAGATATTGTTATTTCTGAATAAATTAATATGGACTAAGCTATAGGTAAAAATGGACTAACCTACTAGTCTAAACTACATGGGTCAACAACTGTGTAAACTTCAACGTTGAAAAACAATCATTACAAGATAATCAGCAATACCATTACTGTCCTCATGAGGGCAGCACCTGTCCGAGGTATATTTGAGGCTTAACTTGAATATGCTGTTTTCTAGTGGGTAGGAATTCTGGTAAGTGAATTACTTCATAGCATACTAGTATAGGCAGAAAGTGGTTTATGTTCAGCAATTAAGAATTGGTCTTGTCAAAACAAAAAGAACTGTAATTTTTTTTTTTCTGATCCAAGAGAATTTGTTTGTTCCTAGCTTCTTTTTTTCTCTCATATATATATTTTTCCCCCTCTTGTCCTCTCTTCATCTCTGGACTATATTCTCAACTAGGTGGTCCAGGGAGGGTCCAATGTCCATGGGCCCTGAGGACATGTGATCATCAACGTTTTATGTTGGCTCAGATCCATTGAGAAGTCTCTTTGAATTTCCACACTGACACACTCAGGCCTCTTGCCACCCATGCTCACTGGTGGCCCTTGCAGTGTGAGCCCCTGTGACTCTTGATCAGTGTGCAAGAGGAAGTCCTGCTTGCAGAGGAGTCAGCATGTTCTCTTCAAACTTCCAGGTGCTGGGGAGAGGCTTTTCCTACCCACAAACAACAAAATCAAGCTGACCAATCAAATGTTCTTAGACTGTGGACTTTTTTCTGGCTTAAAACTGTGACGATGGGAAGGAAATATGCTATTTTGAATCCCTTCTATTCTGAACAATAGAGGCATAACAACAAGGCAAAATCTCAGCTTAAAATTGTGCTCTGAGTTGACACCACCGGGTGGCTGGATCAACAGGAAAGAGGCAGCAGGGCCCAGGCAGGCCAGTTAGATATGGAGCAAAGACAGACCTGCCCTTTTTATTTACTTGGGTCTCTCTTATGATAGCATTGGCCTACATGTGTATTGGTTTCCAATAATTCTGTTTGGAGGTGTTGTGTTGACGGGATCATGTTGCTGCATTTTTAAAGGGACTGAGGTGTGTGGAGATGTGATGGTTTGATGGGAAGAATGTCCCATATGAGTGAGGTGAGGTCTGATAAATGGGGAATGTAAGCTGGTGATGGGCCCACGTAGAATCTGAAGACATCTGAAGAGATCTGGAAAGGTGTGGCTTGCAAGTATAGCTGAGTGCTTGGGCTCTGGTAGGAATGGGTGACAGGCCTTCACCTTGTTTTGTTTTTTTGCTCCTGGTTGCCTTCATGGAGGGGAAAGCGCAGTCAGCCTGAGGGCTCCCTGGGTGTGGGAGGAAGTGCAGACTCAGGAGGGCAGCCCTCAAGAGCCCAGAGCTCTCCTTCTGTGCCCTGTGCCATGTGCTGGGCTGGACCCCGAGTTGAATGTGAGAAGGAAATAGCTCAGATTCTGGAGGAGAGGAGGAGTACCACCCTGACGGTGGAAAAACCCAAACAACACGTTTGTTGGTGCTCTGCACTCCTGGTTCTGGTTTTATTCCAAAATACATGCTCTGTTTTCTCTTCTTTTTTTAAAAAAAAACTTATTTTTAAGAACTCTAAATCTCTCATTAAGAAAAAAACTGTGATAACTAATTCAGCATCACATCCCTTTCTTCACATACACGCTTCCAGATCCCTTTGCCTTAAAAAGCAACCTCAAACCATCATCTCTGCAGCTACTTGAGGTCTGGCTTCTGGAACAACCCAATGGGACCCAACCTCAGTATCACGTCTTTTCTAGAAGTGACTAGAGCCTCTAGGGTGGCTGTGGCCTGGAGTGTCTGAGCAAACCAGGGGCCAGACTGTTACCCCAGAGCTCGAAAAGAAAGTGGTCCTGTGTTTGTTTGGAGGGGAGCAGCTCAGGTCCTCCAAGGCTGTAAACAGCAAGTTACATATGTTTTGATATTTAGAAACCCAGTATCAAGCATCATTTTTAGACAACTTAGAAAAATCTCTTAATTTCTAAATCCCAGACTTAAGCCACGTTCTAAAACTTGGCTGATTTCTTTGCCTTGAAGGCAGCTAACTCTCCCATTTGGTTATGGAATGGCAAACCCTTGTAAATACAACTCAGTCGGTGCGTCAATGAAATCTGGGTTGCTTTGCTGCTATCGTGGAGGATACCACAGTTAATGAAAACACATCATGTTTTTTTTTTTTTTTTCTCATTCAGAACAAATATTTGGTAAGGCAGAGAAGGTTCCATATGGCCACACAGTGGGCCTAGAATGAGGAGCTAGTTGAATGTTTCTCCTCTAGATTTCTTTTTTATTAGGTTTTTCATAATCATACCTAAAAGAGACAAATGATAGCTAAAAAAGCAAAGTGAACATACAATGTATGAAAAGATCCAAGTAATAAGGACACTCACGGAAGTATTACTATAACAGTGGAAAATAGGAAGTAATTCCAGAGAGCTTCCAGTAGTAGCCTGGGGAAAGAACCACAGTACACAGTTAAACCAAATAACAGTCATATGGAACAATACGGGAAAGACTTTTTTATTTTATGGGGGGGTACTAGGTATTGAACTCACGCACTTGACCACTGAGCCACACCCCCAGCCCTATTTTGTATTTTCTTTAGAGACAGGGTCTCACTGAGTTGCTTAGTGCCTAACCATCGCTGAGGCTGGCTTTGAATTCATGATCTTCCTGCCTCAGCCTCCTGAGCTGCTGGGATTAGAGGTGTGCACCACTGCGCCCAGCACAATATGGGAAAATCTTTAAATCATAATTTTATTTATTTATTTATTTTTTTTTTTGCTTTTCTTTTTTTTTTATTGTTGGTTGTTCAAAACATTACATAGTTCTTGATATATCATATTTCACACTTTGATTCAAGTGGGTTATGAACTCCCATTTTTACCCCGTATACAGATTGCAGAATCACATCAGTTACACTTCCATTGATTTACATATTGCCATACTAGTGTCTGTTGTATTCTGCTGCCTTTCCTATCCTTTACTATCCCCCCTCCCCTCCCCTCCCCTCCCCTCCCCTCTTCTCTCTCTACCCCCTCTACTGTAAATCATTTCTTCCACTTGTATTATTCTTCCCTTATCCCTCACTTCCTCTTGTATGTAATTTTATATAACCCCGAGGGTCTTCTTCCATTTCCATAAAACATAATTTTAAATGAAGAAAGCAAGTGGCAAAGGTATGTGCATAGTTAGAGCATCTAGGAAAATGTCAATATTGAAACAAAATTATAAACAACATATAATAGCACTTAAAAACACAAAAGGATAAATCTCAAACTCAGGGTATTGATTTTCTAGCATATGAGAGGGTCTGAAAATAGATGATTGACACTGTAACTGCAACTGTAAGTTCATTTTTAAATATAAAATTCTGAAGCCAATATGGCAAAGTTTTAAAATTTATTAATTTTTTTCAGATGTGTCTTATTTTTTTTCCTTTTGGTGGTCTTGAAGTATAAAAATAAAATTAAAGCAATACAAGAGTATAAGCATCCAAGAAATACACTCTCCACAAGAATGGTTGTTGCAGGGCACAGGGGTGCATCCCTGTGAGCCCAGCTGTGGAGGGGATTGAGGTGGGAGGATTGCAAGTTCAAGGCCAGCCTGGGCAATTTAGCAAGACCCTGTCCCCAAATAAAATAAAAGAAGGAATGAGGCTGTAGCTCAGTGTTAGGCCTAGCATGTGTGCAGTCCTGGGTTTGATCTGCAATGTTACCAAAAATAAATAAATAAACAAACAAATAAAAAAAAATCAAAAGACTAAAAGGTTTAGCTCAATTCATCAGTTCTCAGCCTTTAAAAACAAAAACCCTATTTCCTAAATATGTGCCTACCCAATGCAATACTTCTGTGAAGAGATTGCAAGAAAAAAGAAATACATATAATAAATATATAAATCAATACAAGTCTTTGGCTACCGGGAGGCTTGTATTTTCTCCCAAATTGTGGCTCTTTGAAGGAAAGGAGCCTTTGATCTTCCTCTGACAGTCTAGTGCATCCAGCCCACAACTAGGAACACAAAGACAGTTAAAATGTACTAATAACAGAACTCAGTTGTTCTGAGGAGCTCAAAGCAGGTTCACACGGATTCCCTCCTGTTGCCTCACCGGGGTCCTGGGAATCCCATTCAGGTCACATCACCAACGCCACTGCCTAATCGTGCTGGTCTTGTCCTTTTCAGTATGGAACTGGAAGGGCTTTGTTCTATGAAAGATGACCTGGGGACTCTTGCTGAGATAGGTTAGTCCAGATTGCGTTTGCTTCATTACTGGATTGGTAAATGTGGAGAACAATGACAGTGTGTTTCTCTGTTGGATTTGATTGAAAAAACTTGCATTCAATACTTCCGACGGACAGAGCCTTACTGTCTTTTCTCTCAGAGCTTGCCATAAGATCTCTGAATGTTTTCATGGTTTTCTATCCATAAAGCAGAGTTTCGCAGATTTTCTGTATGAAAGAAACAGTGAGTTATGTCTAAGTGATGAAGGAAAACTGGAAGTCTTTCTTTTATTCTTCTGTATTGATGCTCATGGGTCCAAGTTAGTCGTTTTCCCTAGGCAAAAGAACATAAGTACATATGGGTGGCACTGTCCATTGGGGCTGGTTATTTATATCCCTGGTTAGCTATTGAAGCAGGAGCCAGAGAACACAGCACACACTGTTTACTCTGCAGAGGTCTGTAGCCGCTTACATCTTAATTTCTGATAGTTGCCTTTGATTCACAGGAAATGGCTTGGATTGTTTCCAAAGGATGAAGAAAAAGCCCTTGATATGATAATGCAGGTTTCATAACTTCCTGACACTAGTAAGTGGCAGTCAAGTAAATATGGTTTCCACCCTAGGCCTCACTACCTCACCAAGAAAACAATTCTAAGAATACAAAGAAATTAAAGACATCACTTTGTTGATCATAGATAGCAAATCATTGACAAACTGTAAGCCCACGAACCAAGTCTGGCCCATCATCTGATTCTGTAAATAAAATTTTAATGCAACATAACATGCTCTTTTGTTTACCTTGTGTCTAGAGCAGAGCTGAGTAGTTGGGAAGGAATCCACACGGCCCACAAAATCTAAGGTGTTTGCCACGTGACCTTTTGCAGAAAAAACTTGCCCGTGAAATAGAAGTGGATGATTAAAGTTTTGAAACAAAAGCTTTGGCCTTAAATATAAATTCATTTTTAATCACTGTTCTGCCTAGAAGCTAAATAAAGCCAAATTAGAAATGGATAGAACCCAATGTCTCATCTCAATGATCATAAGTCAACTTTTTAATTAGTACTGTGTATCTCATTACCTCAAATCTTTTATCAATCTTTTCTATGTCAAATAGGAGGTGATGAGCAGGCCAAAGAATCAGCATGGAAAATAAATGAACCAAATCGTCAATATTATCTCCCTGCCTGAGATATGACTTCTGGACATTTCTCTTTTCCTTTACCTCATCTTCAGGAACTGCAGAGTTTCAGCTGTCTGAAAGCCTTGCCTGGATCCTTAGTCAATCCTGACCAATTTGGCCTCATTCCTCCCCCCCCAAAAGTGTTGGTCTTTGGAGTGATTTTAGGATTTTGTCTGTTTGAAGTCCAGAAGAAAGCTGCAACCCCAGTCTACAAGGCTAGGATTGTGACCACTTTTTAAACTCTGACCTATTCTTATATCTGCTGATACTCCATTTCAAAAGGATGGTTAACCTCCTTTCAATCAAAACTCTCTAGGATAATGATCCCATGATCTGAAACAGTTCAGACCTCTTAACACTCGAAGTATTAACATTTCTGCTTGTCCTCAGTCAAACTCATCTACTCAGACCTCTGAGCAGTTCAGTAGCCTGGGGGACAACTGCATTTCTACATATTCTCAGACATTGTGCCACTGGTCCACCAGGCAAGACCCTTTCCACAGGGTGAACCTCTCCACCCCATTCTCTGCAGATCTATACTCACTTCCCCATTTCTGACAGCCCATTTTGGATGCCCCAGTATGTCTAGTCACTAAGCATATAAGGGTTTTGAATGTGGTCTTTCTAACTATAAAGTCCAAGTTTCAAATATTTGTAATAAGCAGGGTAACATTTAGCCTGTTAGGAGATAAATCAGTCACAACTAAGATATTTATCTAATGATTAAGCATTTTGCCTGAGAACATAGTTCCTCGTGTAAGTTTTTGAAAGATTTCTTCACCTCCTCTAAGACAGAGGAGTTGGTAAGAAGTCTGAGTCTTCCATGAGAGATTGATCAGAGATGAATGGTTCCCTCCAGCAGTGACTCGTGGACCCATTGGAGATGGCCTTGCGATGCCACTTCAGGCCTCCTGTGTTCCCACCAGGATCTCTGACCCCACAGTCACTGTTTAGTCGTGTGGTTTTTGTTTGGACTTCCTCTAGAGACAACTAGGGTTTTAGTCAGCTTTTCCACCGCTGTGACTGAAAGATCTGACCAGAACAACTTTAAAGGAGGAAAAGTTTTTTTGAGGGCACATGGTTTCAGAGGTCTTAATCCAGAGACAGCAGGCTCCATTCCTCCAGGCTCAAGGTGAGGCAGAACATCATGGTGGAACCCTGTCGCAGGCGGAATCAGCTCCCATCACGATCAGGAAGCAGAGAGAGAGTCCACTCTCCAGGTACAAATATATACCCAAAGCCATGCCCCCAATCCCCACCTCCTCCAGCCACATCCTACCACTTCAGTTACCACTCAGTTAATTCCTATCAGGGGATTAAATCACTGATGGGGTTAAGACTCTCATGACTCAATCATTTCTCCTCTGAAACTTCTTGCGTTGTCTCATATGTGAGCTTTTGGGGGATACCTCACATCCAAACCACAACAACTGACCATCCCCCAACTCCTCTGGGATATAGACTTTGTAATTCTTAGAAAGACTCACCACATGGTGGGGATGCCTTCAAGAAGATGGCTGGTCTCCCTCCTTCCACTCTGGTTCCTCTAGTCAGACGGATACCTCAACACAGAGGTCAGATTACACCCCTTCTCTGGTCGAAAGCCCTTGTAGTAACCTTAGTGCTATAGTGTGACTGTTGAATATCCCTGAAGGTCCACATGTTCAGGCTTGTCCCCAGGATGGCAGTACTGAGAGGGCTGGTGAATCTTTAAGAGGTGGGGGCCTCGTGGGAGGTCCTAAGGTCCCTGAGGGTGTGTCCTGGAAGGGGATTGTGGGACCCTGGTCTCCTCCTCTTTGCTTCTTGGCTGATGAGGGAGTGGTGTTGTTCTGCCCAGTGTTCCCACCACAAAGTGCCACCTCGTCAGAGGCCCAAAGCATTAGGGACCACTGGATTCGAATCTCCAAAACTGTGAGCTGAATAAACCTTTTTGTAAGTTAATTATCTGAGTTATTTTTCTATAATGACGGAAAGCTGGTACACCTAGCAATTACTAGAGTTCATAGGCCCTGCACAGTGTGGCGCCTGGCTGACTCTCCACACCTCCACCCTCCTGTCTATGCTCCAGCCACATGGGATTGCCAAGGTGAACCCGTTTCCACCTAGGATCTCTGCGGTTCCTGATGCCTCTGGATGGGATGGTGACTATCTCAATCTTACCGCCATGTCTTAGTGAAAGTTTCACCTTCTTAGAGAAGATTTCCTGACCACTCTAGCTAAAATAGACACATCCAAGACCCATTCAGTTTCTACTCCATGACCTCACTTCACTGTCTTCATAGCCCTTATGACTATGGATTTATGTTCATCTATATTATTTACTTCATATTATTTGTTCACTCACTCATCCATCCACTTATTCATGTCCTCATCACCAATATGTAAATTCCATGGATTTCTAAGTTCATTTGTCTTGTTCACTACCTATGTTCCGAGATTAGTAGAATGCACTATATATATATATATATATATATATATATATATAGAGAGAGAGAGAGAGAGAGAGAGAGAGAGAGAGAGTATATATATATATATATATATATATATATATATATATCTCCACACACACACACACACACACACATATTTATATGGGTGTGCACCATCTTGCCCAACATCAATAAATATTTTTTAACAAAAGAAATGAAGAGATGAAGTATTAACCAGTTTTCTACACTATTTCATCTCCATTAGAGCCTTACGCAATCCTCTCAGCCAGGGCCCACATTTCATGTAAGCCTTCTTTAAAACCCCTAAATTGACTCTGAAGTCAAGAATCTGCCAGTTATCTATAGACAAATAGGACATTCAGCAAGATAGCCCTACTGTTTATTACAAAGTGCTAACAAAATAGTTTCTCTTTAATACCATTAAACATGCCCCCAATTTTTTATATGTCCCTGCCTATCAGACTTACTCTATTAAATGCTTGCCTATTCTTACAAATTGATCAAATTAAATAATGGGGGTGAGCAGGTTCTAAAAAGTTCATACTATTATGCAAATTGAGGCTATATGTGCATTTCAGAGACATGTTTTATTGATTTTAGAGAAATATGCAATCTTGAAAAAAACTATCTAGATATACAATGGTAGCCAAGAATCTTCCAATTTGTCTGAACTGTACATTTTTAATTGATTTCAGCACAATTGTCCATGCAGGTATATCAGCAAAGGTTTAGTCAGAGAAGCAGAACCACACTAAGTAATAAGGTGAGTTCGCTATCGGGATCTGACTTCATGCAGTTGTGTTTTCTGGTCTCTGCTAAGTCAGCTGTAACTGGTCTTTGGACTTTTCTCCTCTAACATGCTATTAACATATATTGCTTCTTATCATCTCATCTATAATTCTTTTTGTTCTTATTGATTAATAATATTTTATGAAGACATGAATTGGTGTGAATATACCTTTTATACAATCAGAGATATGAAAAATGTGCTCTATATGTGTTATATGAATTGTAATGCATTCTACTGTCATATATTAAAAAAATCAATAAAAAAAACAAAATAAAGAAACAAAAATAGATTTACTGGAAAGAACCTAGAAACTCACAATTTTATCTGGGAATTTTCATTTATACTTCTTAATAATAATAATGATAATAATAATAATAATAATTATAGAGAGCCTACACATACAGAGAAACATATTCTTTCGACCACATGTGAAACATCTACAAAAATTTTCAATGGACTGAGCTACTAAATCTCAAAAAGCATCTTGAGCATAAAGAATCTGTTCTCTGACCAAAGTGCAATAAAAATTAGAATTTAAAAACCCCAAAAAGAAAAAAAAAACAGTTTTGGAGGTTGAGAGGGTATTGGAGATAAAGGGATTTATTTAATCCAAACCTGTTAGCTGGAAATCCCTGCTTGCATGTGCCAGCTCAGATCCCTGTATTCCTGTTTTCATAGATCTCATTCAGGAATCCTACGAGGATCCACAATTCTTCCTTTTTTCCTCTACGTTAACTGACTGTTAATCTCATATCTCATATCATGCCCGCCTGGACTTGCAGCATCTGTTAGGCCCTTCTGCTGAGCCAGCTTCCTATTTTTAGAATCTTTTCATCAGTCTTGTCTCTCATGACATGGGTAATGCTCCATTGGATAGAATTATTTTTGTAGCTTAATCGAATCACTCTGAGTGATTATTACCATCAAAAGCATCCAGACTTGTGGTGGAAGAGTGCACTTACCTGTGTTTAAAAGCAGTACCTTGACTAATTCTACCTTCTGAAAGGTTAAAATGCCCAAATCTTCTTTAAACAATATGAACAACTACAGTAATTTTAGTTGTGTTTATTTTGAGGTCCAGAAAAAAAGGATTTTCTTTTTTGTAACACAGGTCAATAGTTCCTTCTTGTCATCTCCTAAGTAGTGTTTAAAGCATAGTTGGAGGAGGGAGTGTCTTCTGGAGGTGATAGCCATAGTTGTGCATCCCCCCAGAGCTTTGGTGGATGAGGAAAGCCAGGAAAAGGAGGAGCCAGGTCATTGGTAGGGACCTTGGTAAGTTTTTCAGTGTCCAACAGATTCTGGCTCCTGCCTCTTTATTATATCATTACCTATATTTGCAAGCTCTGACCACAACCTGAATTCTGTTGCAATCCACTAGGAATTGTGAGCAAGTGCCAATTTGCAAAGTTGCACATAAATGTGTACTTTAAAATCTCTGCTTGGATTTGGACAGTGTCTTAATTATAAGGAGAGTGGTTTTGACTTAGGAATTAAGGCCAAATACTGAAATAAAGAAAACTCCCAAATTCTGTGGACCTGTTTTTGCCTGTTTACTTCTCATTGCAAGATCAGAAATAAAGCCTCTGACAATAGCACTGACTTGCCTTTCTTTCCTTTCTTTGTTTCTGCTCCTTCTCTGCTTCTCCTGCTCAATTACTATTATCTAACATTCAATCACATTTTGGTATTAGTGTTCTTTTTAAAGTGGTAAGACATAGTTCCTGTCTTGAAGGCCCTTACTGTCAGTGCCATTATTTTTAACATTAAGATTATTGTTTGGTTCAGAAGAGGAGAAAATATTTCAACCAGATATTCATTTTCCATTTTCTTCTTCATTTAAAACTGCATTCTTCTATTCCCTGCTCTGCTCTACTTTGTGTTTGAGCAGAAACAAGGTCATCATCAAATTCCTTATTTTTTTTTATAACTCACATGCCACCCACATTTGCTCAATTTCCCTAAATTTTTTTTTCAAAGATGTGTCATCTTTGAATGGGTGTGTTAGACCTTAATAGGAAGTCTGCCACAAATCCACCCATCCTTTCCCCCAAAATACAACCGACAGCAAATAAACTCATCTGTTTCGTATTTTCATGTGCACGACTCATGGGGCTAGAGTTGGTTTCTCCCATTATCTTAATTGAATCCATCCTCTACATGTAAACATTTTTAAAGGAAATGTCAATTGTGCCAGTATGGGCTAGGTTATTGAGTTTGAAGCCTCTTTCTATTACTAATTGTTTGGGTATCCCACAATATTCATCATGTTTTTCCCTCAGTTTCCCAATCCTAGGAAATAAACAGAGCCAACAGAGGCAATTCCTAGGCATGGAATGTTGCCATTGCTGCTTAAAATATTTTGATTCCACTTTAAGAGTGTGCATTATCACAAATTATGGCTCCTTGTGGCCATAATCCTGAGCAAAAACATGCCGTGTTTTATATTTCTTCAATGTCTGTTTTGAATTTATTAATCAGTCACATGCCTTCATTCTTACTCTGAAAAGCGGGAAGTTATATTATTCGGCTGAGATAAAATAAGTCTAAGTGAATCCAGCTTGGGAAGACAACTTCCTTTGGCATCTACTTCCCTCTCTTGACCTTTCTACACCATGATTTGCTTCAATATCCATATATTATTTTCCACCTGTTTACCGGGAAAGTAGTTTTAAGAAGTCTGAAAGTGAGTTAAATTTTTCTGCTTGCTCAAGCAAACCATAAAAAAATCTAGATTTCCAAGTTTACATGGTGGATACAAAGAATAAATCACGTTCTTATATTAAGATTTTTTTCCTTTTAAATCTACTTCATAACTGGAATTATTTTAGCTACTATTCCATCTTAAAAGGACAGTCTGTTTCAAAAAAAAAAAGGCAGCAGTTTCATTGCTCATGGATTATTTTATAAAACTGAGGATAACTGTCATGCCTTAAAAGTAAGGTTTGACTTATCGAAGTCTCACATGCACACAGGCCTTTAAGTCATTACCTGAAGTCATAAGTACCTCCCCACAAAGCAGGCAGCCATCTTTTAAAACACAGGTAAGATCATGTCTTGTCCCTCTTAAGGTCCTGCATAGATGTCTTATTGTGTTTAGAGTAGAATCCAAGCCACTTACTGTGATCTATAAGCCTGCTGTCATTTGTCTTACCACCTCAGCAGAGTTTTCACTTGATAAATACGTATTACACATTGTTCTAGAAATACCACTGAGAATGAAGGCAGTGAAGTTCTTGCCTATATGGAGCTTACATCCTGGATAATGAAGAAACAATATGTATTTGTGATAAATCTAGTGAAACCAACTGTGGAATGTCATGTGGGTCAAGATGGAGAAAGATATCTGTGAAAGGCATGAGTGAAATGAGAGGATGAATTGTGAGATTAGTGGAGCAGCAGTCTCTGTAGAGAGAACATCAGGGAAAGGGCCCTGAGGTAGGAAGGAGTTTGGGAATTTGAGAGACAACAGGAACAGATGGTAACTGGAAAGGTATGAGGAAAGATAAAAGGGAATACCATGAGATTGTGGAGACAGGGAAAATCAGGTAAGAAACTGCAGGCCCTAGCAAGGAGTTGGATTTTATTTTGAGTGTGCTGGGTGTAGACTTTAAAGTTGGGAGAAAAGAAGTTGAGGATGGGCAGGGGGGTTGTTGCAGTTGGTGCCTGAGATTAAGAAAAAGGGATCTGGAGAAGTATTTAGATTCTAGACACATTTTTTTAAGGTTGGGTCAACATTATTACAAGTGGATTTAATATGAAATAAAGGGCAGGCCACTGAATTAATGGATGTCCCATTTACTAACTTTGGAAAGATTGAGGGGGGGATTATGTTATGCATGGGTTTTGTTTTGGGATGTGGAATTCTGAGCTACCTGTGTGACGTCTATTGTGTGTAGGATGTTTAAAATGTTTCTCTGAAGCTTGTGGGAGAACTTGAGATGGGGGCAGAGAGATGGTATTCCAAGTTGAGATAGTGGATTAATTCAATTAGGGATTTGATGGGGATAAAGTTAAGAGGGCAGCAGCCTGAGCCCTGGGAAGCTACAGGAATCACAGGTTAGGAAGGAGAGCAATTCCCTGCACAGACACTGTAGGGAATCATTGGCTGAAGCAGGAGAAACACTGGCTGATGAAGTATTCTGGAAACCAAGTGAATAAAGGTTCAAAATGGTGGAAACAATCCACAGAGTCAACTTCTGTCAACTGCGTTGAGATGAGGGTAGCTGTCACAACTGGATTTGCCAAGATGAGACCACTGGCCACCTGGACAGGAGTGACTGAAGTGTGGCAGGGGGATGAATGGAGCCATCTAACATTACTGAACAACTTTGCAGTTGGCTAAGAAATGCATTGAATATAAGACTCCAATATTCTGATGCTTAACCATGTACTTAGGTTAAGAATAGAATAGCTGGGGTCACCGGAGTTCAAGGTCAGGTTTTATGAAGCTTGAGTTCATAAAATACATGAAGGTGGAGATGAGATGGGTTCTTGAGATAAAGCACTTAGACCCACAGCTGGGTGGGATAAGGAAATAATATACAATGTCCAGGGCCATGTGGTTGCAGTTCACATCCTTGTTTTTTAGCTATTCACTAAATCAACCTCTTGAATTGGTCTGTGTACAAAGCAGGAATATTAATGTCCATGTCAAGAAACTGCTGCTAGAATTTACTGTAATAGTATATGCAAAGGGACTAATAAGTGGCACAGTTGTTTAGTTTTTCTTCTCTAAGTTGTTACCAAAAAGCTGAGTGAACTTTACGTCTATGTCATTGAACATTGATGCTTACGCCAGAGAGGGACTTGTATCTCATTGCATTTATTTTATCCTGGAGAATTATCCTGGAGGGATCATAGCAACTTAAAAATTTCAGTGTATCGGTCATCTTTCTGTCATGGTAACAAATATCTGAGATAACCAGTTTACAGAGAGGAAAGGTTTTCTTTGCCTCACAGTTTTGGAGGTTTTGGTCCATGGTTGGTTGGCCCTATTACTTTTGGGTTTGGAGTGAAGCAGACAAGTGGGGAATACACAGTAGCAAAAAGAAACTTCTCAGCTCATGCCCAGACACAAAGGAGAGGGTAGAGACCAGGGCCCCACAGGCCTCTTTGAGGACACACATCCAATGTCCTAAAACCTCCCACTATAATGTTACACTTCTTCCAAATAGTACCTGGGGCTGGGGATCAAGCCGTTAACAGATGATCTTTCGTGGGTCCTTCCAGAGCCGATTACAGCAATCAGCTTCCACTTGATCCAAGTGGAAAAGTTGATAATAACCATGCTCAGAACCCTTCCTTGAAAAGAACGATTTTTTTTTATATCTCCATCTCTGTCTTTTATCTTTCTCTTAATTTTCTGTAGATCCCTCATTTCTTCTTCCTGATTTTTATTACCTGTATCTTCTGACTTCACAAATAATAGTTGTTCATTTTAGGGGGAAAGGGAACTTTTTTTAAATTCTCAAAAAGAAGGTTTAAACCAAAGATGGCAGTTCCAGGTTACTTTTTGCTCTAAATGTTCTACTAGGTAACTTCCTGACTCCTTTCTGATGCTCCAGCTTCCATTTGGTTGAGGGCAGGGAGAACTCATCCAGTTCTCTTTCAGCAGACAGTGAGTAAACATCATAAAAGACCCCTTGGGAAACTTTTATGAATCTTAACTTTGTGATCTCTTTCAAATCCTCCCCTTTTCCCACCACTATCTTCTTTCTGCATTACCATCTTGGTAGCTAGGGGACTTAAATCCTCAACAACTATTTGATGACTGAGTGCCTACGCTTCTTGCCAAACTGACCAGATGTGGTTTAGCCCTGATGGTCCTTCATATCTGCCTTGGCGA
The DNA here is from genome assembly GCF_045843805.1 of Urocitellus parryii. NCBI lineage: Eukaryota > Metazoa > Chordata > Mammalia > Rodentia > Sciuridae > Urocitellus > Urocitellus parryii. The sequence goes on from NC_135532.1 coordinate 69,771,083, forward strand.
TGCCTTCCAACAGCTGGTCCTGTTACATAGCATGATTACTCCACAGTCATTGCTCAGAAGGGAAGAGACTTCCATGCTCGGTGACAAATGATGACATTCAGGAAGCTGATTCCCAGAGCGCTTGTGGAAGCAATTACTCTCCTGGAGGAGTTGGTGGGTCAGACTGCCTCTTTCGTTCATTATTTCATGGAGGAACATGAATCTGTAGAGACAGGATGTGCTCCAAGGCGTCCCTTGAACAAGGTTACAACCCCTGTTTTAGCCTCCATGTGTTTGTGACGCTCAGCTGCTGCTCTGTGAAGAAAAAGGAGACAGATTTTCCTAAGGACTGGTTGAACGGTGTAGAAGGAAGTAGGAGGTCCGCCCAGCCCAGAGCGGGGCTCTTTTTCTGTTCTTGGAACCAGGTGGGTCTTCTGTGCATGTGTTCCTGGGGAGCCTTCAAGTGCTTACTGAACTCGACAGGCACCTGTGATTTATGTTTTGAATGTTGCCCAAGTTTGTGCAACAAACTTTTGGTTTAGTCTGTGGAGGAGCTTTTGAACTTACTGTGAAGAGGCTATTGGAAAACCCAATGATGTAAATTGGTGTGCAATTGCTTTGAGTTGTTTTTAAATGAAATAACTATGATGTTCTAGAAACACATACTCAGCGTTGGAATTGACGTTCTTGGCCAGGGAGCAGAGTGGAAGGATAGCAGAAACTTGTGAACTCTGAAAAACCTTGTCTATCCACCTTCCATTTTTCAACTGTGCCTTAAAGTATCTGTCATATAAACCAGAAAAGTCCATCAATGTTATTGAATACGGTAGCTCCTATCAGTCTCAGCTGCAGGGGTGAATCCAAATGGAAATGCTGGGTTTTAATTTCATAAAAATCCTATTAGACTCATCTTGGCAAAGTATATTGTGTTTGGGAAAAAATAACTTTTGTTTTATTCCCACAACAAAATTAACTAAAGAAAATATTTTGAATTTTTACAAGAGTTTCAGCCTTTTACCAACAAGAACTTGATGGTATTAACTTCTCTTCATTTTATTAAAGAATCAACCAAAGGTATTCATTGTTCTAGGTGAATCATTGGATCATGTAAAGTGTATTTTTTCAAAATAATTTTTAGGTAGTATTAGTAACTTTAAATATGCCAAGAAAATTCACTCAACTCTGTTTAGAATGCTAGAGGTTTTGTTCTTTTCATAACCCCATGATGAATCAGTTTTCTCTGTCCTGTGTGAAAGTTCTAAAGTTTTAGAGGAGAATGTTTGAAGCAAGGTTTCAAGGGTCACTCTGACTGATATTTTTCTACATAAAATGAACAACAATAACAGTATCAGAAAAACAAAAACAAAATCCCAAACTCAACTGTCCAGCAACTGCCAGATGGTTCTTATCTCACAAAAACTCATGCAGCTATCAAGAAATCACACCAGCTGAGAACCCTGGTTTTTTTTTTCCTTTCTCCACTATTTGTTATCTTATCATAAATTTTTCCTGAGTGGAAAACAAATAATACCCTTCCCTTCACATTTGTATCTACTCTAGCAATTGAGGGAAATACTGTCATTTTTCTCATGAGATGGTAGAACATGATGGTTGGTGAAAAGAACTCAGTTGTAGGTCATCGGTTCTACTAAACACCAGAAGCAGATGATTTGGGGTCCTTGAACCACTTCTGATGGAAGTGTTGGGCATGTACTGGTCTAGGAAGTTCTTGGAACTGTCAGGAAGATAAAACCTTCTGGTGCCAGAAGATTAATCATCTGTGAAAAGTGACGCTGTTGCTTTGTCTATTCACAATAAGCCAAGAGATGGAATCAACCTACATGTCCATCAGTGGATGAATGGAAAAAGAAAATGTGGTATATATGCACAATAGAGGACTATTCAGCCTTTTAAAAAGAATGAAATTCAGTCATTTTCAGCAACATGAATGAATCTGGAGGGCATTATGTTTAGTTAAATAAGCCAGGCAAAGAAAGCCCAATACCACATAATCTCAGCCATATTTGGAATCTAAAGAAGTGGACATTTTAAGTACAGAGTGCAATAATGGTTACTAGAAGCAGGGAAGGTGGTGGAGAGGTGGGGTAAGGAGAAGTTGGTCACTGGGTATAACATCATGGCAGATAGAAGGAATAAATTCTTGTCTTTTCTTGTACAGTAGGGTGAACTATAGGTAACAATATTGCATTGAATATTTAAATAGCTAGGAGAAAGGACTTTGAATGTTGTCATCACAAAGGAATGATGAGTGTGTAAGGTGATGAGGATGCTAGATAACCTAAAATGGTAACTGCAACGTAGACATGTATCAAGACATCACATGATACCTAATAGGTATGTGTAACAATTATGTGTCAATCAAAAACAAGATAAATACAATTGTTGCTTCATTTTCCTTGGTTGAGATAAAAAGTTTTCTAACACAAATAAGTTTCACCATTGGGAAAGGCCACTCTGAATGGCAGCAAGAAAAAAAAAATCTAACCTAATTCTAGGTGTTTCTAACAGTTCAGTTACAGGAATTTGGTCACTAGAGTTTTCTCACTTAACAAACAACAGCCATTTGAGTATTTGAAGCTATTAAGGATGATAGTTGTAGTAAGTGCCTAAAAATGATCAAAAGGCTACATATTCTTCCCAAACTACCCTAAGATTATGTTAATTATTATGATAAATAGCTATTGCCATTCTAAAGGATTAATATGTGCAGAGTTTTCCAGACTTTCCCCCCATCTATGCTCCAAAGTTAGACTGGTAGCTGAAAATGGTATATGCAGCAGGTACCTATTTGGCCTTCAGAGTGAGTAGTGATTGTTTCCATTGGACTGTGGCAGTTTTCAGTTTTTCTTGTGCATATGTGTTATCGCCTTGGTAGTTATCAAGAACCTAAAAAGGGGAGGCAATATTATAGCATTTTTTCCAAAAAGGCCAGGAAGGTGAATCGGCTTCTACTGAATCAGGACTGAGGATGAACCCTCTCCCGCTCTCAGAACTGGTTTTGTATCCTGATCAAGAGTCTGGCTCTTCACAATGTCAGGATTTTGTAATGAAGTCTGGGGGGGTTCAAGCAATTTCTGCTTCCCAGTCATTGTTCAAAAATGGTGCAACATAATAATTGATGTCTATCACACACAGAGACTGACCTTGTGCCAAGTACAGAGCAAGCGTCAAATATATCTTCTCTCCTCTACCCTTCTATCCTCACTCATCACAGTTAGCCTCAGTGGCCTTTTTTCCCTTCTATGATGTCAGCAATTACGTCTCCATCTCACAGCCCCTGAATTTGCTGATGCCTTTGCCTGCACTCTGAAGAGTTCTTCGGCTTCCTATAACCGATGCTATCCATCATTCAGGTCTCAGCCTAGTGTTACCTTCTAAATAAGACTCACAGGATCAACTTTTCAATAACAGCATTGATAGCATTGACTACTATGTGAAATTATTTTTTATTGGCCCACTTATTTATTTTTTGTCTCCCCCATGACAGCGCCCACTTGCAAGGAACAGGGACCTTTCCTACATTGCTTTCTGCTCTATCCTCAGCACGCAGAGCAATTTGTTATACATAGGATAGTAGCTACTCTACTGGATGAGTGAATGATGGTTCATATCATCTAATAGTCAAAAAATGTGTGAGATATTATCTTTTTATTTTAAAATGTGGCTCTATGACACACTTAATGTCACAGAGCCAGAAAATGGAGGGATTTTGCCCATTACTGACTTCCTCTTCTCTTCAGGTTTGCCAAAATCTGTATCCTCATTCTTACCTTCACCCTGTTCTACCATCACAAGAATCACCTTGGAGTGTGAACCATGAATGAGCTCAACCTCAGGACATTTAATTGTCTATTTATTTACCCCCTGACATGCTCTGGAGAAATTTCACGTGACTCAAAAATGCATACCTTGAAGCTTGATATTATTCCTGGTTAAATAAGTGGCAGGGGGAAGCATCCCCAGAGTAGATGAGATTAACAATGTAGGATGAAGCCTGGAGTGAGACTAGTTCGCAAAGGCTTATCAGAAGCACTCACAATTTCTACATGTGAGCTGCAAGTTTGACTTTATGTTATCTAGAAGACAAAGACCAATTGCTTCTTCACAGTGTGCCCAAGACAAAAAAATATCCAGCAAAGTATTCTTGGCTTTACTCACACACAAAAAAATAATGAATGATGTGAGAAACTATATTTTCTCTACAATGTCTGCATAAAAAATACCATCAATATTTTCATTTTCCCCAGTAATACGGTAGTACTTCAAAGCTCAAGTTAGTAAAAAAAATATATATTTCAATGAGGACTCCAAAAATAATTCTATGAAAGTACTCAAAAAACAATTTTAGGAGGTCTCTGAAATGATGCTGCTTGGTTTAAACAGTTGAAACTGAGGTGGCTTATCTCAAGGAGTATATACATCTGATATCATTTTGGAAGGATCACATTTATATCAGATCATAACTATTGTTTTCTTTAACCAGGCTGACCAGCATTTTGGGTAAGTAGAATGAAACACACATACACCATTTGCTACCCCTATCTCTGAATGCTTGTGACCTCTGACAACTACCTGGAGTGCAGAGAGTCTAATACTGATTAATAGGCACCCCCACGCTTTGATGGTGAAACTCAGAGCAAACTGGAAGATCTGGCATAGATGGGTGGAACTGAGGTAAGAAATCTTAGGGATTGTCCCTAAATTTATTAATTTATTAATTTTTATGATTTATTAATGTTAAATTAAGCTGCACAGTGGGGAGTATTTGTAGATACTGTAATTTTGTTTTATTGGACTCTTTTCTATAACTTTGTGACATAAACACTGGGGCCATCTGCTTGGCGTTCCAGTTTTGAATGGTTGCTTCGTCCTGCTATAGTTTACAGAAAGTGGAACGTTTAATCGTGAGCTTAAACTGACAGTTCATCTAATCTTAGGTGAATAATGATTTAATTTTGGTCCAAATTTATTGAATCACCTGGATGACTCAAAGTATTAAATAGCTCTAATAATATTTCCATACACCAGTAAGTCATTTTCAACAGTGGATTGATTACACAAGATGGAAAATCTTTGGCGTGTCAAGCCTAAGTACAGTTGCTGGGAAATAAGTCAACGAAACACTAATCAGTTCATTTAGGAACTAATAACATCAGCCCCAAGGCTACAAGAACCATTCAGACGAGGCTTCCTCTGTGAGGGGCACATGGTCTCTCTGAACTAGTAGTAGAGTGGATTTCATCAGATAAGCTGTCAAATGCTTCATAGAACATGCCTTCGAGAATTAGGCTTCCACTCTTCATACAATTTTATCAGACACTGGCAAAGTAGATTTTCCAGTAAAACAGGAAATTGCCCTAAGGCCAGGCTTTTGAACATTTATTCAAGATGTACTTTAAATGCTGTTTCAGCTGTCACTTTTTGCTATTGGCAGAAATGTTTTGCTTTTGTTGCAGATGAACAGTTCTCTTTAATCACCAAAATCAACTAAAGTGCAGAGAAAATAAGAGCTATAAAATGAGAGTATTTGCAAGAAGGGGTGAGGATAGGTAGGTTTTGACGCAGAAGCAATTTGAGCTGATTTGGAACCATGATTAAGATCTCAATTTTCAACAAAGAAGCTGATTTTTTTTTAAAAAATAAAGTTAGTAAGATATACTAAATTATGATATATAAGGAGGCTGTATGCAGTGGTTAAAAGTATAGACTTTGGGATCAGACTGCCTAATTTCCATTGCCAGTTTCAACAATTCTAATTTTGTGGCTTTGGACAAATTATTTAACTACTTCATTCTTTAGTTTCCTCAGGAATAATTACATAACACACAGGGAAGAGAAGGATATTGAGAAAAATAGGTAGGACATTTAGAAAGCATTTTATAATTACTTGCTATCATTACTATAGCTCTTTATGAAAATAGTAAAAGATATCGACTGTATGGTAGTTGAAGTATCTGAGTCAAAACTTCTGAAAGGTATAAGATTTTAAGAACAAATTAAAAATTTCCAGTTTTAAGAAGTACACATCTCAAAAATAGGGAATGCATGGTTACAGCAAGTGAAATACTCCGTGTCTGTGAGCAGAATGCAGATCTGTGTTTCAGCAGGAAATGACCTGCAAGTAGGTAGTAGACATACTTGATTATACAAATATCCTTATCATAGGCAATAAATGAAAAAGACTCTGCTATTTCCCATTTTTTAAAATTCGTGAATCCAAACCAGAGTCTCAGGAAATGACTGGTTGATCTCATGTGGTATTCATGTGGTTCTCTACTTTCTTCTGTCTGAGAATAGAAGAGCCATTAAAGTCTTTTCCCTCAAGTCATTTTTGAGGAGCATCAGTTCATTTCCTCAGTAGAGTAAAAGAAATGAAGCTGCCTCCTTGACACTTGTCTTAAAAGGCAAACTTAATATTAAATTCTGGTCCAGCTTCATATATATCTATATTTTATTACTGAAGAAGAAAACTGCTTCAGGACACATCATTGACCGGCATGGAAAACACAAGTAATGCTGACCTTTAAATGACCAGCTACTCGAATGAATAGTTGGTGTTATGAAACTACATTAAGAAGAAATTTATAAGAGACGCTTTCTTTTTATAACATTAAAAATTTTTTTATAGTTGCAGATGGACAGAATGCCTTTATTTAATTTGTTTATTTGTAAATAAATCACTGCTGAGGATCAGTGCCTCATGCATACTAGGCAAGCACTCTGCCACTGAGCTACAGCCCCAGCCCATAAAAGACCCTTTCTGAATATGTACATATACATAATTTGAAATGTGACTATTTTAGAAATGCTTTGTGTTCTGTTATTGATACATAATTTGAATGTACCCATCAAAGAAATAAATAGAAGGTAATTAAAAATATAGTACAATTGTGATTTTAAAATTTTAGATACTTTTGTATCTTACTAATGTGTTCTAGTGATTTTAGTACTTCATAACAATCGTCATGGAGTTGAATCAGGAATAAGGAGATTAACCAAGAAGTAATTGATTTTTGTTGAGCTTGAGCTTTTGGTCATTTTAGTCTTAGTGGTTCCATGAACTTAACACAGTTGTTTCCCATCCTTATTCATTTCCTCTTCCTGGGCCCTCAGGAAGACTATTTCCCAGCCTCTGTTGCAGTCAGATGGGACCATGTGACTGTTATGATGACATGTGACTGTATGATGCCTATTCCCTCTGGGTCTTTTAATAAACCTCTCTGCACAATCCTCCATGTTCTCATTTCCTCTTCCTGTGATTATGGAGACCATGTACTAGAAATGCAAGAATCCCCAAGTCATGGGCTGACCTGAATAGGGATAAATATTAACTCATGAAATTTCAAGATCTGTTTGTTACTTCAGTATATCGTAGCTTATCCTGAAAAACATACCATGATAACTTGATAAAAATTCAAAGCAAATATGCTTATAGATAACAATGAACAGGACCAGGATCTTCTTCCTACATGTTGTGAGAAAATTCCCTAAGAAGGTGAACAATGGTTTTGGTGCATGCTGAGACTTTCATTTTTAAGAAAGTTTTTAAAAGCACTGGATTGTAACTCATCAAGTAGGTTATAAGGTGATATTTATTTTAGAATCATAGAATATTTTATCAGCAGGACCTCAGAAGTTATCTGGTCAGTGAGAACTTCAACCCAATACCTGAATCTCACCCACATCTGTCTTATACTAACTGCTTCTGTAATTCAGATTGCTGTGGTATGTTCTACTTGGGGAAATTTGAGTGATTTTTGTAAATTTCTTCTTTTTGCTTTGTATTTGCTTGAACAGAAACAAGTATAATATTTTTTAAAACTTGGAAAAAACCAGTATGATAAAGAACCAAGAGAAACCTATGTACTATGTAATTCTGCCTGGGATCCAGAAATGGGTACATGTGTATTTGTTTATGTTACATTGTTTTCTGTATAAATCCTTATCAGATGAGAAGAAGGTAGAGAACATTCCAGTCAACATGGGTAAAGGCAAAGAGGACTGGAAAGAGCATGGTAAATTTAGAGATCCTTAAGAGGGCGAGTCTGGATGAATTGTAGAGTTTCTGGATGGATTGCAGAAGGTGTCACAATAGAACAATACTGGGAAGTGAATAGAGGGAGCATTTTTACCTGCACTATAAAAGGAAGAGAGAGGGAAGAACTTGAGATGTGAAGGTAATAAACCTTGCATCTGTCTAATATGTGAATCAGTGAAAGAGCCATGTGAAGTGAATTTTGAATTCAGGCATGGAAATTGGGATGAGTAACAGTCATTGCAATAGAAAATTAAGAAGCAGGATCAGATTTGCAGGTGTCTTTGTATACATGTCAGGTTGTGTGCAGGGTACAAGTGTGTATCTTCAGGCAAAGAGGAGGACAAATTGAGTTGGGAACAAATTGATTTTGATAAGCTTGTGGAAGGTCTGTGTGGAGACGTTCACAGGGGAGTTGTATATAAAGATGAGGAATCTTGGAAGGAGATCTAAGGTGAAAACAGAGATTTGGACTTGAGAGTCACTAGATTGGCTAGATAACATCTCCCAATTAAAGCAAGAAGAATGAAGGTGTCATTCAAACTTTGGTGTAACATACACATTTAAGGGAGGGAAGAAGAGAAGACATTGGAGAAGTCTCAGAGTGACCACAGAGCCAGGAAGAAAAGCAGTTAATAGTGATGCCAAAGAAAGAAGTTTTTTTTTTTGTTTTTTTTTTTTTTTGTTTTTTTTTTTTTTAAGAGAGAGACAGAGAGAGAGAGAGAGAGAGAAATTTTTAATATTTATTTTTTTAGTTCTCGGCGGACACAACATCTTTGTTGGTATGTGGTGCTGAGGATCGAACCCAGGCCGCACGCATGCCAGGCGAGCGCGCTACCGCTTGAGCCACATCCCCAGCCCCAAAGAGAAAGAAGTTTTCAAGAATAAGGTAGTTAATAATATAGTGTGCTACAAACAAATTGATTACAAAATGACTAAAATTAGATTTAGAAGTATGGTGAACTTGAGAAAGAGGAAGCTCAAACATAGATACAGAGACATTACTGAGTGGTGAGGGGAAGGGCAAGATGTTGAGGGAAATTTTCTTTTTTTAGCGCTGGGAATGGAACCAGGGTCTCAGGTATGGTAGGCAAGTCTATATGTACAACTGAACTACATCCCTACAACTGGCTCCCCTACAAAGATTTCAGAGAAATATTTAGATTTCAGTTGAAGATAAGACATTAATATAATAGTCATGAGCCTACCATGTTGCATGCTTTTTCTATGGAAAGTGGAATGAAATTGACTCCCCCTAGGGTTGGAATTGCACTGGATGGATGAACTGAGGAAATGAAATAAGAGAGCTGAGCCTATTTATGAGGTGAAATAAGGAGGGTGAAATGGATTCTGCATAAATAAGAAAAACTAAATAAAGGGAATGATGGAGAATAAGAAAATAGAATGTATTAGTGATGTTGGCAGGACTCTAAGAAATTTTGGGCAATAGAAGGTGGTGGTTAGAATCTAGGATATTAGAGCTTGTGATATTCAGTTTGTAAGCTGAAATGTGGTCCCTCAGAGATTCCCACATCATAATCCCTGCAACCTGTGAACACTATTTATATAGGGTCTTTGCAGATGTGAATAAATTCAGAATCTTGAAGATTATCCTGAATTATCTGGGTAGCTCTAATCACAAGTGACCTTATAGGAAGGAAGCAGAGGGACACTTGACACAGACAGAAGAGAGAAGATGATATAATGATGTCAGCAGAAAGAGAATTTTGAAGATGGAGCCATAATCCAAGGAAATAGGCTAACTAGAACTCTCAGGCAGAAGATTATACACACACCCACACACACACACATGTATATATAAATATATATGTGTACATGTGTACATATAAATATGTGTGTACATGTGTGTGTGTGTGTGTGTGTGTGTACACACACACAGCACTAGCTGCTGAAAAAAAGAATGAAATTGATTTTGGACTTGTGGACGCCAGAGCTGTAAAGTGAGATAAAAAAGTTTTACTGCTTGAAGCCACCAATTCAATTTGTGATAATTTGCTACAGTAGCTATAGGAGACTAATTAACTAAGTATTTAAGAGTTTACTGTTGTAGAAGTGGTGTGGGTTGGTGTTATAGAAGCTGAGGGAGAAAATTCAGTGAGTTGATTGTGGGAATGGATTGTCCTCACTCAGGCTTGTTTGAATGCCCTTGGACAGTGGAAAAACTGAAAAACTGGAGAATATTTGGGGCCTGAGCACTGAAGTCTTGAATTCAATGTGGAATTAGTGTCAAAAGTTTTGGGGGAAGACAAGGATAAAGTGGGAAAGAGGCTGTTACTCCTAAGTTTTATTAGCCTCAAAGGAGCAGGACAGTCAAGAATACCACCCGGGTGGCTAGTGGGGCTGCCTCTGCAGTATGGGGCACTGGGAGGAAGATCAGTCTCAAGGCCCGGGACCAAGGGAGAAGTTAAGCTGCAGATACTGAGCCAGGTGTCATTTCCGAGCAGCAGGTGGAGAGCAGAAATCTCCCCTGATGTACATTTCAGATCATTTGCTTATTAGCGTTCCCCGATATGGATATTTTCAGTATTAGAGTTCATGTCTCTCTTCACATTGCCTTTTTTATATCTTCCTTTTAAAACACCTTTTTTTATGTCTATTTTTCTGTCAAGCATGTTAATTTTTAATATCCTTATAAAAATGAAGTTAAAAGCCATAGAAACTCAAGACAGGAGAAGCTGTTACATAAACATGTTGCTGACACCATGTAAAGCCACTTTCTCTCTTGTTTTCTTTGTTAAGGCCACAGAAGCAAGTTGGTGATTATGTTGTGTGAACAGCTGGCCATTGTTGGACATGAACAAATGAATGAGGAGTGAATTGTCTTTAAACATGCACAACTGGACCTGTATACTTTATACAGAAATGTTGACTTTCACTTAACTATTAAGCCTCTTACCGACATTACAAACAGATATGTTGACATAGCTCAGTCTTTGATATGCAAAGAATATAACTTTGTTATGAAGTTTATAAAAAGCTCATTCTTTAGAGCTTATCAGAATGGCTTTCATCTTCAATGGTCTGTGGAAATATTATCTAGTCTTCACATTGCACCTGTCTGGTAAGAAGACAACATGTTATCCCCATTTTAGAGACTGTAAAAGATAAATGGAGTAAACCCAAGGGATTTGCCTACATTAATTACATCCTAAAAGGAGATCATAGCCCTTATTTTTGACTTGTAACCTCGTACTATCATTTTATTTTTTCCTTGAAAGCATTGAAGGATGTGTTTTGATGTAAAGTTTGCTGCTTGTTTTCAAATCTAAATCAAGAATATTTCACACTGTTTAGACAGTATGGTAAATCAGCTCTGCTATAACACTTTGAAAATGTAAATTTGCTCCACCCTAATTAATGCAGAACAATTTGAGCTCAGGAGGGGGATAGTATGGAAGAGTCTAGGCAGAGGGAAAAATAAGTTGGCTTTTCGCCTACTTGAAGTTTTAAAGGTTGACAGTAGTTCATTCCATGCTGATGTTTGGAACTCAGGGAAAGATACAAAATTGTTGTTCTGGTTTACATCAGAACACTAAATTACATTGGCAGACACCTCCATCCAGGTTGGGTCAGTGTTCCCAAAGACTGAATTCCATGTTCAACCACCAATGGATCAGATTCGTCAGCTGTTTCTGTTTTCGTGGGTCCTGATTTTTATCAGATTTTTTTCTAGAAAGTTAAAAGGGATATATAATTTTCTTAGAAATTTCTAGGAGTTTGAAGATAGCCTGGGGCCTCTACAATTTTTGCCTTTTTATTGGTTTTGCTGGTTCTCCTAGATTATGTGGTTATACTGTTTCTTTCCTGTTTCCCTCCTTGCCAATCTTTCCTCTTCTCTGCCCATCTTTGTATCTTGTCATATTTCTTTTTTTTTTTTTTTTAAAACCTGTAGTGCTGTGGATAAAACCAGGATCTTGCTACATCACCAGCACCTTCTGCTCTGCTTTGTGCCCCGGAAGGCGGACACCTGAAATCAGATTTCCTTTCTGAATTCTATTGCCAATAAAATAGGGTTAGCCAATGAGAAACACTGGTGGGAGATCAAAGGGCAGGAGGACAGACAATCAGGGATTCCATCTCCACTCCCTGGCTGCTTTGGTTCCACATCTTTGGCAGTAGCTGAAACACAACACTTGCCCTTCCAAGGAGGACTCTCCAGAGTGGCTACAGTTTTCTTTGTATTCTGATAGCACTATTTTCTCCCTTCTCTTCTTTAGCCAGAGTAGTAGTGTTAACTCCATTTTGTTTGCTGTCAGTGCCTTGTTGGTTCCTTTAACCTTGTCCTTTGCTCTGTAAACAGTCCCTTATTTTAAATTAAATTATTTATTTATTCTAAATTGTTATACATGATGAGAATGCAATTCACTTTAAACATTCCCTTTATTAAACTTTCTTCATTTAAACAATCTGGGAGGGTTGATGACTTGTATTTCTTGCAGGAACCCTGACTCTCACAGTTGTCCTAAGAATGAACGAGTCTCAGTCCTTTCTTAACTCCAAGTGAGATCTTAGAGCCTATAAGAAGCCAGAATTTGAACATGAGATCACTCCTTCTACCGGTGGTTCTAAAACTTAATAATTTAGATCATTTAGCGTGCTCAGATCTATTATTTTCTTTCTTTCCTTTTTTGGTACCAGGGATTGAACCCAGCATATATCCTCAGCTGCCCCCTGCCCACCCCACACCACCTATTTTTAAAGTTTAAGACAGTTTCTAGCTAAGTCGCTTAGGGCCTTACTAAGTTGCTTAGGGCCTCACTAAGTTTCTGAGGCTGGCTTTGAACTTTTGATCCTCCTACCTCAACCTCCTGAGTCACTGGGGATTACAGGCTTGTGCCACCATGCCTGGCTATAATTATACTTCTTACTTGTAGGTTAAGAGCATCCTTGAGTATTCTTGATGTTCAAATATAAATTATATTACTTACAGTCATAATAGGATAGTGAAATATCTGAAAGATCTTTTCTCTGACATGTTTTACAATGATTTGAACATGGGAAAATTATTAATACACTTACTTTTTTATTTTTATTTTTATTAGTTACACATGACAGTATAATAATCTTGACATATCATACATTTGAATCAAATGGGGTATAATTTCTCATTTTTCTGAGTGCACAGGTTGCAGAATCACATTGGCCATATAGTCACATATATACATACAACAATAATAATGTCTATTTTATTCTGCTGCCCTTTTCTATCCCCCCTACCCCTCCTCTCCCTCCCATCACTTCTCTCTATCCAATCTAATGTGACACTTCTTTTTTTTTTTTTACTTTTAATGATATGCTAACAACCAAGTATAGACTTACTCAATATTTTTCTATAATGGTTATTGGAAACAAGATATTTATCTTATTTTATCTAATAAAACAATAATCTCCCACCCTGTACGTTTATAGAGAACAGCCTGATTGTTTAATGTGTTATTATTTATAGGTTGGTAACTTATTCTTGGGCTTTACCAAAAAATGATGTAACTCAATGAGTCAATCAATCAAGAATTATAATTATGGTGCACAAGAACTGGGGCGCTATTTCTTTCTTTCATTTTTTAACCCTTTTTTGTTTATTTATTTATTTTTATGTGATACTGAGGATCAAACCCAGTGCCTCCCATGTGTGAGGCAAGCACTCTACCACTAAGCCACAACGCCAGCCCCTCTATTTCTGTACTATTATAATGTGTCGTTCCTCATTTGGAGATGCAGAACAGACGTTTAAAAGTTATAAGAAATGTATAAAAATGACTAAAACAGCAGAAGAACTTGCTGGACTTCTTAAACGAGTTAGCATTGTGTTAAATGAAAACTGAAGGATGAAGAGTCAATTAACAAACACGTTATCTGGTGACAGGTAAGGTTGATTCATCTCCACTGAGGAAGTAACCTGAGGTGGAGAATGTTTGCTCTCTCAGCCCCTCTCTGATCCCCTGCTGGAATTTCTCCTATCTAAAGCATCTTTTTTTTTTCTCTCTCTCTGAACAACTCCTCTGGGCTAGGATGGTGACAGGGGGTGGGGCAGAGCTCATCCTGAGGAACAAACAAGACAGATAATCCACCTGAGGCATCAATCTGTGACGGCCATCTACCAACCTGACCACAGGCGAGGCCCTGGGCTACCTCAGAAAGCCAGAGAGCTCAGTACTCAGGGTAGCAAGTTCTTTCCACAACTGGTCATACCTAACTTCCTATTTGCCCTGCTTGTGTCACCCCAGGGTAGATTTCTTGAGGCCAGGATTTAGGTCTTCATTTAATTCCCTAAAGCATCTCATAGGGCGCTCGATGCTTATATTATTCATAACTAACTTATAATCAAGTCAAGGTTAGACTGTAGACACTAATGCTGACATAAATTAATGGAATCTTTTGTTTGTTTGTTTGAGCCTAAGTCATCTTTAGTTTTATGTGATGAAGGAGGACTAAGCTTTCTTTAGAATGATGTTTGAATGAGAGTATTCAATAAGGTCTTTTCTAGTTCTAAGATTCCAGAACTAAGAGAAGCCCCACAATATTGATTGCAAAAAGAATTAATGTCTTTGATTTAAGATGCATATGTGGAGTAGAATGCATGTCAGATATTGAATTCCAGTCTAGACAGGCATTCCTTTTCCAGAAGTCTCCTGAGTAGTTTGCACATGGGTTGGGTGGGATTGGGCTTCCTAATGGGCACAAGAGGCAAAAAGTAAAGTCTTCCTTCCCAGGATTCATGTAATTGTTACCAACCTTCAGGGCTCACAGCAATAAGCTGGCTGTAGAGTTGATGAGGGGGCTGGTTGAAAGGCCCTATTAGAGGTGAACAGGGTCCTCTCCCTCTTACTCATTTGCACCGCTGGTAGAGTTAATGTTTTGAGTCTGAAGGACACTATGACTGTTATCAGTTTTATTGGACAAGTGACTATAAACGTAATTAAAGAGACCATGCCTAATAACCCAACTCTTACAATTTAAAAGTAAGAAAGAGGCCTGATAGGGTACCAGGGATATACCTATCATCCTAATTAAGTGCTAACAAGACAGTTGTCCTCAGTTTGGTAACTTTAGCGTATTCCCTGTGTTAACTGTGTCCATCCGGTGGATTCATCTACAATTCTTAATTCTTCTCTACAGTCACCCTTCTTCATTCTCCATACCAGCAACGCTTCTATTGGTTTCAGTGTTTAGCAGGTGGTGTCCCCAAAGCACTCACCCCAAATCGTTCATCCAGTTTATTCATTCGTCCACCTTTTCACACTTTCCCCCTGCAGTTCAGATTTGGTCAAATTGCCACACAGTTTGAACTTGTCATCTCTCCTAGCTTTTCTACTTTATTAAGCAAGCACATCTCATAAATGAAAACAAGAGGAGTTGCGAGGCAAGCCCTTTCTCTTTTTGCTTAAATTAAAAAATCACCTAGCCAACTCGGATTGCTTCAGGGAAGTAGGTAATAATAAATCAAATATTTAAATGAATCAGATGAGGATAGACAAATGAACATGCATAATCAAGTGGCAATTTTCTAAATCAGGAAAGCCTCTGGCTCTAGCTATATTCCAATACCTCAATATTTTGATTAAATGTGCCAAAAGGCAACAATTGTTGTTTTTTAGAAATGTAGAACAAAGGTTTGTGATGTACAAGTCAAATAAAAATGCATGTTACCAAATTACCTACAACATACCAATTTTATTTGAAAATTTATATAGCTTCTTTTTTTTCCACCCTCTTTTTAATTATTTGAATTCTGGGACAGATCAGATGTGCATCATCATTTTCTGTGAGGCATATTAAAAAAGTGAAATCCAGGGAGTCCAATCAATCAATATTTGTTAAATGTTAAATTCAAGAAAAAATGGACTGCCATTTCTACACAACCATGAACCCAGGTGTAGTTACGTGGACATGGCATTGACCTCAGTAGAGGGATCAGTGGTGAAAGTATGACATTCAGTCACACTTGTAGTTTGCAAAGTATAATTTCCTTTAAGTCTAATAAATTGTCATTGTATATAACAATGTAAATGGAGATTATGTTTTTAAACACAGGAAATGATTCCTGTCTTCAGATATATTTTAATTTCTTTAGAAGAGCTTTAAAATAATTCTTCTATAATTTTCTGACTTTTAATATGTATAAGTAGAAATCTGTTTTAAAACCTTTCTAATATTTCACTGAGATCTTTAAAAGATACTATCTGAACAGGTCTGATATATTTCTTGGAAAACCAGTCTGCATCAAAGAGAAGAGGTATTTGATTCCATGTGTGATAATTGCTTATGGATACAAAATAATCAGTCAAGATCAGCTATGCAGGATACAGTAACAAGTGGTAGCTGGCTTGGAACTGTTGTTCATCAGTTAAAGATGATTATGGGATTTTCTGAATAAAGAAATGACATTTTACATTAATCTTTTCATGCAGTGTAATATAGAAGGAAGAAACTTTTTAGTTTTTTTGTACTCAAAATTAACTAAGCATGCAGAAAAGGCAAACCAAGGACATTTCTATAAGAAAGATGAAATAGACATTTAAGATACTCACCAGTGATTGCAAACAAATTGCCAGGCTTGGCAAAATTTGTATTTGTTTTGAAAATACCTACTAAAATAGGAATAAATAGCTATTCCCTAAAATGATAAAACATGCTTTAGATAAAAAGCCAGTATGTTACTTAATGGCCAAACACTAGACTTTCCCACTAAAATTTTAAGTAGTACTATGCCCACTATTTCTACTATTATTTATATTATTTTGTGGCATTTGTCAAAAAAATTAGAAAAGCAAAAGCTACTAGAAGTTAAAGGAAATGACACAACCACTTCTACTTGTAGGTGACAAGAAATGGAGGAAAAAGTACTAGGCTATAACAGCCATCATAGATAGAAACAAAGTCCATGTTAAAAGTATGCAAAAGCCAACTTCAATAAGTACTTATTGGCCAAAGACAGAACGATTTGAATATCAGCAAGAATAATGAGTCTAGATGACTGAATCAAATCAAATATACTTAAATTTATGAATTCATTATAATGCTAAAATTTAAAACCCCTTATTGGTCATCACTGAAGAATAGTGGAAAACAATTAACTATTGGAAAACTAGCAAATGAAGGAAAGCATTTATTCTGCATTTCTTATATAAATTATAATCAAAAAGTATAAAAGAGGAAGTTTGTTTATAGAAGTATTTCAACCAACAACTAAAGAGAGAATAATAGAAGAATACCGTGTGTAACAACTAAGGAACTAATAGATTTAGGCATTAATCATCAATACCTTTTCTTTAAAATATATTTTTTTTAGTTGTTGATGCACCTTTATTTTTTTTATTTATATGTGATGCTGAGAATCAAACATCAATACCTTTTAACCCCAAAATGTATGTAATCAGAAATTACAGGCCTCCTGATAGAAAAAATACAATGCCATTTATAAAGCAGTTTTGCCATTAAAAAAATAAGCATGAAACTAATTAATTCTCAAAGCACTTGCCTATTGGTAGCAGCTGGAGAAGACAGAAGAACCTATTAAATTACACCACAGGGATGCCATCAGCAAAATTCAGGCTCAGAAATTCTACAGGACAGGGTAGGATTTATCTCAGTGGTAAAGCACTTATAAAGCATCTCATATATGTTCAATACCCAGTTTCCAAAAAGAAAAAAAAAAGACAAAGGAATTGTACATAACAAAGAGTTTTTTTCCAACTGAACTGGGGGATAATCTTGTGGATTAAATGAGTTTTATAGCCGGGTGCAGTGGTACATGCCTGTAATAGCAGTGGCTTGGGAGGCTGAGACAGTAAGATCGAAAATTCAAAGCCAGCCTCAACAAAAGCAAGACACTAAGTAACTCAGTGAGACTCTGTCTCTAAATAAAATTCAAAATAGGGCTGGGGATGTAGATCAGTGGTGGAGTACTCCTAAGTTCAATTCCTGGTACTCTCCCCCACCAAAGAGTTTTATATATATATATCAATCAATTGCAATAAAGGTTTACATTTTTATCCTATTTTAGAAAGAGAATAAAACCAATAATCCTATAAACATCATTTTCAATTTGAACATTAACTGGATATGTTAGTATTTTAAAATTTATATTAGTTTTTTAAAGGTGTGTCGATAGTTTTGTGCTTATGTCAAAAAGTGAATCCTCTCCTATTACGGACATATATAAAACATTTATGTATGATATTCGATATGCTAATGTGGGAAAATGGATGGAAATGTAGATAGGGCAGGATTGGTCATGAACTGATTTTGGCAGCTGACAAGAGAGGCTTATGAGAACATGGTAACCTGTATGTTTTTCTATATTAAAATACCCCTTGATAAAATACTAAAGAAAAACTGCAAATAAAGTCTTTCTGAGTCAAAGTTGTTAATTTAAAGCAGTTGATTCATCCTGACTGGTTTAAGTGGATCAGAAATTCATTAAAGGATATTGAGATCACAGATTCTTCAGAAGGATAAGATCTTAGAGGACATATGAGCAGTGGCATTACCCAAGTATCCATAAAATGTGATTTCTCCAAGACTTTATTGTCCTGCCACTGGATGAAGCTCACAAATGGTGTCTGGTCCTGAGACTAGATGCCTCAGACCTTACCTCCCTCATCTGTCCAGAAACACATGGCAAGTGCAGGGTCTGCACCCTCACAGTGCCTCTTCCTGAATCTCTCTAGGAGAGGGCAGGCCCAGATCATGTACATAGGACATCAGTTATAGGAAGGCAAGAGAAGTATCTGGCTCTTCTTAGGGAGAAAATCCTCATAATGTGGGCAATTTTCCCACAGAGTAAGGCATTCAAAAGACTAGACAACACAAAGTGTGACAAATGTCCACTATTAAGTCCGTATTTTAAGAGAAGCTCATAAGAAAGGCATAATCACTGAAAACAAGCTCAGCTTTTAGCTCAATGTTTGGTTATTGAAGCTGGATTTCTATCAGTTACCCAGAATTCTAGTTACATTCAGAAAACTGCAATGGATAAAGGATAAATGAATGAAATACAAATTCTACCTTATATGCTCTTTCTAGTCATCTTGATCTATACTGGTATATTTTCAAATATGATAAATAGATGTTATGGCTTTAAGTGTCTCAATAATTTTTAAATCTTTTAAAGTATAAACCAGTTTTTAGTTTTTTTCAAAATGAAGCATACTGATTATTAGTACTAGAATATAATACAGAAGAGTTGCCTGCAATCTATTGCTCTGCTGGACTTTCAGTAATTTTTTTCTAGTATTTATGTCTATTTTCAGAATCATGAACACATGCTGATTTCACTCTTTAATTTTAGATGATAATTTATTGACCTTAATTATGATGAATTGGGATTTTAGTCTCCCAGTCTCTTTTTCCTCATTCTCATCTAATTCTCACAATATGACCATATTACAGTCTTGGGTTAAATTTTTATTTAGTGGTTTAAAAAACATGATCATGTTCATTTTTAAAAGTCATATATAAGAATCACATTTCCATCATTCTCCTCTTTTTGTTTTTATTAGAGATTAGATTTCCCTTTTAAAACCTTTTTCTTAGTCTTTTGAATGTAAGCCTAAGTTTCCCAGACTCCAACCGCTCTGTAAAATGACTCTGAATTCAGTTCTGCTCATGGTCAAAACCACCAAATAGTCTGTTTACTTCTCTTCTTAATAAATCCCTCCTAGAGCATTCTGAAGCAGCCCAAACTGGTTGCTTTCCAGCATGCTGCCTAGTACTGTCTCATACTTGCTAATATCTCATACTTGCTAATAATAAACACATCAAAACATTGATGAGAGATGTTCATAGGCTGCACCCTATATAAAGGATTTGGCATACGTTACTTCACACAGTTCCATTTATTCAATTCATATTTGTTAGAATTTACTAAATACCCCATGCTGACTAAGAGGAAGGAATGCATGATGAGTAAAACAGATGTAGTCCAGAGTCAAATGGGATGTAAAGTGTAGGAGGGAAAGCAGGCATAAGTCATACCCTGGGATAAGTGTGGAGAGTGACCAACATATGTCAAGAAGGGATCAGGCCTGGTGGGGTATGGGGGTCCGGGAAAATCTTTTTGAGAAACTGACGCTAGAGTTGGTATCTGAAGGACTTGTTGAGATTGATGATGCAAAGTGAATGATAAGAGAAAAGAAAGTGGAAAAGAATCTTCCAGAAATAATGACAGTCCCTGAACACGCCTCTGGCAGGTTAGAGTTCCTCATTTAAAGCCCTGGAGGCTTAAGGGACTCAGAGGCATGGGGTATAGCTGGACAGGTGGGGAGATCACTCAAGGTCTTCGGTACTATGTTTAGGATTTAGTTTGATATCTACATCTTGTTCCTGTAAATTAACCTCTTTAGGTTTACTGGACGTTGGTCACCTTCTTTTCTCTTGCTTTGGACTTTGCTTTCTCTGCTTTTTGTACATCTGATGTTCTTGGGAAAATAACTCTATGCTCCAACCTTGATCGTTACATACCAACTTGCTGATCACCAGGCTGTGTACCCAGTTGTCTTAGAAACGGGGTGAATATCTGAGATCTAGAACATCTAAATCTAAAACACCTGAGATCTGGCTGGTGCTCTCCACTCATGAGGTTAGTGCTTGCTGCCAGGATTCCAACATAAATCCCTTGGGATTTATGGCAGAATTTATGTTTATTCCAACTAGTAAAGCTCTCTGGTGAGGACTCGGGAAATGTAACAGAAGTAGAAATAGATGATATTGAGCTACTAACCATAGTGTGCTTTTCCAGAGATGAATTTAAGTGACCCCAAGTGGCCTGGGCCAATGACATCTTCTTACTCAAAATACTTGGTTAACAAATTGTCAGGAAGAAAACTCAAGCAGATCTAACTTCTTCTAAAAGAAGTAGGGATCAGAAGAGCTTGACTTGTTTATATTCATGACAACAAGAAAATATCTGACTGTCAAAAATTCTTCTCAGTAAAGCAGTATTGAATCACAGTGCTATTTCTAAAGGCTTAGATCCTAAAAATCTTTTTACCCTATATTTTTTTAATAAAGCCATCTGTGATTATTCCACTACAGAGAGAGTCCATTTGAAGAAAAAATGCAAACTCAATAAACATTTTAACTGTTGGAGTAGTGGACTCATGCTAAAAATCAATTTCACTTTGAAATTAAGCTCTCCTTTGTGTAAGTAATTGGGGTTCTCATAGTCTATTGTTTGTAGGTGAGGTTTTTCCCCTCACTTTCTTACCCATGATGGTCAGTTTGTACGAAGCTTCTGCCATCCAGGTTGCAAGCCAAGTATGTGGTTTGTGGTTTCAATCAAAATATATGTTGTTTTAATCTGAATGACGTTTGGTAAAACATTCTTTAGCTCAAGGAAAAAAATAGTTTGTGCTCTGTCACACTTAATAATAACTCCCATATGTCTGAGTCACGTTGATCACCTTCAAAGATTTGCTGAAGAGTTTGTTTTTTCTGTGACCATGGTCAATAATAGGATGCAGGAGGACAGCTAGACTCTCAGCCTGAATTCTGACATTCTAAGAGAAAAATAAGACTCTCACGGGGAAAGAAGAACTTACATCATGTTATAGCCTGGCTTCTTGCATCTTGGTTTTATTTCACTGTCTCCATGTGTCTTGTGGCTGTCTATATTGACTATCTCAAAGGACAGTCTGTTAGAAAGCAGGGACCTGGTTGATGTCATGCAGACCCAAGAACAAGAACAATGAAGCACTTATTAAAGCTATTAGATGTGGTGTCCAGAATTTTCAGTCTGGAAGTGCCATTGGAAATGCTTATGGCTGTTTCAGCAGAGAATCTAGGGGCAGTTTAGTTTTTGAGGCATTGGAGCTTAAAGTTAGCCTTTAGATCCTACATCAGAATTTCCCTGATTTTAGAAGTAGGTTTTGATGGATTTACCCTAACTAATCTGATGATACCTATATACAAGTCAGAACATCAATTTAATGATAGAAATTATACATTTCCTTTTTTCCCTCCATCCCTTTGTTCTGAAACCATTTAGTAAATTCCTCCTATTTGTCCAGAACTTTTGATTCTCTTATTTATGAATGTCCCCATTTTATGTGATAAAGAAATTGATATTCAAAAATATGTGAAACACTCATGTTCAGGTATTTCATATAGAGCAGAGCATAGTTACGAATGGAGGTCTGTATGGCTTCAAAACTACTGCTGTTTTATTCATTTGTTTTTACTACATTGGAATACCTAGTCTTTTGGTTCACTAACTGCCTTATTTCCCTATGGGAAAATTTTCATGGAAAACCATATTCTAGCAAGAAGTTTTCAAAATCAGAGTAAGAAATAAGTGGAATGACCCACTACAGGACTACTGTAATTGAGCAGTTTCACTAGATTATTTTATTTCTTCTAAAGGATATATCTGTCAATGGAAACCAGAGTATAATTTTATAAGTCCAAATGCCTTTTCAAAAAGTATTTGAGTATCTCAAAAAGCATTTGAGAAACTGAGAAAAAATTCTTCTTCTTTGGATTCTTTTTGTAAACCTGGATGAGAAGAGATATTAAAGGCAGCCAGGAAATGGCAGAGCAAAGAAGCCGCTGACCCCATGTTGGTCCTGCCTGTCTCCCAACTGCTCATTACAAGAATTAGAACAAACAAACAAAAACAACAACAAAACTATATTTACGGCTATGTCACTATTGAATTTTCTGAAACTAGAAGCTAAAAGTGTTCTGGAGACATTGCATTATATAGAGGTGCAGAAGACTCTACCGAAATGAGTCAAATGCAAACTCTGGAAAACCACCTTTGTGATAATTTTGCATTGTTTGCGTTTTCCTTAGCCCCAAAATATGGGGTTTCAGGCTGAAGAATAAAAGTTTTTTTTTCCCCCAATACCTGGATTAGAGATATTCCCAATCCAGAAAAACTTGCTGCTTCTAGAAGAACATGAGGAACCAACCTTCCTGTCTCTGGATTCTCAAGAGGAGGCAGAAAGACCAGCTGCCTAAGCTTCTGCTCAGAGCACGTCTGTGTTGGCTGGTAGCTTGGAGAAGATGTACTTCTTAATGATTGTGATTTTCTAAGTCTTAATGTCTTTAAATGGATGTAGCCTCTTCAACATACAGAATTTTCATTGGAAAGAACTCAGGTGTTATGGTTTGAATGTGACATGTTCTCCAGAAGCTCACGTGTGAGACAATGCAAAAAAATTTGGAGAAATGATTGGGTTATAGCCTTCAACTAATCAGCGAATTAATCTCTGATGGAATTAACTGAGTGGTAACTGGAGGCAGGTGGAGTGTGGCTGCAGGAAGTGGTTCATCGGGAGCATGATTATGGGATATATATTTTCTATCTGGAGAGTGGAGTCTTTCTCTCTCTGCTTTCTGATCATCATGGGAGCTGCTTTGCTTTACCACACTCTTCTGCTATGATATTCTGTCTCACCTCAAATCCCAAGGAATGGAGCTGGCCTTCTATGAATTAAGACCTCTTAGTGAGTCCTTAAATAAACATTTTCTTCTTTACAGTTGTGCTGGTTGGGTCCTTTAGTCACAGCAGTGAAAAAGCTGACTAAAATATTGGGCAAAGGACCAAAGTTCAGATTTGTTTCTGCCTCCATCTAACTTTGTGACTTTGAGAAAGTAATCCCCCAAATCTCTTTTTTTTTCCTATAAAAAATTAGAGAATTTTCAGTGTTTTAGAAAAATTAGTTAAACACCCCCTTCTTCTTTTCTCTTTAATGGTTTATTACATGGATCCCAGCATTTAGACGCATAAAAGTAGAGAGGCTCTGGTGTTGCTGAGGCCAGAATGAAGTGTACTCTCTGGCTTTACCCACTTTACCCCTGTTCTGCCAGCCCCGTGAGTTGTGAAAATCTGTAAATATACCTTTAAAACCACCCATCTAAATGTTCCCTAGTTTTTTCTAATTAAAACTCTCAATGACTCTATTGCAGGGGGAGTACAGAATAATAGCAGTAATAAACTGAATTCTGCCTATCAGGAGGAAGCACACTGGCCTCTTGCTTTCCCCACCTCTATTGTTATTGCTGACTGAAGCCATTTTATTCATTGGCCCATGAAAGTAAAGAAGTTTTATCAAAGAATTAAATACATGGAGTCATATTCTTCAGCCTTATGCAAATTTGAATATGTAGCTCCTTTGAATGCAAGTTTTCAGACCATTCTCCAAAACTGCCAATCTCTCTTTACAAATGTTCACACACAAAAGTGTTTGCCTACTTTTCACATAATGAGGCTTTTTAGGCCTCATACAAATGATGCTATTCTTACATTGGGAAAAAAATAACCTGCTCACATGTCTTCTTTTGTCTGACCTAGCCCTTGCCCTCTTCCTGAATGTGTGCCTTGAAATAAATATGTAAAGTAAAAATTAGAATTTCATTCCTAAAGATATTTCTTTATGCTTTTTTTTTGGTTTTAGTTTCTTACTTTGCTTGCAAGTTAAAGCCATAAAATGCATAGACATGGCCTTTATTAAGCTTTGAAGATCTGGCATCCTTCTATGTGAATATCATTTCATCTGTAGCATTTGAATAGGGAAAATCCTTTGTGTGATTTCAACAACCTTTTGTCCAGAGAATTAAATGCACTGACAGAGCTTTTTGACAGAGCCACAGAAAATTCTCTGCAGAATGCTTAATCAGTTCCTAAGCTGGCTTGCTTCCACTTTTTCTTCTTCAAGACAATGTAGCTGAACTCCTAGAGATTTTTACTTGTGACTGAGAGTTTAGACTTAAATAACTTTAGGCATAGTCTAGATTATTTTTATCATACACATTTAATATTTTATACATCTAAATGGGGGTATATGGAAATTTTACACTTCTGAAAATTTGTTTATGGTTTTACTAATACATTTTTTTAAATTCAGTAGATTATTCTTGATTACATAGTAAGATGATTATGATATCTGTAAATATTAATACAGATATCTAAATCAGATGAGATCCTATTTCTAGGGATCAAATATAAGAAGATGTTTGGGCAATGAAGAGTTCATCAAGTATTGCTATCATACTGAATAAAGAATGATGGAAGACAGTCAGTGATATTCAGGATTTTTTTTTTCTTTTTCTAATGTTTTACAGCAGCAATTGCCAGATTTGTAAATCAACTCTAGCAGATTTTGTAAACCAAGAAAATCCTCTAGGGTAAATTCTCATTCTTTGAGTATCTGGAATGAAGGGAGTGCACCTTGACTGGTTGACTGATTCCTGCTCCTCATCTTCCAAGATAATTAAATCAACCGTATGTTTACTTACTGTAGTCTATATAGAAATAGGCTCCCCTTGGCTACCATATGTCTTTTGAAGAAGTGTCAAATCTTGCTAACATTCTTTTCTTACAGACATGGGCAATGATGATGGCCAATATAATAATTGGCCAATATAATAAGATCCAAATTCTTTCTTTGGATCTTAATTTTAATATGGAGAGAGTTTTTTTTTTTGTTGTTGTTGTTTAAATGAAGACTAGATTTTGGAAAAACATTGCTTTGAGAGACACAACAGGCATTACAACATCATGATGTAGTCAGCCAGATGTCTGCAAGACAGAAAATCACATGGCTGAGTAAGCCATGTGAATGTTCTTAAAGGTGGAAAAAAATAGAGAAGAGAAAATAAACATGTGTCAGAAATTTCCTTTTTGCATTGTATTATTCCAAATCATATGGATGGCTTATGTTTGTAATTTGGCAATTATGATGATCCCCTATGTAAATTCAACTCAGGATCACATTAATTTTACTCTTGTATCACTATCTTGCTCTATTTGCTTATATGTACTTAATTATATGGTTCCAAGAGAATACAGCATCCAGGGCTCTTCAAATATCTGTTAGAAAATTGTGATAACTTATTTTTTGCCACTCTTGACAAAATATATGAGTTTTAATTTACTCTCTTGGAATCCTGGCCCATATATTTGAAAAGTATATGCACTTGAAAATTCTGAGCAACACTGGAATCATTTGAATTAACTTCTCCCACCCCCAGAAGTAGCAATTTCATGCTCAGTATGCAAATAAGTGTTCACTGAGTGACCACTGTGTAGATCATAGTGTCTCAATCATACAGGAATGGTTGAGTTCCTCCAGGGATGTCTTTACTCAAAGATAAAGGATAAGAGCCCTTTTTAGGAAAGAGAAAGACAATGTCAGGTGGAAAAAAATGGTCATGAATTTACTGTCACTTCATTCTATTTTTAACAACCCAATCACCTGCCTTGTGGGTATGCTCAACACAATCTGTGGCCTATGATAGGTGCTCAATGCATAATTGCCGAAGGAAAGGATGGATTCAATCTTCTGGGCATGTACTTCATTTTCTCTGCAGCTACATCTTTGGCATAGCCACAGCCCATTAAGCTTGTTATTTTTATAATTTTTTCTTTGTAATTTTCTTAAGATAAAATATATTCTATACATATTTTAATGATGCACCCCTGTTATTTAGGAAGTTTTGTATATGAATTCCCCAAATACATTGTTTTATAAAACAGAATGAGATTAAGTTAAAACAAGTTCTAATATTTTATTTTTGCATTCAAGCAGATTACTTTGCTTACCTCCTTTGCTCACTGTATTCTGGAGACTGCAAATCATGGTAAATTATATATGGAGAATAGTGCAGTCCCTGCTTTTGGAGAGCTTACACTTTACCTGATAGACCAGCTGAACAAAGTATAGAACAAAAAGAAGATATTTTATGCCATGATGTTAGAAAAGGGTCCCTGTACATAATTTTGCTGCAAATACAGAATATAAAACATATTTCACTGTTTATCACCTTTGATTTGTAGTATGATATTTCTTATATTGAATTGAGTTCAAGAACACTGACCTTTTTAATAGGTATGCTCCATTCACTTGGAATCATTCAGATCTAATATTAAGAGCAATTTTCTGTACTTTAGCATTTCCAATAATTTATTTCTGTCCTGAAAACCTGTCCCCCTGAAAATGATCTTCTAATACCCTAGCACAGTAACTTTTACTTTTTTTAAAAAAAATTTCTTAGTTGTCGATGGACTTTATTTTATTTATTTATATGTGGTGTTGAGAATTGAACCCAGTATCTCACACATGCTAGGTAAGTGCTCTGCCACTGAGTCACAACCCCAGCCCCAACTTTTACTTTTTTTTATGGGACTTTTTTACCTGAATTTTTTTCTCTGAGAAAAGGATAGCATATGAGGTAGATATCTCATAAATACATTCTAGTTCATGTACTTCAGGCCTGCAGAATGATGTAGCAATGTTTATGGGTCACAAACATAAGCACAGAGATTCTGTAAATAATCCAATAACCTCAGTTTTCTTGGCCAGCCATCTAGATACTGACATCACAGGAAATATTTCAGTTTGGTGTATACATGTCTCTTCATCATTTTCTGCCTGATGTTCCATCCTTTTTTCTCCATCCCCACTTTGTTTTTTCTATGACTTTAGGTCATACTTATCTATTTTCATCAATTCGAGGTAACCATTGAATGGTAGAAAAGGTCAATTATTTTCAGTAAGAATACTATCCACATAAAAAGATATACAGTTGCTTAAAGAGCATTCCACCCTAAAAAGGGTTTAATAATAATTTTTTTCCATGTCTCTACATGTACCCAAGTGAGTTAGGTATAGAGTAAGAGTTATCTACTTTTTTGTGAAGAGACTTAACTATTTAAAATAGTTATGTTAACAGAAGGATTATAGTCTGCATAGAATTGAGCGGGGGGAGGAGAATCTCAAAAGCTACAATTGGTAAATACATCTCTAGGAGTAATTGTTCCAGGTACTCTGGGCAGCATGATAAGTACTCATCTCAGAAAATTAATATATTGGAATTTTAAATGCATCTTCTGTGAGTTTGCATGGGTCATTTGAGTAAAGTCAGCTTCAGACCTACAATGCACAGGGCCAAAACCAGTGTCATGATTAATCCACTAAGAAATTGGGTCTGAGGCTCCAGCTACTTCATTGACCTACTTCTTTAGCCTTATTAGTAACCCAGTACTCCAGATGTTGGCTTCTATAGTAAATATATCATGTGATTAATTTATTTTATATATCACTTTCTCTTTGTGAATAATTATAGACTATTTGCCATGTTTCAGTTATGATAATGCTAGCTGCTGTAAAATATAAATTCCCAAACTTTATGGTCATTTAACATGCTTTATTCTCACTCATTGAACACCCCAATGCAGATGTTCTTGGGGGCAAAGGGGTTGCTTTGCCTCTGCAA
This sequence comes from Urocitellus parryii, assembly GCF_045843805.1. Taxonomy (NCBI): domain Eukaryota; kingdom Metazoa; phylum Chordata; class Mammalia; order Rodentia; family Sciuridae; genus Urocitellus; species Urocitellus parryii. Next base: position 69,799,359 of record NC_135532.1, read on the forward strand.
TGTGGGGTCCAAGTTGGTAGGGGGCTGGTATCTTGAACACATGGCCTTCCAGGTCATCTTGAGTGTTGACATCCAACAGGAAAAGAGGGTTTGTGGCTAGGAAAGGCACACCTACTTCTTAACCACCTCAAAGAGAAGGGGCCTGCATCATTACTGTTCAACTTCCACTGGGACAAGTCAGTTATGTGCCCATCTGTAGATGAAAAGAAGATGGAATTAGGAAATGCCATCTCAGAAGGAGCAGTCACTTCCTTACAATAACTCCACAGTAAGAAAGGAGAACGTTGAGCCTTAAGGAACAGCAAAGCCCTCTCTGCCACAGCCCATAGCATTGTCAACTGTTCCTAAGTACAGGAGAAACTTTCATTGAATTATTAAAAATCCTCCACTTTGCAAAGTTAAACCTTTGATGCAATGTTTTATCCTGAAGAATCAGGCAGACATCGTATATTAACAGTGAAAGTTTAAATTACAGAGCACAGTGTTTAGATTGCTTTCAATATACAAAGTGATGGTGAGATCTAACAATTGCCTATGTAATTTCATCAGTGAAAATTTCAACTGACTCATATATATCCAATATAGCTATTTTAACCAAACTATCTAACTTAGTTTATTACAGTCTTAAATACTAAGTAAAACAATCTCTTCCCTTGTTATATTACAAAAGTGTGTTCTTTTTTCTTCCCCAAATCGTTTCTAATCAATTGAAAGAAAAATGTTTGAATTTTTCTAGATATGAAGTAGAGCAGAAAAATAACTGAAGACATTTTTTTAAAATCGTTTTAGGATCTGTTCATAAAAATATTTTATTGGGTGGAAAGAGATTCTATATGATTTATCAAGTTACAGAAGATATCATTCAAAGATGAATACACATTCCTTAGCACATGGTACTTAAGAAAAACAGAAATATTTAATGGACAAGAAATGGGCTGGAATAAATATAAAGCTACTTTTCCATAAAAGGACTTGAATTTGGTTTAATATGTAATCTTAGGTGTGCCTCGTCTTGTTAATGCAATTTTTCCTTGAAGTTTTTTTTGATGTTATTAATTCTACATTCAATGAAATAAAAAGCAAACACCAGACAAACTATTGTAAAAACAACTTTTGATTGCAATCATCTCTTCCTGTCTTATTTTGTTTTATAATCTGTGTTCTTTGAATAAACTGAAATGCTTTCAGTACTGTAGGTAGATCTGATTGTTAAAACATTGTGCTAAGATGTGGCAGTTTGGTCAGGGAGAAGAATCCTAAGGAAAAACCTCTGTCACATTTAGTCAAATAGGTGAGGGCTGCAGTGTCAGGTCGGAGTGGTGAGAGGGCTGTGCATGAGTGCAAGGAGACTACTGTAAGATCTATCTGGATGTTTCATTAATATACGATTAGCAGTGGGGTATAGGATAGCGAAACTGAGTGTGTTCCAGTGATCAGGGAAGATTCTGGGACTACTTTCCTTTCCACACCTACGTGTACTGAATGGCTAGAATTCCTGAAATAACTCAGTGGTGTCAGTTAGTTAGGATGTTAATGCAATGATAGAAATAGTATCAACTATTAAGTACCTACTACTAGGCACCATATTAGAGGCTCAGAGTATCAAATATCAGAATATCCCTGCAAACAAGATTTTATTATTCCCTTTTTTGCATATATGGACCCTGAAGTTCAAGGAGGCTGAATGACTTGCTCAAGCCCACAGGATCATTTGCAGGACAGGCTGGATTCAGCTCAGCTGTGTTGACCTCCTAGCCTTCGCCCTTTCCCCTGGGCTAATCTTCCTCTCTCCATAAGGTATCCACAAGAAACTTTTTGGGTCTATAGGTAAGTTTACCATCAAACTTTTGCAGACTTCACTTTTCCCCTTGCTCTGACATTAGCGACTGCCCCAGGCACCAGAATTTCACTGCACACCACAGCAATTATTTATGACTCCGAGATTTGCAGCCTGGGGCTGGTTTACCAGAACTGTTTTGAACAAAAACAAAAGGAACTCTTCCCTTGGTTGCTCCAGGATCCTTTGATTCTTTGATCCAAAGGAACTCTGTCTTCTGTAGGAGACATGGAGGAGGAGTACACACAGAAGAAAGGCCTTTTCCAGGCCAGTGACCTTGTTTGTTTTGTATGAGTTTAACCTTCATAATAAATCTCATCAACTGCATTAATTTCCTTGTGGTCACTAGATAGAGAGAACCCAGGGGTGGGCAGGGTGCTCTCTAGGCAATGGCTGGTGAAATGTGTACTACATTTCAAGTAAACATATTATAATTTCATATTATGATCACATCATAAATCTTTATCTGTGGAAGGTTGAGAGAAACGTACTGGTCATACACATGTCCCCATTCAGCTACCCCCAAATGCCACCCCCTATCTTTTTAGCTCTGACCCATTGTTTTAAGACTTAGCTAATGCCTCAGTTTCTCTAGGAAGCTTTGCTATCTTTTTCTGCCAGGGTTAGATGACCAGGATCTGCTCCCATACCACTCTGTTATTGCATTTATCATATGAGTATTACAGTTAATGTTTATTTCTGATAATAATTTATAATGTAGAACCGGGACTATTTCTTATGCATATTTGTACTCCTCATGCCAGTTTCTAACACCCTGAAACTTCTCAGTAAGCCTTTCAGAAGACTTGAGTTTCACATTTTATTTCATAATTTCATATTTAGTGAACAGCTTCTATGTCGAGATACAAGGAGGAAGAAAATCAGACACTTTCTGCCTTTCCTTTTTACTCCTAAAACCCATCAGTTTTTACATGCTAGATTAAAATTTGTGTTGGAATTTGATATCTAAAGCCATTCTGACCTTATAGAACTGTTTTTTTTCAATCAATTAAGCACAAGCCTTATAATATATCCTTATATAAATATCCCAAATGTGGACAACTGAGAAAGATGATACTCAGTAAAATAACATACTTAATAAATAATCAAAAGATAATAATTAATTAATTAATCAGTTATAACTAACATATATATGTATATATATGAATATATATATATTTAAATATAGAACCACTGTAGTATATACAAACACACTTATGTATCAAGTAGAAGCAAGTGACTTCTTATGAATTTCAGATATTATCAATTTCTTCCCACTCACCCCCAAGTCTAAGGAGAAAACTTTCCAAGAACTTTTTCTGACAATCAGGTTTTTCATTACCTGGGAGTAACTCTAATGTAAATCTGATTGGCTGTATTAATCTCCTGTTAAAAATTCCATGTTAAATCACTGTCATAATAAATTTAAAACTTTTTTTGTTGTTGCATGGTATAAAAAGCCTCACATCCCATCCTACCCTCTTTGGGCCCTGTTAGATGAATCCTCTATTTTGTTCTTTGCATACTATAATAGTACCATGCTAAACCATTTATAGTCCCCCAACCAACCAGCAGTTCATCTCTCCACACTTATGCAGTTTGTACGCTTCTGTCCTTGGAGAATCCACCTAACCTCTTTCTTGGTCTTAGGAACTTTCCCTGTCTGTACCTCAGCCTCATTCAGAGTTCAGCATCCAGTGCTTGTGTGTGTAAGGTCCTTGCTTAGTATCTGGATGGCCATCTTAAGTGACAGCAGCAATTTTAAGAAACATTTCGCTTTCCCACCCAAGGGCGTTTCTGAGAAACTCCCTCATAGCAACCCCACCCTTAACCACCTGCAGTAGGACCCGCTTGGCTCTAATCCCTGAGCCTGCCCTAAGTGTGTTTTGCCTCTCTCTGTCTAGGGAGAGACGCGCCTTTATTTGTCAGCTCTGAAAATAAACTCTCGTGTATATCTCTGCCTGGTCTCTATTTTTCATTTCTTGCTCGCCCATCTCCTGGTTCCTTGCTTTCCTTTCAGTGTGTACGAGTCTCCACTGCCTTATACACACCTCTTAATACTACACACATCCCAATTTTGCACTCTTTTTGTTTTTTGGTCATCTGCTTGATTTTAAGATCTAAGAAGATGAGGACCATGTCTTATCTTTGAAATCTTACTGACTGTTGACTAATGCTTAGATCATCCTCAATAACTATTTGTTGAATGAAAAAGTGCATTTTGATTTAGGTTTCACTTAACTATTTAAACAGAGAATATTAATATTCCTTTTGATGGCTTTATTTTCTTATTTACTGAGGTAGTATTTTTAAGTGTATACAATATGGTGTTGTTATTTATAAGCAAAATACTGTACAGCAGATCTCTGGAATTTATTTATCTTCTAGAACTGAAATTTTAGAACTTTCACTGGAAACTTGCCATTGCTTTCTGCCCCAACACCTGGTGAACACTATTCTATTCTTTGCATCTATGAGTTTGACTACTTTAGATCCCTCTCATAAGCAGAGTTAGGCCAGTATTTATTCTTCTGTGCCTGACTTATTTCACTTAGTATAAGGTCCTCAAGTTTCATCCATGTTCTTGCATATCACAAGGTTCCTTTTTTCTTTAAGCCTGATTGCTTTTCCATGTACGTACATACGTTTTTTTATTGATTCGTCTGTTGATGGACATTTATGCTCCCATATTTTGCCTATTGTGAATAGTACCACAGTGAACATGGAAGTACTAATATCTTTTGAAGATATTTATTTTGGATAAGTCCTCAGAATTGGAATTTGTAGGTCATATGTGTTATGGTTTAGATGTGGTTTCCTCCAAAAGCTCAAGTGTGAGACAATGCAAGAAGATTTGGAGGAAAAATGATTGAGTGCCGGGTTTCTGTTTTCACGACTAAAAGGCTCAGGGGTCACTCCAGTTAAACTGGGCTAACTGGGCTGCATGAAATAACTACCCAAGAGCACAAATACCTTTTTCTTTGGGGTCGCTGTGACGGCTCCTCTGACCTTAAGGGTCCGAAGAAAGAGAGAGAGAGGGCGAGAGCACGAGCTGACCCCTTTTATTGAGGAGAAGCTATTCAAATGAGGCAAGGGATCAGGTTTCAGGGGGCTGAGTATCTTCATGATGTCCACTGTCAGCAGGTTGACTGACACCTGGCTAGGCCACACCCAAGGGCACAGTAAGAGAAGGGGACACACACAAGGCACTTCCATGGAAGATTCTATCCTAAACAGGGCAAGGGGTTAGATTACAAAGGAACAGGTGAGCATAGCTCCACCCATGGGGCTGTAGCAAGACACACCCATGCATGAGACACCGACCCTCGAACCCAAGAAGGGTGGGGAAAGCTCTGCCACATTTCTGCAACTGAGTGCCTCAGCCCCCAGCCAGGGAGTGTAACCCAGTCACGTGTAAGGTTGGTCTCCCACAATTGGGTTATAGCCTTAACCTGATCAGTGAATTAATCCCTGATGGGATTAACTGAGGTTGACTGGAGGTAGGTGTAGTGTGGCTGGAGGAAGTGGTTTATTGGGGACATGCTGTGGGGTATGTATTTTGTGTCTGGAGAGTGGGGTCCCTCTCTGCTTCCTGATCACCATGTGAACTGCTTCCCTCTGCCATGCTCTTCCACCATGATGCTTTGCCTCACCTTGAGCCTGGAGGAATGAACCTGGACTTCTATGGACCAAGACCTCTGAAATGGTGAGGCCTCTAATAAACTTTTCCTCCTCTACAATTTCTCTGATCACATCTTTTAGTCACAGCAGCAAAATAGCTGACTAAAACAATATAACTATTTTAAATTCTTTTAGGAATATCCATACCATTCTCCATAGCTGCTATATATTTTGCATTCTCACAGTGAACAAAGATTCAATTTCTCCTCATCCTGACTGACATTTCTTATCTTCTGTTCCTTTGATAGTTGGCATCCTAACAGGTGTGAAGTAATATCTCATTGTAGTTCTGATTTACATTTCCCTGATGATTAGTGTCATTGAGCATCGAATCATATGACATTTGTATGTCTTAATTGGAGAAATGTCCATTCAAGTCCTTAGCACATTTTCAAAATTGGGTTATCAGCTATTTTTGCTCTTGAGCTGTAAGATATATTTATATATAGACTTATATACAATATTATATTATCTATTACAATAATATTTTATTATAAATATTATTTATTATTATTATTTAATAATAACATAAAATCATTTAATATATTAAATAATAAAATATTATATGATATATTAAATCACATATAATATATATTATTATAATAGTTGCAAACTATACATATACATAGAAATAAATATATATGATTATATATATATGAGTTCACTTCTTTGCATCTTTTTTTATCATGAAGTATATTATGCTCAAGATTTAGCTACAACAGGGGCTGGGGTTGTGCCTCAGTGGTAGAGTACGTGCCCAGCATGTGTGAGGTACTGGATTCAATTTTCAGCACCAAATAAAAATAAATAAATAAAATAAAGGAATTGTGTCCATATACAACTAAAAAATACTAAAAAAAGATTCAGCTACATCAGGAATATAGAGAAAGAGTGACTACTCCCGTGCTCACCGTCCCCCCCCCCCCAATTTGCAGGTCTAATACTCCCACCACTTTCACAACTCCTGCCACTCTCTAGGGAGGGGCTTCCTTGGTAATAGTACTTTGAATGAGCTTGGAGCCAGAGTCAATCTGCAATGTTCTCTACTGCTCACCATGTATTAGTTCTCCAACCTCCCTGAGCCTCAATTTCCTTCCTTCTATAATGAAAATAATAATGTCTTCTTCACGGAGTCTTTGTGCTTTTTTTATGTATTAGAGGAACCAGTGAACAGAAAATGCTTGGGCTGGAGCCAGGTTCCTGGGCACATTTAAAATTCTTATCTCTTCTCTTCCAGGTCTTTGCATACCCATCTTGTTTATTTTTTGTTGTATTTTTACTATAATGTTTGAACAATAGGCACTGAATGGAGTCAGGCTTTCTATGTACTCATCTCTAGAATATCTACTACTGACTAATGTAGTAAACTAGGATCTGGTTTGCTCCTATGTAAGTTAAAAATTACAGTTGTCTCACGCCACAGTGTTGTTGTGAAGACTAAAGCAATGCCTTCTTCTTGAAGGAGTTGTCATTGCACTATGAATTTTTGCCCCTATACTTACATTTTAATACAGAGTTCAAAAAGGGCACAGTGGTGTGTTTCCCTTTTCAAATATATTGTTGTTTTTATTTTACTCTGGAATCTTAGAAAGGCTGATTTCTGAACCTTTCTTGTGAAAGAAGTTTTATAACTGAGCTCAGTGGTAAACTGTTTGCCTCACATGTACGAGGCACTGGGTTCAATCCTCATCAACACATACAAATAAAGATACTGTGTGTTCATCTACAACTAAGTAAAAACATAATGTTTTATTTAAACCAACTTACTCCAAATATTACCATTCCAACTGGTTATAATTATAAAAGCTATGAATGGCATTTCTATGCCATTTGTTTATAGTAAGTGTTTGAAATTGTGCACTTTACATGTACAGCATTTATCAATCTGAACCATGCACATTACAGGTACCTAATGGCTGTGGTATTGGACAGCACATATCTAGAGAAAACCTCTAAACTTGGAAGGATGATCTGGAGACACAATGGAGACTAGGCAAAGAAACTAATCTGCAAGATTAAACCAGCTCTTCAACAGGGAAAATAGAGGGGAACTTTGAGAGCTTCCTTAAAATCCAGGAACCAGAAACTAGACTCTCTTCGAAAGAGTCCACCATGTTGACTTAGGCATGAATGGTGGTGATTACATGCACGCTGATCCTGTTTGGACAACATTTAATGTCTCCATTTAATTTTGGTGTGAACAAATAACTGATCATAAGCAACTACAGGAAAAACTAGAATGTTTTAAAAGTGGATTTCTTGCTTTGTGTATACTTAGGTATTTGGGAAGTATCATGGGAATAGGAAGTAAAAATTTTGAAATACTTGTTCCAAACGTGAGGATATTTGAGGAAAAAAAAGTACCTCCTTTTTGTTTATTTAAGGAAGGATTTTGAACGGTCTATTAATAATAAAACACAGGACAATACTGCTCCCTGTATCCGTGGAGGAGCATCATAAAATAGAATGTTTGTTTACTTACCCTGAGTCTAGAAAAGTTTAGGAAAACAAATTCAGAGGTAAGAGAATAACTGTGTAGCTCTATGCTTGTAAAGTAACAACCAACAGTTTCAAGAAACAACAGTAACCAAATAATATGTCATCCAAAGTCATCCAGAGTAAAGACTCTAATGTCTAGTCTGTATTGCCTTCCAATTAGCAATCACCCATGTACCTCTGCTGAAAAGAGTGACAACAATGCAGATGTCTTCAGAAACTCGAGTGAAGATATTTGAAAAGAGAAAACTGCCAAGACAAAGAATAGCAAGCTGTTCATGTAGGCAGCAAAATGGGGGTAATAGATTTGAATAGGCTGGACAATTTGCAGTCATTGTATAAGAGCCTGAAGGTTTTATAAATCAGTACTAATAGGAAGATGGTGCATGCATCTGTTTATGGAAAAAGTTTACAATCTAAAAAAGCATGTGCCTGACTATAAGCTCTTTTAAGAGCTCAGAAAATTTTATTTAATAAAGTTGTATCAGACTGAACCATATGAAATTTTTGAGGTCACTAGTGATCCACTATCAGCAATATCATATGGACTTAAATATATCAGCTGTTAAAAATGGTATATTGTCAGGAATATAAAACAATTTAGAAAATATTTCATATCTCAAATTGTTAATCTAAATAATCCAGATGAAGAAAAACAGGCTGGTTATTTATTGGGAGAATATTTGTGCAGTACTTTAAAAACAAATCTAAGGCCAGACTACTGGCGCCCTGACTCTAGTAGTTATATGCCACATTTTGTTGGGCAGATCATTCAAGTTCGATTCTCAGCACCGCATAAAAATAGATTGATAAAATGGTGAGAGTAATAGATTATTTTATTTAATCTTTCAAAAATGGGATTTAAAATCTTCCACAAAATAGAACTTTCAAATGGGGGTTATTGAACTACCTAAAATGGGATTAACTTTTCATAAAGTGAAGCTTCATCCATTAAAAGGAGCTTTTAGTAGATGATCTTACATAATCTTCCCCAAAACATTATGAAAGTGAAAAATATAATTTATGCAAAGTGATTAACATTGTGCTTTGCATTTAGTAAATACTCAGTAAATGTTTTTTTTTAAGTTTTATTGAGGTTTAATTTACAGTGTAAAATTTAAGTGTATTATTCAGTGACTTTTCATAAATCCACAGAGTTATGCAATAACCACCAAGATCTAGTTTTGGAATATTTTCTTGTTGGCTGTTTGTAATCAATTCCTACCCCCATTCCCAGCCCTAAGCACACTGTTCTGCAGTCTCTATAGATTTGTATTTTTTTCAAAAATACATATAAGATGAATCATACAATATGCTATCCTCCATGTCTGGGTCTTTTTACTTGGCTTAATATTTTTGAAGTTCAACTATGCTGACACACTGCTTTTAAAAAATCTACTCACCAGTTGTGATGGTTAATTTTAACTATCAACTTGACTGAATTAGAGACACCTAGCAAATTGGTAAAACACAATTCTGGGTGTGTCTGTAAGGTGTTTCCAGAAATGACAGGCATGTGCCTCAGCAAGGGGAAAGACCATGTGAAGGTGGGCAGCACCACCCAATTGGCTTCAGGACCTAATGGAATAAAAAAGTGGAAGCGGGAGGGGAAGCCATGAGCATGCACTGATGCATGCGCATGCTCACTTCTTCTGGAGCGCTGTGGTGTATTTCTGCTGCAGCCTTTGTCCATGGATCTCTAGACTCCAGATTCCTCAGCCTTTGAACCAAAGTTTATACCAGTGACTCTCCAGAGAGCTTTTAGATCTTCAGCTTCAGACTGAGGCTGTATCTCTGGTCCCTTTTGTTCTGAGTTTTCTAGTTTCTTGGACTAAGAAGCTACTGCTTTTCCCAGCTCTAGAGCCTGCAGACAGCCATATGGGATCCTCCAGCCTCTGATTGTATAAGCCAAGCTAATAAATTCCCTCTTACAATTATATGAACATTTTACTGGGTCTGTTCCTTTAGGGAACAATACAACAATTGACCAATACAACAGATAATGGGTACAGCACCTGGGATGTTTCCAGCTTGGAGATATCATGAATGAGACTGTTATGAATGTTCATGTACAAGTCTTAGGTGAATGCTTGTGTTCATTTCTCTTGGGAATTTCAAGGTGAGTGGTAAGCTTATATTTAACTTTTTGAGAAACTGCTAATGTTTTTTTTTTTTTTTTGTATCAGGCATCAAACCCCAGGGGTCTAACCACTGAACAACATCCCCAGCCCTTTTTATACTTTATTTAGAGGGTCTGGCTAAGTTGCTTAGGGCCTCCGGAAGTGCTAAGGCTGGCTTTGAATTCAGGATCCTCCTGTCTCAGCCTGGCAAGTGATTGAGATTAATCTGGAGCCGAGGCCAGGCTGCTAAATTGTTTACCAAAGTGACTGCATTGTTTTATTTTCCCACCCAAAATGTATAAAGGTCACAGTTTCTCTACATCTTTGTGAACACTTGTTATCATCTATCCTTTCGATTACAGCCTTCTGTGTGAAACAGTATTTCATTGTGGTTTTAAGTTTTCCTTAAAGACTAATGATGTTGAATGTACTTTGATGTGCTTAGCGACTTTGTGTGTGTGTGTCTGTGTGTGTGTGTGAAATATCCATTCAAAAAGTTTGCCAATTTAAAAATTGGATTGTCCTTTTATTACTATGAATTTATAAGCGTTCTTTCTATATTCTGATACAAGTCCTTTGTGAGCTATAACTTAAAAATATTTTCTCCCTGTCTATGGTTTGCCTTTTTTATTTTTTAAAAATATTTCTTTTGGCTGGGGTTATGGCTCAGTGGTAGAGCTCTCACCTAGCAAGTGCAGGGACCTGGGTTCGATTCTCAGCACCACATAAAAATAGATAAATAAAGATAGTGTGTCCAACCATAACTAAAAAATAAATATTCAAAATAAAAATTTTAAAAATATGTATATTTTAGTTGTAGATGGACACAGTACCTTTATTTTATCTTTATGTGGTGCTGGGGATTGAACTCAGTGCCTCACACATGCAAGGCAAGCACTCTACCACTGAGCCACAACCCCAGTCCTGCCTTTTCATTTCTTTAGTGCTATGTTTTGAAGAGCAAATTATTTGTAGTTATATGAAATAAAGTTTATCTATTTTTTAAAAATATTTTTATTAGTTGTTGATGGGTCTTTATTTTATTTATTTATTTATTTATTTATTTATTTCTGCTGAGTTTCCAACCCAGTGCCTCACATATGCTAGGCAAATACTCTACCACTGAGCCACAACCCCAGCCCAAGTTTATCAGTTTTTAATGGGTCATGCTTTTGGTGTCATGTCCAAGAAATTTTTGTCTAATCTAAGACTATAAAGATTTTTCTTTTCTAGAAACGTTTATCTTTTTCTAGAACTTTTATAATTTTAGTTTTCATATTTAGTTGTATGGCCTGTTTTGAGTTAATTTGTGTATGTTGTGAGGTAAGGATCTAAATGTTCTTTTTTCTTTTTTCTCTTTTTTAGTACATAGATATCCTGTTGCCTGAGAAGAAGTTGTTGAAAATACTATCTTGAGTTGCATAACATCTCTGTTGAAAGTGAGTTAACCTTGAATATAACTATTTATTTTTTTTTTGGCTCTCAATTTTGTTTTTTGATCATATTTCTTTCCTTATGCCAATATAACCTTAGTTTTTATTGTAGCCTTATAACTACAAAATGGGATTATTCTGATATTCTCCACCTACATTTTTCTTTGCAAAATCGTCTTGGCTATTCCAATCCTTCATATTGCCATAATTATTTTACAATCAGCTTATAAATTTATAAAAAAAAATCCTACCAGGTTTTGGTCAGGATTATATTGAATCTATAGATTTATTTTCAGAGCATTGTAATTTTAACAGTATTTAGTCATTCAACTGATAAACATGAAATATCTTTTTATTTAGATATTTAAATTTTTTTCAGTAGAGTTTTGTACCTTATTGGACAACTCTTATAACTTTCAGATTTATTCTCAAATATTTCACTGACCTGACCATGAAGTTGTCCTCTTAATTTTATTTTTGGATTATCTGTTGCTAGTGTTTAAAATACAATTGATTTTTGCATAATTTTAACTTGTGACATTCCTAAGCCTGTTTATAAATTCTGATAGTTTTATTTTTTTTTCCAAAGAAGTATAGATTCCTTAGGGTTTGTAAATATAGGATGATGCTATCCTCAAATAAAAGAGACTATTCATTTATTTTTTCTAATACATATATATCTTTAATTTTTTTCCCCTCATTGCTACAGCTAGAACTGTTAGCTGCTAAGCAAGGCAGGCTTCTATACTTATGGGTGAGAAAGATGATACCTTGTTATAAGACTGTTAATATGTTTCAAATTTGTCTTTTTTCTTTTTGTTTCAACTTAGACTCTTTGGAGAAACTTATAAGGAAACAATCAAGGTCATTGAGTCACTCTGATTCATTCTTTTAGTTGAACTGGAGAAAACTTTGTTCACTATCATACAAATTCTCTGTCCGGAAGCATTTGTGTCTGCCATCTTTCTCTTTGAAAGTGTGATTTATGAACTTAAATTGAGCAGACTTAGGAATGTGCCCATCCCTACAAGTGATCTCCTCTATGTCTGTCTCCTGTGTAGGTTCCTCAATAAAATTCCCTTGCTCTGTTTGAGGAGAGAACTTCTTTGCAAATAACTCTACTGTTTTCTTGCTGCAGGTAATAAACTTCTCTCTACTCTTTTATCTTTTGGTTGTGCCATTGGCTTTCCACTCACAAAGAGGAAAACCCATTGTATTCAGTTTCAGAACCACAATTAGAACGTTGAATAGAAATGGTGAGAGTGGACATTTTGCCTTGTTTCTGAGGCAAAGCATTTGTCTTGTGCTAGTAAGATAATAGCTGTATTTTTCCTTTTGTATTTGTCCTTTACCAAGTTCCTTTGTATTTCCTTTCAGTTTTTTTTAAGAGTTTTTATTATGCAATAACTATTGGCATTTGTTAAATTCTGCTCATGTCTATTGGAAAGATGATGTGGTTTTATCCTTTTTATATTTGTATGGTGTGTAACATTAATTGACTTTCAGATTTTAAGCCTGCAAACCTGGGATAAATCCAGATTGTATTGTTGAGTTCTCTTAATATGTTGTTGCTTATTCCCATTCTTTGGTATCACAATTGTGCGAAATCCTCTGAAAGCAATTAGACAGTTACTAGTTGATTCCTGTGGATGATTACTTCTCTCTAGTATGCTCTATATCTAAGAAGATTTTGGGGTACCAGGAATGTCTGTTTATTATTGTTAATCCCTGCCCCTTCTTCAAACCAATATATGCTCGGTGGCTCTTATCTTACTTCTCGGTGAGGATTCCTCTGCATAAAGTTGGGGTAGAAGGAAATTTGAAACATTTTCTCCCCAAACAATGACTTGCTGTTAGCAGCTGTAACTGAAAATTCAAGCCACTTTTTGGATCGTACCTTGATATCTTGTGTAATACATGAATGGTATCTTCACCAGTTAGCTGACTTTGTGGTTCGGCCGCCACTCTCCTTTATCCGGTAAATATTCTGACCATTGCTCATGGCATGTTAACCATTTGGAATCAACAGGCTACTCTCTGATATGCTCACACATTTTTTGTTCCCACTAATTGAATTATAGGCTAGCAAGAGTCAGTTATACAGGGCTGAAAGTGTAACTCAGAAGTATAGCACTTACCTAGCATGTTTGAGACTTTGATCCCCAGCACCACACACACTCACACACACACACACACACACACACACACACACACACACACATACACACACACACACACACACACAAAGTCAGTTGTACAAGTTTCTTAAACTGTTTGTTCCAGATGTACTTGTTATTGTAATTGGATAAGTTAATTAAATATTTAAACTAATGAAATGCAAAAATAAATAGTTTTTTGTGGGAAATTAGTATATTAAAAAGACACCACAAGGGGAGTGATTTTTTTTTTTAGAAATTATTTTGAATTTCAGGCCAATGAGGTTATTTTAAAATATTGTGAAAAAATTTTAAATTTAGGCTTCTGCATTAATTTGCCTTGTAAGCACATTTAAATTTTAGATTCACTTAAAAGAATTTAAAAATTAACCCCAAATTTTGTGCAGAGATCAAGTCTAGTCAGCACATCCAAATTAAAAAATCAAGATCTTAGTTCTGTGTCATAAGACTGGAGAGTGATTGTGCAATATTAAGTTAAAAAATATTGTGCTTACGTGAAAAAAAAATATGTTTCATACATTAACTGGCTTTTTAAAATTAGTGACCATATGTAAATCCCACTTATATCAGATAAGAGGGCTTGTACTAAACTTCAAATACCCTATCATTTGGAGGTTGGGACCATTACTTTAATTATTTCATGTCTAGTATAGTATTAGCATATAATGTGCCTTCAGATGAGGAGGAGGAGCCGTGATAGAGCCAGGTGATTCAGAGAGAATAAGCTGTTTTATTTTATTCAGTGTCCATATTTTAATTTGAGAAAAAAATGTTAGGACAAGTAACTAACTCACAGATTAGATGCATCTGTGGTCCTCTGAAGGGGGAATTGTTTTCAAGGACCATGATGAGCTATTTAAGTCTCTCTGTGCAGGCAATAGTTGGTGGAAACTGATGTAGAGAATGAAAGAAGAGAATGAAGAGACCTGAGAGCATCAACAAATGATGAGAGATAGGGTTAATTTTTAATTAGAAACAAGACTCGGTGAAAATAAATTGCCAACCAGCTGAAAGGGTCAAGCTACCCCATGGTAATAAATTACTCCAAGAAAAAGAAACTTGGCCTAAGAATCCATTCTGGTAGCCTTTCTGTATTGTGTGGAGAAATATTCATCTGTAGCCAAATTCCCATTATCTGTAGCTTTGAGTATTTGCTTTTTCTGCTGTAATTTGTCCAAAGGCTTTTTGGTATGTGTACAGACTTGAGAAAAAGACCATTCTGTTAGATGACTTCTTCCCATTAATTAGAAAGCAGCTATTAGTCTCCTTGTGATCTGATTTGGCTACTGTCTTATATGATAAAGATAGAAAATAATTGTTAAAAAAAAGCGCCAAGTTTCTGGGGACAAGGAAAGACCCCTTTTCCCTTAGTTAAACTTCCATTAACAATGCGTGAAGGAGCAGTAACAAAGCACCCAGTGTCCCCTTCAGAGGGTCCTTAAGAGCCTGGTCTGTCCTAAGAAGCTTTCTTTTGCTAGTGTGGTCTGAATCACGGACAAAGGCCAGTGTTAATGATTGGCTTCAAGAATCCACTCTCTGGAAGGGAAGCGTTTCCTTGGAAAGCTGTGTAATGCACTTGTTAAACATTTTAAACCATTTAACAGGAAGAAGCATTGTGGTGAGGAGACCCAGCACTGCCAGTTCTCTGGATGCATCTGCAATGGGGTGATTCTTAAACTGTGTGAGTCAAAACGAATTGTCTAGACCTGGTTGCAAGAAGTAAATTCTCCAGAATAGATTATTCATATTTTGTTGCAAACAAACAATATCTCTTCTGGTTTAATCGTAAACTTCTTTTGGAAGGCTAGTAAAATCCTGATTGCAAACAGGTCTTGTTAAAATTTCAGAATGACACAGGAATATCGAATAAGAGAGCTGGATGGAATCTCCCTTTCTTTTGCCAATAGAAGATTAATTTTTCAAGCATTTCTTTCCAAGCCAAATACACTCAATATCCTGTTAGTTCCTGTCCATCTAGAATACTGAATCTAACACTAATTTATTCAGGGGATTAATGTACCTATTGTTCTGACTTCACAATGCATTTTCTTTATGGCTGTCAAGTATTGCTCTAAGAAATCCCATCAACCACACTATGTATGATGATTGCTGGGTTCAGATAGGACTTGCCATAAAAGCAACACCCACTCCCCAAACCAAAGATGATAAATACTTTTATCCTTCTTTTAAACACATTGAAAGAGAAAGGTGAGGGGAAAAAGATTTTAGATTTGCTTCTGACCAGGATTTCAGTGCACTTACTCATAGACCTGCTTGGTCACTCTGGTCATCCTCACAACATCTGCAAGAACTTGGAGGAGTGAGGTAGCATTATGACTACTTGCCTTTGGTCACAAAATGCATTATTAGTGTGGAGGAAAAAGGTGGCTGATGGTGGGAGGGGTAAGCTCCAGAGCCACCAAGTTTTTTAGAAATGCTCTAATAAATATTCCAACTCTCTCTCCTCTTTTCTTTCTCTCCTTATTTTTCTTCTTTTTTACCATATTTTCTTCCCTTCTATCCTGGCTGTCACATTCCCTTTCTTTTGTTCTTAGTGGAATTCTGCCTCCCCCCCCATGTGTCCTGTGAATGTTGCTTGGTTGTTGCCAACACTGGAGGCACAGTGGCTACTTACTAACCCTTGAGACTAGACAGATCTGTGCCTTTTCCACTTAATCTACTCCCTGTCTTATTTTTTTTTTGTGTGTGTGTGTGTGTGTGTGTGTGTGTGTGTTGGGGGGGTACCAGGGATTGAACTCAGGGGCACTTGGCCACTGAGACTTGTCTCCAGCCTGCTTTGTATTTTATTTAGAGAGAGGGTAGTTGCTTAGCACCTTGCTTTTGCTGAGATTGACTTTGAACTCGAGATCCTCCTGCCTCAGCCTCCCAAGAGCCGCCTGAATTACAGGCATGCTCCACTGCACCTGGCTCAACATTACCTTCTATCCTGTCACCATTCTTGGAACTGAGAGTCATAGGAAAGTGTTTGGAGCGGGGGGGGGGTCTTAACTGATGTGTTTATAATAAAACTAATTAAAAATGCTTGCAAATTATGTGCAATTTAAAAAATATTAATGCAATATCATTCACTAGCTTTCACTTGTTTTCCTGAACTAGCATGTCAAAACAATTCAGTTGATTTTACTGGTGCTTGTAACCTTCAGAGAATAAGTCACTCACCCGTGAATATTTTATTTAAAAATAAATCTGAAAATCTCTTAACTTTAGTCTTCGGACTTTGTAGGAATATTCTAAGCATCCTAGGAAAGTGTCAAACAGGTGTTCCTAGAATTGGTTTACTTCACATAGGCAGTCCATGCATATTACTTGTAGAATGAATGAAATGCAAAGGTCCTCATTTTATGTGTTTTGGGGTAAGAGAAAACATGGAAAATTGTTACCCTATCCTGTGTGCTTTTGATAATACTTGGCTCATATTCATGTTACTATCATTTATTATTCTAAAACTAGACTAAAATTCCAAAATACTTTTTTCAAAAGTGTAGGTGTCCTTGTAGAGAATGCCTCCCGTCCCCATCACCTGTGTGTCCTGTTGGCTGTTTCTTATAGGCTTACCTCGCAAATCTTCTGTGTGTTTCTTCTTTAATTTGTGTGCAAGGGATCAAACCCAGCATCTCACGCACCCCACCTTATTTTGCCTCTGAGCTAAACCCTAGCCCCTTCTTTTTACTGTTTTATTGGTAGCCTCTTCTGTTAGGCGAGGTGGCAGCTTGTGGGGTTGAGAGATGCCTCCTTCACCTCATGCTCCCAAAGCCTACAGCCCTGACTGAACAGACCTTAGTGGTTCATGAACATTTTATTTTTGGAGTCATCTCGACATGTCATTGTAAGTGCATTCCAGTGCACCTATGTTCCAACTCCAAATAATTATTTTAATTTTAAAAATTTGAGTTCAAAATTTCTTGACTATAAATAGCACCATTAAGTTTATGATTGGCTAATATAAGAAGTCCAGTCATTGAGACTTCTCTGGAAGTTTTATGAAGCAAAGAAGTGCCAAAACCTAATCTGCAAGATTTTGCAAGCAGAATGAATTTTTTATAAGTACTAATTTACTTGAATAATTGATTAAGTCGAATAGGTTGTATAGGCATTTATTTCAATGTCTATTACTTCAACTTTTGTTTTCCTTTTTGCATTTTGGAGATTATAAAACTTTTTTTCAGATCTGAACATTGTTTTAGGCCCTTAGCAAGCTCACTGGCACTAGGCACTGGGTCCAGGGTTCCTAATGAATGCAATGGGCCTGCAACTTACAGCTCCAGAGACAGCTGACATCCAAATAGCCAAAAAGGTAGAGCACTCATGAGTGGTTGGTGGTTTTGAACATTGCATTTTATGGGGAAACTTCTGTCTACAGTGCCTTCGAAGGAGGAAGCTTTCAAAGAGAGCAGTTAGGAAGGAAGATGGAAACAGATTTAATTGTCTGAGAAGCACAGCTCTTGCTGTGCATGGACAGAATGTATAGGAAGGAGATCTCGGGTTTTTTTTTTTTTTATTCATACCAGACAGCAAATCACATAACTGCATTCGAATGGTCAAATGGAAATAATATGTCTATATAGAGAAAGAACTGTCATTGCCCTCATTGTTTATTTTAGTGTCATCTGCTAGGTTCAAGGTTAGGAGAGCTGGATGGGAAGTTCAGACCAATGCTTTGTTATGCTTAGATACTATTGTATATAAGCTTGGTGACGAATAATTCATTGATTAGCTACAGAAATACAATTCCATAGTTTGGAATATCTTTTCCTCATATCTGTGATGTCATTTTTCCATTCTTGTACAAACTAATGATCCTTATCTCTGTGATGCAATACTAATAATGTTAATAACTATCAGTGCTCACTAAGAGTTGGGCATCACAACATGCATACTACATTTACTTATTTAGTCCTCACAACAAATTTGTGTTAGAATGCTCTTTGTTGTTATTAAAAAATATACCTGAAATAAGCAACTTAATAAAAGAAAGCTTTTGTTATTTTACAGTTTTAGAGGATTCAGTCTAAGATTGAGTGTCCTTGTTGCTTTTGGTCCTATGGCAAGGCAGCACTTTGTGGCAAGGAGTGTGGTGGTAGAGGGAAGTTGCTTACCTCATGCCCAGGGTGCAAAAAAGAGAGAGAAGAAGAAACCAAGTTCCTGAAATTCCATTCAGTGACATGTCCCAGTGATCAGAGGATGTCCCAATAGACTCCACATTTAAAAGGTTCTGTCACCTCCCAATAGTGCCATGGGCTGGTGACCAAACTTCTAACACGTGGGCCTTTGGAGCACATTTATCCAAACCAGAGTATAATTTTACTGGTAGGTAAACTAAGGCTTAGAAATATTAAGTAACTTAATAAGGTCACATAATTAGGAAGCAGAAGCAGTAGGTTAATTAGCATGCGTTCACATAATTCCCATTCCTTCAGCCTGCCTGTAATTTCCAGACATATTTTGTTGAAGGAACTCCTGTCTGAGTTATGTTGGTTGTATGAGCTCCTTCAAAATAAATTTCCTTTTCGTTTCACTTCTTGTTACTATTTAGGTCCTGTCTTTCTGAAAGTTTCTATTCTCAGATTCAAAAACTTGAAACTAAATTTTGGGAAATAAATACGTGGAATTGCTTCTAGGATATTTAAAATTTATGTAAAAATGGGTATTAATGTAATTTCAGTAGAATTAAAAAACCATTTTCAATGAAATTTTAATATACTAAGATAACAAAATATCTTAAAATTTAGATTCTACTAATTCTAATTTCATGAATATTTCATCCAGATTGTTGGAATTTACCTTTGCTTAATTATTAAAAAATGCTGGATAAATAATGCAATGAAAAATACTGATACAATCTTTTATAAAAGAGAGTAAACTGTTTCAGTTATCTTTGATATAATTTATTCATATACTATTAAATGACCTATTATTAAACATTTTTTCCTGGCAACATTCTCGGAGCTCCAAATTTATTAGCATCCAGATCAATTGCTATTTTTAGATGAAAACTCAGAAATATATTTCTTTGAAACATAAGTGTTATTCAGATGGATTTTCTATACATATTGCCCTAAAATAGTCATATGTAAATCCATTTCAAGAGATAACTTTCAGTGAGATTATCTTTTATTCAGACTATTATTCTGGAAAAATAATTTACCAATTTGTTTCCTGAGAAACATCAGCCTCCCTCCTCCTTCAATCATCCTTGTGAACCTTCGCCCCACCACACTTCCCAAAAAACAAGCAAAAGTCTCAAAAAGTGTGCTTTTGTTCATTGGATATGTACAAAATTCAAAGAACTCTCTCTCTCTCTCTCTCTCTCTCTCTCTCTCTCTCTCTCTCTCTCTCTCTCTTTTTTACTTAGGCTAGTTCTGGCTCCTCACTCTAACTTCTTTACTAGTCTTCTGTTCAACAATCTTCCCAAGGGTGCAGTGCACCTGGATCTCCTTTAGCCAAAGCATAAGCATGAACTCAAACAAGTGTGGTCCAATGCTCTAATATTTGTGTTGAGGATACAGCTATGGAGGGATGGGACATCTTTAGAACTGATAGATCCCACCTGGGAGAAAGTAACCCTTAGTTTATGTCCCCATTCCTGCTGTTTCCAGACCTTGTCTTTTCTTGCTATTCTGTGTCCAATAAATTTCTTTTTTTTCCCCTTGAAGTTATATGGAGTCAGTTGCTGTTGCTTACAGCTAATGATCAACCCCTCATCTATTTGCTCTTTTGCTTCCCTTCCTTTATCCTCCTCTCAGACTTCCTTCCCCCTTTCTTACTATTCTTATGGTTCTCTTTTTCTTGCTTGGAGGCTTTTAAAGATAAACAAAGACTGAAAAAAGCTAATACAAAAATAGAAAAATGAAAATATTTGGAAGGTGTTTAATCATAATTGTTTTTCTTTTCAGTTTAAAACTGATGATATATTGTGTATCATTCCAAGTCTTATCTGAGAGCATATAAATACTATTATTAATAGCAAAAAAATGAAAAGGAAAGAAAAGCAACTTAATTCCCCTAAAAATTATGCAGTGCATCCAACGATGTTATAGTTTGGGCCATTAAAACACAGTTGTGGCTTGTCTAAACTAATTAGATGATTAGATGCATGCCGTATTTATTTTCAAAGGATCTGCTGCCAGATTTATGTCTGACGAAAGCAATTAACCAAGTTATTTTTGGAAGTAAGCATCTAAAATGTTTTCCCTGCAGCAGGCTGAAAGAATTTAAGTTTTCCTCTCCAGACTGAGGCTGTCATTAAAGGTAAATTCAAATATTGAGCTCAGGAGTGGAAGAGCTACTGCTACAAAGTTTACTTGAAAATGCGGTGAGTCATTTCATTGAGTCATTTGTCTCTTACACTTGCATGCAGGATCAACTCAAGTTTGTGTTCTGTCCTGAAGTCCCTTCTCAAGATGTCTAGCAGCTGTTGCTTTCCTCAAACTGTAAACTCCGTCTTCCTGTTTTACCTTCACTGTGTTTCCCAAACAGCCTTAGATGTACATAACGGCAAATCAAAATCTACAGTTTTTGTATCATAGCAGTTACTAGTAAGAATAACGTAGGTGGTATTAGGAATCAAACCTGGCTTTACTAACATCAACACGATTAATTCAGGTAGTGTTTCCAAACATAAACCACTTTAAAAGAGTAAAATGAGCCTTACCTAGAAAGAGTCTTCAGAGGTGAATCCAGTGATTTTCTCATCTGAAGAGAATGTAGCAGACTGATAGCTGAATTCTGCTGAATCCCTTTTTATGTTAGCAAACTAATGTATATCCATTATATTGATCACAAGAGTTAATAAGTACATATGTTTTTTTTTAATTTGTATAGTATTTATTCTCTTTGAACTTGTTTTCATACTTGATATACTTACTAATCATGTTCTAAATATTCTGGCTCATATTTTAAGTTATTATAAAATAGTTATATTTGCATATTTAAAAGTGGGATATATAATTTAGATCTAAATGTGTATTTAAAATGAGGTCTTATATTCCCTTGCATATCACCCTCTTCCTTTTCTGAAGAATGTGCTCATTGCCTTGGGGTATTACACGTATTATGGCAAAGATCATAAGAAAAAGTGATAGGGCTATTCCCTTCAGTCTTATAATAGCAATTGGACCTAAAAGAAAAAAAATCTTTAATTCCAAGATTTTTGATTTTCAATAAGAAGACTTTTCAATAGACATAAGGTTTTTGAGCAGTAAAAGTTTGGTTTTGAGATAAAGAGCAGAAGTCCTGGAGGAATCAGGAAATAATTTAATAGGTTCATGAATATTTTTGGAAGAGACTAGAAGAGCCAGATAATTTTGCATAAGATTGCTTATGGGAAGATAAGAGATAGGAAGGAATCCCTCATTGAAGTCCCCATCTCCCTTCCCCCAGGCCAGACAATGCACCTCAGGTGGCACTAGCAAAAATGGATACTGAAATCCTGAATGTGGAGAAGAGGAGGAAATCATGGTGACTTATAAAACAGGATAAAAATTCTGTGTTTTTTTCCCACATTTCATACTTTTAACTCTGAAATAATATTTTGGAAGAGAATAGAAGAAGTTTCTTCACATTAATGTGATAATGTGGATTAAGATATAACAGATTATTTGTCTCATTAACAGCTTATTTTTCTCATTAATAGAATATACCAAATAATATCATACTTTTGCACAAGTTGAGGAAATGTACAAATAATTGCTGAGCATTTTTGTCTAGGGCAGACTCCTGAATTATCTATGCATTTTCCTATTTTTTTAAAATCATTATTTTAGTTGTAGATGGACACAATACCTTTATTTTATTGATTTAATTTTATGTGGTGCTGAGGATGGAACCCAGGCCTCAGACATACCAGGCAAGTACTTTGCCATTGAGCCACAACTGCAGCCCAGCATTTTCCTATCTTTAAGTGAATTTATAACTTTAAGTTTTAGAAAAATGATATCAATTTAAGTCATGCTTGTCCAAAGAAATATAAATTGATTTTATCACGACTTGTTATATGAACGAATTTTGAATTTGCGCATTCATTTCAGCACTCTTGATTGCCTATGTATGCTTTTATGAAGGCCTTTTTGAATGAGTTGTTAGCATCTTCCTAGTTCTCTTATTAATTGAGTTAAATATATTCTTAGACATGTTAATTTTTATCTGAGAGTTGCTTTTACCCTTTTAAGAATTATCTTTTAATGTTTATTTTCTAGTGAACAGAGAATTCTTGGAGATACTAATTAGCATTAATTTATTTTAAATCTCTGTGTAGAGATGGTGATTATAGGCATGTTCCTCAATGGTGGAAACAGTTTCAACAATAAGTGGTAGTTTTATATTGTCACTCCTCCATCGTACCACATAGGTGTTGTGCGTATATGGACAAGCTCCTTTCCCCTGGCTACATATTTTTATAGAGCACTTTCCATTGTAATACCCCTATGTCCCCCAGCCATTTAGGCCTCACTAGGGGAGGTGAAATGACTTATCTGATTGGGAAGACAGGAAGAAAGAGGCAGGCAAAATTCCAAAGGAAGATAGCTCATTCCCCCCCCCCCCCCGAACTCTTCAGAATCAGCAACTTTTACCCTAGAAATGTTATATCTGCATTCCAGCGAAGTTCACAGGATCAATGTATAATGTCCTTTGTTTTCCAAGAACAATGAAGAGGTAACAATAGAGCAAGATGCTCTTACACTGAATTCTCAAGTGGTTTAGAACTTGGAGGAGAAAAAAGCGAACTATTTATTAATCCCTCAAACTCTAGCTCCAAGAAAAAGAACTGTTCCATCAATCCTCCATATATTAATACCTAAATTTCTCTTTGCATGGCTTAACATGAGTTAATAAGATATGTTCCATAAATGTCTTAATAGAATTGGGGTGATTTCAGAATAAAGCTACATGACAGAGAAACCTTCTGGAAGAAGACTAATTAATTTTTTTGGTCATTCAATGTTAGAAGTGAAAAAACATATTTTATTTATATTACATCAGAATATATGTGATATTTTTTAATAGTTTGTAAATGATGTTACGGGGTGAGTCCAATGCCCTTGTATACCTTCTGTAAGCAAAGGGACTTTTGCCAACAAGAGTGAGTACTGTGGTTTAGATGTGGTCTTATTGTGTCTCCCAAAGATTCACACACCAGAAAAATACACTAATATTTTAAGTTAATCAAGTTAGGAAAGTTGTAGTTTGCTGCAGTCTGGCTGGGCCCAAATAACCAGGAGGTCACGAGCCACTTGTGGATTCAAGCAGGAATGAACTTTATTCCCAAACCCATGCGAACTCCCTCGAACTCCAGGAGAACTCAAAAGTAGCGGGCACCCAAGGCAGCAGGAACCGCCCCTTCTGGCAAAATACCAGGCACCATCTTGACCTGGCCGTGGATCTCAACTTTTTAAAATATAGTGATAATAGAAGAAGATTACGAGATAAAACAATTCAGGACTGAAACTATGAAGAGCCTCCAGCTTATTTTATATCCTGTAAAAAAGCAATCAGATGATTTTCTTTTTTTTTTTTTAATGTAGTACATTTTAAGATTTCCTGTTGGACTTGTCTCCTTTATCCATTTAAACACTGACGGGAGTTGTTTTAATTATAAAAGCAGTTCATAAATGGGAAAAACAGACATATTTAATATCATTGATTTTGTAATATAAAGTAAAATTATTTGAAAATTTGCATTATCAATTTCAGAGTCAGTGAATTCTTGAAAAGACTACCAAAATAACCTATTGATACAAAAGAGATGAGTTATTTTTCTGGGGATTGAATCCAGAGCTACATGCTTTTGGGGAATAGCATTCTACCACAGAGCTACATCCCAGTCCCAAAGCTGAGTTATTACTTAAGTAAGAGAGATTTCTTAAGTCTTTGTAGCTTCTTAGAAGGTAGGAAATTTTTTAGATATTTGGGTTCTGCTTTAAGATCTATCTTTCAATGTAGTGAGGAAGACCTATTAGGATGACAAAATTTCTAATAAAATAGTTTAGAATTGGTGGGCTGGAATGGTCAAAATAATTGTAAAAAGTAGAGTGCTTGGATTATTATTTTTTTTGGTGTTAAATTTTTTAAATTCTTTGTATATTCTGGATATTAATGCCCTGAGGAGTGGGTGGCAAAAATCTTCTCCCATTCTGTAGGCTCTCTCTTCACACTCATAATTGTTTTCTTTGCTGTGCAGAAACTTTTTGATTCCATCCCACTTATTGATTATTTATTTTATTTCTTGTACTTTAGGAGTCTTGTTAAGGAAGTTGGTTCCTGTACCAGCATGCTAGAGTGTTGGGTCTACATTTTCTTCTAGCACGTGCATGGTTTCTGGATTAATTCCTAGTCTTTGATTCACTTTGAGTTATTTTGTGCAGGGTGAGAAATAGGGGTTAAATTTCATTCTGCTAAATCTGGATTTCCAGTTTCCCCAGCACTGTTTGATAAAAAGGTCATATTTTCTCCAACATATGTTTTTGGCACCTTTGTTTAGTATCAGATAACTCTGTTTTTGTGGGTTTGTCTCTGTGTCTTCTATTCCATTGTTTTTCAAAAACAGTACTAGGCTGTTTTTGTTAATATAGCTATGTAGTATAATTTGAGATCTCGTATTATGAAGCCTCCAGATTCGCTCTTCTTGCTAAGGATTGCTTTGGCTATTCTGGATGTCTCAATTTTCCAAATTAATTTCAGGACTGGTTTTTCTCGTTTTGTGAAGAATGTCAGTGGTACTTTGATGGGGATTGTGTTGAATCTGTGAAGCATTTTTGGTAGTATGGCCATTTGACAATATTAATTCTGCCTATCCAAGAACATGTGAGGTCCTTCAATCTTCTAAAGTCTTCTTCAATTTCTTTCTTTAGTGTTCTATAGTTTTTATTATAAAGGTCATTTACCTCCTTTGTTAGATCTGTCTGCAGATATTTTATTTTATTTTATTTTGAGGCTATTGTGAATAGGATAGTTTTCCTAGTTTATTTTTCAGCAGATTCATTATTGGAGTATAGGAATACAATTGATTATGTACCCTGCTACTTTGATGAATTCATTTATGAACTCTAGAAGGTTTCTGGTGGAGTTTTTTGGGGGTCTTCTAAATATAGGATCATGTCATCAGCAAACTGAGATAATTTGAGCTCTTCTTTTTCTTTTGGTATCCTTTTATTTCCCTTCCCTTGCCTGATTGCTCTGGCTAGAGTTTCAAGGACTGTGTTGAATAGAAGTGGTGAAAGTGGGCATCCTTGTCTTGTTCCTATTTTTAGAAGAAATGCCGTCAGTTTTTCTTCATTCAGTATAATGTTTTCCTTTGTTTTGTCACATACAACTTTTACAAGTTGAGGTAAGTTCCTTCTATCCCTAGTTTTTCTAGTGTTTCACACATGAATGTAAAACTTTGTACTAGGTCAAATGCTTTTTCTGCATCTATTGAGGTAATTATGTAATTCTTTAAGTATATTTATGTTGTGAATTACATTTACTGATTTCCACTTGTTGATCCCAGCTTGCACCCCTGGGATGAAACCCACTTGATCATGGTGCACTATCTTTGTAATGTATTTCTGTATGCAGTTTGCTGATATTTTGTTAAGAAGGATATTGGCCTGAAGTTTTCTTTTCTTGATGTGTCCTTTTCTGGTTTTGGTATCAGGGCGATTCTGGTTTCATAGAATTAACTTGGTAGTGTTCCCTCCTTTTCTATATCATGTACTAATTGGAGGAGGATTGGTATTAGTTCTTCTTTAAAGGTCTTGTAGAACTCAGCTGAGAACCCATCCATCCTGGGCTTTTCGTTGTTGGAAGACTTTTGACAGCTGCTTCAATTCATTAATTGATATTGATCTGTTTAAGTTTTCTGTACCCTCATGGTTGAATTTGGGCAGGTCATATGTCTCTAGGAGTTTGTCAGCATCTTCTAGCTTATTGTAATATAAATTTTCAAAATAATTTTTGATAATCCTCTGGATTTCAGTAGCATCTGTGATGATATTTCCTTTTTTATCTCTAATTTTGTTCATTTGAGTGTTTTCTCTTTTTTACATGGTTACTTTAGCTAAGGGTTTATCAATTTTGTTTTTCCTTTAAAAAAACCAATTGTTTGTTTCACTGATATATATGTATATATTTGGCTCTGATTTTAATGATTTCCTATCACCTACTGATTATGGTGTTGGTTTGTTCTTTTTTTAGGGCCCTAAGATATAATGTTAGATTATTCATTTGGAATCTCTTTATTCTTATGATGTATAAACCCAATAATATAAACTTTCCTCTTAGAACTGCCTTTATACTATCCCAGAGATTTTGATATATTGAATCACTATTCTCATTTACTTAAATAACCCAATCAATAGTGGGAAAAAGAACTAAACAGACTTCCTGAAATACAAATGGTCAACAAATGTATGAAAAATGCTAAATATCTCCAGTATTTAGGGAAATGCAAATTGAACTTCATTGAGATTTTATCTCATCCAGTCAGAATGGCAGATATCAAGAATACAAATAATAAATGTTGGTGAGAACATGGGGAAGAAGGTACACACATTGTTGGGACCGCAAATTAGTGCAACAAGTAGATGAAGGGGATCAAGGGGAGGAGGAGGGATGGGAAAGGGAACAAGTGTAATGAGTCTGACTGAACTTTCATATGTACATACATGAAGATAGCAAATGAATTTTACAGAAAGTATATTCACGAGACATCAATTTAAAAAAACTATAAACAAATCACAGAAAGATCAGTAGAGTAGAGGGTGGGGAACAGCAGGAGTGGGGGAGGAAGGGAAAGTGGTGGGGACTGACTTAGAGCAAATTATATTCCATGCTTTGGGATTATATCAAAATGTATCCTCATATTTATTATACATAACTAAAAAGAATTTTCGAAAAAGAAAAAAGAGTAGATTGATGAGCTAGTAGAGCAATCCAATGTCTTGAGGTGGTGTGTTTCATTGATATATCTGAAAAGTAAAATATCTGAAAAGTAAAAATGTTAAGTAGTCTCTATAAATTGAAAAAAATGGATTTATGGAAAAGAGCCTCATGAAAACCCAATTAAATTATTTGTATTTCATCTTCCCAGAAAAGAGCCTACTGGTGGAATAGTTAAAGTCTTGTTAAAACAGCAAATTGCAAAGTCATTTTAATGCCAACTGTATGCTATGTGGTAGCAGATGATGTAGGTTCTCCGCAGCAAGACTTGTAATTTTCAGTAATATATAATTTTATAGTCATTTGTTGATTGTTTTAGAATATAAGTAACCAAAATTTATTGGGATGGTCAGTTCAGAAAACATTATTTAGATTTCAGGAAGAAGTGGAAGCAATAAAAAAGGAGATTTATTATTAAATATTTCAAAATAATCCTAAAAAGGTGAAATGGGGATATGTTTTGATAGAATTGTTTTGCTAGCTATTTTCCTTGGGAGTAATTTGTAATCTGTGATTCATGATGGCTACCAAAATAGATGTCACCATTGGGGATGGTACTGGGGATTGAACCCAGGGGTGCTTAACCACTGAGCAATGTCCCCAATCCTTTTAAAATTTTTTATTTGGAGTCAGGATCTTGCTGAGTTGCTAAAGCTAGCCTTAAACTTCAATTCCTTCTCCCTCAGACTCCCAAATTGCTGGGATTGCAGGCATGCAACACTATGCCCAGCAAGATGTCGCTTTCATTGTACCTTCCTCAAAAAACCTTTATTGATGGTAAACTTATTTGTGCTTTTTTTTTTTTAATTCGTGTTTTCTTGTCAAGAGTTAACATACATAGATGACATTTTAGTGCTTTTATAAATTTAGAATTGGTATTATGGCAAGCCATTTAATTTTGAACATGGCTCAACTGGTTCTGTAAGACCTATTGATAAATTGGCTAAAATTATTATAATATCTATTTCAGAATCCTGTAGGTAGTTTTGGTGTAAACATTATCTCAGAGAAGTGAAATAAGATCTGTGAACCTCAGGGAATAATTTTAGCATTGCTATAACTGCACAGCAGGTATTTCTGGGTCATGTTCTGTCTCACTTCCCTCTTTACAATTTAACTTGAAAGCTTTCATTCCTTTCTTCTCACTTTATTGAGTAGCCTAAGAACCTAGCTCTGCTCTGCCCTTCTCTCCCTCCTTCCCTTCCTTTCTAATTTAGGTGGGAAACATCAAAAACTTAGGAGCTAATGAGTTTAATAATAAAAACATATACTCTATGTTATGCTATTTGTTTAACATTTTACTGTTCATCATTTTCTTTTATGTTTTCCAGTTGTTACTGTTCAGACGCTAAGAAATAATAAGCACATAAAAATAATCCTGGGGATGATGTATGTTGCTTTTGAAGCTTTCTGGGGATTTGGGCTGAGTCTCAGTGATGAGGAAGTAATGCCATAATACCTAAACAAAAATCCATATTATTTTCACAGAAGACAAAATATAGCCATAGTCAAACATAGGCTCAATTTTGGTAATCTTTTGAGTCAATCCCCCATAAGAAGGGGGCTGTTAGTGTCAAAAGAAATCAGGAGTACTAAAACTGAAGTAAGTGGTTCAGGGGATGAACTACATGAAGAATTTAGATGCTACACGACTTATAAATATTGTTGGTTCTGAACTTTTGGGTCATTTCAAAATCTGGATAGTGAGATGTGGATCCAGAAGAGAGATCATGATGTAAAGAAATTGATTCTGCCAACAGATGGTCTAAATCATTGGGTTTGTCAAAAGTATGATCAATCCATAAGGCCCACACTATCACCAAGAAAAATGAATGAGTTTCCCCTTTCTTTCCAGGCTTCTGTTATGAGATATTATATTTCTTTCTGAGATGAACATTTATTGTAATTGTAGTTTGATTTCTTGATATTTTAGATTTGCATTCACTCCTAAGGATGGCCTAGTCTTTAAGCTAATTTCAAATTAGATGTTCACTCAGGATTTTCAATTTTCTATAAAGCCTCCAACTATATTAATGTGCTGATACCAGTTCTTACTCTCAGTGTATGTTCATTCAGCTAGTAGTTTGGCTGTATCCCATATGCATAGTCTGATAGGTGCTGAGGACAAACGGCACCTACATCCATGGAGCTTATGCTCTGGATGAGAAGACTGGTATTAAACCACTGAAGTCAGATTGATAGCGTTCCAAGGTTAAATGTGGAACGTGATAAATATGAAGAAAAACTGTGGTTCAAGTATTGCCTGCCAGTTTTATGTCTAGTGATGGGTAATCTCATTTGATTTCTCAAATTTTTTTGTTTTGGAGGGAATATATAAAATTTTGCTTATGTGATATAATGAGAAGAAGATATTTATTATTGGGTGGAAACACAGACAAATATATTTACTTTTGGTTTGACAAAGCCACTTCTCCTATTCTTGGTAAATAGTGTAGAAGCTACTGAGAATTTGCATACAGGTCTAAGAATCTTCAGGGAAGGTAAAGGATTCCTTTTCTGAGACTCAGTCCTAGAACCTTGCTAATGAATCAAGATGTTTTTGTCACAGGCAAATGCAGAGCTGAAGCTCCAAGCTGTGGTTCTTATGTCCCAATCAAAGAAAACTTAAAAGTTAGACATGAAAAGCTGAGCAAGAGAATTTTACTATAAGTGAAAGTAAAGCTCAAGCAAAGAACACTCTCAAGAGAAAGAGAGTGGATTGTCTCTGAGAACAACAAAGGAAACCTAGGGCTACTTCCAAATTCATTATTGTTTGGTGTTATCCAGGAAAACTGAGGTGCACCTTCTGCAGTCTTCACCAATACAGAGTTTAACTCCTCCTTCACTTGGGGTGGGGGGAGTTTTTGACCCTAGTTGGTCTTTTCTGGAACTGTCATGGAGACCATTCCATTAGGGGTGGGGCTTCATCTACAAGTCAATCCTTCCTTCATGTGGGTGGTAGGGTCAATGACCAGGCACACTTTTCTTAGGACACCTCTGCTACCAGTGAAATTTCCCTTCTGAAATATGTTAAAAAGATTGTGGCCACAAATCCTAACTTTACAATGATCTCAGGAGACCCTGTTAGGATTTAGCCCCATGGATCTTTCCTTCTTGACACTTTTCTTAGTTGGCTCCCTTTGTTTCCACCTGTTTACTCTCAGGGTTGTTTCTCTACAAGTTACTGATTACTCATTAAAGGCAATTAATTGAAAGAAACCTGGGCACCCTGCTGCATTATTGGTTTGCATTCCACAGCTCATTATGAACAGCTGTATTTTGAGTGGCTTCCCATGGCAGTCTTAGGGGCACCATAGTCCTGTTCCTCTGGGGTGAAAACTCTTAATAAGTTTAGAGAATTGTTACCTAACATTCATAATACTTACACACATAAAATAAAGTAGTTTCTGGAAAGGGCCTTAAGAGCCTACTGAAAATGGAGACACATTTATTCAAGAAAACCTGTCTCAGTAAGAATAGTAAGAGTCTGTGGCACTTGGACTACAACCTGTTCCTTCTCCCTGAGTTCCTCAATTCTCGGTAGGTGTCATCAGGAAGAGAGGCCACCTTTGCTGCTCCCAGCCCCAACTCTAGTACCAGTCAAGGGTTATTGTGTTTTTCCCAGAAGGGATAAGCCATCAGAATTTTTTCATTCTTCCCAGTACAGAGGTTGAAACTTCAGCAAGCTGTGGCTGAAAGGTTGAAGGTTCACCTTAATCTATATGGTCAAGGCTCTAGACCAGGAATGGCAAACTGGAATACTGGGTCTCCCATGACCCTTGCCTAAACTTGTTCATAGGATGGAGGAGACCCCACTGGAGAGGCAAGTAGAAACCAAAGACTACAGTCCTGCCTACTGCCTTGATGATGAAGCAGGCGTATCTCTGAGAGCAGCAGGCACTATGCCTGCCTTGAGCTCTGGTGCGTCAGAGATTTTGCCTAGGTAGAGAAGTGGTTTGTAAAACAGAGGGGGCTGACCGTCTCCCCCAAAGTGATGGATTTAGGTAAAACGGGACAAGAATTCAAATCTAACAGTGATCTTGAAAACAATGAACAGTTTGATGGTAAACAGGAGGAGCCTGTTGGCTTCATAAGAGCAGCAAGATAAATTTTAGGTTAGCTACTTTATTAGAGGGAACCAGAGAAAAAGGTAAGGGCTCTTCTAAGGAGGGAACAAACATAAAAAGCTAGCCTTAAAGACTGCCTCTACAAAGGGGCTTACATTTAATTGGATCAGACTAGGGAGAAATTTATGCCCCAACATGTAATCTAAACAGCAGAGCAATCAGTCAGCAACTAGAGGAGCCCAACAGAGGCAAATAGCTTAACAAAGAGATCAGGAGAAAAAAGAGCCCCTAAAACCACCATCATTTCAGAGCGGTTGCATCTTGCCTAAGGCATTATCCTCTGAGGAGAAATGTCAGAGGTTTCAGTGTGGGACAGCAGACTTCACTAAAACAGTAGAGCCACATCAATTAAAAAAATAACTAGGCTAGCAGTAAAAAGCACTTGGGGATCATTACCCAGATTTGCTATAATTATTACCTAAAGTAAGCATAATCAGGAATAAAGTAAGCAATAGGATCCACCTGTAAGAAGCATCAGTTGTTCGATTTATCAGAAACTTCAGAGCAGCCATTATAAAATTGGTCTAAAAATGAAAAGAAATCATGCTTTAGAAATGCAGTGGAGTTAGACTAGTTGTGTTTTCATATCTGAACATAGGAAAGTAATGTCTGATTCATTCTACTGCCTTTCCTATTCCCATGTACAACCACAAGAATGGGAAGTTATACTCCACATGTATGTATAACATATCAAAATACATCCTACTGTCATGTATAACCAAAAAGAAGAAATAAATTAAAAAATGCAATGCAAGGTATGATGATAATGTCTCATCAAACAGAGAATAACAATCAATGGCAGATTTTTTTTTTTTTTTTTTTTTTTGGTACAGGACCAAATGGAAATTCTCAAGTTGAAAGGTATAGTAACTGAAAAGAAAGATCCTTACAGTTGCTTAATAGTAGATATGAACAGGCCAAAAGAATCAGCTAACTTAATAATAAATCAATAGAAATGACATAATATGAAGAACAAAGACAAAAAAAATCAAAGAAAAATGAATAGACTCTCAGAGAAGTGTGAGACACTAGTAAGCACACTGTCGTACACACATGTAGTAGAAATACCGGGAGAGAAAGAAAGGAGCATAGAAAATATTTAAAAAGAATTAAAGGCTGAAAAATGAGGAATATACCCATGAACTCCCCAGGGAAACTTTTCATGAGGGAGTCAGACCTGGGCTGGCATTCTTTTTTGTTCTTTGATACCAGAGTTTGAACCCAGGGGTGTTTGACCACTGAGCCACATCCCCAGCCCTTTTTATGTTTTATTTTGAGACAGGGTCTTGCTAAGTTGCTGAGGGGCTCGCTGAGTAGCTGAGACTGGCTTTGAAGTTGCAATCCTCCTGCCTCAGCCTTCCCAATTACTGGTATTACAGGCATGCCCCACCATGCCCAGCTCGGACTGACATTCTGGACCCAAAACCAAGTCTTGAGAAGGCTGGCTCAAGGCTCAGCATGCTGGATGCTGGCAGTTCTTCTGACTTGGCTTCCCTTGGTATGGGAAATAGCTCACATCCTAGAAGAAATGACATTGAAAAGGAGAGCTGAATCATTGGGATGCAGAGCAGCATTTGTGCCCCCACTTCGGACAGAGGGACTAGGTGCCATTTCTCTGAAACAGAATGGAGAATTGTGTGAATGTAGAGAGTTCGGGGAAGAGAGTCCCAAGTGAGGTTGAGGGTACGGTGATGTTGGCCCATGCAGGGATTTTAAAAAAATCTTCTCATTTGGGACAGGTCAGGCTCAAAGAGATCCTGTGCTTCAACCCCTTGAATGGGTTGAAGGTTAAGACACAATTTTTGTATTCACTGGATGATCCAACCTTCTCCTGAGATGAAATTTGTTTTGTAAATGTACAGATACTATTCATAAGGATTGTTGTAGAATATGAATTTAAGAAAGAATCAAAAACTAGAAAATATAAATGAAAGTTTTAGGTATGGAAATATATTTTAGTATAGAAAATTAGAAGGTAAAAGAAATATTTCTGGATGAGAAAGTATTTTGTCTGGCAAAGTAATATTCTTGGGCTAAAGTCCAATATGAAAGAGTGGATAAAACTGAGAATGTTACAAGTTGTGAATGTCTAAATAATTCACAGAAGGTTTGTAATAGGTAATATCAAAACGTTTGTGTTTGTGATTACATTGGCTATAGTTAGCAGTCAGTCAAAATTATTTGAATTTTAATGTATTGATATGAAGCAATACTTAGGAAAAATAAGTCTTAAAGGAATTGGGGTTTGTACCTGTTTTAAAGCCTTTTAAATGATTGATTTGTAACAAGTTAAACAAACAACTTATTTTAGGTTGTAACAATATAGTTGACACCCTAAATATATGTTACTTGGTGTATGTATGTCTCTGAACCTGTCTGTAAGCCTTGTCTAGGTGTTATGTAAAAGTTTATAAGATGAAAATCTATGTAAATTTACTGGCAAGATAACCAATAAGTGCTCTCTTTTATACATGATACCTTGACATGGAAGGACTACACTGTCTTTTGAAGACCTGTCTTATTATTTGTTTGCTTTGACTAAGTCCATTTCTGACCATTAACGGTGTTTCCTAAATGTATAATAGAGTTAAAGCTATCCTTTGTTTTTTTTTTAATATTTATTTCCTAGTTGTACACAATACCCTCATTTTTTATTTATTTTTATGTGGTGCCGAGGATCTAAGCCAGGGCCTCAAACATGCTAGGCAAGCACTCCACTGCTGAGCCACAACCCCAGCCATATCCTTTGATTTTTGCTAGCACTACTAACCCATGCAAACCTGTGATTTATTTTTACCATACACTCAGTGTTCTAAAGTGTACTTTAAAAGTTAAACTTAGTTAAGTGTAAAGCTTAGGAGAGAGCATCTTACCAAGTAGCTTTTTTCCAAACTAAAATTATCGGTAGCAATAGTCTCAGATTTGAATAGAAATAACAGATTTGGTTGGTATTTATTCATGTCATTTGATGTTTTATAGCTGGATAAAATAACCTGTTGATAAGTTACATATACAATTTTGTGTTACTTTTCACACTGGTATAGGAATTTAAATGTATTTTTGGAAGCTAATAAAAACAGCCTGATAAGTTTAAAGGTTACATTATAAAATGTTTGAAAGCATTTGCCACTTTTTCCACAAAAAGAAACTTAAAAGCTCTCTAGGCCTTTGTTTGATTTGTGTATTGTGTTATTTGTCAAGAGCCTCTCCTTACCTGAGGTAAGGCTTTGCCTTCCACCTTATTCCATGTTAGAATGGCTCCAAAATAGTCTAGACTTGAGTTCACTTAGAGTTGTGTTCAAAAGACAGAATTTTGTTGTAAAGATTACTGGGATCTCAAAATAACAGGAGATATAATACAAGACTAAGTAAAGGTCAAAGATTATAAAAATCATTTTACTTGGCTCATAGCTATTACACAAACTGAATATGTTTTTTTCTCTGTTAATTTCATTTTGTATTTTCCTTATAAACTTTGTAACTGCTGCCTATTAGTGTTTTAATTTATTTTTATTTTTATTACAGCATCACAGTTAAACTCTTCTTTAAATTTGTTCTAATTATTTATACATGATAGTAGAATGCATTTTGACACATCATACAGAATGGAATATAACTTCTCATTCTTCTGGTTTTATGTGATGCATAATTATACCAGTCATGTAAATGAACATAGGGTGATAATGTCCGATTCATTCTACTATCCCTCCTATCCCCATACCTTCTCCCCTCCCTTTATTTCCCTCTGTCTAATCCAAAGTATCTTTATTCTTCTCTAGCCCCCTGCCCCATTATTGTGAATTACCATCTGCACATCAGAGAAAACATTCAGTCTTTGGTTCTTTGGGATTGGCTTATTTCACTTAGCATAATATTCTCTAGCTCCATTCATTTATGGGCAAATGCCATAATTTCAGTCTTCTTTAAGGCTGAGTAATATTCCATTGTGTATATATATTACCTTTTCTTTATCCATTCTTCTGTTGCAGGATACCTAGTTTGGTTCCATAGTTTATCTGTTGTGAATTGAGCTACTATAAACATTGATGTGGCTGTGTCAGTGTAGTATGCTGATTTTAGGTCCTTTGGGTATAAACTAAGAAGTGGGGTAACTAGGTCAAATGGTGGTTCCATTCCAAGTTTTCTGAGGAATATCTATACCTCTTTCTATAGTGGTTGCACCAATATGCAGAAATTTATGAGTGAACCTTTTCACCTACATCCTCACCAGCACTTATTGTTGCTTATATTATTAATAATTGCCATTCTGACTGGAGTCAGATGAAAACAGTGTAGTTTTAATTTGCTTTTCTGTAATTGCTAGAGATGTTGAACAGTTTTTCATATATTTGTTGATTGATTACATTTCTTCTTCTGTGAATTATCTGTTTAGTTCCTTAGCCCATTTATTGATTGGGTTAATTTTTTTTGATGTTAAGTTTTTTGAGTTCTTTATACATCCTGAGATTAATGCTTTATCTGAGGTGCATGTGGTAAAAGATTTTCTCCCATTCTGTAGGCTCTCTCTTCACATTATTAATTGTTTCCTTTGCTGAAAAGAAGCTTTTTAATTTGAATCCATTCCATTTATTGATTTTTGATTTTACTTCTTGCACGTTAGGAGTCTTGTTAAGGAAGTCAGTTCGTAAGCCAATGTGATGGAGATTTGGGTCTACTTTTTCTTCTATTAGGTGCAGGGTCTATGTTCTAATGCCTAAGTCCTTGATCCACTTTGAATTGAGTTTTGTATAGGGTGAGAGATTTCATTTTGCTACATATGGATTTTCAATTTTCCCAGCACCATTTGGTGAAGAGGCTATTTTTTTTCTCCATATGTTCTTGGCACCTTTGTCTAGTATGAGATAGTGGTATTTATGTGGGTTTGTCTCTGTGTCTCCTATTCTGTACCATTGGTCTGTGTGTCTGTTTTGATGCCAATATCATGCCATTTTTGTTACTATAGCTCTGTAGTATAATCCACTCCAAGAGAAATTAGTAAAACTACCTCATTCACAATAGCTTAAAAAAATTGTGAATCAACCTCACAAAAGAAGTGAAAGACCTCTACAATGAAAACTACTGCACACTAAAGAAAGAAATTGAAGAAGACCTTAGAAGATGGAAGGATCTCCCATGCTCTTGAATGGGCAGAATCATTGTTGTCAAAATGGCCATACTTCCAAAAGCGTTATACAGATTTAATGCAATTCTTATTAAAATTCCAATG
This sequence comes from Urocitellus parryii, assembly GCF_045843805.1. NCBI lineage: Eukaryota > Metazoa > Chordata > Mammalia > Rodentia > Sciuridae > Urocitellus > Urocitellus parryii. The sequence goes on from NC_135532.1 coordinate 69,836,392, forward strand.
CCATCCTTCATAGAAATAGAAATAGCAATCATGAATTTCATTTGGAAAAATAAGAGACCCAGAATAGCCAAAGCAATCCTTAGGAAGAAAAGTGAAGCAGGAGGCATCATAATATCAGGCCTGTTAGTATTTTACAGAGGTGCTACTTATAATAAAACCACCTGAGTCAATTTGAGATAATAATTCATCACCTATAGAACAGATAAGATATAATTCTGACTGACAGTGCTGATCCTGACCTCTGGGTGTTTAAAATCAAAAACTTGGAGACCAAATTCAAGGAAGTAAAAGTTCAAAGAAAAAAGCCGTCAGCATTTTGGCCCTTGCCCTCTATAGTCAGCCAGGACCCAGACAATGACCCCTCTGGGCCCTCTCTGGGCCCTGCAGCTCTGGTGAGTCACCCAGTCTGCCATCAGAGGATTGAGAGGACCCTAGAGAACAGGAAGCCAACCAGGGCACATTCTGCAAAGAGGAGGGTCACTGGAGATGGAAATATCCCTGATGATTCCAAGAGAAGTCACATATGGTCAGCAAGACCCTGACCCCATTCTGGCAGATGGCACCACTGGTAGAGGAGAGCTAAAGGGACCAAGAGGCTTTACACATGTCCCCAAGAATGATCTCTGAGGAATATCAGCTGACTTTTAACAGTAGATAGGAGCAACGTTGGTTTTGACCAACTTGGTCTTAAACACCTGGTAGAAAAGTTTAGCCTAAGCACAGTCCTATATGGACATTTAAAAGGAAAAGCAATGTTGTGTGTGCTTACTGTACCTTAAAATGTGCACTTGGGTCAGCCCTACCAAAAGTAAGTAAAGCTGGAGACTATAAAGGAAGAGTTCTTGTGTGGAAGTGCCTCATAATGATCACAAAGGACCTTCGAGTTTCAGATTTGTCCTGAGTTGATTTGAGCCTGATGTCATAGACTTACAAATCTTCCTAACCTCCTACATTGATAAACTCCATCTGTTTTTACTGGTATGATTATGAGTTACCGGTCTTCAGGTTTTCAGAGACTGGATGAAATACTAATTGCTTCTGTGTGAATTGATGAATTGTTCACAACAATGTAAGGCTTTGCCTTGTTTACTCTTGTCTTAGCATCATCCTTGCCCTAGGTATGCCTGGTCCAGTCATCTACCATCTGCCACTGTGGTCCTCTGGACGGCTCTGATGCTGAATACTCTTAACTATCCATGCCCCACATGATAGAGAGCAAAGACTTTGGGTTACTTCCTCCAACCTCACCCTGTATCAACAGGAAGGACCTTGGAGATATTGTCACCCATATTTCCATAGAAATGGAATGTAGAAATTGACAATGCAGAAATGTAACAGTGGTCCATTTTATGCTTTGGATATAGCCCTTGTTGCTCTGCGACTGCAACTTATTTTAAAAATGGACATGTTTCTTTCTCTTCCTCTCTCCCTACCCCTCCTTCAGCTTCCCCCCAATCTCAAGGGAAACAGGATTACCTTTCTCCCCCATTTTAGGCAGATTTATCTGTTCTTGCACACACCCACTATAGGAACGAAGTAATCCAGACTTTGGGGCTGGTACCAGCAGATCTCAGAAATGAGCATCTCCCAAATTAACAAGTGAATTACAACTCCGACAGAGAATACATAGAATGTAGACTTTGAATCACCTCTTCAAAAGCCCCCTGTTCCTGCGGATGGGAGAATCACAGCCTCAGGGATAGGAGTCCCTGTGTTTCTCCTTTGCTAGCAAAGCCATAAACCTTCTTTTTACTTCTTCTCAAAAACAAACAAAAACCCCTTTTCATTTGGAGATAACTGTAAATTCACTTGTGTTTGTGAGAAATAACAGAAAACCTATTTACCCTTTACCCCATTTTCCCCAATGGAAATTTCTTGCAAAACTGTAGTACATTCAGAATATTAAAACCATATCTCAACATTGATAGAGTTAATATACAAAATATTTCCCTTAACAAGTCCTTATATAGCTGCACCCACTTTCCTCTTGCTCCCACCTCTTTCTTTTCTTCAGGAGATACCTGGATTGAACTCCACATCCCCAGCCCTATTTTGTATTTTATTTAGAGACAGGGTCTCACTAAATTGCTTACACCTCACTTTTGCTGAGGTTGGCTTTGAACTCTCAATCCTCTCGTCACAGCCTCCTGAGCCACTGGAATTACAGGCATGTGCCACAGTGCCCGGCTTCCCACCTCTTTCTTATCCCCAGGAAAACATTAATCTGTGCTCCATTTCCATAAGAGCAATGACAAATCATTGCAATGATTGCATTGTGAGATGGTAGAGTTTGAAAAGCAATTAATTTTCCAAGTAGATGTTTTGTGGTAGATAGAGATGTCAAAAAACTTACACAATTGGACCAATACTAGTTAAATGATATCAAATAATATAGATAAGTCTTAAAATCCAGCTGTCAGTAAATTAGAAAATTGAAAAAACAATAACGTGAGTTGAATAAGTGAATTGAAAAGTGAATAAGTGAATTGAAAAGCAAAATTCATGAGTCAGTCCAAACTTAGCTAAAAAGATGTTTATATACCTCCTCCAAAGCCATCAGGAGGGGTTGCAAAAAATAAAAATATTTGGAAAAAATAAAAGAAAATTGAAAAGAGATGCACTCATTTAGTCAGATCTTAAGAGACTAGAAAAACTAGCAGTTTCTGCGGGCTTGGAACATACTCCCTGAGAAAGAAGGAGATACATGGTGAGGTGGGGAAGTGCCCCTGGGGCAGGCTTAAAGTGTATCTAGAAACAGGCTTGAAGGGTACCAGATGCTCAGAGGCATCAGAGGCAAAGAAGGGCCGCAGGAAGCTTTGGTTGGAAACTGAACATAAACTTGACTTGTTTGATAATTTCATCCATGAACAATGCTTGTTTTAAGACATTGATAAGAGTGGGGAGAAAGTATAGAAAAGTTAATTTTCTACACAGTAAGATCAGCTGATGAGATTTAAAAATTATCAGTGCCTCAATCTCAGAGATGATGACTTACTTGAATCAAGGTAAGGTCGGGGCAACAGGAGTTTTAGCAGTTCCCCATGTGAATTAATGGACTGGCAAGGTTGAGAAAGACTGGTTAGATATAAATCTGTCCAGTATTATAAAATTGATGGTTTATGCATTTATGGTTTTTTTTGGGATAAATAACTTAGTATACAAATAAGACAACTGAAATTAAAATAAAGACCAAAATAATTCACTTACAAGTGGTAATTCAGCCTTACAGGTGGTTCTTGGCTTTCCCTTGAATCCCCTTGGAAAATATTTGAGATATTCCAGTACCTGGGTCCCAACCCTAGGCTCCATTGAAGACGTTTGAAACAGGGAAAATTTCTCATGTGCAACTAGAGTTGGTAGTTTCAGAAGCAACCTGGAGTATTTATAAGATGCTAGCAAGCCCTTAAACTTATTACCTCATTTGAATATTAAATTGAGTTCAAAGTCCTTGGCAAACACATGAGAAGGCTTCCATTTTCTGGATGAAAAAGTCTATAAAACTCTTCTTTAAAAAAGATATATCTCTGGAACAAAAATTAAAATGGAAATCTCTGAGGTTGACCCTCAGGTAAGCTCTTGAAATAGTGACTTAGAGCTTTAGCCAAAGCCTTACAGGAGACACTGGCTTACTGCTAAAGCAAACAGTTCTTGTAGAGACCTGTTATGAAAGCAGAAGCTACATCTTTAAAGTCAGTGAAATAGTGTGTGGCTAGCTAAAAAAATAAGGAGATCTGAGAGAAGGTCTTTTATTGTTAACCTATTTTAGATATAACTCAGTTACCCTTTAGAATTAGTTTTCATATCTAGCTGGGAATCATAGACAGGCCAGAATATTCCTGAGACTTCATTCATGCAGGTACTTCAGTATTCCCGGAAGAGATAGTTATAATGATCTACCTCAATTTTGGTGAAGTTTCTTAGTTGCTTATAGTTCATTCATTGCCTGGGGAATTCTGATGGGAGTGCAGTGAAGAGCTTTAAGGGAAAAGCTATTTCTGAGACACAAGACAGGTAAGAACCTGAGTCTTGCCTTAAGGCATAAAGAAAACAGAGCTCAGAGGCCATCCAGAAGCCTGACACTAAACCTAGTAGGGCATATGTGCCTTAGAGCATATGTCTCTCATTGTGACCCACAGAGAATGTCTGCTCTATAGCTCACAGAAAGAGAATTCATTCATGAAATAACTTCCATCTTGAACATGTGTAGTGACTTATGTCTGGGCATAAAGAAATACCTGAGAAGCAGCAAGGAATTTAACAGACAAATTTATCTAGGCGTTATTTAGTTTCTCATGTTCTGTGCCTAAGTAGCTCTGTTGGGAACACTCTGTCAGCCTACTTACTCTTGGATTTGTATTCGTTTGTGCAAGAGATTCCTGAGTTTCTGGGTGTCTAGTCTCATTGGGATTCATGGTAGGAAGCTGTTAGACCCTTTTCTAAAGATGAATAAGAAATCAATAAATTCCACCACAGTTAGGGTTCATATTGTGAACCCTCAACTTTCTAGATGAAAGTTTGTAAGTGGCAAGTTACTTAACTCCTTTGTGTCTCATTTAGCTCATCTATAAAATGAGGGTAACACTTGTCCTAACTGATAAGATAAGGTTGTTTTAAGAACTCAGTGAGACAATGCTTGCCAAGGTTGCTTTGCACAACTCCTGATATACAGTAATTTCTCAATAAAAACTAGCTATTGTGGTCTGAATAGTTGCTTTCTTTCCTTTGGTTTTGTTTTGTTTTTGTACTGATGGTTAAACTCAAGGGTGCTTTACTACTGGGTCTTGAGACAAGGTCTTGCTAAGTTGCTTAAGGCCTTGCCAAGTTGCCCAAGCCTTCAGCTTGCAATCCTCCTGCCTTCCTCCTAAGTCACTGGGAATATAGGTTTCCACTGCTATGCCTAGCTAACATAGTCATTTTCTTTATCTTCACCATCACCATCACTCCTTGAGTTGAAATACCATGGTCTCTCAGATAGGCAAGGGAAGTGAGAGGTGGAATACCTATACAGGGAAATGTTAATATTACTAAGATATTGAATGGTTGGGATATAGAGAGAGAGACATTAAGAAAAACTTAATTGTGTTATGAAATAAATTTCAAAAATCACATGAAGTTTTAGGCTGAAATGCGACATCAAAGCAATGTGTGCCTGCAGAGTTGCCCATTATCTGTACAACTTTATGCTAAGCCTCAAAACTCTGGATGTTACATATCCTTTTTCCGCTGTTATCAGTGGAATTTTTCTGGAAAATTTGAAAAGTTCCATAGTACAGAAAAACTTTAGGGCCAATTTCTCTGGAAGAGTTGTATACTCTTATAATAATGAACTAAGTAATAATGAACTAAGGCTGTGATGGTGGTATTGACATGGTAGTTGAGGGGTCAACTAAAGAAATGGCTGAAGCACTGGGAAACACATGCAAAAACCCTGCATGTTGACAAGAACTGCTGTAGGGAGATGGCGACTGATTCTCTGCCTTCCTAAGAACAGCTGGGAGAAACCACTGAGCCCTGGGGCTCACCTCCAGGACAGCAGCTGCTACCCTGCCGGACCAAGTTGCCATGAGAAGCAGCAGATACGGATTCTCCACATGTCTCTATTACTTCAGAATGAATCACTTGAAGGAGGAAGTGAGTGTGCATGTGTGTGTGTGGTATATGTGCAAAGGAGGGGACGGAGGGAAAGTTAAAATTATATTGGGATTTGTGGGAAGTGATGTTTTCCCTTCATCATTATTGAGGACAGGGATTAATCCACTGGGACTGGATACCTGGGAATTTTGGAGGAACCTTGATCCAAATTAAAGAGACCTAATAGTAACAGGCAACCAAAGTGCTGGTGTCTCAGGGAGGAGGACTCGTTAAAAGCTAGAGTTGCTAAGTGATGCCAGGATTAGTCTCTCTCAACTCTCAGCTATTTGGAACTTCATCAGATGCTGGATAAGGTTGCATCCTCTTTCTGAGTTTGGTAGAGCAGATATTTTATGTTGATTTAAAGGTCAGCCATACTGAGAGGATGTCAAATTAATCCCTTATTTGTGACCCACAGAAGGATTGCTCATTTCTGCTGTGCTTAAGTAGAAGTGGATCTAGGATTTTTATCAGAGGTTTGTACTTCTGAACTACTTGTGCTCATATGGGTATGATATAGTCTTTTAAAACGCTGAAGTAGCAGCAGCCTGTCCACAGGCTTGTATCCCTCCTTGAAGTCCTGTGATTCTGATTTATTTACATTATAGTTACTAGGGTCATCATTATATGAATTATATAAGTATCTGTTAAATGAACTTGTATAAATATTCAAATTGCACTTTTTGACTTATATTTCCAATAAAGACTAGTAACTGAATGGAAAGGAAATTTAAGTCCACAAAATGCCATGGAAAGAAATTCTAATTTGCAGTGAGCTCTTTTGTTTTAGATCAAAAGAATCTGAGTAATATCCTGTTATTTTAACCAAGGATTGCAACAAATGTCTAAAATGAAATAGGTAAATGATTTTTGGCTCAAGTGTGCTTAAGATGACTAGACAAAATATGAATTCCTATACCCTAAGGCTTAACTTGTGGGTCTCCTAGTATGAAATACACAACTCTAATAATTTTATCCCAAATGAGAATTTACTAGACATGATAGGACAAAAGTCATTTTACAGTGACATGGATATTGCAAGAAAACTTCTCCTTACTTCAGTCTCAGCCATGCTGCTTACTGACCCTTCCTCCATGATGTTCTACCCCAGAACATCTTGTGGCCCAGAGCAATGGAGTCAGTAGTGAGTAGGCAGGGGACTGAAACCTCTGAAGCTGTGTATGCAAAATAAACTTTTCCAGGACTACGTGCTTCTTGGCAGGTACTTCAGTCACTGCAAAGAAAAGCTGACTAACATACCAGGCCAGTGAGGACCTAGTGACTGTGTTCCTAACTGTGACGAGTCCAGGTGGGTCCCTGCAGGGCCATAAGAGAACTGAGCTGATTCACTCCCTGTGCCAACCCCACTTTTACTTCTTAGGGTAATTAATGAATTAATTTGATTAGATAAACAAGAAAATACGTATTTCACAGATTTCCTCTAATTGTTTAAAACTGTTAGAAAAGAAAGACGAATGTTCTTGACCCTCCTAGAAAAGACTCTCCACTTTCTTGAATCCTCAGACTGCTTTTTCTCAAAATTAGAACTTTTTATTTGAAGTATTTCCCTTTTATCATTGTTAGCTCTGGAAAGTGTTGAGAATATAACCATTTTCTTGATAATTTAGCATTTTTAGAGGGTGCATATTAATTATGCAGAATGGTGGATCTCATTGTGGTATATTATACATGTATAAAATCACTCCCCGTATCTCCCCCACCACATCCCTTCCTGTACCTGATGGTTTCCCCTCTACTTTCATGGAACCCTTTGATTCCTTCTGGCTTCCGCATGTAAGAGAAAACATATGATGCTTTTCTCTGAGTTTGACTTACTTTGCCCAATGTTATGATCTCCAGTTCCATGCATTTTCCATATATACCACGTTTTCTTTATCCATTTACTCACCTATTGACTGTCATCTATGCTGAATCACAATTTGGCTATTGTGAATTTGCTGGATCTCTGAGTCTCTCCAAGTCTTTCCACTGACAGCATAATACTGTACTTCAGTGCATTTCCTCTGTCACCCATCTCCCTGAGTAGCTATTGTCTCCCTGTTTGAATTCCAGACCCCTGAAGAGCTGGGATCTGCAATCTGCTTCTACTCAGCATCTTCTCTTCCTTTTACCAAGTTTTTGACAATAGCTGGCTCAGTCCCAGTAAAGCGCTAATGTTTATGTGAATAAGCAAATACATACAAGAATAAAATCTTTTAATGTTTGCAGCTCTTAAAGAAGTTTTTAGCCCTTTTAAAAGTTTTAGAAGCTGTGCTGAGCCATATTCTTTCAGGACTTACTGTCTGTCACAAGGATATTTAATAAACTCATCTGTGCTACTATGTTATATTCTTCCTGTTGGACAGTGGTGCCCTTTATTAAGGAAAATTTGCACTCTATCCAATAATTATATCTAAAACCTACCCCCACTGCAAAAAAAAATCAGTACTGCAAAACTAGTGAAGGGGGTATATCAGGGCTAGGGGGTTTTACATCATCTCCATAGGCTGTTTTCTCCCAATACATAATTCGATGACTTAATTATATGAACATTCAGAAGTCCATAGAAATGCAATGAATTTTGTCTGGTGGAAAAAATAAATCTCTATAAATCTCATTCTCACGTGAACAGATTTTCCATATTTAACCTCTTTGCTCTTTGAGAGGTCTTACATCTAGTCTCAACCCATATCTTCTGGAGTCACCATGAATGTTGGGAAGCTAGCTCAAGAGTAGTTTAAAAACAATTCCAAATCAATGGTAGAGATTGCAAGGAATAAGATGTGGTGGGTAAGACGCACTTGTGATAGGTATACATCCTGCAAGAGTGAGCAGTCTGAATAGTTGGCCTCTGAGCAGGGAGAATGATACTGTCTTCCAGACAAACTGGAAAGGAGAATAAACAGAGCATTCCTCTTCAGTAAAGTACGTCACTGTGCTGATTTTTCTTGTGTGTAAGAGTTTACCAAAGACAATCTGGAACCACTAAATGCTGCTTGCTCAACCAGTATCCTGTGACTATAACATCTAGCTCTTTGGAAGAAAGAAGGATGAAGAGTATTTTTAATTAACCGAAGTCCCTGTGAATAGCAGGCACACCAGTCAGTCTTGAAGGGAATCAATGAGGTTTAGCAAGTTTTAAGACTATAATTCAATTTTAAATTTTATGAGCATGCACATACTTTGTTTCCAGTTGTATCACAAAAGAGGTTTACTGAACTGTCACAATATTAGTGACTTCTCATTTTGTCAAAAGTCTCATAGGACATAAGTAACATCCTGGGAAAGTAGTAACTGCTTTTTCCTTTTTCTTTTTAAACACATTATTTGGCTCTTTGTCAAAATCAGTTCTGTGACTACTCGCTCTTTTTTTTTTTTTTTATGAGAGTAAACAAATGTTGGATACATAGACCTTGGAGGGAAAATCAAGGACAGATACTTCCAGGCCAATGGAACTGATTTTACAAAGATCTTAACACATGAGAAATTTCTGTAAATTTATTCCAGTGTCCCAGTGTGGGATTTCTCCTTCCTTAGCCATCAAACATCTTTTCTATTGTTAATACTCTTTAAAGATGCTTAATACATTGACCCTTGGCTAAATGAAAGAAGGCACTTTCTTATATATAACTGTAAAGGAGCCACCAACCAGGGCCTGGATTTCTCTAGGGTCAGGATAACAGGTGGAGCTATGAATACAGCTCTAGATTCTGGGCTCCCTATGGGTTGGCTAATTTGAATAATTTCAAGCTCCAGGGCATAGGATTTTTCCTAATTGTCTGGTACCTGGCCCTAGGGCAATTAGGGCTATTACATGAGGTGGGGGATGAGAATAAGAGAAGTGGTTGGGAAGTGGATTTAATATGGCCTGAAAACTAGGTCAATACAGATTAAAAAACAAATACCTATGTACAGCATTGTGCTTGGGCCTGGCAAGGTTTATGTTATAGAGATGTGTGGGAAGACATACTGCTATGAAAGAAGCTCCAGTATAAATCTGGTTCCTGGCAGGACCAAATTCCCATTTACACACAGATGTTTTGCAAATTGCACAATAAGAGTAACCTTGGACTCTGGTTCAAAAATTCTGCTTAAGTAATCTTTTTCTAATATAACATTTGCTTTTTCCCAGCTTTACTTACCTTAAAGCTTATTTGAGCCTGCTCTAGATTACTGGTGCCATTCCAAAGTTTCTAGAGGCTGTATGTCTCTCTGAAAACTTTATTAATTTCTTGTGAATGTTTATTTCTTTATTTCTTTAAAAAAAACAATTTTACTGTGATACAATGTAAATGTTATAAAATTTATATGATTTAAGTATATAACTTAACAATCTTTTAGTAAATTAAAAGAATTTTGTGTCTATTGCTGTAATCTATTTTTAGAGCATTCCCATCATCTCAGGAAGATACATGTATCCATTGCCATACATCCCTTTTCCAAGTCCCAACCCTAGGCAACTGCCAGTATACTTCTTTATTTTTTTTATTATTCTTTATTTTATTTATTTAGTTTTATGTGGTGCTGCAGATTGCACCCAGTGCCTCATGCATGGTAGGCAAGCGCTCAGCCACTGAGCTACAACCCCAGCCCTAGAGGCGTCTTATTCTTTTTTTTTTTTTAATTTATTTCTTACATACATGGCAATAGTGGAGTGCATTACATTCATAATTATCCATTCACAGCACAATTTTTCACAACTCTGTATAGAAAGTATGTTCACGCCAAATTATGCCATTATACATGAGCTCTCTTATTTTTTTTTTGCATTACAATTCTTAATATACCTTTATACCACAATTTATCATATCTCTGTTTGTATATAAGGTATGTTGACACCAAATTCACATCTTCATACATGTATTTTGTGTAATGATGACCCTCTCCTTCCACCATCCTTGCTATTCCCCTTGTCCCTTCCTTTCTCTCCCACCCCTATTCCCTATCTAGAGGTAATCTTCCTCCCATGCTCTCCCTTTCTACCCCACTTTGAGTCACCCCCGTTATATCAGAGAAAACATTTGGCATTTTTTGGGGAGCATTGGCTAACTTCACTTAGCATAATCTTCTCTAATGCCATCCATTTCCCTGCAAATACCATGATCTTATTATTTTTTAGTGCCTAAGTAATATTCCACTGTGTATAAATGCCACATTTTTTTTATCCATTCATCCACTGAAGGACATCTAGGTTGGCTCTACAGTTTAGCTATTGTGAATTCTTTTTTTTTCTACATATATTTGCCTTTTCTGGACATTTCATATAAATGGAATTTTACAATAAGTGGTCTTTGTATCTGTATTTTGTGTCAGGTTTGATTAAATCTAATGTTGAGATTCATCCATGTTGAAGCATTAATCAGTACTTTGTTCCTTTCCATTGATGAACATGTTTTCACTGCCTGGATATATCACATATTTTTTAATCTTTTGAGCAGTTGATAGACAGTTGGGTTGTTTCCAGTTTGGGGATTTTATGAGTGAAGCTGCTATGAATGTTTATGTACAAGTATGCTTCTGTGTGAACACTTGAGTAGGTACATAGAAGTAGAATTACTTAGACATATTTTACATGTATGTGCAACTTTTTAAGAAAGTACTGGACTATTTTTTCGGAGTAGCTGTGTTATTGACATCTTAGGCCAGAGGCTTGACTCTGGGAATCACCAGCTATTCAGGTCCAGTGACTTACCTCAAAAAAACATGCAGAAAAGGGCATGGTGAGGAGCAGGAAAGAAAATTATAATCAATATGGCTGTATTGGGATGGCAAAGTGAGATATATCATCTCAGCCCTGTCTCTGTAGAGGCAGTAGAGAGATCTAAAGTGTTACCTGTGGCACTAATGCTGGCCAGGAAGAAGGTAGGACACATAGCTCAATGCTCCAGAAATATTTGGAGTCAAATGGATAGGAAAATGGGTTTTATCCAAAGCCACCTCTGAAGGAAAATAGAAGAAACTTATTTTTTCAAAAATTCTATCTTTTCCCCAAAAATTCCACCAGAGAACTTCTAGAATAAATGAATTCAGCAAAATAGCAGGATATAAAAACAACAACCATAAATCAAAGACATTTCTGTGTATTAGTGACAAATCCTCAGAAAGGGAAATAAGGAAAAGTACCCCATTTACAACAGCCTCAAACAAACAAACAAACAAACAAACAAACAAAAAACCTTAGGAATCAACATAATGAAAGAGGTGAAAGACCTCTACAATGACAACTACAGAACGCTAAAGAAAGAAATCCCTTGTTCCTGGATAGGCAGAATTAACATTGTCAAAATACCATACTACCAAAAGCACTATACAGATTTAATGGAATCCCAGTCAAAACCCTAATGAAACAGAAAAAGCAGTCATAAAATTCATCTAGAAAAATAAGAGACTCAGAATAGCTAAAGCAATCTAGAAGAGTGAAGCAGGAAACATACAATACCATTCCTTAAACTGTACTACAGAACAATAGTAACAAAAAAGGCATGGTATTGGCACCAAAATGCACTGTAGACCAATGCTACTGAATAGAGGACACAGAGACAAACCCACATAATGACAGTTATTTTAGCCAAAGGCACCAAGAACATATATTGGAGAAAAGATAGCCTCTTTAACAAATGGTGCTGGGAAAACTGGAAATCCATATGCAATGAAATGAAAGTAAACCCCTATCTCCCACCATGCACAAAACTCAAAGTGGATCAAGTACCTAGGAATTAAACCAGAGACTCTGCACCTAATAGAAGAAAAAGTAGGTCCAAATCTCCATCATGTCAAATTAGGCCCCGACTTCTTTAATAAGACTATACGAGTGCAATAATTAAAATCAAAATCAATAAATGGGATGGATTCAAACTAAAAACCTTCTTCTCAGCAAAAGAAACAATCAGTGAGGTGAATAGAGAGCCTACTTCTTGAGAGCAAATTTCTACCACATGCACATAACAGCACTAATCTCTAGGATAGATAAAGAACTCAAAAACCTTAACACAGAAGAAAACAAACAAACAACAACAAAAAACAAATAGCCTAATCAATAAATGGGCCAAGGACCTGAATAGACACTTCTCAACAAATATATGAAAAAACGTTCAACATCTCTAGCAATTAGAGAAATGCAAATCAAAACTTCTCTAAGATATCATCTCACTCCAGTCAGAAAAACAGCTACTAAGAATACAGGCAACAATAAGTGTTGGTGAGGATGTGAGGAAAAAAGCACACTCATACATTGCTGGTGGGACTGCAAATTGGTGCAGCCAATATGGAAAGCAGTATGGAGATTCCTTGGAAAACTTGGAATGGAACCACCATTTAACCCAGCTATTCCACTCCTTGGTCTATACACAAAAGACTTAAACAGCATACTACAGGGACACAGCTACATCAATGTTTATATCAGCACAATTTACAATAGCTAAACCTGTGGAACCAACCTGTGTGCCTTTTAGTAGATGAATGAAAAATGAATGAAGAAAATGTGGTGCATATACACAAGAGAATATTATTCAGCATTAAAATAGAATAAAATCATGGCATTTGCAGGTAAATGGATGCAGTTGGAGAATATAATGCTAAGTGAAGTAAGCCAATCCTAAAAAACCAAATGCCAAATGTTTTCTCTGATATAAGGATGCTGATTCATAAGGATATTGGGTTGGGGAACATGGGAGGAATAGATGAACTTTATATAGGGCAAAGGGGAGAGAGGGCAAGTGTGGGGGCATGAAGGTAGGAAAGGAAGTGGAAAGAGAGGAACATCATTGAGTACATTTATGAAGACACAAATGGTGTGGCTCAATGTTATGTACAACCAGAGATATGAAAAATTGTGTTCTATATGTGTAATATGAATTGAAATGCATTTTGCTGTCATATATAACAAATTAGAATAAATTTAAAAAATAAAAAAAATTCCATCTTTTGAATCTCTTAGGGTGAGCAAAATTTTTAAAGGGGAAGAGACGGTAAAGTAAGACAAAAGATAGGAAATATACCTATGCAGATTTAGTTAGCCCTATGCTAGGCAGGACTGGGGAGGGGATAGTCTCCTCTCTCAGCTTCCATGATTCCTGTAAAGACAGGTGGGATGGGGTGGAGTTTGTACTCTGTCAGCCTTTGAAGTTACTCTCCATTTTAGGCGGGCGGGCACAAATTCAGTCTGTCTCTGGAACTTGAGGTTCAAATAGAGGAAGAATTGGGTGGTGCAGTCTGCATAATTAAGCCATCTTTGCCAAACTGTGGTTTAGTTGATTATTCTCTTCATTCTGGTTCTGTGAGGTGGCTCCAGAGGGGTCCTTATCACTTGAGGGGACAGTTTCCACTTGCTGCTAAGACTTGTCATTCAGACCTTTGATCCTGTAGGGGGCAATACCTGGAAACTTTTATGTACCACTCCAAGGATCCGAAACAGGATGCTACAAATCTTGCCTCAGAATTCAAGGGGGACAAGATAGGTTAGGTAAATTTAGGGATAATAAGCCTTGCATTACTAGATTTTTTAAAATTTAAATTTAATTTTTTTTTGGTAGTGAGGATTGAATCCAGGGGACTTAACCACAGAACCACATCCTCAGCCCTTTTTAATATTTTATTTAGAGATAGGGTCTCACTGAGTTACTTGGGGCCTGGCTAAATTGCTGAGACTTTGAACTCCATGGTCCTCAACCTCCCAAGCCGCTGGGATTATAGGAATGTACCCCTATGCTTTGCTCTTATACTAGATTTTAGATAAACACTCCTTGAATAATTAACATGCCTTAAATGATTAACATACCAAAGTGCAGAGCTGAGCAGTGTCACAAGGTTTAAGATAATGAAGACAGATATAAAGTAAAGGCAGAGTTACCAGCTTTATCCTGCCTTCAGTTACCTACAGGGCATCTGCAGGTCTAGGTAAAGAGCCAGTGCTGTCATCCAAGGCAGCCTAAGTTTCACTTATGATCCCTGCATCAATCTTATGAGGGTTCTCATGTTTTCATATCTTTACCAATACATATTGTCATCTGTCTTTTTAGCTTTTTTACGGGGATGTGTGAACAAATGTTGGTATTGCTAGTATGTTTGCAATGTATCTTTCCTGCAGATAACCTCAGAGTGAATCTTCTATATCTTGAGATGAAAATATTTCCCCCTATCTTGTTCCCCAGTTTTAAGCAAAGCCATTTGATTTCTTTTATTAGGACTAAGGAATCTGAGAAAGGGGATTGCTTCAGAACAGCTAAGTTCTACTTGTGGGACAACTGAGAAGGATTTCCCTATGAATTCCTTGGTCTAGCAAAAGGTAGACATAGACCATATTATTTGTGTTTCAAAATGTATTTTTTTTAAATGGGAAGGGAAATTGGTGTAATCAAATGAATTTTGGGTTGGAAGTTAGAATACTTGGGTTATTGTCTACATTCAGGTACTTTAAATACCTTAGGCATAGAATAAAACAGAAATGGTGAAATAATCAGAGAATTTTACCCCCCACACACACACAATTTTTTTTTTAAGTAGAACTCATTTACTTAGAGCCCCAACATATTGAGGATTTGCTATGGTGGAAATGGAATGCAAAGAGGACTCCTAAAATTTGGTTTTCTCTTGATGGCTATTTCCCTTTCTCATGATTTCACAATCAGATTCTTCAGGAATCTGCAGTGACGAAATCATTGACTATATCCTCCTTCCCCATTCAGTAACATGGAATGTATCAGTAAATCAGTTTTTGGTTCTAGGAAAAATTGCAGAGATTTCTGCCGGGTTTCTGTTCTCGTGACTAAAAGGCTCAGGGGTCGCTCTAGTTAAACTGGGCTGACTGGGCTGCATGAAATAACCCCACAAGAGACACAAATACCTTTTTCTTTGGGGTTGCAGTGATGGCTCCTCTGACCTTAAGGGTCCGCAGAAAGAGACAGAGCGAGAGCACACACTGACCCCTTTTATTGAGGAGAAGCTATTCAAATGAGGCAAGGGGTCAGGTTTCAGGGGGCTGAGTCTGTCTTCATGATGTCCACTGTCAGCAGGTTGACTGACACCTGGGTAGGCCACACCCAAGGGCACAGTAAGAGGAGGGGACACACACAAGGCACTTCCATGGAAGATTCTATCCTAAACAGGGCAAGGGGTTAGATTACGAAGGAACAGGTGAGCATAGCTTCACCCATGGGGCTGTAGCAAGACACACCCATTTCTGTGACTGAGCGCCTCAGCACCCAGCTGGGGAGTGTAACTCAGTCAGGTGTAAGGTTGGCCTCCCACAGATTTCACCACTGCTAGTAAACCGTGGGTATTCGGGAAGCTCTAGGCAGTTTATTAATAATATTTCACATAGAATTTATAAAGAATTTAAATGCTACTGGGAATCCAGAGTATTTTATAAGGCAGAAATCATACAATAAAGGGTGAAGAGATTTTAGCCCAACTTAGTTTGGGATAGAAATGTCTAGTTTTTGCAATAAAATCTCTCTGGAGGAGAGTATAGGAGAGACAGGAGAGAGATCTGAGCACTCATTCTGGATCCTGGACAACAGTATGTAATTGACCTGGAACCTAATAAGCACATAATAAGCAGTTGGTGAGTAAATGGGTTAACCCAGTCAATACTTATTGCATATCTTTATATTCTAGGCACTGTTTGTGGTTCTAGGTTTGGAGTCGTGAGTTGAAGATTCATAGTTTCTGCCCTTCATGCAATTGAGATTAAATCTAGTGGAAGATAACAACAACAACAAAGAAGCAGATCCATAGAGGTACAGTTCTGATAAACAGGAAAAAATGAAGCAGAGGAATGGAGACAGGAAATACCAGGCAAGGAGGGATTGCTCTTTTATATAGGGTGGTTTGGGGAAGTTGGTATTTGAATAGATTCCTCAGAGAAGCAGTGGAGAACAATCAAAGACAACAGGTATAAAGGCCTTGCTGGGAAAGAGTGTTGTGAGCATGTTCAAAGAACAGGAAAGAAGTCAATGTGGACTGAGTGAGGAGTGAGTGAGGAGGGAAATTGAAAACATGGAAATAGCAAGATGCCCGGTATTGCATCTTGAGCATTGGGTTTAACAATATAGTGGTCATGGGCAACGTTAATAAGAACAGTCTTAGTGAAGGTCAAGGGATGAAAATTGTATTTTGGCTTTTACTTTGAACTAGATGGAAAGCTTTTGAGGTCGGAAGCAAAGGTTTATGCAGAAAAAAGAAAAGAAACGATCTGATTTACTCTTGACAAGGGGTTCTAAAGGAATAATAATTTTTAAAAAAGCAGAGCATTTAGTGTAGAAATTAAGGGGAAGAATGATAGTATTCTAGACCACGGTAGTAGGAGTAAATTTAGAAAGGGGTGGTCATTGTATTATAGATATATTTTGAAGATAAATTCAATACTGATAGAGATTATGTTGGGTGAGAGAGAGAGAGAGGACACAAATATGATGGTTTTAAGACTTTTGTCTTAAAAAAAAGCAGCTAAAAGAATGGAGTTGGCATCACTGGAGATGAGGAAACTATGGAAAGGACAGGCTTTGAAGGAGAGCTGGATAGGCAATATCTGCAGTTTGATAAACATCCATGTGCCTTTGTCAGATAAGAAGTTGACTATGTGAATCGGAAATTCTTACAAGCCATTCAGGCAAGCACTAGAGCTTTTGGAGTTACCAGTACCTAGATGGGATTTAAAACCAGAGCAGGAGATTACTTAAGGAGTAGAGAGAAAATAATAGATTGGAGTATTGAGTTCTGGAGTACTCCAGTGTTGAGAATTTAGAAAGATGAAGAATATCCTTCGAAGGAAAATGAGAAAGGGAAGAGAGAACAGTATCTTTAAAAACTAAGGGAAGACAGTGTTTTGAGAAGGAGGGAGTGATTATTGGTGGCAAGTACTTCTTATACTAACCTATCTAAGAATAATACAGAAAACTGACCAGCCATAGATGACCTTGGTAAGAGACATCAGGGGGCAAAAAAAAATTTTCTAACTAACTACTTGACACTATACAAATAACATTATCTACAGAGATGTGATGTTTATATTCTTTTAGAGTGACTATAATGAATGTAATTCTGTACTTAAGAAATTGCTGTTTAATTGGGAGACATTACATAAGCATTCATATGATTGAATGCTACCATAGAAATAGTTACAAAGTACAACAAAAAAACATTTTTGTTTTGTGTTTGTTTATTATTTTGAATTTGTTGATTTAAAAAAAATTTATAGTTGTAGATGGACAGCATACTTTTATTTTATTTGCTTATTTTTTAATGCAGTGCTAAGGATCGAACTCAGTATTTCACTCATGCTAGGCAAGCACTCTGCCACTGAACTTGTTGATTTTTAACCTATTTAGTATATTTTGATTCATTGCAGTCGTTATTTCTGCATTGTTTAAATGTCATTGTTTTCTAGCCAGTAGGACCCCCTTCAAGTTTTTTTCCTATGTCTTCATATAACCTTAATCATTGTCGTTTCCTTGTTCTCAGGTATTAAAACAGGTTCCAGACCTATCTTGTACATTTCTTGTCCCAGAGCTGGAATCCTCCATTCTCCAAGGGGGCCTGATTCTTTCCAATGGCTAATGTTATTTAGAAACCAAACTTTGGGGAAGTTAAGGTATATCTTGCTACCATGTTGGCCATTTGTCTTAGGTCTTTTTAATGGACAAAAGTAGAAAATACATATTTTTCAGAGAAAACACTTTGTGGATTCATATTGATATTTTCAAATTCAATATAGGATGACAGAGTTTTTACTTTTTTTAAAAAAAATTTTAGTTGCAGATAGATACCATACCTTTATTTATTTTTAGGTGGTGCTGAGGATCGAACCCAGTGCCTCACACATACTAAGCAAGTGCTCTACCACTAACTGAGCCACAATTCCAGCCCTTACTTAACTTGTTTAATACCTATACTGATGAAAATTCTTGGTTTCTAGTGATATCCACAGTAGGAAATTAAGAATCCAAGTTGTAAAGTAGAGCTAAAAGGGCCTTCTTTCTACAAGTCACTGTGAAGTTTAGGCTTCTGGGGCACCCTAGGGAGCCCAGCCCTGTTTGGCATGCAAAAGGAGACAGTGCTCTGAGTGTGGCCAATAAGAACAAGAATTTTAAATGACTTAAGTCCAGATCAATATGAGCTTCTTCATGTGATTTAGATGCGAATGCATTCTTATGCAAGTATAATTGTAAAATCTCATGGATTACCTCAAAAGAAAGAGCCTTGATTTGAATTAATGGAAACTAGGGGACATTTACTACTTATCCTTTATTGGGGATTTTATAGGATTTTCAAGAGGTATTTTTATTTCAGAAAGCCAGATTGAAAAACATGCTGTAACCTGTTAGATAAAGGAGGCTGCTGCTGGGGGGAAGGAATGGGGGTTTTAGTTTCCAATCCAGTGTTGAGTTTTAAAAATGCTCTCTGGAGTTGGAGATGGGGAGTCTGTTTATATGTGAGTGTTTGTATGTGTTAGGCTAGAAATAGGGTGGAATAGATGGTTAGAAAAACTTCCCTCAATGCTCAACTTACAAGTAATGTGATGTAAGTACATGATTATATGTAGACCCTGGCGAGAGGTTGTATACAGTTAATAGTTGGGTGAGGTCAGTTTATTCATATTTGCACATGACCGAAGGGACTGATTTTTGCATACCCACCACTTATCAGCTCCATTTCTGCACTACATATTTATTAGCAATCTTTCAGTAGGAATGAAAGCATGCTATATTCTGATTCTGTTTTCTCCTTTTGATAATTCCCCTCACCCCAGCTTTTTCAAACCTTTCCTTTCATATTTTTTTAAAATATCTTTTTGGTTGTAGATGGATACAATACTTTTATTTTATTTATTTTTATGTGGTACCGAGGATCAAACCCAGTGCCTCATACTTGCTAGGCAATCACTCTACCACTGAGCTACAATTCTAGCCCTTTCCTTTCATATTTTTAAAGAACATTCTTTTACTGCTATTTCTTATTTTTTCTCTTAGATTTGAGTATTATACTTCTTGTATTTTCTTTACTTTTTAAACTATGAAGTATAGCTTATACAGAGAAGGGCAAAATATATATACTTAAACTATTTTAAAAGTTTAATCATATAAAATGTTATAATATATTAATATAATTATATTTTATACTAATGTACTTGTTAATATGCAAAATAGCTACATAAATCATTGTGTATGATTTTATTGCTTTTCCTTACTTTGGGCACAGTTTCTTAGGAAACATAATATTTGGAAAGATACACTAGAAATCCTTCTGATTTATAATTCTTTAAGTAATAGAGTTAAATATTGCATCTGGATTATTTCCTGGAAGCACTTTTTCAGAGATGCTATATTTTGGAGTGAACATTTAAGAAAAGAATTTCAGGCTATCCCCCTGTATTGTCCGTGTATGGTCATTTGTGTTAGAGGTAGTTTATTGTGACACAGTGGTGAGTTCTTTGGTTGAGACCATCAGGATCTGTTTGTTAGCAGTTGCTGTTGTGAGCTGAAAGCCTGTGACTTGTCTGGGTGTGTTGAGGATATCCTCTGCTCTGGGCTGTGCACATGCTATCTTCTGCCCTGGGAGGAACTTCTCTGCTCTTGTCCTCCTCTCTGGCTAACTTATTCACTCTGACTTTAGCTTAAACGTGACTCACCTTGGGAAACCTCTTCTAGGTGGCATAGATTCTAGGTACCACTGTGCTATTCCTGTCAGAGTTCTTACCACACTCCGTGTTGTATGATTAATTTTTGCTCTGCTCATGGGAATAAATGGACATTGTCACCTAATCGCAGAAGTTAATGGCTTTCTCCTCAACTTTTTTTTTTTGGGGGGGGAGGTCAGGGAGGGGTTGTGGTGGGAGTATTAGGCATTGAATCCAAGGGCACTTTAAAACTGAGTTATATCCCCAGGCCTTTTATTTTTTATTTTGAGACAAGGCCTTGCTAAGTTGCTGAGACTAGTATTGAACTTGAAATCCTCTTTGCCTCAGCCTCCTGAATTCCTGGGATTATAGGCATATGCCACCATGCCTAACTTAAAAAAATAATTTTTCAAGTATTAGCTGTAATATCACTAAACAAAACTCACTTTCCGGTACCCATAATTGTTTTTTCTTCTGATTTTGCCAAAAATTTTAAACTTTCAGGAATTAATTTAGTAAAGCATTTTTAATTGACTTGGTTATTGTATTGAACATATCATGGTTTTAAAATCTTCTTTAGGGTTTGCTTGGATAATAAATCTTTAATTAACATTTCTTAATGCCTCTATATTGCTTATTTGGTAAAATAATCTGCTTATACTTTTCTCAACTCAAAAGAATCAGACACTTAGCATCATTATAATTAATAAACACCATTGTGATTAAAAAGCAGGAAAAATAATCTAGCCTGGATGGAAATGTGACCACATGCCCCACTCCACCACTATTCTATTTTCAAAGTTACTTTTTTAATATTTATTAATCAGATATACAAACACACCCTTAGTTCAGTGCAATGAAGCTCATCATGAATAAATAGCATCCTCCTGGCTCACCAGCATTGGCTGTCATGAATTCCACACCTTGAAAATGATAACTTTCTTTTTTTTTCTTTGCTTTTTCATGCTTTCCTTTCCATATTTTAAAATGACATGCTTTTACTACTATTTCTTAATTCTTCAATTATAGGTTAGCTTTTGTACTTTCTATGTTTTGTTTATTTTTTAAATTGTGAAATGCAGATAAAGAAAAGGGCATGAGATACATATACTCAAATAAAATATATGCAGCACATACATATACATATATATACTTGAAATAATTATAAAAGTTCAAGTATGATATAAAATATGTTGTATGATATATTAGCATAATAATGCTTTATACTATTGTGAATATCTATATGTAAAATAATTATATAAATAAATAATGTAATAAGTAATCATTATTACTTATAAGAATACTTCTCCAAGGCCTAAAGATCTTCATGCATCTCTTCCAAGTCCCCACATTCCCTTGTTTCCCAAGAATGGCAATTAGCCTTGTTTGCAGGATAATTTCCTTGCTTTCCCTTATGGATTTTTATCAACTATAATTATTCCCATAAAATATAGGTCAATTTTGCCACATTTTGAACTTCATATTGGTGGAGTCATACTGAAATACAGCAGTTCTCAGTGGGAGTGCTTCCTCTCAGGAGGTGTCTGACAATGTCTGGAAACATTTTGATTTCCACAACGTGGGAGGATGCTTTTGGAATCCAGCAGTTAGGGGCCAAAGATGTGGCTAAATATCCTACAACGTACAGGACCATCCCTACAACAAACAATTTTCTGGCCCAAAATGTCAGTAGCTCTGAGGTCTACTAGTAACCCATTGAAGAACTTGCCACTGTATGAAATACTGTAGAGCATTCCACCAAATTTGTTATCTGTTTTTCTGGCTGAAACAAACAATGTTTCTGTGAACATTTTAGTATCTATGTGCTGGTTGCATCAGCAGTTTGTCTACAAATAGAATTGTTTGGTCTTAGGTGAAGCATATCTTCATCTTCCCTGGATTAGTTCCCAAATATTTTCCAAAATGGGTGTTAGAATATTTACTAGGGAAAAACAGATTTAGTTGTTTTGCCCCATTCCCATCAAGCACACTTTTCCTTCCAATTTATATGCATCATAGTTTTGGTTAAAATAATCTTATTTAGCATAGATATGAAACATATCCAAGTCATATAGCTATGAACATATCCATCTATTTATCTATTTATATATGTGTGTGTATGTATATATATTATACAGCTACATATTCCCACGAATATGATCCAATGTACCAGGCAATGTCTGTTCTGTTTTCCTCTTAGAGATAGACTTCCTCTGCTTTTCTGCTCCTAGCCAGACTGACAGTCTCATAGGCTAAAGAGAACTTTCCCCTGTCGTCTTGGGAACTGATTTTGATTCTTTCCTCCACTGGCCTCCCCTGTTTCCTGGATTCCTTAACTTCTTTCCTTGTGTGCTGAAGCACACTTTGGTAGAGTAATTTCACATTCTAATTTCCTCAATTTTGACCTTTGAAAAACTTTTTTTATTGTGTTTAAATTTGCTGCCCCAAGCACATTTTAAGGTTTTAAGCAGCTTCTTGATTCTGGAGTGCTTCTTTTTGTTCATTCAGCATCGGGTTTTGCTTTTTGTTTCTTATTGCTCTGAGAAAATTAATGATAGTTTTGTTGATTTTTTTTTCTTTTGCTCCGGCACTTTTTCTGTTTCCTCAATCTCCCCACTTTTTTCCCCCTGTTTGTTTCAGCTTCTGTCTTCCATTTCAAAGTTTCCTAAAATGTCTCTTGGCTTTTACCTACTTATTTATCTTTAAAAATATGGCATTAAGGGACAAATTGGAAATTCTATGTATGTGGATGGAATGGGACAGGGCATAACTCATTTTGGTGAAAATTCCCCTTATCCTTGGTGTTGACATCTGTAGGATTTTTTTTCCCCTTGGATTTTTCATGTCCTTGGAACAGAATCTTCATTTTCTTGCCTTGGACATACAAGGCTACTAATCATTGATAGTATGGATCAGAGCTGGAGATCTCACTGTCTAGGAGTCAGGTCTTTGCTGATTGCCTGGTTCCAGTAAGGGGCCACATTTCTACCTTCTGCTCTCCTTGCTGGGACCAAGTCCAATCATACATAATCTTATCTGGAAATAAAAAAACCACTTGTCTTTTTTTTTTTTTTTTTAGTATATGTTAAACTTTTAATTAAGTCCTTTTATTTTTGACCCCACTTCAGTCTGGTGTGTTCAAAGATGTCTGCTGCATCTGGTTCCTGAGTGCATTCTGGATCCTGGAACATGTTAGCCTACCTCACAGGTGGACACCTAGTAGAGGGAAGCGGAAGCCAGAATAGCTGTCCCTTATCTATCTGGTTGTCCTCGTACAGAATTTGGCTAGCATTTCTGCTTGGCTGGTGTCTTCTCTTTCATCCCTGTCCTTGTAAGTTTATACCTTTTACTTTTTTCCCTCATTTTAGTGGAGTTATAGCAGGTGAATAAAAAAATGTTTAATCCACTGTCTTTACAGAAGTTAATTCTTCTCTAGCACTAAGGTGACACACGCATTCATGCCACATGTGTACCGCACAATCTGCTCCAGGTAAGGTCCCCATTGTTTGTCTAGTCACCACCTTCCAACGACACGTTTCTGTTACCATTGTACTCAGATTCTCAGCCAACATCTTTGATTTGCTTCTCCTTCCCCCTTGGCTTTAATGACACTGTGCTTCTTTGTTCCTTCTAGTCTCTTCTGAACTCTTCTCTGTCCATTCCTTTTGCATTTGTGATCTACAATCTTTTATTCACTATCTGTTCTTTTTTTTCTATTCTTTCTAGCTTTTCTTTGAGCCTCTCTCTTGGATTTTGGAATACTTGCATATACATAATACAATATCTTGGATTTAGGGCCCAAGTTCAAGCAGGAGACCTGTTTATGTTTCATTTATACCTCATACACATAACTTGAAGATCATTTTATGGTAGCATAGATAGTAGTATACTTGATGGTCTGAGTTTTGACTGCAACCTGTTACATGAGATCAAGTATGGAGTTTTCCATTTGTGGAATGATGTCAGTGCCCCCAAAGTTTTGGATTTTGGAGCATTTTGGATTTCAAATTTTCTAATGAGAGATGCTTAATCTGTAATAATTTCATTCTGCTTTGCATTAGCAAACACTAAAATAAGCTTTGGAAATGAAATGGATAATCCTCAAATATAGTTTCAGTCTTTCCCATTTGTTTATGGTACAATAATGGTTAAAGAGTAAAATGCTCCCAAATTAGCAACCAGAGAAAGACAGACATTAAGAGGCCATGGCAACTACCATCCAGATAATCGACCTTGGGAACTTCAATGTCTATCTGTACATTTGGCTCTTCACACAATGAAACATACCAACAACGTAGTCTAAAGACTAGAAATGTAGCATTTTAATCACTTTCATATTTCTTTGATAATTGTATGTTTAACATAAATAATGTCCACTGTTACATCTCTATTTCCTTTAAATACTTATTCAATATCTAATGAATTAATGCCTGCACAGTGAAAGATAAGCTATTTTTTTAAACAAATTTTATTGGTTTTGTTTACATAATAAGGAAACAGCAACTACAATAGTTGCCACTTTAAGTGACCACAGTGGGGGAAAAACAAAATATATAATTATTTTACATGGTTATATTACAATTTTATAAAGTTAGCTACAACATACCCATGTTCTGCTATAAACTGCATTCCTTTGGCCATGTGTAAGCTGTTAATATTAAAAGGTGTCTGAAATTATACCCATGTTAGCAGTGAGTAATAAGGAAGAAAACAGGTTAAAATCACTTGCAAATCTCTTAGCTATAAGATCCATGTTAACACCATTTTTGTTGTTATATTAAATAGCTCTTTGTACTAGGAAATTTGCTTTAAAGTCAGAGTAGCACTTTTCTATTTTAGTTTTCATCATGCAAAGAAATCATGATTGTTTGTAACCACCCTTTATCAGTATGTCAAAATTTTGAACAAATTTTTTTGAAAAGCTACTGAATATCATTTTATTACAAATAGTGCATAAGTCTTCTTAGTTTCAGCTTTAAGACTAGGCAAGATGATACAAATCGGGATTCTGCATAGAGAAGGAACAGCATTGGAGTGTAAACGAGAAGGGTATTAGGATATAAAATCTCAGTAAATGGTAATAAAATGATCTAAAATTGAAACAGGAAAAAAAGATCTATTCATAAACTGTGAAGACAATTAAATGGCCCAACGTTGATTTAAAGTTGAAAATCTGAAATGTCTTTTATGATGACAGGCATTTGAAAAAGTGATTGAGAAGAAATTAATAAACAAATTTGCAAAGATAATCCATGTGGCATTGAACTAATTATTTAATTATTGCCCCCTCTTTTTTTTGCCACATTATTGAGTTTCAGCTTATTGTATTGTCACATTGGATTCTGGCAGAAAACAACATTCCTAGCTTATTTCCAACATGTGGCCTGACTTCCTAAAAGAAATAAATTGGAAATTCTGTTATATTTTAAGACAGAAAGCTCTTGGGCCCAATTTGTTCCTGAAGTCGCTCTGAGAACACTGAACTGTGTTCTGCTGGAACAGAATCAGGACCTTTCGCATTGATGTGACGGGGCCATGACGAACTCCAGGCTCAGAATGGGAGAATCGGTCCCCATGGGTTTCCTCCCGCCCCATCTCATTTCCTCTCTTTGCCATTTTCTCTTGTACATACTTTCAAACGCATCTCATTCCAAATTAATCTAAGGCACTTTGCTGCAGAGATTAAAAAATTAGATCAGAATGCACAAAGTGAAGGTTTTTTTACGCTCCTAAAAAGAAGTTTTGCCTTCTGGTGATAGAAAATCACCACGTCAAGAACACCTTTCTGTTGGTTATTAAAAAAAAAAAAAAAAAATTTAAAAGTTAGTAATAAGCCTCACAGGTAGCTGTTAAATTGGTTAATTTGTATGATTTTAGAAAATAGTATTCTAAGTATACTTAGAGCTAGAGATCATTTTGACTACAGCAAGGAGGGAGGGTGCGCCTTGCTCTATTGCTGTGTGGACACTGCGCCAGGCAATTCACATTTTGTCCGTTTTGGGGTCACTGGAATCTCCATCATAAAGCTATGAACACAGGGGCCTGCCCCTTGTTTAATCATCTACATGTAGTGTGTGTAGTTAAGTATTTACAGATGACAAAAGTAAACAAATAAACTACCATACCGAAGGAAGAATAGGCAGTAATCCTGAAAAAAACTGTAGGTGGCATTTTCTTTGTAGATCATGTGATAGGGAGATTTTAAAGTCTTCTGTGACAACAGTTCAAGCCTTCTCTTTCTTTCCTGACATTGATTTCATTTCAATGCAAAGAACTGACCCTTGATCTCTCTCTCTCTCTGATACTCTCTCCTGATCTCCTAAATGTTTCTATCATGCAAAAAATAAACTAGCTAAACTCTTTTCATTTTGCATTCACTTACAGTTTGACCACAGATGTGATGCCATTCATTGAAAAGTTGCTTATTAAAGGACTTTTAAAATATTCAAATTGAGCAATTGAAACTTTACTTAAAAATATGTCTTACATAATAAGTGGCACATTTTTCCTTTATTCAGACGAATCTGATTTAAAAATAAACCTCTTTACCAGGAATTATGAGTGAGCTCATTTTGAAATCTAAGGTGTGTATGTATACACTAGAAACGATTAGTAAGAACTACCTTGAAGTGCTAACTGTAAAAAAATAAGTGCTTTCACCATGAGGCTTTCCTTAATTCTCACTGGTTTTCTTCTCATATTGTAAACAGCTCATAAAATGTCAGGTGTAACGATGAGTGTTAAAATAACCCTGCTTACATTTTTACATAGTTTTGTACCAACATACAGATTTTTGTTTTGTTTTGGCAAATGATTCATTTTGTTATAATGACGTCTGTCCAAAATCAAGAAAATAAGATTAAGTGAATATTCGTTCTTTCAAGATGAGCTGTATTTATTACTGGAACGGAAGTTGTCATATCCATGATCATTGGCTTTGAACTTTAAGCACGACTGCTTTTCCTCCAAGGACTGTTTTTCTTCAAATGACTGGCACCAGCAGCACAAGCATGACTACAAAACAAAGCAGCTTGTCATATGTGCACATGACTCTCTGTCCCCATTCTTCCTGCTCTCTAGGGTTGGACTTTCTCTGCAGAACTGGGAGTTCTAGGGCCCTTTATTTCCATGCTCTTTTAATTCCCCCTTAATGAGATATAATTATATTAGTGGACTCTTATAAAATTTTTCACTAAAAAATATAAAGGAAAAAAACTATATAATCAAAATTCCTCATCAAAAGAAAACTACTCTTAATTCTTGATATATACTCTTGATGACTTGATAAACACAGTATTTGATAAATGTAGAATTTAAAACCTTTTTAACCCTTACAAACAGAAATATTATCATATACACGACTGGATGCCGGCAGGTGTTTATGAGTGTGTATTTGTTTTAATGAGATTGTACTATATGTGTACTCCCTAACCTGCTTTTTCTTACTTGACAGTATTATAAACATCTTTCTAAATCAATGAATTTACTATTACTTTGTTATTTTTCAACTGCATATCCTCAAACACCATTTCTTTGTTTTTTAATATTTATTTTTTAGTTGTAGTTGGACATAATACCTTTATTTTATTTATTTATTTTTATGTAGTGCTGAGGATTGAACCCAGGGCCTCATGTGAGCTAGGTGAGTGCTTTTCCGCTGAGTCACAACCCCAGCCCCCTCAAACACCTTTTCAATGTTGTTACACAATAAAGCTAAGAAGTTGCAAGCGTCTCAGTTGTATTAATTTAGTTTTGTTTTCCTTGGACTTTTTAAAAAATCCAAAACTTTGTTCATTCTGTTTGTTTTCTGAGAAACTATATGTATAAGAAATTGTGTCGACTGGGCATGGTGGTGCACGCCAGTAATCCCAGTGGCTCGGGAGGCTAAGGAGGAGGGATTGCAAGTTCAAAGCCAGGTTTAGCAATTTAGTGAGGCCTAAGCAATTTAGCAAGAACTTATCTCGAAATAAAAAATGAAAAATAAATAAAAAGGGATGAGGATGTGGCTCAGTAGTTACGCTGAGGAGAAAGAAAGAAAGGAATTGGGAGATTGGGAGGTTCACTCTTTTCTGTTCTGTATAATGAGGGAGTTGAGAAAAGTTCTTTTTCAGATCTAAAATCTGAGTGGCCAAAGAGTTTTATAGACTGCTTGATTGTTTACAAGAAAGCCAAATATTTGGCTTCCCAAAATGAAATACCAGGGACAATGGATCATGCCCATCCAAGAGGAGGGCATTTTTGATTATTGTTTAAGGAGTGAATGGATGAGTGGATGGATGTTATAGTGCCAGCAGCTACATGAGGAACAATGAGACACCCCAAAGGAGCAGCACATCTCTGTTGTATAAAACTAGGGAAAAGAAGAGTTGGAACTTGATTCCGATTTCTTTGTTTGACTTGCTATTCTCATAGCTCATATAAAAAAGTGACTAACATATCATAATATGAATTATGTCTAAATAGTCCAAAATCTACCAAGAATAGAAGAATGGTACATTTACTCATATTCAGCTTTTATGTATTATGTGACACCTGTCCCACATCAATGAGTGTGACTTTTATTAATTTTCTGAGCGATTCCATGAGAATAACTGGCTTTGACAACAGGGAGTGTAGCTGGCTAGGATTCAGAGGCAAGAAACTGACTCTGGTGACTTATAAGCCAAATTCATATTTTAAAAATCACCCTTGATGTAATGCAAGGGAAAACTAAAGAACAATTTGCTAGATGTCTCCAGATAGAAATATTGATGGTTTCAAAGGGTTATACTTAATGTCATATTACAAAGAGCTTTTTCTTTTGAAATAGTCTCTTACCTTAAAGCAGTTTTTGAATCTTTTGCTCACCAAGTACAGAGCGATGGGATTAATGCAGGAATTCAAGGAGGCCATGTTGATGCCAATGTAATCCAACACCAATAAAAAGCTGCAAACAGACAAAAACCCACAACATGTCTATGAAAGATGCTGCTCTGAGTATGTGTTCACTGTAGACTTTTGTGTTTTTGTGAGGGGAAAAAAAATATTGCCTAGATCCAGTGGTTCTGAATTTGTCACTAATTTGCTAGTAACAATCGCTGTCCCTTGCCTCTGTCACTCGTTGGGTCTCTCATCTCCACTGCCCTTCCCCATGGTCCCTTCCCATGCCCAACTTTCCTTTTTTAAAATACAACTTCATTGGGAAGTGCTGAGGATGGCCGAAAAGAGAGCATTTCCAAGTGTCAGGGAGAATCAGCTCTGACACTGTCAAGTCTTGCCACTCCCTCATGGCTCATCGCTCATCATGCTGTGTCTGTGTGTTCCCAGGGTTGTCCCAGGCCCCCTTAACTCCTCCCCCTCAAACAGGAGTGTAAAATTGGGAGTCTTAATTGCTCCCTATGGACTAAAAAAGTGGTATTTTGTGTGCCTATGAAAGGGATCGATGAAAACACTCCTGCGTGGCATTTGTTTACAAAATGATTTCCATTCCACCTTTCGTACCTCAAAAGTTCGCATCTGTTGGGATCATTCTGATCGTAAATAGTGAGCTTCAAGATCCTGCTGAGGTGAAGGGGAAGCCAACAGAGGGCAAAAACAAGGACCAGGCAAAACACTGTTTTGGCCACTTCTCGTCTCTGAAATAAAACCAGTCAGACCCTTAAACATGAGCCTTTTATATATACAGCATACACTCTTCCCAAACAGCATATTTGATATCCCTCAACTAAAAATTTAGAACATTGATACTTCTTTTGAATAGTTAATATCAATTAGAACTAAAATGATGAAGGATTCATCTTTCAAAAGTAATGGTTTCTCTTCTTTTAGATCATATAGACTACTTCTAAATAGATAAAATAACAATATTCCTTATAATAAAAAAATACCTGAAGGAAGAAAATGGTTACGCTCTCTGGCATGTAATTTTAGTTTATTCTCATCAAAATCAGTTTTCATCTCTCTAGTGGTAATGACAGCCACAAGCCATCCAACCTGGGCACCTTCTTACCTGCTTTAGGTGGTCATTCAATGCGATTTGCATGCCGCTCTTCTTTCTCAACATTTCACAGGTCATCAGGGTGTAAAACAGTGCAGTGATGGCCAGTGGCAAGCAGAAGTAGAAACTGAAGAGCCACCAATCTTTAGCTGTCTTGTAAAACTATGGGGAAGTGGGAATTTTCTATGGTTAATATTCTTCTTTAAAAATATATATATATACACCAAAAGTTAAACCTAAAAAGTAATTCATCAAGGGGTGATTATCTCCTAAAGTAGATCCATTTTATAAATGCTATATAGAATCTCTGAGTCCACAAATAATTAAGTAATATATTAAATGAAGCTTTTCTGAACAATATTTCGGTTCTTTGGAAACAGTTCTGTGTGATTATGCATAAAATTTAAACAGCTGGACCAAATTTGAAATAAATGGTGATTCAGTTTCATCTTTACATAGATTATTATAAGAGTATTATTTGTGTGAAATATTATACCTGAATGTGTAATGATATCCTAGAATTTAGGGGAAGTTTTCACTTTTTATTGTGTTTAATGGGAAAAACAGACATGAAAAGGTCTATATTAACCATTTCGGTAATAAAATGTATAAATCAAAGCTCTCAAAAACTCAAAGTGCTTATGAAATGTTTTTACTCTTGTTCTTTTTCTGCTCTGTTATCTTTTTTAAAAAATACTATTACTCCACATATATCTGTGTTGGAGAATATCTTATATAACTGATACAGCACTTTCCCCTCTTTTTACTAATAAATAAGCAATAATCTTATTCTCAATTTCACATTATGTCCTTTTAAAATTATTTTATTTACTATGATATACACAGTTGGATAAATTTTATATAGTATTATTGTATGTAAAATAGAAAATAATCTTTGGCTATGGTTAGATGAGCCCCTTTGCATATTCTCTTAATCCATTCTGTTGAATAGGGTCTTTATATTTAGGATCTGTCTTTTAGAGACTGGTGTCATCAATCTTTTCCTATTTCCCAATCAATCATTCTTTAAACTGGGTGTGGTGGTACATCCCTATAATCCCAGTACTCCGGAGGCAGAAGGATCACAATCCCAGGCCAAGCCTGGGCAACTTAGTGAGACCTTGTCTTAAAATAAAAAATAGAAATGGCAAAAGGGCTCTGAATCTTTAGCTCCATCGAAGAAAGCGTAGGCCCTGGGTTCAATCCCCAGGACTGAAAACTACAACTACAAAGCATTCTTCAAAAGTGGCCAAGATGAAAAATTCTTTGCAAAGGTAGCTTCCCTTTAGTATCAAAGACAGAGAGCAGGTTTGCTGTTCATAACACACCCATATCAGGCATCTTCTTTTGGAACATTTGCAGAATCATCCATTCCTCCAATGCTTATGCAGATATGTAAAGTGGTCAGTCCTTGTATGGTTTTAAGTAGAAACACCATAAACTCATATCAATTCTCATGTGGACTTGGTTTATTTGTATCTCTGAGATTTAGGGTGTTCTGGGAAAGTACTGATCTCAATTCTTGCACTTGGGTCATTAGTCAATGTTAACCCACAGTACTAGGATCTATACTCTTAATTAATGCCCAGGACAGTCATAAATCAATAACTGCTCAAGGAAGGGGAACTGGGGAAAAATATCCATACATTTTATAAGGCCAGAGCAGAAAGTGGGGGTGGAGTAAAATTTACCTGCATGAAGGTTGTTTTCTGAATGGGATGAAGCAAGCAGATTCGCAGACGACTCCCTTTGTAGTCCATTGTGATCAGATCAAAACCTATGGCTTCGGGGATAGCCAGAACCACAGAGATCACCCAAATTAAAACAATTTCTACTGCTGTCCATTTTGGAACTCCTATTCCTTTAATTCGGCTCCAAGAAGCAACAGCTCGATATCTGAAGATGAAAATGGAATTGTTTTTCAAGCTGGTTGGTTTTGTGGAATTACATAGTTTATTGTCTAAGTAACTAAGCCAACAGTATTATGGTGTTTAGGATAAACCTGACTTAAAAATGAATTCCTACCTGTCAATACTTAGAGCACAGAGACTCAGCACAGTGATTCCCACGGAGGCTTTCTGTATGAAAGGCACCAGCTTACACATCTCAGCTCCAAATGGCCAGTCCTCTGCCAGCAGCTGCATGGGGGAAACATGGAGCTCTGTTAGGGAGGCTTTCACAGGACTCCCTCTGAACTACATTACTTAGTGCAGAGTAATTAACATGCAAGAGGAAGATAAGACATCTCAGCGCTCATTCTTTTTCTCACGGACTATGCCTTTGAAAAGCACTCGTGTTTGATATATGGAAGGGGAGAATGTGTGGGGAATAATAAAATGCAGCCAGCTTATGAGAATTCATCATGCATACACAGTCGCTTGGTCTGAATCCCCTCTGCAAGGCCAACTGGGGGCCCTTACTTAAGTTTCCCTTAGAAAATTGAAACAGCATATTGTCATAGAGTGTCAAAGCTCAGGTTATGGCCAATTAAAATACAGGTTAATTAAGAATAATGATAAATTTTCTTAAGTTGAGGAGGCTAGAATACCCCCATGGAAACGTACTCTGGAGAATAGTGTGTTCATTCATGCACTTGTTCATTACCAGTGACTACTCACCGAGTATTCACACTGTTTCTTGACACATCGGGCACAATCCTACCTACTTCAGGGAGTTTGCTCTAAATCTTTCCTTATCCTGGAAGGCTTTTTCCCCATAGATCCACTTGGCTAAATCACATGCCACCCTTGCCCTGCTTTTAGGACCTGCCCTTTTCAATGTGACTGACCCTCACTACACTATTATAGTAACCAGCTGGGCCTCCCCACATCCCTTACCTACTCCACTTTTTTTTTCATCCGTAGCACTTCCCAGCTCTTACTACATATCACATTTGCCTATATGTTTCTTTAGTTTTTTTCTGATTCCCTAGAGTCTAAGACAGAACATCAGTTCCATAATTGCCTAGAATAGTACCCGACACACAGCAGACGCGCAGTAAATATCCTTGCCTCTAAAATCTGTAGGCACAGCAATACAATGAATGAAAAGACATAGTTTTTGCTTGTGTGTGTTTCTCTTTATTCTAACTGTAGACTATGTAACCTTCTATTATTAAATGTGGTTATTTTCTTTCTTAGGATATGGGTGTGTCCCTCGCTAACAATTGAATCACTTTAGGTAAACATCTGGACGGAATATTCACGAGGTTTTGAAAATAAAGGAAAATATTTCAAATCTATGAGGTTTCTTTTTTTTTTTTTTTTAAAAAAAAAGGTTTTCTAAAATAACCTTCTGAAAGTGAAAACTGTTTTGAAACACAATTGGTTGTTTCTGTCTTTTCAACAGTTAGGAAAACTCAACTGTGTTTGTCAATCAAGGTTGATTGCTCTTTAACTGGAATGGCCAAAGGCTAATATGCATGTCTAATTATGAATATGGCTTGAAGGTGGAATACAGGATTAGTTTCATTTCTAAATGAGACAGGAAAGATTACACAAATACATGGGACAGATGTTGGAGGACTTACCACATATGTGCTTACTGTAGGCCCGGACAACCTGCAGGGCCAGGCCGGTTAACACAAGGCAATAAAGAGAGCCAGGTGTAAGCATGCCATCAGTATCAGGAAGGCAACAGGGCAACAGGGAGTGGTGGAGTCTGGGGTAATCCAGGTCAGAAAGGAGCGACTCTAATAGACAAGCTCTAATAGGTCCCTCTTTTCTAAGGACCCACCAATACAAAAATCTATTGATTTTTCAAAAGAAGCCGGAAGTTGTTAATTTTTATATGAAATTTCACAATTAATAAAAGCTGTCAACTAATTCCTAATTTAAACTAATATGAAACACTGTTACACACTGTTGTATTAACAAAATAGAACCGTGGGCCAGACTATTTTCCATCTTATGACTTTTAGATTAAGCAGTTGACTCATAACTCTGCTTAATTCACTCAACTAATATTTATTGAGTACTCACTATGAGCCAAAGAGCATTTGGAATAGAGGATACATATCAGTGATTAAGGCAAACCCCCTGCTTAGTCTAGGGAGGGTGGCAGACAAAAAAACCAAATACTTGATATGGTGTTACACAGAAGCTGTCATATCAAGAGGGTGGTGGTGGGATTTGAGGTGCTTTATTGATAGGCTTCCTAGTAAGGTCTCTTGGAGGAGATACCATCTGAGTAGGGACTTGACCAAAATCAGAGAGCAACACATGCAAAGGGTGTGCTAGACAGCAGACAGAGCATGTGCAAAGGCCCTGGGGATAAAACAAGACTGATGGACTGAAGTGGAAGCAAGAAGGTTCTCAAGGCTGAAACAGAGTGACCCAGGCCAAGTATATAAGAAATAAAGTTAGAGAGAGAAAAGGAGTTGTATTTTTTTTTTAAACTGAGGATTGAGAACAGGAGTGCTTTACCCTAAGCTATAACCCTAGTCCTTTTTCATTTTGAGACAGGGTCTCTCTAAGTTGCTGAAGCTGGCCTCAATCTTTACAATCCTCCTGCCTTAGCCTCCTGAGTTGCTGGAGGCCTATACCACTACATCCAACCCTGAATGCTTTTTCGAGGAAATTCATGATAATGTTCAGAGTAGGGAAATAGCATTATACATTATTTCCCCTTTTTAAATGGTCACTGTGACTGCTTAGTATAGAAAAAAATGTAGAGTCAAAAAAGAAGCATCGGTGACAGGCTGGACCATGTGGTGCCTTTTTAACTGAGCCCCCCAAGTGAAATTAATAGAAGGTTTTCTTTCTTAAGAGGCTTGGTCCATTCTCCCTCCCTAGTTAATGAATCCCCAAATCATATTCATGTGCCACACCAGGCAGAGCATATTCCTCTTTTCCTCAGCTGATCAGACCTTGAACACATACTCTCTGTTCCCATTCTTATCAATTATCAATTATCATTGACAAGCTTGGTATCTTTACTGCAGAAGAATGAGCTAACAGGGTCACAGAGTGATTTTATAAACTTGATTTGCCAAACTATAGATTGCTTATCGGTTCACCAGACGTCCACTAGAGTGAAGAAAACTACACACCCTGGTTTTATTGAAACTTGTGAAAGTACCAGTTTCTGCCTTTTGTGCTCTTTTCCCTTGTAGAACCCACAATTATACTTGCTGGGGGAAGGTGGATCTGACTTTCCCTCCATCTTTTTGATTGATACCTTCTCAATTAAACTTTCTCTACCCCAAACTCTGGTGTTTGATGTTTGGTGCTTGCTCTACATTGTGCACATGAATATGATTTGAGGGTTCACTGACAAGTTTGTTGAACCAGCCAGGAGTGTTGTACCCATGGTGAACTGACCCTAATACTATGGATATCTGGAGAACCCCTGAAGAGCCAAGGTACTGTTTGTCCAGGGGATTTCTCCAGACTGTCTTCTGTAACAACCAGTCACTTTTGGTGCACAACCACTTGAAGCAGAGAAACTCATGAGTTTCATAACTTTTGTCCCTTTTTCTTTTCTTTAAAAAAAAATTTTTTTTGTGGTGCTGGGGATGGAATATGAGGCCTTCTGCATGCTACACCCCCAGCCCTTGGTTTCAATTTGGAACAGTTGAGTGAGTTGCCTTGGGACGTGTGGTGACAAAATTCTTTCTTTCCATTTTTATTCAATTTCTTGGATTTCATGTATAAGGATCCCCTGGGAAAATTTAATAGAGGAACCCTTGCTTAATAGGCTTTAGGCTTAGGAGAAAAATGGCCCATAAATAGGAGCCGAAGTCATTATACCGCCTGACAATTAGAAGTCTTTTGTAAGAGAGAAGGCAGATGGGAAGGCTTCCTGTTACTTTATCAAAGTGGACCTGCTTGGTGCAGATGTAAAATCATCATTCAGCAGGCAAAAAAAAACCAAAAAACTTAAGCTTGTTGTTGCTGATACAGAATGGGAGAAAGATAGAGAAAAATCTTTAAATGTTTTAAGTCCACAAATGGCTCTGCTACCACAAGCTCCTCAACTGGTGGTTGCAGACACTCCATCCCCTAATGGGAGCATAGAGTAGCAGAGAAATTATTCAGAAGGGAGGAAAAGTCTATAACGGTTTTCTCTCCTCTACCCATCAGGGCACATAATTTGGCCTAACCCACACCTAAGGCTGGGGATGTAACTCAGTGGTAGGGAACTTGCATGTGTGAGGTCCTGGGTTCCATCCCTAGCAACACACACACACACACACACACACACACACACACACACACGGATTAAGAAGCCCACGCTCTCCCTCCCTTAGATTTAACATGATTTTTCCTTATATCACTAGAGGAGCCTTAACTACAAATGACAGGGAGGATCAAATTAATCTTACCTATAAAAGAAGGAAACTTATTCTGAAATTAACACATGCCTATCTCCTGATTTAAAAAACCATACGATTGTAACTGGCTATAACAGGGGAAACCTTTTTCGTAGCCTTTGGAATGTCACTTTGGCAACATGAACTTAAAGCACAGCTTTCTATCAATGCCAGAATGCCTAGCAAAACTGAATGGACAGGTAACTTTTCTCAAAAGATGGGCTAGAAATAGCTGTTTCATCTAAACATGCCTGATATTGATAACTGGCTGGATAACCAATTTTTGCTACAGAATAACTGAAGACTCCTTGGAGGTACCAGAAGGTACCTTGAATTGGGTATGAAAGAGGAAGTATGGGTGAACAGGAAGTCAGAATGTTCCTGGATCACACACATATCTGGGTGTTCCTAAAGAAAGACCATGAAATAACTAATTTCAAATATATCCCTTACAAAAGAGGAAAATGTAATGAGGTTATTTCTGATGGCCTTTTTAAGTTAAGGTCTAATATGATCATGCCATTCCCCATATAATATGCCTAGCCTTCCAGTGAAATGGCCAAATTCTGAAGAATGCCTGTAGAGGCTCTCAGGGCCTAAAATCACATGGTGCAGAATCTATACTCAGTTGTTCCCAACCCTTGCACTCTCTTGGTTCACTGTACTAGGCTGAAAGGATACCTTTTTCTACATCCCACTAGAAGAAAACTCTCAAGAGATATTGGTCTTTGAATGGCAAATCCCAAACCCCATGCCAAACAAAAAATTTGTTAGGCTGTGCTTCCACAAGGGTTTAAGAACTCTCCCACAATCTTTAGGGAAATACTAGCCAGAGACCTAAGGAATCGTCAGCTAAAAGAAAGGATCCTCCCATAATATGTAGCTGACATTTGGTTGTAAGTAAGAACAAGGCAGCTTTAATGGAAAATGTTGTTCAGATCTTAAATTTCCTGGCTGAGAGGGAATATACAATTTCCAAGAAAAAGACCAAAGAGACTGTTAAAACTTAGAATTTGAGCTCCTAAAGAAATTAGCTCCACAATTAAAGCCCCACTACCTATTAACAACTGTGTGGTTTTCTGGGGATGGTCAGATTTTGTCCTATCTGGATTCCTGACTCAATGTTCATTGTCAAATTTCTTTCTGGGCTTTAAAGGGAGGACACCAAGAATCCTTACAATGGTCTGAGGGATGACAATCTGCTTTCTACCAGATAAAGTATAAACTGCTTGTTGGTTTAGCTCTGGGTTTCTCCAATTTAAGAAAGACTTTGAACCTTTTTGTACATGAAAAGCAGGGACCGAGACTTGGGGTACTAAATCGCAGTCTTGGTCCTTCTCACCACTCTTAGCTTACTTGTCAGAGCAATTGGATCAAAACTGCAAGAGGATGGCCTCCTTGCCTCTTGGCAGTAGCAGCAACTTGTGATGTTCTCCAGGAAGCTGAAATGTTCACTCTGGGCCATGCAGCACCATGAACCCCATCCATCTACCCACCCACAGCCCACATGGTGTCCTTCCACTGTGAGAATAAAAAGAGGTCATTGACTGACTTGAGGTTGATGGGGAGGATATCAAGTCATCCTGTTAGACAGCCCTAATAAAAAATTAAAAGTGGTTTCCACCCTAAATCCTGCCACTTTATTGCCCATTGGCTTTGATGATTATGTTCAGTAACTGAATAAATGTTTTCCATTGGACGAGACCTGACCAACAAACCACTGGGAACATCAGACATAGGCTTTTCACTGACAGTACCTTTCATGGATCAAGAATAGTGCCAGATCCAATGTGTCACTGTCACCTTTCAAGAGACCACTGAAGCAAAGGCCCTACCCTCTGGCACCTTAGCACAGAAGGTTGAATTCATTGCCCTCAGAAGAGCTCTACACTTGTGTATAAATAAGGTGGTCAATATTTATACCAACTCCAGTTGTGCATGCTCCGTGGTTCCTATTCAAGGGGTGTTCTGGAAGGAAGAAGACCTGCTCACCTTAAGTAATAAGGATATCAAACACACTTCAGAAATTTTGGCTCTATTATAAGATATTAATGAACCAAATAAAACAGTCATCATAATTCGTTGCCTGGGACACCAATGGCTGAAGAAAACCCACTAGCTGACCAGCTTGCTAAAAAGGCTGCACCAATCTTGAGTTGTGAGGATCTTTTGACCCTACCAGTGTCACAAACTGATTTCAACAATACCAGCTCCATTTTGCCCTTTGAGACTTAAAAAGACATAAGAGTGGGTGTCTGAGATGTCTTTCTCTTGTGCCAGAGGCTATACTAAAAGACCTCTTAAGATAATTCCACTGGAGTACCCATTCCAGTGGAATAACACCCTGCAGTGGGTCCAGAGATACCAGACAGGCCCCAACATACAGAGTCCTGTCCAACGAGATTGCTCAACAATGTTCAGTCTATGCCAAAAGTACCTCAAAGACTCAGCCTCAAACTTGTGAAAGGGAATTCAACACTAAGGGTGAAGTCTTGGTGAACACTGGCCAACAGAGTACCCGTGATGCAAGGGCTTCTAGAAATTTTAAATATCAGTTCATTTTCTCCCCTACATAAAAGGCTTCTGAAATAACTAAAGCCTTATCAAAAGAAATAATTTCTAGATATGTACCATTTATGTCTGTACAAAGTGATAATGGGGCTTCCTTTGTGGCTAAAATAACTCAAGTATTCAGTCTTGGGCCTCAACTTGGAAAATACACGCTTCATGGACATCACAATCTACCAGAAAGATGGAGAAGATGAATCTCACTTTAAAAAGAGCCACTGTAAAAATGTGCAAAGAGACCAACTTGACTAAGGTGTTGCCTATTGCTTTGCTTTGAGTAAAGGTGGCATCTAGAAGCAGACTTTGGTTCGTCCCATATGAATTAATATGTGGGAGACTAGTCCAGGCCCCCCACCAGAGGGAGACTTGACTCTAGAAGGGGAATCACAATCATTGGTTATTTAGAAACCTTAAATGAGGTCTTGACTTCTATTCATGAGTTTGTTTCCAACAGGTTGTTGTTCCCCACAATTGTACCTCTCTACCAGTTCAAGGCTAGAGACTGAGTCTTTCTCAAATCCTGGAAAGAAGAATGATCTGAGGACCAACTTTCTGTCAAGTGCTACAGACCCTACCTGGGATATATCACACCCAACTCAAGCTAGCCATACCCTAGTCTGACTCCAAAGAACCCAAAGACCAGGGGACAAAGAGCTTGATCACAGACTTAAACCTTCTCTTTAAAATAACTGCTTTTAAAACTAACTGGCCCAAATCTTTAAAAAACAAATGCCAAATGACTCCTTTGATTTAAGGGGAGTAACCAAGAACAGTGTAGGGACGAAGAGCTTGAGAAGAAGATTAACATTAAACAGGGATGAGAGGTGGGAGGGAAAGGGAGTGAGAAGGGAAATCGCATGGAAATGGAAGCCGATCCTTAGGGTTATACAAAATTACATATAAGAGGAAAGGAGGGGTAAGACAAGATAATACAAGTGGAAGAAATGATTTACAGTAGAGGGGGTAGAGAGAGAAAAGGGGAGGGGAGGGGAGGGGAGGGGGGGGAGGGGGGATAGTAGAGAATAGGATAGACAGCAGAATACATCAGACACTAGAAAGGCAATATGTCAATCAATGGAAGGGTAACTGATGTGATACAGCAATCTGTATACGGGGTAAAATTGGGAGTTCATAACCCACTTGAATCAAACTGTGAAATATGATATATTAAGAACTATGTAATGTTTTGAACGACCAATAATAAAAAAAATAAAAAAAATAAAGTATATGGAGTATATTGTAGATTTAAAAAAAAAACTAACTGGCCAAGACAAAATGTGATTTCACGTGTATTATTACTGGCATTATTTTCCTTAGCTACATTTTTGTCATTTCCTTGGGAACTAGCCAATATGATTTCTATTTATATTATTGTTTTCCTCACCCTTGTTCATATAGAAAAATAACTCTTATGATCAGGATCTCTCAAACTCTATAAGGCAGGACATTTAACTGATTATTGGATATATTTCTGAAATCCCTCTTGGTTTATGACCATAATAACAACCCCTTGGCTTTACTTAACTTTCCATGGTTACTAACTTTACTGTGAGATATCATAAAAGACCCTCCAAAGTGATATATAGAGCCTCGGTGACAATCCAAGATCACATGTACCACCTCTCCTGGAATTTTCTTAATCTCTCCATGCTAAAACTTGAGTTTTGTCAAATACCCTGAAGTTATGACCTATTCTGAGCTTTTCAGTACTACCAAAATTAACAGACCACTCAGACATCCTCTTAACCAGTAACAGTTTAGCTAAATTCTGTGTAAGAGAAAACCCTGATTACTAGGCTCCTGTCTCTTGTAACTACCTTGATCAAGTCTGCCAACAAAATAACCACACTCTTCCTCTTTGACCTATGGAGGGCTCAATATTCAGGATGCTCTGAGTCCATACTCCTCCTACAATATATTTTTAAGAGTCTATTCAAAAACTCCAGACTCTTATCTTGATTTTCAATAAATAAAACACCAATCAGAAGTTCAAAACCCAGTGGTTACAGATGCATGGTTTGATCTAGTCTAGGAAGCCTTGCCCTGAGACTCAGAGCTCAATTTTTAAAAATTATTGTGGATTTTACACTCTCTGACAGGATACCTATTTGTCTGTGGGGACTCTTTGAAGAAGTAAATACATGATTGGAATTGGGAGGAGGAGGGTTGTCTACTGGGATATCTGGTCACCTGTCTTTTTATCCACTGGTTCCAAGAAATTAAGCACTTGACCAACTCTCTAAAATCAACAAATGGGACTTACTCAAACTGAAAAGTTTTTTCTCAGCAAAAGAAACAATAAGAGAGATAAACAGGGAGCCTACATCCTGGGAACAAATCTTTACTCCACACACTTCAGATAGAGCCCTAATAACCAGAATATACAAAGAACTCAAAAAATTAGACAATAAGATAACAAATAACCCAATCAATAAATGGGCCAAGGACCTGAACAGACACTTCTCAGAGGAGGACATACAATCAATCAATAAGTACATGAAAAAATGCTCACCATCGCTAGCATTCAGAGAAATGCAAATCAAAACTACCCTAAGATACCATCTCACCCCAGTAAGACTGGCAGCCATTAGAAAGTCAAACAACAATAAGTGCTGGAGAGGATGCGGGGAAAAGGGCACTCTTGTTCATTGCTGGTGGGACTGCAAATTGGTGCAGCCAATTTGGAAAGCAGTATGGAGATTTCTTGGAAAGCTGGGAATGGAACCACCATTTGACCCAGCTATTCCCCTTCTCGGTCTATTCCCCAAAGACCTAATAAGAGCATGCTACAGGGACACTGCTACATCGATGTTCATAGCAGCACAATTCACGATAGCAAGATTGTGGAATCAGCCTAGATGCCCTTCAATAGATGAATGGATAAAAAAAATGTGGCATTTATACACAATGGAGTATTACTCTGCATTAAGAAATGACAAAATCATAGAATTTGGAGGGAAATGGATGGCATTAGAGCAGATTATGCTAAGTGAAGCTAGTCAATCTTTAAAAAATAAATACCAAATAACCCCTTTGATATAAGGGGAGTAAACAAGGACAGGGTAGGGACGAAAGTTTGAGAAGAAGATTTACATTAAACAGGGATGAGAGGTGGGAGGGAAAGGGAGTGAGAAGGGAAACCGCATGGAAATGGAAGGCGATCCTCAGGGTTATACAAAATGACATATAAGAGGAAAGGAGGGGTAAGACAAGATAATACAAATCGAAGAAATGATTTACAGTAGAAGGGGTAGTGAGAGAAAAGGGGAGGGGAGGGGGGATAGTAGAGAATAGGACAGACAGCAGAATGCATCAGACACTAGAAAGGCAATTTGTCAATCAATGGAAGGGTAACTGATGTGATACAGCAATCTGTATACGGGGTAAAATTGGGAGTTCATAACCCACTTGAATCAAACTGTGAAATATGATGTATTAAGAACTATGTAATGTTTTGAACTACCAACAATAAAAAAAAAAAAGATCTAAGAGAGAGTTTTATTACTATTTACTGGATAATAGGAAGATGGATTTTGGTACACATTTGGCAGAACCTTCTTGCCCTGATGGGAGTTAGAAGCCCATGAATACATAATTAGAAAGCTGTCTATCACCCTGAAGATTATAGCTAATGAAACTGCTTAGGTCATTTCCCTTCAGCAAAAAGGAATAGATTCCTTAGCTAGAGTAGTGCTTGATGACCACATTGCTCTAGAATATACCCTAACCAAGTAAGGTGGGGTTTGTGCTATGGAGAATACTTCTTATTGTGTTGCATTAATGCCTTTGGTGAAGTTGAAACTCATGTTGAGAAGTTCATAAACAGGCATCCTGGCTTCAAAAAATATCCCCAGAAGCACCAGAAATGAAAAGGCAGGTACCCAGGATTGTTTCCCTGGACCCCCTACGGCTATGAATCTGTATTTTCTCAGATGCTTAAATTCTCAGTGTCCATTTTACTGATCTTATTTGTGATTTATGCTATAATTAAATGTGCTTCAAAATGTCACAATAAAACATTTGTAAAAAGAGCACAGTCTTTGGTTTTTACACAGTCTTGAATTTACCCTTGGAACTTGTAAATATTTTGAATTTTAGGTGCAACAATTTCATTCCTGCATCCCCTATCCTCCACTCCTTCTCAGCAATAAGTACCAGATGGGTCATCATCCGTAGTCCTTCAAGATTGAGGAATAATAAAATGGACAGAAGGGATTTGTGACAGTTTCTATAAGGGAATTAATAAAATACTTTCTCTTATAAAAGGCTTGGATCATTTTTCCTCCCTAAAGTTAAAAAACAACAACAACAAAAAAAAACCCAGATCATATTCTTTCTTCCCACTAATTAAGCTGACCAGACTTGCACACATACTTCCTGTTCCCATTCCTAAAAGTATCAATTATCATTGATAACCTTGTTATCTTTATTGTAGGAAAATGAGCTAACAGCAACACATGGTGATTTACAAGCTTGATTTGCAGAACCATAGCTTGCTTGGTGGTCCACCAGATGTCCACTATTATCAAGAAGTCTGGGAACCTTGATTTTATTGAAACTTGTGAAACTACCAATTTCACCCCTGCATTCCCTGTTCTGCAACCTTTTCCCTTATATAACCCATACTAATGCTTGCTGGGAGAAGGTGGATTTGAGGCCTTGTCCCCTGCCATCTTGGGAGATACCTTCTCAATTAAACTTCTATACTCCGAGCATCAGTGTTCAGTGTTTGCTGTGTATCAGGCATAAAAGATATGACTAAGGTTCAACAGTGTGCTGGCCTGGGGGGAACAGGTGATGAACCATGTATATTTTGAAGGTAGAGCTAGCTAGCAGAACTTGCTGATGGGTTCAGCATAGAGATGCCAATCATCAGTACACTCACAGAGCTATATCATGTAAATAGGAAAGCCATTTACAGAAATGGAGTAAACTCTGGGACCTACAAGTCTGAATAATCTTGGAACTTGCTTTAAAAGAACAGCCACTTGCCCTTCGAACATAAAAATAAAAAGATTCCAACTGGTTGCAGGGATACTGGGAGACCTGGTTTGGTATAAATTATTCAAACAATATTCTGTCCAGTTATTCTTATTGTCTTTAGATGAATAAAAAAAAAAACTATACTTACATGCCACCAATGTTGGTCTAGGCACCATACAAAGCTCTTTATATATACTGTATTATCAAATTCTTAAGGCAATTCTGTGAAGCAGTGCTATTGTAATCCCCATCTTATAGAAAGGAAAGCTGAGGTACTTAGAAGCTTA
Organism: Urocitellus parryii; assembly: GCF_045843805.1. Lineage (NCBI taxonomy): Eukaryota > Metazoa > Chordata > Mammalia > Rodentia > Sciuridae > Urocitellus > Urocitellus parryii. The sequence goes on from NC_135532.1 coordinate 69,880,764, forward strand.
TTCGTTTGCTGTGTTGGTTTTAAATATGTCCACTTTTATATATTTATATATTTCTTCCTTCTAATGACAAAGCCTAATTTCTCTTTCTTGACTATGGATTGGACTTCAGTGATTTGCTTTTAACCAGTAAGATGTGGCAGAAGTGATGATGTGCAATGTCTGTGAGTAATTCGTGAAAAGCATGGCATACTCCTTGCTCTCTCTGGATCACTCAGTGTGGGCGAGGCCAGCTGCTATGTCATGAGGATACTCAAGCACGACTTGGGAGAGGCCAACATGCAAAGAGCTAAGGCCTCCTGAAAATGAGCAACAATTTGCCCTTTGTGTGAATGAGAGGATCCTCCAGTCCCAGTCAAGCCTTCCGATGACTCTAGCCTCAGCCAGTAGCTTGAGTGCACCGTCAGAAAGACCCAAAGTCAGGACATCCAACTAGGCCACTCCTGAATTCCTGACCTACAGGCACAGTGGGAGATAGTGAAGGTTTATACTGTTTTAAGCCACAAAACTGTAGGGTGATTGTTCCTCACTGGGTAACAATATATCTGTCTTGGGTCACTCACTTAAGTATTAGATCCACATGTGTACCCAGCTGGTTCGACTTCAGAATCTATGCTTATAACCACTATGACACCTGCAAGATAGTGTTTTTAAGAACTGATCTTACAAAAATAATACTTTGAATTAAATAAAATATTTTAAAACCCCTAGCTATGTGTTAAAAACAGTGGAACAATGTCTAAACTCAGAGTAATTTTTTCTTCTAATAACCTAGTATGATGGTCAACTGTATGTGTTTATTTGACCAGCCTCTGGGGGCCCAGATTATATATTTTGGGGTATGTCTGTGAGATTAGCATTTGATCTGGGGACTCAGTAATGGGACTCCCCAGTGTGGGTGGGCTTCATCCAATCTGTTGAAGAATAGAACAAAGAAGGGGGCAGGGGGAATTGACACCTTTGGCTTTCCACCTCATCTCATCTTCTCTGCTCCTCAGAACTGGGATTTAGACCATCAGCTCCCCTGGTTCTCAGATGTTTGGAGGTGGACTCAACTATACTGGCTTTTCCTGGATTCCCAGGTTGTAGATGGCAGACAGTGGGACTCCTTGAAATCCATAATCTCTTGAATCAAATCCTCATTATCTCTATCCACTCTTGCATTTATCTATTTATTGTACTGGTTCTGTTATTTCTCTGGAGAAATATCTAGCTACTTTACTGATATAATATCCAAACATTTGGTTATTTTTAAAAATTATATTCCTTCTCAAATTATTTCCAAATATGTTAATGTTGATATCATGTAGGTACAGCCATCAGAAGAATCAAAACGCATGAGTGCCCAGGCCTTTGTAGGGGAAGCAGGCCAGCCAATGAAAATGAGTGCTGCACTGAATCCCAGCTCTGTTTTGAGGTTGCTATTGTTTTTGGCTCAGCCTAGAAATTGGATTACAGCTCTTCATACCACTGGGAGGCCTGCAGCCCAACCTCTGACCCAAGCTATCACAGAAGATAGGGAAACATAAACTGAAAATTGTAACAATGCTCTTCAAATTCAACACAGAGATAGTAAGAAACCTACTCATAACGGAGAGATTACAATTTTCCACTCTTAAATATTGAAAGGAAAAGGTCTATCCAGAAGGCACCATTATCCTTCATCAATTTTCAGTATTTCATGTTTTTGATTCAAAGCTGGATGCTACTGGTTCTGAGAAACCAGGAAGACAGGGTAAGAGTTGGCACTGCTGCTTCCAATATTTTGTAGTGAGAAGGACATTTTGTAGTGACAGGACTTTAAGTGCTCCTCCTACTAAAAGCTCAGCCTTTGCCTCTCTCTGATCAGAAGGCTCTGTGGAGACACAGCACAGCCTGATACCCTATGACAGAAAACATGCCCACCATGATGATGCTCATCTTTGTCACTGAAATGCCACTAGCAAGGCAGTCTCTGGGCATGGCTTTGGAATTTATTTAAATGCAAAGACATCAACTTCTTATTTAATGCAAAACAAAGTCCTGGGTATGGGGAAGCTGTGAAGTTTGGTAAGAAAATCATTCTCACCCAAGATGCCATCTTTTAATATTTGGTGAGGGAATGTTCTTACAGATTTTTTATGATTCCTGGACATTCACTCTTTCACCATTCACTAGAAAAAAAAAATAACAGTAGTCAACATCTATAATTTCAAATCGAATAAGACAACTTCCCCCTCTGCAGAGGAAACTGATTTGCTTTATTGCAAGAGGAAGCAACTTCAAACCCAGTGTTAACACATTTCTTAGTCCCTATTTTTAGTATTTTCTTTGGACTTTATCCCATTAACTAGATAACTTAAGGGCAAGTTCTGAATGCCAAACACAAATTAAACATGTAAACAAAAAAGTCCCAAGCTAGGGGACAGCTCTGTGGTGAGTGCATGCTTAGCATGCATTAGGCCCTGGGTTCAATCCCCGGCACCAAAAAAAGAAAAAAGTCAGTCTTACCACTAAAAGGAAATTGGAGTTCAGTATCCTTTCCCATGAGTTAAATTTTTAGGTTCTGATTAAAGTTAAGTTTGAAAAATCTGTCGCCTAATATTTACCAAATGTGAACTAGTTAGCAGATTCTCCCGCAACTGACACTGATTTTCACATCATGCTGTCTGATCTAACTGAATAGATTTGTTAGGGTTAGGTCCTCCTTGGCAGTGCTGTGTTCCCATGAGAAAGTGGTAGCTTACGTTAGTCCTGCTCCCTTTTCCCCTCAGGCTTATATTGTTCCCTAGCACATTTCTTTTGGATGATAAAAACAAACAAATAAATAAACATAGTGGTTCTAAGGTTCCTATTTGAGGCTGGCCACCATTTCATAACTTTATGTTGGGATGACCAAGAAAGAAAAAAAGGAGAATTTAAATAAATTACTTTTATATTACATCATAAAATTATTTTTATGTGACATCGTTTTAAATTTTTTTCTAAAAGGATAAGAAGCATGAATAGGAAATATCCTTCCTTTAAAGATACTATAAAAATACGAGATCTCTCCAACTGAAAGATTTACATTTTCATTTCTCCTTTAATTAAAAATTACATTCCTAAGAAATTAAAAAAAAATCTGTTAATACATACCCTGTTCGTGCCAAAAGGAATTAAGCCGCCACAGGAAACTCTAATCATCTTGCACTAGTAAATGTTCACTTGCCTCATTAACCAAACATACCACTTGCTTTTTCTAACCTTTAAATTTGAGAGTATATACTGAGCTTTAACTGTTTCAGAATATTCTACAGATTTATAATGCGTAGCACAGTGCCTGGCACACAGAGGCACACTGAGTGCTTTTTTAGTAAAAATGAATGAATGAGTGAATGATTGAATGCATTTGAGCACAAGGCAAAACCAATGTTAAACATTTGTCAGAAGCCTTTTAATCTCATTTTCTAAATATATTCTTTGGAGAAATGCGGTGACTGTGCATTAGCTTTTTGTATTTTCTGGTCCAGGTGGATGATCAGGTCTTCCTGACATGCAGAGGCAGGAATCTGGGATCAGGGCTTGAGGGCAGGCTGTACCCTTGTTGGACTTCTGTCCTTCCCAGCAGGCAGGAAAAGGTGAAAGACAAAAATTCATCCCCCACTCTCTTTCCTACTCAAACTTGTCAAGGAAATGACTGATACTAAACAGATCCGACTGTTTCTCACCATCCAATGTGACTTGGTGAGGAACTTCTGTCCCTGGGGAAACTGTAAGTGTGATGAAGGTGGCTGCTATAAACATGGACATTGTAAGAGATGACAATTTAGAGGGTGGGTGAGCGGCTCATCAAGGAGGACACTGGTCTGTTCCATCTTGTGATGAATTATTAGCAGCATTTGTTTCAACAGACCGGTTACAGAAGTGTTTTTACAAAGAGTCGGAAGAGGAAAATAATGGAGTGCTTGCACATCACAGCCCGGGAAAGGGTGTATTCTCTTTTTATCTAGGTTTCCTATAGCAGATAAGTTTTTCAGTGTTTGAATAAGATAGGACATTCCCATTCAAGGATTTCCATGTCAGAACTCCTTTTTTTTTTTTTTTTTTTTTTTTTTAATTCACACATAGAATTCAAAGTAAGCTACGGTCAAGTGTATAGAAAATTTTTTTGACATTCATTGTATTCATGCCCTCGGGGAAAAATATAAATTACAAGTTCTACTCTGCGAACATCAAAATGCACTTAATCACTCAAAGATTGTGATATGTGGGTTAGAAATATGTGAGTCAGAAATAATGTCAACCTGTTCCCCAGGGGCTCCATTTAAATAGGTCATGATGCATTCAGTACCCCCTGGAGTTGTGCCAGGCAGAGTTCCTGGGGAGTTTCTTTCATACACACCCATAAAACATAGGGTGCTCCATTGCTCTGGAAAGATTCCTATGACTTACTGAAATAGAACAATGGTTTTATGTTGGTGAATTAAAGTTCTTCTAACAAAACCTCGCAGAGAAGCAGAGACAGAAAAGATATTTTGAATATATTTCTTAGGAGAAATTGAAGTTTACCTCAAATATATTTCTCTATAAGTATCACAGTAAAATTTATTTCTAAGTCTGTAATAGACCAGTAAGAAACTGGATTGCTACTCCCCTATTATCTGAACTTAAAAGTATACCCACAGTTTATGCTTAAAAACTGTCATTGAGCCAGGTGTGGTAGCTCACAACTGTATTCCCAGAGGCTCAGGAGGATGAGGCAGGAGGATCATGAGTTCAAAGCCAGCCTCAGCAATTTAGTAAGGCCCTTAGCAACCTAGTGAGACCTGATGTCAAAACCAAATGTAAAAAGGGGGTGGGGATGTGGCTCAAAGGGTTCAGTTTTCAGTACCCAAAATAGACAAACAAACAAAAAACCCAACAACTTTCATGGACACATTGTATATCTTGAAAAGATCCAACAAAACCATTAGATTCATTTATCTGAGGTAGATCTTCCAAGATCAGGGGACACCTGAAGAAACTAGAGAATGAGAAACCTATGGCCTTGGAATAAGATTCTCCGACTGAATGAATTGAAAAATACTCATTAAGTCATCTCATGCCGTACTTAGACCTATTTCTGTCTGTGGGATATATTAATGAACATTGATCAGTTTACTGTCAGAAGATGTCTATTTACTATGGAATTTTAAAACTCTTAAAATAGTTTGTAAACACCAAGTGATGTGTACAATGTAAACAACCCAAGAATAGTTTTCCTCCTTTCATGAAACTGAGAGAAAAGTAGAGACGGGAAACAGATCCAAAAGCATGAGTACGGTTTGGAGCCTCCAAGAGGAGAATTGCTAGGAAAATGCTTCAGTCAGCTTTGATAATGAATTTCTGAAAGAATGACCTTTATATTCTCTTCTTCTGTTCTCTCTCTCTCCCTCTCCCCACTCCTCTACCCGCTTCCTGCCTTTTACCACCACATCTGGTCCATTTTCTTATTCTTTCATATTTCCATTAGAGGGTCTATAGATAAAGAGAAATAACTCTAATACAAAATCCTTGGGAACAAAATTAGACAAGTTGTTGGCCAAGGTATACCCATGCCCACACTGAACTTTCTCCCAAACATAACCAACCTCTTCTTTGAAAACTTCGAAAAGAAACTGTTTCACATCATAAATTACATCTCATATCTTATTTCAGCTCAGGCTTTATCTGTCAACACCCTTGAAAGCACTTAATCACTTATTAACATTTGACATGTTTCTCTAAAAATAATCAACTATAGCATATGAGCCACACAGAGAACCTTATACGGTTTTCTTTGTGAGACGAAGAACATGGCTGCCTGGTCTTGAGACAACAGAGTCTTGGCCATGTTGTCTGTTTGTACAACTATGGAAATATCTACAATCTTGAACAACTCACTTTAAGTGAGCAAAGAAAAAAATGTCAATGCTTTGATAGGTAAGTCTTGCACTATTGAAAGAAAACATTACCTTGACATTTTTAGAGACTTGGATTTATGGAGTGACCAAGTGTCAGATCAAAGGCAAATACAACAAATTCCATAGAGTCAACCTAGGGAAACTTTCATTGCCCAGGATCCGATGTTTGCTAACCCTTTGTCACAGGAATGTATGGCTAACATACAAAACAGTGCTTTGGAAGCATGAAGTCTGGAGTTTTCGTGTTATTTGAATTCTGCTATTGATCTGTTATTTGGTCTGACTAACATAACCTCATACAGACGGGACCAAGCTTTCCCCCTGTTTTCTTTTGAATGTTTGTGAAAGTCTGAGTAGAAAAAGTCCATAGAGTTATATGTTGTATATAACATAATTTTTTTTTCACTAGCATTAATCTGTTATTGACTATTCTAGGTACTATATTGGATGGGTGTTGGGAGTATTTATTTGTTATTCCAGGTCATCCAGAGCTAATAGTCTTATTCTTAACACATTTTAACAAACAGATAATACTTTGTGTTTACTTGGTGCCTCTTAATTTTTTTTTTTTTTTGCTATCAATAAGTAAATCTCAAAGATATATAGTTTCCATTTTTGGCATAAAATGCTTCTGCCATTAAGATATCTTTAAATGTCACTAAAATATCTTAGTTATTTGACTAATTATAATATTATTAAATTAGAAGAAATTAGACTCCCTCCCTAATGATACCTGTGTGTCTTTTATTTCTGCCTATGCATATACTGCAGTTGATTGATGAGAAAATTATAACTTCAACCGTTAAATTTGATGACGTTTCATCAACTTCTCCTCCTAACTATGAAACTGTTTAATTATGAACAAACTTGTTAAGTACTAGAAGTAGTCTAAGACAGGATGAGAAAGATGAATTTGATGAGAAATTCTGGCACAAAATATCTGATTACCTGCCAGGTTCACTTCATTGAAAACTCATTTGTGGGCTCAGTGAAGCAATTCCACTTTTGACATGCCAGCATTTTAATGTTATGTATATTCCATCGTAACTGGTTAAACGTTAAAGATCAGCAACTTGGCCTTTCGGAACTAAGAAGGCGACCTCCTTACCTCTTCAGGCAGCCTGCAAAGTCTTAACAGCAAAACCATCTAAGAGTACTCCAATGAGTCACAAGGCTGTTTTAGCTTTTCACTGGCATCGCATACCTGATTACATTTGGATTCTTATCAAGCTAGTTAATGCACTACTGATAGCTGCCTTATTAGTTTACAGGTTATTTTTCAAATTCAATTTGCTTACACATAAAAGAAACTACATTTGAGAATTTTATTGACTCAATTATCCATATAAATATAGTATAAGGAGAGTTATATTGTTAAATAAAATCCAAAAATAATTTAAGAACTCATTATTTGCTCAAGAATCTTAAATTTCTTTCCAACCTGCAACCAAGTCATTTTAAATATCGCTGCTAAAGCAAACTAAGCAACAACATAAAAATTGTCCCAAATACACTCAGTAAACAAGTATACTCAGCTCTTTTGCTTTCTTCATAGCTTCTTGACCTCTGAGTGACCACGGTTTAGTAGTCAGATAACAGGTTTTAAGTGGAACAAACATCTAGATGACCCTACTCATTTTAGCACATGTAAGAAGAACACAGTGAGAAGCTTGTGAACAAGGAGAGAGTCACCCCTGCATTAGATAGTTAAACACTAGCCACTGGTTCAGGTGTATAAAGACCTCGTAAATACTGGAAATCAATGAAGATTCATAGACATTTTAGAAACAGATATTAATATACATACATTTATGTGGAGAGGTTATATAAAATAGTGACTAGTACTAAGAGTATAATAACTTTGAAATGCAACGTGTCAGTATCCATCAAAATCACAATGGTAACTCCACTTTTAGAAATTTACCCTCTAGAAGTAGTCATCTATGTGTGCAAAGCTATATGTACAAACATGTTATTTGTAGTCATATTTGTAATAACAACAGCTAAAAATAATTTAAAAATCAGTTTCCATTCTTATTCAGACACACACACACACACATTCTAATAACATTTATCATTTGATATCTATATGCCAGGCCCCATGCCAAGTGATATTCATCTATCTACTTATGTATCTGTACATTCATATAACATTGAATATTTCATGTATGTATGGGTGCATATACACATATCTATATTTATTTTGAAATATCCACTTTGGATGTGTGAATTTTCCATTTTCATCTGGATTGTGTTGTGCAATGTAGGCACAGCCTTATGTGTACTCATGTGATGGGTAAATGAGGCTTATGATTTTCAGCATGTTCACTAGTGTATTTGAAGTGCTTCAATAGCCACAATTTGTTCAGTGTTCTTAGACTCTCCCCGATCTTCAATACAGGATTACCTGGCACCGGAGGCCGGAGAGTGGGCTGACTCTACCTGAGCATTTCTAGGGACCCAGCTCCTGTAGGGAGGCCAGGCAGGGCAGGGCAGTCATGTCTCCCCAGGTTGTCAGCTCCTCATAGCAGCACCCCTGTGAGAAGTCCTGCTCCATTTTATAGCTGCATCAAGGATTGTGGCCTCCAGCAAAAGGTGACATTCTCTGGCTTGTAAGTTTATTGACCACAATAATTACTGAACTTCAGATTAGTGTTAAATAATCATGCAATCCAATAAATTAAATTAATGAACACTAAATAAATTAAATCAGCAGACATTTTTGCATCCACAGAATGTATCAACAAAAGCTATGGGGGACTCTATGAACTTCCAGAAACTGTGTAAGTTGGATTCTCAAAGAGAACTATAGCACTGCACTACCCCCTCCCACTAAATTAGAAATTACTTGCTCAGAGATTCAAGTTGCCCACTTTGAGATACATTTAAATGACATTCATAATTCACTTAAATTAGAAATGATTCTCTTTAGAAATCATTATACCTGACTACTCTGAAATTCTAAATGCGTTTTAAAAGAACTTTACTATAGTGCCACAATTATTTACAGGAATAGATGACTTTTAACCAGTCCTGGGTTAAGCATTTCGTGGAATAAAGTCTTTAGAGTAACATCCACTGATATTATTGTCATTATACACTACAGACTATCTGAAAGGGATTTCAAGAGATAGAAATCCTCAAACAAACTAAATTAATCCTGGTACTTGTTTACCAAGTATTCTACTTGCCACGTGTCACATAATTCCACTAATATACTCAGATGAAGTCCTAACAATGCTCATTGGAAGCCATGCTCTGCCTGATTACACTTGGTGCAGTGGGATGGGGAGGACCACAGGTTCTAGGGCCAGATGGCCTGGATTCATGCCCAGTTTAATCACTTTTTAGTGCTGTGACATCAGGCAAGTTACTTCACCTCTCTGATATGTAGTCTCCATTGTTCTGAAACAGGGATGATAATAATAATACCTTTTCCATAAAGTTGTTGCAGTGATTTAATGAAAAAACACACACTCATCTAGTACATAATGAGTGTTGGATTAAGACTTAAGTTAAACCAAAGGCAACAATGTAGGTTGGTTCCATGTTATTCAAACTTAGCAATGGGACCTAATTTATATAATGGATTTGTTTCTGCCCAATGTAGAGAGCTAGATGGTTAGATATGTAATGACTCATTAGTTTATTTAAAAAGTGAAATTTTGACAGACTGGATGGCTTCAGGGAAAAGGATGTAACTGCCTAGGGAAGGAGTAAAGGAATTTGAAATGAAAGGAAACCTAGGTGCTTAGTCAGATAATAATTTCCCCACTTATGGAAAACACTCATTTGATCAGACAGAAAGTAAGATGGTCCTGGAAGAGCTGATTTACATCTGATCTGGAGGTAACACAACAGACAAAAATATTCTCAATCCCACCTTTCACACTGTACTTCAGCTGCTGGCTTTTTTAGGGAGGTTTCTAATGGGACTAGATGTGTGACTTTTTAAACTAAGATCTTCCTACACAGAACTTCCATAAAATTCTGAGCAAACCTAACAAAACTAGATTATAATCTCCCCTTTGTGAGGGATCTTGTTTCACTTTTAATTTCTCACAATACCTTGTAATGAAAGTTTCTCTGTTCCAGCTTGATGAATTGAATTGAAATGCCTCTGCCAAATGGTGTGGTATGACTTAGACTGTGGGACTCCTTAAAGAACAAATGGGTCACTTCTTGTCCTACTAGAGTTGTGACTACATATTAACAACTATTTTCATTGCACACTTCTCCAAAAAAACCTGTAGAGTTCATCAGAACCAGTTGCCATCCAGGATTTTGGGATTTCTTCAATTTATACCCTATTTCCTAAAGCATTTCCCTCCAGATCCTGAATCATAACCTGAGTCTCATCTCTAAATCTCAGAAATATGTGGAATTCCTTTAAAATATGGCTATTAGGGTTAGGATTTCCATTCATGAAGGGAAATGTATAAGTCTACCTATGGTAACCATTTCTGCCACAGAGGTCAGAGTATCCCTTACAGCAAGTCCCAGCCCTATAGTCCATTTTTCTGTCTTGTACTGAGGCTAGGGGTGACCTTTGGCAATTTCAGAAAGTGCATTCTCATTTCCTTACACTTTGGTTGTGCTTTTATATAGAACTTCTATTGCTGCTGGTGATGAGAAGGTTGAGTTTTAGATATCTGCATAGCTCTTTTAAAATTTCCATCTTTTTTCACTTAGACTGGTTCTCTTATCACCACAAATCCATAGAAGGGGGCACTAGCAGCCTTATCATAGAGTTGTGGAAACTGAGACCAGAGGTGTTGGGATGCATCCAGAGTTCCAAAACACCCTGGAGTCAAACAGTATGGGTGCATATGTTCTGCCTGGTTCTTTAAGCCTGTTTCCTTTGATATGTGTGTGGTAATCACACAACAATATTAACTACTGAAACCACTGTAGACTTTAAGTGCTTCTTGGTCCCTGAAATAATCAATGGGGTACAGTCATATGTCATGTACTTTGGAACCTCACAAATTTTTGTGATCTTCTGGCTTATTGTGAGACTTTCAACATCCTATCATTCATCTGTAAAAGGTGGAAATATCTACTTGAGGGTTGCAGGAAGGAGTCTGGGAAGTAATATATCTAACCCAGATATGTTGTGACCATTCAACTAAGAGCCACTTGCAACAGATGAAGTTTTTCCAACTCACCTGCCTGGGCTTCTTTCTTCTTGGCCATCTGTTTCCTAAAAACCTACTTCAGCTCCCCCACTTTCAGGGTCCTTAGAAACAATGGTTCCCAAAGTTAATATGCATATGAATCACCAGAGCACACTATGATGCAGAATCTGATGAAGTCTGGGGTAGATTTGCATTTCTAACAAATTGTCAGGTAATGTCAACTGCCAGTTTGTGTACTACACTTTTGAGCAGAGAGGATATACCCAGATAACTGGAGTTCAGAACTAGTGGTTTTCAAACTTTACAGTTTAACATAATCACATAGACAGCTTTTAAAAATACAGATCATTCTGCTCCACCCCAGAGTTTCTGATTTGGTAGGTTTGGGGTGAGTAGAAAAAAAAAAATCTTCTTTTCTAATAAGTTTCCAATGATAGTAATGCGGATGGTCATGGGACTACACTTGTCTTAATAAGTTTAGCAGAAGTTTACTAGACCAGAGAGAATTTTAGACCAGAAGATAATTTGGGTCCAAAGCTACTGTTAGGTGGGGAAGAATATTCTTGAGGAATCTTTTTCTAAAGACTGTTTCATGTCCCTCTTTCCAGATGGGACCCTCCCAGAAGCCCGCCAGGATATTAACAAGGAGCCCGTTCTTTACCTTGTAGACATTGATAGGAATGTCAATGACGATGTGCAGCAGGTCTCCCAGGGCCAGGCTGGCAATCAAGATATTGGGACCGTTTCGCATGCACTTGTTCTTGTAGATGATTCTCAACAGTGTGGAGTTCCCGATGATGCCTAGCACGAACACTAGGCAGGATACAACCGTGTTGATGTATTTGAATGTCTCCTTGATTTCAATGTTTCCTTGGCATGGGGGAAGGGAAGGAGTGCGTGGCGGGGGTCCTGCCACTCTCCCTCTTTTAGGCTTCTGTGCAGGTGCTAAGGACTGTGGCAGGCTGGAGTTGGAACTTCCCGACCAGGAGGTCTTAGTAGGCGGCGTCATTATCTCTCGGGTCCCCAGAAGCCACGAAGTGGCGCGGGCTGGCGGGAATCCTCTCTCCTCTCCCCTGACCCCCGCTACGCCGCAGGCAAGAACCAGCGCCATCAGGGCGCATCCGCACAGGCTTGGCGGCGTCAGCATGCCGCTTGCTTCAGTGGGCGTCCGGTGACCGCTGTGCTGCTTTTAGTCTGGATTCCGAGAGGAGAATTCAGACAGGACACTAGGATCAGCTACCGCAAGCCCAACTCTGCGAACGCTAGCGCAGAGCCCAGAAGCGTCTCCACGACCCGCGCGCAAAAGTAACTTAAGTTTGCGCGCCAGTGGGGAACTTTGGCTAGCGTCACCCGCCCGCGCGAGTTGAATCTCCTTCCCGACTCCTCTTCCAGTGTTATTTCCTAAGTCCGGCCAAGGGGTAAATCACTGGCAGTGGGGCGGGGCATTCTGGAAGGGGTGTGACGGGGAGGGAAGGATGTGTGTCCCAAGCAAAGCTTGCAGCTCTTCGATGTGCGGGGAGAAAGACAAGTATGTTTTAGTTAAACGTGGGGAATAAGGCATCAAAGCGGCACGAGGACAAGGGCATATGCTATTTGCCACATTTTGCTTTGTAAGGGACCTTCAACCACCCAGCATCTGAATTTAAAGACACCTCCGGGGGTGCGAAAAGCCGCTACTCCCTGGTGGACTGCAAAAAGGTTACCCCTGGCATCGCCCTGGAATGCTCCTGTGGACTAAAAAAAAATCAGATTTCTCAGCTCAGTCCAATTTAGGGGAATATCCGCTTTGAATTGGAAGGTTCTGCCTCTTCCAAGTGGCTTCCAGCACCTCACTTACTCGCCTTTACCCTAACCTCATTTTAATTGGCTGTATCTATAAATTATGTGGATCTAGTTACTTAACCACCCCCCCCCCAAACCAGTAAACCAAGCTGAAGCCCCAGAACAAGATACAGTCACTGATATTAATTAGATGCTAAGCCTGAACGTTTACCTTGAAGAACCGACACACCAGGTTCATCCCAGACCTAGCTGCCCAGACGCAGAAGGGCCGCGCTCAGCTCGCAGCTAGGTTCCAGCCGGTTCCCGGAGGAGACCACGCCTCCCTGTACTGCAGGCGGGCCTGGTTCTGACGAAACAGGGAGAGAATGCCAGACTCTGTCGCTTCCACAGCTCGCTAAGGGTCTCTATTGTCCCCAGACAAGTACTTGAATTCATTCGTCTCTTCCCCATCCATCACCGCAGACTCCTCCCGCGCCTTCCGACCGCGCGGCAACCTTTCCCCTTGGGCGATGCCTGGACAGCATCAGCGGGGAGCTGCTGGCTGGAGAGGGCAGTCCTCGGCCAGAGACGCATCCTAAAAGGCTGTTTACTTGTCATAGTACTAAGTTCTTCCAAAGAAGAACTAAATCACGAGCAAGTAATCACGTACGCGTGATTCTCTGCTACTCCAGACTAGAAGGAGCTTCTGCATTAAACGTGTTAACCTGGACTTTAAATGCCGAGTTGAGTTTTCTTTCAGATAAATGTCCCGCGGTCATATTGAGTTGGTTTAGGAGTACTACTTTTCGCGGTGTCTTTGTTTGATCCTTAAGTTTCAAGTCCACAGACGCCACAGCACGGAAGAGGGCGATCCTTTCTTCCCAGGCCCTCATTACACCAGAAAAGCCTCTCTCTTTTTGTTTAGCACAATTCTTTCTATCTGAAGTCCTGAAGTGTCACTGCCAGGCCGTTTCAGGGATTTTGATATTGCACCTGTGAGGGATCTGATGCATACAGGAGATATGAAAATAATTAAAAAGCTACCATGTAAATTCAACATAGTATTTATTTACCAGGCAGAGCAATAAAGTGGATTCTGCCTGCCATCCTTATGCTCCATTTTTATGGCACAGAGGGAAATAATAGTGACTTGACAGATCTGCCCAATCCTGTCTAAAATTCAGGCTTTGAGGTGCAGTGGATGATACTCCTTTGTTCTCAACAAAGTCCTTGCAGAATCTGTGAAATTTCAGGCCCCAAAGGAACCCTTCCATGTAGCAGTTTGGCCCAGAGAATAGGTGGCTTGTTCTTGGCTTCCTAGCTAAGTAATGGAATGAGTGGAAGGAGAATCTTGGATTTGGGGCTCTTGTGAAATGCTTTATGTGAAACTAGAAGTAGAAAATCAATTTCTACTTTAAAAGGTGAACGTTCAGTGTGAAATATGGTTAAGAACATGATTAGAGTAAGGTGGAAGGAATGAGAAATATGGTCTGGGGTTGTGAGTAGTAATTCCAAATCTGGCTGCTTTGAGCACAGCTCTTATCCTCCCTGTCTCAGTTAAAACAAGGTCAACATTCAGTTGTTTCATACCAGAGCCCAGCAGCAATATACAGCCTTGTGTGGATAAGGGATTGTATGGGTGCATTTGGTGTATGAATATTTTGCTCAGTTGGCTCCACCAAGGGCAGTTTTGCACCTGTCCTTTTTAGGCAGCCTTGTCTGCATACATCACACCCTTGTAGGGTGGCTTTCTCTTCCCCATTCCCCCCTCATCTTTATCACCACCTCTATTCACATGTCCTCTACTGTTTCCAGGATGGTCTTTCCATTCCTCACTGAGGTTTATCTCTTCCCTTTTCTCATTGCGCTTTTTGACTGTTAACCACTGCTTAGCACTCAATCATAGGGACTTCTGTGAATTATTATTCATTTAATGTGAATTAATTTCTTTTTTGTTGACCTCAAGAAATGTGTTCTACAAAAAAAAAGAAAGAAATGTGTTCACAGATTGACAATCCCATTTACACTATTTAATTGTACTTTTAGCAGTTCTAGTTGTCATACTCAAGAACAAAGCCAAATAATTTTAAGGTAAACATATATTTCTAATGTGGAATTGAAAACACAGTATGGGAACTACCACCTATATTAGGCACCTCATCCATAGAAGCTCATTTACTTCCTTAGAGTAGTCGTTGAACTGGATATTATTTTTCATGATTTGATAAATGGTGAAATTGGGGTCTCAAAAATTCACTTAAGATCACAAGACTAGTTGTGAGACCAGGACTTGGAGCTAGGATTTGAATCTACATTATCTGATTATGGAAAATGTACTTTGGATTAACTTAATTACAGAGACTAAATCTTTTTTTCTTATTTTTGAGAAAGCAGTGTTTTATAAATTAATAATAGTTCATTGCAGTTTAACCTTAAAAATTTTACTTTAAAGTGTAAAGTTGATCATATAAAATTAACACTTTGATCCTCATTATCAAGTCACAAGAAATTGGGTATCACTTTTCCCTTTTATAAAAAAAAGGGAAAGGATTAACTTGTTTCCTGCTCTAATTAATCAGTCAGATTGGCAAACTGACCTTGAAAGACTGACCTTGAAAGAGTACAGAACAGTGGGAACAGAAGTGTCTTTGGCCAACTTCCTTTTTCTTTTTACATTCTATTCTCATGCCTTGGACAATACTGGTATCACACAGGTGTTTTTCACCCTATGATTAAAAGTTTCTTACTAATCAACTTTATTTATAAACTCAATAGAAGTTAAATACTTTGCAAATTTCATCTGTATATATAAGCCAAATATTGTATCAAAGTTTAAGAAGTCTTTCCTGAAAACTTGTGGATTGTAGACTAATTTTGCATTTCTGAAAATTTTACTTTGGGGGTGCTACATAAACGTAGAGTCCTTTACAAAGTTGCTTTTCTGAAGACCCTTTTTCAAAATGTTCTAGGAAATCTGTCAAAATTCCAAATTGACTCAGACTACCTTCCAAAGTCAGAAAAGTGGTGATGGACAACATCTCAGTATCTCCCTCAAATGCTTTCACCAGGAAGTCCTAAGACAGGCTTGAATGCACTTCAGAATTCATTCCTCACAGAGGCTTGCCGTGGGGAGCTCACCAAAGCAAGCCTTTTCCCCTGGTAAGAGAAAAAAGAAAAGCCCTTTTAGCCACAAAAAGGCTAATACTTTCATGTAATCCTCTTGATATGAATGTGCTTTTCTAAACCTACCTTGAACTTGCTAATTCATGAATGCTGAGGGACAAGGTGTGTGAAAAATGCAGAGAGAGTTGATTCAATTGCTTTTCTACACATTCCCTGAGGATCAGATCCAATGATCAAACAGTGGTTGAAGTGAGAGCATAAAAAAGATTTAAAGTGACTGCACAAATCAATAGCAAACAGCAGGAACATTTCTATTTCTTGGATTTTTCTCTTATATTAGGTGAGTTTAGTTATGTGGGCCTTATGTCTAAGGAATTTTTTAAAAATTAAAGTATAATTTATGTACAGCTATATGAACAAGACTTAAGTACACAGTTTGAAGAGCTTTGGCAATTGTATACAACCCCATGACCTATATCTAAAGGGCTTTTTGAAAATGCATTTATTTTTGCCAAGTAACAAAATCTGAATGTTTTGGATTTGGCTACTATTTCTACTAAACCTTTCACTAAGACATTATTTCTGCTTTACCAATTTATTTTATGTACATTATCAATTTCTGTAATTAAAATCTGGCTCATAAATTAGAAGTATCTTAAAATGAGAAAAATATAAGATTTGAATTTTATCCGTGATTAATTGATAGTACCTATAATCCACATCCCTAATGTAATGATAGACCTAAAAGTAATTAGAAATGATGCATAATTGCTTTCTTTTTTTTTCTGTTTGTAGAGAATATGAGGATCAGGAAGGCCACACTTCCTTTTTTGTCTGTGGAAAAGAAAAACAACATAGTTCAGCTCTTGAACAACATAGTTCAGCTTCTTTATGGTCTACTTTAATTAAAGGGTAATGATTTTCTCCCCTTTTATGTAAGTAATTTTTAATTTATTTTCTGACGTATTTTTCTATACAAATATCAGCAAAAGAAAATAAGTATAACTGGGTCTACAAACTTAAAACTTTTCACAGAAGTGTTTGGCACAATTAAAAATATATTAGAAATTCCAATATAAGCAGGAAGTCTGACCTATACTTTCACAGATGGTCAATGCATATGATATTTGCACAGTTTATTTTTAGACCATTCAGTCATGGAGTAAACACTGTCGTAACTTTGTTAGCACAATCCTATCTGTGTAAGGCATTCTTCATATAGGGTATAATTTATGATGAGTGTATACCTTTCTTCTGCAATTGTTTTCTTTAATTTTCCCCTTTCCCTGTTTTCATTCTCTTGATATGCAAATGGAGTGTCCAAAGAGATGTGAAAAATTAAAGGAAGTTAGAAAGAAGAAAAGAGAAACTTAGGACCTTAACTGTCCAGTGGGGAGTAAAGGAGAATTGCTGTCTTTTAACCAAAGAAGAATCCTTTGCAGTATTCCACAGAGTATCCAAAAAGACACCAAAAAGGAGAATTCCCACTGTAGTCTTTTTCTTTTTAACAATTACATTTTATCAATGAGATAGTTCTATGTCATTTTTGCTAATTATTAAATTTTAGTAATGAAAATCTTTTCACATAAAAGTTTCCAATCATGCCAGGTATGGTGGCGCATGCCTGTAATCCCAGCAGCTCAGGAGGCTAGGCAGGAAGAAAGCCAGCCTCGGCAATTTATCGAGGCACTAAGAACTCAGTGACTCAGTGAGACCCTGTCCGTAATAAAATACAAATTAGGGCTGGAGATGTGGCTCAGTGGTCAAGTGCCCTTGAGTTCAATCCCCAGTACCGCCCCCCCCCCAACCAAAAAAAACAAAAAACAAAAAAAACTTTCCAATCATGTTTTGAGATTTTGTTGTAGGGGAAAAGAACTATTTAAACCAAAATTTAAAGGAAACAGGATTTTTATGAGAGTATATTTGCTGTACAATGGATGATCCCTGTGTTCTCCAGACCAATCTAAAATGATTAGTCCAGAGTGACAACACACCTTTGTCAAGAGGAGGAATTATGGGACTTTCAAATCATGCCCAAAGTCATAAGGTGGTTTTTGATCTCCCTCTTAGTGATGTATGCACAGGAAATTGCCTCTTCTCTTTAGTTTAGCCTTGCTAGGAAAAAACAGCTATCACTACCTGCAGAGAAAGCGATTCTGAAACGGTTTTATCAGCAGCTGGGTATCCAAATGAAAGTACTCCAATAATCTTACAGGAAATTCACAGTAGACTTAATTGCTCTGAGAGCAGCCAAGCAATGCAAGGCAGGCTTTTGAGAGAGAAACTGCCCAAGTAGCAGGTACCAAGAAGCCTGCAGAGAAGGAGGCAGGATACAGCAATAGAGAATTCAAAAGGTGGTTAATCCTTTGAACAATGGCGTAGTGGAGATACTGTTTTTTATTGTGGTTAAAGAAAAAAAAAATGGAGAATTTACCATGTTAAGCATTTTTAAGTATGCCATCCAGTAGTGTTAAGTACACCAATGCTGTTGTGCACCAGACCATAAATATTTCATCTTGCAAATATGAAACTGCCTCCTGAGGGACAATTCCCTATTTCTCCCTGCACCTAGTCCCTTGCATTCATGGTTTTAAATTTTGTTTCTGAGAATCTTATTATTTTAGATACCTCATATAAGTGGAATATATATAGTCTACATTCTGTACAGAAGGCATTCTGTACATTCTCTAGAAGGCATTCAGGCAAGGTGAAAATGGTGTTGGAGCGGAATTGTCCAGAGATGGTCAGGCAGGAAAGAGATAGTTGAGAGGTGTATGGTGATGGTCAGTACGGGGCAGAAAGAATTTAGCAATTTTAAGCAACAAACTATGGCAATGTCATAATTTCCATGAATCAGGAATCCAGGTGTTCCTTAGCTGAATGGTATGCAAGACTATATAAGATCTTGGTCTTTTGGTGATTGTCTTATTTCTCTTAGTATAGTGCTGTTAAGGTTCCTCCATACATGGTACCATTTCATGGGATTTCCTCCTCTTTATGACCAAATAATCTTCCATTGTTTGTATATACTACATTCATTTAGTTTATCCATTCATCCATCAATAGAAAGTTTGGGTTTCTTCTGCCTCTTAGCTGTTATGAATACTGCTGCTTTAAACATGGGTATGTAAATATCTCTTTGAGACCATGCATTTGATTCTTCTGCATATATACACAGAAATGGAAGTGCTGGATTATATGAGAATCTACCATACTATTTTCCATAGCAGTTACACCATTTTTCAATTCCACATTTTTTAAAAAAATGACAATTTTTAAATTAAATTGTTTATACTTAAAACCAACCATCTTTCAGAATTTAAGTAGCTTTTAATATCAAGAATAGAAAAATATAAATAATTAAATTATAATATGTCATGACACACCTCTTTCTCTATATATTTGGATTTAAATAACTATTTTAGTGCCCTTCCCTTGTTCTTAAGTCTGATATAGTGGAGAGTACTGACAGCAAGTGAACAAGCAGAGAAACAAATAATTTCTAATGTAAATTGCAATATTACAAATCCTAAATTGCAATACTATAGTTCCTCTGGAGTTTATAAAAAGAAAAGAAAATTTTCTGTTCGTTGCAGAGGGAAGGGATTCCTGTGGGGTGGGGTGGAATATGCTCAGCTATATGATACAGTAAGGCATGGGGACTTCTGAGAAGCCTTCTTATAATCACTACCCAAATGCATACCTTCCCTTTGGCTACCTTGTATCTGAAATTCTACAACCATTAACAAGTGTGCTCATGCTCCTTCCTTAAGAGCAGTCTTTTCCTATTTGGAAAGCAGAGAAAATCATCAGGGTGAAACAGGCCCAGAAAATATGTATTCCACTGTGGCCACAGTCTCCAGAAGGCTGTCAAGCGAGGTGAAAATGGTGTTGGAGAGGAAATTTCCAGACATGGTTGGACAGGAAAGAGATAGTAGAGTGGAAAATGGTAATGATCAGTACTAGACAGAAAGAATTTAGCAATTTTGAGCAACAAACTTTGGCTATGTCACAATTTCCATGGGTCAGGAATCCAGGTGTTCCTTAGCTGAATGGTGCTAGCTATATAAATGCCGAGGCTGCAATCAGGGTTCAACTGGAACTACAGTCTTCTTGAGGCTTGAATAAGGGAGCCTCTGCTCAGATTTCTCAGGTGGCTTCAGAAGATCCATTTCTCAGCCTGCTCATATGGATGGTGGCAGGCTCTTGAAACTTACTGGCCAGACATTATTTTCTTTCTTATTGGGTTTCTCTGTAGTATAGCTCACAACCAACAACTAGATTCCCCCTGAGCAAGCTGGAGAATGAGAGGGCAGCAACCTATCACTTTTCCCATATTCTATTAATTAAAATTAAGTCATGGTGCTCGCCACTTGCAAAGAGGGGATTACAAAAAAGGTATGATATCCAGGAGGTGGGGATGACTTGAGGCCACCTTAGAATCTACCTACCAACAATCCTGAAAGAAGATTAAAAAAAAGAAAGGAACTCTAAAGGCTATTACTGTAGAACTGAAGGACAGTACCCAAGGAAGGTGAGTGACCTTGCCCCAGTCAGCAGACCATGGCTGATGAGCAGAAACCTCCTGTTGGGGCGATGGGCTGAGGCTGGTATGTAGAAACCACAGGTTGGGTCTGGAAAGCAGAGAGCCTTGGTCCAAAACTGGTATAGAGGTACCTTTTGTTGAAGTGGGAGCCATTGGTATCCTTCATACATGCTGCTTCTGGCAGATATCTTAAAGCAGGGTTGCAGCAGATATGAGAACTCATTGCCTCTTGGTTAATATGGTAAATTTCATGTTATGTCTTAAGAGACAACACTTTTCAGTCTCAACCCCAAATGGGGGAAATTTACATGGGTTCTCACCTGTGTGTCTGGCTTTTGTCCTCCTAGGTATTCAAGACTGGATAAATCAGTTGCCTATGCCTAGAACTAGATTGTGAATGGCTGAGAGCAGTAAAGGGGGTTTCAAGATGACAGTGTCATTTCTCTGGACTTTTATTCTTCTGGCAGCTTGGCAATAACTTTTTTTTTTTTTAATCAACAGATAAATCTGTATTTTTTTTTAACCATAGAAGTGTTCTGAAGTATACATATGCTGTGGAATGACTAAATTCAACTGATTAACATATGTATTACTTCATATGGCTTCATACAGATTAAAATACATATGTATTCATGTAGGTGTATGTGTATATGGATATAAGATAAATGTGTATTTGTTTATCTATCTATCTACCTATTTTTCTATCAGTAGAGTAGTTATTCATAATGACCAGGTTCTTCACTACTGGTAGTGGAAATCTGAGGTTCAAGGATCACTCTGGGAGCATGGAACCATTAGGTACTAGATCTGGGAGCTGGAGTAAGTTCAGAAATCTTCAAGTTGAGGCAGGTTGAGGGCTGGCTTGAACTTTATCCTGCCTTGTTCTAGATTGATGAAGGTCTTGGGCAGTCCATCGATTGCACAAGAAGGATGTGAGCAGACCCACTGGGAATGTGAAGACTGAGGAAGTCTGTGTCTAAGAACTAGGGCAGGGGCAAACAAGGGGAGCACTCAAGACAAATCTAAGACATTTCCTCTTTTGACAATTTGTCAAGAAAGTACACCTGGCATTTAGGTGAATTGGACAATCAGGAACTTTGTACATATGTTTTCCTGATATTTTTCCCATTTTTTTAAATTAAAAAAGTATGTGAATAACTATCATCACTGGGATGCTTGGAACAAAAATTATCTTCAGCATGACATGTAACATATTTAGATTGTCACAATCTTCTAGCACTTTGAGCCACCCTCTTGTGTAGACCTTAAGTAAACTTAATAACTATACAAATAAATGCATAATTGGGGATGGGAGGATGGTTTGGGTATTATTAAATTAAGCATTAGAAATATTTTAGGAAATGCTAAAAAGTTATGATTAACCTAAATAATTTGGTGAAAATGTTACTAAGATATTCATAAGGAATAATCCTTATCTTGTTGTTGAATATTTGTTGGAAAAGCATTTACTGTTATTCAGGTATATTTAGTCATTTATATGCAAACAGATAAGCAATTAAATCAATCTTTCATAAAAAATTAAACAGGATAAATACTTAATGTTACATTTTACTCTATATTTTTGAAGCTCTAATGTCAATCATTGTCTTGTTTCAAAAGCTATCTGACTTTTAGTTGTCTTGATTTATACAAAGAAATATTCTGAGGAAACATTTCATCCCTTTTGTTTACCACAAGGTGGTTTCAGTGTTGTTACGAAATGTTTTATGTGTTTTTTTTTTTTTCACAATAGGGTTTTTGGTATAAAATTAGCTAGAGCACATGGTGTTTTTAAGGAGCTGTGTTTTTGAGAGGAATGCCTTTCCTGAAAATGTTTACCACTGGAGGCATCGACAGTGTGTTTGGTTTAAAATTAGCTCTAAAAACAACATATTTAAGTTATTTATTCTGAAATATATAAATGCAAAAGGATTTGCCTGGAAAACAAAAGTGGCCTTTTCCTTTGGAATTTCAGACACAACACAGCTTCTGGAAGTAAAGACAAGGTTGAGTCTGAGCACAATGCTATTCTTACCTCAGCCCTAGGGAAACATTGAATTTGTTCTGGGGCAAAGAAGCAAAGGCAAAATGTCATTGTCTTCGTAACATTTTACCAAATTATCTAAGAACTTCCTAAGTATTTCCTAAAATATTTTTAATGCTTAACTTCACAATAAGGAAAACACATCTTTGGACCCCCAATTTTTATATTAATTTTTAAAGTTACAAAAATTAACTTACTGCCTAGGTCATGAGTGAAAGATGAAGTAGGGCTGGGCATTTGACTCACTCCTATAATCCCAGTGGCTTGGGAGGCTGAGGCAAGAGGATGGTGAGTTCAAACCAGTCTCAGCAACTTAGCAAGGCCCTAAGCAACTTAGCATGACCGGTCTCTAAATAAAATACAGAAAGGGCTGTGGATATAGCTCAGTGGTTAACACTCCTGGATTCAATCCCAGGTATTAAAAAAAAGGAATTAAAACCAAGAATCAATAAATGGGATGGAATCAAACTAAAAAAACTTTCTTCTCAGCAAAAGAAACAATCTGTGAGGTGAACAGAGAGCCTACATCCTGAGAGCAAACTTTTACCCCTCACACATCAGATAGAGCACTAATCTCTGGTGTATATAAAGAACTCAAAGAGCTAAACAACAAAAAAACAAATAACCCAATCAACAAATGGGCCCTGAACAGACACTTCTCAGAAGAGGATATACAATTAATCAACAAATATATGAAAAAATGTTCATCATCTCTAGCAATTAGAGAAATGCAAATCAAAACTACTGCTAAGATTTCATCTCACTCCAGGCAGAATGGCAGCTATTATGAAGACAAACAACAATTAGTGTTGGCGAGGATGTGGGAAAAGATATACTCATACACTGCTAGTGGGACTGCAAATTGGTGCAGCCAATATGGAAAGCAGTATGGAGATTCCTTGGTGCCGCAGTCTGGCTGGGCACAAATAACCGGGAGGTTGAGCCACTTGTAGATTCAAGCAGGGACAAACTTTATTTTCAAACTCACGCGAATGCCACCCACACGACCCTCTAGGAACTCAACCAATCCGTGCCTGCAAACTCTCTAGGAACTCTGAGGGAGCTCGAAAATAGCGAGCACCCAAGGCAGCAGGAACCGCCCCTTCTGGCAAAATGCCAGGCACCATCTTGACCTGGCCGTGGCTCTCAACACTTAGAAATCTGGAAATGGAACCACCATTTGTCCCAGCGATCCCTTTATACTCAAAAGACTTAAAAAGAGCATACTACAGGGACACAGCCACATCAGTGTTTACAGCAGCACAATTCACAATAGCTAAACTGTGGACCCAACCTAGGTGCCCTTCAGTACATGAATGGATAAAGAAAATGTGACATATATATACAATGGAATTTTACTCAGCAATAAAAGGGAATCAAATCATGGCATTTGCAGGTAAATGGATGGCATTGGAGAAGATAATGCTAAGTGAAGTTAGCCAATCCCAAAAAACAAATGCCCAATGTTTTCTCTGATGTAAGGAAGCTGACTCGTAGTGGGGTAGGGAGGGGGAGCATGGAAGGAATAGGTGAACTCTAGATAGAGAAGAGGGGTGGGAGGGGA
The DNA here is from genome assembly GCF_045843805.1 of Urocitellus parryii. NCBI lineage: Eukaryota > Metazoa > Chordata > Mammalia > Rodentia > Sciuridae > Urocitellus > Urocitellus parryii. Next base: position 69,904,840 of record NC_135532.1, read on the forward strand.
AGGGAGGAGGCAGGGGATTAGCATGGATGGTGGAATGTGATGATCATTATTATCCAAAGTACATGTATGAAGACACAAATTGGTGTGAATATACTTTGTATACAACCAAAGATATGAAAAATTGTGCTGTATACGTGCAATAAGAATTGTAATGCATTCCACTGTCATTTATTTTTTGAAAAAATTAATAAAAAAGAAGACAAAGTAGGGTCCAAAGCAATACTGGTGGTTCAGGTGTAGGCATTTTCAGTTGAAAAACTTTCTTTTTAAAACATGTGTGAGCTTTACGTCTTAGGTGCAGACATTGATGAAAATCAAAAGGTTAGTGATTCACTTCCTGTCCTTGCTACTGCTGCTTGTTACAACAGATTTCTGGAAGTGACTGACAATAGGAATAATCATGTGAAGGTCTAACTTGTGGAGTATGAACTAATGTATTTCAGACTGAAAATCAAGAGTTGCTTTGATTCTCAGAAATCCTCATAGCATGTGAGTAAGAGGACCAAAATGTACAGGACTTATTTATTTAGTTATTTTAGCTATGTACAACACCAGGATACATCCTGACATTATCACAAAGGTATGGAACTCAACCAACTCCAATTCAATCCCAGCACTGTCCCCGCTCCAACTCCCCAGACACCCCCTCCACTCTACTGATGTCTCTTCAGCAGGGACCCAGTCTTACCAGTCACAGATTTTATGTGGAAGGAAGAGGGCAAGGTAAATATATAAAATCTGGTGATGGTAGATGCACACTTTTGGTCCATATATACAAGAATATTCTTTGATATTTAGCAATGTTATACGGGATTCAGCTTACTCTAATAATGAATTTCTGTCCTCTTTAGGTGGCCTCTTTTCCCTCTATGATTTTAATAGATATTCTCTTCTATGGCTAATAGTTGCAATTAATTTTTTAGACTAAGGTCTTAGAGGAATGAAATTGCAGCTTTTTTAGTTCTCATGAGGTCATTGGTCAAGGCCCTGAACACTGATGGGTACAAGGCAGGCATATATTCCCACACTTTTCTGATAACAACCTACCATTTTAAACCTCTGGATTAGAAATAAGAGAGAATATAACCCTTTTGCCAGGGGTCTGGAAATGAGAGGAGCATGGACTTAAGCAATTCTGAATCTTGGCATCTTACGTAAGAGTCCTTATGTAAATAATATGACCTCAATATATCTCCTAAGTAAATGGAAGACTTAGAATTGTGTCTGCATTGTGAGATTTAAACTCTGCATTTGGAAAATATTAAGTGTAGTGCTTGGAATGTAATGATTATCTAGGAAATATCACTTTTATTAATATACTTTCTGGTTCCTGAAAGGTAAATATTAAGGTGAGGACACTGTGAAATTGTATGATGGAGTCTCTTTAGCAAGAGCATTAAGAGAGGCTCACTGTATTCATGAGTTAACCCATAGCTAAGTCTATTCGATCACTGGCATTGCCAATCGTGCTGCATTGCCTTCTTTTGATGATCAACTATATTGATGACCAGGAAATGGGTGGGACTGACTGCCTCAGTGATTGGCATACTTCTCATCAAAAAGACACAGTCAAGGTCTTCATGACAATTCCACAATAACCATTTGAAAATGCACCAAGAAAACTGAAACCAGTAAAAAAAAAAATAATAGGTTAGTAAACAGCAGGCTTTACATCAGGTACAGAACCATAATGATTCAGATGATTTGTTTATTTCATGCATAAAGTGTGTTCCCAATAAGGTACTCTCAGGAGGGATCTATTAATAACTGACTCATGATGGTATCAGTATCCATTTTTACTTTAGAATACCCCTTTTTAAATTTGTACTTCATATTATTCAACATCTGTAATTGGTAACACAAATTAGCATGATTGATTTCTTCTTTTCATATTTGCTTTCAGGAAGGCACTAGTGTTGGGATTGAGAAGTGGTTTCAGATAGAAATTGCCACAAGATGGACATAAACCAATCACATAGTGCAGATCCAAGACCAACATCATGTCAGAAATTTTGATAGTTTGTAACATACTAATTTTTCAAAAGTACATTCAAAAAGCTATTTTTAGAAACTCAGCATTTATTGACACATCTGTTATGTGCTAAAATAGAACTGTTAACAACTCTGAGATGCTCTCAGAAATAGGGAGACTTGGCTAAATACTTGCATGCCCTAAAATTTGTCTTTTTTTTTTTTTTTGGAAGTATAACAGGCACAGCTGGGTCTTGTTATTGGTGCCAGTGGAATTTGTAGCACTATCTATTTTATGACAGTTCCACACCTACTTTTTTTTTAACCTTATAAGGTAAAGACACAAACTCTAAATGTGCATTATACATAGAACTATATTTAGCAGCTAAATATGATTTTTGCAAGCCAAAGAGAAACAGGAATTCAGTCTCCAGATGCTGTTTTTGACAAGCAGCATCTAAATAGTTGCTGCCCAATGTCATGATAATGTTGTTGGCTAAGACAATTTCAGCCTGTTTTTCTAAAGTCATCACATAAAGCCAGATCTTTTTTTTTCATATGACATATAAAATACTTAAATGCATAATTGTGACAAAAATAAAATGGAACTTCAAATATTATAAGAAATTGATGAAGTGGCTCAGTTTTACTTTATTAGAGTTCATATTTAAAGTTATGCCCTCAAATCTGCCTTTCCTTGCATTGTAGAGGAGTTTCTCAAGTTTTATATAGCAAGTCTTTTAAAGGGGTGGGTAAGAGACTTCTAATCAACCTGCTTATTATTGATTATTGACACTCTTGGGAAAGCTGCTCCATCCTTGGGTATTTTCTCTTTTGCTGGGAATTGTCTTGACCACACAAGGTTGGATCCTCTACCCTACCAGGTGGAAGGCAAAGCGTGCTGGACTGAGAGGCAGAATACCTGGGCTCCTATATTTGCTTTAACCATTAATCTTTTCTCGACACTGGAGCAGATGACTCACTGCCACCTGCATAATGAATGGTTTTGGGCTGCGCCATCAAGCTTGGCACTCTCCATGATTAGCACTACCCTTTGGTGAGGTGCTTTTAAGAGAACTTAATCTGTGATACACACTGCCATGTGAAAAATGAACTTTCCTATGAGGCACTACGAAAATGGAGCCTTCCTAGACATGCCCTAGTTCAAAGCCAACAGGAGGGTGCTGAAGTCCAGGGCATCTCACCCAACTAGTTCCTGCCACCTCAGGGGAGTCACTTTGTGCCTCTGAATCTCAGAGGGCCTTCCTCATGTAAGTCTCAGAGACAAGGATACCTTGATCACCCCATTTTCTAGAAAACTCTGCTCTCCTAACACTTCACAAAAAACCTAAATCTTGTTTCACTTAGATATCCCTGGGCTGCCATGCTTCAGGTACGGAGACCCCATTTTTGTTAGTATGACCCAGTATTACTGGCTTTAGTTGATGTGGGGGTACCTGCCGCAAGTCATTCTGTCAAAGCCTTTCTTTCAGGTTATCATTTTTGTTGTTGTTGTCTTTGATGATTTGTTTTAATGTAGACCAGGAAAGCAAATTTTCATGAGAGATATGGGTGGTTTGCATCAAATGGTAGGGGTCAGCGCACAATCAGAATAATGTAGCCATCTAGTAAAGAGGGCTAAGAAGAGCTCTGTTGACTTTGAATTTCCTTATCTCTTTTTTTGAGGGTTGAAATAGTGGAATATTTGAAGAAACCCTCTCTTATTTTCAGTGAGAATCTTTCAATAGGCATTGCAATCAAAGTAGTTATGACTGACCGCAAAACCGTGAATAAGATCTACACTAATTATCTACCTACCAAAAATAAACCCTATTCCATCCCTCTCCCTCTCTCTGTTACAGTCCCTCTAGTCACTATTCTGTTTGTCTTTCTCACTTCACTAGAACATAAGTCTACGAAGAATATGGCAGAATTCATGGTATGTGATCCCAAGGTTACCTCATGAAAGATTATAAGATTAGATCATCATCTTTCTTCTTTCTTCCCTTGCCTTTCCTTTCCCCCTGCCCTGTACTATCTAAGGAATGTCCGTTGCCACTTCATGAGCTTACCTGTAGAGAGTATTCACATGAAGTAGCTGAGGCCTCTGGCCAATAGTCAATAATGAACTGAAGCTTATTAAATCCATTTTGTCCCAGAGTCCCGGATGTTACACTTGCCCCATGTCCTTAAATAGGACATGTAAAGGATATACTACATTGTCCTCGTGTCCTATTTATAGGACAATCTTTTTAATTAATAAAGGATAAATAAGTTCTATTTTAATTCACCTGTGTCAGTTTCATTGAAATATTTGCAGAATTGAAAACTTGGGACTTAATGAGCTGACGTTCATGAGCATGAACTGGGGAATAGTGGATCTTCAAGACTGAAGCAAACTTCACATAACTAAATCCACATTCAATAGCTTGACTACAGCCTGTTGAGAAACTCTGAGTCAGAACTACTCAGGTACATCACTCCAGTCTTGACCTCAGATATAAAAGTTGTGATAAAAATTGAATGTTTTAGGCTGCTAAATTTTGTGTAATTTTTTTGCACAGATAAATAATACTTAGTAAATATTTATTAAATATCTGAATTAAATTATATACTTACAAAGAATGAGAAAGCCATTTTAAAAGTTACTGAATTCATGGGAGCTTTATGTCATTATGTGTGGTCCCAACTTATGAATATGAAAAGAAAACTACTGTCACATAAAAGGTTTAAGAAACATATTATCTATGAACATCATAGGTATTAATAGCATACTTGAAAGAATTAGAAAATTGGCATAGAATATAGTTTATAAAATTGAAGTGACTCTGACTTAGGTTAAAAGAGAAACCATTCCTTTTTGTAAAGTGGTTTATTTTTTACATAGCCATGTGTAAATATTTATAACTTATATACTCACACATATGTGTATGTATATATTCATAGATTCCCAAATATTTGACTTACTAGTAGAAATCACATTGTTGAAGATAAAATGTAAACTAAAGTCTGAATGACATTAGATGAAAAAATATTACATATTAATGTTTGTTTTCTCATTAGGAAGCTATGTGGTTTCATTAAATCCACCTATTTACAGCTAAGTGCTTTTTCTTTTTTCTTTTTTTTTCTTTTTTTATTGGTTGTTCAAAACATTACAAAGCTCTTGACATATCATATTTCATACATTAGATTCAAGTGGGTTATGAACTCCCATTTTTACCCCAAATACAGATTGCAGAATCACATCGGTTACACATCCACATTTTTACATAATGCCATATTAGTAACTGTTGTATTCTGCTACCTTTCCTATCCCCTATTATCCCCCCTCTCCTCCCCTCCCATCTTCTCTCTCTACCCCATCTACTGTAATTCATTTCTCTCCTTGTTTATTTTCTCATTCCCCTCACAACCTCTTATATGTAATTTTGTATAACAATGAGGGTCTCCCTCCATTTCCATGCAATTTCCCTTTTCTCTCCCTTTCCCTCCCACCTCATGTCTAAGTGCTTTTTAAATACATGAAAAAAAATCAAGGCGCTTTAGACAAACTTCTCCAACTCGATCACATGATTAATTAATGAGTCAATGATCCTGATGAGGGTGAGGGGGAGAGAGATTTAGTAAATGGCAATACATCAATCACCAGAGAAAATTAGCAGAAAAATTATTGCTTTTCAGTAATTTAGGGAAGCTTTCATCATGACACCTGGGTTTGCTCTGCAGGGATGAATGCTCAGATTAGTTTGTGGTTTTGTGAGGGTATCTTTAGTTTTGGCTCAGGTGCTGGGCTGCCCACCTTGGGGGGGGGGCGGTGTCAGGAGATGCAGCAGTGATGGCATATGGATGCTTGGTTACTCATTTTAACATACATGGAGAAATGGCCTGCCACACTTTTGTTTGTGATGTTTCCTCTGTGTAATAAATAATTCTTCTTGATACTTAGATTCCTAATAAAATTGTTGTTGAATCCCATATGATTCTACATTCATTTTACTCATTCACTCATTCATCAAAAAAATTTGAGTTTTAGCCAGACTGTACTTGTGAAGCTGTCCTTAATGAGATAATGCTTCTCTATGGTTTCCTTTCACATTGTTCTTTCTATGTGCTCTAGGTTAGAGTACACACAGTGTCATTTGGAGAAGTCATTTTTTTTTAATCTGGGAAAACTCAGCTTGCAAGAAGATTCTACCTGGTTCTAACTAAGTATTTTACACGACAGCATGATAAGGAAAAACCTTACAAACAAAACTAAATGCCAGATGATTCCACGATGTAGAACTGGTAATTATTTAAAATTATTTAAAAATCACTCTTGTTTTCTGAACTTTGGCAATGTTCATAGCCAGTGACTGGATGCAGTCATCTCAGACTACTTTTCCCCCACCTTTTTTTTTAATGGGTTCAGTAAATACATATTAACTAACCATGAGCACAGTAGTGACCACAAGCAATGCTGCAGGCCAGTCCAGGCTCTCTAGGAGTACATAGTGCAGTTCTATTCATCATTCTTGGGCTGTGTCCTCATAGCTCTTTGGCATTGTGTGTTGGACCACTTCCTTCTTGGTTATGAGTATGGAGACTTCCAGGGCACATAGCTCTTGTTCCTTTCATAGGCATCACTGGATTTTGAAGTCTTTTACTGCTGGTTATAGGATTTCGGTACATGTTAGGATAGAGGATAGGTTCTTCTGGGTCTGAATTCTGTGTGTTCTTGACAGCTTCCTACAGCATGCTGATGAAAAAAGTTTTTCCATGGGCAAGAGAATCAGTTTACATGATTCCAATTATTCTCATTTGGGATCATCATTGTTTTCCCCTATAGTTAAAATTTTTCCTTGATATTTTCAGATTTTGAAGGTTTTATCTGTATTTTTCTGCTCTGCTTGTGATGGAAAACCATGTCCATTCCTAATTTAGTGCCTTTCATCAGAGTCCACCCAGAGGAGTGGGTGGCTATGTGCAGGGTGAAATGAGGGGACAGAGACTTGACCTGCTACATTTTTAGGATCTAAAGTACCTGTAGATGATCTGGCCTGCAAGAACTCTATAGAAAATTTTACTGTCAGGAACTCATGGCAATGGCTTGCATTATATAATTTTTAGATGGAATTTTTTTCTTATTTTAAAATTCAATTTTGAACTCTCAACATGTACTTCACAGGTTCTATGACACACAACATGGGGAACTTGACTCTTTTCAGATATAAAATGCAACAATAACCTTTCTTCTGCTTATAAAAACTGAAAAATCATTTAAACATCCAAATGAAGAAACACAAAATAGCATAGAAAATCATCTTAGTAAACAAATAGTTTTAAGAAATAAATATCTAAGCCATGTGTGGAACCTGGTCACTAATTCCTAGCTTTTAAACAATGGCTTAGTCATGACTTTATCCTTGATTTTCAATCAGTATGTTTATTAATTCACTGTGAAATATGTTTGAATCCTATCTTTGCCATAATTAAGAATAGGTTCCATGCCTTTAGAACAATTTAGCATCAAACACTCTTCAAACTGTTTCCCTCAGCTAATATAATGTGTTTGTTATCCTTCTTGGACGGTCTATTATTTGAATGGATGATTTTCTTTTTGCACTTATAAATATCTACTTTTAGGAAAACTGCACTGGAAACTCAATATCTTTGGTATCTTTTCTCTTCTGGGAACTAAGAGAAAAAATGAGAAAAAGGGACCATGTAGGATTTCTTTATCCTAAAAATATAGGATGATTATCTGTGGTTGCTTAATGTGAAATTAATTTCCATGCTCTTATTAAATATACTGCTCCTATTACCAGTTATCTCCAGCTAAATGTGATGATTCCTGTAGCTCGGATCATACAGTAACACTTCTCTTCAATGAGAAATATTCATCAACAAATTAATTTTTGGGAGGCAGTACCAGGGATTGAACTCAGGAGCACTCAGCCACTGAGACACATCCCCAGCCCTAATTTTTTATTTTATTTATAGACAGGGTCTCACTGAGTTGCTTAGAACATTGCCATTGCTGAGGCTGGCTTTGAACTCGGGATCCTCCTGCCTCAGCCTCCTGAGCCACTGGGATGACATGCATGTGCCACTGTGCCCAGTGACAAATTAATTTTTATACAATCGTTTGCCTTAGGATTCAATTCTCTTTCTTATATATAAACATAAGACAAAATAGTATCAAAATAATATCAAAATCTGATTTTAATAAAGATCTGGGTGAATTACATTTTAAGAACAAAGCAGAGAAAGTTAGTTTGTAGGAATAAATCCGAGAGTGGAGAAGAGAGAAGTCCTGTGCTTTGCAAACTCTCTCTGAAGAGGAAGGCTGAAAAGCATACAAACATAAGGGATGAAACCAAGACTGGGGACCAAAGTTGCTCCGAAGACACTCTCACCTCATTTTCAATTGTAAAGGTTAAATTTAAGTTTTTCTCTCCTGTTAAGTTTAAGTTTTGCTTTTCTGTAAGTTTAAGTTCTGTTTTCCTGGAACCCGAAACTTATGTTAAAAACAGTTACTTATGTTAAAATGTACCCTGATCCAACACTCCCTGACAAAACGCATGATTATTCTGTAATGGTTATTTTGTAACAATCGCACTCTCGCACCCTAACTGCCATATGAACTTCCCTGTTTAAACACTGTATAAAAACTCTGCTTAAGCTGTACTCGGGGCTCCAGTTTCTCTCAGGAGAACTCTGAGCCCCAGCATGCTGGTTCCCCGCCCCCCCCCAATAAACCCCTTTGCTTTTGCATGAGACAAGTCTCTTGGTGGTCTCTTCCTCCAACGTTTGCCAGACCCTAACACAATCTTTCTAGTGTCTCTCCATGGAATGACTTGATCAGAACCTCTACATAGTGACATGTGGAAAAGATTACAAAAAAACAAAAAACAAACAAACAAACAAACAAAAAAACAACAACATTGGTTTCTATTTATTTAGTAGGGTTGAATATTAAAAATTATAATAATGGAAATAGTTTTCATCTATTCAGTGAAATCACAATGATGTATCACTTACTTACTTCATTAAGTGACTACGGAGGCTCAGAGAGGTAAGTCTATGTCTGTGACCAGAGCACAAATACATGACTGACAGATCTGAGACCTGAGACCAAGTCCATCTGATTGCAATCCCAAGCTTTTACTCATATATTTTGGTCAGTCTCACATTGAAACTATGTGTCCAGATCCACTCACATATCCTTTCTTTGCCTGCCTTTCATTGACAGACTTGCTGAAATACAACCTGAAACAAAACATTAAGTGAATCTTTCCAATAATTGGCATTTGCAAAAGCAGTTTTTCTTTTAATCCCCTTTTAGACAGAGCTCAACTTTAATGTTTTAATTATACAACTTTCAAGTTCAATTCCACTAACTCTAAGAGTAAAACCAATGAATAAATCAGGAAGCAACATGACATTTGGAGAAAATCCAGTAGTAATAAATCTGTCATGACCAAGCAAAGGATACATCACATTAAAGAAGTAAACTCTTGATGTTTGGCCAAGTATCAAAACATGCAAATTTTCCTCGTGCTTCATTATGTATGTTTAAGAAATGGTGATGACATGGGCTATTTTGAATTGAAGGCTCTGCAAATATCCTTTTTTGGAATTGCTTCTTAGCAATCCTAAGATACTAGCAATTCATATGTTCATTTTAAAACACCTATGAATATAACAGATAGGTTGTACTTAAAATTTAACTTGTGGAAAATTTCTTTTGCTGAGAGGAGAACTAGGCTAGAACTCTGAATTTGTCACTTTTAGCTTGCTTGATATTCAGCAAATTATCAAATTTCTCTGAGCTTTGGTGTTGTCACTAATACATTGGTTAAAATAATATCTCCTCCATAAATTTCTTGAGAAGATTCAGTGAAATCATGAAAAAAACTGCTTTGCAAATTGTAGGCATTCCATTGTATCTATTTTAAAGAATTGCTGTGTAAATTAAGTGATATAATGCACATTGTGAGCACTCAACAAAGGCATACAACTCTCCTCCCTAGACATTCTTTTACATGTGGTAGCACATTGGACTTAAAATTCTTATGTACAGGCCATGTTCTTATGGAATCCACACCGTGTTGAAATTTACCACTCCTGCAGCTATTCATTCATCAATTTGTTTGCACATTCACACAAATACCTGTTAATTAGCCACTGGGTTCCAGGCACAATGCTAGATTTTTGGTAGTTGGATGTACAGAGGGGAATCAGATATAATCTTCACCATAAAAGGGCTTCATTTTAAGTATTTAATAGAAATTTTCATAGGAAAGGTATGTTATGGTTTGAACATGAAGTGTTCCCCAAAAGTTCCAGTGTTAATGCAAGAGGTGAGATGAATAGATTGTGAGAGTGGTAACCTAAGCAGTCCATTCTAGTTGGAATATATTAACTGGTGGTGACTATAGGCAGGTGGAGCATAGTTAGAAAAGGTGGGCCATTGGGAGGGTGTCCTAGAAGGATTCATCTTTCCTGCAGTCCCTTCCCCTTCCACTCTCTGCTTCCTGGCCACCATGAGGTGAGAAGCTTTTCTCTGCCATCAACCTTCTGCCATGATGTTCTGCCTCACCTTGGGCTCAAAATGATGGAGTCGGTCGACCACAGATTAAACCTCTGAAACCATGAGCCCCAAATAACCTTTTCCTTCTCCAAGTTGTGCTTGTCAAGTGTTTTGGTCACAGCAACAAGAAGCTGACTAACACAAGATCAGAATGGAGCTGAGCTATAAAAGATGAACAAATGCTCTCCAGGCCAAAAAAAAAAAAAAAAAAAAAAAAAAAAAAAGCAGGGACTTTCAGAAAAATAGCCTAGCTTGATAAAAATATCACCTGTAAAACCCCTGAATGTATCTAAGGGATTTCAATCTCAGTATGGCTAGAATGAAGGGTAGAAGAAGGACATTCAGTGCAATAAGCCCGGGAAAATAGCCCAGACTTACTATATTGAGGGATCATAGAGCAGATCTTGAAGGTTTCAATGTATCTTTGGCATGTGACTCACAGCAAAGGTATGAACAGATTAGATGATCAGAAAATCTTACTCAAAGCCAAGGAGAGGGTGCATTGGGTGTGTGTGTGTGTGTGTGTGTGTGTGTGTGTGAGTTGTGATGCAAAAAGAGCAATTGGACTAAAATGATCATAGTCCATGAATAAGAAGTTACTTTGGCTCCAGATATTTGAAAGGGGGGGGGTGGATGGAGGTTGAATATGTTATTTATGACTCAATTCAAGATGTGATCTCTGCAATAGTCAAGTTACGGAACCAGCCCAGGTGCCCATCAACGATGAATGGATAAAGAAAATGTGGTCTATATACACAATAGAGTTTTACTCCACCATAAAGAAGAATGAAAATATGGCATTTGTAGGTAAATGGGTAGAATGAGAGAACATCATGCTAAGTGCAATAAGCCAGACTCAGAAAGTCAAAGGTCAAATGATTTCTCTTATTAGGTAATAATTAGAGAAAAATAAGGGGGGGAGATGGGAGGAGGATCCCATGAAAAAAGAAAGGAAATCAGTGAAGAGAAGAAGGGGATTGATTGATGGGGAGGGAGAAAGGATGGGAAAAGGAAAGAACTGCAGAATGAATTTGATCAAGTAATGCTAGGTAAATAATGAATGTACCACAGTGAATTCCATCTTTATGTATACCTATAAAGTACCAATTTAAAAAATAAATAAAAAGAATGGTAGAGGAAGAGGAGCAAAGGGAGGGAGGAAGAGAGGAAAAAAGGAAGTACTGGGGAATAAAATGGAGCAAATTATATTCCCTGCATGTACAATTATGTCAAAATGAACACCCTATCAAGTATAACTGTAATGCACTAAGAAAATACTTTTTTAAAAAATGATGTGATTTCTGTGTGTGAACTGAGGGAAATGAAAAGAGAGATCTCTATGGTGTTATCTGATACTATTCATTAAGGGAGGAAGCCTGGGAATTTGGGGAAAACCGATAACTTTGGGTTTGGATTAGTTTAATTTATGATGCCTGGAAGATATCCAGGTGTGATGTCTGGTTGAGAACTGGAGGTGTGAGTCCCGAGCTTAGGATAAAGGTCTAAAATGCAGACACATGTTATAGAGGTATCAGTAGTTAAGTGGAATGCTGTGATCCAGGGTTAGTACCAAGAGTGAGTGCTGAATCCAGTCCCCTGCAAATAACCAGGAAGACACATTCAAAGAGGGAAGGGAATCAGAGAGGCCTAGGAAGGAAAGAGATCTGAGAAGCAGTCCAGCGATTCAGAACATGAAGAACTGAGATGTCTATTGGATAAATTTTTGTTTGTTTTTACTTCTCATAGACACTCATAGTTATTTCTAGAAGAAAGACTTACTAACAAGGCAGAGATGGTATGGGAGGTTTGTTTGTTCTCTATTCTGAGGAAAATCATGTCTGAAAATGACTGTTGTTCACAAGGAGCCCCATCTGCTTTGACTGCATGGTTAATTAGTTGCTCTATCACACACAGAATGTCAAAATTCCTTTAGTGTTGTATCAAATTGCTAAGGTTTGCACGATGTTCATGACTTTTCCCTATTTGCTAGTTCATTTTTCTCACCACAACCTTATGTCTATTTTATAAATGTAGAGATTTATCTTAAACAGGTTAAATGAGGGGCACATGCCCCCAGAGCTGGGGTAGAAAAACTGGAACAGAAACATGGTTTAACAGTTCAAAAAAAGGATTAGAGATACTGGTAATGGGAAGCCTAGTAGGATGGACAGTAGGACAGGGACAGTTGTTTTACATGCTGCAATCCATTTGGCACCTAATAAATGCTCAATCCATGTGAACTAATGCTCAAATAAAGCACCATGGTTACACACAATGCCATCTGAGTGAAGAAGTATAGAGTAAGTTTAGTATTATGTTGTAATATAGTTAAGTATCAATGAACAGAGATAGAAGTCTGTCAATATTCTAATTGTCATCAGACACAGTTTTAAGATCACTGCATTTATGCTTCATTACATGACCAAATCTTGTTTCTAGTGCTCTGTATTATCTCATTTACTCTTCACAACAACTCAGGGGCGGCTGATTCCAGAGGAGGAATTTTAGAGAGAGAGGTTAAATATCTTGCCCAAAGCTATGTAGACGTGAAGGTGATTTCAAAAACCCCAGAAAGAGGGTTTCTTGAAAGAGAGATTCTGAATTAAGAGTCTTTGAATTAACCATTAGATTATACATATTTCTTGGTTATGTCAAACAGACTTTTCATAATGTTTCTCCTTTCTTTGATCACATTTCACAGATTAATAAAGGAGAAAATCTGAATCATTTACAGCAATGTTTGTAGCAACTGAAGACCAATTAGCATCATCATATAAATAATTAATAATGCACTCAATCTTAGAAGTGACTATATTTACTCATATCTTACATCTAGATAAAAACTAAACTATCAGTGAGCTTTTCTCTATTAATAGACAATGTCTAGAGGATTAGCAAGAGGCCAATTCAAGTCAATAGAAAAAATTGAGAATGGTGGCAATTTCAGAAAAAGTATTATCATGCAATCATTGCTTTCTAAGTTATACAAACTTTCTCTTACCAGATTTAGTTATTTAAAAATTATCTTATATTCCCTATACTAATGGACAATATTAATTCAGGGAATATTATGTTTGTGCAAAGGTCTGTCTAATATCTTACAAATTGTTATTACTACCATGAAAGTTCTTTCTTTGATGGAAATGGTTAGCCTGCCATTTAAGGCAACATCAGCCTAAGATAGAAATCAGTTCCTGACCAGTAGGAATTACTGAAGAGAGGCTATGTGAAAAATTAAATAAGGTAAGGAAGAGTTTCTGTAAAGCAATAGACAAGTTCCACGGATTATAAAGAAAAAGAAGGAATCTGTGAATAGTGAATAGGAAAGTCTGTTATAATGGAGATTACCCTAATATTTAGACTTTTAAAATGCCATTAGTTTTAATGATGGTCAAGACCCTATATGGATGTTTAAGCCGGTGAGACAGATCAAATCTAATAGGTACAAATGTTTCTGTATATCAGAGCTAATTAAGGCAAGTCATTGTTCTCAATTACCATATCAACCCAGGAAAATATTGCTCTACATAACAAAGTTTTATACATCTTCAGATAAGTTAAATCAAATAATAACTTTTGTAGGAGGAGGTGATAGTATTTGACTATGTAAGAACTATAATGAGCAACAATTGCTTAAGAGGAACTTCATAAACAATACTGCTTTTGATTTCAATCAAACTTTAAAAGATATTTCCTAGTTTATTGTCTTAAAATTAGTCACTCAATAATATTTGTTGTATTAAAACACTTAAAGACTTTATAAATTTTTATTACATCCTCCTCTTAGTCTTTATCATCATGATTTATGAGATTTAATTGGTTTTAGAAGCCTTAATTTCCCTTTCATCATCTTAGTTTCTCTTCCATGAACACGTTTAGCTTCACTATTTGCTTCCTGACTTTAGAGATCAGAAATAGACCCACTATTCTAAGTTCAGAAGCCATATTCTTTGTTTCTTAAATAAGTAAATGGATCTTTCTAGAACATTCTATCCTATAAAGAAAGTTATCAGCCATTTGCTAAATATCTTTAATATGGTCCATTTCTTTTACACTGAAACAAATTCAGGAGAGTCATAGGAAATTTCAGTAACTCTAAGAAAATGCAACTTCAACACTGAGTTTGGTTTAATTCAGGCTACATTATTACTTACTAGAATTTAAACTGAAGTTTATGAGATAATCTCTTATTTCACACTTAATTAAAAAGGCTAGAAGACGGACTGTGAAGTGAAATCTTTAAAATATATCACTCAATGATTTTTATGATGCTAAAATGCCAATCTTATGGGATATTTACCTGGCTGTATGACTGGACAGAGCCTCAGCTATGAGCTATAATATTCTAAGGGAAATGCTGCTCAAAGAGTGTTAGAGGATTCTTGGCCCTGAATATTAAACTGAGCTAACATAAGGGCCTAATTATCAGTAGAATCCATTTGCTGCATGCATCCATCTATTCTACTGCCTTAAATGTGTGTGACTGCTGTCAACTCTGAGATTATATAACTTAATGAATTTTACAGGCTCACAGTTCCCAGCACAAAGTAGATCTCCTCTCTTCGTGCATTATATTGACAAATTTTTATCATGTATAAGGGGCTATATATAATCTATGTCTTAAAAGAAATTAGAGCTCATTTCTTACTAGAGAAGATGAAGTAGGTACATCCAAATTTAAAGTATATTAAGTGCATTAAAAAAGCATTAAAGAAAGCGGTGCAGTTCAAAGACAGAAATCCTCACCTAGAATTGAATAGATTCATGAAGCTGAAATCATTAATTAAAAGATGAAGAGAATTTACAAAGGCAGAAGGGAGGCAGTAGTATTTTCGGAGTGGAAGTAGCCTGAATAAAGGAGTCAAGGCATATTGAGTGAAAAGCGAGTCATTCACTTTACCTGGATGCTAGGAGATGAGTACTTGCAAGGTGAGCAGGAGCCAATTCCAGAGTAACAATGAATTTCATGCAACTTCTATGAGACTGGATGAAGAAATCCAGCAGTAAAATACTTTTGCTATAGATACTTGGGATAAAGAAGTGAAAGAATTGTTAGATAACTATGCTGGCAGGAAATTTTCCAGTGTGCAGTCTTAGAGATGTAGCTGTTGTATGACTGCATCACTTTATTGGGGTTCTTGTGAGCACAATGCCTTCTGTTGCAGGAGGGTGTCGGTTTATAGGGATGTATGGCTTTGTTGACTCTGTGAATGTGCATTTTGTTTTGTATAGCTGATTTTTATGTTTGAAAGTGTGTAAAAGTCTTCCTTCTGTTGTTAAAAAAGCAAAAAATAATGAAACACATTCCCCCAAACAAAAACCAAAAACTCATCTAAAATTCTTGGAAGATGTTGGAATGATCACTTGTATTCTTTTTGAGTAAACAAATAAATCTATTTGCTGATTCCCAGGGAAATAATGTAGGCTTTTGGTTCCAGCTCCAAAAATTTTTAAAGTGCTTACAAGTCATCCTTCTCATCCATATGACAAGAAAAAGCTGAACAACTGTTCCGTTTGGGGTTTTGATCTATCAGAGAACTGAAATCACAGGGGAAACAATAAAATCCAGAGAGTTCTAGCTGATTCCTACTTAATTTGGATCAGAAGCTACATAAATTGAGCTCTAGTAGAACAGAGGTTATAGCAGAGAGAGCTGCAAGACTCAGACTCTCACTGAGGAGCAGGACTTATGAAATCCCCAGGTCAACACAGGAAGCAAAAACAAGGACATCAGAGGAATTCAAAGCCTCTGGCATGTGCAGGTGCGCAAATATGGAACACAGCTCATCTCCCAACTAACCTCACACTAAAAGCCTATTTTCCTCAGCTCTTATTATCTGATACATTATGTCTAGCTTTCAACAAATTACGACAAGCCATCCTAAAAAGCCAAGAAAAAAAAATAAAATCCAAAGAGACAGAGCAGGCATCAGAATCAAACTCAGGTATGACGTGGATGTTGAAATTATCAGACCAAGATAGTCACGTTTTCCCACTATCTGGGGTCATTCCTCATTCCTTGAGGGATTTCCTATGCCATAGATCCTGACTCATGTCGGAAACACCAATAACTAGAAAATAAAATCCCTGAAAGCCAATATCTGAACAATTTATACATGTAGAAACATCACAAGAAGCAAATTCAGAAATACTGCAGAGTAATTGTATACTTGCTTCCCTGTACAACAGTTGTTATCTAAAGAAAAGGCTAGACATCCCCCCCTTCCCCCCCCCCCCCCGCAGGATAAGCCAGACTAAAGTTCTAGGATATAATCTTATAGAGTTTGCTGTCCTCAGCCCTTTTCTTAAATGGACAGGGTGGGCAGAGAGGCGAGAGGGAAGGAAATGATGCACTTGGCCTGTTGTAAAGCTGGATATGTCATCACTTTCAATGATTTAGAAACTTGAAACAAATACAGTTATCAACACATAGGAAAGCGTTTATATTTAATATCGTTTCCTTTGGAAGTCTCTGCTTTTCTAGCTAAGATTTGCCCTGCTGCGAGGTTGTTTTTGGTTCATCTCTGATTTATTGCAATGTCTATCAATCATTTGCCTCTTCTGTTCTAAGAAAAAAAAAAAGATCTTTTTTTTTTTCCCCCATTGATTTCAGGTCTATGTCAGTGGCTGCATGTAACACTCTAGATGATAACCTCAGCCATCAGAGACTGATGTACAGAGCACAATGACAGGAATTCAAGTGAGTGTGTAACAGAGCTTTTATTTCCCCAGAGATAGCTGTGTGGAAGACAAGGGAAATACACTGACGTTATTAGTGATGTATTTATAACAGTTTGTTCCCCCACCCTCAGTTCCATTGTTGAACTGCCATTGTTAGTTCCATAAAAATCACACTAGGCAGTTTCAAGTTTACACGAATGATTTATTTCCACACTTGCAAGGGTGAGAAATGGTCATTTAAAGCAAGCATTTACTTGAGAAAAATTTCAGTCAGGTCCCATGGGGATACAGGAAGAAGACTACAATCCAAGTCTCTCCTTATAAAGCCCCCAAATAATTAACTAAGCTTTTCTAAATCGTAAGATAGATACTGTATTAAAGTTAACTTTGCCTACAATTCTGAGTGTAACAAATTAATCAATGTGTATTTATGCTGGAGATTTATTTGAGTCCCTTAGTATAATGACCCACATAGAAAGTCATAATAGCACTAACAATAATTTCTTTGACCTTATACTGTGGGCACATTCATCTAAGGATAGAGGTTGTTTTATTAGATTTTCTATTGAATGATTGCCTCAAATTTTTAAAGACAAATTAAATTTGTTTTTAACTATGAAAATTTTTAGACATAGCTCCATCATACATATCTGGTAAATTTTTAGCTTTTTTAATAGCAATTAGAAAGGAGTGGTACTGTGAGAGAATAATTCATTGCTTTTATTCTAAAAATATCTACACCTTAATTAGACTATTTAATAATGCCTTGCAAGTCACGCTCAAATGATTTTTGTCTTCAAGGATCAACCAGTCCAATTTTCCCAAAAGTCTCTAATGTGATAGACAAAAATCTTCTAGAAAGGTGGAACAGAGATTTGTTTTTGATGGATGTAGATTTTTTTTATGGGTTCAAATAGGAATTTTAAATCTATAATCTATGGTGCTGTGGGGATAAAATGCTTATGTTTGGGAGTCAAAGAAACTTGGCTTAGAACTCTGCTCTAATAAAGGGACCTGGCTTGGACACCCACATAACCTCTGTGAGGTCCACATCTTATTTGAGCTTTGGGAGAACTACACAGTGCAGCCCTTGGCATGTTGTAAACTGGTCAATATCTGCCACATCCACAATTCTTTATGTCTTCATATACTAATGGTTTTTAAGGGGCTTTTCAAATGGATGAGAGATGATGAGGGTGTCTGGAATTCCCACCTGACAGGTGGCTTCCATTTCCTTAATGAAGTGGGAGCTTACCCAAGAATAGCTCATGGGTTGAGCATGAGATGAAGGTTTACAACAGTGGTTGTGCCCCTGACCTCATGAGCTTGGTATCTTTATTATAAGAATATAGATATTCTAGCTTCTTTTGTTTAAATGCAAGACTTGCATCAGTCAGTTCTCTACTTTCATAGCTAAGAAAACCACAGGCCAATAGTTGGTGAGGTGAAATTAATAAAAGGAGAAGTCAGAGTAGAAAATATACTTTCTTTATGATTTATATTATCACAAACACTTTTGTGAGAGATCACTGTACTGTTTTTCATTGTCTTCACATATTCATATTTTGCAAACGTTTGCGGCGCGTCTATCTTGGGATATTAATATAAATAAGATAGTGCTTATACGTATAAAAATAATTTATCACTTGAATTTTATAATTTTGTTTATTTTTAACATAAGAAGGAGGAGAGACAGGAAAAGAAGAAGGGACAGAATTATGCAGTCTATGATATTTCATGGTATGCAGTCACGCTGATGTGTCTCTTAGATTTGTCTTCAAGATAAGACTGATGACAAAGATGGAATTTAGATGACAGCATCCAGTTGCAACAAATTCCGGATGTGTTACAGCATTTCAGCTGACCCTTCATCCTTAGTGGACAGCCCTCAACAAAGACTGAACACAGCAAGGGAGGTAGGGCCAGACCACTGCCCAGCGCTGAGCTCTTCTATGGCTGTCTGTGATGGAACACTGTTGGGCTGGCTGGGATTTGGCACTGCAGTTTAAGAGTCTGTGTACTCAGTCTTCCTTCCTTCACACTCTCTCCTCTTTCAGGCTTTAGACCTGCATCACAGTCTACAGCCCCTCCCCATTTCTCCTGCTCCTCTTGCCCTCTATCTTCTAGAGACTTGTTCTATAGTAAATCTTCCACTTCAATTCAGGCTTGGAACTGAACTGATACACAGGGTTCTAATGATAACATGGAAACCAAGCAAGAATATCTCACTCTGTTTGGGGAAGTTAAAAAAAAAAATGACTGAAATAATGTTTGAAGTCCTGAAAGCAAGGTAAGAGCCATGTGGCAGACAAAGAGGAGATGGCAGTCCAGAGTTGGTTCAGCAAGGTAAAGGGCCAGATGCAGAGCATAGCATCCATTGGTAACTGCAGGTACTTCAGGGTATCAGGAAATGAGAGTGCCTTTGAAAGAGAGAGAGGGGAGAGTCAAAAGTTCACCAGATATATTTGATTGCATTATGTTTAGAAAGCAGCTGCTGATGAAGCCAAAAGGAAGCAGAAACTGGATTTGAAGAACTTTGTTAGCCACAGAATTAGAACCTATTCCACCATGTGACAGAAGTCTTTCTGAGAAGACTTTTAAAATGCTTAATCCTTGACTACTCCTAGACATATGTTGTTTTCAATTTTTCACCATTTTTAATCCTGATGTACAGACCAATTTTATGCATACTTTACATTATACTTTTCAAAATAAAATATTATTTAATTGTGGGAACTTTGTACAATACAGAGAAAAATAAAAATTATTTTTATCTCAGTAATACTATTAAATATTGGTCTATTTATCTTCACTTTAACATATTTTTATCCATGTCCTTTAAATTTATTTTTCTTTATTAATTTTCAAGAGTAATATACATATTATATTAATATGTAATATACATATATATCTATATATACACACACATATATATTTACTTATATATATAGTGAATAGTATGAGAGAATGAGTCTGTTTTACATATTCCTCTAGTTTGCTTTTGCCTTTTACTTTTGTTTTTGTTTGGGCTACCCAAAATCTAAACTATTACTCAATTAAATCTTTCAATATTTTCTTTTTAAAATTTAAACTTTAATTTTTATACTTAATTAACCCTTTCATAAATGTAACTATTCACTGACAAATCATTAATTTTTTCATTTTCTCCTGTTTGTAGCTTATTATACATCTTTCTAACTGCATCTGAGATTAATTTTGGTGACTTACATAAGTGAAGATGTAACTTAATTTTAGGGCATTTTCATCCCTAAATATAGTCTTTCTTTCTTCTGAAAACAATTCATTGCATAATCTTGTTGAACCAAATTTTAAGGAAAATCAAGTGTGAGTTAGAAGAAATCTGGTAAAACAAAAGCAAGAAAGAGACAGACTAGAAGTGAAGAGGTTCTCTTCCCAGAAAAGAGACTGTTATGGTGTAGATATTAGGTATGCCCTAAAAGTTCATGTCTATGAGCCAGGAAGCCAGCCCTCTCCAGACATTGAATCTGGCAGTGTCTTGATCTTAGCCTTTCCAGACTTGAAAATTGTGAGAAATAAATTTCTGTTGTTTCTATGTCACCCAGTTTATAGTATTTTGTTACAGCAGTCCAAATAAATGAAGATAGAAGCTGTAACTTATAGAATTTCTTGTCATGTGAAGAAATATCATCTGTATTAAGAGAAAAATGAAGCCAACAAGTAGAGAAATGTAGAGAGAATCCAGGTGACTGAGTCTCATTGTTCCTAAGTCTTGGCTGTACCCCAAACCTTCTCACACTTCGGTGGTTCATTGCTTCCTTGGGTTGGAGTAAATCAATTCCTCTTTTGTGTAAGGCAAGTCAAGTTGAGTTTTCTTTCACTTGTAACTAAAATGATCTGGTCACAACTAGATGCTTGTCGTTTTCTAATAAACGAAAGACAGAGTGAAGAGCGTGTTTTATTTAAAAGGGAAAGGATTTCAGCATGTTTATGCTAAGAGAGAAAGCCAGTTGAGAGTTGAAATCCAGTTAGGGATAGAGTAGAATAATGTGCGCAGGTGATGGGGAGGAGCCACTGAAGGCAAGAAGAGTAAAAATCTGAAATATAATAGAGAGATCTTTTGGAAAGAAGGAGAGACCCCTCTTCCATGCAGACAGACATAATTTATGGAACAGGGAGTTAGGGAATAGGAACAAATGCTAATGACGTTTACAGGTGATGAGAAAGGAAGTTGATGGAGGTCTTACCTATTGATCTTCACTTTCTCAGGTGACACTGCTTTGTGAGTGTAAAGATATGTGGTATAATTAGAAAACCTCAAAAGAATTCAAAATTTGGCATAGTTGGGGAGAGGAAAGTGAAGAGGAGGTGGTCAGGGGTGTGTAGACACACTGGGTGCATAGTGGATATGAGATGGTAAGTGTCTAGAGGCCCTGTGGATGTGACAGCCCTCAGCTGCATTGATTTAGATTTGTTATATTTAATTAAAAATTTTTAAATTAATCAACTTGTATTTTTTTAGAGCAGTTTTAGGTTCAGAGAAAAATTGAGTAGAAAGTGCAGAACCTACCCATATGTCATCATATTCTACCTCTCTTTCCCAGGCTCCCTCACCACCAATGTACCCCCAATTGAGTGGAATGTCTGTAACAACTTATGAACTACATTGATATACATTATTGCCCCAAGTCCCTTAGTTCATCTTAGAGTTCACTCTTGATGCTACATTCTATGGGTTTGACATGTATCTGTAAGAGGCTGCTGCCATCAGCAGCAACTCCATCTTACTTTATTCCTGTCCTCCTTCTCATTCTATAGATACTGCCTTTACTCTACATTCTGGGGCATCATGTTTTCAAGAATCAGCTGTCACTAAGAGATTATTATCTGTGGTCAAAATACCAGACTGCCTGACTTCAGCTCTTGGGAAATGCTGTTTTCTGCACGTATCCCCTAACTTCATCTCATATGAATATTTCCCTATCTTCCCAAAACCTGGAAGGAGTATACCTCCCTCCAGGTTTCTAGCATCCTCCATAAAGCCTACTTCCTTTTCCCCAACACTCATCTCTTGGGTTAACTTCTGAACCTGGATTTGATAACATGTCTACTATTGTACGATCACATAAGAGTAACTGCACTGTCCCCAAAGTCCTCTGTGCTTTGTCTGTTCATCCCTCTTTCTTTCTAAACCCCTGGCAACCATTAATCTTTTTACTGTCTCTGTAGTCTCCATAGTTTTTGCCTTTTCCTGAAAGTCATATAGTATTTGGCCTTTGCAGATGATTGGCTTCTTTTAGTTAGGAATATGTATTTAAGGTTCCTTCGTGTCTTTTCGTGGCTTGATAGTTCATTTATTTTTATCATAATATTGTATCCTTTGCACCACAGTTTGTTTATCCATTTAGGAGATCTTTTAGTAATCATGAATAAAGTTGCTGTAAACATCCTTGTATAGATTTTTGTGCCGATGCAAGTTTTCAACTCATTTGGGTAAATACCAAGAAGCAGGATACTTGTACTGTATGATTGGACATACAGTAAGATTATGCTTAATTTTGCAAGAAACCACCAAACTGTCTTCCAATATGGTTAAACCAATTTTGCATTCCCACCAGCAATGAATGAGAATTCCTGTTACCCTCTGTTCATGTCAGCAAGAGTTGATATTTGAGAAAGGTTTTGAGGGTAAGAGAGTATTTGAGGGGTGCCTCTGTAGATCACTGCTGGCAATGAAACCAGGAGAGAGTTTGTTGGAAGAAATGGGGCATTTGGTATTTGGATAAGGTGGAAAAGCAATTGAAAGAAAACACTGAGAACAAGCTTGTTGGGCACATGTCAAAGACTAAATTCTAGAAAAATCAGCATGAATGGGTGGACTGAGAAAGGAGTTTGAAGTAAAAAAGGTAAGAGGGGTACAAGAAGAGTAGTGTCAATGTTCTAATGTTCTCCCAAAAAGAGTGGCTGAGAAATATTTACTAAATTGCTTTTAGAAGTCATTCTAGGGCTATATAAAGGTTTTCAAAGTATCCTACTCACAAAGATTCCAAAGTTTTTTTTTTTTTTTCACAAATTTTGCTAGTTCTTTGTCTATTTTTGTAGCAGGCTCTCAAGAAAAAAAAAAGGTGATAAAGCTCATATACAGAAAGCTAATTTAACTCAATAGAAATTAAGATACTGTAATGTTTAGGGGTTATAGGATAAAATTATCTGGATGAAGAAAAAATTAATGGAGCTAGAGACTATAAGATAATGCAAGTGTGTTTTGAAAGTAGAAATCCAACTTTACCCTAAATCTTATAATGCTCTTGTCCTGAGGTGCTGTTTATCCTATCAAGGGGCCCTTGTATTGCTGTGTAGATTGATATTGTGCACCCTGCTACATCCAGATTTTCATGGATGTGCTATAGAGGCCTTGGCCCCAGGCAAGCTGCATTCCTTTGGGGTTGATACAAGCAGGCTTTATGGAAAGCATTGTACATGGGACAAAGGGCCCAAGTAAATGCTCACGGAGTCAGCCTGCTCGCCAGTTTTCAGGCAGCATCATCCTCTGCAGGCACAGGCAACTCAAAAGAAAGAAGAACAACCATCTTATATTTTTCAAAATCTTTCTCATTTGTTTGTCTTTACAGATACTTTGAAATAACCAAAAATTAAGCTCCTTGATACCCCTTAGCAACACTTCAAAGTGTAGAAGTTATTGAATTTGGTTTATATTTAATGCCAAGAACTAATTTTGAGAGAGAGCAAAGCAATTTATTATGTCCTTTCATTTAAATATTTAAATCACGAGCTTCTGAGTAATTGATCCTATTTAATTCATCCAATGAAGTAAATACCACAGGCCTATTAAGATGAAAGACATGCATTATAATGCTGTATTTTTAAGATTTAGATACATAAACATAAATATATATATATACATATAAATGCAAATACATTTATTTTTTATCATTCTTAATTTCAGTATCAACAAACAAACATTCAGGGAAATAAATCAATCTTATGTGCCTGTTGAAATAAAGATTAATGTGGTGGTGGTAAAGGCATAGATTTTGAATGATGTTGAAATAAGAGGCATTAGGTGGGACTTGATTGCGGGAATCTAGGGACCAAGTAATAGAGAATTGTATTTGAATGACTGTAAAAGGGAAGAGGGAAAGGAGGAGACAGATACAAAAATCAATTTGTAGGAAAAAAATTAGTTCTTTCCAAGTATCCTTTAAATTGGCATCAAGTCAAAAAGAAAAATATGGTATATTTCCTAACTTGCAGTGTGTGTGTGTTTGTGTGTGTGTGTGTGTGTGTGTAGTGCTGGGGATTGAACTCAGTGTCTTGCACATGCTAGGCAAACAATCTGCCACTGAACCGCATTCCAAGCCCAACCGTAGTATATTTTAGACTTATTTTATGGGGAATTCCATAAATATACAAAAGAAGATTGACTACTACAATGAATCCAATATAGCCATTACTATAGTCAGTGTTGCCCATATCTGTAGCTACATCTAGTTCCTCATTATTTTAATATATCATTTATCACTCCAATATTGTGACTCTTTGTTTTATTTTATGATAACAAACTTAACATGGGATCTATCCTATTAAAAAATTTAAGAACATAACACTTTATTGTGAAACTATAGACACTAACTTGCACAACAGATCTCTGGAACTTATTCATCTTGTATAATTGTACCTTTATACACATTGAACAACAACTCCCATGTCCCTCTTCTCCCATTTCCTGCTAACCACCATTCTGTTATCTATTTCTATATCTTGACTATTTTAGATGCAATGTAAGAGGACTCCTATAGTGTTTGACCTTCTATGACTGACATATTTCACTTAGAAGAATGTCTTCCAGATCTGTCCATGTTGTCACAATTGGTAGGATTTCCTTCTTTTTTAAAGATTGAAGAATATTCCATTGTACGAGTATACTCCATTTTTTTCTATCCTTTTATCTATTGGGGACAGTTGGGCTATTTCTATATCTTGGTTATTATTTACGCTGGAATGAACATGGGAGAATAGATGTCTCTTCGAGATCCTTTCTTTCTTTCTTTCTTTCTTTCTTTCTTTCTTTCTTTCTTTCTTTCTTTTCTTTTCTTTTCTTTTCTTTTCTTTTTTATCGACACCCAGCAGTGTAATTGCTAGGTCATATAGTAGTTCTAATTTTGATTTTTTGAGGAATCCCTGTACAGTTTTCCACAGTGACTGCACCATTTTACACGCCTACCCACATTGGACAAAGATTCTAATTTTCCACATCCTTGCCAATGCTTGTTATCTTCTGTTTTCTTGATAATATCCATGCTAACAGGAATGAGATGATATGTCATTGTGGTTTCAATTTGCATTTCCAGGATGATTAGTGAGGTTGAGCACTTTTTCATATACCTGTTGGCCTTTGCAAATATTTGGAGAAACATTAATTCAATTTCTCTGCCCATTTTTAAGGTTGGTTCTTTTTTTTTGGCTATTGAATTTTAGGAGATCTTTATATATTTTGGACATTGAACCCTTTAGAGGATATAGGATGTACAGGTATTTTCTCCCATTCTTTTTTGCTTTTTTATTTTGCAGATTGTTTCCCTTTGCTTTATGAGAGTTTTTAAAATTTAATATAATCCCACTTGTCTATTTGGCTTTTTTGCCTATTCTTTTGGTGTCATATTGACTATTTTTGTTTTGTCCTAGAAGTCAATGCCATGTACAAATGTATAAGTTCTTGTAGGCATGAAAATTCTATGAAGCCAGCAAGCAATACCATCACATAAACTTCCTAACCTTATTTTCCCTGTCTGTTATTTAGTGATGATAATAGTATCTATTCTGGAAGGTAGGTATGAGAGTTAAATTTTTAATGCACATGAAATTCTCAGAAAATATACAATGTTTGTTCAATAAATTTGAGTTGTTGTTTTCATTTGCTAGTGAATAATCCTGGTTGAAATGCCATGGATATAATATCATGGGTTTTGTGGTTGTTCTTTCATGCTTTGTTATATATTTGATGGGAGAAAACATATATTTTAGAAGCTTACATTAATTTAAGTAATTTTGAAGGCCTCAGATCACAATCTGGAATATCTGCTTAATAACAAGTAGAATGTTGGTCCTACAAAAAAGAAATCATGTAGGAATATTATAAATCAATTCACACCAAGGTCACCATTTTGTTTTTCTGTGTTGTTAGGGCCTGTGACAAATTCTTTTATGAATTTTGAGGAGCAGACTCAATTTTGGAAAAAAGTTAAAAGCCATGTGCCAGCCATTCAGTTGACTAGAGCAGTGACTGACATTTTGGACCAGTGATAAAGTGTGAATGTGGAGTAATGGAGTCTTAGCCCCTTACCCTATATTAGAATCAGCTGAGACATTTTGGAGACCACAATTGTGTAGGGTACCTATATGCCAGGGATGCATACTACAGTTGTTTGGGAGTAGAGATCAATATGTGTCTTTAAAAATACAGCTGATACTGATGGATAACACAGAGTGGGAACCACTGCTTTGTTAGTTTGGTGAACTTGGAATCCTCAGACTGAAATATTGGCATCAGTAATTTTAAAAATCTCCCCAGGTTGTTTCAATATGCAGCCCACACTGAGAACTTTTGCTTTATGTTAATGAGACCAAAGCAGATCTGAAGAAGTCCTACAAAGGTTTTAGGAAACTATCCAGCCTGAGGTGACTGCTGTGAGGGGAGAATGTCAAAATGAAGGTTCACATTCAAGTGCGTTTGCTCAGATACTACATCATCTTGCTTCTACTGCATCAGATCTGGGCTATTTGAGTTGGATGCTGTATAGAATGTGGGTTTACAAGACTATTGAAAATTGCCTGGCCAATGCATCATTCCCATGGTGGCATGGTATTTGGAGAGAAGGTGATAGTGGAGGGGAGGAAGGAGAGCACAATCTTCCACAGGTAGCTGGGATTACTGAGGTCATGGAGGGTTCAAAAAGAGTGTGCATAATGAAACTCCTATTCTTGGTGTCATTCTAATTAGGATCCCAGTGAGGGAGAAAGATGAGCATTTGATGTGACAGTACAGTTTGTGTCATTCTTTTCTGTCATCCTTCATCCCAGTTGGAAGTCATACAGATTGTGCCTGGTGTTTTCCTAAATTTTGGTTCCTGGACTTGTTCTCATGAGTAGTAGAAGATAAAGGACTAAAATCAGACAGAAAAAAATAAGCACGAGAGAATTTAGAACTTGATGAGAAATAATCAAGTGCCACTACTTCTGATTAAATAATTCATAACCTTCTCTTGCCTTGTCTTAGACTTCTCTGAGAATTCAGTGAGTGCTATTGGCCTTTCCTCAGAGAAACACACAAGTCTACATATACAAAAAAGGTTTGCATACCATTTTTTTTTTAACAGATCTTCTGGAGTCATCACTTGACAAGTCAGTATTACACAAACAGAAATAACTGGCTATGTCTTCCCAATGTCACTCTGCTATAGCTGTAGCTGTGTGAAGTGTCAAGAGTCAAGAATATTTCTATTTTTAATTTTTGTGAAATGTCAGCATGATAGATAAGTATGAATATTAGTTTAAAAATACACTTTTTTGGGGGGTATTCATTTAAATAAATCATTTCTTGAGGCAATTAGAGATGCCCAAGAATCCTGCCATTTTGGTATAGACAGAGTGATCAGAATTGAGAACAGGAGGAGAAAACAGTGAAATGTGAGAAGAAAGAGATGGGAATCATTAAAGAATGGTTGTAACGAAGGGAAGCAAGGATTGGGCAGGAATAGGAAAGACAGTGGATTGAATCTGACTTTACTTTCCTATGTACATATACAAATATACCACAGTGACTCTCCACATCATTTACAACCACAAGGGTGGGATCCTAATTAGAATAAGATGTACTCCATGTTTGTATAAAGATGTCAAAATATTCTGTCATGTATAACTAAAAACAACAACTAAAAAATGAAAATAAATAAATAAAGAAAGAACGGGTTATAGGCTTAGTAAGTGTAATTCTGTTATTGTCTGGAACTCTCGAGATTCTCTGATCATTTTTGTTCACGTTGGAGGTTCTGGCAATCTAAGTTACATTAGTAGGGCAAATCTGAATTAAAATTTCCCTTCTTAAGCATCTTCTGTCCCTTTAGATCCTTCTGTGAAAAGTAAGAACAATAAAGAATAGTCAATTTTTTTCTTTTAGTTCAATATTTATGTTTTTGAAAATAATGTGGCTGGAATTAGTACACATGTAAGAAAAACATGAGGGGGGAAATAGGAGTATTTAAATACTGAAAATATAACAAAAAAGAAAAGAAAGAAAGAAAGTAAGAAAGAAAAAGCCCCAACATCTATGGTCAAGCAAGTAATGGTATTTTTTGATTATTATGATTTTTCTACAGATCAGTAATAATCTACCCTTCAGGATATGGGATCATCCACTTTCCCCCAAGAGTCATTACAGTGTATGTTCCCCTGTTCCCAGCAACACATTTATTACACAAACTGTACTGTCACATCAAATGCTCATCTTTCTCCCTCACTACGTGTGAGCTTCTCTGTGCTTCTCCCAGTGCTCAGTAAATGCGTCTATTGAAGGAAATTGAATTTATCTGAACTAGATTTTAGAGGCAAATATGACGAGTTCTAAGAAGCATTTCTCAGAATGTTATTATTCATAATGTACGTAATGACTAAACTCGAGCAACAGAATGCTAATTTTAAATAAAAACGTGGGAGAAATGTCCCATGGATGTCCTTTTGAATACTTTTTCTCATAGTCTCCTAAAAATAAAACTCGGAACTTCTTTGACGCAATTGGTCTTTCTAGATAACCATGGATCTATCTGGGGTTGTTGTCAGAGTGAAATAATTTTTTTTCTCTCTCATATTTGTGTGTTCTCTAAGAACGTCTAAATGAAATGGTGACATTTGTGCAGTTTACTAGTTAGTAGTCGGCTACATATGTGTTGGAATAGTATTATGTAACCCTAAATAGTTTGAATTCCCAAAAGGACAGCAAGTATTTTTTTGGATGACATATCTTATTATTTAGGACTCTGAGGAAATCTTCTAAATAGTCTATTCACAAACAACTGTGACTTAAAAATCTTAGTTTATATTTTATTTTATTTTTCCTTTCCAACAAAGTAATAATTTAAAATTTTAACATCCAAAATACAAAACCACCTAAGTGGAAATCACTCATGACAACATTTGCTGAAGTCCCTGTTACTTTAGATAAGGGTCAATTGATGGATAAAAGAAACTAAATCTCTCTGTATAATCTCTTTTAGTGTCATTTTGGAGTCAGATACAATAAAAATACATGCAATCATGATGAAAAAAATGTGGTAGATACTATAGATTGATTTATCCAACTTCCTCTCCTCAACCCATTTAAAAAAAAATTTTTTTTTTATATCTCCTCTACAGAAGCTAAGTAAGTTTTCTTGTCTCTTGGGGCTAGAAGTGCGTGTGTTGGCCTATGAGCTGTAAGTAGAATCCTATGGCAGGTGGTGAACTTTCATTAGCATTATCCCTCTTCTTTCTTTAAACTTTGAATTCTCAAAAGAGGTGACACTTGTCTTATAAAACGCCAAGAGAAACAGCGATTGCCACCTGGGCATTTCCAGCCACTACATTTTTGCCTGCCATCAACTGCCAGTAGATTTCTTTCCACAAATATGTTTCCTTACCATTAAAATCCTGCATATTCAATATCTCTGCTTGAATTTCAAATGGCTTCTGGTCCTTTTTTTTTGTTTTTTTCAGTGTACGTTTACAATTCTTTGCTAAAAGCTCAGATTTTCTAGTTTTATGGTTTCTCAACCTTGCTTTGCTGTCCTCATTCAGGACATTCTGCCTGGATATTTACTCCTTCTCTGGAGTAAATGCAGATGCCCACTTAATATGGCAGTCTGTAGCATGTCATCCTTTAAGTGAGCTGTTTCTGCCTAAAGGCACCCTCTCCTCTCTGTTTCACCTCTGATACTTCCCCTCAGCCTCACTTGGGTGGTTCTTTCGGACTTTCCAACAACAAAGACAACCAAATTCATTTGTCATAAAATTGTGTAACCAAAAGAGTATACCATCCACAGGTTAAGTTCATTCCCTGAACTAATGAAGAATTGTGTCTGTACTCAGATAAAAGGTTGCCTGGTACGTAGTATTATAGTAAATTAATTATTATCCAATGAAAATATAACAATATAGATTTTTCTTCCATGTATTTGCATATATAAATAAATTATTGTTTTTTAAATGTGAAGATTAAGTTCATATGTTAGAAGCCTATGTCTGACAACTCTGTAGGATAAGTTAACATTGAGATTATTTGTCGCTTTGTTAAGAGGAAGAATTGCTATTTTCTCTGGAATTGGAAGGCTTTTATGTTGAATAAATAATAAAAACTCACCTTAATTCTCTTCTGTACTTACTTCATAAAATACTTAAAATATATGGTCTCGTTTGGCATTTAAGAAAAAACTTGTGAAGCAGATAGGATTTCTTGCAACTCATAGTTGAGGGAAATGAGTTTAAACATTCATTCATTCATTCAATAGACACTTGCTGAATTTTTATTTTATGTAAGCAGGAGGTCCTGTGAGATAGAAAACAGACACATTTTCTGTCTTTATATAATTTGTGTTTCCATGTACGTTGAACAAATAAATAAGAAAGTTAAATAGGTTTTTTAAAGTTCTGTGCAATAAGTAAAGGGAATACATGCTAGAGGATGAAGGGCATTAGAAAGTTTAAAATAGGCAATCAAGTCACATGGTG
Organism: Urocitellus parryii; assembly: GCF_045843805.1. Taxonomy (NCBI): domain Eukaryota; kingdom Metazoa; phylum Chordata; class Mammalia; order Rodentia; family Sciuridae; genus Urocitellus; species Urocitellus parryii. Next base: position 69,935,828 of record NC_135532.1, read on the forward strand.
AACTAGTCACTGGTAAGTCAGACCATACCCATGTCTTCTGCCTTTTGATCTCATGCAGTGACACATCTCACTGGCCCCTAAAGTAGGAGAGTTTTGTTTCAGCCCTGTGGCGCCAGGATCTCTATCAGTTGTATAACAGCAACCCAATTAGGTCTTCTATGTCAGCATCTCTCTTTTTAAAATAAATATATCATTAAGCATTTTTCATATAACAAGAATATTTTTGAAGTGAGAATAAAAAAAGTATTTATTTCAAAGGTTAATTCCGTAGCAAGGTCTATGGTGGAACTGTAAAGTTTAAAAGCTAAATTTGCATGCCCAGAATTGCTGTTTGCAAAGTCTACTTTTTTTTTTTCCCAACAGATTAGGGAAAGCAGCTGAGCAAAATGAAATTCCAGTATTTCTAGAGGGTTGTTATAACTGCAGGAGTTTGGTACAATAATGTCTATTTACTGGTCCCGACACTTGGTTACCTCCCTCGTGACCCTGTGGAGCCTGAGGAAATGCATTCTGCATGGTAGTTCGGGTCTGAGAAGGTTCTAAGAACTTGCTGACAATTATGCATTGTGTTTCATTATTTATCACACTGCGGGTAACGTGAATCTCTCTGATGTCCACTGCAGTCTGATCTGAGGCCCTGTTCACAAGGAAAGTCATGAGGAACCTTTATACTGCTTTCAAAGCCTTCCCCGCCCTCTCTTTTCATTTGATTCAGTAGGGCTAATGTGCTTATGATGGGAAAGTTCCATCCTGTTTTCTAGAGCTCGACTCTGTTTTAACCTAGTGCCTTTGCTGTATATAACATAACTCATGTTATCACAGATTTGGGATATTTGCTCCAGAAAACTAACATCTTCAAAGTGTAACTGAGCAGCCAGAAATGTTTCTACAAGGTCAGCTGCATTCCACCAACACCAGAAGCCTGCACATATCTGGTGGTGTAAATAAATGAGGCACATGACGTTTGAAAAAAATATGGTTTTTCTTGACCTGTGCAAAATTGATTGGAATGTTTTTCTAATATTCCAACTTGTCTTTCCAAACTGTAGATAAATGCGAAATTCCAGGACTTTTCAGAAACTCTCGTCTTGATTTCCTAAGTGGTTTGTGTAGCTTGTTAAGTTTACTTGATCAGGAGGCTTAAGAAAGAATATTTACTTTATTTATAACATTTCTAAGATCAACACTAGAACAAAATTATATTTATATGCATACTTACAGAGCTCAGGTTCTTTCAACTATAGAGTTTAAATTCTAGATCCACTGAAAAACAATGTTAAATGTAAGAAGTAAGGAAAGATTGGGCCCTGATAGCATTTTCTGGGTAAAAGCGGAGCTATAGAGTGTGTTCCTGTAGGTGGCAGCTGTGGATGTGTGGTTGCTCCCTACTAGCAGGAACTGGCTGAGCAGTCCCCTGTTGAGTAGAGGGAGAGGTGATAATAGTCTTTGTCTTCTTGTGATTGAATTTTAGGAGTTCCTTTTGTTTCTGTATATTAACCCTTTATCAGATCTGTGGTTTGCAAATATCTTCTCCCATTCTCTAGGTTTCCTTTTCACCCTGCTGATGGCTTGCTTGCTGTGCAGAAACTTTTTAGTTTGAAAAGTCCCACACTTTCCATTGTTCCTTTTGTTGCCCATGCTTTGGGTGTCATTTCAAAGAAATCATTGCCAAGATTAATGTCAAGAAGCTTTTCCCCTGTGTTTTCTTAGAGGAGTTCCCTGTTTTAGTTCTTCTGTTCACATCTTCATTCATTTTGAGTTAATTTCTGTGTATGGTGAAAGAGAAGATTCCAATTCAATTTTTCTGCATTACAGTATGCAGTTCCCAGCACCCCTGTTGTGTATTCTTGGAGCCCTTGGGGAAGATCAGTTGACTTCATACGTGTGGGTTTACTTCTGGGCTCTTTATTCTGTTCTGTTGGCTTGTCTATCTGTTTTTATGCTGGTTACATACAGTTTGATTACAGTAGTCTTGTAATATGGATTGAAATACGGAGTGACGATGCCTCCAGCTTTGTTCTTGTTCAAGATTGCTTTGTCTATTTGGGTTCTCTTATAGCTCCCTATGAATTTTAGAATTGTTTTTCTCTAAAACAATATCTTTGGTATTTTTACAGGAATTAAACTGAATTCTGTACATTGTGCTGGGTGTTAGCAACATTAATCCTTTAAATTTTAAATCCTTTAAAACACAGAATGTCATTCTATTTGTTTCTGCTTTGATTATTTCATCAGTATTTTATAGCTTTCACTATGCCAGTCTTTTACTGTTACCGCTGTTGACCGGTGACGAGTTCTTGCTCCCCGATGTTGAAGAATAACACCAAAGAAGCATGCCGAGGCAAGGCCAGAGTAGAAATTAGAAATTTATTAAAGGACAGAAGAAAAGACTTCTCCCGGAGGAAGAAGGGGACCCAAAAGGTGGAATCCAGTTAGCCGACAATGTGTTCCCCTTTTATAGGTTTGGTGAGGGAATGTAGGTGAGAAGGGTTTGGGACAAAGGAGTAATCTGGTCATTTCCGAGTCAAGTTTGCTGTTCATTAACATTTCTTTGGGATGGGCTATCTCCAAATCTGTTGGGGGCTGTATCCTGGGCTTCATTAACACTTCTTTGGGATGGGCTGTCTTCAAATCTGTTGGGGGATGTTCATTAACATTTCTTCCAGGTGGACTTTGGCTTAGGGCCTTTATTAACATTCCATGAGTTGTCCTGTTTTCCCTGAGTCATTCCCAGCATGGCCTCCATTTTAGATTTCACTCGGTATTAGACCCGATTTACCTAACTACACTGACTACCTAACTTTAAATCTGGCTTCATTACTTCCTTGGTTAGATTTATCCCTAAGTTATTTATTTATTCATTCATTCATTCATTTTGGGGGTGCATAAGTGGGATTTTCCACCCTGTAGTTTTCTTTTCAGGGAGTATATTATTGGTAGTTAAATCACTTTCTGAAATTGTGTTATGTTTGTATTAATGACACTCTTTCATAACTGTTTTCTTCAAATCTGTAGCCCTGGTTCCTAAAACAATACCTAGTACATGGTAGGCTCTTGATAAATGTTTGGTGATTCATTAAGGGAAGAACATCTGCTGAGATAAATGATAAAGGGAAGCAATATGGTAAATTCATTCAGGATGTTTGTAGCAAAGAGAATCAAAAGAAATTAGATAAGCAATGAGATGTAGAACAGGAAGAACGGTTCAAGAAGTTAAATTTTGGAACTAAATCAGAATTCATTTTAGACTGGGCTAGAAATAGGAGATCAACAACGAATTGTAGTCCTTGTTGGTCAAGAGTAAGGAGATCCTGTCTGAGACTTGAACAATGCCTGGTCCAGCTGAATTTAATTTTTTTTTTCTAAAGTCTTTGCAATTTATCTACTTTTCCCACATGAAAATTCATTTGTTCTGTGCATTCTGAGGCAAAAATAAAAGGTACCTTTTATTTATAATTGTGATAAAATTTGGAAAAGATCATATCTTTGGGTCTTTCTAATTTCTTGTGCAATTGCTTTTCTAAAAGGGGGTGGAGAGGGAAACGGGTTTCACTTTCTTCTAGTTAGTAAGGTAACTTTTAGAGACAGAAACAAGAAGCTGTGCGTGCAAGGCTGAGAGAGGATATATGGAAATAAATAAATATATGGAAATAAATAAGAATGTAGTAGAGACGTGAATGTGTCCATGACAACAGAGGATCAGGAAAGAGGTAACAAAGAAGCACACAAATTGGCAGCAAATTCTGAGGTCTGAAATGTTTCTTTTGAACAGAGGCCTGATAAAATGGAGTGACATAATAATAGATAAGGAAAAAAGTGACCAATAAGTAAACTTTTACTTACCAAGAATTTTAAAAAAAATTTTTTTATTTGTTCTTTTTAGTTACACATGATGGTAGAATGTATTTTGACATATCATACCTACATAGAGTATAACTTCCCATTTTTGTGGTTGTACATGATGTGGAGTTACACTGGTCGTTTATTCACATATGAACATAAGAAAGTTATGTCCAGTTCATTCTACTGTCTTTCCCATTCCCATTCGTACCCCCCACCAAACTGGTGAGCCTCCTTTCCCCTCCTCTACTATTGTGAGGCAGCATCCGCATTTCAGAGAGAATATTCAGCCTTTGGTTTTTGGGGATTGGCTTATTTCACTCAGCATCATAAGTCTCCAATTTATATACCAGAAAATGCCACAATTTCATTCTTCTTCATGACTGAGTAATAGTTCATTGTGTATATGTATCACATTTTCTTTATCCATTCATCTGTTGAAGGGCACCTAGGTCAGTTCCATAGTTTAGCTATTGTGAATTCAGCTGCTCTATAGTATGCTGATTTTAAGTCCTTTGGGTATATGCTGGGGAATGGGATAACTGGGTCAGATGGTGGTTCCATTCCAAGTTTTCTGAGGAATCTCCATACTGCTTTCCAGAGTGTTTGTACCAATTTATAATCCCACCCGAAATGTACCTTTTCCCCCACGTGCTCTCCAACATTTACTGTGACTTGTATTCACTTACAAAGAATTTTAAACTATATTTTTCTTTAATTACATTTTCCTCAAAATGCAATGAAGTTTTTTTTTTTATAAGGTAATGTACATATAGAAATTGGTGAAAATACCAATTGAAACTGTTGAATGAAATTATATTAGAGTCTTTGGAACACTTTGGGGATTTAATTAATTTTAAATGAGTAGAATAACTGTAGACATGAGGGTTCTTCCTTTAGTTTGTGCCACAGTTGGGAAACATGTCTCAGATGACTTTATCAAGGGAAAAATTAATTGGTTAGCTCAAAATGAAAAACAGTAGTTGAAAGGATAAACACTTTGGAGATTTAAATGGCAAGTTATAAGTTAAAAGTCAGAAGAGGAAAATCCCATGTATTCTAGGTACTGGCGTATTTTAGAAGCCGAGTGTGATTGAGGAACTGGTGTTTAAATAGCTTCTGTGAACTTTTAAAGCTATGAGCTTTGGTACATTCCCGGGATGACTCAGCATGGGAAACTGAAGTCAGTGTAAGCATGCAATGTGTTGTCTCTGAGAAGTTGGCCCACGACTGAGCTTCATGGAAGAAAACGGGGATCATGGAAGACACTTAGTGTCTGAACCGGAGGAAATAAGAAGGATATGGAAGAGAACTTCAGAGAAGAGAACCCTGTCACAGGGAGCTAGTTAGCTATAGGAAAAGTTTTAGATCATCAATGACATACATTGTTGATATCAATTACTGAAGTAGAATGTACACAGGTATCTAGGACTACCTAATATGATCAGAATAGAAAACCAATTGTAAAATCAAGAGATTTGGGGGCAGGAAGCGCGAGTTCGAATCCCAGATCTACTTGCTTGTTTTTATTGAGGTATCCCTGCAAAAAGCTACATAAGGGACAGTGCAGTTCAGTGACGTTTCACAAGAGAGGTATATACATGTAAGCAGCACTCACTGAAATGAAGAATCAGAATACTAGCACCATCTCAGAAAGTCCCCTTATAATCTTCCTGTTACTGGCCCTCATTCTCCAAATTTCCAACACTTCCAATTCATTTTGCCTGCCTTATTGTTATCTTATATAAGTAGAATCAATCAATATATATATACTCTTTGGTATGTGGTTTCTTTTCCTCAAAATTATGTTTGTGTGATTCATATAAGTTGTTGTGTCTAGCCACAATTTGATGGTTTTCTTTACCTAATTATGTCCATTGGATGAAATACCACAGTTTATATAATCTAAACTTGATGGGCATCTGGCTGTTTCCAAGTTTGGGTTAGTCTCAATAGTGTTACTAGGGAACATTCTTGTAGATTTTTTTTTTTTAAACATCTGAGTATGTCTGCTAGGGAAGCCATAAGAAAATAGCCATGACAGACATGAACTATCCCAGAGTTCTGGAGGATGGAGTGGAGTCCCAGCTTAAGGAGTCAGCAGGTTTCTCCAGAGACCTCTCTCCATGGAATGCAGATGGCTGCCTCCTCACGGGGTCCTCAGACAGCCTCTGCATTCTGGAGTCTCTTCCTCCTTGTAAAATGACAGCAGTCATATTGAATTAGAACTCCATCATTATTATTTCACTTAATCTTGATTACCTCTTTGAAAGCCCTTATCTTCAAATAAATACATCCTTATTGGGCATTAAGATTTCAACATGTGAACTTGGTAGGTACGAAATTCAGCCTGTAATAGCATTTCTGTGGATTCTGAATTTAGGAATAAATGCTAGGCTATTAGATTGGGTATATTCAGCTTTAGTAGACCCTGGCTGGTTTCCAAATTGATTAAACTGATTTGTAATTCCTAATAGCAGATGAGGTTTCTAGTTGCTTTGTGATCGGGTAAATATAGTATTGTCTTTTTCATTTTAGTCATTCTGGTAGCTACAGAAATGGTATATAATTATGTTTTAATTAGCATTTTCCTGATGATTATTGAAATTTAATACCTTTCATCTGTTATTAGTTACTTGGATATCCTCATTTATGAAATATCTGTTCAAGACTTTGGACCATTTTTAAATTTAATTATTTGCCATTTTCTTATTGATTTGTAGATGTTCTCATGTGTCCTAGAAGTCAAATATTGTTTTGTTTTTTTAAAGTATTTTTGGAGGGCACTAGGGATTGAATCCAGGAGTGCTTAACCACTGAACGACATCCCCAGCCCTTTCTAAGTTTTTTTTTTTTTTTTTTTGAGACAATGTTTAGGGGCCTCACTAAATTGCTGAGGCTGGCTTTGAATTTGCCATCCTCCTGCCCCAGCCTCCAGAGCTGCTGAGATTACAGGCATGGGTCAACATACCTGGCTCAAATATTGTTTGTTGAATAGTGCATGTATTGCCTTTTTAGTCCTTAATTATGTCTGATTAATATATATTCTTCATTTTAACAGAGAAGGTTAATTTATAAACTTTTTTTTAGATGGATAGTGCATTTTGTACCATCTTCGTTAAAGTCACTTTTGCTTGTCTTAAGATCATGAGGAATTTTTTGTTTTTTAAAAGGTTTTGTTGTTTTACTTTCATATTTAGGTCTCTTAAATGTGATCAAGTAGTGCCTTCATTCATTCCTTATGTATTTTTTCATGAGTATTTATTGCATGCTTCTTGTTTGTCCATCAGGGCTAACTTCATGCTCACAAAAACTAGGCAGAGTTTACTCTAGAGCAGCTGACAGTGCTGGGTAAACAAGCAGGGTGACAAGCTGCAATAGAGGGAGTTGGGAAGTTCTACAGAAGCACTAAAGAAGTACATCTGCCCTGATTCCAAGAACCATGCTGAAGGATTATCAGGAGAAGTGCAGAAACCATACTGGGAAGTGGTAGCAGAAATAGGACAATCATTTCATGAGAGGCCATAAAAACAAATTGGGACAGGATAGTGTGAGAGAGAATTTGTTAAAAATATCTTTGAACTTTCAGTTGTAGCAAATAAAAACCCAAAAGCTCCTCACAGAATCCCATCACCCCAAGTTTGTGTTACTTTAAACTCAAGAAGATAGAGACTGGGAATACTGTGTGCTCTCCTTGGCCATGATTTAAGGAGTTTACAAGGACTAGGAGCCATAAACATGAGTAAACCATTGCTCTCCTGCAGGCTGGGGCCACAGAGGGGCCTGTTTAGGTCACCAACAGGAATTTGTCTGGAAGCACTGGGATAAGACCTGAGACCTAACCAACTCCATTATTTATTTACAAAGCTGCTGTTGCAAGTATGGATTCTTTTGTTTTCCAGAACTATAAACAAACTTCTGCTCTGTCTGTTGGCATAAAAGATAACACTGAATTTTTTTGTTTGTTTTTAGTAGACTGTTAGGAGTAAAATACAGTTTGATTTAGGATTTGTGTTCATATCATGCATTTTCTAAGGGGGTTGATGGTGACCATTTACATTGGGATAGTCAGGACATTTAAGCAAATGTTAAAAACTAAAGTAAGAAATCAAAACTACACAGAATTGAACAGTGAAGATGTTTATGTCTAATCCAAATGAGAGACAAATGGATATAGTAGAAGAAGTTTTAAGCAATGAGTCAGAATTGGGCTCAGTTCTCAAAGGTATTAGCAGCATTATCTTTTAGGCTCTCAGGTTCTGATACAAAGTGTTCTTATATAAAGTATTTTTAATTTATCTAGCAAATCATGTAACCATTTCATTCTTAAAATATGATATAAGTGAATGAATTCATAGGAAATAGTAAGTTTTAGGGTCTCTCTCTTGATAATTTTCTCACTCTATTTATTTTCCTTAAATAAACTTCAACTCTTCTGTGGGATAAATTTTATTACTGCTATTGACTCCCAAATCATAAGTGCATTCCAGATCATGCCGTTGAACTCTAGATATGGATATCTGTATTTCCACTAGACATCACCAATTGTATATTTCCGCATTTAAATCCGACATGCCTAATCTAAACTGATTGAATTTCTCTCTCTCTTAACTGCTTCTCCTCCTGCCTTCCTACTTGACTTAATGATGTTCAATGACTAACCCACTTACTCAACATCAAGTGGATCCCAGGTTCCTGGAGATGCTGTCTCCTAAAAACCTCTGAGAAGCATTCATTTCTTTCTCTGTTCATATTCCCATAGTCCTTGATTAGGAAGCCTAAAATGGCCTGAACAGCTCTAACAGCCTTTCAAATAGATGTCCCTGACTTCAGAATATTCCCTTTGACTCAAATGCATTGTTTCAGAAAAAAAAGATCTTTATAAAATCTAACTGAAATCCCACCACTCTCTGCCTAAGATTTCACATTGTCCCAAGTATCACACACAAACCATTTAAGAAGGTTTAACATCTCCTTGAAGTTTTGTTCTCCTTTCTAGACTCCTTTCTCCCAGCAATTCTATCCCAAATTCTACCTCTAGCCGGACTGAGCTACTGTCCTTATGCTGCATGCCCTATTTGTCTGACCTTGAACCTGATGTTCTCCTTACCTAAATGATTCCTTTTTCCAAGTAGCACCGAGCTCTGTTGTTCACATCTTTGCCTCTTTGCCTGACAATATCCTAATCACCTACACAGGTTCAACTTAGAAATCATCTATTTGAAGACATCTTTTCTTTCTCCTCTAGGTCCTCTGTATGACTCAGCCACTCCCCATCCTTATTCTCTTGTAGTACATTTCTCCCCGTGCTGTGGTGCCCATTAATTGTGTGATTCCCCCACTAGATCAGAACACTTGGGGAGTACATGAATATCTACCTTCCTCATTCACATTCATTCTGTGTCTATTTGCCTCGTTCAGAACCAGATTATTTATTGATAAACACATATAAAATAAAATTATCATGTCATAATATTAAAATGCTACAATAGAACTTTAAATGAAAAGTCATAGAGGCTGAGATGCTGTAGAATTTAACTATGACTGTGGGGTGGAGACAAAGGGACCCATGGAGACACTGAAGGAGGGGAGTTCTTGTAAGACTTCAAAACAAAAAAGCTGTTTTACTTTTGTATGGGATTTCAGGAATGAACCATAGCTCAGCCCTTTCACTACTGCTATGATACATACTCTAGGGACAATGATGAAAGTTGGGACGTGAAAAAGGAGACTTTTGGGAAAAAGTCTTAAAATTTGGTGTATTACACAAGAGGATATGACGTATCTCTCCCAGTGAATAAAGTTCTACAAAAAAACATCCAAAAAGAGACTGTATCTGCTTTAGCAATTGAAGAGGTAAGTTTGACTTACCAATATTGGTGTGCATATTTCATTAGTGCTGGTGATAAAGACAGTATTATTTTGGTTTCTACAAGGAGAGGGTGTTCTTATCTTTTTTCTCTTCATTTTTTACTCCCTACAGTGGAAATGTTCCTATAATGCATTAATTCCTTCACTGCCTTTTAGATGATATAAATTTAAAAAATTGTCTTGAGGATCTGGTATTATTTGAAAAATGAGCATGCACTGCTGTAGTGTATGGTAGTGAACTTGTATTGCTCTACAGCTCTGGATCTTTCTGTTTCTGCTTCATGTTGCCTCACATGATTCTCAGTTTTGTGTCTCACCACCTACCTCCATCTGTCTCCTAACACCATTTTTCCAGTTTCCTAGCTAATCTACTTTGGGTAAATAGATTAGATAAAGTAAACACATTATGAGTGATAATATAAATAAGTATTAGCAAATATATCTGTGTGACGACAGGATTTACCAGATTTGGGCAAATTACTTGACCACTCTGCCCCTTATTTTTTTTTTTTTTTTTTTTTACCAATAAAATAGATCTCATAGGAAAGAGTACCATGTCCTGTTGTAAAGAGAATTAAATAAGCCAAAGTAAATAATCTCTCAGAATTGGCCTGGTATACAGTGAATGCTAGGTAAGTGTCAAATTATTACTAATTTGACTCTGAAGTAAGAATTAGCAAAACAAGTGAGAAGTGTTATTGTGATGGGTCTGCCAAAGTATTTGGGGTTCTCAGAGGGCTTCCAGAGTTGCTTTTGGGGCTGCATGAGAGGCTTGGGGTTGAGTTGCTGTAGTGTAGTTGCAAGAGAGATGGCTCCTCAGCCCATAGTACCTCTGGACCTTCCTGTCTTTTGTGATCTTCTATATGAGACTGAGCTCATTAAATCTGAAGTGCTGAGTGTGAAACATGTTACCACCGCCTCAGGCTGCAATGGGAATTCTGTGCTTTGAGTAGAGGGACTGAGATGACTGCCTTCCTAGGGGATTTAGCAGAGGGAAAAATGGAGACATCTTGCTATGGGCAGCCATTAGACCCTGGCTGCTGGCCACCACAGTTCTTCAGTGTGACCTTAATTTGTTGTCCAGTTTTTATCAGCCTTCAGTTTCTATGCCATTGTGGGCAAACTGGACCCACAGTGACACCTGGTGAGCCAGTGCACTCTGCAGGTCACTACCAAGGTTGTGCGCTTTATGAGATGCTGCAGGACACAATACCTGGTCCAGGGTGCTCATGGGAAGAGGCATGCTTGGATCTGATCTGCATAAATACCAGTCAGAAGGCAACCAATCCTCCCACCCCTAATGCTTGGAGCACACGTGCTCACCCCACTTTCATAAAGACATTTATGGCCTTTTTGGGGAGCTTCTAGGGCAAGAGCTAAGGTGGTGGCAATGGTGGAGGCAGTCAACAACCTGGGAGGGAGGGAGTGATCATCTAGCTCTGACATCTCAAGGTCTTGCCAGAGACCCACACAGTAAGAAGTAAGTGTGTTTGTTTGTGCTGGGAGCAGAATCCCCCTTCTCACCCAGAGAAGCCATGAAAAGGAGTAGTTCTCCCTAATGCACTTCAGAAAATGAGATTGCATTACTTCTGAAAGTTTGCAGCATTTTAACTTTAAGCAGGTAAGCTTGAATATTATAAAATGCACTTTGACATTTTAATTAATTTAATTTTATCACGAAAAAAAACCCTACATACCCATAAAGAATGCTTAATGGATTAAAAGACTGTATTTTTAGGGCTGTCTGAAATTAGAATACTATAACTCTGAAATATTATCTAGTTAGAAAATAAAAACTAATGCTTCTGCAGTTGGCCTTTGACTTTATTTTGGTTCTGGATTAACGGTACTATATTCTTTGCTGCATTTGAAAAATTGCCTAAAACATATCCCTTAGCCAGGTTCTGTGATGCACGCTCACAATCTCAGGCAGGAAGATAGCAAGTTCAAAGGAACTTAGAAAGACCCTGTCTCAAAATAAAAAATAAAAATGTCTGGGAATGTGGCTCAGTGGTTAAGCACTGTAGGTCAATCTCTGGTACCAAAACCAGAACAAAACAGAATGAACAAAGCACCACCCTGCCCCCCGCCAAAAAAAACATATCCCTTTTTTTTGTTGTTGGGGGGGGGGTGAAGGGGTAATGGGAATTGAACTCTGGGGCATTCAATCATATTAGAGACAGGGTCTCCCTGAGTTGCTTATTGTCTTCCCATTGCTGAGGCTGGATTTGAATTCACAATCCTCCTGCCTCAGCCTCCCAAGCCACTGGGATTACAGGCATGCAGCACCTTGCCCTGCCATATCCCTTGATGATTAAATTCACTTGTATGTTATCACCATAGCTCCTGAATAAGAAATTTAATTTTCTCTCCTTATTTCAGTTTGGTGTTTTGACATATCCCTAGGTGGTCCTCTCCAGAGGCAGGCATTATTTGTCTATCTTTCCTATCCAGTGCTTATCACATACTTTTGCTTAATACATGTTTCTTAGTATTTACATATAATCAGATGCCTGGGTAGCATTCTCAAATATTGTTTCTCAATGTTAGTTTGGAACACTGGGAAAAATAATAGCATTGGGAAAATAAATTTTAAAGTAAAAAATCTTTAAAATGCGTATAAACATCCCCAAATAAGGTTCTCAAGTACTCCTACAACAGGATCTTTTTCCATCTCTATGGTTTGACTTTAGAGTCCACAGAAGCTACCACAATTGTGCACCCACCCCACCCCCCAGTGCCACACTTTTATTATACTCCTGAGAAGTTAATGAAGAATCTCTTCCTTTTAGAAACAGAAATAAGCATGCTACACATTTGTACTTTTAAAAGCCAGCAAACTCCAATAATGTGCCATAGGTAGATGTACATGAGAGTAGAATTAGCAGACCTTCCCTCTGTGTCTACTGCAGCCATGCTCCATCTTTGCTCAGTTATCACTAGTGTACTACAGCTCCTGCCAAGACAGGACAGGGGGAGGTGTGGGCTGACTGGGTGCCAGTTCATCCCCTAGACATGAATGAGAATTCTTTCCCATCAGGAATTGATTGGGTGTGTTTAAGGCCACAGCGGACAGTGACCTTTTCTGTTGTTATGGCTACATGGTGCACACCCCCTCTCCAGTACTCTTAAGGAGACTCAGAACACGAGCAGAACAATTACAACAATGGATGCACACGACTGTGTCAAAACAGGTACATTTGAGGATTTCTCCATTTATTCTCTTTTAAGGTTATTTCATGTGACATGACGTCAAAACTGGCATCAATAGTTTAGAACAAGAGGCATGGAAGAGGGAATGGTGGAATTGAATGTTTTCAAATCTACTAAATGGGAGAAATGCCAGAACATTTGTTTTGCAGTTGCTAAATAAAATGACTGCGGATTAGCTTGAAGGAAAAGAAAAACCTCTGAGACACACCTATTTTGCCTGAAAGGCCATTATCTATTTATATACTTGCAAAAGCTATTGTCTGCTAAATTTAAATAGCAAGAATGCCAGGAAAACTAGGTAGCATTCTAGCTATTGAAAATGGGAAATATTCGCAACATGTTCTTATGTTCATAACATTAGAGCACAAACATAGTCTCCCACTTCCCTTGTCTTCCTTGACTTTGCAGCCACAGGAAACAATAATAACATATAATTTTTACTGGAGTATATGCTAACTTCAATGACATTATGCACAATTTAATGAGTAGAAAGTAACCAAAATACTACTAAAGTCATCTCTATAATCAAGAAATTAAGAAAAAATCCAGTTCTGTCCTGTACTCATCTTCCATGGTGGTCCAACTAGGTACTTGCCCATGGTGATTGTTGACGGAAAGTCCTTTCATTTTTGGGGAAACCACAGTCACTTGCTAATTTTAGCTGTAAGAACTGCTTTTCCACCCCTCATCAGAAAGCTTAGGCAGAGCTCCACAAACTGTATTTTTTCCTGCTTGTCACAGGTTTTTTAATCTACTTAGGGAATAGGAAAAATGCAGGAGTCTACTTTGAGGATCAATCAAAAATCCTTTTGAAACTCTGATTTGTACAGAATGAGTGCTGTCAGAAGAGAGAAACAAAATGGAAATTACAAGGATTGGGGGTTTTCCTCTCCTTCTTCAGCACAAAGCTTCTGGGCTTACAACCTTCAAAATTCCATTATGAAAGTAAGATGACCACATTATTAAAAAATGAAAATAATGCAAATATTAATTCATGTTCCCAATAGATCACTCCATGACTTTGCTTTCAGGTTGAAAAATAGCAATTTAAAAAAATCATGTCCAATTGAGAAAAAACATAGAGTCATAAAATAAGAGCAACACAGGATATGAACTTCACTGAAGCATTTTGAAAAAGAAAATTAACAACCACTGCTTTATAGCAAATATCAGATCTCATCAGCAAGGTAGAAAAGTAGGGAATTATCTTTGAAGAAGTCACAGGCAGACTGGCACAGTTAGTAAGAGCATGGATTTTCTAATCAAATTATCTGTTTTTGAAACCTGACTGTATCACAGAATTCTGATAAAACTGCATAAGATGGCTCTGTTTCCTTATCCATTAAATAGTAAGATTCAAGGTACCTATTCCATCCATTATTTTTAGACCTTGATGAGGTAATATTGGGAAGCACTTAGAAAAGATTACAATAGTATTCAATACAATTAATTATTATTACTCTTCTCCACTAATATTTTTAAAGAAATTCTAACCACAAAGAATAGTAATTGTATTTCTAGTCTTTGAAAGGCTCATTAAGTAATAATGAATAATACATTCCTTTTTGAAGTGGGAAACCAGATTTAGTAAATCAATTAGAATCATTGTGAAAAAATGTGTTTCGGAATTAAAACTCTTTCAAAAAAAAACCCTGTGCTTTTCTATGTTCTACACTATCACTTGAAAGGGGGTCACTGTTGTACCAGGAGTTGAAAACCACAATCACCAGTTGATTTACACTGACTGAAGATGTTATTGGTGAGAGGAAAATCCAAGTATATCTAATTTCACCACTAATAAATTTATGAGTGCTAATGGATCTGCTTTGGGTTTCAGTATAAGGAATGCTCTTTATGCAAAATGTTTTTGCTTAATTTTATAATTTCCAGCTTGAGGGCCATTCCTTATTCTTTGGAATTGATAAGGCAGCCAATTTCCTGCCCTAGAGATTTAGTCTTATTTTATCAAATACAACTCAAGACTCCTTTCAATTTAAGTCATGATGATAATTCTCCCTCTGCAAATCATCTGTGATTATCTGTGGTAAAAAGTACAACTTGTTTCTCTGGCAAAATATTCCATTTTAGAATTATTTCCTCTTTCTTCCAGAAGAATATAAATAAACACTTCCTATGTGACTATTGGTTTTCTTCAAAATATACTAGCATTCATTTGTTACGGCTACAGTCTCTCTTCAAGGAGAGAAGATGCTGTGTACCTCTTAATTTAGCAGCACTTTTTGTTCAGATTTACAGATAAGGCACAATACAGGTTTAAATATAAAGAGAGGAGGCTGTTTCTCACAGAGCATGCTAGTTTTCATAGGATGAGAAACTGGCCCCGTGGTGTTTGATAAAAAAGGAATTCCTAGCATGGAGATATTTTTAGCACATCTGGTGAAACATCAGTTCCATCCACATTTCCTCAGCATGTTGCGCGATGTTCTCCTTCCAACATTCCAGGATTGGTTTGTTACCCAAAGTGACAGGGACAAATCACTTAGGGTTTTTCTCTCATCACAACCTGAAAATGAAAAGCCATTATTATTATTACATTCACATGTGTTTTTCTGTTTTTATAGAAGTCACAACAGTATTTGACCTCTGCTACAAATTATTGCACGTACAAAGAGATGAATCCACCCTTCTTGATTTTTTTTTGAAATTTGTTTCATGACAGTAACATCTGTATGTTTAAATCACATTTATTTCTCTCTATTTCAGATACGGCTACTAGTTTCTAAAAATCAGAAGCTTGTGTTTGCTTTACTAATTCTATTTCTTTTCCTAACAATAAGTTTTGGAATTTTTTATTCACTGAGATCTTGGTTAAAAGACTATGAATGTTTTCTCTTGTTTGTTTGTTTTTAAATCTGTCAAACAAAATCTTAGTCAAAATATAAACTGCATGCCTACGTATACAAAGTTTTATTATATTATAATTTTTCTCACACATGATTTGTAACATCTCAAGTTCTCCCAAACATTCCATTTTTATTCCATGGCAGGTTGATAATCTCTAGGCCAAAATTAAAATTCTTCTTCATATATAGGGAGATATCAAATTTGTAGGTGAATAATGTAAATTGGATAAAATTATTTTAGGTAATTTTCTTTTGACTAGAACCCTTCTGTCACTGTTCAATTAAGTGCTTAATAAACTCTTGTCAGATTTTATTTCAAAGGCATTATTAATAATAAGACACTTTCAGAAAGAAAATCTGGGTTATAGATATGAGTAGTTGGAATATAAATGTGTATGTTTATACATATGTTTCATGCATGGTTATACATTATATAATAGAACTTGGAGATATGTTTGCCTGTGTGTATATGTATGTGTAATAGCATTTATGGTCACACTGTAAAATACCTTTCTAAACTAAAAGTTGAATATCATACAAGAATACATCCTTTGAGTTACAAAAGAGTCCTTGAAGTTTGTAGATTTGAGATTTTAAGCTAAAAAATTTCAGTGACATATTTAGAAAATTTTACAACAATTGCGCATCAGCTTTTAAAAAGGAGTATCATAATATTGCAAAAGTGAAATGACTCAAAACAAAACCTAGACAAAATAGAAATAAATGGAAAAAAATTAAATTTAGGTTTATTTCAAAAGCACATATCTTTTGCATTAAGGAGAAGGTGTAGCCCTAACAACCATCTTTGCCTCTCAAATATTCAGAGTACATTTTTAGGACATTGTGGCAAAACTTAAATGTCAGTGTCTCATTATTTTTGAAAGATCACCTCTTTTAAAGACATGACTGATACTAAAGAACAGATGCTGTTTTTTTCCTAGGGACTCAGACACGAAGTCTGTTTTAGGTTCATAGACAAGTAAGATGTATAATGTTCTTCCATTGCTAGGAAGAGTTCAAATGTTCTTTTTGGAATTCTGGGAGCATAGAAAATCAACTGCTATTTTTTTTCCTGCTTAAGAAAAGTTACCTAAGAGCAAAGCACTTCTTCTATTATGACTCCTTTAAATATTTTTCTTTCCTTTTTTTTTTAGTAATACACCAGCTCTTTCATTTATATGAGCATTACTAAGTACTTCTCTTTCTGATTCATGGATAAAGAATTCATTTTGATATTAAAATGAGAACCGTGTTTTGTTCTCAATGAGGGTGAGCCCATCCCAGGCATATATTAACACCTTGTCAGATATGTTAAGCCAAAATGAGACACAGGGAGATAGTGTCCCTCCTTCTGAACAGCACTTTTATATGTGGGTTATTGCTGAGGGTCAGGAAACTGCCTTGGCATGTACTTTTGTACCTTGTTGGTTTCCTGAGCTAAGTAAGGGATTAGGATGAGAGGTGTGGTTGGAATCTCTTCCTGAAGTTCATGATTCTGGGCCACAGAGGAATCAAGACTGACGGTTCCCACAGTGTAGCCAGAAAAAAAAATTAATTAGGCCTGCATCTCTGACATTTAGGCATTCCCTTGGGTATTATATGTTGGGCCTGCTATATTTTATCTTCCTAGTTTAGGCTGTAGCTGTTTAGAGCGTTGAACAAATATTTTGTTCTTACTAAATACATACATATTTTCTGAACTCTAATGATAGAGAATAGGAAAATAACCACATCATTTTGATCCATAGTCTACTGAGAATGTGCTTCCTCTCTCCTTGCTAGGTAATCTCCAAAGCCACACTTTCATAAAACTACTTTTAAAGAGTGATAGATTTGTAGATTTTTTTTTTTCAAAATGAGGGTTTGTGCTAATGCTTTATTTAACCAAACCATTTGGGGGAATTTATTTATCATCATGGAAAGGTCAGAAAGAGCTTAAAATCAGGCAGAAGTTTATGTGTTCAATTCCACAAGATAAAGTGGCATCCATGATAAACAAGTCTGGATAGCAGCTGTTAGAAGTTTTAGAAATTTATTCTAATCTCTCATTTCTTCCTATAACTTGAATTTCAATGCATTTCAAAGTTTAAAATGCCATACCCTTGAGGAAAATATAATGGGGGCTTTGGAAGCAGATGAATCTGACCTGACTCTACTACTAACAGTTGTACAACCTGAAACCAACATCCAGCCAGAGCATAGGCACCTGTAAAAGAGTGTGGTCACCAGTGGGGCCTGCAGTGGGGCTGTGGTGAGAGTTATGGCAACATGCACTGGGCCCAGGAACCCATGTTGCTCCTAGAAACATGCAGCAAGTGATAACTGACCTTATTTTCAAGCATTAAACAAGGCCAGACCAATATGTGCCCTTCACAGTAGAAGGATCTCAAATTCTCTGTATAGTTAGAATAGCTAAAGAAGTCATCCTTCCTTGAAAATATAGTTAATACTCTAAGCAGAGCTGAATGTTGACTAAAATAAACAAGCCTAGTAGTTATAATAGAAATTCTGATTATATCACTTGGTATTCATCATACTCAAGAGCAAGATCAATCCCAGACAGAAGTGAGAACTTACTTCAATCTCCTTTGCCAAGTTCTCATCTCCCATTCAGGTGTCTCCAGGACTCACCCTAACTTGCCAGAGCCTCTTTTTCTGCCTTGACATGAGGGGTCTAATTTGGTAGGAAGCAAAGATTCCCTGATATTGTTTAGATCCTTGTCAGCTCATCAGCTTCTCTGCCTTTGAATAAGGGTTTTAAACCCAGCGGTGGTCAAACCCAGAATCACACTGTCTCCTGAGGAAGATGCTCCTCTGTAGCTACCTTCTCCCCTAGAGAGCTCGTCCATTCTTGTGACATTACCTTCCATTTCTTTCCTTATGATTCTTAAAACTATGGATCAAGGCTATAAGTGCTCCTCTCTCCCAGGCTCTGGTTCTGCACCTTCTTAGTGGAATTTTCACTTACTCAGCAGGTGCTGGGAAGGTATCCCTTATGGGCCAGGCTAGGATCAATACCTGAAATGTATTTAAAATAGTGCATGTTTCCTGTGCCTTCGGAGAGGTCCTTTTACTCTTCTCCGTGATCATTTTGTGCTCTGATTTTTTTTTACTACTGTGATCTGGATGTAGTTTGTCCACCAAAGGTTCATGTGCTGGAAGCTTAGGGCCAGAGTGTTAAGGTGGCAGAACCGCTAAGAGGTTGGACCTAATGGAAGGTAATTAAGTCATGGCGACCTTACTCTCATGAATAGACTGATGCCGGCCACTGGGGTTGTGGCTCAGCGGTAGAGTTCTTGCCTCACGCGTGCAAGACTCTGGGTTCGATCCTCAGCACCACATAAAAATGAATAGACTGATGCCCTCTGGAGGGACTGGGTCAGTTCTCCTGGGAAATGGGTTGTTCCCAGGCGAATTCGACTATCTCCCCAAGGTCTCTTGTACACTTGCCAGGTATCTCATATGCTTCCCCTTTCTGCACACAGCGGGTTCCCTTTCTATGTCTCTGCCACCTTGTGATGCAGCTGGGGATCCCTCACCAGGACATTTGTGCCATGCTATTTGCACCTTCCAGCCACCAGAATTGTGAGCCAAATAAACCTTTGTTTTATGCATTACTCAGCATCAGATACTCTGTCTTAGCAATGTAAAATGGACTACGGTGGTCACTAAGTCCTATCATTTGTTCCTTTCAATAATGGTCATCATCTTGTATTTGGGAGACACTCTAACTGGCTAACCCAGAAACAAGACTCTTCCAGCTCCAATGTGTTGCAAGGAGCACACACCTGCTGATCACCTTCCTCTTCACCTCCTCCCTCGCCCATAGGGGCTCTGGGCTTGGCCACTTTACAGCTCTTTGACTTTGAACAACTCATTCACTTTCCTCTTGGTTTATTCACCAGCAAAACACACAATTAACATCTGTTCTACCTTGTGGAATGGTTGTAATAATCAGTTGAAATGGTACCTAGGAAATCATGTTAGATACCATATAATATTTACATTTCACTAGCATGAATAGTTTTGTTTTCTTCCTCATTTTGTCTGGAGTCAGATTTGAGTTCAAATCTCAAATACTCTCTTCTTAGTCACATGAACATTAGGCAACTGAACTTCTAAGAATCATCATTTTATCATTTATAAAATGGTAATATGAACCTCCCTACAGCTTAGTATAAGTTTAAATTGTCAAAATAGCTGGGAAAGTCTCAAAGAATGTGCTCAGAGTCAACTTTCATGCCTTAATGTCAGCTTTCTTCCTGTTCTTATTGGCTCCATTTTAATTTTTATAAGTCTTTTTTTTTGATTCTCACTAAACAATTTTATTTGTTTTTTGGACTAGCCTTCTATTCCGTAGGCAGATTGATGAATGTATTTGTTTTCTGTGGCTGCCACACAAATAACTAAAAGCTTAAAGACATAAAACCATGCAAATTTATTTTCTTACAGTTCTAGAGGGCAAAGTCTAAGTTCAGTCTCCTTAGCTCAAGTGAATGTGCCTGACCCTCCTAGAAGCTCAGGAATAATCTATTTCCTTGCCTTCTTTGGTTGTCTTTGCATTTACTTCCAGATGCCTTTCTATGCATATATAGATTAAACTTTTTCTTAACAATTAATATCATGTTTTATGAGCATTATTGTGCTTGTTGGTTTCACCTTCCCAATTAAAGTCTTTTTAAAAGTCCTCAGTTAGGCTAATAAAATTTTAATGACTAAATGGTAAACCAATTCATACTATTTGGCATATGAAATGTATTCATAGAAAAATACAGACTATCTCAAGTAGATTTTTAAAGATCATTTTTATTAAGAAGTAGTTTATATGGGATAAAATTTATGTATTTTAAGTGAAAATTTGAGGACTTTTAATTTTGTACCAGGGATTTAAATGTAATTGTTTACCGTTTTCTTATTGATTTGTAGAAGTTCTCATGTGTCCTGGAAATCAAATATTGGAATTTATTATTATTATTTTTATTTATATATGACAGCAGAATGCATTACAATTCCTATTTCATATATAGAGCACAGCATATCTCTGGTTGTATACAAAGTATATTCACACCAATTTGTGTTTTCATACATGTACTTTGGATAACTATGTCCTTCACATTCCACCATCATTTCTAACCCCATGTCCCATCCCTTCCCCTCACATTCCTCTGCCCTATCTAGAGTTCATCTATTCATCCCATGCTCCCCTCCCTACTCCATTATGAATCACCCTCCTTATATCAAAGAAAACATTGAGCATTTGGTTTTTCAGGATTGGCTAATTTCACTTAGCAATATCTTCTCTAAATCCATCCATTTACCTGCAAATGCCATGATTTTATTCTCTTTTATTGCTGAATAATATTCCATTGTGTATATATGCCATATTTTTTTAAATCCATTCATCTACTGAATTGTGCTGCTATAAACATGATGTGGCTGTGTCCCTGTAGTATGCTGTTTTAAGTCCTTTGGGTATAGACTGAGGAGAGGAATAGCTGGGTCAAATGGTGGTTCCATTCCCAGTTTTCCAAGGAATCTCCATATTGCTTTCCATATTGGCTGCACCAATTTGTAGTCTCACCAGCAGTGTATGAGTGTACCTTTTCCCCCACATCCTCACCAACACTTACTGTTGTTTGTCTTCATAATAGCTGCCATTCTGAGTGGAGTGAGATGCAATCTTAGAGTAGTTTTGATTTTCATTTCTCTAATTGTTAGTGATAATGAACATTTTTTCATATATTTGTTGATTGATTGTATATACTCTTCTTAGAATTGTCTGTTCAGGTCCTTGGCCCATTTATTGATTGGGTTATTTGTTGTTTTTTTTTTTTTTTTGGTGTTTAAATTTTTTAGTTATTTATATACCCTAGAAATTAGTGCTATATCTGATGTGTGAAGAGTAAAAATTTGCTCCCAAGATGTAGGCTCTCTATTCACCTCACAGATTGTTTCTTTTGCTGAGAAGAAACTTTTTAGTTTGAATCCATCCCATTTATTGATTCTTGATTTTAATTCTTGTGCTATAGGAGTCTTATTAAGGAAGTTGGTGCCTAATCCCACATGATAGAGATTAGGGCCTACTTTTTCTTCTATTAGATGCAGGGTCTCTGGCTTTATTCCTAAATCCTCTATCCATTTTGAGTTGAGTTTTGTGCATGGTGAGAGATAGGGTTTTAATTTCATTCTGTTGCATATGGATTTCCAGTTTTCCCAGCACCATTTGTTGAAGGGGCTATCTTTTCTCCAATGCATGTTTTTGGCTCCTTTGTCTAATATAAGATAATTGTAATTTTGTGGATTAGTTTCTGTGTCCTCTATTCTTTACCATTGGTCTACCAGTCTGTTTTGGTGCCAATATCATGATTTTTTTGTTACTATTTCTCTGTAGTATAGTTTAAGGTCTCCTATAGTGATGCCACCTGCTTTAATCTTCCTGCTATTGAGTGCTTTAGCTATTCCGAGTCTCTTATTTTTCCAGATGAATTTCATGACTGCTTTATCTGTTTCTGTGAGGAACGTCATTGGGATTTTGACCAGAATTGCATTAAATCTGTATAGTGCTTTTGAAAGTGTGGTCATTTTGATAATATTATTTCTGCCTATCCAAGAACAAGGTAGATCTTTCCATCTTCTAAGGTCGTCTTTGATTTCTTTCTTTAGGGTTCTGTAGTTTTCATGATATAGATTTTTCACCTTTCTCTTTAAGTTGATTCCCTCCCAAAATTTTTGGAGAATACTAGGGATTGAATCCAAGGGTGATTAACCATTGAGCCACATTCCTAGCCCTTGTTATTATTATTATTTTTTTTTTTATTTAGAGACAGGGTCTCACTGAGTTGCTTAGGGCCTCATTAAGTTGCTGAGGCTGGCTTTGAACTTGCAATCCTCCTGTGTTACCCCCCTGAGCCGCTGGCATTACAGGAATGTGCCATCATTCCTGGTTCTCCAAAACTTTGAGGATTTTTAACAAATGGGCAGTCCTAGTGAGCAGAGGAATTGGTTAGTGCAGTCATGGAAGCTGAGGAGGACTATGATCCACAAGGTGGAGAACCAGCAAAGTTGGTGGTGTGATTCAGTGGGCCTGTAGGCCTGAGACAGAGTGGCAGGAGGGGAAGGGATGGTGGCATGAGCTCAGACTGTCTGAGAAGGAAGAGTGCTGAGATTTGAGGGTAAGAGATGCATATTTCAACAAGAGAGAATGATTTTACCCTTTCTGTTTCTTGGTTTAGTTCAAGCCTTTAATGGAGTAGATAATACCCCCCTTCCTCACATTGTGGAAAGTCTTCAACTTTACTCAGTTCACCAATTCATATGCTAATATCTTCTGAAAACACACTTACAGATGCATCCAGAAATACTGTTACCAGCCATCTGGGAATCTCTTAGCCAAGTCAAGTTGGCCCATAAAATTAACCATCACAGTATATTTAGATTTACTGAAATTAAGAATTAAATTAAAATTTAAAAATTAAATACTGCTTTAATTTCTTATTGAAGTATTCTGTTATGCATTTTAATAAGCCTTCATTGAAGCTTAAACTACATGAAGAACGGGGTAAATAGGAAGTATGCATTTAAAAAATTACCATAGATAGAAAACAACAATGTAATCTCTATCTGGGTCAAGAAATTGCTGCCATGTTTTTTTTTTTTTTTTCTATACACTTGACTTGTGAGGCACTGAACAAGGCATGCAATTATTATCACCTGACCATTGTTCAAAGATGAAGATTCCACTGGGCATTGTGGTGCATTCCTGTAATTACAGCTGCTTGGGAGGCTGAGGCAGGAGGATCACAAGTTCAAAGTCAGCCTCAGCAACTTAGCATGGCCCTAAGCAACTTAGTGAGACCTTGTCTCAAAATAAAAATTAAAAAGGGTTGGGGATGTGGTTCAATGGTTAAGCAGCCCTGGATTCAATCCCTGTTACCAAAAAAAAAAAAAGAAAGAAAGAAAGAAAGAAAAAGAAAATTCCCAGGTCCCTCCCAGAAACTACTAATCAGAATCTCCATGGTAGACCCCAGCACCTGGGAAACATTGGAAACATTCTATCAAGTCACAGAATTTGGGACAGATGCTTCTCTCCAAGTTTTAACCATTCTGAGTTCTCTCTATCAAACCTATTTTAGTGAAGTTGTGTTTCTTCAAATAATTTTCATCATTGCTTTTGCTGTCCTGAAATAAGATGTGTTATATCTTGACCATATTAAAATGCAAACTCTTCCCATTGTCCCCAAAGTTGTGATCCAAAAGGAGAGTTAAATCTAATAAATCCTCTCCTTGAATATTTAATGCCAACTGGTGCCCATAGAATATAGCTTAAATCCCTCAACATGATACCCAAACAATGTAATTATTTGGGCCTATTCTGCTTCCACCGAATCCTTCTCTCACCCTTTTCTTACTTGTCATTTTGCAAATACAGCGTCCTCAAATTCTTCAAAATGGTACATGAGGTCTTTGTCTCTTTGGGCCCATGTACTTCTATTCATCATTACTTTGCCCCAACCACATAATAAAGCTTGTCATTCCTTAACAACTCACCCTTTCATTACTTGTGGTAGTCATTCCACCTGGAATGCTCTTCTCTTCTCTGCTAAACTTAGCTTCACTATATTTTTGTGGGTGAGATACCTGGGATTGAACTCAGGGGGACTCAACCACTGAGCCATACCCCTAGCCCTATTTTGTATTTTATTTAGAGACAAGGTCTCACTGAGT
Organism: Urocitellus parryii; assembly: GCF_045843805.1. Lineage (NCBI taxonomy): Eukaryota > Metazoa > Chordata > Mammalia > Rodentia > Sciuridae > Urocitellus > Urocitellus parryii. The sequence goes on from NC_135532.1 coordinate 69,960,340, forward strand.
TGCTTAGCACCTTGCTTTTGCTGAGGCTGACTTTGAACTCGCAATCCTTCTGCTTCAGCCTCCCAAGCCTAAGGGATGACAGGTATGTGCCACCAGGCCCGACTAATTTCACTTTTTTTTGAGTACTTCTCATTAAACACCACCTTTCCCATTTACCAATAGGGATTATAATTATACTTTCATCTGAGTTTCTGCTGTCAGACCTTGTTCACTTTCTAACATTGTATCTGCCTCTTACCATAGTTGTAGCTATATAATTGTCACTAGAAGTTTTTTGTCACTGAAGTTTCTAAGAGTGATGATCTGAATCTTGTTGAGGAAGAATGTCAGATAGTCTGTGGATTCGAGAACTCTTGTAATCCATTACCACCCAGTACTGGAAACTGGGTTTCAATCTTATTCTTAAACTTAGTTTTTGTTTGTGGAAATTAGATTCCAGTTTTGTTTCTAATATTCAAGGTCTTACTACCTGTCTCTACCTATGGGATCACTCCTTGATGTTGCCAGGCTCACCTTTACCTAAGAGAGCCATGGAGGCTCATTCCTAAATTCCATACCTCAGGCTGGTTCTCTCACTTGAAATCACCTCTGTGTTGCTTATGATTTCCTTACCTAAGCAGGGAATATATTTGCTTTCTGGGAATTGGATCTCCCAACTGTGGTCAGCTTTTGTAGTCCTGCAAATGCACCCTGGGTTCTACTTTGACTGAAAGCAGTAACCTTCCAGAACTCATATTGAGCATTGTGAGGTATTTAAGAGCACTCCATTTATTTTGATATTTTATAAAATGTAATTAATGTGACACAAAGTGGAAATCATGTGAATGTTTTATTTTGCTCCTGAGTCAAAGCTGCATGCTATCTGAAGGCATGCCACACAGTTAATGCCAATTCTGATTTTGAGTGCTTTACATCTATAATCTCCAAGACTACTGTCCCCATTTTATGTGTAGAGAAACAGAAGGATTAGTTATTCTCCAAGAGTCACAGACCTGGAGTTTAAACACAGAATCACCATCAGGAACAACATTTATGCCACCTCTTTGTGACCATCTTGTGACCATGGAAAAAGGACTATTTGAGGATGATTTGTATTTTTTATGAAGTGAACAAAAATAGGCCCTTTAATTAACACTATAAGGAAAGGAGACAGGAAAGAAAAATAGATTGGATTATATATTCATTGATTTTATCAGCAGTGGGCCGAGAGGCACAATCGAGGCAGTTTTATAGATTCCTATGTAACCACTTAAAATATAACTACTTAAAAATGTAAAAGGCATTCTTGGCTTGTGGGCCATACATAAATGGGAAATGGGCCAGATGTGTCCTATACTCTGAGTTTACAGACTTGTATTAAATGAACAAATTAGCTTGATGCCCAACGTATAATGAGTAGTAGCTTATATGATTACCATTTTTACTTCAGGATCTTGACACTTAGGTAAAGCAAATCTTAAAAGTTAATTCAGGGCTGGGGTTGTGGCTCCAGCGGTAGCGCGCTCGCCTGGCACGTGTGCGGCCCGGGTTCGATCCTCAGCACCACATACCAACAAAGATGTTGTGTCCGCCGAGAACTAGAAAATAAATATTAAAAAAATTTCTCTCTGTCTCTCTCTCTCCTCTCTCACTCTCTCTTTAAAAAAAAAAAGTTAATTCAGAGGCTGGTTAAATTATGTATATAAAAATGATAAAGAAATTTTTTAAAAAAATTTTTTACCAATAGAACATCTTCCTCTTCCCCGATTCCCTAAATCCTATGAAGGAATTTTCTTTGTTTTGAAGGAAGACTTTGATGAGGTCTGAGTCAGAAACCCCCAAGAGGCAGTCTTAAGAAACAATAGATGACATGCCTTTTAAAGTGGAAAGGAACAGCTAACTTCTGATTTCCTTTCCTTTCTTTTCCTTTCCTTTTTTAAACTTGTTGGAGTTTGCAAGCTCAGAGTCAAAGTCGAATTGCTCAGGACCACTGAAGAAATTACAGAGGTTGTGTGTGTTAGACAGACACAGAGCTAAGAAGTAGAGGAATTTGGATTGGAAAGGGGCCTTGAGGAAAGAAATGTGGTTTTAAAGGAAATTTTAAAAATACTTTCGTGAAAAAATTGTCCTGCTTTATCATAAATATGTTACATGCTGATATTTTATTAAACTAATCTCTTTTAGGATGAATCTTTAGGAAATATGAGAGGAGAGCATGATGGACACAGGACAAAGCCAAGGTCAACCAGGAAGGACACCTGTCTGGGTTTCAAGCAGGTTAGTTCATTGTTTGAGAGCACAGGTTAGGAGTCAGACAGAAGTGATTCTAACATAAAACTCGTTTTTAAAAAAATTAGCAGTAGAAGTTGGGGAAACTACTTGACTACAGTTTGAATAGTTTTATTTGTAATATAAATAAATGTAAAATAAATTATAAACTAAATAAATGTAAACCAGTGGGTCTGATTGCTCCAGATATATTGCACTGGTCTGTTGACACTTGGGGCCAGATAATTATTTGGGTAGGACTGGTTTTGTACATTAGAGAGTGTTCAGTGGTTTCAAGGGCTTCTATTCAGGGGGTGCTACTAGCACCCCTTTTCCCTCAGTTCTGAAACTGTTGTAAACAACATTGTCAATATCCCCAGGAGGCGAAAGCAAGCCTAGTTTTGAACTGTTGTTCTATGAGAGCAATTTTAATTCCTTCTGATGGCTTTCAAACCTGGACAAGGTGGAAAGATTGGACTTTGTGAAAAATCAGGTGGACAAACAAGCTGGGAAATGAGTCATGCCCAGAAGGATGAAATGCCAAAGGACACACATGCACTGGCCAATTGTCTATGGGGTTCCTTAGGGTGTGTGATTCCTGTTCTGTCTTAGCATACAATTGAAGATTCTGAACTGCAGACTTTGGCCCTAGAGCCTTCATATTGGATGTTCTTTTGCTTGAAGACTCCCTCCTGTAGCCAGTAGCCCACAGTTACCCTCTCTCGCTCCCCGATCTCCTTCCCCTTTCCTTGACCAACTTCTTTACAATGTTCTTATCTCAGCCAAACATTATCTCTTGAGTATCTTCCTTAGCTGGATACTGCTTCTTGGGTCCTGAGCCACTTAGTCATCGATTCCTTCCTCTAAACAAAAATTTCTTAAGAAATCTCGTCTTGTTCCTGCTTGTATTCCCAGGACCTAGCATGGTATTTATCCCATAGTTAATAATCACAAGGTATCTATTGAATAAACAATTGCTTAGCAGAAATAACCAGACCTTGAGTAATCATATTTATATTTTGTTTAAAAATCTCTATACTTCAGCTACTACTTGGGATCAAATACCACATTATATAGAGAGCACTCTTGAAGTCATGGCTGTTTCCTTATAACCAAAGAAAGTGATAACGGATTTGGAAGTAACCTGATTAGTGCGAAAGAATTGAGGAATGAAGCTAAAATCCACTATACAACGTGAAAATTAACAAGGGTAAACCTCACTTTGAGTTGAACATTGTTCTGTTGTGCAGTTTTTCAAGTTTGTGCTTGGAAACAGTTTTCTCCATTTTAGTCCCTGATATTTATTGTTCTGCTCTGTGGACTTTTTTGTTTGTTTGTTTATTTTTTGTTGTTAGATCTATGTGTGCCCAGTTTGCCCTGAGGGAAAGCATGATACAGAATTCTCATCTGTCTCTGTTACTATGTATTACTACTCAGGATACATCAAGACAAATGCCATATAAATAAATAAAACACTCCAGAAGCTTCAACTCTCACTGTGTTAAGCAGCAGAAAAGAAAAAGCAAATGTTTGAGTTTTAAGAGAGAGACTTCATAAAATGCTGCCATTGTCCACAGTATGGAAGAAAAGGAGTATTCTTCCCAAGCATATGTGAGTTGGCATTGAGGATAAATAAAACGTTATTGGGTCTTGCTTTGTTGTATGTCTGTAACAATGCTTATTTAGTTTTATTGTAGCTTGGAAGTCTCAGTTCTGTTGGGCTGAGTGCACACATTCAGCCGTCAAGCAATAAAATTAATCTACTGAAAGGAGAATAATCTTTATTAGGTGGGGGTAGGCAAAGCTGATTCGTTTTCTATTGCCTCAAGGACTCGTTTTGGTTAATCTCTTTCTGGTTTCTCCAATCATATGTAGCATAAGTAAAATCCAGTCAAATTTACCTTCTAAACTCCACAAGAGGAAACCCAGTCACTCTTACACACTAGATTTTGAATTTTAGATAATAGTCCTTTTGCCCCTCAAACCTCCAGTCTAGCTCTTCACTTGCCCTGGCTGTATCCCTATCCCTAAGGTTTCAGAGATTGCACTGAATATTTATAATAGTTTTCCATTATTCCTAATTTACTAAGAGCAAGACTCTGACTCTTAAAACCAAAAAGGCCTTATCTTAGCGATATTCTTTTTTCTTTCTTTCTTTTTCTTTTTTCTTTTGGTAACAGGGAATGAATTAAGGGCACTTAAACACAGAGTCACATCCCCAGCCCTTTTTATTTTTCATTTGAGACAAGGTCTTGCTGAGTTGCTTAGGGCCTTGCTAAGTTGCTGAGGCTGGCCTCAAACTTGTGATCCTCCTGCCTTAGCCTCTGAGACTTTCTAATTTGTAGCAAAGTGTAGATGCCAATTTTACCAGTAGCATTCCATTGGAGACATGAAGCTCTGATTAGATGAACACATTGAAAGATAGGGCTCTTATCATACTCTGTATTCATAGCTCATAGAGCAATGCATAATATAAAGTAAATATTCCATAAAATGTGTTTTAATTAAATGAACATGGAGGACTAAATGAAAATTTGGTATAACTGTGACATTCATTTGTGATTCCCCCAATTATTTATGTTAGTGAATCACTTTTACTTGTTTACTTATTTATTTACATCTTTAGATACACAATACTTTATCTTGGTCTTGAGAAGAAGCATGCATTTTGGCAGATAAATGGTAGATAAAGATACTTAAGTGAAAATTACTAAATACTCTCTTGACCTTTGTTTAGGGCATGGCCAAACAGCTGCTGGACGATTTTTAATGTTTTAAGAAAGTCTGGTTATCAATTCTTCTTTTTGTGCTTCCTTTTTGCTTTTCATTTCTGCAATTTTTTTTTTTCAGGTGACTGGATTGGAGGAACTTCAGTGATGCACAACTGACTCATTCCAACTGGACTATAATGTGTTGTTATGTAAATTAGACAGAAGGAGAGCTAGTGTTCTCATTAAACTTCTAACTTAAAGACAAGTGTGATATGATATGTCAAGAGCTTTGTAATGTTTTGAACAACTAATAATAATAAAAAAAGAATGTAAAAAAAAAAAAGACAAGTGTGGAGATGTTAAGAGCCACAGCCAAGTAATATGATGCATGGCATTTTTGGTTGTAAGGTGATGCCAGCTAGCCATTGAGATGATATGATTATGTTAAGATCTGCATTCATATGGATATTGGACTCCTGCTGTCCACCTTGGCCTGCTACTGGACTCCTGGAGAGTTCCCATTGGTTGGGGAAATGTGGTAGGAGGGGATTCAGGAGGAGGGACTTCCTGTTGGGGTCCGGGAGAACGCTGCATGGGTCGGTAGGCAATCTTCCTGGGAGCCTATGGGGCATTGGCGGCAGTTTCAAAAATAAAGTTTGTTCCTGCTTGAGTGGCTCGTGATTTTGTGCCCAGCCAGACTGCAGCATGGAGTTCTAAAAAAGAACATTATAAGCTACTGTCAAGTTCATGGTCTTTGAGTGTTTTCAGTTTCCATACACAGCTCAGTTGAAGTTTGATGTAAAATAAGCTGAATAGACTAGCTTTTCTTTCACCCAGATGAGAGGTCATATCTTCCACAGAGAATAGTCAGTAACAACCAGAGCTCCCCATGTCTGCAACAAAATTACCCCTTCTTTTAGCTCAATTGTCATGGTCCAGAGAATTGGTCCAATTTTCCTTTGATACAGATCCTCATTGAATAGTGCTATACTCATATAAATACTGACTTTTCTTTAGCTAGTTGTGGAAAAAATACTCCTTCCATAGGGAAGGAGTAGAAGGTAGAAAAGGTCAGGGTGGAAAGACAGAATTTAACTTTATTTCCTGAAGTGTAAAATGTCATGAGACATTGATATTATCATCTACCTTGGTGCATTTGTTTGCTTTGACAAGTACTCAAGAAATGATGCATTAACATACTTTACATTATGTAAAATTGTGGATGCGTAACCGACATGATTCTGCAATCTGCATTTGGGGTAAAATTGGGAGTTCATAACCCACTTCAATCTAATGTATGAAATATGATAAGTCAAGAGCTTTGTAATGTTGTGAACAACCAATAAAAAAAAAATAAAATTAAAAAAAAAACATACTTTACCAATCTTGGAAAAGGTGAAAGATATCTTATGAGTTTTGAGTCATTTTGTCCAAGAAATTCACAAAGACAAAAAAAATTTAGAGCTAGAAGAAACTTTAGTAGTTTTCAATAATTATTAATCTGTCATTAATATTAATATTTACTTCAATTCCCTCTTACCCAAACATCTCACTTCATTTAATATGTGAGAAATAATGACTTCAAGATGAGTTAATATTAAAGTTAATTGAAAGTTAGTGGCTCTACTCAAACTTTCTGAGTATGTGACACTAATATTTCCTAGGTTTCTTTGAGGTTTGTTGACAGATGACAAGTATACAAAATATATTCATATATTTACTTGAATTTGTAACATCAAATGTTCTTGAATCTTAGCATTTGCACCTTTGGGGATTAGTTCATTGCTCTGAGATCAGTACATGAATTAATTTTGTAATTGGCATATTCATCTATGTTAGACTCTTACTCTGGTCTCTAGAGATTTCTGTTGAAAAATAACTATGAAGGAGATTGTGAAAAAATTTCACTGGAAATTGAATAATGGATAAATAGACCATTCAGAATATGCTCTCCCTTTTAATATTTAATGTCATTAAAAATAAGTTTTAAAGATTTTTGGCTGAAGAAGTATACAAGGGGATATTTAGAAAAAAACATTTGGACTAAAACATTTTATAAGGACATTAATTTCAAACACATGAACTGAACATTTATCTCAGACAAAATCTAGAATGGATATTTAGTTATTGAATACTTAAGGAATAATTACTAGAATATCACATGGATTCCCCAGGATAATCAATTCAGACTAAACTTGTCCATCTTTCATGGGCTTACCTGACTGAAGAACCAGGAATGTATAGCATTTAAATGGCAAATGTGTATAGGCATTAGCAAAACATTTGATTCTTTTAAAGAAGTTTTAATAAAAGAGACTAGCAAATTATGGACCAGATTTAAAACACTAAATATATTTGATAAGAGTTGAATAACTTTATTCAGAGTCTTCATGTATAATAATCTAATATCTATCATATATTAAGCACTTACTATGTACCACCATTGTCCTAAATACATGCATTATCTTACTTCATTTTTAATGTAACCTATAAGAAATATGTTGTCATTTTACATAGAAGGAAATTACAGATTAGAGATTAAATAAACTTATCCAAAACACTCAAAAAGCAAAAAGAGATGCCAATATGTGAATAGAAGTTGTTTGACTCCAAGTTGTTTGACTCTCTGCACTGAATTAATATAATGGAAACAGAAGATTGACTAATATTGCCCTTGACTTTGCTTTAGTTCAGATGACCTTCTTTCTAGATTGAAATATGGAGGGCATGCTTTAATGACATATAATTATATAATTTTTACTTAACCTATTGGTATGAAACTATGGATCATATATGTTACTGATAGTTTTGCGAATTCTATTAAGAATATTTTATTGGGCACTTAGCTTTAAATACCAGAACCATGCTGTAGAATAACATAAAATGGTATTATTAACTTGAAATGAACAAGATAAAATTTAAGGACAATAAATGTAAGAACTAGCCTATGGAGCCAAGAAAACAAAGTAAAAACATGTGATAGAAACAATATATATGTCACAAATATTGAAAAAAACTTGGAAGCTTTCGCTCACAGTAAACTCCGAGATATATAACCTTTTGAAATTGGTGCTTAGGGAACGTCTGTGATCACAGGTTCATTCACAAAACCACAGAACAACAAAGGGCATGGTGCCTGCCTGTGCATAGATCAGAGCACTTGAATACTGTTTTAAGTTCTAGTTACCTTAAAGCAATCATAGCAGCAGATGTCCACTTGAGATTGCTAAAAGTGTTGAAATCATGTTATAGAAAAAAAAAAGAATGTTTGGTGGGTAGTGTGGAAGGAACTTTATAAATGGTTCTAATCACTAAAAATATTTTCAAGTTGAATACTTTCAAAGATTAGTATACAAAGTATAAAATTGGTGTGTATGAATGATTATTATAAAGTAAAGCATTTTGTTTTAAAATGGGAAAGATGCTTTTAATAGCCATAGCTGTTTCAAGATGTCAGGTGCCATGGCCACCTCATTATGAAATGAATGTTTAGCCCTACAGATATTTAAGCAGATGAAGAACAAGCAAATGTCAAACATTTGGTTAAAAAAAAAACAGGTTATCTCATCCTTGAGAAAACCATTAATTTTATGGTAATCTACAACTTTGGATAGGGTGAATGGTGCTATATAATTTTGTAGACAATCTCAAAAGCAGCAAGAACAGACCAACTTCTATGTGTCATTCTAAGCTGTTCAGCCTATTCAGTTTCTGGTGCAAAATATTTTGCATATTTAAAAATAGGGCTTTAGAAATAGTTGCCCAGAATAATAGTGCCCTACCCTAATGAAAAATTCCTAGACTTTATATAAATAGAGAAAACAGGTAACTTTGGAAAACATTTTGAAAAACATGGCCATGTCATATATCACCTAGTATCTTCTGATTTCCTTCTTTTTTACTTTATCTTTTTCCAATTTCTGTCTGAAATGAATCTGAACAACAACAACAACAACAAAAATCTGAAAGCGAATGTTGGGAACCATAGTTGTTTTCTTTCCATTTATATGTCAGATAGCCTTTCGTATATCAAGTCTATGAATATCCATGAGAGTGATGTCTTTATGGTATTCTGAATGAGTGGGTGCTCTCCAGTGTGATCCAATTCTTTCTCCTCTTTGGGGAGCACACAGTACAAGCAAGCATTGGAGAAAAGTATCAAAAAGCGGTTTGTCTTTTGACTTTTTGACTTTTCCTTATTCCCTTGCAGCAACAATCATCTTCCTCCTACCAGACTCTAGGACTTGAATATGCAATTACAGCCTGTTGTCTGCAGAGTAATTATAGTCCAATTTGACTTGTTGCACAGCCCCATGACAAGAGTGCTGACTGTCAGGCAGGGTCAGAGATCAGCCATTACACCATGGATGACAGGCCATGGCCTCTCTGGGAGTCTGTGGAAGGTTCTTCTCAGCTGTGGGGCCAGGCTGCAGCTGTCTGTGCATCGCTTCATATGACTTTGGATGAAAACGTGGACTGTTTCATGACACAAGTTCCCAGCATGCAGTTTGACTTCTTATTTTCTTATCAAAACCATGAAAATCATTCTGAAGTGAATGGAGCTATTTCTTTTGTTTTCCATAAAGAGGAATATATATATAAGCCAACATAAAAATATTATATTAATTTTCTTTATAAAATTAAAATACAAAAATGCTACTTGAAAAACATTAATATTTTTCATTAGGATGGAAATTGATGTCTGTAAGATATGAGGATAATTTGGATACAAACAAATGAATTATATTCACAGACAGAAAATCCTTATATATACTATAAAGAAAGAATCATGAAACATTAAGTAAAAAAGCTCATTGTATGTCAGTTAACCAAATCCTAAAAACAGGAATATTTCTTATATAATTTTTCTTCTTTTTGACTAGTCTAGATTTAAATCTCTGATAAGATATCAATTCAGATATATTTCTAGAGAAAGTTTTGCTGTTATGGGAAGATTCTTCATTCCCATTTTCAAGTATTTGAAATATTTAACATAATTTATCTTCTACAAACTTTTGGGGGAGACTGCTGATGTAACCATTGGTAATTTGTTTGTTTTTTTTTCCTGGTAATTTAAATGAATGACACTAGGAGAAAGTATAATTGAGAAGCAGCTCTTCAAATTTGTAGATGTTACTAACTTAAGTAAGAGTGCCAATATTCTGGAAACCAGATGGTCCTGAGAAAGCTTGTTAATCTAAAAAGGATGACATTTAGTAAGGGCCAATATAAAGTAGAAGGGAATAAAAGAAGCTTAAAGGCAAATATAGTAGGGAATAATGACCTAAGAAATTTAGTAGTAGTTCACTTAATAGGTATTGTGATTAAAATGATTTTATTAAATATGCTAGTGCAATATCATGATCTACCCAAGAAGACAGACACCAAGAAGTGTTTCTAACTGCTGTATTCTACAAAAGGAGACTGTTGTGCTTCATTTCTACCACTGTTTTGTTATTTCATTCATGTCAGAGAGCTGGAGTGCACTCAAAATTTAGGCCAGGATTTTAAACTCTAGAAAGCCAGGTGGTAATCAGAGAAAAGACCTTTTCAGGTTACCAGGCTGAGGGAAAGACACTGAAACCAGGATGTAGCTTAATACTGAGCAAGCAAACAGGAAGTGGACAGTAAGAAGCATAGGCAGGCTGAGTTATGTTGCCATGGCAGAGTTGAGAAAGAGGAAATGAGACTCAAACCGTCAAACCAGAAAGGTCAGCACCTGGAGTGTGTCGGAAGCCCATAATCCAGTGCTTCGCCTGCAACAAGGGAATTTGAGACAGGAATATTTCAGAGTTCTGGTTGCATGCCCACCTCCACCTGATCCTGTATGTTAATGCTACACCATTTCCATCATTTTAAAAGCGTACCTTTAATGAAGGTTTGCTATGTGCCAAGTCATGTTATAGGGTTTCATTCATTAATTTCTCCATTCATTCCTTTTTTAAATTGATTTTATTTTTTTAAACACTCTACAGTGGGATGCATTACAATTCTTGTTACACATATTTCAATCATTCTTTTAATCTATAAATATATATTGAGTTTCAAATTTGCCAGTTACTGTGATAATTACTTGGACACAACAGTGAGTTAAAACAAACATGGTCTTAGCTTTGAAGATATTAATGGTACATTGGTACAACTGAAATAAATATACATATAATTTAAAATGTGGCAAGTGCTATTAATAGAAAGGGGTGCAAAAATCATTAAGAATCATTGGGTACACAAAGGCTCCAAAATACAAACTAAAGGGAGGCACAGCCTTTTCAATGAAATATTAGAAAATGTTTCACATCTAAGGAATGAGAAGTTCAAACACAAGAGGCATATAGAACTCCACATATCAGAATCTCGATAGACGCTCTTCAAGACACATTAAAATGAAAATGTCTAACATACAGAATAAGAGTAGAATTTTAAAAGCTGCAAGAGAAAGGTAGCTAGTCCCATTTAAATGTAAACCAACATTTAGATTTCAACTGATTTCTCAACCCATATCTGAAAAGCCAGGAAAGCTTAAGATTAATACATACCAAGCTCTGAAAGAAAATTAGTGCCAACAAAGTTTACTATACCTAGCAAAATTACCCTTCACAACTGAAGATGAAATGAACACCTTCCATGACAAACAGAAACCAGAATTAATAATCACAAAACCTATACTACAAAACATACTCAATAAAATATTTCATGAAGAAGAATTGAAAACCAGCACAGAGATGAATTACACTAGAAAGAATAGTCAATTAAAGGAGGTCCAAATGTGAACCAAACATGAGTAATAAAATGGCAGGAAATGAAAATTATCTCTCTGTAATAACATACTGGAAAGCAGCATGGAGATTCATCAAGAACTAGGAATGGAACCACCATATGACTTAACTATCCCACACCTTGGTATATATCCCAAAGATTTAAAATCAGCACACTACAGTGATGCAGCCACATCATGTTGACAGCAGCACAATTCACAACAGCCAAGCCTTGGAACCAACCTAAGTGTCCTCATCAGATGAATGGATAAAGAATATGTCGTCCATATACATAAAGGAGAGTTACTCTGCCATAAAGAAGAATGAAATTATGACATTTGCCAGTAAATGGATGGAAGTGGAGACTATCATGCTAATGAAATAAACCAGATACAAAACGTCAAAGTTTGAATGTTTTCTCTGATAGCTAGTACAAAATAAAAAGAGAAAAAAAAAGAGAGAGAGAAAGCAGGTAAGGAGGTGGCAATTTCATCAAAATAGAAAAAAAATTGGTGAACAAGATGAGGGAGATTAAGGTAGAGGGAGGAGGGACAGGATAAGGGATGAACAGTGGAGTGAATCTGATCTAACGTTCCTGTGTACATATATGCATATACCATGGTGAATCTCATCATCGTGTATATCCCCAAGGCACTAATTTAAAAAATACTCTAAATAAATGACAGATCAGTAGAGCAGAGGGAAGAGAACAGATGGAGGGAGAAAAGGCGAGAATGGAGAAATACTGGAGGCTTAATTAAAGCAATTATATTCCATGTTTTTATAATTATGCAAAAATGTGTCCTAATGTAATACATAACTAAAACGAACCAATAAAAAAAGGGATGCTAGACACATAGGTTCCCCAACTTGGTCTAAAAAGTTCTGCAACAAGAAGGGTGAACTGGAAAGAACTGAGAGAAGAGGAGAAAATGGTACTCTGGACAGCGAACAGCTCTTGAAGGACCTGAGAGCTAGGGAGGTTTTAGAAAGAATCACACAAAAGGGGATGGAGATATGGAAAGAAGTCAGATGGCACAGGGCCTGGCAGGGTATCTTGAGGAGCGAACAGGAAGCTGTTGAGGGTTTTCAAACACTGATATAACATCACCTAGTCTTTCTGAAGATCCCTTTGGCCATCTTCTGAAGAATGGATTGGAATGAATGTGTGAACTAATTGAGAGACCAATTGCTTGGACTGTTTAATAGGCAAGGGATGGAATTTCATTTAAGGTTCACAATCTGGTAGGATCTTCATTTTACAGAGGAGTAGACTTGCAGAGGTAAATCCCCGAAGTCACATGCCTGCCACATGAAAGATAAAACTCTTGTGTTACATCTTCCTAGTCACACACTCAGTGAAGTAAGTCTCCTACAAATGTACTCCTGGGACAGAAGGTTAGTTTCCATGTAGATCGACTTATTGATTTATGCAAATAATATTTGTTGAGTGGCAGTTCTAGGCATAGGAGATATAATATTGGAGACATAAGACAATGGATCTTTTCAAATAAAGTTTACATTTTGGTGGATGAAAATAGCAACAGATTAACAAGCTAGCTACATAAATATCAAGGATAAAATGAGAGCAAACAAAACAAAACAAAACACAAAAACCCCAAAACAAACAAAAAACACACCCAGGCGTGTGATAGGCAATGACTTAAAGGGTTTGGTGGTACCCAGAAAAGCCTTCCTGAAACCAGAATAACATGAAGAAGCTGCTCTCCCAGGAGGCTGAGGGAAGAGTCTCTCAGGAAGAGGGGATCACTGGGACAAAAGCTCTGAGGTGGGGACCACATGGCAGGTTTGAGGGACAGAAGAACCTCAGAGTGGTTAAGTATCAGGGACAGCAGCACTGGATGCATTTGGGGAAATCATTAGGACTAAATTATGAGGGACCTCGCAGGTCAGGGGTTTAGATTTTGTTCTGGTTGAATGAGAGTCCCTGGGAAAGTTATTAAGATCAACAAGGTGAAGAAGGCAGGCCAGGGTTTCAGTTTTAGATGATCACTCTGACTGCTAGGAGGAGGGTGGGAGGGAAGGAATAAAGGGACCCCAGCAGAAGGCTCTCTCATCTGCCATCCAGGTAAGAGACGAAGGTGGCACTGAGGAGGTGGCAACAATGGAATTGGCAAAAAGTGAACGTTTTAAACAAGTTAATGTTTCTTAGCTGGGGATGTGGCTGAAGCAGTAGCGCGCTCGCCTGGCATGCATGCGGCCCGGGTTCGATCCTCAGCACCAACATACCAACAAAGATGTTGTGTCTGCCGAGAACTAAAAAATAAATATTAAAAATTCTCTCTCTCTCTCTCTCAAAAAAAAAAGTTAATGTTTCTTAGATTGGTCAGCTTTTCATCACTGTGACCAAATTACTTGACAACAATTTAGAGGAGGGAAGATTTATTTTGGCTCACAGGTTTGGAGGGTTTAGTCCATGGATGGCCAACTCTGAGGTAGTAACATTGTAGCATAAAGACATGACAGAAGAAAGATGCCGCGAGTAATTCAACCGTAACTAGAACCATATTGAACAGAAAGGTCAACCTGGCTCAGAAGACTTTTCCATATCTACCAGTATAAACTGGAGAGAAGGATGCCCCATATGCACCACAGAAGGAAAACATTTTGCTTACTTGGGGACAAGGAAAGCTAATACTCAGAAGGCCAAACAGGCACTTTGATGACTTGGACATTAGGAGGAATTGCTTATTTTCAGCAAGGTGCTAATCTCCAGAAAGTTCTATAGTGGAAGGAATTAAAAACCCATTTTCCTGTCATATGTAGAATTCTAACATGGCTCCCATGACCTTTGTCACCCAGTGTTACTCCTAGAATTATGTTGTGTGACAAAGGGAACTTTGCAAATATAAGTAAAGTACTGGATCTGTGGAGCTTCCTTAGAATAAGGAGCTCATCATTTGAGCTCTTGAAAAGCAGAGAGTTTTCTCCTGGTGGCTGAAGAGGAAGTCAGAGATATTCTAAGAATGAGAAACATTTGATGCAGTGTTTCTGGCTTAAAGAAGGAGGGGACCACAGGGTGAAGAAGTGAAGAAGTCAGTCCTACAAGCATAGGGAACTGAAGCTGACCAGTACTATGAATCCGTGTGGAAGTGTGTTCTTCTGAGTCTTCAGATAACAGAATGCCCTTGGTTTTGATCTTGTGACTCTCTAAGCAGAGAATCTGAACATACCTACCTGGACTTCATACCTATAAAACCAAGAGGCAATGAATGGGTAGTGATATAAGCCAACAAGTTTGTGGGAATTCTATAACTCATTGTTAGAGAACTATACTCCTATGACATGCCAGGCACTGTAATAGCTGTTAGAAAGCATACAAGGAGAATTATTCATGGACCTTGCTTACAGGGTGAGGCCTTGAATGGTTCAATCATTCATCTATGTACAGAGAAGAGGTAGAACTGGGACCTGTCTTGAAGTTCAGCCAGAACTTTTCTTTTATGTAGCAACAGCCTCACTTCCTTCTTCCTCACTTCTGTAATGAAGCAATACATACCTGGAAGCTACATGACTGACAGACATGCAACCCTTAAATTCAATGTCTGTATCAATACAGAATCATTGATGACTTCAGCTGGAATGTTGTATGATGAAAAATGTCTAACATTTGCTCAAGTTCATTAAAAAAATCCAAACTTTGCACAAATAAGTACAATATTATACAGATATAATAGCTCAGTATTGTGTTCTTCCTCAGTATCAGCTGAGCAGATAGACCTGCTAGGGTCTTATTTAGTGTTTAATGGAGCAT
The DNA here is from genome assembly GCF_045843805.1 of Urocitellus parryii. Classification (NCBI taxonomy): domain Eukaryota; kingdom Metazoa; phylum Chordata; class Mammalia; order Rodentia; family Sciuridae; genus Urocitellus; species Urocitellus parryii. Next base: position 69,975,828 of record NC_135532.1, read on the forward strand.
GGTACACCTGAGTTGTGGTAATGTTCTTGTGTGCACTTATTTTAAATCAGTGAATATGTCTACTTCGAAATTATTTTTTAAAAGTGCCAACACAGAGCAATGAACTTTCTTATTAACAATATAATTTTGATAAGAAATATGTGCATATGGGAGTTAGAGAAGCTTTTGTTGAAGGATGGATTCAAAATGAGCAAACTTGGCGGTGCACATTGACTAACTCTTGTCTCTGATGTGTTAGTATTGGGTCTAACACACTGAGTGAGGGGACTACTTGAAATACTTTCAAACTCTCTGTCTGGAGGAAACACTATCATATGACCATCAAGAAGTGACATAGACTTTTAACTGGTAGAATCAAGCCCCATTTAAGGGAATGCATATGTTCATGTTCTCCCTCTCCTTCCAGCAGACATAGCAACTATCTGCCAAATTTTTGTGCCTTTTCTAAACTTGTCACAAAGAGGCAGCTCTCTAGTCAAAGATTACATTTCTTAGCCTTCCTTATATCCAACTGTGTCCATGTGACTTGTTCTCATCTGCACACAATGTACCTCTGTTTTTTTTTCTTCATCTCCTAACCATAAGTAGAGGATTCATATGCTTTAAGTGGACAGTGGAGCACAAGATAGAGTCTGCATCCCCAGAGTTCCCTGTGGAAGATGACAGGCTGACCAGAGGTACCTATGTGGGGCTACTGGGAAGTGTCAAGTAAATTCATAGTGTTAAACTAAGAGGTGTGTGTGTGTGTGTGTGTGTGTGTGTGTGTGGCATAAACTGCTAATAATTCTGAATATTTGACTATAATGATCTTTATAATCAGAAAGTTTTATACATATAATCAAAATTCTTTTCTAGAAGCATCAAGATGTCACTAGTACTTCAAACCGATGCTACAAACAGGTAGTCTAATCAAAATTATATCCAATTTAGCATTTTTTAAAAAGCCAAAAAATATATTTTAAATTATATTTTTTAGTTGTAGATGAACACAATACCTTTATTTATTTATTTATTTATTTATTTTTATGTGGTGCTGAGGATTGAACCCAGTGCCTCACACATTCTAGCTAAGTACTCTACCACTGAACCACAACCCCAGCTCAAATTAACTTTATTGAATAAAGAAGTCTGTTCTGATTTGACAATGATCATAAGAATACTTTAGTTTATAACAGCTGAAATATCAATAGCTGATTGGAAGGAAGAGAGGAGGCAGTTTACATTTTCAGTGTAGAAAAAAATTCTAATTGCTACACATGTCTTGAAAAATTTCCAAAACAAAGTCAAGCCATATTTACTGTTCAGTGATTTTTTTTTGAAGGGATGAAAAGTGAGATTCAATATATATACTGGTTACAACTAATACAACAGCTTGAAAAAAATCATGAGACAGAGCATAAATATAAAAAGACATGATTTTCAAATCATAAAATCATATTATAGGAATCTAACTGTTACAAGTGGAAAAATACATTAAAGCCAGCAGTGCGTTACACCAGTTCAAAACAGAACTCATGAGGCGAACAACACTGATGCAAGTTGAGAAAAACTGATTTTAGGAAGCACATCCAGACAGATACAACCACAAAGAAATGCCAAGAGTGACTATGTGGTCCACTCTGGGAGTTGGCAATGCAACAAAGGTGGAGTGATGACTAGGTTAATGCTTAGGTTTTCTCCAGGGATTCCGTCAGCATGGTCTAGGCCTTGAGTGCCATGAACCCTTCAGGAGGCTTCTGGCCTTTTTGGGCAAATTTCCGCATTTGAGTTCTTGAAATCAATTCAAAGTCTTCATGGCATTCAGAGTGATAGTAGTCCACGCGCTGCTTCTTGTTGCAAACTGCAAGGAGGTTAGGCCAGGGGCCATTGTCAGCACTTTGGTGCCCTGGGTTGGACCATAAAGATCCTTCCCTGTTTCCAGATGAGGCATGCCAGCGGGGTCTCCTCCAACAATGTGCAACTTTGCTCCTGCAACAATCTGTGCTCTGCAATGCCACTGCACCTCAGTCAGCCCAGCATACATCTGGGAGATGGGAAGATGGCTCCCACTGTGCTTTCAGGATTCAGGACTCCTTCCTCCAGCACCGCAGCATACTGCTTTATGCACCACATCAAAGGAACATCGTTGTCCTTTGTCTAGCCACCAAAGGGGTGAAGGAGGAGGATGGGGTGAATTTGCTTATGAGTGTCTTGCATTGACAGAGCATGTCCATTGTGAACTGGGTGACTGCACTGGTACAAATGCAAAGACGGCATCAGGATTCATATCCCTAAACTTCTGCTTGAGCTCAGTAGGAGTAATATTGACCAAGACCATCATTCCAATAAATTCAGTCCAGGTTTTGAAGATCTTCCCCAATCAGCCAATCTCCTGGCTCCATAAAAATCTTAATGGAGGGGTGGCTTTTGGGTGTTGCTCCCCCCTTTTGGCACAGCACTCCTGTTTCCTGTGTTCAAAACACTCTGGATTGGGAAGAATTGCCACACCATGGTTCTCATACATCAGAGCAAATGCTGTCCAGCTGTCCAGCCTCTCCTTCTATTCTTGAGTAGCTGTCAGAACTATAGGCACTGACAAGTTAATGACATCCCCACCCAGAAGACAAAGTGAAGGCACTGTAAGTACTCTCTCATGAAGCTGTTCAGTGGGGTTGTGAAACCTTCAGCCAGAACTTGCACCCACTGCATATCCACTTTATTAGTTTTCAATGCTGGTAATATTTCTGCATCTGTTTTCGCCAGATGAAGTTTATTTTCTGGTACATATAGTTCTTTTACTCCACAAGAGGCATCCACAGGAACAATATCCTGTTCCTGTAGAAGTTCCACAACTTGGTGGACAGTCGTTTACATCACAGGAGTCTGTTTTCAACACCAATTCAGGGGCTTCTGGTTTTTCATATTCAAAATCGATCCCAGTAAAACCTTTAATTTCTCCTACCTGTGCTTTTTTTTTTTTTTTTTTTTTTTTTGTAGAGACCTTTGACATCCCTCTGTTCATAGACATGCAGGAGAGCATCAACAAATACTTCAAAAAAGGGAAAAATTGCACCCTCATGGATTAGCCTTGCATTGTTTTAATCCTGTGTATACAGTGATATAAAACTTGTGATGCACACTAAGCCCGCATCTGCAAACAGCTTAGCAACTTCTGTACTGAGCTGAACATTCTCTTCTCTGGCTTTGAGAGTAAAGCCAAGATTTTTAAGACCTTGACGAATATTGTCACCATCCCAAGTATAGCATGGAATGCCATGGCAAACCAAGTACTCCTCCAAAGCCAGGCTCACCGTGGTCTTCCCTGCTTCAGACAGCCTGTTAATTTCCCACTCCAACTCAGGAACCAGAACAGCAGCCTATGTTTGCATTTTAATAGATCTGTTTGTTACAGTGTATGATTGTGCCTCATTCTTGTTAAGTACCAGGAGTTTAAAAGTTACTTAAAAATTTGTGCTAGCAGATCTCTTATCTGACTGATGAAATGTTTTGTGTCAATGTTTTTTCCTGCTCCTTTTTGCCTCACTGTGCTCCCCAAGATTCTACATAACGCCAACTGCATTTTAAAGCAATGACAGCAATGAAAAACACAAAACCATCAGTCATTGTCAAATACTCTATAAATGGAGACAGAGGAGGGGTTCAGATCTCTGTGCAACAAGGACAGAGGAGAAAGGTCAGTGATATATCATGTGGTGTAGGACTTCCCCCTTGAGCGATTTGCTAAGACTTGCTCCTATTGTATAAGCTTTTGTCTGATTAGAGACTTTTAATTCTAAGACTGAGCCTAAAGTTAAGATTGCAAATATTCAAGTCTCTCTAGAGCCCTGGAGAGAGGGAGGAATGCATTGCAAGTGGATTTGGAGGAAAATTAATTTTTGCCATTCATGAAGACCAGGAACTAATATTAACAATTGTTTAACTTATGAAAAATTAATTAGATGACTTATAAATTATGTATGTGGGAAAAAGAAAATCTGTCAATGGGTGGTTTGAGGATTCAGAAGAGCACTTTAGTTGATAACAAAAGGTATTTTGTGCAGCAGGTCACGTTAGGGTGGGCTTTTGCTCTTCCTTTGTGCCCGACCATGGTGAATACAGAATTGTTCTTATGTAACTCCCTGGGGGTGGGAGAACCAGTCATGTCCATAGACTGTTTATCATTATGTGTTTGTCTGCTGTTTAGAAACATAAAAAGCAGTAGGCAAAAATTTAATGGAAAGAGAACTGAAAAGATGTTGAAAGAAAGATATCTGAATACTGAACCCATGTGCTTAGCAACACAGTACAATCTCATAATGAACCCTTCTTCCAGATCACTTGAGTAAACAATAAATAGCAACCCTGGATGTCTACGCCACACAGGTAAGGTAAAGCAAATAGCTTAAATCCCAAATCAAGGTTAGAATTATTATTATTTTTTAATCTTGAAACAAACGCATGTTCTTACTGAGTCTGACTTTTAAAGAAATATTTAATTAATGATGAAGAGAAAAATAAGCTATAATTCAGGAAATAGTTTCTCTGAGTTAATGATGTACTTATTTTTCATTCCCATATTTTAAAGTATGATTGATAATCTTAGTATAAATTAAATCATATTCTCTAATTAATATACATGATTAAGTATCATATGAAATAAATAAAATTCCTGGTACTAACTGATTGCTACAGCTTTTTTCCCTTTATTTCTTTCCTTAACATCTCTTGAGAAAAAGATATATTATTTTCTGTACTTAAAGAAGATAGCTTAATCAACACTAAACTGTTGTGTCTCGAGTTAAATTTTAAAAAATTAACAAGTTTGACTGTAAATTGCAGAGACTTTTAAAAGAAAGTACAAATGTACCTAAAGGATAGTCTAAAATCCAAAGAATAATTTCCTTTATATATTTCAGTAATCAGGTAGGCATTTGTAATCTCAGCTGAGGGTGTTTCTTTTATACTAGGGAAGACTGACCAGAGTTTTGCTGCAATAAGGGGTGTAGATAGTATGCCAGTAATTTTTACATTAATGCTACCCTTGAGGTTTTATCTTATACTTATGTTCACACAGAAGGAAAAAAAGGCATAAAAAATTAATTTTAGCTTTATTACAAAGACACCAAATATTAACTCAAAACTAAGTGACTGAAATGTGTCCCTTATATCCTAGGCATCTTCCCTGTCAAATCTATAGAGACAAGTGCACCCAGAATAACGATCAGACTACTATCAAACTGAAGTTTAATTATGTTCACTCACATTTTCAAATTATTCCCAACAAATTACCTTGGGTAGGTGACACATCCATCAAGGCAAGTCTAATTTCATATTCACAGTAATGTACTTCTGTAAACTGCTCTAATAAGGTTTTAACTAAGTTTTGCTCTTGACCTCACTAAGCTGAAATATTGCAGGCTGTGTGTTTTGCAGTCTCTCCAATTAATTTCTGACCTTGGTGCTGCCTGGGCACAATGAGGCAAGTGAAGGGTGGAGATCAGATTTAATTTTGAATTTCCTGACTGCTACTGGTTTGTATCTCAACTCCAACAGTACTTAGACATGTTATTTTTGGTCAATGACTTTTTATGCAGCACACTGGGCAAATGTAATTAAGTAGGCTAAGTTTTGTTCTCAGCTGTCCTCCAAGTTCTTGCATGGGAACTTGGAGTTTCAACAGGAAACACCTGTATGGTAGTTGTATACCAAGCCTTCCCAGAGAATTAATATATAACATTGTTCCTGGGCCTCACTGCTCTTCCCCAAATAGAAAGGCTCAGCTGTATTTGCAGACTGTATTTTTAATTACTAGTGAAAATCCAAACTCTTAAAAGGGAGCCTTGTTTTTTAAAGTTTTTTTTTTTTAGGCTTAGCAATATCAAGGGTCAGATACATTTTTCATATATTTCATCATTCAATATTAGACATATTTTTATTCAACTGACCTTCATTGAATGTCTACTCTGTGTAAGGATGGTGGAGGTACATAAAGAAATCAGACTTAGATCCAACTCCTAACAGATATTAGCAAGAAACACATTATAGTCTTGAATAAAACGCAATTAATTCCTACTTAGAGATGACCCACAGACATTTGGATAAGATGTTGGATTTGTGAAAATAAATTGAAAGTGTGCTGTTAAAATCCTCTATGACCTTATCATTTTGGCAAAATAGTGAGACATTAAACATTAAAAAAAAACTCAACAAAAAAATCTGGAAATGAAAAACAAATGTAACAAAACTACACTTTGAATTTCATAGCTGAGCTCCTGGTGAAGTAGGAGAAATCCTCAGAGACAAACATACTCACAGGTTTGCTGCAACAGAAGTGGCAAGTCAAGCTGAACATGAGGCTGCAATTGCTCTGGTTAAAATCTGAACATTTATTTTACTCAGAGATTTGGCTTCTAATAGCCTAGTGGCCTCAGGAAGTGAGCTAAAGTAAGACATGACATTGGAACCAGTGTACTGGAGGGATCTATTGTGCCCCACGGAGTATAGCAGAAGCAAATGCAATTCTTATCTATAGAGACATGTTCAACCTAAACCTCACAGTATCCCCATGGATAAAACATCAAGGTATAATAGAAGATTAGGACTTGCATTCAAAATATACAAAGAACTGTTAAAACTCGACAATAAGAAAACAAACAATTAAATTTAAAATTGAAAAAAGGCATCTAAATACACACCTCAACAAAGAAGCTAGCAAAGAAGCTATGAAAAGATGCTTAATATTATCTATCTTTAGGAACTTGCAAATTATAACAATAGCAAACTGTTCATTCAAAGAAAGGTGAATGGATTAAAAAATCTATGTATGATGAAATATTATTGATAAAAAGAAATAATCCATAACTATGAAATGATATGAGAGAATCTTACATGCATATTACTAAATGGAGAAACCAACCTGAATCTATGATTCAAAATAAATGAGGTTTTGGAAAAGGCAAAAATAAAGAGATGGTTGTCAGAAGCTGGCATAGGAAGGGAAGAATAAGGGTGGAGCACAGGGGAGTTTTAGAGCAATGGAACTATAAGATACCATTATTATTTAGATATTAGGTGTTCCCCAGAAGCTCATGTGTGAGACAATGCAAGATCGTTCAGAGGTGAAATGATTGAGTTATGAGAGTCTTAACCCAATCAGTGAATTAATCTCCTCATAGGGATTAACTGAGTAGTAACTAAAGGCAGGTGGATGCAGTTGGAAGACCTCAGTCTTTGGGGCCATGCCATTGGGGTATATACATTGTATCTGATGTATAAAGTCTCTCTCTGCTTCCTGATCTTTGTGTCTTGATCCACTTCCCTCCACCACATTCTTCCACATTGATGTACAGCATCACCTCCATCCCTGAGCAATGGGGCTGGCTGTCTATGGACTGAGACCTCTGAAACTATGAGCCCCAAAATGAAATTTTCCTCCTCTAAAATTGTGATTGTCAGGACTTTTGGTCACAGCAGCAAAACACTGACTAAAAGAGATAATGTAATGTTGGAATATGATATAACACATTTATCAAAATCCACATAACTGGCTAACACAGAGAGAACCTAAAAGTCAATTACGGACTTTAGTTAATAATAATAATAATGTGTCAGCATTGGTTTATGGAGTGTAACAAATGTGTCACATTAATGTTCAATGTTAATAAGGAAAACGTTCAGGAGTGGAGGGAGATGCTCAACTTTTCTGTAAGTCTAAACTTTGATAAAAAATAAGTATCGATTTTAAAAGTTTATAAAATACATAAAAAATCAATTAAAAAGGAGGCTCAATTAGAGTCATTAAAAAGAAAATCACAGGTTAGAAATGTTAAATAATTGGTATATTGCATATTAACTATAAAATTGGAACATTTGAAATACTTGAAGAGCCCACCATTTTAAAGTGAGCAAGAAATAAGAAAAATAAAAACAATAAAGAAAGAAAACCGCAGAAATATTTGAAAATTAACCAAATAAATATTCTAGAAAAAAATAATTGAAATTAAAAACTAAATAGGAACAGGATTTCTAGTGGCAGCCAAGATGGAGAAACAGGGACTACATTTACCTCTCTCCTGAAACACTTTAAAACACACACACACACACACACACACACACACACATACACACAAACACACACACACACAGAAATGGTTTTTAAGACTCTAGATATCAGGTATCAAGGGACAATAATATCTGTGAGATGAGAAACAAGTATGGTGAGTTCTGTGATTTCCTGAGATCACTGTCTTGAGAGAGTTTATAAGCCTTGATGTGGGGAGGGAAACCCAGACAGAACTTAGCAGACTTCCTGAGTTAAGGACACAGAGCAGATAGCTGTGGGGAAAACAGGTGAAGAGAGATCACAGGACAGAGAACCTGAAAGGAAAGAGCTGCCCAATGAGAAAATTCTGGAGATCTGCAGGAGGTCACTGTTGAGTACTCTAGGTCACCCTGTGCTTTGTGGAAAATCAGTAGAGCCTGGAGCTCTTGACACTCAGAAATATTAGAAGTAATAGTGCCTGAAGCTCATGGAGGCCTGAGAATGGAGTCTGCTCATACTAAAGAGATTGGAAAATTTCAAGATTCCTAAGGCCTTTGGTAAAGAGAAGGGTCTCTTGCCTTAGAGTAGAGTAAATAGCTTTAGACCAAGTGCTGCTCCAGTCCTGCTCAACAAATCCTTAAGGCAAAACCGAAGTACTGGGCTATTTTCTAGTAATCTAACTACAGCTGAAATAAAACTAACAAATATTTATAGTAGTAAGAAACCCTAACACAACAAGGTTAGATAAAAAGTGCCTCAAATCCAACAAAACATTACCAGGCACACAAAGAAATAAAAAAAAGTCCAATCATCAATTGAAGCTAACTCAGATTGGACATAGAGATTAGAATGAGAAGACAATAATTTAAAATCAAATATTATGGCTGTATTCCATATGTTCAAAAAGTTAAGAGGTACAAAAACAAACAAAAAAAGACCTAAATCAGCTTCTAGTGATGAATCTCAATTTGCTAAATTAAATATATGTACATTGGATGCTATTAACAGGTGATTGGATGTTGCAGAAGAAAATACCCATAAACTTAAACACAGAGCAATAAAAACTATTAATAATAGGACCCAGAAAGGAGATAATTAAAAAAATAAATAAACAGTCTTAGGAGCCTCTGGTCAACTTGAAGTGACCTAGTATATTCTAGTATATAACTAGAATTCTTAAAGAAGAAGATAAAGTGGAATATGGAAAAAATATACATCGAAAACTATAAAACATTGCTGAGAGAATTTAGAGACCTAATAAATAAATGTAGAGCTATATTGTGTTCTTAATTATAACTCGATGAGATGCAAATTGATCTCTAGATTGAACAGAATCCAAATACAATTTCTTACACACTCTTTTGAAGAAATGGACAAAGTGATTCTAAATTTACTATGGAAATGCAAAAGATTTATAGTAGCTTGAGTGACTTTGAAAAAGAACAAAGTTGGAGTACTAAGACTACCTGATTTTTAGACTCCTTATAAAGCTAAATAAATCAATACAATGTTGCATTAAGATACTGCTGACCGGGGTGGGGATGTGGCTCAAGTGGTAGCGTGCTCGCCTGCCATGCTTGCGGCCCGGGTTCGATCCTCAGCACCACATACAAAGATGTTGTGTCTGCCGAGAACTAAAATAAATAAATAAATAAATATTAAAAAAAAAAAAAAGATACTGCTGACCAATGGAAACTAACATAGAGTCCAGAAATAAAGCCACATGTATATGGACAATTGATTTTAGCATAGGTGATTCAATGGAGAAAGAATGTTTTTTTTTTTCCAACAAGTGTTATTACACCAACTGGATATCTATATGCAAAAAAAAAAAAAAAAGGAAAGGAAAAGAAACTGGCTTTGTTCCATATCTCACACCATAAACAATACTTAAAATGGGTCTCAGATTAAATGTAAATGTAATTATAAAACTATTAGAAGAACACATAAGAAAAAGCCTTTATGACCCTGGCTTAATAAAAAAAATTCTTAATTAAAACACCTAAAGCACACTCTATAAAAAAAAATAAATTGAACTTAATTAATATTGAAAATGTCTAATAATTGAAGGTACTATGAAGAAAATGAAAAAAATAAGCTATCACCTGAAAAAAAAACTTTTGCAAATCATACCTTACAATAAATTTGTAACCAAAATATATCAAGAACTTTGAAAATTTATTTAAAAAATTATCCATTTAAAAATTCTACAAAACATTTGAAGGCACATTTCACCAAAGAATATGTACAAATGACAGATAAGCATGTATAAAGATGCCCACCATTAGTTCTCAGGTAAATGTAACTTAAACCACAGTAACATACTACTACATGTCTATTAAAAAGGCCAATTTTGTTTTAAAAACTAATCATATCAAAAGTATATGCAAGGATATATAGAAAAGAGAATATAACAATATTGAAAACATTTTGAGTCTCTTAAATACAGATCATATTATCTGTGTTAGTCTGCTTTTCCTCACTGTGCAGAAGTACTGACAAGGATGAATTATAGGAGAAAAGTTTATTTGGGGCTCAAGGTTTCAGTTCCTGGTTGGCCTTATTGCTCTAGGTCCAAGGTGAGGCAAAGCATCACCATGGAAGAGTGTGGCAGAGGAAAGTAGCTCAGGAGAGGGTGGTCTGGAAGCATCTTGGGGAAAGGGGCTATAGGGAAGATGCATCCATCTAGAATGTGCTCCCAGTGACCCACCTCCACCAGCCATGCCCCATCTGCCTACACTTACCATCCAGGCAGTCCAAACTAGGATGAACGGACTGGATGACAGCTCCCATAATCCAATCATTTCACATTTGAATATTCCCACATTAACACAGGAGATTTGGGGTGACTTCTCATATCCAAACCATAACATCATCTACCCTTTGAAAGCTTATGTTCATATAAAACTTGCAGGTTAATTTGCATGACAGCTTTGCTTGCAATAGTTAAAAATTGGAAATAACCCATCCCACTTTGTGAATGGAAGAACAAACTGTTGGAATGGAATACTACTCAGAAATAAAAAGAAATAAACTATTGATATATGCTGCCACAGGGATTACCTTAAAAGTAATTATGGCAGGTGGGGGAAGCCAGACTATAAGAGTACATATATTAAGATTCTATGGATATAGAAAAATTGGTTAACATGAGGATAATCATAAGTCATCATAGGCAATCATAAGTAATTCTCTGTTTTATAAAACAATATCAAGAACAATAATCCAGGTGCAATGGCACATTCCTGTAATCCCAGTGGCTCAGGAGGCTAAGGCAGGAGGATGGAGAGTTCAAAGCCAGCCTCACCAACTTAGTGAGGCCCTAAGCAACTTGGCAAGACCCTGTATCCAAATAAAATATACAAAGGGGCTGGGGATGTGGCTTAGTTGTAAGCACCTCTGGGTTCAATCCCTGGTAGGAAAAAAAATCCAAAACAAAAAACAAATAATAATACTAAAATGTCTAAATTGAAGAGTAAGAAATAAAATAGAGTTAAAATACTGGAAACAAATAACATACAAGAATGAATATAAGTTAAGACCAATATGGTCGAGTTCTTTTCCCCAGTATATTTAAAACAAGAAGACAAAGAATTGGATTGAACTAAGTTTGAAGTTTTTCAAGGAAAGTATGTCCAGGAGTGAGAGGCACAAGTGAGTGGGGGTGTATAATGGGAAGTTATAATTAGAGATCAAGAAACATAAGTTGAAAACATGGAAATTAAGATTTAAGGAAAATAAGTCTCATTGATCTTGTAGAGCATCTCAATGTAGTCAAAGAATAATTAAAACTTGGTGGTAGAGATAGTGAGGTGGGAAGATGGACAGTATGAGTCAAGGAGTTAACAGTCACTCCTGAGACCATGGAAGATATACAGTTGTTGAAAAGGCAAGCTTTAGGATCGAACTTTGGAGGAGAGAAGACAAAGAACTGAGAGCTTAGGTGTTTGAAAAACCATTCATATTGATATTGAAATCACTAAGAATGAACACAATCATTTAGGACAGAATGACAGTGATCTGCTAAAATAAACTTTTAACAAATGTCAGGAAGATCTCAGAGGCTTGTGTATATATGAGTAACCTTATTGTATCAAGAGCTTAAAAAATGAAGCTTTTGAAAAAATTTAATTTCTTCTAATTAGTTACACGTGATAGCAGAATGTATTTTGATCATTGTACATAAATGGAGCACAGCTTTTCATTTCTCTGATTGTGCATGGTGTAGAGTCACACCACATGTGTACTCATACATGTACCTAGGTAATGATGTTTCATCTCATTCCACCATCTTTCCTACCCCTGGTCCCCTCCTATCCCTCCCTCCACTTTTCCTAATCAAAGTCCTTCCATTCTCCCCATGCCCCCACACTTGATTATGGGTCAGCATCCACTTACAAGAGAGAACATTTGGCTTTTTTTTTTTTTTTTTTGGAATGGGCTTATTTCACTTAGCATGATATTCTCAACAACATCCATTTACCTGCAAATGCCATAATTTTATTCTCTTTTAATGCTGAGTAATATTCCATTGTGTATATGTACCACAGATTTTTTCTCCATTCATCTATTGAAGGGCATCTAGTTTGCGTCCATAGTTTAGCAATTGTAAATTGTTCTGCTATAAACATTGAAATAGCTGCATTCATGTAGTATGCTGTTTTTAAGTCTTTAGGGTGTAGACTGAGGAGTGGGATAGCTGGGTCAAACGGTGGGTCCATTCCAAGTTTTCTAAGGAATCTCCATACTGCTTTCCATAGTGGTTGCACAAATTTGCAGTCCCACCAGCAATGTATGAGTGTACCTTTTTCTTCACATCCTTGCCAACACTTATTGTTGTTTGTATTCTTGATTACTGCCATTCTGTCTGGAGTGAGGTGAGATCTCAGTGTAGTTTTGATTTGTATTTCTCTAATTGCTAGAGATATTGAACTTTTTTTCATATAGTTGTTGATTGATTGTGTTTCTTCTTCTGAGAAGTGTCTGTTCAGCTCCTTAGCCCATTTATTGATTGGATTTCTAGTTATTTTGGTGTTAAGTTTTCTGAGACCTTTACAATGAAGACTACAGAACACTAAAGAAATAAATTGAAGAAGACCTTAGAAGATGGAAAGACCTCCCATGCTCTTGGATAGGCAGAATAAATATTATCAAAATTGCCATTCTAACCAAAGCACTATACAGATTTAATAAATTCCAATTAAAATACCGACATCATTCCTTACAGAAATAGAAAAGGCAATCATGAAATTCATTTGGAAAACTAAGAGACCCAGAATAGCCAAAGCAATCCTTAGCAAGAAGAGTGAAGCAGGAAGCGTCACAATATCAGACCTTAAACTATAGTACAAGTTATAGTAACAAAAACGGCATGGTATTGGCACTGAAATAGACTTGTAGAGCAATGGTACAGAATAAAAGACATAGAGACAAACCCAAATAAATACGGTTATCTCATACTAGACAAAGGCACCAAAAACATACATTGGAGAAAAGATAGCCTCTTCAGGGCTGGGGCTGTAACTCAGTGGTAGAGCACTTGTCTAGCCCATGTGAGGTACTGGGTTCGATCTTCAGCACCACATAAAAATAAACAATTACAATAAAAAGATAGCCTCTTTAACAAATGGTGCTGGGAAAACTGGAAATCAATACACAGCAAAATAAAACTAAACCTCTATCTCTCACCCTGCACAAAACCCAAAGTGGATCAAGGACCTAGGAATTAGAACAGAGACCCTGCACCTAATAGAAGAAAAAGCAGGCCCAAATCTTCACCATGTTGGATTAGGCTCCAACTTTCTTAACAAGACTCCTAAAGTGCAAGAAATAAAATCAAGAATCAATAAGTGGGATGGATTCAAACTAAAAAGTTTCTTCTCTGCAAAAGAGACAATCAATGAGGTGAAGAAAAAAAAAACCTATGTTTTGGAAGCAAATTTTTGCTACACGCACATCAGATAGAGCACTCATCTCCAGGCCATATAAAAAATAAAATAAAGTTTTTAAGTAGTAAGGAAGGGCAAGCATTTGAAAATGGCAATGACCAGGAAGAGGTAATTCTCACCACTGGATCCAAAGGCAAGAGAATGATAGGAAGGAACAAAATTCCACTTGAGTGGGCTTCCAGGGAGGAGGATCTTGGGGGACAACCAGGTTTCCCCCAGAAAAGAAGGTGAAAGGAACATTCTGAAGAGAGGTTGACCACGTAGAGAATTTCAGTGGTGTCAGACTCTGAGTTCCAAGAAATGTTGACAAAATGCTTTAGGAAGAAATCTTGTTTATCTGTGGACTATGAATAGATTTTGTTTTGTAAACTGTGTACTAAGGCAGATGTTTATATGTAGATGGTGTTTGTAGTTGACTTCCTATTCAATAAAGACATTTCTTTGTGGTAATATCACTGACAACATCACAGATCTCATTTTCTTCTTCTAGTATAATGTCTATGTGTATTAATAAATAGCTAGTATCTTTAGTCTGGCTAAGTCATAGGTCAAAAATATACCACTGGGTAGAAAACAGAAGTCTCACAACATAATTAGCACACGTCAGTGGGGAACAGGCCTTCACTATAACTGGCCAGAACACTCATTTCCCCAGTTTCCTGCTGGCCTGGTTAAATAAGGATCTCTATATTGATATTTCTCAATCCTTGGAGTAGCCTAAGTTCATTAGGATTGGCTGCAAGGTGTAATTCTCTTTTCAGCAAATGCTGGTTCCCCATTGCCTCACTTGACACCATGCAGGGTGCCCTGCAGGTGCAGAGGAAGTGAAGGGGTGGCGTTAGGATTGAGTCCACTCTGCCAGGTCACTGCTTCCTCCTCTTTTCCGGAGATTTGGAAGACAAAGGGACCTGCCAGTGCCAGGAGCTAGCTCTCCCATCAACAGCCCACCATTCATACAGGTGGCCTCCGCAACGGAAGGCCGACTGAGCTCCAGCTGCAGCCCTGGCTGGGTCGCTCCTTCTCAGGCAGGCCGTGGAGGCAAACGTCTTCTGTGTTGTCTTTCCATGCAAGAATATTCATATGGGATGATTTTTCTAGTTATGAAGATAAGGATCACACTATCTTGTGTATGTGTGATCAGTAAACTCCTAAAATCTCTGCATTAAATAACTTAAACACTAGAGCTTATGCCATGTTCGAACTCAATATTATTTAGCCTTTGTCCAAATAAAGGATTTAAAAATCCCAGTTATGATACACCCAAAATTTTGATGTGACTAGGTTAAGACAGTATATGAAAAAGTTTTAAGAATTCTTATTTCAATTATGTCCTTATGAAACTTTTAAATTTATAAGCAATACAGTTAAATTTTCACAGTGCTTCTTTTCTGTTTTTACTAGGCCTATGTAATCAGTGCCTATCACTATGACCAGCTGTGTTATTCAAATTGATAAAACATGCTCATATTTTTCTTTTTCTAAGTATAATATTCATTTGTTGTTGTTTGTCAGCTTTCACCTTATGTCACTATGTGCTTCTTTTGGGAGGAAAAAAAAATTGGTAAATTTTAGGAGGCTGATTTCCCTAAATCAAAGTTTTGTTCAAAAAGTATATAGTTACAAAATTTACGTTAGTGTTGCAGAAAGACTTTACCTAGTTTTCATAGTCAATGAATACAGTTGTTTACATCCAAAGTACTCAATAAATATGTTACCCAAGAGTGCTCAAATATCCGACGCTCTGGTTTCCTCCTGATAATCCACATAGCATGGTCTAAATAATTGTGTCTGGATCACCAGTAGGTTACCACCTACTCAGTGAAAGAGGCAATGTTCTCCACAGTGCTGTATCAGGCCTTCCATGAGGGACAACCCCTGCCAGTCCACTTGCTACTGGATCTCATCTTCTGGCTTTTCACCTGCTCGCCCTAGTCACAAGGACTGTCTTGCTTTTCCCAAACATGCTACACACTCAAATCCTTTGCCAGTGCTGTCCTTGTGATCAGGGGTGCTCTTTCTCAGATATCCCAGGCTTCTCACTTCCTTTAAGCCTTTGTTTAAAGTCTCTCTTACACAGGAAACCTTCTTAAACCACTTGGTGTATACTACTTCTCTTAAAACTCTCTTTCCTTCTTATTCTGCCTCGGTTTCCTTCATTCACTTGCCCCCACCAGATACACTGCACAAGTATTTGTGTATTTGTCTGTCTCATAACACCAAGATGCAATATCCATTATGTCAATACTGCAATATAATATTCACTGACTTCAAATGGAAAAGAACATCTATTAATACATGAACAGCAGGGAATCCTTTTCTAAGTACACTGCTCATCCAAATTTGTTTAAAGTGGTTCAATATTCTTTTTCAATTGCTGTATCCTGGCAACATGGAAAGGACATTTAGTGTTATGAATAATCTATGAAGGGATAATTGCAAATATTCAAGGTTCAGTCAGTAAGGCATGGACTTAATTTTATTTAGTTTTTAATATACCATTCGATTTTTTTAAAGCAAAATGATGTCTTTTTGAAAAATAAAAACCATGTTAAATCTACAATATCTAAATAAAACATAAAGATATTTTAGGCTGTCATCAGGAAACTTCTCAGATTGTTATATATATATATATTGCCAGTATAATTTAAATACTGAGTTTGTTTTTATGGAAGTTAATGCATGCATCCAAAAAACCAAATTACCAATTGGTGGAGTAGGAGTGAGAGACAGAGTTAATTAAAGTTTCATCTAATGGTATACAGCATTCATTAACTGAAGTCTAGATTGAAAATTCAAGTAAAGATTGCTGGAAATAAAGGGATAGTTTGTTAGTTTTGAGAGGCTTTTTTTTGTTGGTGGTGGTAGTTGTCCAATAAGAGACAATCAGAGTTAGAAGAATGTTCACTGTATACAATCTTAAAAGTATATTCTGGAAAAAAATTAGAACAATCAGAATATAATATAGTCATTGAAAATACATGTATAAAAGTTAGTGAGGGTGTGTAACTTAAGATAGGTAAACAACATTTTTATAAATTCTTAAACTCACTGAATTGTTTTAATTCCCTATGGCAATTTTTCTATCAGTGAAGCTAGATGTGTTTATTTTATTAATTTCATCAAGCAACTAACTTCTAATTTTCATTAACATCACATGCAATTTTTCTTCTATTTCTTTGGTTTCTACTCTTCTTCTTTCATTGTTTTTTCCTTTGGGTTAATGTTGTTCTTTTTTCTGGTTTTTTCAGTTGAATATTATAGAAAAAGAAAAGTGTGTTAGATTGCTGTTACTATAACAAATACCTGAGACAATCAACTTTTAAAGAGAAAAAATATTTATTTTGATGCATAGTTGTGGAATTTTCAGTCCATGACTGGTTGGTCCTGTTGCTGTTGGTCCTGCAGCATTGGCAATGCATCATGGCAGAAGGTCCATGGTGGAGCAAAGCCACTTACACACTCATGGCCAGGATGCAAAAGAGAGAAAGAGGGGTTCCCCAATGTTTTTTATCCTTGGTCATGTGACACCTAGAAACACTCCATTGCAAGTCGCAAGACTGAACCTAATGTCTCTGGGTTGGAACACATTCTTAAGTCAGTACAAGATCTCTTGTCACAGGACATGGGTGTAGGGAGAGAAGAAGAGCCCACTGATTATACAGCAATCAATCAAAACCTCAGTACAACAACATGCAGATTGGTTGGGGAAAATAAAAGCTTGATGATACCAAGAAAATAAATCTAATATATGCTTAAATGAAGGACATTTTGTATCCAATTTAAAAAATCACTGGACTTTATATATTGCTGTCATCCTAAGTGTCTTTGCTTCTTTCTGTTTTAGAAGTCCCCTTGAAACACACATCAAAAGTTTAATTTTACCTCTTGTAAAATTAGATGTTCATCCCAAAGCCACATGTGTGAATTTGGTGGTGAAGAAAACACCATTAAATCACTATCTGTAATTGGATGTAGGGAACTAGTGGTTATTCCATTGTTAGAAAGAAATATCTTAGATTCTGTCTGATATTAATATTGATTATTTGGCTTTTGTTTCTTGATGCTTACCAGGTGGTAGGTACTCCTTTCTTTCTCCTTTTTTCTAACTTTTAAGGCATTTCATTTTAGAAGTGTATTCATTTTTATAATCTGCTTCTTAATCATAAAATTTAATATACCAATTTTTATCGTACCTACTCATTTATTTAGAATTCTATCTACATAATCATTTTTTTTTCATTTTCTTTCCCTTCTTTGTCCTTGTATGTAGATTCATTTGGTTTTTTCCTTTCTTCTTTCTTGTTTTCTGTTAGATTGGTAATATTTTTCTTCTCTAGTCCTTCTACAATTTTGGAATTCATATTCATATTCTATTTTATTTTCACATGCATGTATTTCACCATAATGTTCTCCAATTGAGAATTTATAATACATATTCCTGTTTTTCCTTGAATAAAATAAAACATTGCATTGAACTTCTCTCCTGTTTTGTATCCTCATTACCATCTGATTGGTGTGCCTTTAGATGTAATCTGCCTCTACTACTTTGGGGGATTTTTTTTTCTTTGTTCTTGATAGCCTGCATCTCCACCCTGGTATATCTAAATTTAACCCATTCATGGGCTAAGGGTGCATATCTTTCTTCAAAATCAAAACCTTTAGTTACTTCCCTCTTGATATTGTTTTCAAGCTATTCCCCATATTTTCTTTTTTTGGAGTGCCAATTATTATGTGGTGAGTCCTCTCAATCTATTAACTGTTTAACTCTTTTCCATGTTTAATCTCTTTATCCCTCAGCAATGTTCTGGCAGAATGTCTCAGTATTTTCTCCTTCTTCACTAATTATCTCTATTCCTGGAAACAATCTGGAGAGTTTCTGCTTTTATTTTTTTTTAAATTTCAATTACTGTATTATTTGTCATATTTTTGCTTCATCATTTTTGTTTTTACTGTTCATTTTGTTGTTGTTTTATATTTTCTTCTTTTTTTTCCCATGGTCTTGTTCCTTCATATGTGTTCTTGAGGATCCTTAACACACGTACTTGAAATTGATTTTCATATTGCTCTATTATGTTTTTATTTTATCTGTGCTAGATTCTTCTCATGGCAGTTAAATTGGAATTCTTCATAAATTTTGGAATACGGGTTTCCATATTCATCTTGACTAGAAACATGTCATGCTGTTTCTAGATCTCTTGTCACAGGACATGAGAGAGGCCCCCAGTCACACACGCTGGGGGCCTCTCTCCTGCACTGATAATATAAATACTGCAATTCTAGCTGCCAATAATTAATGGCATAATCATTGCTTTCATTTTTGAGTCTTATCTATTTCCTCTTGTCTTAGTGATGCAGTTTTATAAAAGCTCTAATTATTGGTTCACATAAATGGTGAGTGCTACTGTACTGTCAGTCCATTCATGTCAGGGAAAGTCATACTGTAACTACTCTTTCAGGCTTTGACTTCTAGCTTAGTCCCGTCTCCTTTGGGGCACTTTTAGATTTTAATCCCTAAACTGTGAACAGTCTCAATCTGCTTCTAGAACCAGGAAACCTTATCTACTTCTGTGTATTTCTTTTCCATTTTTGATCAAGAACATGCATATCTTATCATTGAGAGTGATTTTAGCTAATTTCTTTAATTTTGCTTCATTTAAAATTCCTATATGAGATCGGTGTGAGCTTATAATACACAGACTAGACATTGTTCATTTTGGGTAAAATGCAAATGACAGATATTAAGCTAGTTTAATTAAGCTAGTTTATCCTTTGTATATTACAGTATTATAGTTGTTGGTTATTTTTTTTTTCCATATTGCTCTTATTTAGGCAAGTGACTCAAGGGCGCTTGGATAAAGAATGAAATAGAGTTTGATGATATTTCTGTATATATATTTCAGGATATCGTTTTTTAAAAAATATTGAATTTATTGTACATGCTCTGTTTAACACCAATATTTGTTTGCTGAATTTAATTACATTTTATTTAATTTTATTCATTGGCAACCTGGGCTTAAAGTCTCATTGTCGCCTAAAGATCAGATGTTCTTAATATAACATTCAGGGCGATGGACAAAAATAAGCTTTGAATGCTTTAAACCCTGGTTCTAAAAGATTAAGAATTTTTCATTCAAGGAGTACTTTTCTTTCTTCAAATGTTCATGTGACAGATAGCTTATCAATGTGTATTGTATGTTACAAATGAACTTGTCAGTAAAGGAATTATAGATATCTGGGCACCAGAGATAACTTAACCTCGGGGCCCATTTCCCATGCCCCACCCCTGGATAATGTGCAGTTTTCTTAGAAAAAAAATTTTTTTTCATTATTATTAGAAAATGATTATAATAGTAATTAGTTCCAAAATTATTAAGATTTTACATATCTAAAGGTTGATTATGCTTTTCGCTAGAGAGATACAAATTTAACATGTACAATATAAGAGATTGCTCTTGTGCTTCTGCTGTGAGAATAACATGTTTGAGGACAGGATTGTCATGGAAATCTAAGGAGCATGACTTGGAAAGCCTTCTGAACAGACCTGAAGGTAAAATGTCTGACAAATTCTTAACTGCATTGGGCAGAAGCAAACATCGACCCAGAGCAACTTCATATATACTATTTTAAAACATTGCTTGTTTTTCTGAAGTTGACAGTTAACATTTTGCATAGCATGTGAACCAACTTTTTCTTTAAACAAGATTTCAAACTGTTAAACAGTTGTCATTATTGTACAGAAAAAATTTCAACAAAATCCTGGGAAAAAGTAATGCATGGAGATAAGGTAGAAGAAAATAATTTACCATGACTGAAATTAAATCAAATTAGGAAACTTTTATTTCATTCAATGAGCCCACGAGAAGAATAAAAGAGGACAGTCTCAAAATGCCCAAAGTTCTGTGCATGTCATGCTCATCGGGGAAAAACTGTGGGAAGAAAAGATATGAGAACCAGAAAAGGGAGCTTAGGATTTCAGACCTCCTAATCATAATGGCTGCTCCATAATTTCTGAGTGAAAGTGGGGGGAGGGAAGCTCAAAGCTATTTTGTATTACATTTTTCATATAATATAGAAAAGCATCAATTACCCATAGCCAAGATTGTGGAGAGGGAGGCAGAGGTTACATGCAGATGAATCCCCTACTTCCTTCCCTTATCCAACGTGATCAGATATTATGAGGTCTAGACACAATGAACTTGGGACAACTAAAATAGGTTCTTAGAAGGTTAAAACAGAATAATAGGTCAAGCCACAGACAGTGTGGGCCAGTATCAGTGAAAATTGAGTTGAGGAGGTGGTTGCTTCAGTCCTAAGTGGCTATGATCAATGAGTTTGGCTTAGAAAGCAATGAGCCCATTTTATGAACACTAAAATCATGTACCAGTCACAACCAAATATATGAAAGGAAAAATGGCCAACAGACTTGTTTTCTTTTGGAGGGGTGGGGAGAGCGTGGTACCGAGAATTAAACTCAGGGGCACTCGCCCACTGAGCCACATCCCAAGCCCTTTTTGTATTTTATTTAGAGACAGGATCTCACCAAGTTACTTGGTGCTTTGCCATTGCTGAGGCTGACTTTGAACTTGTGATACTTTTGCCTCAGCCTCCAGAGCTGCTGGGATTGCAGGCATGCACCACCGCACCTGGTAACATGCTTGTTTTTGAGAGGCAAAGGGGTTATTGTTTAAATCCAAACTAGATGAAAATCGAAATGTTCTTTCCCAAAAGGGAAAGAATTTAAAATAAAATTGATGATAAAAAATAAAGATTTTTATATCAGACATGAAATAACTCTCAGATAAATGAAATAATTTTCTAACAAATATAGATTTTAAAAAATTCTTCTGGTGCAATGGTGCACTCCTGCAATTCCAGCCACTTGAGAGACTGAGGCAGGGTGATCTCAAGTTTGAGACCAAACTCAGAAACTTAGGAAGACCCTAAGAAACTTACAGAGACTCTGTCTCAAAATAAAAAAATAAAAAAAGGCTGGGGATGTAGTTCAGTGATTGAGTGCCCCTGACTTCAATCTGTAGTACCAAAACAAATAAAAATCATAAACAATTCACAACCAATTGCATGAAATCTTTGACTACCTGAACGGCATGTATATAAAACATCCATGAAAAATTTGTAGACACCTGCCACTCATAAGTAATTTTGAAAATAATTATGTGTTTTAGTTTGTCTTCTTTGTTATAACAAAATACCAGAGATCGGATAATGTATGAAGAATAGAATTTTATCTGGCTCCTGTTTCTGGAGGCCAGGACTTTAAGGATCATAACTCTGGCATGAGCCAACACCTGGTTAGGGCCTTCTTCCCCCATCATAACCTGGAGGACACCACATGCTGAGCAGGAAGCAGGTGTCTGCTCTGAGCTCTCTTCCTTTTCTTTTCATTTTTTAAAAATTATTTTTATTTTTTTAGTTGTAGGTAGACACAGTATCTTTATCTATTTATTTTTATGTGGTGCTAAGGATCCAACCCAGTGCCTCACACATGCAAGGCAGGCGCTCTACCACTGAGCTACAGCCCCAGCCCTCTTCCTTTTCTCATAAAACCATCAGTGCCACCATGCGCCAGGGGAGACATCCTCATGACTTTTTCTAATCCTAATCACCTTTCAAAGACTCCTTTTCCTACTCCTCCAAATACTACCAACATATGAATTTAGAGATTAAATTTCCAATACATGAAATATGGGAGACACAGTTATACCATATCACTATAAAATAACTTAGATTCTGTTAATTAGAAAGTCAGTGAGCTTGTTTTAATAGCTAAGGATGTGGGGTTTGTCAGCTCACAGTATTACAATTTTTTTCCGGTGGTAGGGACCAGTCCTAAGGCCTCACACATGCTAGGCTGGTGCTCTACCACTAAGTGACATCCCCAGCTCAAAAAATTTTAAATAAGTATCTTTTATTATATACAAAACTTTCTTTGTTTAAATATTGCCTCCTTCTCCCTTTGAGGGCCTATTCTTACCAAGGCACTAGAGGTAAGGGAATACAGTATCATGGCCCAAAATCACAGGCTCTACAGACTGACCACTGCTGGTGGGACATGCAGCAAGGCCCTTAGCTGCTCTGTGTCTACTCTGTAAAATGAGGATAATGATACCAGATTCAATTTGTAAATATTTAAAGTTTTAATAGACTTTTAAATATAGTTAAGGTGATGAGTACACTTTAAATAAATAAGAGCTGCAAACAGAATTGAATGTTACCTGACATGATTTTTTAGTTTTTAAAGAATATTTTTGAGTATACCACTGGTTGCAATATTGCTGTGAAGTAGACATTGTTGCTTCTAGTTTTCAAATATGGGATCTGAGCAAAAGAGGTGGCTCAAGGCCCCAGAGAGTCCAGGATACAACCCACTGTGCTTCACTCACCCTTGTCAATTGACTTGAGCGGTGCCCAGGAAGAAGGCAATTCATCAGAAGAGACCATCAGCTTGTTTCATATTATTTTTCATCACTGATGCTCCTCAACTTACCCTGGGTTACATCCTGATAAACCCATTGTGAACTGGAAACGTCATAAGTTGAAAATGTACTTATTTAGTCTATTGAGCACCATCATAGCTTAGCTACACAGCCCGCTGCAGAGGGCCAGCTGCTCCCCTTGTGATGACAGGGCTGTCTGGGAGCTGAAGCTCACTGCCTCTGCCCACTAGGGTAGGATGCACAGATCACTAGCCTGGAAAAAGATCAAACTTCAAAATTCAGAATGTGATTTCTACTGAATGCATGTGGGTTTCGCACCATCATAAAGTGGAAAAATAAAATAAAAAGTCAGACCATCCTAAGTCAGGGACCATCTGTACATTGAACACAGCGTTAGTCAGTGGCTAAGGAAGAGACTCAGTCTCTGAGCCTGTGCCAAGAGGATCAGGGTAGCCTGGCCATTGCTGTGGGTAAGTGGAGCCCCAGACCTGACACCCACAGGGACCAGCAAAGGAGTGACTGTTGATAATTAAATCCTCTGTAACACTTTCTCTTGTTTGGGTTCTTAGAAACAAATCACAGACACTATGAACAGAATGTAAATCGGCCTTTGTGGTTTTGCTCTCTACTATAATTAGATGCTCGATCTTAATGCAGAATTCTGTTTATATGAGATGTGCCAATCTATACTCTGGAAACTGCTTCTTCAATTCTCTGTGCTCCTTTTGTTGGAAAGACTTGGAAAGGAGACACTTTACAATGCTGATAACTCCTGTGTTGAATCCCTAAATCCTGGAGTCCTCAAATTACAACAAGGATAAAAGCACATTGTAAGAACATTAGCAAATGGAACAGAAATTCAGTCAGTGGGGTTTTGTTGTTGTTGTTTTCTTACTAGGGATTGAACCTAGGGATGCTGTAATACTAAACTATAGTTTTAATACAGAGTCTCTTTAAGTTGCTGAGGTTCTCACTAAGTTGCTGAGGCTGGCCTCAAACTTATGATCCTCCTGCCTCAGCCTCATGAGTTGCTAGTATTACAGGTGTGTGCTTGCTTAGTAAGTGCTGTAAAATTTCCTAAAGGATAAGAATCCTAAGGAAGCTTTGCTTTGATTTACAGTCATGAAACATTGACAGCACAAATGAAAAAAAAATGTAACTTTCTTATTTAATAAATACAGTATCTTTTGAGGAAACAAATTGTTTCAAAATTTGAGGTATATAGAGGAGGGAGATAAAAAGAGATACACATGAAATGCTGGGAATCTTTCTCTAGGAGATAGACAAAGGAGGTCAGAGGGGTAGCTTTCAGAGGGAAGTGATAAAGAGATGAAGGTCCAGGGAAACATAAAGAAGGAAACAGTGGGAGAATAAACTGATAGCATTGTCACAGAGACTTATCAAAGCCTGGAAAGCAATGTTTTCAATGTGACTTGGAATTAGAAGAGAGAGATGCTAAATTTTGCTTGGCTGCCCAAATCTATTCTGGTTTCCTATGCCAGAATCTACTTCCTTGAAAAAGATGGAATGCATTTCCAGCAGGTGTTCTGAAAGGTTTCTTTGCAATACAAAGGTGCAGAAGTAGAACACATGTCTATTGTAAGCAACCTGCTGAATTGTAGAAATTTATGTATGTATTCATGCACAAATAGTAAAATTTAGAGAGCAATAATTTTAAAATGATAGCTTTAAAGATAGTATCACAGCCCACATGGTACTGCTAAAATATCAAGAGTAATATTGGCCCTGTGTTTTATTGTTTTATGCTCTTTTTTTTTCAGGGGTGGGAGGGAGCACCAGGAATTGAACTCAGGGGCACTCACCCTCTGAGCCACATCCTCAGCCCTAGTTTGTATTTTATTTAGAGACAGGGTCTCACTGAGTTGCTTAGCACCTCATAATTGCTGAGGATGGCTTTGAACTTAAGATCCTCGTGCCTTGATCTCCTGAGCCACTGGGATTACAGACATGTGCCACTGTCCCTGGCTTATTTTATGTGTTTACAATAAGATTTGTTTAAAAAGAAAAAAGAAAAGAAAAGAAAAGAAAGAAAGAAAGAAAGAGAGAGAAAGAAGAAAATTCAAACTTCAGGAAGATTGATTTTTAAATGTAGATAAAATGGATAATTTTACAAAAAAATAGTCCTTATTCAAATTGACTGGATGGTTTCACAGACTTCTTGCTTTATCCTCCAAAGAACATTTTACAAATTATTTAATCGCAAAGCTCCTTAATTATTCCAGTTCAGAGAAAAGGATGCAAACTCTTTTGCCCCCACAATTTGACAGATTCTTTAAAAAAAAGGAAGAAATGAAAACTGACTTCCAATATAATTTACTAATAACTGTGTAAAAATCTTACTATCAAATAACACATTTTTAAAATATATACACATCATGACCAAGTAAAATTTATTCTAAGAATTCAAGAGTGGTTAAATATTAGAAGATCCATTAATAAAATCTAACACATTAATAAAGTTAGAATAAAAAAAGTCTTAGGGTCATATCTTCTCTTCATACATGTAGAAAAGACATTTGGCAAAATATAAGACCTATCATGTTTTAGGAAAACAAAGGGCCCAATAAAGTTTTAATGATGCATAAATACTTAATATAGCAATATATTTTATATATACCCCATACCAATAGCCATCATCTTATTTCATGGGGGAGCACTTTTTGCAAAATCCAGAACAAGAGCAGGTGCACACGCTGATCAGAGATAAAAAGTTAATATCTGGAATATATAAAAGCTTCTAAAATACCAAGGTAAAAGGCCAATAACTCTACAAAAATTGAGCTAGAATTATCTATAGTTCTATGATAATTTGAGGTTACAATGGTATTAAATTAAAAGAATTTTCTATAATTTTAAAATGAGCTACGAAGATGAGAATCGAGAGCTGGCAGAGTAACAAGTTGTGTTTCAAAAGTTGTGAATCATGTAAAAAGATGCTGTATCTCACTCACAATGAGAAAAATAGAGCTTCAGAGCAAGACTGCTATTCCATTTCTCATGTGTTAGTTTGAAATTTTTTCCAAATTTGATAAGTCCTCTGTTTAAGAAATTATAAGTAAACATGCAATCTCATTTATAACTGGTGAGATTGCAAAACTACAAAAGGGACTTTAGCAATATCTAGAATCATTGTATATTAATTCATCCTCTGACCAAGTAACACTAACTCCAAGACTCAATCAAAAATATAAAAAGGCTTGTGTTAAAGCAATTTTATTTAGTGCTAGAGAGAAAAGCATATATACCTAGGAGTCTGATGGAATAAAATATGGTGGACCCAAACAAAAGAAGTATTATACAACCATAAAACAGAATGAGAATATCTCTATATACTATAATGAAGTACACACACACACACACACACATCCATATTAGGTTTAGAGACTGGCCAGTTTGGATTGGAGTAGGAGGATGAACAGATATATGAGAAGGTCCACAGAAGAAAAAGCATTTGCTATGGCAGATGGAGAATTCCGAATTAGCTTTATTTGATTAGTTTATATGGCAAGAACAACAAACCGAGCTACAAAAGCGAATAAAATCATAGTAACTTGCTGGCAGTTTAATCCATGGTGTTTGTATTTACATAAACATATTAATGTAAGGTTCAATTATGTAATGAAATGTGATATAACTAAAATGGGAAGACACAATGTAATGTAAGGAGGGCAAGTTCTTAATATGCTAAGTCAAAAGCCAACTAATCAAGAAATAATGCTGGAAACCTTTACTATGGGCACAGGGAAGCCGCTATGGAAGACTTTTGCCTCCACTGAGTTGGGCTGAGTTATGTAAGCTTCTCAGCACTATGTGAATTTATCAAAAAAAAAAAAATCAAGCCAATGCATTGCATGGATTTAACAAATAGAAAATGATTTTTAACAAGATGTTGAGAAGCAAACCCTTGAGGTCTTTTAAAATTGAAGTGCACTGGTATCCACACGGCCCCTGACCAGGCAAGACCTGGAGAATGAGACAAATGCCAAAGGACTTTAAGTGGCATCAATGAAGCCTGGAGACTTACCAGAGCTCATTCTAAAAGGTACGTTTGGAATGAAAGGGAGGAAGTGCTCTTTGCCACTTTGTGAAGATTTTCTATTAGTTGATATTTTTCCCTCTGGCTTTAATTCAATGTCTCCACAGTGACTTGTTACTTTTTTTTTTTTTGCAAGAACCAACTTAAGAAATGCAATGTAATGCAAAGCACATACATTATCAATTTTATTACCCTGTCAATAAGATCCCAGTTTGCTTTCCCCACCCTACTTAAAAAAAATCATTTTCCCAATTCCTCTATGTGACTTATATATACACTCTTTACTCTGAAACCCTTTTCTTTTTGAAATTCTTTGAGAAATTATAGCCTCTTGCCAATAACTTTTAAATTACACAACTGTTGTTTGCAATTGAGGAACTATACCAGTATTTGGAGAACTTAAAATCAATATATAAGAAAAATGCTTTTATAACTTTATTTCAATTCCACAAGTAATTTAGAGTAAAAAGCAATAAGGATGTTGGTAGTTTAGTACCCAAGTGTATTCCAGTTGCTAGGATTATGTAAAGGCACATAATCTATCACTTCATTTCTCTAATCTCTTTTGGAGAAATGAAGATGAACTATCCTCTGAACGTAAAGACTCGGAATAGTCTTTTCCTTTCACTGAAGAACCTTTTTCCCTACTTCTTTCACTGCTTTCCAGAGTGATTGCCCCAATTTGCAGTCCCTCCAACAATGTATGAGTCAGCCTTTTCCCTTACATCCTTACCAATATTTCCTTGTATTCTTGATAGTTTCCATTCTGACTGGAGCGAGGTAGAATCTCAGTGTAGTTTTATTTTGCATTTTTTCTAATTGCTAGAGATGTTGAACATTTTTTTTTTCATATATGAGTTGACTGTGAGAGAAAAGAAAAGAAAACTGCATAGTCACCCAAACAGTAATTGGCACCAGAGATGTCTCATTGGGTTGGCAGTGAGTTGGCTTGAAGGCCACTCTACAGGCTGGGGCATTCTTCCATCTGGGTGTTGGACTTTCAGCAATTTCGTGGCCCTGCTGGGCTCAGAACATAATACACCAAAGTATGACACTTGGACATGCTGGATGCTTTGAGCTGAAGGAAATAAGGGCCTCAGAAATAAGCTACTTCCCCCAGTTCTCCCTGGAAATGGGTCATAGAAACTAGAACTTCTCTTCCTGAAAGCAAACCATAAAACCCAGAAGTGTTTCTCTCTGGTGCTCCCCTTTGTCTTCTGAAGCCCCTCTGTGTCCCCAGGGGAAGGAGTGCTATGGGGAGAGGCTGAGGAGAATCTGATCAAACAGGCCTTGCTGAGTTTCTCCTGTTTGTTACTGTCAGATCACATCCTTTCTGTCCAATCATATTTCCACACAGCCTGCCATTATTCATGGAACTTAAGCATTAAAAATACAGTTTTCCTTTGGGTTTCTTGCTCTTCATTTCCAAAAGTGCTCATGTTAGTCAGTTTTTCGTTGCTATGAACAAAATATCTGCCAAGAACAACTTAGAGGAGGAAAGACTTATTTTTTATTTTTAATTCTTTTTAGTTATTCATGACGGTAGAGTCTATTTTGACATACTGATACAAACGTGGAGTACATCTTATTCTAATTAGGATCCCAGTGTGGTGGCTGTACACGATGTAGAAATTCACTGTGGTGTATTCATATAAGTACACAGGAAAGTTATGTCAGAGTCATTCCACTTTTTTTCCTATTCCTAATGCCCTCCCTTCCCTTCATTCTCTTTGTCTAATCCACTAAACTTTTACTCTTCCTCTCTCTCCCTCTTGTTGTGTGTTAGCATTCACACATCAGAAAGACCATTTGAACTTTGTTTTGGGGGGTTGGACTTATTTCACTTAGCATAATAGTCTTCAAATCCTTCTATTTACTGGCAAATGTCATAAAGTCATTCTTCTTTATGGCTGAGTAACATTCCATTGTGTACATATACCACATTTTCTTTATCCTTTCATCTGTTGAAAGGCATCTAGATTGACTATATAGCTTAGCAATAGTAAATTGTGCTACTTTAAACATTGTTGTGGCTGTGTCACTGTGGTATGCTATTTTTAACTCCTTTGTATACTGAGAAATGGTGTAACTGAGTCAAATGGTGGTTCCTTTCCTAGTTTTTTGAGGTTATCTCCATACTGCTTTCCAGAGTTGTTGCACAAATTTGCAGTGCCAACAGCAATGTATGAGTGAAACTTTTCCCCCCACATCCTCACCAACTTTTATTGTTACTTGTATTCTTGATAGTTACCATTCTGACTGGAGTCAGGTGAAATTGCAGTGTAGTTTTATTTTGCATTTCTCTAATTCCTAGAGATGTTGAACATTTTTCATATATGTGTTGACTGTTCATATTACAAATACCTCATACTAGACAAAGGTGCCAAAAATATATATTGGAGAAAAGATAGCCTCTTCAACAAAGTGTACTGGGAAAACTGGAATTCCATATGTAATAGAATGAAATTTAACCATTATTTTTCAAGGTGGATCAGAAACTCAACTCAAAGTGGATCAAAGACATAGCTATTAGTCTATTCAAATAAAATGTAGCCCCAACACTCCAACATGTCTGCTTAGGGAACCCACTTTCTCAACAAGACTCCTAATATACAAGAAGTAAAATAAAAAAAATAAGTGGGATGGTATCAAACTAAAAATCTTCTTCACAGAAGGAAACAATCAAGAGAATGAAGGGAGAGCCTACAGAATGGGAAAAATATCTTTATCACCAGCATCTCAGATAAGGTACTAATTTCCAGAATATATAAGTAATTCAAATAGCTTAACACCTACACACACAAAAATGACCCAATCAATAATTGGGCAAAGGAACTAGACAGACACTTCTCAAAAGAAAGGTTTATTTGACTCATGGTTTCAGAGGTCTCAGTCCATGGTTGGCTGGCTCCAAGACAGAAACATCATGGCAGAAGGGCATAGTAGAGGAAAGCTCAGCTCTTGGAAGCTGGGAAGTGGAGATAGTATTACCTCTTTACCTCTACAGTTCTGAGACTAACACCTGTCACATGTTGAATTAATTATGTCAGATGATTGAATAGATGTCACCTCAGTATTTGCCAATATCTTGACTACTTAAGTATATAACCTGTTCTTCTAAATATTCCCCGCCTACCACCCTGAAAGTCACAGAGTAGCATCCTTTTGGAGAAACACCTGTCAAGGCTAAATAAATAACAGGGACTGATGGAAATGTTTCTTATTCATGTAAGAGTGAACTTCACCAAGTTCAATGAACTTTAGCCTCACCAAAGTTAAAGCCAGACAAGAGGTTTTATTCCAAAGAAGTCAATGGATGTTGAAGGAACATTTTAGTTAATAAACTCAAGTAATGCGGTCAAAAGCTGAGCATCAACTGAAAATTGTAAACTTTTTGAACAAATGGAAGGACGTGGAGATAAAGTGATGTTTCTAATTAAATTCAACTAACTAAAATCTTTCACTTTCCTTACTAGTCTGGTGCTCACAGTCACTGTGATATTTGTGATAAGATACCCATGAGTTCATAGCCACAGACTTGGGAAGATTTTACATGCCCAGGGCATGGCCCAGAGGCAGGGGTGTTTACTTCAGCCAGTAACAGACATGACAAATGATGTGTCATCCTGACATCGTCACTATTGGTCACTGGAAATGCTGGCTGAGTATCAGCTCCAAACCCAATTCCCACAGGTCCCTTGCCAAATTATTTAAATTATTTAAATAAACTTGGGCAAGTTTATAACCTTAGCTTTGGCTGAAAATTATCTTTCTATTGGCCTTCGAAATACGTTTCAGGGCATTTGAGGGTGAACTGTCCTCTTCTATGTTTAAAATGTACTTTTGAGTCTTTTTGAAATATCTTTGTTGAAATATAATTCACATATTATACAATACACCCAAGGTTTTTAGCACTATAACAGTTGTGAAATCATGATCATAATGATTTTTAAAACATTTCATCATTCCCGAAAGAAGCCCTATACCCCACAATAATCACCCTCAATCATCTCACCTCCTCCAAACTTCAGCCAACTAATCATTTTTTCTAGCACCTTCTCTGGGACCTGTTTTGTTGTTATTTGTTGGCTATTTCTGCTTAATGACATACTAGATCATTGTACTGGCACCTATTTCTCTTGTAGTGTGAAAACTTCGGCTGCTTTACTCTTCTGAAAGGGTGCAGCGTGGACATAATTAGCTAGAGTGACATGGGTGTCACAGGGCTATTTTTTTTTCTTGTGTACAGTTGGGGATGGAGCCCAGAGTCATGCACATTCCAGGCAAGCACTTTACCATTGAGCTCCTCGTCTATTCTTGGGACAGCTCTCTTCCAGTGCCTCCTATTCCTGATCTTTTGCTTTTGGTATCATATTTACCTGTGAGGCTCCATCAATTACCAGCTGATTTCTCTACTGTTTTTGGCACTGCCTTGGGGCATAGATTCCTCTGTATAACCCTCCCTTAGTATCTGTCTATGAGGGACTGGTTCTAGGATCCCTGGCAGACTTTCAAGTCCCTATGTAAAATGGCATAATGTTTGCATATAACTTACATCATTCTAATACTTTAAGTTAATCTCTAGGTGTTATAATACCTAATACAATGTAAACACTATGCATAGAATTGTTGTACTGTATTGTTTTGGAATACTGACATATGTGCAGTACAGACACAGTATTTTTTTTCTGAATGTTTTTGGTTATATCCATGGGTGTGAAACCGATGGTTACAGAGGGCAGATTGTACTCTGATCAGGTGAGTGTAGTTCCAGAGAATAGTCTTTGAAGTTTGCTCTGACCTAGAAGGGCATTTCATAGCCATCTTTTTCTCTGTTTCTGTCTGATGAACTCTCTGGCCTGTGGTTAACTTTTTGCTCTCTATAAAGAAATACTATTCACAAACTCCCTTGGGCTTGAACTTCACCATACTCTGTTCAAATAAAGTTAATTCCTTTAGAGAGCTCTTCATATGTCTCTTTCCTTGTGGACCTCATCTCTACTTGAGCAAGGTGGCAGGATGAGTTAGCCTCTGGCTCTCTGGTCTTTTGAGCCTGACTCTCCTGGTGTAGAACTTCTACCCTGTGACCCAGCTGATGTGAGGGTAATCAAAATCCCAGTATTCTTGCCTGCCATATATGGAGTGGACGGTCCAGACTGAGTAACAGGTGAGCAACATTCACCCAGAATCGAGCCTTCTGTACTTGGGGTGAGGGTGGGGAGGATGGAGCATGGTGAGCACCCCCCACAATAAAGTACAGTAATCTTTAATTGGACCTGAAGGTAAAGGGATTGGAGCTTCTATCAGGCTGAAGAGGGGAAGGGTGGGAAGGATGAGGAAGGGGACAGGGGTGGGGGTTGGGGTTTTAAATGTCAGACACTGTTCTTATTGTGTTTTAGTCGATTTTCTTGAATAAATGTTTCCTCCTTCACCATTTGGATAATTTCTGGACACTTCCCCCCCCTTTTTTTTTTAAATTAAACTGCTATTCACTGTGTTTACTTGTTTGGCTGAAGAGGGTCAGCAGGGGCTGGAGAAGGTCAGCAGGGTCCTCAGGATGTCATCCCAGCAGTGGAATGCTGATCCCTGTCAAGTCTTTCCTTCCAGTGTTCCTTCTTGTTGTTGATTAGACTCCACGTGTGACTGATGCTGGACCCAGGGGCAAAAGAATTTGCGGTTTCTTTAAAGTCATTCAAGTGGTGCAAATGATTCTTTCTTTATTATTTTTTTAGTAGATGAAGAGAAACTACTATTAAAGGAATTTTGTGGATAGTAAATAAGAAAATTGCAAAGAAATGAATATAAATAATAATTTTTAGTGTACTAATTCTAGAACCACTTGGAACATTTAAAATTATTTTTAAAATTCTAAGGTGTTTAACTCTTTATGTATAAAAACAATGTTTGATTTCTATAGTTTCAGCCTCAAAGTTGGAGGAAAAATATCATAGCTGTCTATTGTTTCTCCTTCCAGCACAGTCCAAAGTATAAAATCCTAGAAGGGTTAGGATATGATTAACATCTTAAAGAGCCATTAAAATATAACTTTCAAAGCTTTGCATGTAAAATAATTATATTAGTTAATTTTATATTTCAGGTATGGTGAAAATTAAAAGCTGAATGAATTTCACATATTAAATTTCAAAAACCTGGTGCCTTGTTCATAACAGATATTCAGTAATTATTGGTTTACTTACTTTCCAGTGCTTTCTATAGAAACTCTCTGAAACATGAGATATACTTCTCTGTTGCCCTGAGATTATTCTAAAGCCATTAAGCTGAGTTCACGATGGAAGGCAACCAATCTCCTTGCCATTTTATACTGTACCTGTGCTGAAGTTTGTCTTGCCTTGATGAAGATAAGACAGAAAATTTATAACTCTGTCCCTTTCTCTTGAATCTGAATAAAATTTTTAGGGCAATCTTGCTTTAAATTTCAAGATGCCTGATTGTCTCTCATCAATGATATTCAATATGAATTTACAGTGGCACTTCTTGTTGGAATACTTACATATGCACAGATTCAACCAGTCAAGTATATGTCAGGTGATGAATCTAATGTGAATAAGACACAGAGCTTACTCTGAGGATCTCCCAGCCTATGGGGGAAGCTAAGTACTGTGGCCTGTGCTGTGGAAGAGACATTTGTCAAGAAAGAAGAGGGCTTAGGCCATATAAGAGATTGAGAAGTTAAAAAAAAAAAATCCTCCTTTTCTTATTTTAAGGATCAATTCCTAATTTACTGTTTATTTAAAGGAGAATGTAAGTTACATTTTCAAGAGCCCTTATAATCTAGAAGATCATACTGTTCAAAATGGAGAAAAAACTTACAATATGCATATTCATCCAATCACCAAGACTTCTAATCTATTTCTAAAATTGACCTATTTCTGCTTACCTCTGTGGTCGTTATGTTAATTCAATTGACTGTTATCTCTTACCTTGGCTACTTTAATAGCTTCCCTACTGGTCTCTTGCCTCTCTTCTAGGACTCCTTCAATACATTGACTTCATTGTGGAGAAAATAATCTTAACAATGAAATCTTGTACATGTAATTACTCTGTTTAAAATACTTTCATGGCTTCCTTTTTTTTAAAATCAAGATAAAATCCTAACATTCAACCCTTGACTATGGACCTCAAGATCTTGTATGATATGATATCTTCTATCTCACCAATCAATCATATCTAGAGCCATTCAGCCCTTCATTTCCTCTATTTTGGTCACATTGGTTTCCTTTTAGTTCTTTGACTATACTTGTCTCCCTGTCTTAGTGCCTTTGTCAACACTCTGTCAGGAAACACCTCTTGCCCAGTGGCCAGCTAATTCCCATTAGTTCACAAATTGCTTGCGTATGTATCACTAGTTCATTTGCAAATCCTCCAAAATAGCTGAGCTCCCCCAGAAGATGTTCTGTTAGTTCCACCATAGTACTTATCACAACTGTAGTTAGTTAGTGGTTTATTATTTGAATTCCTCATTCAAAAATATTCAAACAATAGTTGTTGGGTGAACGAGTCCAGCATCTGTATCGCTAGCTTTATCTCTTCCTTAGGGCTTCAGAGCTTTCCCTGCCTCCTTTCCTGAATACATTCTCCAAATGTTCCTAGTCTTATAGGCCCAATTTCAACTAACAGTCTCATCATCTGCACTGTCATCCAAACCAGAATCAAGGGAGTCATCCTCCAATCCTCTTTCCTCTTCATTTCCATAGCATAATAATCTGCACATCCTGGTATTTTTCAGTTGACAGGGCATCTATTGCATCTCTATCCTCCCAACCATGTTTAAGTTCTGCTTAACTGGTCCTCCTTTCTGCATATCAGTTTTAAAGGACTTGTTTGTTTGTTTTTCAGTGACTTATTTGGTTGAAAAATGACCTATCAAACCACGTATCCTTTTATAATTCCATTTTGAAATTGGATCAACAAAAACAGATACTATTTGGACAGCTTTTGTTTCCAGCTCATAATCAAAGAATTTTCCTCAATGGAAAATTTTGAGGCTATTTTGATGAAATCCATTTCAAGATAATGATTTCTTTGGGGCCAGAAAACCAAGGTTTTTCCTTTCAAATGCAAATGATTCTAGAGTTTATTTCCAGACACAAGGTTCTAGTCAGTTTCTACTCCCAATTTTCCTGGATATTATTTCATTTTAGAATGGTTTAAAATGAACAACCACAAAAACCTCACGAGAGACTGAACATAACACACAGACAGTGGCCAGACTATATATTAACTGGAACTCGGATCCACAAACTCTATAACCAAGCAGCAGCCTCTGTGGCAATCAGCAGGAGTCAGGGACTTGCACAATAATTATCAGCTTCTCTAATTTTTGCCCCAGCTTCCAGTTCAAGATCAACCAGAGAAAGCCAAATGTATTCCCCAAGAGATTTACATAGGATGCTCTGTTTTTAGTTTACTTGCCTCCAAAACTTGCAATCAGAGCACATACCTGAGACCCTCTTTTTTTTTTTCTTAGTTTTCCCACTCCCCCTCTTGCCCTGAGTCTCTGCAAAATGCAAGTGATGGTGGCTGACTGATTACCAGAGCAAGTTCCCAAAAATAGCTTTTATTTTTTTTTTCTAATATGGGGAGTCTTCCTGTATTTCCATGCCTGAAGGATACAGTAATCTTAAGTCTACCTGATCTACCTACATATATCTTATTTCAGCTGTAAAAAAAAAATCTTGATTTCAACAAGAAGAGGGAGGATTTTACCTGAAACAGTATGCTATGTTTGGAGTCTGGCTGGACAGGCTGGGGCCAGAGGGGCTCGTATCCTGAAGGTCTGGCCACTTCCTAGGAGATTTGTGAGGCCCAGAGTCCCTTGTGTAAATTTCCTCTGCCCTGGCATTCTCTAATGAACTGAAGGGAACACCCATCCTCAGATAAGGCAAGTAAATAGTCCATTGTTTGCTCTAAATTTAAAGTATCTTAAGAGCTTTTATAGGTACTCTTATCTTCTTAATATTTCTAAGATGGATCCTAGCCTTCCAGGGTGGGAAATATAAACATGGACATTGTGCTTCCAGAAGGTCTTAAGGAGGAGGAGTTAGAAGCAGGGCAAGCTTTATTGGGAGGTAAAATGTCCCAAGGCTTAAGCATAGGCCAGAATGCTTTTAATGACAGTTGGAATTTTCCCAAACTTCTAGCCATAGTACTGCTTTGGGTAGAAGTGAACTGAAAGAGAGGATTCAATTTCTGAATGGAAACTACAGTATCATTTTAAAAGTGACTCAAAACATAAAGATTCTAACAGATGGCAAGTGTCAGTCTAATTGCCACATGGATATTGATTATATGAGGACCACTTGAAATCTGCAAGGCCTCCCACATGCTGATAGGGCCTGACAGCATTAGGATAGTTGAGATTGGCTGGGTTTCCTCAGGAAACCAGGGCGGAGTAGGTGGTAAAAGTCAGCCTCAGAGGCTGCAGGCAACTGAAGGGTCCTGACAAAAATGCATTGTTTTCCCTATACTCATTAGTTGGGTGGAAAATTTGCAATATGTTTTTTAACTTGCAGGGAGTGGTTCTCATTAACCTCTGTAATGCTGTTAATTTTTTTTTGTCTTATTAGATTCCTTTGTCTTCTTATTTGATCTTAACGTTAGCCTCTCTTTGTCACTACAGATAGTATTTTCATGCTTGCTTAATCATTTGAGTTGGATATCTATCTTTCTTAGACTATCAGCCTTTAAACATGCCTATTTGCATACTGAAAACAGACACTGAGAAATTTCTGTTCTACTTAAGGAGAAATAATATTTGACCAAAATCTTTTATAATGTTAAGATAGCCTCAGAATTTTAGTTCTAAATTGTAGTAAATTAAATTCACGCAAAACCATTTAGAGCCTGCTATGGGTGACATACTCAGGTGAGTGGTTGTAGAGATTGCCATCTATTATGTATGCTGAAAATCACAAAATTGTTCAGTGTTTATCAGTGATGTCAGAGTTGTGAAGACCAACTGCTATGGAAGCCAAAACCCATTCCCAAACCCTCTGGGAAAAAGGGTTAAATTGGGCCTTAATGCATGGTCAGATTTTGAAAGGTAGTGATGGGCAGTAGTACATCCACGATAGGAAGTTAGAGAAATGGCGGGGAAAGGAATTATAAATCAAGAGGAAGAATTTGAGTCAAAGTAGAGGGATGGAAAGGACCTGGGCAAGTTTGGAAAATAAACAGTTGTCCAAATTCTCTAGGATACGTGAATGCTGGGAAGGGGACTCTTAGGCCAGGGAGGTAGGTTGGGCTCAGATTCTCACTGGAATGCCATGTTAGGATTTAATGTCACATTCTAGACATGAAAAAAAGTCAAGAAGATTTTTGTGCAGAGAAGCACAATGGGATTTATCCAGCATAAAAATACCTTTTTATGTTTTAGGAAGACAGTGCTGTATTCAGACTAAATTTTTGATAGATACACAGGAGAGATTTTGGTAGATATGCAGTAATTTATGACTAGTGACTAGAATATAGTCAGGAGAAAATAAGGTAAATCAACATAGATGCAAAGAACTCATAGACTTGTGAATACTCTGATTTTCTTTATTTGCTAGTTCACATCACAAGATTATGTATAATGCCTGATACCTGTGCTTTAAAAAAAAAAATACAGGGATTTTGAACTAAACTTCACTGGATTGCTCCATGAATGGTTTTAAGAGAGAAAAACTTGAAGCATAACATTTTACTTTTAGCATTTGTTCATATTTCTGAAGAATTGGTGAATATTGACTATATGAACATATAAAATACATAAATATAAAAATCTGAGGGCTTTTGGCACTCAAATTTCCCAGTGCTCATGCCATTTCACATGCCCCAGAAACTGAGTAAGAAAAAGGGAGAAGTTTTCTCTCACTCAAGTAAAATGAAGAGAAAAATTGGACTTGGAATGAGCCCTAGGTTAAATAATTTTAAAATCAAGTGTAAGGAAATGCTTTGAGATAGAATAATGGAAATATTGAAGAAAAAAAGTAATACAGTGTGGTTCATATAAATAACTGTGGTGCCATCAAAATACTGAGTTTCTCTGAGTCACTAGGCAAGATGGCAGTGCTGTGGGCTGTCCTTCTTCACTTTCTTTGTCCGGCCTTCCTCACTGGTCAAACTGGATTCTGTTGAAGTGTAAAGGGAGCTTTGGATCCTGTGAGTTTTTGAGCATTACTGAATAATCTGTTCTCCTGTTGAGTAATTAAAGGCATAAGGCCTTTCACAGATACACTTCATTCAGGTGTCTGGGAAGTCCTCTACTTGAAAGGAGGTTGGAATATCAAAAACCACAGAACAGTTTATAAAAGATCTATTTAAAACGTCCCTGGCTAGAGTGATATGGAGATGTTATGATTCTGATGTTGGGTTCTCACAGTTGCTAAGGACCTCCCTTTATTCTCTCCACTGAGCTTAGTTGTCTTTTCACTCATTTTCTCCCAGCTCCCAGCTCCCTGAGCCATATGGCAAAGCATAGGCTAGGCACTTGGTATATTTGAACTTTGAAACAGGGTTACCTCTCTCACTTGCTGCCTCCATTATATCTGCCTTTACTCTTTTGTTCATCCTTGAATAAATCTACTAAATGCAATGCAATTAAGAAAGCCACCTTTTATTTACATTTTTAGTCCCAGCCTCAATGGGTATTAAAAAAAATGATTGATGGGAGAATCTCTATACCATCCATGGTATAATTTTGCTATGAATCTAAAACTGCTCTTAAAAAAAGTCTATTACAATTGTTAACAAACATTGTAGCATTTTATTTATCTATGATATAGAGTTTTCATTTTATGACTTCGATGGAAATCATCCAGTAAACTAATATTCATAGCTATATATATATATCACCATCTGTCAGAGGATGTTCTGGGAACCAAATTTCATGATGAGCATTTGTCTTATGTGGTACTTAAAAGGCAAATGGACTCTTTCAATGATCTGCCAACATCATTTAACAATGATAGCAATTTAGTGTTTTTCTTCCCAGTAATGTATAGAACAATAGGCTAGGAAATAAAATGTAATTTATAAAAAATATGAGGTAGGGATTTCTTAAACTACTTGAAAAATAATAACAAAATTCAGCTATTGGCAAGAAAGGTCCACCTGAATTGGTCAAATTCTGTTATTTTTCTAATTATGTCACTGTAGTTAAAATTATAAATATCTTTGAAGAGATAAAGTGCTAAGTAGAATTAAATCCTGATAATGATAAAACACTGCATTATTCATGTAACTAGCAGAGCAAGTACAACTGAAGTATTGAAAAGAGACATCAGATGATTTACTGGTTTAGAGCTGATTTTAAATTGCATGAAAAGTTGTGGCAAAAAAATAAACACGATTGAGAGAAGGAAGAGCATTATTTTTGTTTTGTGTTTTTATTGTCTACATGAGAAAAACTCAGATAATTACAAAATTCGAAGACCTCACCAATTTCAATTCTACCTTGTGATGAAAAGATGGCAAGTCATTGAAAGATGTTCATCCACTTTCTATTTTTAATGTTAAGCTTAATCAGAGGCTATATTGTGTTTCAAATGCAAAGGGGATAAAGAGTCATATCATATATTCATTTCTTCATATAAAAGACTATTATACTGTAAAAAGATTTCATCCTGTCAGATAGCATAGACGTTAGGAACTGAAAAGACTCATGAGGTCATCTGCTGGTCTCCGCACTGAGGATGGCATTGTTTGGCACAATATACTCTTCAGTGTTTTCTAATTTCAAAATATTCTGAAAGACATAAATTCAAGCAAAAATATCTTGTAACCCTGGAGTTGTGAAGTAAATCAAAGTGATGGGAGATTGAATGACTTCTCAAAGCTCCAACTCTGCTCTAGAACTCTATTAATGTATGAAGAAATCACTGGAAAAGCAATTGTTAAATCAAGGACCATAAAACTCTGCTGCAGCAGAAAACTGAACCGGAGAAGGCAATGTGGAAATCACCTGGAGTCAGGAGAGACTCAAGATGTAGAAGACATGTCCTAGGGATAAACATTGCAGTTCCTTGGAGGAAATTAAAATAAGAAAGGAACAGTGAAATATGAAAGGAATTCTATAGGTATTATTGGGAGGGAGCAGGAGAGCAAAAGATACCCTCAAAAGGTTGAGAAGACAGGCTTAAATTTCCTTTTTAATTCCTTCATCTGCTCATGGGTGGGTGTTTAATTTCCAGATTGTGTTAGTTAGCTTTGTATTACTGTGACTAAAATATCCAGCAAGAACAACTGAACAGAGGAAAGATTTATTTTGGCTCACAGTTTCAGGGGTTTAGTCCATGGTTCACTGAGTCCATTTCTCTGGGCCCAAGGTGAGGCGGAACAGCATCATGGAAGGGCATGGCAGCAGGAAGCTACTAATCTACTTATGGTGGCCAGGAAGTCGGGTGGGGGGTTAGGGTGTAGGGAAGTTGAACCCTTCCAGGGCACAACCCTCCAGACCTGCCCCACCTGTGTACAGTTACCATCCAGATAGTCCATTTAAACTAAGAGAGACTGATTGGGTTATAACTCTCTCAAGCTAATCATCTCATCTCTCAACATTCCTGAGGGGCTTTTGGGAGACACATCATATCCAAATTATAACATATGCATTTGTGGATTCTCCTAAATTCCTCCTGTTATTGTTTTTCAGGTTTTTACCATTGTGATTGGAAAGAATAGTTGATGTGATTTCAATCATCGTAAATATTTTAAGACTTTTTGTGGACTTACATATCATCTATCTTAGAGAATGTTCTATTGTGTGCTTGAGAAGAATGTGTATTCTGCTGCTTTTGGAGGAACTGTTCTATAAATGTCTATTAGGGCTGAAGTGC
This sequence comes from Urocitellus parryii, assembly GCF_045843805.1. Taxonomy (NCBI): domain Eukaryota; kingdom Metazoa; phylum Chordata; class Mammalia; order Rodentia; family Sciuridae; genus Urocitellus; species Urocitellus parryii. Next base: position 70,017,143 of record NC_135532.1, read on the forward strand.
TATATTTTTATTCTTGGCATTTACCATAAACAGACATTATATTTCTTAAATGTCTTTCTTTTCTTTGTGTTTGTTAAGCTCCAAAGGAGCAGGAAATTTGTCTTTTTATTTCTCTTCTGTATAGCCTAGAACAGTGGTTAGAACATATGAAGCATTCAGTGAGCAAATTAATTAATAAACAAAGAACTAGAACTAAAAGACCAGCCTAAATTCGCAAAATTTAATCTCTAATACTTTAATTTAAACTCAGTGTTCTTTCTATCATGTCAAAGATGTCACAGTATTTATTTATGTACTTTATTTAAACCTTCCTTGGGGCATGGGAAAAACCCATAATCAGTAGTATTATTGAGAATTGAAACTCAAACCTGATATGGCCTCAAGTGACTGTGTTCCATTTGCAGTGCCTAGATCCTAAGCATCTACTAAAAAATGAGGTTGAAGGGGTCTATGGAATGTATTGTTTGCATCTGAGTAATTCTAGCACATATCATTTTGGAACTGAAGCTATGGGAGCAATATATATGGATGTCAAGGTAACCTAAAAAAGTTGTTAGATAGTAATATCATTAGCAGATGTCACCTGTAACCTAGTGATAGACTTAGTGCAAAGGTAGGGATTTTACCTTCAAACTCCAGTCCTAAATATAGTAGATTTTTTTTTTACTGATGATATACAATAAGTTATCTGGATTTATAATTCATCTACATTGTTTGAATTGTAATCAAACAATTCCCTTATATCTGGCTTTTCACCATGAAAATATGCTGTTAGGATTGAAACAGTTGATGCTTTGCTCACATAAAATATGAAATCAGGAGAATAAAAAACCAGCAACATTCAGCTAAATATCCCATTTCCTGAAAATGGTGATTAACTCTCTTGGGTGCAGAGTTGTGACTTAAGTACCTTTCCTGGTTCTCACAAGGCACTAAAATACATAGTCAACTAATGCATTGTGCACAAATCCAACTTTGCTCATCCCAAGGGTAACCTTTCTCCCTCCCTGAATAATTTTACTATGGTTGATTTTTCCCCTTTTTGGAAAATTCATTTCTCCCCTTTCCAAGCATTAATGTCAATGAGCTCATTTCTCGAATCCTGAAGTCCAGAGTCTAAGATTTGGCAGAAAAAAAGATGATCCTTTTTGAGTCATTAGGTTAAATACAAGGATTTTTGCACATTCTAATGGAATCAATATATAAGCTTACATACATGTATTTCAATCTTTCATTTTACCATTTAAAGAGAGAAGTTTTTGTCAGATGTAAGAGGCAGGGACGTTATATTACACGGGTTTATGACTAAGTCAAATCCATATCCTCCCTTTAAATAAAATATATCATCATTTGACAAGATGTGAAGACAGAAGGATATGTATCAAGTGAGTTTGTTAGCATATTATAGTAAAGTACACTGGCACATAAATAATTTATAAGAGAAAATTTACAGAACTCATACTGAGAAAACTCAACTGATCTTCTTTGGATACTATATGGAAAACAGAGTCAAAAGACAAAATGTAAATTGCAAAAGTTGTTAAGCTTCTGTATAATTCTACTACAGTTTATAGTTCTCTGCACACAAAGAGAAATACAAGCCATTTGGAATAGGCATATTAAAAATATATATACACAGACATATCCATATTTGCATATACATATAATATGCATACACAAATATATACATATATGTGTATATACAATTTGGCTTATGTATTTTATGTTCTACAATAAAATGCATATGATAATCACAAATAGTTGCATTTTATTGAGAAATTGCTAGGCTACATATACACAAAAATTTTAAACTTAGAGACTTAATTCATATAACTAGTAAATGGATCCCAGAGGACATCAAGTTTACTCCAAAGAGCAGAATAGCTAGTATTCCATTTATTGTTCACTAAGTATATAACAAGAAGCTCTTAGTCTTGAAAACAAGTCCATGAGGTAGGCACTATTAATGTTAGCAGCCTTGATTTACGTACGGATTAACAGACCAAGGCTTAATATGAGCAGTTGTGCCAAAGGTTGCACAACTGGCCTGTGGTTCATTTCAAATTTGAGTCCCATTCTGTCAGAATTCCAGCCCTTTTAGAACATTTTTGTGTAGAGATTCTTCTATTTCCTTCCAATGACCAGGATGGCGGCAAAGATTAAGAGATGAGGTTGCGGGTGTGAGGATGGGGATGGGGCATTGCAGCCCCAGGGAGACTTCTATGCTGGCCTTACTGTTCCATGCACTCCCGCTGCGGCACCTTCCTGAAATTACCGCTGATGCTGCCCAGGGAAGCAGCTTAGAAGCTGGGAATGAACATTTCTGTGAATCATCATTTCTTTTCCCAAAGGCCAGTGTCAAACAGGATTAAACAATTAATTAGAGAAAACAGAATGCATGAAATTACCCTTTTAATTCCACATGCATTGGCCACTGAAAGCTAACCGACTCACCTTCATTGTGCTTTTTTTTTTTTATATTTGCTTAAAGATTGTCTTACAAAAGTTATTGCTCCAATCACTTAGCCAAGTTTGTGGGAGTGCCAACCATCATATTCCATGAGGAAATTCTTATCTCTGATGCCATCTTTGGGAGAGTTTATATGAAAATCAGTGTCAGGCTCTGCAACTTTCCTTTTCTCCATGCTTAAAAAATAGAGCACTCTCTGCTTTGCATGAAGGTCTATTAGTATGTTTTTGCATAAGGAAGAAAAAATTTGCTATAGTGTTTTCTTTCCTCACTCTTTGACATTATTTTTAATGTGTTCTCATCAAAGTCATGACAGAGTGCCAACTGCCAATCTACTTACTCTTCACTCTTTCCTTACTAACTAAATGCTGGTTTTTAACTGATGGTGGGACTACTTGGAATAGAGCTGAAAACTTGGGTAACTTAGGGCTGCTGTGCCCATCTACTTAAGACTGCCAAGAGTAGATGTGTTGAGAAAGACTTCCAGGAAAAATCTTTAAAGAAACTGTACAGTTCAGCATCGCATTACTATAATGAATTTCCTGACATGCACTATGAAGAAGAGATTTATTTAGCTCACAGTTTGGGGGATGCAAGAGCAGGGTGCCTGCTGTTCTCAGCTACATCACATCATGATGGGATCACAAACAGGAGCAAGCAAGTAATTGCATCCTGAACTAGGAGCAGACAGAGAAGAGAAATTGGTGTCTCACAATCTCTTCTGAGGTCAAGCCTTCAATGACCTAAGGAACTCCCTCTAGGCTCCACCTCTTAAAGGTCCATACCACATCCCAATACCCACACTGGGGACCAAGTCTTTAATCACAATGAACCATTGAGGGCACAAACCATAGTCAAACCACATCAGGGACTGAGAAACAATTTCATTTTGCCTTCTTTTATTTTTCTTTCTGCTCTTTGAAATGTGGGTGAATGGATGGAGCTTCATTATCTGTCCGAGATCATGTGGCTACCTTGAGTATGGAAGGAATACACCAAAAATGGCAGAGCAGAAAAACAGGAGAGCCTGGGCATTCCATGACTTCATGGAGCTGCTATAATAAGCTAGGACATTCTAGCCATGGTTTTCTTGTGCATGAGAAAATAAATCCTTGAGTATTTGAACCACCGTTATTCCTAACTGCTTTAAGATCTTAAAAATAAAAATAACTATAACTTTTAGAGGGAGGACCCTAGTACACTATACTGGTTTTGTTTCAAATAACCAACTGCATAAGCCCCATAATAGCCTTATGCAATAGCTAATGTAATCTCCATTTCATAATTATAGACAAAAGCCCCAGGAAAATCATGGTGAGTATTTAGTTAAACTAAGGTTACACAGCAAGTAAAACAAACAAACAACAACAACAATGAAAAAACAGAGCCATAATTTAAACTCAAATCTGTACAATCAGATTCTATTTTCCATTCTTTTTTCCTCTTACTCTACTTACTACACAAGGTAATTTGTTCATATGTCTACTCTCCCATTCTTCATTTGAATCTGCCCTGACTTTTCTGAGGTTGGGTCATTTAACTCTAAGCCTCAGTGTGCCTGGCTATAAAACAGGACTATTCATAGTGCCTATGGTTAGGAGATGGAACACATTGATTTTTGAGAAACACTTATCAAAGTGACTTATGCATATAATGTTCTCAGTGAATATTTTTATTGTGTGACTTCATCACAGTAGCATTGTATTTATTTATATGCCTGTCTGTCTTACTTTACAGATGTAAGGGTCTTGGTAGCAGGAAATATACTTGTGTGATCTCTTTGTCCTCCAGAGATTAGAACAGTGCTTTGCAACTTTGTGAATGCTCTATAAATTTTAGTTAATTTACTTGAAACATGTTTTTTTTGGGGGGGAGAGGGGGAAGACACATACTTTACTTGATGGTTATTTAAACTTTATGGCTATTTAGGTATATTTATTATCATTTTCATGATCCAGATGAATAACTAAGCCTGAAGAATATAGTTTGCCTGAGTGAAAAAGAGGTTCATTGTCAGTCATTCTCTAATTTTAAATTATTCATTAATGGGATTTAGCCATAAAAGCAGTAACTTACAATATTTTTGAGATATAAAAACTGTTTCCTGGCTAATATTAACCATTTTGAAATATTTATTCCAAATTTTATTTTAATTTCATCATTTACTTATAAGAAATAAAGAAATATGCTGTTTTTTATATTTAACAATAAAATACAAGAAAATCTTTGTTTGTCCATGCAAAGCCATTTTAAAACTAACAAACTCATCCATTATATTCAAAGCTCAAAGTTGATGCCAAAGTGCGTCAAACTAGTTCTTTCTTCAAGAGCATGTTTCATAAGTGTATCTATCACAAAACATAAATAACTCAACAAAATTTGCAGAAATATTTATTTTTATTTTAGACATACTTCAATAGGACAATCTTAGAACCAAATGTGAAATATTTTTTTAAGAACTTAAAAGCAAAATGTAGTTCAATGTCCCTTGGGATCTCACATTTCAGGGAAGAATCCTCCAGAGTTATCTTCTGTTATTTGTAAAAGTAACATGTGAACTTTGAAAGAGGTGATATCTTTTAGCCACAGAAATTTCAACACTGAGAGAATGAACTTGAATTCAAACCAATTAAAACATAATTAAATTTATTTGGCAAGATAAATGTATTTTGGGGAAGTAAACAAACAAAATGTTATTTTATATCATTCTTTGTAACTATCAGAGATTGTGACAATTTGATCATCAACAACAGAATTTTTCCCAAAGACTCATTTTTTTTTAATAGTCAGAATAAAAGAGAGAATACTCTATAGTGCTCCATAGGAATTGGTGCTTTTATGTGTGATATTTACAAAATATTGTCTTGGTATGCCCCTCAATCAGACTTATTTATGGAGGCTTTTTGTAGTTAAATTATTCCATGATTGGCACAACATTTTGAAAATAATAATTTGATGTTTTGCATTCTTTTCTCCTTCAAATCATCTTCCTTGGAGTCTGTTATATTATATGTTAAGAAAAGCAAAGAAAAACTGCTTCCAACAGAAGGAGATGCCAGGATAATAAACAGTGACCATGAAAACCAGACACTACCGCTTCAGAGGCCATAGAACCCGTCTCAACCATGAGGGTCCCCAGTGCTCATCCACAGAGACCTCACACCTTCCTTTTGACAGATGAGGTTTAAAGGACTTCCAAAACAATTTCTTTTGGGAGGAGAGAGGGTAGTAGGAAAATGGTAGAACAAAAAGAATAAAATCGGTCTTTGCAAATACTTTGGCTCAACTATTTTAAGGACATCTTTTAAACCGATCAATCCTTTATGCATAAGGCCAAGAAATACCTAAGATGATTTCCCTATGTTTTCTCCCCTGACTTAGTTTCATTCTAGAATTTCAATTCAGATCTTTTTATATCTTTCCTATCTTCTTAAGTGTGCTATGTTTTCCTCTGCTTTCTTGAACATGTGAAATAAAGTTGTAATGACATATAGTAATTCTCATAATGCCTTTGTCTACAAAGTCTGTCATCTGTTTCTATCAATAATTTTTCTACTTACACTGGGACATGCTTTCCTGTGTTTGCATATTTGGTGATCTTCTATTAGGTTATAGACATTGTATATTTCATCTGACGTGGTACTGGATATTTACCTGTGTTTGCATGCACACCCACGTGAGTGTTAGCTGATATTGTCAACCTGTAATTGGGGGCACAGTTAAGTGACTTGGAAAGAATGATTGTTATAGTCTAAAATAAGCAATATAGTTTTATAAGAGATAAGTCATAGATTATTAATAAGTTATATTGATGAGTCATAGGCTATAGATTAATAGACATAAATCAATAAATAGAAAATAATATAAATAAAAGTTAATGTTCAGATACTTAAATATGTTTTAGACTTTAAGATAAAAATAACAACACAGTAGTAGAAACATATAGCCTTATATAATACATAGACATAAGACTTAAAGATGTTAGTGATAAGGTATAGATAATAAAAGTTATAAGTATGTGTGTGTGTGTATGGACCCATAGATTAACTATAGTCACCAGGCAAATGTTGAGATGATATAGGTTAAGTGACAAGATAGAAATAATTAAGACATAGTCCTATTAAGGCAAACATTGTTGTAGGCCAACATAAGTAAGCATGGCTAATGACTCCATCCTGTAGGTAAGAGCCATTTCTGGGAAATCAGTATCTGACCTGTCTTCCCCAAAAGAGTTGTGTTTCTGTACTTTGTACCCTGCAAATGTACTGAAACCCAAACTGTACACCCACCTTAGGGGGTTTTTAGTTGTGCTTAGGGGCTCTTAAGTTCCACTAACTGCTGCTGTTTTAGCATCTGTGATTGGCTAGCTTGCATGCTAGGGACTTCCCAAGACTTGTGGTTTTTGTCCTTAAATTTCCAAGACACAGGCCAGGAAATGGCTGTTCTCCCACAGAGATTCATTCTCGAGAGTGGGTGACAGTCCCTGGCCAGGTAAATAAAGCTCTCTTTGATTTGAATTAGGACATAGAGTGTTTTCTGAAGAAACTCCTCATAACATGATTCTTTGGAGGATGACTTTGAAGCATTGTATGGCAGGGCTGGAGGAGTGCCGATCCCTCACCTCTATTACTAAGGCAATACCTGAGCCTACATTCTGTCCTCTGTAAATAGTGAGCGTTTCCGCTCTAGCTGCTGAAAACACAATCTGTTCCTGGTCTGCGGGAGGACAGGTGGTTCCTCTTTCTTTTCTCTTGTTTTTTTTTGCCTGAAACGTGATCAGTCCTCTGGTGACAACTGGTGGAAACTTCTGTGGGTCTCCAGGGCTCTCCTTGAGCTCCAGTCGCCTTGGACTTCTAGTCTTTCCTGGACTTCCATTCTGTTTCCTACACTCAGGAAGACCAGAGAGCTCCAACTGCTTCTGCCTTCGCTGCCCCAAGTCCTGGAAACATTTTCAAGAAGGAGCTTGCTACAATCACCTTTGATTTTCCTTTTTTTTTTTTTTTTTTTTTTTGATGATCACTGTCTCACCTTGCATAATGTCGACCATTTGAAAATCCCTGCTTCATATTATTTTGCCTTTGTTTTTCTAGTTACCTAAAAAAGCAGAAAGGTAAATCTGGTTCTTTTGACTCCATCTTAGCCAGAAATGGAAATCTCTTTTTTATCAATATAAAAAGTATATAAATATTTTATCTGGGTAATTTTGAAAATTATCATATAAAACTACATATAATAGAATTACTCATAGTCTCCAATTATTTGTTAATACCCACCAATATTCATTTATCCAACATTTGTTAAATCCTTACTTACTGTCTGATATTATGCTGGGAACTGAATGTTATTGAGATAAAAAGGGAATTCTAACTGTATTCACTCTCTTATAAGATTCTAGTATTTTAACTACTATTTCTCAAAAATAAATTCTTACTTTATTTTTATATAATTAGAGATTTCATCATTAGTATGAATTAATCTACATAACATCATAGGTCAGAATTTATCTTGCTCAAAGTTATTTTCTCTTCAGTTATAGTTGGTCCTGCCTATGCTAATGAAACATTTAATTTTTCCAAATTTTTATCGGATAATCACTCATTATTGTTGAAAATGCAGGGATAAGGGAATAATATGTTTAAGTATTTGCAGAAAAATGTAAAAAATAAGAGAAAAACTAATAAGAATAAAACTTATATGTTAATTTTCAAAACTTGTTTAAAACATGGATCAGTTGGGAAGAGTGGAAAAATTGTACCTATTAAATTAAGTTTGGGCATTAATAGAGGGATCTCCATGTTGGAATGGGCTTTCCTACCAATACCAGGACCTCTACCTACTCAGTGTCTCTCAATTATTTTACCTCCTAAAATATTTTCTTTCTAAAGTTATCTGTCTTTTTGGTTTGGTTATATGGACAGCATATCTTTGTTTTGTTTTGTTTAAACAAATAAATTTAGAAGATCATATACATTTTTTAAAAAAATCATCCATAATCTCATACTCTGAAGTCATCACCATGACTTCTTTTTTAAATAATAGGATTTATATAGAACGGTTTTAGGTTAACACACAAATTGAACAGAGAGTATATAAAAGTTCTCACCCATCCCCTCTGTTTCCTTTTGAAAATGTTTTTATTTGTGCATTATAGTTATGCCTAATAGTTGGGTTCAGTTTCCTTTTTTAAACAACCACTTACTTGTCTATTTATTTGCAAGGATTGAACCAGGCTCCTCATGTCATGAAATTCCTTACACAAGCCAAAAATGATTCTGATATTTTTGCCTGTTTGATGGCATGGGAGGTTTTGCCATTAATCAGAGTGGTTTGGGGGGTACGTTGGGGAGGGTTTCCGAGAGAATGGATTTAATTTTGGATGTCCTGAATTTAAGTGCCTTTGAATAATCCAGAAAGGTGTGAAGGTGACAGGGGAGGTATGAATCTGGGCCCCAGAAGCAAGATGTGGGATATAAATATAAAGTAGCAAGGCACCTGTGTGCAATAATGTAAACTGTGGCTGAGAAAGAGATTATCTCAGGAGAACTGGAACAATGGTCCCTTCTTATGACATATTTGCATTAAAAAATAGCATGTAGAATGTCATGATCAAAGCTAGTTACAGTACTAAGTAATATAAACATTTGTAAGTACTCTATATTCTAGAATATATAAGTGCTGTATATTCCTGTAAGTACTTACTATATGTTTATGTAATGGTGATATGTAAGTACAGTATGTGTCTATGTCATACTATACTGTATACAAATACTATAATTACTACAAACATTACTTAATAGCTACCTTACCCCATTTTAACAGTTCCTGATTAATTTATTGACTATTACTTCATAGGCCAGTTTTTCATTGTTTTCAACATATTGATGTCATTCTAGTTTTGTAAAATAATGCAATAATATTACATTCCTTTTATAGTCTAAATATCCTGTAGATAATCCTTTCTTATGGATTTTTGAAAATTTGTAACTTGAGAGATTTACACTGAACTCAGTTACTGATATACTTTAAGAAAGGAATTCTTAATGTCCTTAACTTGCATTCTTTTGTATTGGTGTCTATAGTACAGAGTCTTTGCTGTGTTTTTGTTTTCCCTTTTTGACCAGCTTAAGGTGATTTATAATTTACTGTTTCTTTTCCTTTTGTCTTCTTGTATACATCTTGTATATTTCAGTTCATATATGAATATTCCTTCAAACATACAAATTTGTAGATCTAGTAGCATTGACTTTAATTCTTAAAATATTGTTATTTACCCTTTTTTTTTTTTTTGCAAAAATGGACTTTATTGGCTATGGACAACATCCAACAATGTTGTCTATAACTTTTCAGTTAAGTCAAAAGCAAAATGAGTAAAACAGATCCTATAAAGGAGGATCTCACATATCTGAATTGTGCAAATCAATTTATCATGACTTGCAAAAGTTTCTGATAAAACTATGGAGCAGGTTGGGTAATGTATATGTTGATGAATTAGTTGATTACATCAAACTCCCATAGTGCTTAAAGACACACTGGCCATTTTAAGAACTGTTATCTGGTAATTTAGTCTTTAGACACAGTGCCTAGCAGATAAAATATCAATAAATAAATGAATGAAGAGTATGTTTCTTGTGTGCAATGCCTGCTTTCTGGAATGATTTCTGACCCGCTTTTGAAATGGTTGCTAACACATGGACTTCTTTTGAATAGTCTCAAAGGTAAGAATAATACTTGACCCATCATGTTTCTTTTATGAAGTGCCTGTTCAGTTCCTTTGCCCATTTAGTAATTGGGTTGCTTGGCTTTTCTGGTGTTAGTTTTTTGAGTTCTTTATCCTTGAGACTAATGCTATATCTGAGGTACAGGTAGCAAAGATTTTCTCCCCTTCTGTAGGCTATCTCTTTATGTTCTTCGTGTTTCCTTTGCTGTGAAGAAGCTTTCTAGCCTGATTCCATCCCATTTGTTGATTCTTGATTTTCCTTCTGGTGTTTCAGGAGTCTTGTTGAAGAAGTCAGTTCCTCGGCTGACATGATGTATATCTGACCCTACTTATTCTTCTGTTAGGTACAGTGTCTATGGTCTAATGTCTAAGTCCTTCATCTACTTTGAGTTGAGTTTTGTGCAGGGTAAGAAGTAGGGGTTTAATTTCATTTTGCTACATATGGATTTCTAAGCAGTTAGAGAAATGCAATTTAAAATTACACTGAGATTTTATCTCCAATCAGAATGACAATTATGAATACAAGCAATGATAAATGTTGGCAAGGATGTTGGGACAAAGGTACACTCATATATTGCTGGTGGGATTGCAAATTTGTGCAACCACTCTGAAAAGCAGTATGGAGGTTCCTCAGAAAATCTGGAATAGAACCATCATTTGACCCAATTATCCCACTTCTTAGCATATACCCAGAGGACTTAAAAATCAACATATTACAGTGACATAGTCACATCAATGTTTATAGAAGATCAATTCAGAATTGTTAAACTATGGAACCAAACTAGGTATCCTTCAACAGATGAATGAATAAAGAAAATGTGGTATATATACAAAATGAAATATTACTCAGCCATAAAGAAGAATGAAATTATGGCATTTGCTGGGAAATGGATGGAACCGGAGAATATCATGCTAAGTAAAATAAACCAGTCCCCCAAATTAAAAGGCTGTATATTCTTTCTGATATGTGGATGCTAACTCACAATAAGGGTGAGCTGGTAGGGAAGAATAGAAATACTTTTGATTAGACAAAGTGGAATGAAGAAAAGGAAGGGGTGTGGGAATAGGAAAGACAGTAGAGTGAATTGGACATTACTTTCCTATATGCATATATGAATACATGACCAATGTAATTCCACAGTATGTACAACCAGAAGAATGGGAAGTTGTACTACATATATGTATGATATGTCAAAATACATTCTACTATCAAACATAACTAATAAGAAGAAATAAAAAAAGAAAAAAATAATGCTTGAAACTTCAAATATATTTCATAAATCCTCAGAGCATATTAATATAGTAGCATAGAATATAATTACTGGGTGCTAGGGGGAAAATTGTATTTAGATAGTAGAAAATATTCAGCCAAATTTCTAATTTAATTTTATTTTTCTTTTGAAAAGGTTGAGATACAGCCTTTCAGATAGGGCCATGATTTCCAAGTAAATAAACTTAATTCCCAAACATATGCTTCCAATTTTTTTTCATGAATATTACTAAGTGCAGGCATTATTTTGGAAGCTGTCCTCTATGACTTTTTTCTTAATTACTCTTTTTATTTTTTATTCTATCTTTCATTGTGTATTATCTTTAAAAATTAATGCAGTTTTTAAGTGGTTACGAATTTTCAATGACAGGATTCTAAACATTTTAATTATCTTTTTAATGTCTAAAAGAAGGTACTTCCTAACTTTAAATATAGTTTTAAATTAAGGCAGAGGAAACAAAGTTTGAACTAAATATCTTTTATTGTTAATTTTGGTTTGACAGCCTGCAGCTATTATCTAATTATAGAATGCTTCCTAAAAGAGAAACTCATTAGTATGTGACATATTAAGGTACATTCTTCATGTTCAGCAGCGCTCCTGTGAAAGGAATCTTTCCAGTAAAGATATACACAGTGTTTTGAACTCACAAGTGCTTTAAATACACTCAGCTTGCATGTTTGACTACAGAAGTGTTTCCTTCAAAGTAAACTGGCAAATCTACCTTTTCAATTTTTTCTTCCTTCCTTCCTTCTTTCCTTCCTTCCATATTTTTTTTAAACTTGGGATTGAACACAGAGGCATTTTGCCACTAATCTACATCCCCAGTCCTTTTTATTTATTACTTTGATACAGAATCTTGCTCAATTGCAGAGGGTCTGGTTAAATTGCTGTCCTGGTTTAAATATGAGGTTTCTCCCAAAAGCTCATGTGTAAGACAATGAAAGGAAGTTTAGAGGTTAAATGACTGGGTTATGAGAGCCTTAACCTAATCCCTAATTGTGGTATGTTAATCCACTTAGATGGATTAAGTAGGTGATGACTGTTGGCAGGTAGGATGGGGCTGGAGGAGGTGTGTCCCTGGGGGTATGGCTTTGGGGTTATATTTTATTCCTGGTGAGCAACTCTATCTGCTTTCTGATTGTTCTGTTCTGAGCTACTTGTCTCCTCCGCACCCTTCTGCCATGATATTCTTCTGCCTCACCTTGAGCCCCAAACAATGAAGTCAGCCATCTGTGGACTGAGACCTCTGAAACCATGAGACCCACATAAACTTTCCCTCCTTTAAAATTGTTCTTGTCAGGTGCCCTAAACATACATCAGAGAAAAGATGGCCTCTTCAACAAATGGTGCAGGGGAAACTGGAAATCCATATGTAGCAAAATGAAATTAAACCCCTCTCTCTCTCACCCTTGCACAAACCTTAACTCAAAGTGGATCAAGGACCTAGGCAGGAGATCAGAGACCCTACTCCTAATAGAAGAAAAAGCAGGCCTGACTTTTCACCATGTCAGCCTAGGAACTGTCTTCCTGAACAAGACTCCTAAAACACAAGAAGTAAAATCAAGAATCAACCAATGGGATGGAATCAGACTAAAAAGCTTCTTCACAGCAAAGGAAACAATCAAGAACATGAGGAGAGAACCTACAGAATTGGAGAACATCTTTGCTAACTGCACCTCAGATAGAGGATTAATGTCCAGATTATAAATATATAAAGAACTCAAAAAACACCAAAACCCAAACAATCTTGTTAATAAAGGGCAAAGGACCTCAACAGGCACTTCATAGAAGAAGAAATAGGATCAATCTACAAATATATAAAAAATATTCAACATCTCTAGCAATTAGAGAAATGCAAATTAAAATCACTTTTTATTCTCTTACCTTATCTTAATTTTAAATGACTTTTTAATTTTATAAATATCAAAATCAAGTGTATACTACCTTAAAATTCCTTTAAAAGGGAGTCAAATAGAAAAGCCAAAACAATCTAAAATAAATTCTATATAAATGCCATGGTCACCAAAAATAAAAAATAAGTAATAAATAAATTTTTAAAAAATTGTTTTTAGTTCCTTTGGTCACAGCAATGAAAAATCTGGCTAAAAAAGTTGCTGAGGCTAATCTCAAACTCCTGCCTCAGCCTCCCAAGTCACTGAGATTATAGTGATGCACCACAGCACCCAGTTCCAAAGCTTCACTTAAATATAAATTTTAAACTTCAAACAAATGTATCACCAATAGGTTAGTCATATAGTTGAGGCTTCCATGGGATTTAGAAATACATGAAATATCTTAAAAGTAAAAAGTATACATTATATTCACATATGTTTTAATAGGCTATGAAGCAGATTAAAATGATAATGTTTTAAGCCTCTATGATTTTATAGGAGATATTAATTTATGTTTAAAATTATGCCAAGCTGGGCATGGTGGCACATGCCTGTAATCCCAGAAACTTGGGAAGCTGAGGCACGAGGATTGAGAGTTCAAAGCCAGCCTCAACAATTTAGTGAGGCACTTAGTAACTCAGTGAGACCCTGTCTCTAAATAAAATACAAAAAAAGGATGAGGATGTGGCTCAGTGGTTAAGTGCCCCTGGATTCAATCCTCAGTATCAAAAAAAAAAAAAAAAGTATGCCAAGATACTTCTACTTCCAGGAAAATGAAGACTTATTTTTCTTATTCCTTCCATTAAGTATGATTGAAAATCTTGAACATGTATAAAACAAACACAAGAGAACTTTGAAAGGCAGAAAGGTCTATTTGGACTCCAGGACCTGAGGCCTGATACAGTCTTGTTTCTATGATGTTCTTTCTGCCTCCTGTTTTCCAGACTTGGAACTGAAACAGACAATTCCAAAAGGTTATGCACCGTGTGGTTCCACCTAAAACTTTCTTGAAGTGACAGAGGTACTCATTAGTGGTTGCCAGGATCTAAGGAGGGTTTGGAAGGGGACAGAGGAGCTAGTGTGGCTATGAGAGAGATTGTAGTTATTTTTTAATGAACCAGTTTGACTGGGTTAAGGGATGTTCAAGTGGTGAAGCCTTTTATCTTGGTGTGTCTGTGAGGATGCTTCTGAAATAGATTAGCGTTTGAATCAGTAGATAGTAACAACAATCCATCCTCCTCACTGTGGACAGACACCACCCAATTCATTGATAGCTCTGACTCTGATAGCACCCATAGAACAAAACGGTGGACAAAGGATGAATTCTTTCTGTTTTGGAGCTGCAACATTCTTCTTCATTTGCCCTTGATCATCTGAATTCTTGGTTCTCTGACCTTTGGCTTCCCACTAAATTAGTGATCTCCTGGTTTCCAGCTTCCAGATAGCATATTGTGGAACTTCTGGAGCTCTGGAATTTGGAATCTCATGATCAATTCCTATAATTTGTCTCCTCCCCCTCCCCTCCACATACACACACACACACACACACACACACACACACACATACACACACACATACACGCGCACACACACACTATTGGTTCTATTTCTCTGGAAATAATGGAAATGTTCTACAATTTGTTACTATTGGGAGAAACTAGGTAGTAAGTACAGGATACCTCACTGTGTTATTTCCTACAATTGCACATGAGTCTGTATTTAAATTAAAATTAAATAGTGTAATATGCCCAAAGTTAAAATATTTCTTGAATGGAATCAGATACCAAAATTTCTAGAACAAAGAAAAATTTCCCATTTCTACTGATTCCTTTACGTTTTTCTTTTATGAACTTTCAAACAAATACCTCCAAGGTTTTCCCTATATTTGAAATGCATGGGAGATAGGCAGAGATTTGGGGGTCTTAGAAACTAGGAAGACTATATTTTAAGATCCCTCATTCAATTTTATTTAAGATTTAGGACGCACTATCTGGCCAAATTCTTTAGGACATTTTTCAAATCCTAAGTCTCAGTTGTTCATCTTTCCTTCCAGAATTAGTTTGGAGCAGTCTGTGAAAGGCACACACAGAGTCAGCTATTACAATAAGGATGGAGGAGAAGGTAATGCAGTAAAAAAATCCAAGCTGTTTTATTTTTGTCTGTTTGTTTTTGAGCCAGAGCAGTGAGTAAAATTGAAGAAGAATTTACTCTCAGTTTTCTTGTATCTTGGGACACTACAAGGAATTACATAGCTTTTATTATGAAATAAAATTGATGATAAGTGAGTATGTTAGGTTATAGAGAGACAGAAACTTTATACTAGGAATGAATTTTGAGAGTCATTTATTAGGCAACTCTAATTTAGTGAACCTTAATCATAAAGTTGATCTTTTTTTAAAACCAAGAAACAAACAAAGAAACATAAACAAAATAAAATGCTGAAAATGTTCCTAGAGAGTGGATTTGAGGTGTTCTTCCCACAGACACATGAAAGGTCACTGTGAGGTCATGGAAATGTTAGTGCTCTTGACGATAGCAGCATTAAGTTTTATACCTTAAATGTATACAATAAAAATAAATTAACAAATGAACTAGGAAAAATGTTAAAAAAAACATAAATAAGTGACAAGGCTATAACATTAATTCTGGCCCATGGGATTCTTCTCATTGTGGATAGAGTAGAGAAGGTCCAGACTGAGTTCCAGATTCAGGGAATCAGTTTTCTGGTTGTAACCTGGACTCACATCTCAGATCATATGCTGGGCTCTGTAGTCAGGCCTCTGTCCCTCCTGTCACCTCCCACAGCACAGTGTTTCCCCTAAATATGAGGTCCTCTTCATAGATCTCCTTCTTTCATACATCCCTCATACCAGTTCTTTTTAACACTGGGTCCTTCTGGAATCATCATTGTCTGTACGAATTTCCAGATACCCAGGTTATGTCCACCTCCATAATTCCAACTCGTAGAGTTTCTATAGTACCAGTGCATGAGACTTAAAAATATATTGTATCATTTTTTCCATGCATATAAATTTTATATTCACAATTAAATCCTATATGTGTTGGGAGAAGGATATATACACTAGTATTAGTCCACTTTCTATTACTATAATGAAATACCTGAGATTGAATACTTTATAAGGAAAAGTAGCTTACCATTTTGGAGGCTATAAGTCCATACAGCATGGTGCTAGCTCTTAGAAAGGCTCCCTGTCATTGTGCACACACAGAGGGAGAAACTCCATTGTGAAACAGAAAGCCAGAGATAAAAGAGATTCACTATTTTATCACAATTTTTAAAACGGAACTAACCAGGATCCCATACAAGCATATCAATTCCTTCTGAGGGTAGTGCCCAATGATCCAATCACCTTGCACTAGGACCCGTGTCATAAAGATTGAACCTCCTAACTTTGCCACCCTGTGTACCAAGCCTCCAATAGAGGAAACCTTGGGGACAAACTCAACCCAAGTCAAGTCACAGGAACACTTGTCTACTGAACTACCTCTGCTTATAGATATAGACTCTGGAGTAAGTCTAAATGAATTCCTTGCTCTGCCATTTACTAATTATGCAAATGGAAAACTGTTCTTGGAAAAATTGCTAATTTTTCAATGTCTTTGTGCCTTATCTGTGTGGATGGATGTAGGAATAATTGTGTCCTATACCTCAATATTGAATCAACCTAAACATGCACAGTTCAGCACAGCACCTAGTCCATTGTGAAGTCTCAGTGAGGATTACCTATTATCATCTCTTCTCAGAATTAGTCAGCAGGATGTGGGAGAATCTTTATTAAGCTTTATGTAATTAAAGGTATATCATAGATATGGAGGCTGTTCACCCAAACATATGTTCTTTTTTTCTTTCTGGGTCTTCAGCTGAACCCTATTTTTCTATTTTTTTTCCTGGGATTGAGCATTTACCAATAGAATGTAGAGGGGGTGACTAGTGCCATTTCAGGCCTGACTCATTCAAAATTTCCCAATTGTCATTTATGCTTCAGAAATGACTGGAACTGAGATGATATGAGACATGCCTAGAAGCTACGTAGTACAGGTGGCAGAAACATTATCATCTTAGTTACCACAACAAAGTGATTATTTTAGTCAGTTTTTTCACTGCTGTGACTTAAAAGAACTGACAAAAACAATTTTAGGAGGAAAAGTGTATTCTGGGACTCATGGTTTCAGAAGTCTCAGTCCATAGATAGCCAGCTCCATACCTTGGGGCTTAAGATGAGTACATCAAGGTGGAAGGGTGTGACTGAGAGAAATGGCTCACATGATGGTCAGGAAGCAGAGAGACTAAGCCCAGATCATCAAATATAGACCCCAAAGGCATGCCCTTAATGACCCACTTTCTCCAACCACACCCTAACTGCCTTCATTTACCACCCAGTTAATCTCTATAAGGGGATTGGTTTACCAATTGGGTTAAGGCTCTCATAACCCAATAATTTCACCTATAAACATTCTTGCATGGTCTCACACATTAATTTTTAAGGGACACCTAATGTCTAAACCCTAAGAGTTACTGTTCACCTGGTTACCTATATCATGTTTAAAAAATAAACTGCCATGTAGTAAATCCATAATGCACATCTTGGGTCTGTTTGTTATAGCAGTTGAAGAAGCAGCTTGGCATAACTAGATGCCTCTCTCTTGGGATCTCCATCTATTTGTCCTCTTATTTGGGCCTTGTATTTAAACAACTGCTTGTACTCTCTATCCATGACATTTCTCTATGCAAGGCAGATCTCATGGTATTCTAGTTGTATTTGAGTTTAACTCTATTAAATATGATCACCTCATTTGTATTTTTTGTTGTACAACCTCTGTTTTAAGTCAAAGCAACTCAAAGCCCAAACACTACCTCCAAAATTTGTTTAGCATTTCTCAAATTACTTGATGGTAAGAGAAACGGATGTATATGTATATGTACTTGTATGTTTGTGATTTGGTCATGAGGTTTTTTTAATACAAA
Organism: Urocitellus parryii; assembly: GCF_045843805.1. Lineage (NCBI taxonomy): Eukaryota > Metazoa > Chordata > Mammalia > Rodentia > Sciuridae > Urocitellus > Urocitellus parryii. The sequence continues at coordinate 70,035,480 of NC_135532.1, forward strand.
GTAGTAGAGAAGTGTGTGTGTGTGTGTGTGTGTGTGTGTATAATACAAAGTAGTAGAGAAGTGTGTGTGTGTGTGTGTGTATAATACAAAGTAGTAGAGAAGTGTGTGTGTGTGTGTGCTGGAGAGAAAGAGAGAGAGAGAGAGAGAGAGAGAGAGAGAGAGAGAGAGAGAGAGAAAATATAAGTCTCCTAGCACAGAGTTGGATGAATTCAATAAAATGTAAATTTGCAGATGAATTGAATAAAAACTATGCTCTCTTCCCTCATCTCCCCTAGCTGAAGTGTTCTCTGAGATAACAGAAGATTGTAGGTTGGACGACGCAGGTGCTCCCGAATGTTCTCTGTTCTTGAAAGCAAACTTACTTGCTTATTTATTTCTCTTGATACCCTACTTTGTTCCTTCAATAGGCTTGGGTTTATTTGAGGTGGTGGGAATATAAAGAAGCATCAGTGCATGTGATATTCTCAGGGAAGTTGTGGGTACATCTACTCATTTTGGGATTTCACTGAAGGAACTGCCTAAAGGTCAATTTATGGAGCATTTCTATCTGATTTTGAAATTTCGAAATAAGAAAGAAGCGAAGAAAAAGCCCTCGGAATCATGCACAGTGAACAAAAGTAAGTTCTTCTCAGAAAAAAGGAAACAAAATCTTGGGTTAGCACCAGAAGTGGATCTTTCCTTAAGAGAGAGAAATTTGGGATCCCATCCAGCCCCACTGTGGTTTGGGAACTGAACTCGCTGTCCCTTAGAAGTGGAGTTACATGAGTTGTTTCTGTGAGCACCTGGAGTATAATGAAGTGGCCCTAGGACTGCTGCCAATGACTCAGTCCTACCATGTTGGGGTAAACCATGCACTCTGTGGCTGCAGGTTCTGGGATGACTGCTGTGGTGTGAGCAGGACAGTATCTTGGTCCAAAGGTGTGTTCTGTTGCTTGTGCTTTTTGGAAGATGAACCATCAGCAGCCACCAAAGCAAAGGTTGAGCAACAGCTTCCCTATTTTTCCCAACTTCCCTTCAGAGCATCTCCACCCAAATTTTGCAGATGGTAGTATTTGTGGGATGACTTTGCAGATGGCCACATCAGGGCAAATTTGTGCATTTATGAGTTCCTGTTTGGTAGCTGACAGTGCTGAGGAGAAAGAGAAGTGTCCTGATAGTAAGGACAAATCTAGAAACAAAGCATGACTTTGCTAATTTTTTGAGGGTTGACCGCAGTTTCACAGTTTGTCCTTCATTTGGTTAGTATTCTCCATATGACACAGCAATTTTCAACCATCTAAACATTGTTTTAGAATTTCTAATGCCACTTAAAGTTGCTAAAATCATAAGACTAAAGCTTGATGTCTCCTGATCTGGAGACAAGTCAAGTACCAGCTGCAGAGGAACTTTTTAAAAAATTCAGCAACTTGGTCATGAGGTTTTTATAATACAAAGTAGTAGAGAAGTGTGTGTGTGTGTGTGTGTGTGTGTGTGTAGAGAGAGAGAGACAGAGAGAGAGAGAGAGAGAGAGAGAGAGAGAGAGAGAGAGAGAGAGAGAGAGAAAGAGTGGCAATCTTGTTTACAACCTAAGTTTGGATGTGCATTTCTTCTTTAATAATCCTTTCAATTTTCTCCTTGGTAATTGTCTGAAGGAAATAAAAACAATCCCACAAAATATGATGTATAAGCATGTGCATCTCAACACTTTTTATAAGAGTTCTCAAGGGGTAAAAATCTAAGATGCCTACAATACAATACTGGTTAAAATAATCATATTAGATTTATGAAATAGGTTTAGGATCAATGTAGCCTAATAGCTCTTTGCAAAAATCAATTTTTAGAAGCATTTTAAATGGAGAAAATGGTAGCAAACCAAAACTATATATGAAATGGTAAAATGTTATAAACACATAATAGAATGTTTATAAAAATATAATTGTATAAAGGTTCTTTATTTTATCAAAGAAAATGTTATCCCAGTGGTAGCAATGCTTAACACTTCATGGTAGGATTATAGATTTTCTTCCTTGTATACAGTGTGTGTGTTCATGAACATGGTACTTCTGCCATAATGATAAAGTTAAATTAAAATATTATAGATTTCAGGGTAAGGGGGAAGCCTTAAGCTATAGAACACAAGCTCTTCCACCCAGTAAGTAACAAAGTGAATCAAATATCAATGAACAAAAGCATAAAGTTTACCCAACAACCAAACAAGAAAAGGGGAACAACCACATGCCATCAAGTTTAGAGTATGGTAGTGGAGTCAAAATCACAGTCTTGCCTGGAGCTGAGTGCAGTGACTCCTCTCTTCACCCCAATCCAGAAGCATACAACAGTTGAATCAACAGAATGCTCAGCATTCTCATTGAATCTGTCTCTATGACCACCAGACTAGATAGAAACAAGTGAACTAAAGATTCTCGGATGAGAAAATTATTTTGGGAGGAGTCAAGGACAAATCCGATAGAGATTTGTCAGCAACAGAGCCAACGGAAATGAACCAAAAAAAAAAAAAACCTCTGGAGAGGCTTGAGATTTTCCAGGACTTCTCGATGAATTTTGGAAAAAATTTAAAGCCCCAATGGACTTCCTTTCAGTACTCAGATCTTTTTCCAATGATGTAAAATGATACATACACGACATTTAAGAAAATCCCCAAAGAGAGAGCCAGGCTGGTGACCTACCTCTTCATTTCCACTTTGCTCCTGCAATGCTTGCCAGTAACTTCAGGCTACAGAAAAGCAAAGTAATGATTCAGCTCAGACTTCAAGGTGGCCAGGTAGTTTAGAAGGAAAAACAAGGTTCTAAATTCAGGAGGGTGGGTATCAAGAAAGAAACTAACATAAAACCTAGATATAGATTTGGATAGAGTTACTCATATCAGCCAGAAAACAGATGCAGATTACACTACATTAAAAAAAAAGAAGAAGAATTATTAGAAGAAGGAAGAAGGAAGGAAGGAGGGCTGGGGATGTGGCTCAAGCGGTAGCGCTCCCCTGGCATGCGTACGGCCGGGGTTCGATCCTCAGCGCCACATACCAACAAAGATGTTGTATCCACCGAAAACTAAAAAAAAAAAAAAAAATTAAAAAAATTCTCTCTCTCTCTCTCTCTCTCTCTCTCTCTCTCTCTCTCTCTCTCTCTCTCTTTAAAAAAAAAAAAAAAAAGGAAGGAAGGAAGGAAGGAAATCCCATAGGACATATTCTGGAAAAATATGTACTCTGACGATCAAATACAATTTCCTTTCAAGAAAATTTTAGTAATAGTTTAAATAATTTAGTCATAGTTTAAGTTGAAAAATAAAAGGTATTTTTGGTGAACTGAGTATATAACAACAGTATTACAGAAATATTATATGAAAAACACCATGAAACAGAATAGTGGTTGAATACCAAATTGCTGTTCTAGAAAGACTTAAAATAAACAGAGAGATTGTTAAGGAAAAAGACAAAAGTTAGGAAGAGGATGATTTATTTAAAGTCAAAGATAATTCAAATTTTCAGTAAATGAAATATAAACAACATTCAAAGGAACTATAGAATAAGATTTTTTTTCTCCCTGAAATGCACAGAGAACTAAATCTGTAAGATTCAAATAAAGATAGTATATTTTAGGAAACTTACATAATCATTGTTATCATCATCAGGCAACTTACACTGAACAAAATTTTATTTAATTTGTTGAACTTCAAGGATAGAGCAACTTTCAGGCATTAGACAAATAAATCAAGTCATTTAAGAGTAAAAGTAAAAAATAGGCAGTGGTTTGGTTTCTTAATGATAACAATCAATTCCAGAAGACAATGGAAATTTCCATCCCACTTTCTCTGGCCAGGGACTTCTTAACAGTGAAATGAAGATATCTGACAGAGATTTTACTTTTGTGTAGCATTTAGAGAGTGTATGAACCAATGGTACCAACATGGATTGTTGAGTAGAGATAGACTTAAAGAAACAACTAAGTTTTTCTATGAAGCCATCACATACGTTTCATGTTCTTATATTAATTTGATTATTCTTTTCCCTCCATAATCTACGGCTGTATTCATAATAAGCTTGAGCAGAACTATTTAACACAGAAATCAGCAGATTGTTGGCAAGATCCAATTCTTCCTCAGGTCAACCATTTTCCATAAAATGTGAATGGTAATATAATATATAGGTTTTATGTTCTCAGGTGACTCTCACTCAGTTTTCCAGTACTGATATTTGATCATCAATATCAGTATTGTAATAAGACTTACTTACATGGAGTAGTTGAATCTTACCAACAATATCAGTATTCAACTATATAACAGTATGACCACTGTACAATTTAGTTACATTACAGGATAAAATCATTAAGAAAAAGAGGCATTTTCTCTGCCTTCTGAACAGAATCTACATAATAGAGGACAGCATATTATATAATAGGTAGTTATAAAATAGAGGCTATTTGTCTCATAAGCTTACACTGAGACTGATTTTCACTGTAAGCTGTACTATAGATGGGCCCATCTCTTTCCTAGGGAAAACACAAGCAGTATTTAGCAAACTATTCTAGAGATTCAGGCAGTGATAGTATATTGATGTAAATTACAAGTGCCTTCAGAAAATTTCCACAATCTCAGAGGGCTATAGGTTCCTATAGTTTCATATGCATATTGGCCATTTGTACATACTATTTTGAAAATGCCTATTCAAGTTTTTACTATTTTAAAATCATATTAGTTTGCTTTTGCTCTTGAGTTGTTTTGAGGTCCTTATATATTCTGGATGTTAATCCCTCATCAGATGCAGGTTGGTCATCTCTTCAACACTGTTGATTATTTTCTTTGCTGTGCGGAAGCCTTTTACCTGGATGTAATACCATTTGGATGTGACACCATTTGTCTTTTTTCATTTTGTTGCCGGTATATATGAAAAAATGTTCATAATCACTAATCATCAGAGAAATGTAAATCAAAACCACAGAAGTTACTACCTCACTTCAGTTAGAATCGTTACGATCAAAAAGACAAAAGATCACAATGCTTTCCACAAGCATGTGGAAAAAAAGGAAACCCTTGTCTACTAGTGTAAATTGCTATAACCATCATGGAAAGCAGTATGGAATTTCCTCCAAAATTAAAAATGGAATTACAGTGTGATACATCAATCTCTCCATTGAATATATAGCCACAGGAAATAAAATCAGAATATTAAAGAGACCTACACTCCCATGCAGCAATATTCACACTAGCCAAGATATGGAATCAGCCTAGGTACTCATCAATAGATGAATGGAAAAATAAAATGTGATATATTCAGGAATTAAAAAGAATAAACTCCTGTCATTTGTGACATCATTAATAAACCTGGAGGACATTATATAAGTGAAATAAGCCAGACACAAGAAGACAAATGCTTCCTAATCTCACTCACAGTGGAATTTGAGAGCTGATCCCATAGAAGTAGAGTTGGCCGAGGCAACGGGGAGAGGTTGGTCAACAGGTAAGGTGGTACAGTTAAACAGGAAGAATAAATTCTGGTTTTCTATCACAGAGAAAGATGATTATAGTTAACAACAGTGTATTATGAATTTCAAATACAAGATTTTGAATATTCTTACCACAAAGAAATAATGAATGTATAAGGCGATGGATACTGTAATTACCCTGATTCAGTCATTACACAATATTTACACCGTCCCTCACAAATATGTACAATTACTATGTGCAAATTAAAAATAAAATAAAACTTAAGAAAATTAAATATAGGGCTGAGGGTGTAGTTACGTGCTAGAATGCTAGATACTTAGCATGGGTGAGGCCTAAATTCAGTCTTCAAAACTCCAACTCCCACACAAATAGAAACTATAAATATAAACATAAACGAAGGTTACCATAGGAGTTGCACATTAGCCCACAGACAGGCAGAGGGCCATCGCCCCGTTGCCACTTCAGCCTCCATCTGTATTAACGTACTCAAGATTCAACTGGGTGAGAGCACAGGCCCTTTCTTAATGTTCAGTGTTAACCTTATCCAGCATTATTTGCTACATCTTCTTGACTCACTTTCCTAAAGCCTCCTTACTTTCCAGGCTGACTCCTGTTATTCTTCACCTTCCTCCTGGAAAAGTACTTTCTTTTTTTTTTTTTTTTTTTTTTATTGCTGGTAGTTCAAAACATTACACAGTTCTTAATGTATATTTCACAGTTTGATTCAAGTGGGTTATGAACTCCCATTTTTACCCCGTATACAGATTGCTGTATCACATCAGTTACCCTTCCATTGATTTACATATTGCCATTCTAGTGTCTGATGTATTCTGCTGTCTATCCTATTCTCTACTATCCCCCCTCCCCTCCCCTCCCCTCCCCTCCCCTCGAAAAGTACTTTCTTTAATCTACTTATTCTGCTTAAAATTTTTTCTTTGTGAATTCTACTACTCAATAAAAGCAAACCCAGCTTGTTCCAGGATACCCACATTGGTACTTACTTACCCCTCTTCTGGCCATTTTCTGCCTTATGGGCCAGTGTTGTGTATTTACCAAACACGTTGTTACCATTGTGTCTGAGTGCAGTTAGAATACATGCTTCACACCCACACTAGAGTGAGATGTGTGGTCATCACACCTTGATGTAATTGAGTTTGAGTTTGCCAGGAAGTCAATCACAAACCTTCCTTATCTCAGAGTGGGATATGCCTTAAGGGTTCCGCCACGTGAAGCTCACTGCTTTAATCCCAGGAGGAACCCTGGCTGGATGATGTATTAACCGGCCTCAGTTTGTCATGTGAATCATCTTAGCACTCAAGCAGTCATTCATTGTTTGCTTTTTGATTTCTGACATTTATCTGATACTATTGTCATAGACATAGTGTATGGTAGCACTCAAGACCTGCACCGAGTCCAAATCCCTTCTGACAAATTATGACAGTAAGCCAGGGAATTTAGATAACCTTGTAGCAGTACAGTAAATGTCAGTTGAGATCCTTCTCATTTGAAGGTAAACCATATTTGGCTCGTTTTTGAGATGATGGTAAAGAAGAAAGCATTTGCAAGATTAGTCACTGAGCACCAGTCTCCTTTATCCTGTTGTATTTCTTGTGTGATTGAAACCATGTCCAGAATTGCTGAGGCTACAAGAGGGATAACTTATCAAAGCCTTGATAAGCTACTGTTAGGTTCCCTGAGCCCTCTACCTCTTTCACAGGCTGTTCAGGACTATTGTTCCGAGAATTCCTTGGTTTCAGGGCTGTAGCTTGTAGCATGTCATTAATTAAAGTGGATATCTCTTTTTGCCTACCAGGTATCCTATATTGTTTTAAATTAATCACCTGTGTGGGCTCAGGGAGTTTTAGTGGTTCCCATTTAGCATGTCCAATTAAGACTCGCCCAAGGGCAGCCTGACATGCCTTCTGCTTCACCATATTAGGTAGGGGAAACAATTCCCAATTAGGCGTAATATCATCTCAGTAACATATTCAGGTAAAGGAGACCACCTCACATAAAGTTTGTTCAAAAATCCCAATTTTTAAACTTTCCCCTTAATCCTGTCAACTGGTGTATGATAAAGGACACAGGTGAATAGAGATGGAGAGGTACAATTTCAGACGGGGGGGGGTGGTTCAGTTCAGGGGCTTCTTTCCTGTGGAATTGGGGCATGGTATCCTCCTAGCCTGCCGCCCCACACTTTGGGAATTTTCATGGAGACTTCATTTCCTACAGATGATCAGTTATTAACTAAATTTCTAGATCCACTTTGCCTCTGAAGGATGGACAAAAGAGGATCAAAAATTCCATGTTTCTAACCAGAGTAGAGCCTGTTTGGTGACCAGCCCTGAACCAGGAGACCACCAAGAACCTCCTTCTTAGACCAAAATACTATCCTATTACCCAGGAAATTCCAAGGGATTTAGAAGCTCTAGGTCAGGAACTGGGGTCAAAGAACAAATATTAGCAGAAAGATGGTTCTAGCAACCCTACCACTCAGGAGATTATAAGGGTGTTTTAGTCAGCTTTTTTTTTTTTTTTTTTTTTTTTTTTTTGCTGCTGAGACTAAATGACCAACCAGAACAGTTTTAGAGGAGAAAAAAATTTATTTGAGGGCTCACATTTTCAGAGGTCCCAGTCCATAGACAGCTGTCTCTATTCCTCAGGGCGCGAGATGAGGCAGAACATAATGGCAGAAGAGTGTGGTAAAGGGAAGTGGCTCACATGATGATCAGAAGTAGAGACTCCACTCTCCAGATACAAAATATATACCCCAAAGGAACGTCCCCAATGACCCATCTCCTTTAGCCACACCTTACTATTCACCTTCAGTTACCACTCAGTTAATCCCATCAGGGGATTAATTCACCGATTGGGTTAAGACTCTCATAACCCAATCATTTCTCCTCTAAACCTTCTTGAATTGTCTCACACATGAGTTTTGGGGGGACACTTCAGATACAAACCACAACAGGATATTAGGAGTTCTATGTCAGAAATGGGGAGCAGAGACCAATATTTCACGTTTGATTTCTTAATGCTAACTATTAATTCTGGAAAACAATGGAAAATTTTCCACCAAATTTGGAGGAAGAATATGTGACTTCAAAATAGATGTTTGACATGAGGAAAGCAACTTACTTTATTGACACTTTACTTTCCAATGTAATTGATTAAGATTTCAAACCTTAAAGAATTGACAAAATAAGAGGCTGAATGAGATTATTTTTTTTTTTGTTGCCGTAGAATTAAGACAGGAATGCAAAATGAAAAACAAGAATTGCTAGAGATCCCACTGTCAAGAGAGAAAGCAATTCCTTGCTCCAGCCAGCAGTGACCAAGTGGCAGCAAAACCAACACAGTCTCTAGCAGACAACCTTTCTCGACTTCTCAAGAAGAGGAATCGGAAAAGAGAATGACCCTGGGACCATGGGCCTTGAGGGTAGTTTAGTATTAGAAATGAAAAATTTTATTCACCATCTTATGAAGCCCAAGAAGGGTTCTCCTATTGTGTGATAGGAAGTCGTCCTTCCAAATTGTAGAAATCAGGCTGTCTACAAAGAGGTTGAAACTGGTTTCTGCTCTCTAGCTGGAAGCTTGCTGAGCCATGAAATCTTCAAGGCCATCATGTCACCCTGGTCGAGTGGAATAGAGAAGGTGAAGAAGGTTAGCCTTATTTGGAGTTGCAGATGTTTGCATCAAAGTCCCGGTGACTGTTGTTTTGGCAGAGATTTTAGGAGATTCAGTGCTTATCCCCCATACTAGCATTGGCAGTACCCTTTCTTGGGTAGGAAAGGATTCCCACCCCTGCCACTCCATAACACTAATAAATACCAGTAGTTCTTATGGTGCCATAGAAAAGACAACCGACTGACTTCAGAGGAGAAAGCTGAACCTCAGAGTTAACGGAGAGGTCATCACACAGCAAAGACAATGCTTACTAAGAGAAAAGAACCAAAGCAAGATGGGTGGTGTTACAGACAGACAGGAAGCAGTGAACTTGGGGTCATCTCTGAAAAACCCAGTGGTTAAGCAACCCTCCATTCAATCTCTGGTATCGGAAGAGAAAAAAAAAAAGGAGAAGAAAAAAAGAAAAAAAGAAATGAAAACCACATCCATGATCTCTATTGAGACAGCACACCACCAGAGGCCACCAGCACCCACGGAACCACAGCACATCAGACAATACCAGAGATGCTGCCACAGCACTGAAGACTGTTGCCCCCTCTTTCTTCTTTCTTCTTCCCCCACCAGCCTCAGCTTCTCTGCTCACCTCCTCCTCCACCACTACCACTACCATTCAGGGTCCTCCTCCCCCTCCCTTTTCTTTTACTGCTCCTCTTCCTTCTTCTCTTTGATATGGGTATACTAGAAAGAAAGAACGTCAAAAAGGCTGTGTGAGATGTTGAACAGAGGTTTGCAAGTGGAGGGCATGGGGGAAGATGGTAAAAAGGCAGGACAGATCCTTGGGGTGCTGGGCGAGAGTCTTGTGGTGGAAGGCTGCCAAGCTAGGCTGAATGTTTAGACTCCAGCTGTATGAGCAGGTGTTCCCACATTGGATGCTGTTTACATCTAACGGAGGACCATTTAATCCTTAAAGAGATTCGGGCCTAAGATTCTCTTTTAAAAGTTAATATACCTATCATTAGTCTCCATTCCTTAGTAAAAGGATTTAAAGCAACCCTTTTTAAAGAAAAGAGGAAAATTGTGGGAAATTCCAATGAAAAATGCTAATTTCTGAGCAAACATGGTAGTACACAAATATTTTCCCTAAAATTATACATGACAGGATATAGCACTGTTTAGATGGCTTCATTTTTTAATTTGTTTTTTGAAAAATTCTGCATATTCTAGCATAATTTTTTTGTAATTAGACGAACAGAACAAGAGGAAAGGGTTTGAGCTCCCTAGTGCAACCTAGGTTCTTACAGGTTCAGATAAAGGCGATATGTGTATCTATATTCTTATCTCAGAAACATAGAAGAGATAGTCTGCCAATCATGTCTGTCTATAACCACAGATTTTATTTAGGAAAAATAAAGCAAAACCAGAAAAACCAAACCCCAAAATAAATATAAAAATAAGATAACTTAGAGGCATCCTGATACAACAAAGCCTTTTTTTTTAAGTTCTCTTTGTTACTCTAATTACATAATGTAGACAGCTCTCCCAGAGACTCGATAGCCCTCAGCCATAAACCCTGCTGGTTTTAGGGAAGTGATTAATTTAAATCTGTAACTTTCCTCATTCCCTTTTAAATGGCCTTTGAAGCACTTTCCTGAGGAAGCTTAAGAGCTCTTACAACTCCCCTTGCTGGCAGCAAATAGGAACTGCAGCTTTCATTTGGGAGACAGGTCTGTTTATCTTGAAGGTAGCAGCTGAACACAACATCAACTTCTTATTTTCAAAACGTGACACCTTCCTTTTCTGATTTCTAAAAAAGTTTGAACCACAGATTAAAAAACATGAAAAATAATAATAAAATCTCCTGGAAATACTATTCCCCACAAGTTAGACCAACAATGAATCTTGTGTTAATGTGTTTGATACATTAGTTAAAGCTTGGAAAATTTACATTTCTGAAATCTGACCCCAGAGATGACTGATGCTCTTTTAGACTTTTTTTTTTTCAGGCCGTATCTCTGCTTGCTGCTGTTCTCTCTACAGACCCTATCTTTGTGGCATAGACGGGAGGTTTGCCTTCAATTGGACTTCTCCCATGCACTTCCCAGCCTTCTCACTGTTCTTGCACATGGGCAGCTGTGATGTGTCACTTAAAGTCCACACACAGAGGAGCCTGCCCATGACCCCCAGCTGCCTCCTCTGCCACTGGAGGCATGCAGATGGTCCAGATGATAGTGTTCCTCAGCCTCACGAGACCTAAGCTGAGGAGAGTGTCTCAGTGTCTATTTTAGTATTGGGTGACAATTACTTTCATAACCTAAATGCTAGTTCTTCTACCACTATTTCTTAACTAAAATAATAATAATAATAATTCTAAAATCTTTCTTGCCTGTATCATTCAAAATCTGAATAAATGAAAATTCTATTTCATTTTATTCAATTTGAAGTTTTATAGTTCCTTTCGTTATTTTTAGAAACAAATATTTTTTCAACTTCACATAATCTTCTTAATATCCCTTTACTTTTTCATCAACTTCTGGCAATACTTCTTATCTATCTCCCACTTTAAAGATGAGGGAATGAGTACTTTGGTCTTTCTCTGCAAGGGATCTCTTCCTCCTCAAAGTCCAACTTGCAGTACACCTTTACAGATGATTAACACTGACAACCTTTCCAGTAATACTTGCCAAATCTTCCATACCCTGTCTGCTGAGAGCCATAGCCAAGTAGGAATGACGCATGGCAATTTCCTTGTCAGCCTACCCAATGTTGCTTAGAGGGAGGACTCTCCATTGTGGAAATGGGCTTGCCTTGGACCCAGGTCATTTGCAATGACATTGCATGAATGTTTGAGAGTTTTGATTTGAAAGGTGACCTTGCTCATGGATTAGGGTGGCTCCAGGTTTAGGGTGGATCCTGCTGGATTAGGGTGGCTCCAGGTTTAGGGTGGATCCTGCTGGGAATAGGGCATATCCTGCTGCCTCAGGCGCCTGCTCCTGGAGTTCCCATGGAGTTCTCATGGGGTTCTGAGAGTATTTGGTATGCAGAGCCCGTGGAGGGTGTGGATTTTCCCAGAAAGTTGCCTGTAGAGTGCCGGTGAGAGTTTGGGAATAAAGAGTTGCTGTTTGAATCTACAAGGCTGTGAGTGGCTCCTGATTTTGTGCCCAGCCAGACTGTGGCACCTGTCAATACCCAATGATAAGATTTTAGAATCAACAGTTAATATTTACACTGGTCTGCTCATACTCACATTATTAAGTGATGGGTCCAGTTGTTCATTCAAATCACTTTGTGCTCCCTAAGCCTGTTGTCTTCGATTCTTGGTCACTTTAAGAAAACTCTTTTAAAGTCAGCTCAGTTCTTTTTTAAAATCCTGCATCAATTATTAAGTTCATGTCACATTTAATTTGCTTTTTATCTAGACAATGAATTTCATGACCAAGATTTTCTATTTGTTTTCTTTAAGATTTTTAATTGCCTTTTTTTTCTTAAAACTTGTGCTGGCCCTATTCATTATATCCTGTTTCTCCCCCCTTGTTTTTCTTATGCATGTTCTAATCACACTATGAAAATATTAGAGTCCTTCTGAATATCTTTATTTTCTTCAGGGTCTGTGTTCTGGTTGTTATTTCTTTCTTGCCACTGGCTTGCCTCCCATGCTAGGTGATACTTGGCTATCCATTCCAGGCTCTTATAGAAGAAAGGTACCTGAAGTGAATATTCCCTGCTCTCGGGTTTTCAACTGAAGTTCCAGCCTTCCAAGGCAGTGATGTGTGGGGGCTGAGCCAACCTCAGTGGATGGCTGTGATCCCTGCTCAACTCTGTGCATATAAGTACAGTCCCACCCTTTCTGTGAGAGGAGGGAACAATGACCACAATTTATTTTTCCCACCTGAACAAGCCTGTTTTTCTAACTCTAGGGTTAAGAGGCTTCACTTCAGGGGAAGGGAGTAGAGAACCAGCTCTCTAAATTTCAGGATGAGAAATATTTTCAGTGGTTGGGGAAGTAACAACAACAACAACAGAAAAGCCATCCTTAGAGGGAGTGCTAATTCCCCAGGCTCATCTTGGGGTGTGCACACAGACTATCCATAAAAATCTATTGACTCCCTGTTTCAACTTCATTTCCCTTTCTTAACCTCAGTCATCTGCTAATTCTGAACTCAGGGTCTCTTGTGGGTTCTGCTAGACAGACATTCCTCCTGCTATCTTATTCTAGGCTGGCGTTTTTCATTTTAAAGATTCACTTCCATCCTCTCTTTCTGAAAATTTTTGAAATGTCTGTACATTGATAACAACTTTTCCAGCTATCACCTTGCTCTCTGAGCTCTTTGGGGGCACATCCTTTTCAAACGTTATACCTACTGTGTCTCAGTCCCACTCGCATTGGTGTTTCACAGAAGTGAAACAGAGGTGTCAATCATGTTGTCTTTCATTTCTCAGAGATATCGCATATCTTAGAATACCTAAGAATTTCTAGGCTCCAGTAGGAGTATCCATGTGAGGGTAAGAAGTAGAGGTTGCTATTGGAGGAGCCCAGTGATACAAAGGCAATGAACTCTTAGTGGCAATAGGTACTGATCATATTTTCAGCCTCATGAAAAGAAGTGAACCAAGCTAATTTGGGACCAAAGGAACTTTTTTTGTGTGTGGCATTTTTATTTATTCCTAGTCTTTTAACTGCATCTGTTTCAGTGTTTCTTTGTTTCTTTTATTTAAACCTTGCTTCTAAACACTAGGTTTTCTGACTTGGTGTCTCAAGAACATTGTTTCTTTTCCCCACATCTTTCTTTGTGGTGTTTCCACAAGAGAATTTAACTACAATTTTTGTCTTTTCACCACCATCATCATCATTGTTATGGTTACTTAAAGGATTGGATTTTTGGCCGGTTCCTATTTCTAACCTCTGAAAATCCCTTTGGATTTTTAATCTGCGATTCCCAGTGTTTGCCAATTTAGGACCATCTGCAAATTAGTTAATGTGCAGTTTAGCCTTTCTTTGAAATCCGTAATTAAGATGTAAAGTAAAACTGAGCCCAAGACTAATTCCCTGGGCTTCCCACTGGGACCTCTCCTGGGCACCATCACTCTTCATCGCCACCTCTGGTTTATCGTCTTCCAGCCAAATCTCAAGCTATTTCACTGGGTATATAATTAAGTTGATTTATGACAGTCACCAGATTAATGTCTATTTTGTAAAATGTTGTCTGAGATATATATTTATTTGACTTAGCTTTGTATTTACATATGTTGAAACATTTCATCCAAAGAACAGAATATTTTCAGGCTGGTTAACCCTGACATTTTCTGTTAGATGATTGCTTAATCTGGAGACATACTCGGAGAACCTTTTAATATTAATTCTACATTTAACTGCAGCCAAAGTTCAGCATCTAGAATATAATTACAATTCAGTGATCCTTTTCTTCTTTCTTCTTTATGACTTTAAAATAATTTTCTGGTACCTTTCTACCTCTTTAAAATAACAACAACAACAACATCTTCTATTTTAGTAAATTTATTCACTTATTCCCTGTCTAGCATTAGAAGAATCTTTCATTTTCAAGTCTTAGGCATTTTCTATTAGCTGCCAATTATCTGGGTTTCAGACTGACATTCTGATAATTAAATATTCAGGTGCACTGATCTTGCCACCAAGGGTTTTATGAGCATTTGAGAAATTTGTTTAAGTTTAATTGGGAAATTAAGCCATGGGGCAATGTTACTGCAAAGCTATACTGCTGTGCTCTGAGTACCTAGACTAATCTAGGTCAGAAAAGCACAATAGGACATGCAAACACCCCAAAGAACGCAAAATTGTGCTTTCAATGACCGCAAAATTACGAGAGTCTGTAATTTTCCCATTCTGGGACTTTGTCTTCCTTTGGTGTTTAAACCAGGCTCTTGTTCATAACCTAAATCTTCTTAATGATTTCTACCCCTGCCTCTGCCCTCTGGTTCTTTTCTCCCTTCAGAACTTACAAAGTATTTTATTACTTGTGTGTTTGCAAAACATAATGCTCTTTTCTCTGTAGTATCAGATAACATTCCTAGCACTCTGAATTAGACTCTGGTTTCTCTGTTTCTGGGAAATGCATCCAGACAGCAGTAAACACTTTTATTTCACTATAAATACACAACGTTTATGATGTATATGGGACGGTAGAATGATTGATTGTTTCTTCCCAGATGATCCCTAGCTACCTTCTGGCAGAGAAGACTAAATGAATGGGCCTTTATCACCTTGTATTTTTTTTACTAACTTTGCCTTGTTTGTTCCTTAGTGTGATTGAAAATTAGCAAAAGGTAAAGGAAAAGAAAGATAAAGGGTAGGAGTAGAAAGGAGAGGACAGAGGAATAGAAAGAGGGAGAGAGGAAGAGAGAGAGAAAAAGAGAGTATCTGAACACATTTCTCATCTTGAATTCAAACTTTAAAAAAAAAAACAGAACCTCCCGGATTCTTCTCAAGGAAAAATTTCAAAGCTACATAGTCACAGTTCCTCTGCTTTACTTTTTTGTAAGTAGAGCCATTAATGAAGACTCGTAAAATGCCTTAATAGGCAATTTTTGTGTCTAAGACTCTTGCGATCATGACCTTATAAGAGGATACAGAAGTATTGGCTTCACTTTTTAAGTATAAACCTTTGAACCAGGAGTTTGACTAAAAAAGAATTCTGTCAATGATGTTCCAAGTTGAGCTCTTTGTTGTCAATTGGGCAGCTACTTGTCTCCCACAGATTGCATGAGCTTCTGTTGTCTTGACTTTTGTTTATTATTGTATTCTTGTCTCTGAGTCTATGCTAGCCTTTTCTTCTAACTGCTATTTTGCATCAATAGTGACTTAGAGTAAAGTGTTTGTAGACCTAAAATAGAATGTGTAAGAATACTTAGACTGCTTTTTTGTTTCCCCATACAAATCATATACATCCAGGTGCATATATATCCATTAAGACATGAAATACATAATCTTGATATTATTTGTGTCTTATCAGGATCATTTTTGTTCTGTGTACATCCTCTCACTTCTTGGTTAAACCTTTTTATAATTTCTCATTTTTTTAGACAAAATGATAGACTGATTAGCGATGTTAGCAGTGGAGATAGCATTGGGGAAAGCAGAGTTAATAGCTAGATAGAATTGATTTACCTAATAAAGAGCCATTATTATCCATCAGATGGTTTGGGGCACAGAACTATGACTTTAAAGACTTTTGGACCAATGACATCAAAACAAACTACGATCTCACATTCATCTCAGTTTGATACACTATTAAGAAGACATACTTTTGAAACTATATGAAAATTTGGGAATCAACTGTTCCACCCTTTCAATCAAGAATAAGATAACTGAAGTTTGGAGAAGTAAATTTCTTAGCTAAAGCAGTACAGAGTGCTAGTAGCAGCTGCAGGGCTAAAATTGGGGTTAGACAGATTCTTTTGTTTTCCCTCAATGAGACTGTGACTTTATACCTGGGTAACTGAAGTGCTAAAGAAGATACAGCTTTGCCTTTTGAGAGGAAATACCTATAGGTCAGGGCCAGCCACAATACAAACCTCAGGAAACACAAAAATGGGAAAAAAAGCATTTGTTTTATACTTATGAATTACAAAGTAATAGGTAGATTGACAATTATTGGAAGTCTCTAGCTCAGAGATAAATTATCAGGATATAAGCACAAAAAATATACAACTGATGTTTGCTATTAAAATTAGCTATACAGAATCCACTATTTTAAAAGGGAAACAACTTAAAACATTAAAACAGTTTCCAAATATTCTCATCCTTTGCACTGCATACAGTTTGTTTAACGACCTTAAAATCTGAAAATTATGTTTTAAGAAATATCTGTTCTTCCACTGAAGAGGATATTTAAGTATAGAAGTCAACCATCATGGATGCCATTAGATGGCAGCATTGCACAAAACTATTGTTTCCATTTAAAGAAGAAAAAGATTATTTTTAAATAACAAAAAAAAAGTTAGTTTACAATACAGGTTGTATATATACAATAAAGATTTATTTATTGGTAGTAAGTTTTTAAAGTTAAAAAATAAAATGCAAATTGGAGATTCTGATACATGCAAAAGAGAACCTAGAATTGAAAGATTGAGAAAAAGCAATAAGAACATGAACATATATCACAAATAAAAGATCTATCTCAGGAGAATGATAAGGACTTTTGTCTGCCATGCAGAGTCTGTTACTACAAGTTGGTACAGGTTACACTGCAAAGTTTGATAAAAAAATTTTTTTTGGGGGGGGGATCAAGATTGTTTTACAGAAACAAATAATCCTGAAAGTCAAATTTAATATCATTCTATGATGTGTTTTCTGAATTAAAAATATATATATATATATACCAGCTATCATCAGATGAATGGAGGTTGATAAATTTGAGTTCTTAAGAGCTGTGCATTTACCTAAGTATTATTTTGTGTGATAATGACTTACCATGTAAAAATACCTCTTTAAAGAAAAGATTGAAGTTTAATAAATCTATTTTCATAATAATGCAGTTTATTTTTCAAGACATATGTTACCCTATACAAAATTTGAATATAATATATGGAATATAATTAGCATTTTTTACTTCCTCCTGTATGATATTAGTAAGAAGACAAAATTAAGGCTACCTTCAGACTTTTTACATTACAAAACCTTTGTATAAAATATGACAGCCTGCACACCTAAGTAGTATTCTACGCTGACAGAAGAATACAGAAGTTTTCTAAGTAGGACTGTAGAAGCTAGGAAGACTGCAAGACTCTACTTTTATTTTAAATTGACCCATGGCACATGTAAGGTTTGAAGAACACAACATACTTCTCCATCTTAACACTTTTCACTCCCCCATTCCTTCTTTTGTGTGACTAGCTTCTCATATAATGAGAGAAAAGTAGCCTATGGGGACCAGCTCAGTTCCGTGACATGTTTTAACAAGGTGAGATCCTCATTTATGCCAAGGACTTTTTGGCGCCTCAGTCATATCCTTTTAGAAACCTGGTTTGTCCAATATCCAGATCGACAGTAGTGCAGACACTGCTGCCAAATTGTAGCCACTGTAGTTGTCTAGATGAGTCCATCGAGTATTTTAGTTCACACCCATCGACTTTGTTATATTGAAAGTATTTGCTATCACTTGTGTATATGGAGATTTTTGAAGCTAAAAGCCTTCCTCACTCTTCCAGAAGAAACACACCAAGAAGTTGCCCTGTGTCCAGGATGCCTGATTCTTTCATGCTCCAGGGCATATTGTTATCACCAGCTGCAGTCAGGGGGAAAAAAGCATCCCCACCCCTGTGATGTAATACTGTACAATTAGGCACATAATGTGGATTTTATGCTTTTCTCTGAAACATCTGGCATGTACTACTCTCTAAAAGCAAAGCTTGGAAAGCCAGACCTCCTGTAGCATTTTAATATCAATGTGCCTTTTCACATATTAGTTGTCTAATGTTTGTGCCAGTTTTTGAAAACACCACATCCTAAATATCACCTCTTGAACGAGTGTCAATTCGAAATGCCTGCCAGGGGGTGATGTGTTTGTGGTGGTGGTGGGGGGAACTAATATCTTCCCTAATCTAAATACCAAATGAATTTTAGATTGTCATTCTAGCCCCGAATTAGCATTGGCCCTTGGGAAAATCATTGTTTATGTATTCATTTCAGATTCTCAGAATTAAGAATCGATCTATTTAAACCTTGTTGCTAACATTACATCTGCATTTCTGACATATTAGGAAAATATGTATAGTGATTACATTTGTCCACAGAGGAAAAAAAAAGTTAGCCATAAAAAAGTTTTAAATAAATTATCTCTTAAGATCTCAGGGAAAAAAATGAAGTCACTTGGGGAAAAGGCAAAATATTATTTAGAAATCCTTGTGCACAAAACCCGTTTCACTGAAACCCATGATCTCCTCCAGGCAGGGTAAGATGAGTTAAAGAAACTACTCTAGCAAAATAGGCTGGTCTTACTTGTTAAGCCATCTTTATAGGATTCCTCTTTTCTCATATAATCCATCTGGGAACAAAAAACTGATTAAAAGAAAAAGCGAAAAAGAAACACAAGTGACACATAATTAAAACTAAATAAAAGGAGAGAAGAAAAAATATATGTGATTCACATTCAGAGATTTTAATAAAATAGTAAAATGTTCGTAAAACACAAGTGTAGATGCCAAATGACTTGTATTCATTTATAAAAATGGTTAGTTGCATTAGACGTTTCTTTTAGTTATGTTTTTAAATTTTAAAAAAAAGCATTTATGAAATTCTTTTAACTAACTGTAACACTAGTGGACTCTAACATTAAAGATTGTAACAAAAAATATCATGTTGCATAGGCAATTGTCCACACTCCTAATTTCCTTAATTAATACATTTAATAAAGATTATCAGGATACTAATTTCAACATGGAAATGTTAAGTTGATTCTGAGCATGAGTCTTAGTGCCTTGGAGCCATTTTGGTAGTAATATCAGAGACCCCACCATTGCTCTTAAACTCACAGGGCCTTGGTTTCCTCATTTATGAGGTTACAAAGAGATGGTTTCTAAGGGAATATCCAGATCTGAAATATTGAGTCCGTGGATTTTAATATCACATTCTATAATTGCACAGTAAATGCCTTACTATACAAGAATGTTAAATTTGTTATTTGTACATTTTTTTTGTGATTGTACACACCATAATGGGTCTTGATAAATATCAAAAAGCAATGGCCACAACATCATAATATGAAACATGTTAGAAACAGATGGCACTGTGGATATCTTTAAGTAGAAAGACAGATGGAGCAGGACTTAGACTCTAACCCTGGAAGCTTTGAAGGGGTTGAATGACAGGACTTATTTTTTCCTCTCATTTAAAGAGCAATTTGGTACAAGAATGAGGAGGACTGTTTCAACTCTATGAAGCAGTATATGGACAGAAAAATAACTGAGTTCCGGCAAGATGGTGGACTGGCCTACAGTGAAGCAGTGCTACTACATTTTGTGAAATGCTGTCTAATATATAACAGTATTGTTTCTTAAAACATAAAAATGAATTATAAAAACAGTAAAATCCCTAGACACAGAGTCAATGGGGGTAACTATAGATAAAACATCAGCATAGGAACTAGGATTTTGGTCCCAGGGATATGAGTTCAGGAGGAAAAGAGTGAGTCTCTGGCTCCCATCAAGCATGGAGTACAGAGTCAGAAGCCTGGAAGGAATGAGCTGTCAGGTTAAAGTCGTCACAAATGCATACATTTCCCATTGAATTCTGGATTTGGGAATCCTATGAAGACTGCCCCTTTCTTAAAGAACAGCTCTGGGAAGAATTAAGAAAGCTTATTTATAGATGAATAAATAAATCTCTCAGGAGAAATAAAAAAACTCAAGTCCAAATCCATACACCCATGTTGTGTGTGATTCCCAGACAGAGAAATTAATGGAAAGCACCAGTGAAATCTCTGGGGCATTTTGCAAAAGCAAATATGGAACTTTTTGTAATGTAGAGAATACAAGAACCCCGTGGGTGGTGACCATAAACAACAACAACAACAACAATAAAATACCAACTGGAGATAAGTTCACAAGAGTCTGGCAGGGATATTGGCCAAAGAACACAACACTTAGGTAGGAGGAATCAATTCAAGATATGTATTGTAAAATATGGTGACTGTAGTTAATAACAAAGTATTACATACTTGAAAATCACAGAGAGGAGATTTTAATTCTTCTCACCAAAAAGACAAAAACATGATAAAGATATAAGGTGATGCATATGCTAATTAGCACATTTAGCTATTCTGCAATGTAGATATATTTCAAAACATTATGTTGTATATCATAAGTATATACATTTTTTTTTAATTTGTCAGTTAAATAACAATAAAAGATGAGCTCACAATAACATTTTTAGCCACATAAGGAAATGACAATCATAAGAAAAACTCATCAGAAGAACAATTGCCTTCAGAAATGGAAAATCAAACTGTTAGTATAAAATAAGTATGTATGAACAATATGGAAATCAGGAGGATGGGAATACAGATTATTATTTTCTATTTAATACTTTCCTCTGGTCTATAAAATGTTTGACAAATAACTGATTTATTTTGGACAAGAAAACTGTCATGAAGGATTCCATTTTGCTGCATTCAATATACTGATAATTGGAAAAAATTCAGGTTGTTGAAGGTCAAAGGTAATACAAATGGATAAATTTCCCATTGAATTCTAGGTTTTGGAATGCTGTGGGCAATTCTCTATTTTGGTTTGTAAAACACTAATTTTTAATACTTGAATAAGCCTTCTATTACTTTTTCCCCTCCCTGATCAATACTCTGGAAACACTTAAGTAACAATAGAAATAATTATTTTCCTAACTCAGTGTCACGAGCCACTAAAATTTCTATCCCTTTTTCCTGACCTCAATATAAAGGGTGTGGCAGTCTCAATTGTGAGATATTTTTATTACTGTAATATATTATCTTAATTTGATGATTAAGGTATATGGTAATTCATTAGTATCTGAGGTTGAAGGCATAAGACAGGCAAATTACATTAGAAAGCATAATTTTGAGCTAAAAGTAATCATATATCTTCCTTGTATGTCTGCAGGAGTACAAATAACCTTTCTTATTCTTTAAAAAAGTCAGCTTGGAGCCCGGGGAGAGGGGGCACACTCATCTCTCATCAAGGGGAGGGGGCAGGGCTAACAAGGAGCTGCCTTCAAAGATGGTTGAAAACCCAGAGGGAGTTTCATCACAGGTTTTTGGCATTGGAAGATCTTTGAAGATTTTGGGATTTTCGCTTAACAGGTGGTCTCCGCGCCTGCTGTTCTCTCTGCTGATCTGAAGCCACATAGCCCAGCATGAAGCCTACCTGCTTGGATTTCTGGAGGTAAGACCCCAGGAACCTTTATTTATTTATTTATTTATTTATTTATTTATTTATTTATTTATTTATTTATTTATTTATTTATTTATTTATTTATTTATTTATTTATTTAACATCCAATGATTGCTTTTCTTATAGGAGGGTTACAATTTCCCTTCCCTTCTTCCCCACCCACTACCAACTAGCACCCCAGGCTTTGAGCATCAATACCTGCCCCTCAATTATATCAGATAGGGAAAGGCCCAAAGGAAAAGTAGTAGGAAGGAAAGTGTCCACTAGATGGCAGACTTGATTAAGAAGAATCGAGCGTTGAGGCGGTGAACTCCGGGTACCAAATCCGATGGGAGCAGAGAAGGTGCCTTAAGAATTGGCGCCTCTTCATTTTGTCTGGTAGCTCTTCTGACCTGCCCCCGCCCCGGCCCCCCAGGTGTTCTGCGCCGAGGGTGGCAGCGCTGTTTTTACATTCCGCAAGGAAGTGGCACTTTAGGGAGTGACATCTGCCACTTAGCCTGTTAAGCACTTTGTAATGCTGTCACTGGAGGCCAGGGATGCCTCTGAAGGTTTAGTTTGGGAGGTGGCAACCTCCAAAAGAAAGAACGTCCCACCCACACAGAAAGCCAGACGCCTGTTGTTTAATGTCCCAAACGGAATACTGGTATTGTTCCTGATTTTGAGAGAATGTGCTGTCCACAAACTCCAAATCCTCTGGCATGATAAACTGGCCCAGTTATAAACTCCCAATTTTACCCCAAATGCAGATTGCAGAATCAAGTCGGTTACACATCCACAATTTTACATAATGCCCAATTAGTAATACCCACTTCAATCTAATGTATGAAATATGATATGCCAAGAGCTTTGTAATGTTGTGAACAACCAATAAAAATTAAAAAAAGAAAAAAAAATAAACTGGCCCAACCCAAGAAATAGAAATTGGACAGATTACCAATTCTATCTTCAATTAGTACTGGCAAGTTATTTATGGTGTCATCAGCATCTGTCAGATTTACAGACTACCTCAAGATTGAAACAAATATTATGAAAACTTTACTTAGTATGCAGAATGGACCCTATGTTTTGTTCAGCTCTGACATGTTCTCTAACATGCACCCTTTAAATTTGCTTGCTTCATGCAACCAATGCAATTTATCAGCAGTTTGGGGCTATTTAGGAAACACTCATATACTTTTTTTCTTTTGTAGATAGCCTTTGTATGACAAGCATTGGGATTCCAAGTGATCACTGAAGAAGTTACAGAATGTCCACCATCAGGAATGAAGCTACAGGACTTAGGTTCATTTTTTCACAACACCTAATAGTCAGCTGTTCCCGGTTTCATTTTTTCAGCACAGAAATTGAAGCATAGAGGAGGTAAGAATCTGGTAAAAATCACGTAGCTGGTAACTAAAAAGTAGAATTTGGACAGAATGACTCAGGACAATTTCAATTTCCCATTAGAAGTTTCTTTATTGAACAATAAGTTTCATTATTTTCTCAGTTGAATTTGAACATTATAAACACTACAATTCTATTCTACTTAATGCTTGCATATAGGATTTTATATCTTACACTTTATAAGAAATGCCACATCTTATATCTTGTTTTCCTTGATTTATAAGTAAGTAGACATCAAATCTACACATATTCTGATAGCAGCTAATCTTACACTAGGGACTCTCAATTGATTAAATCAATTGTGATCTAGAACATATACTTATCTTTTCCAGACAAACATGGAATGATGGGTCAGTCTATTAGATATACAAAACTTAAGGATGAAAATGAAACTGACATAGTGGTTATGTGACCACAGCCTAATAATAGTCAATTGTCTTTTACTTTTGCAGTTATATAAATCATTGATATTATAATTTTTGTATGTGCTGGTGGGATATGCTGTGTGATAACCTTATTTTAGATCTTATCTTTCTCCTATACTAACTACTGAAGTGGAATCAAGAACTGCCATTCTTGCCCACCTTTTGTTATCTTTTTATTTTGCAAAAATTTCAGATTTGGAGAAAAGTTGCAGAACTTAGGAGTTTTCATGAACCCTCCAACCAGCTTCCTTTCATGTCCACCTGCCACTTAGATGGTACATTTATCAAAACTGAGATATTTGCTGGTGAAATGCTATTTACTGAAGACTTTATGCAGATTTTGCTAATTTTTCCACCAATGTCTTTTCTTGTTCCAGTCCAGTCTAGGAGACCTCGATACAGATCCCACCCTTCTCGTTTTATGTAGTTAATGCTGAAATGTGATGACGGTGGATTAATTCCTCCAGTTCTGCTTCTTGTTTGCTTGGAGATGAACCACTCTACAGCCCAGAATCGAATGCAAATATTTCTCATTGCTGTTGTGCCAAGTGGGAACCCTGTTTGTGCGGACGTAGGCCAGGATGTTTCAGGTGGGTTAGTACTATGAAAAAAAATGAAATAATTAAGTCTACAGTTTTCTAAAGTGGAGCTGGGAAACTAGGACATGTGCTAACACTTACGCCACAGAATATTCCAATAGACTTGGATAAGCAACTGAAGTCAGTATCCCCACTGGCCTTCAACATCATTCAGCTGGTAGTTAACTAACCAGTCAGAATGGGCTTGCAATTTAGGATTTCTGCCCATCCAATTAACTGCCTGTGAAAACAATTGTTGTGGAAATCTTCTATAAAAATCCTCTCTTGCTTGGGCATGGTGGCTCATGCCTGTAATCCCAGGGACTCAGGAGTCTGAAGCAGGAGGATCTCAAGTTGGAGGCTGGACTCAGCAATTTAGTGAGATCCTGTCTCAAAATAAAAAATAAAGGGGCATGGGAGAATAGCATAGGGGAGTATGCTCCTGGGTCCAATCCTCAGTTATTCCCTTCTCACTGCCCCCCCCCCCAAAAAAAACTCTAAACAAAAAGCACTCCTGTAAATTGCCTTAAATAACACTATTCAGGGCTGCTGTGATTCAGTGTACCTGTCCTCCCCTGCCCATTTTGTTTTCCAACTAAATGCTATTTCCTTTGACCTCCATGTCAATCTTTTTTTTTTTAAGTTAACAGTACCTCAAGCTCATTCCCAACTTTTCTGTTCCTTACTTCACTGAGCTATTTTAAAAAGAGGCTTTTTTTTCATTCCTCCTGTTTAAAAAAAAAAAAAATCTCCAAGCAATGCTTTGTCATTGCAGAGATACAAATGGATTTTTAAAGACTCATTTTCGAGACTTTTCCTTTTCTTAGTTGATTTATTTTTTCATTTCTTAGTTTATCCAATGAGCCAGTCAATGTTTCTTTGGGAAGATTCCTGGGGAGGTCGCCCCACCATCAGGAGTCTGTGATAGATGAAATCCGGGTACCCCTGATCAGGTCATTGCATTTTCTTTCCTCACTAATTTCCCAGCATCATGAGTCATTCAGTATCAACACAAAAACATTTTGCAATTCTCTATCGTTCATACAAAATAATTGTTAGCTTTCCTAGAAAAAGAATTTTAATGTAAATTTTTAAACAGGCGTTTTAATGTAAGTTTCCAAAAGGGATCAAAAGACAATCCCTTTTAACTCCATATTTAACAGGAGAGATCTTTACGCACTGACAACCACTTATAAACAATACACTCAAGACCGTCACTGGGGTGATATGAAGAGGTTACATTTTTTATTATTATAATTTTCGGTGGAACTAATGAGGCTGCCTATACGTGATTGAAAAATAACTTTCTGGTTTCTCAGCTGCCAGCTCTGTGCTTGGGTTATGCCCATGACAGTCACACAGATAGGAAGCGTATATTAAAACCAGAATCAAAGGCAGCAGGAGTGGGAATCAGCCTACATTAATGAACCGTTGAAGCCTCTCTCTGGCTCGGATGAACACTAAATCACCGGTTAGATCTCTGGTGATTTCCCACTTGAGAGATGTGAAGGGAAAGGCACATTCGGAGTAACACCAAAGCCACAGCGACTTGTCAAAATACTTTCTAACATACAGGTTTAAAAATTACTCAAAAAAAATGATCTCAATAGAGCTACTGGAAATATTCCCATGAAGCATTTGATTTGGCAGTGGCCCTTAAAAGGGCCAGCCACTGCATGTGAGGCATCGGGATTCACCCGATTCGCCTTCCCTGACAGTATCAACCACTTTGGTCACAGTTAGCAAGAGTTCTTTCATGACTCAATGTGAAGAGGAGAACTAAGTGACATGGAATTCTTGGTCCTTTCTCCAATTGACAAGATAATTACGTTAACTATTCTCTCTCTCACTTGTGAATACCTGCACTGCAGTTAACCCATCCATTATATCATTATTAAATAAACTAGACATGCCAAGTGTTGGGCTCATTTCTGGCTCCAAGGAAGAGACTTGGAGCAGACCTTGATGCTAATGTTTTTTTCTTATACTTGGAGTTTGCATTATGGAAACAAAGTTTGCCTTCTTTCTTTTGTCCCTTGTAAAGAAGTTGTACCTTATTTTAAATTAAGTTGATAATGCAGAGTGAGCGGCTATTCTCTTTTGTTTAGGAGATGCATGGTTGTTGCAATGTAATTAAGTGTTTTCTTGGACATGTGTTTCTGTGCATTACGTGGTATAGGAGCAGGAGATTAGTGAAACTCATAATCCTTACATTTTTTAGGAAATACTTGAGGCCAGAAGGACATGGATAAGAGGGAGAAAAACAAATAAAATAGGGCAGGATGAAAAAGTATTATATTAGCCAGCACTGTGGCACATGCCTGTAATACCCGTGCTTGGGAAGCTGAGACAGGAGGATCATGAGTTCAAAGCCAGCCTCAGCAAAAGCAAGGTGCTAAGCAACTCAGTGAGACCCTGTCTCTAAGTAAAATATAGAATAGAGCTGGGAATGTGGTTCAGTGGTTGAGTGCTCATGAATTAACTCCCTGGTACCCTTCCCTCCAAAAAATATTATATTAGTTTTTATTTTGCTAAAATAAATTTTGGTTTATTTAGTGCATTTTCCCATATTCACTAGCTATGCTTTGGGATCAATCACATTTATGTTTAGAAGATATGTAACACTTGGAGTAGATGATAACTACCTTCCCTAGCAGCTGTAAAAATTCAGTGTAGGGTCAATAAGGGCTTAGTATGTTAGTTAAGACTTCATGGCAAATGTGAAATCTGGACAGGATTTTGAAGAGTAGGTTTGTTTTAGAAAGTATGGGAGAAACAGCAAAATAATTCTAAGAGGATAAATTATGAGAATAAAATTCTGGAGTTAGAGAGCTGAAGATGTGTGTTGGGAATAATGGTGGACCTACTTTATGTGGGAATGTGGGGAGACTTCGTCTTAGATGCAATGGGAAGATCCAGAGGCCTAGAGTGCAGAAAAGGCATGATTAAAGTTCTAGTTCAAGAGATAGATCTAGAATAAATATGATGAGGTAAATATGGGGAGTAATTACCTTCAGGATGACAAGTTGGAAAGTTTTGCAGTGGTGTGTTTGTGTAACCAAAGGGTCTGAAATACAGTGAGGAAGGCGGAGATTGTAAGGGAAGAGAAGAATATGAGAGGAGATTCAAAGCCGAAATTGTCAGGATAAGACTTTATGCCTAATTAGATTTGGGTAATCAGATAGAGAGGTGAGTTGATAATAACATGAATGCTGAGACTCTAAGATGAAGTAATAGTGATCAAATAGTTCAAAATGAAACCAGGAATATGTGCATTGCAGAGCTGTAGTGAGAAATGAATAAAAATACATGGAAGGTGCTTCAAAACTATAGAGTCATATAAAGATATAACCTCATTAGAGAAAAGGAACTCTGAATAGCACTCAACAGAGTGAGCAGGAGATGAACTCTGTGTAAGGAGTAGTGCATTCATAGTGATCCAAGTGGAGGTGGTCAAGAGTGCAGTTCTCACTGGTGGCACATGCCTGCAATCCTAGTAGCTCAGGAGACTGTAGCAGGAGGATCATGAGTTCAAAGCCAGCCTTAGCAATTTAGCAAAGCCCTTAGCAACTTAGCTAGACCCTGTCTCTAAATAAAATACCAAAAGGGCTGGGGATGTGGCTCAGTGGTTAAGTGCCCCTGGGGTTCAATCCTTGGTAGAAAAAAACAAAACGCCATTTCCAAGTACCTCCATGGCATAAACATGAAAATCTAATCAAACTAAAAGAAACTGAGGCCAGTATAGAAGCATCAGCTGGGTGCATGTACAACACACATATGCTTTTAAACACACATTTCATTTAACACAATCATTGTGCTGGGTAGTAGAACCTTCGCTTTAGAGATGAGAAACATGGCAATAAGAGATTTTTAGTGAAATAAGATCTCGAAATTAATAAACAGTGAAGTTAGCTTTCTAATTTCAAGACTGATAATCTTTTAACTAAGCCATCTGTACCTTACTCTTAGTATAGCCACAGACTTGAGAAACTCAACTTTGGGCATCTCAGCTTTTCTGAACCTTGGTTCCTATACTATAAAGTGGAAATGATAATATTTAACTTACACAGTTGTTATGAGGATAAAGAAATGTGAAAGGACTGTGAAACCCCATAGGTATTGCACAATATTAATTTTTAGTGTATGATGATCGACACCAATTTAAATTTTTCATGGAAAAGGCCGCAGAGAAATGGTTGAAGTATGGCAGGCATTCTTGAATTATCTGACTTAAAATTTCCAAAACTAATTTTTATTGGACAAATCAATCTCAAATATTTCCTCCATTTGGTTTATTTATGCCAAGTAATACAACAGAGTTGTTGTCTTTTCTGGCTAGATGAAAACTTGAGAATCATTTAAAATTTACTACAATACTCCTTTATCTCCAATCTTAAAATTTCTTGAATATATTACACCAACATAGGTCTTTTGTAACGACCATATATCCATGTGGAACTAATGGTGAAACTTATTTTAAAGCTTTGCAAATAATTAAAAACATTTCTATGCTTTCAAAATTAAGGTTATCTTTTTGTTCCATAATATCATATTTGTCTTCTGTGAGAACCAGCCACATTCAATAGCCATCTGTATATTAATGCAAGAATGATAATGACAACTGATAGAACATAAGAGCTGAGTCCATGCACACCTATCAGAGCAAAATCAAAACAAACTGCATAGTGACACAAATCCAGATCTGAAGTTTCCTACTCCTTATACTAGGTTTATGTTAATGAAACAATTATTAGAACACACAAAACTCTTCCTTTTTAATTTGACAAATTCAGTGGTGATGTGAGTTAATTGAACCATTGGTGTGATAATAAGATGCAGTTGGTGTGATTTATCAGATAATGACATGGTTATAGGCAAGGCTTCCATTGAAAACAATGGCTATTACCTTTCCCAAAGAGAGCAGGTAAATATAAACTGCCCCAGTCAGAAAAGATGAGGGGTCCATTGTGTGTTTTATCCAAGTGCACCTTTCAGGACAGTCACTGAAGAGGTACACCCACTAATATTGCTCCTTATTTTTCCATATTCCACTAACAATATCAGTATTGAGCTTTGTAGGCTTTTCCATAATCTTAGCCTATTTAGCTAAATATTGAAGTGAAAAACTCATATGTCTCCAAGAGCTTTGTGTTCTAATGCTGGTAATTACAGGGTCATCTTGGGTTTTTCTTTTCATGTTGCATTATCTTGCAGAGATATTTTCACAAATTGTTATTCTAGCAGAATAATCCTCTAGGGTTCTGCAGCTTGAGAAGCAAAGCCTACGCTTTTTCTTATGCGATTCAGAGAGAATATTACATGCTACCCACCTTCTAGTGGGGGAGAAAGAAATACATGATCACAAAGTTCCTTGAATTGAAAGAAAAAACAAAAGAAGAATGGCATTTACATTGTTATATTTCTTTATAGCTTCCATGACTCTAAGATAAATCAATCAATGTCATGGATTCCTGAGGTATAGTTATATGGACTTATGATTTGTTTCTGCTACATAGGGACACTAGGATATACTTCTATATATTCATACCATAAAAATTACATCCAGGCTCCAGAATGAGCTTGTGCCCATGCTGAGAAGTTCATATCTTTAAATACCAAAGAAATAACTATTTTTCACTAATCTTATATTAATCTATTGGACTTATTATTTTTAAAATTAAATTTCTATACATTTTGGCAAGTTTTTAAATATATACATATATCTGTTAATTTAATTTAATTCTGAAGGAGACATGATCAATCCCAGTTTTAAAGATAAAGTAAGATGTGGGGTAATCATACAAATTATTATACAAAAAGAAACACTTCTGAGAGAGAAAGAGAATGTTGTTGTTGCCCTAATACCTGAGTAAGTTCATCTTTCAAATAAAGACTCTCAAACATTCATGTAATGTCACTGCAAATGACCTGGGTCCAAGGCAAGCCCATTTCCACAATGGAGAGTCCTCCCTCTAAGCAACATTGGGTGGGCTGACAAGGAAATTGCCATGCGTCATTCCTACTTGGCTATGGCTCTCAGCAGTTGTTAATTAATCCAAGACAAGTATAAGTCAGGACTGTCCTGGAATTGGAAAATATGGCCAACCTGGGAGAGAGGCTACCAAGGAAATATAATAGGAAAGTGTCAGAGCCAGAATACTGTTCCTGGCCTTTAGGACTTAACTTCTTCCAATGATTCTTCCCAATAGATTTGTGAATTTTTCTCATCTACTAATTAGATATGATTAGAAGGGAAAATTTCAGGGATCCCTGCCTGTAAAACATCAGTTCCAAATCAGGTACCATATCTTGTTTATCTAACTTGAAACTTCAGGTCTTCAATAAATTCTTGTGTATCTGAACCAAATCATACTACTGACAGGTCCCCAATTTAGATACATTCTTTAGATGATAAGGAGTTTTCCAGAGTCAGTGACTACTATTACTATTACTACTACTACTACTACTACTACTACTACTACTACTACTACTACACACACACACACACACACACACACACACAGGGATACTCAGTCAACTATTCCTTCCTTCTTTCTTAATCTTAGTTTACAACAATCCACACAGGAAGTTTAATGATTTCTTCAAATTGTCAGTCCTGCCAGCTTTTACTTTGTTCGTTTTCATGTCTTTACTGGTAGCACAGATGGGAAACACTTTATTTTTGTAGGATCTTTGGTACAGGAAAAATTTTTAATTTAGTTTAACCACATTTAATTATGAAATATATCATCTGAATATGAGGAGCTGCTAAGAGAAGTCACCTAATAAGAGGATATGGGAAATATTAAGGAAAAGAAATCAGATATTGTAATCATGATACTCTGAATAAAACCCAAGGTCTACCATTAAATACCTTTGTGACCTTAGTCAAGTAATTTCATTCTCTGGGCTTCAGATTGCCCATCTGTAAATCAGATAAGTTAGAGTAGATGATAATAATATTTTAAAATTGTTTTAATATTCTGTCATTTTATAAACCAGATACACTTGTTGCTGTGATATAGTTGAAGTTATATTCTACACTGAAAAGATCAAAGGAAATTTCCATTGCTTCCATTCTTTTGT